>NC_136057.1:675081902-676449495 GCF_964261635.1 Lissotriton helveticus
GTTAGGAATGGTAAAGTGTGCAGAGATCTACAACCAGCCAAAACAGATAGGGCAAAAATCTAGGGATACACCATGGTAAGGATAATAATTTCCTACTGTAACATTTTAAACAAGTAATAAATTATTTGATTACCTTGATCAAAGGAACAGATTCCAAATAGTTTACTTTAAAATACAAGTTTAGGTGTTCATAATTTTCCGGATTTAAATGGTTATGGTGGTATTACACATTTTACTCATTACAAAGACAGTGACTCTGGTCATAAAACTGTAATACTAGTAACACAAATTCAAAATAAATTACCTGGGCACAGATAGTTCTCCTTCCCCAGTTTTCATAGGGTTGCACCTCATGGATATAACAGTGGCTCGTCCATTATCGCAGGAAGATGTAATTTCAGATGCCCTGTGACAGAGAAGACAAATTGCTTGACATTTATACATATAGTTATGTTTGGTACCTATAAATCAGAAGTGACTATAGGGGAAATTTCTCTATATTTATGTAGCAATATCTTTATGTCACAGGACTGTACAATAAATGCTGCTGTGAAAAAGTGCAATGACTTATATTCTTCAAGTGAAGTACCCCTGCATGTGAGACACAAAAGGAGCAAGATGATATGCTCACAGACAGTAAACGTGCCTTTCCAGAGTCTTAAAATATGACTCTGGAAAGGCACCACATTGAATAGTAACAGTAAGGAATTGTTAACAAATGTGAGCATGTTTGCTTTAATTTGTAGAATATAGACTGAAATCAGGAAAGGATGTTTGAAAGTGTTTGTGGGTAACAAGACAAATAAATTGTAGGTAAAAGAAAAAAATACCATACTTATTATGTAAGGAGAAGCATGAAAACGGATACCCACAGTAGTGTAAAGCCAGGACTCCTCAAAAGTCATAAATAATGTAAAAGAAAATTAGAACACTGCAGTTTAAATGTTACACGTGTATCATTCTTGTAACAAAATGGGTTATTATAAGTGAAGGATAGGAGTCCTTCACAGGTAAAAAAACAGCAACCTTCTGTCTACTGGGAACAAAGTACCCCATTGTGGTACCTGACCCTCACAGGGCTGCAAGGGAAGTAGCCTAGGTGAGGGAACATGGGTTAGTACCCCAGTCTTCAAGTACACAACAAACAACACTCATTGAACCTGGCTTAGTCAATGCTTTTACCTATAAAAACTAAAAGAACTTTATTGCACACACTACTCAATATTAGGCATGAATTTACAAATATATACATGTAGATAGGTGGAAATCTCTATGGGGACACAATCCTAATAGTTTGCACCTCTATCGAGCCCTGTACATTAAGACCACAATACACCCCATACCTACGCTAGACACAATGCAATGGGTGGTAGTTATCAAGAGCCAGGCCGTCACCACAGTAAAAGAAAGCAGAACTATCTCAGATTATAACTAGGGCTCCCGGTTTTCCGTTTAAACTGATAGTTACATATAAATACAGACGGAAAACTATTTTCCTTTGTCTGTATTTATATTTAGATGCAGTTAAATACTAGTAAATGTTACGTGCTGTCGTGCTCCAGCCAAGGTGACTTGCCACATCCCTCAGCTGCAGGCAGGCAGGCAGCCACCCCCTCCCCCCGTGTGTGGCAGCCTGGGCTTCCCGGGCACACACACAGCCGCTCCGGAGTACTTCACAGGTCTTTAAAAGACCTTTAACTTGGTAACGAGGCTTTGTTGTTTTGTCACCACTTGCAGAGCCACTGTATCTCCAGTCTATGTATTGCTGTGAGAGTCACCCTCCCCTCCACCCCCGAAATCTTCTCTCAGCCCCCCAGAAATTAGTCTCTAGTTGCTGGAGATTCCTTCTAATTAGGGTATTTTTTGACCTGCTACCGTGCCCCTGAGCCAATCATGGTTGGGGCTGGAATGTTTAAGTGTTTGTGGCCGGGTTGCTCTTGTAGTGCACTGTACTGTGTACTGTCACGTAATCTCCCCATGACTGCCAATAATGAATGTGTCCTTGTACGATGAAATTTGTGCAGAAAGGTAAAGCGCTCAAATACCTTGTGCCGAGTTTGCGCTATATAAATCTTCAACAACATGTGGCTGCAAGAATAACTCGGCCACAAACTCGGGAAACACTCGAGCAACTGCAACTTCAAAGCCAGGCAAAGCTTAATGGCAGCTTCACAGTCCACTCACAGGGGCTGGAGCATTTGCCGAGTTTGTTGCAGGGTAGTTCTTGCAGTGCAGTACACTGTGTACTGTCACTTAATCTCCCTGTAACAATCTAAAATGAATATGTCCTGTTACGTAATTAATGCACATGCTTGTTTATTTATTTGTGTAGTTAAGAAGAGTGGTATGAGAGCTGAGAAACTTTGTCATGAGGATGGGGATTGACGGTTTGAAGGGCTGAGCCTCCTTTCACTCATGCCCTTTTTAAATATTTTGTGAAAAATTCTTTAGTATTACAACGAAATCTACATCGGCACATTCCACAGAGTTAGCCTGAATTAAGTGCATACGATAAATAAGCAACAACTATGGCTTTGTTCTATATAATATTAAAAATGCTTCAGTTCTGACATAGTGAGATTGTGAAAGAACTATAACTAATCTCTTTTAAGTTACATCAAAGCAGCAAAGGGCGATACTGATTTTTACCCCACTCCTAGGGTGAGGGCAAAAATGGAGAGCCCGATAGGGACCCGTCTCAGCACCTGTTTTTTAGAACTGCTGATGCTGAGCACCGGCAGGACCCAGCTCACTTAAAGCCCTGGAGTTAGGTGGATCCCCTCCTTTTGTGATCCATTAACTGGGACAGTAGTTGGCCCAGGGGGGTGAGGCACCTCAATTGTACCCTTTTCGGCTGCTGCTCAATGAAATTGAATGTATTTAGTCTCTGACTCCTTTTTATTTTGCTTGTTGGGTCGATATTACTCGTGCAGCCCGGGGCCACCCTGTACAGGGGTCTCATCGATGCACCCTAGTTTCAAGGGCAACCCAGTGGAAGCCTTGAGCCAGGAAGTCAGCTTTCTGATTACATGAACCAAGCCTAAGGCTCAAGCACAAACAGGCCTCAAAGGAAGCAGCGGCAGTGCTCACCTGAGTGCACAACAGCAGCAGCTTATTTATTTTACTGGAAATAATCACTGTGACACCTGCCCATCTTTCATAGGTAAGGTCTGTTTTGATCTAAAAGAAATGTCTGTAGCTTCTCACACATCACCCATATTAAACAGAAATAAAAGGGAAACGGTGTACATGGTCTATTTAAATGTGGAAAACTACTAGCTGCAGCGCTGCCTTTTGATTGCAGCAAAAATAAATGTGGATAAATACAGATAAATTGCCCAAAAAATAAATATGGATAAATACAGACGGAAATAGCAAAAAAATAAATACCATAAAACCGGGAGCCCTAATTATAACTAATGCAACACTATGGATGGTACCACCTTAACAAGGACATTCATTAAGGCCTGTCCTGATTCACTGTTAACCTGGATCATAAATAAAGCACTCCAAAACATTCCAACTGAAAACGTTCCAATGTACTCCATGAAAATATAAAGTGAGTGGCTGTTAACTTTGTGCTTTTGAATAAAGTCTTTTCATGACCCTGGCTAAACCATATATCATTTCAATGTCAATTATTTCATAGTCAATAAAGCATTACTAACTCCGTTAAATGTTTACATGAGTCTTTTTTCTCATTGGCTTGAGAAGTATGGCTGTCTGCCTTTTTTTCTGTGGGAGTGAGCCTTCTCAAGGGTAAACAACCATTACAACGCAACTTTTACAACGGACTACTTTTACAAAGCAACTTTTACAACGCAGGATCCATTACAACTAAGTACCATTACAACGCATTTTTTTACAACGCAAATACCTTTACAACGCATACCATTACAACGTAAGTATAGGTAAGTATATAATTATAGTAAAAATGTTATAGCTTTGGGTTTTTGGGTAAAGGGGTATTTTTAGGGTTCAGGGCTAGGTTTGGGTTTTTGGGTAAAGGGGTATTTTTAGGGTTCAGGGCTAGGTTTGGGTTTTTGGGTAAAGGGGTATTTTTAGGGTTCAGGGCTAGGTTTGGGTTTTTGGGTAAAGGGGTATTTTTAGGGTTCAGGGCTAGGTTTGAGTTTTTGGGTAAAGGGGTATTTTTAGGGTTCAGGGCTAGGTTTGGGTTTTTGGGTAAAGGGGTATTTTTAGGGTTCAGGGCTAGGTTTGGGTTTTTGGGTAAAAGGGTATTTTTAAGGTTCAGGGCTAGGTTTGGGCTTTTGGGTAAAGGGGTATTTTTAGGGTTCAGGGCTAGGTTTGGGTTTTTGGGTAAAAGGGTATTTTTAGGGTTCAGGGCTAGGTTTGGGTTTTTGGGTAAAGGGATATTTTTAGGGTTCAGGGCTAGGTTTGGGTTTTAAAAATAATTAAATTAAATTAAATTAAAATTAAATTAAATTAAATTAAATATTAAATTTATTAACTTACATTTTTAAAAATATTATATACTTACCTATACTTACGTTGTAATGGTATGTGCTGTAAAGGTATTTGCGTTGTAAAAAAATGCGTTGTAATGGTACTTCGTTGTAATGGATCCTGCGTTGTAAAAATTGCGTTGTAAAGGTATGCGTGCTAAAAGTATGCGTGGTAACGTCATACATCCTTCTCAAGGTGGGTGCATTACGAAAGGTAACCAGCTTAGGCCTACTCCATCCCCACCCCTTCCTTTCTGGTGAACAATACAAAGCACTGTCACATGGCTCTACTGTGTGGGAAGGCCTTTGAACGTCCTGCTGACCAACAGAGTAATTAACATGGCCCATAAAGAGGAACAAAAGCTAGGGCTCATACTATGAGCAGAGTCAGACAATTATGACAAATCCTCAAGTGCCAAAAGATATCTCAAAAGTGACATTGAATCTACACACTGGGTACAATTTTACTCTACAATTGGTATCTCATTCGAATTCACATCCACACTCGTATAAAGCCTATACCAGGTCAGCGTCAATCCCTGAAGGTTCCCTTCTGTGACAAGCTACCTGTGCACAGATAATAGGCTGAGCTAGAGGGTAATCTCACATGCACAGTTTGAACATGTGTGCAGGTGTTCACATCACATGCTCATGAGGTAATGCTCCCAGAGGCTCCAACACTAGCTGTCCAGCAACAAGCCTTATTTTAAGTGGTTAGCACATCCAATCCATTATTAACGAGTTTATATTGAGTTCACAGTGAAAGTTCAAAACCAGGTACTCCAAAAGCAAACAATCCAGTGGGATGAAAGAGGTGGAACCCGTTTGCTTCAGTTCTCATATAGTGCACCAGCACTCGTGGGTATGTAGGTGCTTTAGACCTAAGACCATCACATACAATAGAATAAGCATGTGCAATAACCATGAGTAGAATATTCCTATATAATGTACAACAGCAGACACAGCCATAATGTTGAGTTATTTAAAGGGATAGTTGAATTTGGTAAATTTAATATAAAGGCAAGCATTAGAAGTATAAAGAAGAGGGACCACTGTGTCTTTGGTTGCTTCCTTAAATGGGCTATGTTCTAATAATGAATGGAAAAGAGTTCTAATTTGAGATCAACTCCCAAAGACCAAGTGATTCTAGATCAACACCAGAGATAGATATCAGATCCGAAAGGTAGCTTGAGATGACATTCTTCTGCTTTGCTATGAAGGCAAAGGAGCAGAGTTTGAAGGTTATCCTTGCATTTAAAAGGTAGCCGTGGAGTTCCCTGATAATGAGGCAAGAACTAGTCTCATTTTTTTTATATCAGATGCTCCATGTTACCACAAAATGTAGAATGGATTTGAGCAGCACCATATATGACTGACAGACTTTGCTAGACTCAAGTTACTGATGTTGTGTCTAGAGATCACAGGGCATGGATGACAATTTTCAAGCACTCTTAACAAACGAGGCGTTTCATTTTATTTTTATAGAGTAGCTCAGAAGGTGATTCTTTGAACACATTATAGCATGGTGAGTTTAGTGTCAGGGATTGGTCCATGGTGAAAGAACCCTGAAAGTATGGGAGGGACGATCCGGTTTCAAAGGTAAGGAATTTGGAGTTTAGCTTGCATTTGTGTAAAGGAGAAAAATGAAGGAACTCTATCTGAGCTGAAAGTCTTTGAGCATATACATTTTTATCAATGTTGAAACATGATCATAGCAACAAGTTGTCCGTGATGGTGTCTTTTTAAAGGCAAATTTGAGTTTCATTGAGGAAGGCCACGTCTACCTTTGCAAAGTCTAGACAAAGGGGATGTAAGCACAAGTTTTAGTATGCAGGTGGGAGGATCGAACTCTGGAGTATGTAACATGCATCTCTGCTTCCTCAGAGTTTTGGTTCACCAGATCCATCATTTGGTTCCTGTTAGTGAGGAATAATGAAAAACAACTCAACATTATGCACTAGGCCTTCGATTCCCATGCAGTGTCCCAAGTTGTGATTTAGGTTTCTGTGGTTAATTGCACTGAAGGATAAACGAGCAGGAGTAAAATGTTTCCAATATGCGAAAAAGAGGATTAGGACCTTAACACTTGCTGTTTTGATGCTGTAATGTGGACAGAAACTTGACTGGTGGACAGATAGTCATTGCTATATGATGCTGAAATCAGTTAGTTGGCTTACAACACACCATTCTATTGCTTTTGGACACAGGGCAGCGATATGAAATAGCTTTTCAGTTGATTGCTGACTGTATTCAAAGGAGTGTTAGTTGGTCTGTATTTAAAGAGTCTGGGTATGAGGAATCATGAGGGTTGTGTATTGATCAGGCTATTTCATATGTAATTAAAGATTTGTGTAGTTGTCATTAGAAAGAACATGGACCCAGGAGTATTTTCTTTTAGTCAAACTACTTGGTACCCAGAGAGAGATAACTTCAGCTTGGATTAGTGTGAAGACTTCCCACAAGTTAGAGTTTTTAGAGGTGGTCAGGTGTTGTGTGAGAATACGATTTTATCTTTCTCTTATTTTGTAATGTCAGAGACAAACTGTGAGAATTCTACACATTTTGCGTGCAATAGCGAGGATATCTTTTCATTATGAGGAAGAATTTTAACAAATGAATGCAACAGTGTAGTATGGCTAATACTTTCCCAAGTAATACTTGTATCGACCTCTCCGTGGCAGCAAAATACTCCTCTGCCTAAACAAAGGCTTGATGACAGCACCCATATTACCATGCTGATGTCCCAGTCAGTCCCCTATTGTTTATTCTATTTTAATAGCTGCCGTTGAGCAGCCAAAACAAATAACATCATCTTGCATGATGAACTTAGCCCTTGTACAGAATGTTTATGGTGTTTTGATAAGAGTGCTTACAAAGTGGTATTGTAAGCAAAACTGAGTTTAAAGAATATTATCCTGCATTTGCATGCAAATTAATGTGTGTCAAATGTCAGCGTGTTTAGGGAGATAAGGCAACTTAAGAATGTGAGCATGTAAAATGGAGTTTCTTAACCAGACTGAGTGTAACAATGTTACACAAGCATTTTTAATTGATCAACCAAATTAACTGCCATCTCATTCCAAGACCACTGTTTCTTTCTTAGTAACTATGCTGTTTGCTTGTCAATTAATTCACGTCCATGGAAGCTCTTGCATTAAAGTACTAATGAATAACTATACACAATGTCAGAGTGCTTTAACAAGCGTATTCACAAAGACCTCTTGCTGTAGATATTTGATGGTTTTCCATGTTTAGTAAAAAAAAAAAGGATTACATAACGTGTAAGTCAAACACAAATATTGACTTACTTGTAAAAGAAATGCACATCAGGCATGGTCCCTCGACCTGGAAACAGGTCTTCTTTGACAGTGATATTGTTAAGAGTTGTATTAATGGTGACTCCTAAATAAAATAAATAAAATGTCACATACGATTATAATCAAAAATACATCATTTAAGTGCATTAAGTTAAAAAAACATATAATACACCATCAGGAAACCAGCAATTGAGAGTGGCTTTGAAGCCATCCCATGTTAAGTAATGAGTGGCCTTCAAGCCCACTAACAGTAAACAACATGTCTCAAAGAGTCAGTGCATGCAAGATCAAGCCGAGACCTACAAAGGGATCTCAAACATTTTAGTTTCCATTGATTTTTGCTAATAGAATACACCCCATTATGTTTTCTATTCATCTGTCAAAACAATTACCAGCTTTCTGATGTATTAGTGGTTATTATAAACATTTTAATTGTTGGTCAGAGCAAATTAGTTAATTTGCACTCCATTCTTTCAAAGTAGTATTAGATTGTATTCTCATACAGTAAAGGTGCCCAGTTCCAAATGACTGTAAAATGACTTGCACTCAACAAAATGATTAAGACCAAGAAAGGTGTATTGACTTTATACAAAGACTCACAAATGCATGTTACCAATGACCAATAATATAACCACACAATGAACTGGATCTGTAGCCCACTGTTTATTTTATGAATAAAATGTTCAGCCTGGAAAGATATGGCTTGGTTACAATTTGGCTGACAGATTTTATGTTAACACTTTCTTGGAATTCACCTCTTTAGGAAATCTGAGGTATGCCAAAGGGCTTTATCATGTGTCAAGTAGACCACTGAATGAGAAATCTCTGAAAGAAAACCACCTGTGCCAAATTCTGCAGGTATATGTAGATAATGAAACTGTATTCCCAGAGTGAATCTGTTTATCCCACCATGTTTAGTGTGATAGCCAACAAGTTGTGGAAATTATACATATCTATCCCTGAAATTCTACTGCCCTTACAGTGGAGTTATTTCATAGAGAGAGGGGGAGGGGCTGGTATACCTTTATTTCTGGCAGAGTTACCATTGTGATGTAGAATGGAGGAGACAGAAGGATGGTCAACAGTGGAATTTCTCCCATTGTCAGCATAATACAAGTTATTTCAGAAGCAAAATGTAACAATAAATGTCTAGGTTTACTGTGACCAACTTCTTCTAAAATTGATATGATTTTGTGTCTGTGAAACAGTGAATGGGCCTTCAGCATTCACAAAACATTACATGCAGTAAATACCTAGGAAAGTGTCCGCAAGGCTGATAGACTGAGATGAAAGAGCCATTCTGAAGCCTTTTCTGTCTGACGGGATTATAGTAGATTGGCAAACAAAGGATTTCACAAAATGAGATGTGTCTTCGGTTACATAATCCACAACTTTTGAGGTAACATCTGTAACATTGTCGGTACAAAGAGCATTTTTGTCCCCCTTAAAAAATGAAAATCAGGATAACATGTTAGTATTCTGCGTTTCCAGATCTGGTAATGTATTATGTAAGGTTACAGGAAGTTCATTCACAAAAGGTGGGAAGACTTTTCAAAGAAGACCAAATTCCCCCAAAAATATGAAATCTACCATGCAGAGCTGCACTAGTGGCAAGTTTCCAGAACTACTCAAAGAAACCTTTTGTCACATCCTACTTGACGTATGATTCGACATTTTTGCTTTCATGATTCTACAATGTGTCAATTATGTCTGTGGGAATGTGAATGTCTTCATGCAATGGCACATTTTTAGGTCAAAGCCTACCAGATAGCAAAGCTGTCTGGTTGTGAGAATACTTCTTGTGGGCATTCTGAAAGCTTTGAGGTTTGTAACTAACATTTTCTGGCTTTCTATTTGATGACTTGCTTTTGTTTTAGGCTGTCCAGCATGTCTTCATCCCACCCATGAAGCATGCCTGTTAGTATTATTTTATGACATTTCACTCCATTTTATGACACTTCACTCTACGACACTCTATGCCACTCTACTCCACTCTATGACACTCCACTCTATGTAAATCAACTTTACTCCCCTCCACTCAATGTCCATTCACTGCATGACACGACTCCACTCTTCACCCACTCTAGTCCATTCTTTTCCACTCAACTCTAAGCCAATAATTCTTAGCCATGCTGAACAGCAGCCACTCTGGTGTACAGCTTGGCTAAAACACATTGGCAAAAAGCCAAAAGGTCGTGCATAGGTGTGACCAATTGGCTTTGCACAGTTTGCAATTACCATTGTGGTAGTTCCTAGTGTCGCACAGTAAACACAGGGATCCTGCCAGGTGATAGATAAAGTAAACTTGCACACTTGCAAAACAAAGCAACTCGATTGTGCCCTATTTTTAGACATGTATTTATATATTTATAGAGTTTAATATAGCGCAAACATGAAGCAAGAGGTTATCAGAGTGCTTTAGAAATGACCAGGGACAAAAGAGAGGGAGACAAGTAGGTCAGAACAACAAGAGGATACAGGAGTACACAAAAGGACCGACAATCGCAACACCGCGAAGACAACATACTTGAGCTTATAACAAATAAGGGTGTTGAAAACAACCATACTTCCAGGAACGAAACTGGATGCAGCAGCGCCTGTCTGGGAGAGGAAGTCCATAAAAGGAAGAAAAACAAGTGTGAAAAGGAAGCATCATAACATGGTCCCAAGGGCAGAGAAGGTACATTTCAAGTTCAGAAAGTGTTCCATCAATAGTGCTTTCACTTCTTTTCTGAAAATTGAGTTGAATTGAGGGATTCAGTCTGGTTTTCAGAAGCAATGTGGTTCAGATTCTCAGGGCAATACCAGAGATGACTCTGTTTATCATTGTGTCACACCAAAAAGATTTTGTTCCAGCTCACACATTGCATAAAGATTTTTGCTCCTGGGCATATTACATATTACATAAATATTTCGGAACTAAAACACAGTGGCAGCTCCTTCACTAAGGCAGATGAGCGTCACCCGACTGAATGAATTGAAAGCGGAATAAATAAAATGATAACATTAGTTATTATCATTTTGTTTTCTATATTCAGCTTGCAGCTGAAGCCAGTCGGGTGGGGCTGAGCTCCTCGCGTCACAGGGGGAGGAGTGGTGGCAGCACCTAAAGTGTGCATGATGGTTTGGCAGGCCAAGCCTTTGTATAAAGCATGCACAGCTTGCCAGCCCCCATCTGAACCCCAAACCACGGCTCTCAGACCAATCACAACGCTGCTAAGGCAGCATTGTGATTGGTCAGGGGATTCTGGAAGGCTGTTTGCTTCCTGTGGAAGAAGGACAGAGGAAGAAGAGGTGGCGGCCAGCGGCGATGGTATAGATAAGTGCTTATATTTTTATTATATCCCACTCCATAATACCAGCATTATGAGATAATCTAATGCAAAACAATATTATATATATATGTACTCATTTAGTGTCGGTATGCAATCCTTTGTTTAATTTCCTATAAAAGGACACGCTTCTTCACTATTGCAAATAGCCCCTTTCCCTTTACTTAGAAGACAAATCAATACTTGATTTTCTATTCAACGTACCAAAAACGTTATGCTTATGATCAATATGCCTTGAAGCTAACCTGGCAGATAGGCCAGCTTATACACTGTTTTATTATTTACATTAACTTTTTATAACTTTGGTCCTGGTCTCTCATTCTTATCGAGAATGTTACAGTCTCATTTCTATGTGTAAACCCAAATGTATTAGAGACGGGTCCAATCGGAGAGTACCAATGTCCGTATAGAGACTACACTGCATTGGGTAAGCAAATGAAAGACAGATTTGCGTTCTGACAGATCAAGTAGCAGAAACTGATTTTGATTGGATCTGCTTGGCATTTACTGGATCTACTTGAATGAGGTAAGTTCTCTATAGAGCCAATTACTGTACCTTCATAAATAATGCAGCTTTTGTCACGAGATTTAAACTGACCCAGTCCCAACCCAATCCTGATTCCTGAAGATGAGACATTTGTTGCAGAAACCCAAATCAGAACGTTTTATCAGTAGAGAATTGTGCTCATGTGAATGGTAAGTGAACAGCCAAGCTGTACATGTTGGAAATTGCAGTTTGAAGAATCGTGGTGGAATGCAGTGGACCGATGTTGAAGTCTATTATGTGGCATTAACTCTTGGACTTGTGGGGATGGTAGTTATTGTGGGTTTTTGAATTTTTGAAGCAGAAAAAGTGTGAATTATTTGTGTATATGGCATAAAATTGAAGAGAGGTACCTCAATTAGATTTGTCAAACTGTTGAATTTGTCTGCTCATGTGTCTGCTATCAGCCACACCACATAGATAACATTTCCATGGTGTGAATATACTAAATGAGCTTGGTCGTTATTCATTAAGGGCTGAGTACGGTGTGTGCAGTAGGCTCCTACAGGTTGACAGTCCACAGGTGAGCGAAAGTAGGTAGTATACTCAGTGTTATGGAAATTTCTGTATGGAATGAGCAGACAAAACGATAACTCTGAGAAAAGTAGTTCAGGAAATGCTGGCCGTAAAAGGTGTTTATGTCACTAGGTGCCATGCAGGGATTAGCTGGCAAACACTGAAGCCGCGCTACAATAGGGTGACCTTTGAATGAGACATGCTGGTTTTGGAAGTAAGAGCGTGAACTCATTAGAAGGGCTACTGCGTGAGATTGGGACGAGGATTGACTGAGAATACTGCCAGATTTGGAAATCCCTTTTCCTAAAAGGGAAAGATGCAAATAAAGAAGAGAAATTCCAGCCAAAAGGCACAACATCTAGGGTAAAGGTGGGATAGAAAGGGTTACACACAAGCATGTGGCTTAGCCAATGGCAAGAATATACATTTAAAGCTGGGTAATTATGGGTCCCACTGAGCTGTATTTTTCATATTGCCATAATTTTAAAATTTGAGCAGGAGAATGTATGACTTGAGACCTCAGCCTAGACCCACTCAATTTGAGGTCCTAAATCTTTGCAAACATATCACGAATGAAAAGAAAAGAAAAAGCTTCACACTTAAGGTTCACAATACGGCTTACGCATGGATAAGCATACAGGATGATGACAGGCAGGAAAGATGGAGAGAGGAAGTGATCAACACAATTTGAGCTTACCCCTAACAGAGAGCAAGGAAGTAGAAAAGGAAAAGCATAACGATAAAAAGATACTTAAGGATGTCACAGAAAGGGAGAGTGAGGAGGAAGGCAATTTTATAGATGAATAGCTGTATAAACCTCCCTGATACAACACAGAACTGGCATCAGGTGCTACAGCTCAGGTAGTTGCAAAGAGCGGAGCAGACACCGTGGTTTCGCCGGAAGCTAATGCACTACAAACGTATCCAGAAACTACCTGTTCAACCATCGACACCTGTGAAACTGGGTAAGTCAGACTCATCAGACACCCCAACTATCTCCCTCATTATGACAGTTGTCAACAGACCACAGATTCAGACCCTTTCAAGTGTTTTTCTGGACCCTGACAAATACCCATTACGTTAGCTTATACCCCTCCACTGGGAGAGGCCTTAATGGTTCCTGTGGCAATACGACCATTGCGACTCCACAAGCTACCCCACAGGACAAGGGATAAACCCTTCATTGATTAAATGTTGAGCACCTAAAAGCTGAATTTAAAGAGATTGCGAATGGCAACGATGAGAAGGAATTCTTAGGACAATACCTTGAGAGTGAATTACCCTACTTGGTAAGGAAGCTGCAATGGTGGCACGTGAAGCGTATACGAAAACAGAAAAGTGGGAGATTGATGTGGATTTGATTTGACACAGAGAAATAAACTGAAAAAGAATGTCAGGATGATGACGGGAGACAAAAAATTGAACATGTTAAAATTGCGGAGATTAAAGGTATGCAAAATACTGGATCGTGAATATCAAGGAGTTTTCATACAGGTTTTATCTTACTTAAGCAATTACTCCTTGCCAAAATAAGCAACACATTTATTCATGCATTTTATCTAGCTATAGTATAATTTCATGAACGAGGTTTTTCTCTAGATATTGGAACAAATAGGGAGGGGCACAGTATAAAAAATAAATCAGGCATATCATTACCTACTAGATTAGACTGACATCTCCAGAATATAAAAACCTATTCCTGCAAATGAGTAAAGAAAAGCTAATGGAACTACTCTTAATCATATACTTTTCTAAAACTGACTCAAACTTCTTCAAATCTTCCTAGCACCCATTGTCACTATACCATATCTTCAAAACGTACACATTTTATTTATTCAATATTTAATAGTTCTTTATGTCTTGTATTCCTACCCCATAAAGTAATTGTATTGGTCATCATCAAAGCATATAATACAAACTTTACCCAATCTAACAAAAAGCAAAACAAGCTGTGTGATAATTTCTATTAATTTAAACTAATTAGCATCTTCCTCTTGGGAAAAGAAACAAAAGCAGCAAAATAAATTCAATGAATACCTCACCCCAAAATGTTCTTACCCTATTAAAATCATGTTATGCATGGACTACAGTGTTTATATTAGCATTACAAATGGGCAATTGGAGCAAAGGTATGCCTTTCCACATTTTCAGCATGGCCACCCCCGATTTTACACCTTTTTCTGGACTTTATTTTTGGCTAGTATTAGAAGTTTCAGTGCCCGGAGAAACTAGTATTAAGATCTACGGTGTGTGTGCCTGGCCCCAAAATTGTACTAGTGGGGCTGATGTCACCAATTGGTCTAGTTCAGTTTCCTGTAAAGCCACAGTAGATAGCTCAGACATTACACAAGTAGTGTGAAAGTTAAATGTCATATGTACATCTCCCACATATCATAAGAAATACGGCTGTCAAAAGCCTCACTGAGCTCTGGCTGAACTGCAGGTCAAGATTAAATCTTTTTATTAGCAGCCATAAAAGGACAAAAGAGTCAGCAAACAATATTAAATGTTGGAACATGATTCACTAACAGAGGTGAACCTTAGTTAACACAGACTAACAAGTCCACTACATTACAACAAAGTTCAAATCAAAAATGCACTTACAAAGTACATCAAGGTTAAGCAAACACTGTAACTCAACAATCCAGGAGGTAAGAAGAGCAAGAGGAAGGAAACATATAAGAACAAGGAATGATTAAAGCCCTCTATCCTCAATTCTGAGGATCTAAGCACCAGGCCTGCAAAACCTAATAGGAATGTCCCTCGGCAGTGCTAATTTTCTCTGTCCAATGCAGAAAACCATCACCCTATGCTATTGTCCTGACCCTTAATAAATTTCTAGGCACACTCAACCTATCAGAACAGGAGTATTTGTCCCTTGTAGACCCCCTTCAGTTTCAATTTTTGGTCAACCCATATTTGCAAACCTTGCACACCAGGTCCTCCCTGAGGCCAGGAAAGATAGCAGAAGCCTCTCTACCATCAGCACAGTCTTTTTCTGCACCAGGTCATAACGAATTCATAGTCTTTTACTTCACCTATATTCTCTGTCATTGCAGTTTTCAATCAACTCATTCTCACCTCTCCCACTGATCGCTCTACTCGGCCAGCCCCACTCTATAAGTCAAACGTGTCAACTGTTGCTCTATGCCATGGACTGCTGCAGCAATTTCATCAGTTTTACCCCATAAATCTGTGGGCACCACATGTAAAGGATGAGCAAGGTCTGCAACACTGGTGTCAGCACTACCCTATCGTAGGGCACGTAAAACAATCCTGCCTTCCTACCCTTTTTATTGGTTCCCAAACTGAACAAATATGGACCCATAGTTTATCAGGGTCCAAGTAGGCATCCTCCCTCTCACAAATTGAGTGAGTGCCATTCTCTGAGGTTCCCGCTGGAAACCACATGGGGTCATTCATAGGGCAATCTACTCAGCACTGCTGCTTGAGGCCACAAGTTGGATCCCAATGTCCTGGCAGGCCAGCTGCCTTTTGCCAGCTCACCCCCAAATCTCCCATGGTGCCTACGTGCCAACAGCAAGTAGCGGCCCTGGTGTAACTGCATCACCTCCTCAAGGGTACATCTATCAACAATGGGCCTCTTGACATCCAACAGTAGACAGTGCTCTACCTCTCACCCAGTAAAATGCCTGTCGCAGGCTGCCACTTTTTGATACCAAGAGTGTTGATGTAAAAAATAATGCTGGTACACACCATCATTAGGCTGGATTGAACATGGATGTTGGGTTAATGCACACCACCGGAGCCACATCCACAAGACGCTATCTCCTTTTCCTTATGTTGCGTCAAAGTGGTTCACCGGTGTTTGGGCACTGGCTAATAGCTTGCCTAGCAGGGGCATAACAGAGCTCAACAAGATCACAGCCAGCTTGTAGTTCCATTCCCTCAGAAGCAGCTTAAAGTCACTGCATTAACACACTGCAAGGCAAAGCGCATTTGCCATGCAAGAAAACCTATTTTTATAATGTCACCTTAAAGTGTACTTTGTAAGCCCGCAGATCAGGGAGTCTAATATATATAAAAAGTGGCACTCTAAGTATTTAATATGGGTGCCGTCTCAGTGACTGAAGGTCCAAAAGCTAGTTCCACTGTGTAAGCATAGCTACATTTTCCTTAAGATATTCTTAGATTTAAATATTTATTTTACATCTTCTCTATGGAAAAAGCTCAAGAAACTATTCAAAATTATTTTCCACCTAATTTTCAATATTGGCAAAATTAGATATTTGATACCTTTAGCACAAAAGTAACTTTATTAAAAAAGATCCTCTGGCTAACTGAGCCAGAAGTACCATAAAACCAGTTCTGACACTTATCACATCTCCAGAGGCTCAAGAACATTCTTGCCTGGAGTTGATGATTCTGTCTGTGAGAGGACAAAAGCCTGGACTCTAGACCCAGGAAGGAATAAATGCACCAATAATTGGCCACATAACAGGGACTGGCTATATGGGATAACTGCAAGATAGCTGGCAAAATAAAGAATAGCCTAAACACTTCTTTTGACTTGCTGATACGAAGTGGACCTGACAGCTTCCACCCTCATTCAGACCTTGACAGAGGGGAAGAGTGTTCATCTAAATAAGGGTGTGGATAGACATTTGTATAGAGCTCCTCCAGAAGCAGGAAGAGCTCAGCCATCATCAATTTAGGATTTCTGTAATTGAGGAAGTGCTGCAAAAGTAGATTTCTCCAGTCACTGGTCAGTGCACAGGAAAAGAGTACCACTTTACCACCTTCCTGCTCAGAACATTCCTGGACCTCGGAATACTACATCTGCAGAAGATGTTTGACTCCTGCAAGAGGAAGAGGACTTAAGAACTTCTGATCCTGCTAGGAGCAACTGCTCTCCAAATATAAAGTGGTTGCCTTCTGTTTGCCAGCTCTTGGGGCCCACAATGCAGAAGGACTCCTTACTCCGTAAAGGCACAGTTGAAAAGAGAGGACTGTACCCTGAAGGAGTGATCCAGTGTTGAAAAGCCTGCCCTGCGGACCTGGAACCTGAAGAGCCGACCAGGAAGACGTTTTCCAGAAACTGATGAAAAGAAGGACTTAATCATTTGTCCACAGCAGCAATTCTATCGCAGTGATAAACCAACTTCAGCAGCAACAAAAATAGGCTTTGTCCTGTTTTGTGCTTTTGGCACCAAAACAAATGGCTTCAGTGGGACCTCAATGAGGACATTTATGACTTTGAAGGACCCCCACTCACATCAGCTTTGGAACTTGCACGCTGAACGATTTCGACTTCAATTTCAGAGATTGAGGGCCTGATTCTTAGTCATTGCCAAACTCATCTGCACAGCGCCTGCCCGATTATGAGTTTATCTGTGGTCTGGCAGGGAAAGCTTTGGTGGTCCCACAGCAGTGTTCGAATGCTAATATCTGAGCCTTAGAATGGCACCGCAATGAGAGTGCCAAAGTATGTTCCTGGACAGTGTAGTCCATGCCGTGCATGAACAGGAGTGCATATAGACAGGGGGCACAACATGTGCCCCACTGCATGCACCCCATTGCCCAGAGGCAACAGGGGCTGTGAAGGTCACCCTTAGTTTCCTCACTGCCACTCTTTTCATGGCAGGCTCACCACAATGAAATCAGGCAAGCACAAAAGTGCAGGTGTTTCATTAACATTCATCTTCCTGTCCTTTTGCATGGGAAAGTCATTTCAAATATTGAGGATGATGGCATGCATTTATACAACACAAAATGAGAAGGAACCTTTGTTGTTCAGCCCTATGCACATCGAAATGCAGCACTTACCACATTTCCACATAAACTGATATTAAAGTTGTGGAAGTATTTAGTTCCCCGTGACGTGAAGCTTGGCCCATTGATCAATGACCTTGCGTTACTAAGAGCACTAAAGTCGTAGTGAAGACTCTTGTTTTCATGAAAATATGACAGCTGACAGTCACTGAAGCAAGCCGTGTGATCCTATTAAAAACGAAAAAATATTGTTAACCAATTTACAATTAACGAAATTAAAAATTATTCCATCTTCAACAGCGTTTTATTTTACTTTGCTATTTTCACATACCATTCTTTCACTTCGAAATGGCATATGCACATTTCATGAGGTTGCGTTGCACCATATAACAAACGAGTCATCTCAGATTCTTCCTAAACAACCACTATTTGCGATTTCCTCTGCTGCCACTAGAATATGTCATTTGGTAAAATAGTTTTTATATGATTTGGTTTAGTTAAAACATATGTATTTAAAACCAAGTAGCCAGGAGCAGGGTAAATGTTTTTCACGATATTACTTTGTACTTGGAGTAAAATAACAAAGATTCAACTGTAGCTGGAGCCACGGCATAAACAAGCGAAGATAAACAAGCTAATATTTAGTTCTAGACTATATCATTCTAGTGCCCGACTGAAATAAACAAGTAATGCCAAATACAATACTTTTTGTTTAATATAAATGTATTTTTCATTTTGAAAAATGAAGAAAGCGAAACCAAAAAGTTGCTTACAATAGTTTAAAAACGACCGATGTTAATATGGCTATAAGGATGTAATCAAATAAAAGTCTCCAGTATCTATACAGCATACACCATGTCAATCATTTGTATATATCATTACCCATTGCTGACATACGTACAGATTATTCATTTCCGTTGAGGAAAATTTACATTTAATAGATGAGACCCCAATTTTTGGCCCAATCCCCTACATTTTCCAAAGCTTCCTAGGGCTCCCCCATGCCTTAGAGATCGGCCTTTTCAACAGTCTTCTTTATTTCACCAAGGCCATGCTTCATGATGTGGCTGGATTACACCAATGTGGGTCTAGGTCTCTTTTGGCCACTATCAGGCTTAAACCAAAAAATAATTGCTGGTATCTTGTGAGGCCTAGATTGTCTAATATGTTTAATGCGGCTATTCACGGCTGAACAACATCTGTGTATCCTTGGCTTTGTAGCATGTGTCTTCCACAATGCTCCAGAACCCCACGGAGGTGCACAACTCCAGACAGTGAGCAACGAGTCCCCGGCTTCTGTTTGGCATCTAAGACATTAGGGTGAAGAATATTTTTAATGCACCAGAGTTTGACAATTGTGTAGCGTACTCAGAGTAAATATTTGAATTGTATCCGTCAAACTTTGGACACTATTGCTATCTCTCAGGGTGCTGCTAGCACCTCCTACAATTCAGTGTATTGTATTGTATTACAATTGCATTTATATAGTGCTTACTACCCCTGATGAGACGTTGAAGTGCTTCTTCGATGAGTAGCACGCTACTCCGGAACCCGAAAGGTCCTCCATTAAACGCACGTCTTTGTCTCAGGCCGCCCTAAGCTTGTCCAAAGGTGTCTTTTGTGTTGATTATTATAGATCTGTACAGCTGGAAATCTGTTTCTTTACTCCGAGGCCCTCTATTGTGAACTTGGCCTCCAAAGGATAAAAGTCAGGTATCGAGTCCAATTGCTTATAAATGGGATTAGGGCAGGTTTGAGTTGTAAAGATTATAAAACTGTGTATTTACCAGCCCAAACTCTTATTGGAGTACTGAAAATTATTTGTGTGTATTATGTGTGAGAGTCACCCCCAAAGTGGAGAGGCCCAATTTGTTCGTGCCTAATAAGTCCAGTAGTGCGACTACCTGAGGAAGTAATGTACACACCCACAATGGGGTTTCTTTGCTTAGGCGTCCTTGCCAGAGTATGTCTTTCAAAGTGCCAGCCCATGTCTTCAGGACCGTTCTGCCCGCTGGAGTAATGTCCAGAAAGCCAGTAAGTTTGACGCTTGCACTCAAGTGCAGTAAAAAGCAATACAAAAAATGCCTTCTGCAGTATAAAACTGTTTTAAAAAACTGCTTTGTGCATATTGTACATAGACGAGATAAAGCATAACATATGTCAAAGAGTGTGCTTTTCAGATGTAATATAGTCCCTGATATATTCCAGTGGAGAAAGAAGGGGACACTAAAACAACCAATAGAAAGAAAGTTAAGCAAACAAATCTGCAATGACCGATGGTAAGATGCAATTGACATGTCTTAAGACAATGGCTGAAAATTCAGGAACCAATTAAGCCAATATATGTAGGAGGATGAACCACGGCCCCTTTGATTATGTATATAATACAATATGCTTGCCTTAAGTGGTGCAAGCATCATTAAATGTCAAACCTTAATTTGCTTTCAATTACTCACGTGCATGCATACAATGGACTTTCTTAAACACAATGGCATGTTAAAAATGAGAACCCCCAAGAAAGAATCTCTATATGTCCTTACCTTATTGCTTTTACTTCCAGGCCCGCATGGAATACATGCTACTATGCCATAGACTTGATGCCCAGACAGGTAGGTGTTGGGCGGACACTCCTTGCACTGATTGTTTTCTTTTTCAATGTAGTGTCCCCGAGGGCAAGGAACACATGATCCAGACTGCTCAGAGCCAAGAGCACATGCGCGGCATGTAGACGCAACCCCGTCCATAACATTAGTTGCAGTTATTGAATAAATCTTCACAATGTCATTTAAGAGGTTTCTTGTCTGGGTTTACAAAAAAAATTGAAAGACACATTTCATTAAAGCAATTCTTACATTTTCACGGGACAAATGATAAACCTGGACATGTTTTGTCAAATTTCTAGGGACAGGTCCATTTGTCATTTCTAAAAACGAACAAATTATACTGCTTTAAAACAAATACAAATACATTTAATGGGAGTCTTGTTTTCGGGACCAAAATTTATAGGGCAAAGAAGTGGAATGTCTTCTGGGGCAGGGCTACTATGAGGCTAGACAGAGTCAAGTTGCTGTCACCACGACGCATCTTAACTGCAGATTTTTATCTCAAAGACCAGTTTAAGATATCAACAATCTACTTATGCAGGTTTTCTTATAAATTTCAGATTTTTTGAGGATTCACAAACATCCACAGATATAATCCTATGATATAGTTTTCCCGGAAGGCAGACTCTTACTGGCCAATATATGCTGATGTAGCTCCCATGTTTATGCTAGGTGTAGATAGACATTAACCCATTTAAATTTTTTCTTATTCTGTACAGAAAATATTTTCCTTGTGGGAAAACCTTTTCCCTTACATGCCCGTGATATTTAGTGCTGATCTAAAGCCATTCCCACGTGGGAAATGCAGTGAGTTCCAACTTTTATAGAAGCAACTCTAGGAGTGTGTCCAGTATGGGAATGGCCATGCAAAATGTGTGTGAATACTCACAGACCTACAGAGTTGTGGATGTTGTATGCATTTTGCAGAGCCACTCCTGACGCTGTCCTATGGCTGCATATTCCTGACCTCCAATGTTAGAAAATTTTTCCATACCGACAAATGTTCCATGATTGTGTACGTTACTTCGTTATTATAAAATTCCACTTATCCTGATTATGGAAGAGGACCTGGAATTTAGTTTGCAGGTGCCTCGTTTTCCTGGCAAACAAGTCACCCGTTAGGACTGAGTATTACATAACTATGGTTTCAAAGTGCATGAATAAATATTCAAAACATGCTTTTTTTTGTTTCATTGGTATATTCATTTGACCAATATCACAGTGTTATTTAGACATCAGAATCTTACGATCATCCTACAGGAATGGGTCATAGATGAACAACAGAATCTTACCATCATCCTACAAGAGGTGGGTCACAGGAAGGGATGATTGTTAGACAAGCCCAGATGAAGTGAGAACATGCTTGCAGTGCAGTACACCTCCTAATACTGTCTTGTTGGACAACATACAGTAGATCAGAAATAATGCTTTACAAATGCATAGTGTATTCCCAGCGCAGCTGTCTCTTCGGCCTACCAAGAGGTTGGGATTTAGTAAGAAATACAAGGGAACAACTTAGGCCATTAGCACAGCCTGACCAATGCTTACTTTGTAAAAGAATGAGCGCTGGTGCCCAAAGCTTTGCTCAGAAGCATGTGCCCAGTGTTAGTAAAGGTCAGCGTGCCGAATACCCAGACTGCATAATCTTCAATCCACCTCATGCCTCTTTAATTCACTATCAGACACGCTCTCCCCTTTGTCTGACTCTTACAGGTTTCTCCTTTCACCCTTTGTGGGTTTAATTCCCTTTTTCTCTTCCTCTTTATTTTTTACCATTTGTGTGATTTTCCCTCTCTCCTTTTGGGGAAATGTCTGATCAGGAAAAATAAGTGCTGGTCCCCAAAAATGAGTGCCGGGGACCCACACTGGCAACCACCAGCTCAATTGAAGCACTGGATGTACCTGGGGGATAAAATTAGGACACATTCCTGGCAGAGAATGTGTAGATCTTTCCTTGGCAGGGAACGGCCATTAATTTCCTCGCATGTGCGCTAACATGATTTTCATTCAATTTGATCAATTGTGGATAAGTGTGCAGTATAAAACCCTACTATTTTTTAAAGCACAGACCTGACAGCCATGGCCCGTGGAAGGAGTTACGTTGGGGTAGGGAGGCAGGGAGAGGGAGGGGCAGGGTGGAGGTGCTAAAAACCGGCATATGGATAATTGCAGGTAAGTAAACAATTTAATTAATAAAACAAATTTGGTAGCGCGCCTTGCATCGCAAAATGCGATGCAGTGCGCGCTACGAAATTCGTTTGCTAGCATATTGGACTCCGGAAGCGTTGGGAAAGAGGTTTCCTGAGTTAGGGAATAAATGTTTTAGATGTCTAGCTGACGGCCAGGGTGGCTGGCTCCATATTTTTTACACCTGCCCCCACTTGAAGCGTTTCTGGGAGACGGTCTTTCTAGACATTGAGGCTGCGTTGGGGAAAGCACTTTTGCCCTCAGCCGAAATGGCCCTTTTTGGGATTTGTCATAATAGAGGGTGGCTCAAAGATGATGAGGAAACCTTCATTTTTATTTCCTGCACAGTTGCACGATCTTTAATCCTACAAAATTGGAAATCTAAAGAAGCCCCATCACACCTGAAATGGCTTAACAAAATGAGAAGGGCACGAAATTTTGAGAAAGCATATTCAAGCAGAGTAGGGGCTATTAGGAGATTTGAAAGGAATTGGCACTATTTGGAGAATTTGGAGGATGTAAGGGGGTCTTAATTGCGAGCTTAAACCAGGAGTATTAAATAGTCTCGAGGCTGGGGCAAGCTGAATATAATGGGTGGGTATGCACTAGCACTTTGGGCTATAGAGCACTTTAGGGTTCTTCAGCATTTGCACTTTAGGACTGTTAAATTGGTATAGTGCTGTATTATATTTGCATTTTTAAATAGCAGAGGTTTAGTTGAATCCGACGGTCTGTACCGTATTGTATTGCATTAGCACTGTAGTAATTGAAAATTAATGTATGGTTTTTCCACATACACTTTAGAATCGAAAAGTAATTTATGGGTTGTGCATATATGTTTGGTATGTGAATTAACAGCTATATTGATTGCTCTTGGTGTTAAAAGGAGGCTGCTTTTTACTCATCCTGCAACTTGCTTCTATTGGATAGATTGTATTGTACTGTATTTTACTTGCACTTTAGAAAGTGAAAAACGTATTAATGGTTTGTATACTTGCACTTTAGATTGGAAAAGCAAAATATGGACTTTGCATCTCTTTTTTTCTTTTTTCTACCAAGTAATAGCTATATGGATTGCCTGACTGTTTGTGGTTTTTTTTTTTATTTTTTTTTTTTAAGAAGAAGCTGTATTTTTCTTTTGATTTCTTCTCCATTTTTGTAAAGATTGGTTTTTATCCGTCCTGTACCTGGTTTCTGTTCCGCTCAATAAAAATTTTCAAAAAAAAAAGAAATTCGTTTTATTAATTAAATTGTTTACTTATCTGCAATTATCCATATGCCGGTTTTTAGCACCCTCCACCCCGCCCCTCCCCGCCTCACCGTAACTCCCTCCACGGGCCGCGGCTGAGACCTGACACCCCAAAACCTCTCAATTCATCTAAACCAAAGTGTTTTGTGAGCATCGGCGAAACAGGCTTTTAAATGATGATTCATTTAAACTCTATATTAATTATTCGTATAAACACACGCTTGTTGGAACACATGCAACCACAACATGGCTCACCGGGCATATAGTTCTACACCCACTACACAGCCTTTGTTTTAAACCTCAGGTGAGAGCAGCGAGCTTGCTGGTGAGAGGACAAGCACCAAGGAGTCAGTGCCGACTGATGCTGCGGTGCTCTGGATTGGAGACAACTCGCCGGTAACCGTGTAAGAGTGTGTGTCACAAGGATAGCAGGGAGGATAATGTGGTCACGAAAAGGGCAGTATGTGATATTGGTCATTAAAATAGCACACAGCCCAAACTGAATAGTTTCTTGACACTTAAATTAAACGTGTGTTCATTGCAAAAGTCAGTGTTACTAATTTTGTTGACATAAGCAGGATGAAAGGCAGAGTCTATTTTACAAATACTCCTGCTGCTCAGAGAAGAAGCGCAGATGTATCCCCTCCGAGACTATTCCACGCTGTAAACGCTCCAGCAGATAACTGTCCCAAGCCAATAAATGATACTCGGGCATTGGCATAGTGCCACTTCTCCAGTTGATATGGGTTTTGATGCCCATGTACTTGACATGCTTATGCTGTGCTCACTGAGTCTGAGCCTAACACAATAGGGGCCTAGAAGAATAGAAGCAGGTATTCAAACCTGAGTGAAGCTAGAGGGTAAAGCAGCCTTCTAGAAAGCAAATAACACGTTTCTCATTTCTCAGGGATCAGCTAAAACACAATGCAGCGCGCACTTATAATGAAGGTTGGGCCTTTAGGGGTCATTGGCAGTATTGTGCATTCTCTTTACATGCTACTTCCACAATCCTGGACAAGGACAACAACCATTCTATGGTATGCCTATTAACATTTACAAGACTATGGTGGTCCTAATACTTACATCTTGTTGTAGGTTTGTCCTCTGGAAAGCCCATGTAAACACATGCGTAGTATTTTTCAATACTGTGTATGTATACGCTTGCTTGTCCCGGTTCCCTGCCCACGATTCCACTACAAAAGTATTCTTTTTGTTAACATCCTAAAATATAATGAGAGCAATGTTAGAAAATTCAGTATAGAAACCTCTTAGGAATCTCAAGAGCAGGCTTGTATTATATATAACACATAGCATACGAAAGAGGTGTATTCTGTGAAAACCTGGTATGCATACAGTTCTCCCAGCAGATTTTAGGGCGAGGCATTCTCGGTTTACCTAAACACCATGTTTATGTCATTCCTCTGGATCTTACATGCGACGGGAATGAGTTTTCAAACTCAAAGAAGATGTCCCTTTATAGCAGTGGCATAGCACAAAATGATGGGGGCCCCTTCAGAATGTGATGAGGAACATTGGCGTCTCTCAGATGACACTGATATTTATTGGTTTGGGCTCAAAGGGGGCCCCTGTACGTTGCAGGGGCCTGCTTGGGAAAGCAGAGTGGCTTTCGCGCGCTAAACTATTTCTTATTCAATGCTATTGCACGCATTCTGTAAGGCACGCAATAGAATGACTGATGATGATGGGGCCCCACCAAAACAAAAAACCTTGGGGACCCCCTCCACACTGCAGGGCCTGTGGGGGCCTCAGTTGTGCCCCTGCTTTGTATTAGTTTTTTTTCGTGTGTCCTGCAGCAGCCCGAAGGGAGAAAATGCTAAAAACTAGTGGGAGGGAATGATGCTGAAACATGTCTCAAGAAAGTATCTAGGACTAGAAGCATGGAGTCATGCACGGACATTAGGACCTTAAGAGCATTAAGGAAACCTCGAGCGGGTGCCATGTGAATATAACAGGACCCTGCGGGGAGTGTGGGGCAGGTGGTGCAGGAACCTGGTGAGAGCCAATGGTATGTAGTCTATGAACCTGTAATGATGGATGTTACACAGGCCCGGACTGGCCGCTGCAGGCACCGGGCAATCCCCCGGTCGGCCGCATGGGTGGGGGCCGGTTTTGGGGCCCAGGGGGCCGTTTTTGTAACAGGGCCGTTTTTGTAACAGGGCCGTTTTTTGCAGCATAGGTGCAAAAACGGCCCTGTAACAAAATCGGCCGAAAAACGGCACTGGCAAAGAGTGCGGTCGCACCCCCAGGGTAGAGGGGGGGGCGGCTGAGCACTTTGCCAGGGCCGATTTCGGGTCCCAGTCCGGCCCTGATGTTACAAATTGGGTTTCGGGGGGGCGTGGCTAAGGCGCCGAACGAGATGGCCGCCTACGGAGTTCTCTTCGCCGCGTCAGGACTCTTATTAGAATTGTCAAAGTGTTTCCCCTGCAGCGCGGTGATAATAAACGCCCGCATCATGTACCGGAATATCAGCTGCCTCCGGTGAGCATTTTTCTGAACTTCAGCGCCTCACGCTTCATGTATTTTCCGACGCCGTATCTCTTCCCT
Source organism: Lissotriton helveticus (assembly GCF_964261635.1). Taxonomy (NCBI): domain Eukaryota; kingdom Metazoa; phylum Chordata; class Amphibia; order Caudata; family Salamandridae; genus Lissotriton; species Lissotriton helveticus. Next base: position 675,108,412 of record NC_136057.1, read on the forward strand.
CAACACAGAAGCCATTTCAGATGTGCACGCGCTACAAGTTTGGAATCCAACGCTCTTGCGATAATGTTTACTGTATGCTGGCTTCATCGCTAACACCTGGAATGCCTGGATTCTTTGTTACTTTTTCACTATCTTCCACTTGACTAAGGAGGAAATCAGCTTATTTTCATGCCACATAGCTTTCTATCTCTACAAAGCTATATTCGGCTCTACAAGATGGCCACCCTTTCAGATGCAAATCTCCTCAGAATCTGGCTGCTTATGCTTGTAAGTTAACAGGATTGCTGCGTATACTCCTACTCCTCTCATAACTCCAGAGACTTCAATTTCAATGTTACTATATGCTCGGCTTTTCATTATTGTGGTACTTTGTCTACAGCTTAACATTTAATTTCATTTGTCATTGACTGGATTTATACTAGTATTTCATTGCTGCTCTGAAGGGAGCATTTTTGCGCCACCTGACTTGCCTTCATCACCAACGCTTTTACGGTTATCTGGAGGCATTGTTTAACTGAATGCTTTGCTACATTAGATACAGAGCTTTACCAATTTTCTTACCATCTTTGATGTGGACAAATCCCTAAAGCCTGGAGGTTAGCAGGCATGCCACTTGTATCTTGTGCCTTTTCATGCTTTCCGTAACTTCAGGAATATTTTTGCCGCTGTAGATGCATATTTACTTTTCTTTTGTGTTGAGTGCTTTGACTGTCTACAGTGCTGTCCTCCGTTGCAGTGCCCATTCATTTGCCTGTCCTACAGTGGGCATTCACTATCTACAACTGGCCTAATTCCTACATCTTTGGCCTCCTTTGGCACAACAGCTCTCTGCTCATTCCATTGACTTGGAGGTAATTGGTTTTTATGGACAAATTACGTAAACTGAGGTTTGTTTTTGTGCCTTCCAAGAGTGTTCCTGTGACATCTTCCTCATTTTCCTAGACACCAGGTTTTTCCTCCACCACATTCCAAATGGCTGGTGCTGCCCCTAATCACTCCTCCTCAACGCAGTCCATTTTGAACAAGATCTCTCCTCCTACAACTTCGACTAAACGCTTGAAACAGGACCCTCCGTCTCCAGACAAATCGCCATCTCCCATCTCTATGGAGCTACTTTTAGAAGATATTCGCGCTTTGCGTCCATTTGTAGACGAAACCAATTATAAAATTCAATTTCTTGAGGAGAAATGGTCGACTAAGGACAACAGAGTGACGTCTGTGGAACAACAAGTTTCAGGAATACAAGCTAACGCTCAACGTATTTCCTCTCTAGAAAAGTCGGTTCTTGCTCTCCAGCAACACACTGAGGACTTCGAAACAGAAATAGGAGGAATAACCTACATATTTATGGTCTGCCGGAATCCCTGGAAGGTGATGATCCTCTGACGTTTTTTACCTCTTTTCTCCCAAAGCTTCTGGACATGTCACCTACTACTTCTCTCAGTATCCAAAGGGCCCATCGGCTTGGTCTACGTTCATCTACTTGAACTAAGCCACGAGGTGTCATCATTCTCTTCTTGAAATTCACAGATCTTCTTACAGTTCTTTCTGCAGCCAGATCTAAACGTCAAATATCTTGGCTGGGTCAGAGAATGTTCCTATCTCAAGACGTTTCCAATGCTACAGCGGCAAGAAGAAAAGAATTTCTGAACCTGCGTGCTCCTCTACGATCTCTAGGTGCCCGTTATGGCTTATTTCATCCATGTATTTTTAAAGTCACTCACCAGAATCGAACATGGACTTTTCAAGACCCTGGCGAACTTAAGAACTTCATTCACATTTAATCTAATAGTGGCCTGGATACTTCACTTCTACTAGTGGCTGATTGATTGTTTAAACTTGCTCTTCTTTCTTATTGCATTTATGATGGTGTTCTACGTTCAGGTTTACCTTTAGATAATTTTTAATAATGTTTTAGTATAGTTTCTTTCATTGCTTCTTCTTCAGTTATTGCTTATTCTCATTTGAAATTGCAGTTTCTTCGGTTTTTCTATGTCTTCACATGGTTTGTTGTATACATCCTAATGTATATCCCTATTGTTAATTATTCTTTATATTTCCTTATGTAGGTTCGTGGGTATACTTCCCCTCAACTCATGTGGTCCCCTTCCATCGTTCTCTGTACTGGTGCGGTTGGACTCCCTTTTTTGAGGCGGTCTGTCTTGTTGAGTGCCCCCATTGTCCTCTTGTATGTCCCCCTCAGGTATGTTACTCTCAGTCATCCTTTTGGATATGTACTGTCTCTTCTTGTGTTTTCTTCCTCTCTTCCTTCCCCTTTCTTCCCTTTCTCTCCTTTTTACTTATTTGTTAAACTCATTTTTTTCTTCTGATTTTGCTCTTTTTTCTGCTCCCATATCTGTACAGACTTCTTTTCCTCTCCTTTATTTCATTCCGACCTTTCTTTTGATGTTATCTGTTATATTCACTTTTTCTCTCTCTCATTTTTTGGCTGTATTTTACTTATATGCATTATTGTACTTTTTGTTTCTATTGATTTTATGCTGTTTGTAAATTAAAAGTTATCTCCTGGAATGTAAAAGGTTTCATTAGCATTATTAAACGGCAGAGAGTCCTTTCCCATCTAGCCTCCTATAACCCTTACATAGCTCTTTTACAAGAGACCCATCTTACCGAAATTGAATCCCTTAAATTAAAAAGGAGCTGCGTGGGCACAGTCTTATTTTCGCCTTCTACCAACAAAAAGAATGGGGTGGCCATTTTATGTCACAAGAAATTAAAATGTAAAGTTTTGTCACAAGAAAATGATACTGATGGTAGATGAATATTAACTAAGTTATTAATTAACTCTATACCTTTAACTGTTTTTAATGTCTAAGGCCCTATACAACCCGATTGCTCTTTCTGGCCTTTAATCACGAAAAAATGCATTCAACATAAGGATGACTTATTTATTATAGATGGAGATTGTAACCGGATTGTTGATCCATTCCTTGATCGTAAATCCACAGTTCGCTTCATACCTCACAAGACTCACAAACAATTTCTTGACACTATCTTGCAATCACGTTTTATTGACTCTTGGTGACTCTCTCATTTTTTCTTCTCCTCACACGTCTTTTGCTCGTCTTGATTACATTTTTCTTTCTCAACCTTTATCTCAAAACTGATTATCTTCTTCTATTTAAACCATAGTAATCTTGGACCATGCCCCTATTGTAACAGACCTTGATTTACTTCTGCCGCACCCCAAGTCTTCTCATTGGTGCTTCAATAGCTCCCTTCTTACTGATCCTAACTTCTCTTCCTCTTTTCGTTCCTTTACTAATGATTTCTTCTTGTTTAATTGCGACCCTACTTCTCCTCCTCATATCCTCTGGGATTCCTTTAAAGCCACTGCAAGAGGATTCATTATCGATTTTGTCTCTAAAAAAAAGAAGCAAGATCTTCAGAAGCGGAAAACCTCACTGGCTCATATCAAATCTTTGGAACATAAATGTTATATCTTTACAGATAAATCTATGTCACCAGAGCTTGTACGGGCAAAATTGGAGTTCAATAAATCTAGTACTGATAATGCATCTTCGATACTTCTTCGTAGTAGTGCTCGTTACTATGGTGGTCGTAATAAATCAGGGAAACTTTTAGCTAATTATCTTAAATCACGTAAAGAGCGTACCCTTATATAATCTATTTACTCTTCTGATAACACTCTCCTACATAAACTCCTACATAAAGATAAGGAAATACTTGATCAATTCCAATTATTTTACCAACATCTTTATACCCCGGAATCTCCTCCTACTCCTTCTCTTATTCAGGCCTACTTTGAGAGACTTCCCAAACCCTCCACTTTTCATCTCAACTTTCCGGACCTTGACCTTGATCTTTCATTACACGAACTTTCAGTGGCTTTGAAATCTCTCACTAAATGTAAAACACCTGGCCCTGATGGTTTCCCAGTTGAATTTTATTTACACTTTTCTGATCTCTTACTTCCTAGACTTTTAAAGCTTTTTCAATCATGTTATTCATCTGGTAAGGCGGAAGGCACATTTCAAGATGCTACTATTTTTCTTATCTCTAAAGACGGTCTTTTTTGTAAAAATGATCGTCCGATTTCTTTAGTCAATGTGGACTATAAACTATTTGCTAAATTACTTGTGTTACGCTTAGACCCTTTTATGCCCCATCTCATTGGTAAGGAGCAATGTGGCTTTGTTAAAGGCAGACTTACCTCCGATAACTCTCGTCTTTTTCTTAATGTCTTGAATAAAGCCCCATCTGTCTTAATTCCTTTAGCCGCTATCTCTTTTGATGCAGAAAAAGCTTCTGACAGGGTTGATTAGTCTTTCTTGATTGCTTCATCACATTGGCATGGCTTTGGTCCTAAATTTATATCCTTTGTCTCCATGTTATACTCTGCACCCAAGGCTTCGGTGCTTGTGAATGGTCAGGTCTCCTCGTCCTTTACTCTCTACCGAGGCGTACGTCAAGGTTGTCCCTTATCCCCACTTCTTTTTGTCCTACCACTTGAACCCTTTTTGTTCTCCATCCGTAACAAAAACAAAATTTTTGGTTTTCCCTATGGTGATAATCAATTGAAACTAGATGATATTCTCTTATTTATTTCCGATCCAGAAGTATCTGTTCCCCCATTATTATAGGAATTTGACTCATTTTCACTGGTTTTAGGATATAAGATTAATTCAGATAAGACCGAAATCCTTCCACTAACCAAAACTTGTCTTCCTCATCTCTTCTCCTCTACTGGCTTTGCTTTGAGTACTTCAAAGATTAAATACCTAGGTATTTGGTTCTCTAACTCTATTCCCTCTTCAATTAAGTTAAATATGTCCGCTGTTTAGTCCTGCATTAACAAATCATTCTCCACTTGGAATCCTCTTTTTCTTTCCTGGTGGGGTCAATTGGACTCAATTAAGATGATGATAGCCCCTATTCTAATATACATATCTTCCATGTTACCCGTTCATGTTCCTGCAATCTAATTTAAACATATAGACTCATCCCTTTCGAAATTTCTCTGGAAGAACAAAAAATCTAGAATTTCTCTTGCAGCTCTTCGAAAGTCCAAATTGAATGGTAGGGTCAACTTTCCAGATTTCCGGCTTTACTATAAATCCTTCTCATTGCGCCAGGCTTCGAGATGGCTTTTATCAGACCTTTCCCCTTTTACTCCTCTTTGGCTCCTCATTGAGCAAACATTGTTATTACCCTTTTCCTTCGATGAAGTTGTACGTTTCTCTGCCACTACCCATACTTCACTTCCCTTATTCAAACATACTTCTTCTATTTTAAGACCCCTGGTTCTCCTTACTACCATCACACGTGAATCTTTTTTAAATACACCCATCTGGTATAACTCACTGATCCTTTAAAATAATAGACCCATTTTTTGGAACGCTTGGAGAATAAGGGGCGTCATGTGGGTTAACCAACTCTTTGATGGATTAATACCTTGTTCCTTTCTCCAATTTCAACTCTTATTTCATTGTCCCCGATCAATCAATCAATCAATCAATCAATCAATCAATTATATGTAAAGTGCACTACATACCCGCGAGGATCTCAAGGCGCGGGGGGGGGGCTACTGATCGAACAGCCAGGTCTTGAATATCCTCCTGAAGGTCAGCAGGTCTTGGGTCTGTCGTAGGCTCAGTGGGAGGGTGTTTCATGTCTTGGCGGTGAGGTGGGAGAAGGATCTCCCACCGGTGGTTGTTCTTCAGATGCACAGGACGTTGGCGAGTGATATCCTTTTTGCAGAAATGTACTACTCTCATGGCAATAATTCTTGACCTTTATTATTCTCTTCCATCTTCCTTATCACTTGTACCTCACTCTCCTCTCCTCAAAATTCTCACTAACATCCCTAAAGCGTCTCTTATTTATACATTTTTCTCCTTTCCTAATCCAGATCATGCTAAAACTAAATTGGAACTTTCCTGAGAATCGGACTTTGATTGTACTTGTCTGTTGCTCTTTGGGAGAAACTTTGGTCCAGATCCTTAAAAATGTCATGTTCTGCTTCTCTTACTCAATCTTTATTTTATCTATATCATACACTTTATCTTTCTCCTGTTTCTTTGTCACGTTTCTCAGCCTCTTCTGATTCTAAATGTTGGATATGTGGTACTCCTAATTCTGATCTTCTTCATCACTTCTGTCCTGTCGTTTCTAAATTCTGGAAAAAAATGTGGTCATACCTTACTCGCATCTTTACACTTTCTGTTCCTTATTCTATAAGTAAGTTCTCTTTGTGGGTAGTCTTTCTGACTCTTTAGACCTTCCTACACACTCACATGGCCTTTTCGATCTCATGCTTGCTCTTGCATTTCAACACATCTCATCTAATTGGAAATTCCTTACAAACATCTCCATACAAGGCTGGTGGAACACCTTATGTCATTTTCATAGACTTGATGTTGCCTTTGCCTCCTCCTGCAAACCAATCCGTAACACTGATCTCTTCTGGTTGCATCTAACTTCTTAATTGGATCATTTGGCCCCAAATAAATCTCTGCATATCAATTCAGAACATTTTAAACCTCCTTGAAGAATTTTGACTCTCTCCTTATTTTCACCTTTTACAGGTTTCTTGTGTTATACCATTTTTATGCTAAACATTCTGTATTGTTCATCTATACCATTTGTTTATATGCCGTAATTAATATTTAATATTTATATATTGCCATGTTAATTTCTGCCCCCCTCATTCCTTTCCTATCTTTCGCCCTTCTGTCTCCTTTCCCTCCATCTTTAAAACCCCATATAATGCTGTTTGTTCTTTAATATTTGATATCAGCACTGTTCATGTTCTATATTATATTTGAGCACATTCCCTGTTTCTGCTGATGACTTTATATGTTAACAATTTCTTCAATAAAGCTTTTCAAACATAAAAAAAAGAAATTAGGTTTCTCTTTGGCAAGCAGGAACCACAATCCCAGTCAGGGTAAGTCAGATACGCACACTAAGATAACCTGCGCTCACCCTCTGGTAGCAGTCAGGCTTAACTTAAAAGGCAATGTTAAAGTATGTGTGCAACACTTCAATTCATAAAACAGTGAAAATACCACACAAAAAGATACCACAGTTTGTTAAATAAAATAGAGTTTACTTATTGAACAAAACAAGACCAAAACAACAAAAATCCAGTCTGTAGAACCAGAGTGAATTTTTAAAGATTAAACTGAAATATAGTGATTAAAAGCATAAAGCGTCAACCTAGGTTATCTGGTTGAGATAGACCACATCAAATCCAAAGGTTCAGGCCGAACACAATGGGGAACGAGTCTGATACAGGAACCAGCCTGGGCCCGCTGAAACAGTACCTTGGATGCGATGCGAGATGCAAGGGTAAAGGAGGCGATGCATCTGCATTGATCCGTAGGATGTAGGCGATGCATCGGCTCTGAGCCTTGCAAAGTTGGAGATGCATCGGAAATGGAGGTGATGCACTGAGATGTCCTCATTCCTCACAGCAGTGATCATGCTTCAGTGGAGCTGTGGTGTCCTCCATCTTCTCAGCAGTTATGATGCATCAATGGAAATGTGCTGGTCCAGAGCGGTGATATGTCAGTGTCAATGGAGATGAGATGGTTCCGAGCAGCACAATAGTGTTGATGCATGGATTCTGGCAGTTGCAGCACTTTATATCCAGTTCCAAGGACCCAGGACTGGATTGGGCACCAGTTGGCAGGGCAAGAATCTCAGATGGCAGAGTCCAGGTACTGTAGGAAGAAGGGTTCGAAGTCTTTGATGTCCTTGAGTGGAAGAGGTGTGGCGCAGAGGCCAGGGCGGCCGACTCCTGAAAACCGGGGCTCACAGTTCAATTCCCAGCAACAGCGGCAGGTTAGCCCAGTACCATGTGACTCTGGGCAATAGCTCGTTTAATCTTCCTGATGACCCCCAGTACCCTGACACCCTTAGGGGTAACTGTTCGAGCTTTACACATACCGGTTTTTCATTTTAGACTTCTAAGGGGAGACAACCCAGCAAGCCTTTGGACTCACTTTTGTTATGGGTTGGAGAGATGCAGGTCCACTCCTTTTTACTCACTGTCACGGAAGGCAGCAGGTCAGCACAGCAGAACAGGAGTCCAACAAAGTGATAGCCATTTTAGCAGCCCAGCATTCATTCTTCCTTGCAGAGTATCCATAGGTTCAGAAGTGTACTGCGTTGGTGGCGTATGAGATCCAGTACATAAACCAAGTTGTGCCTTTAAAGTGGGGGAGACTTTAAAGAGAGGCCTTTGATGTGCACAGAATCCCTGGCATTCCTCCAGGCTCACTACAGGGAGGTATGCAGCCCTTTGTGTGGGGAAGGACACAGCCTATTCAGGTGTAAGTGTCAGCTCCTCCCTCCCATCCTGCCCAGGATGGCCCATCAGGATGTGGAAGACCTATTAGTCAAACCTAAGTTCCCTTTGCGTGTGGCTCTCTTGAAGGAATGCACAAATCCCTGCTGTCACCAACCCCAGACATGTATTCAGAGAAAGGCTGAAGGCACCAAATGGCTAAAGTAAGGAGATGGCAACTTTCTAATAGTGGCATTTTCAGAATTACAATTTTAAAATCTAACATCCCCATGAATTTTTATTTTAAATTGTGATTCCAGAGACACCAACCTTGGGGATCCAATCTCGTCCCAATTGGAAATTACACTTATAAAATGTAATAAGCTAATCCCAATATTATCTTATGGGGAGAGAGGTCTTGCAGTAGTGAAAAAACTTAAGAGTTTTTTACCACCAGAACATGTAAAAGTTAACCTGCACTATTCTTTTTAAATACACCATACCCTGCCCATGGGCTGTCCAGGGGCTAGCTTAGGGGTGACATATTTATAAAAAGGAAGGCTTGGGTCTAACAAGAGGGTTAACTTGCCAAGGTTAACATGGCAGTGGCAGGCCGGAGAAATGTTTAAACGGTTACTTAAGTGGGTAGCACAATCAGTGCTGCAGGCACACTAGTAGCATTTACTTTATTGGTTCTAGGCACATGTAGTGTACTTTACAAGGAACTTATAAGTAAATCAAATATGCCAATTGTGGATAAGCCAATGCTAATATGTTTTTATCAGAGGGCACATGCACCATAGCACTGATTAGCAGTGGTAAAGGGCTCCTAATGCCAACAAAAACGAATTCAGCAAAAGGGGGACGAGGAAGGCAAACAGTTTGAGGGTGACCCTGTAGGAATGACCATTTTCAAGAAAGGACGTGATTCATGAGCATGGAGGGAGCTCAGTTGTCTGCACGAGCCTCCCTAATGCTTCAGTAACGCTACTTTCTTCATCATATGAAGGAAAGGAAGACTTCTCCCAACAGGACTGGCGTGCTCCTATGGGCCTGCAGGGAATGTTGACAGGGGACATGTGATCCAGACAGAGTTAGCCACCAAAGTCAATTACTTTTGAGACAACTCCTGCCAGGAAAATCATCATGCTACTATTGAAAACTAATTTTAGGCTCAGGGTCATTGATTGTTTCAGCTGCTGGGGGGCAAATGTAAAAGAGCAACCATTTCCTTAAATTAATTTAGGAGAAAAACTTTTGTGTGGTAAATGTCGTGGCATAATAAAAAATAAGTTTTCATTGAATTTACAAGGACTACATCCATGGCACTGAAACAAGCCAGGCATCAGACTGCACCAGACTAAAAACGTGCTTTTGAGTTGAACATAAATACGCACAACTCTCAATATGTCACTGTTCACCTGGAGACTGGCTGCTCTTTGAAATCTGGCCTGTCAGACACCTGCCCAGCCACTGTAGAAATTATATCAGAATTTCACCAGCTCAAAAGGTATTTACATTCAAAACAAATTAAGTTTTACGTATGGGAGTGGAGTTCCTCCTAAATGCGCTGCTAAAACATATATTCATTAAGTCCCTGTCATGTCTTCCTCAAAGACCCCGTGAATTTCAGTTTCTAAAGACAGATAGAAAATCCCAAAACTGTAGATAGAAACTCTTTAATTTGAAACTCCAGAATTTTGTTTTGAGGTTTCGTGATTTGGGAAGAAAATGGTAAACTGAGACTTTTGTAAAAATTCAGTGAACTTTACAAAAGTTCCTACAAATTCTTTTTAAAACCCTACTTTTAGTGACGGTGTGCTGTCGCGCAAGATGAGTAAAAGGCAGGTGGGCAGGAGAGAGAAGTTTTCATTCTATCTCCTCCTGTGTCTGGACTGTGACAACAATACAAGTTTCCTAGAGGCAGAGCTGGCCTACCAGAAGCTCAAAATTACCCCCCACTCAGCGGCTTCCAACATTTCTGTATTTTTAATGCTTCTCACCTCTCCCTCTACTGCTGCCCTTTTGCAGCAAGCCTCTCTCCATGCTGTTTACAATTTCCTACCATCCCATCATCTATTCTAGCCCCTGACCTCTCCTCCATTCTGTTGCGACGTCCATTGCGGCTCAATGGATTAGGGCCATCCGACAGGCCTCCAACCGGGAGGACCAAGAAACTCAGACCACATGTGTTGGTTCGTGTGGGCCGGAAGACCATGAGCGATCTCCGCCCATTTATTTATTACCTCTGCCCACACCTGGCCAGAAGGTGATACATTGTATCTGAGCCCTTCCGGGCTATGACTCCATGTTCGGCTCTCTTGGGACTCAGGTCATTACATCCCTTCCCAAATCGGTATCAAAACTCAATTTTTTAACAAGAAGTTCAACAAGGAAAGTCTCTAAGTCTTTGGCTGGGTGTTGGGTTCAGTTTGAGGTTGTAGGCCCCGGGGTTGAGTTGGCACCTCATGCCAGAGTCCAGCAGGGGCATCCCAGGCATGTCCCTGTGCCCTTTGGACATGGATGAGGATGGTTTGATACTTCTACTTGCCCTCAGTTCTGGCGGGTGGATAGATACGTTTTCCTCAATCCAGGGTCTTCCTGCTTCGTTGTCTCCGGAAACGGTTGGTTCCTGCTCTTGTTGATTGATTTTATAGAACCATGATATGTTCCTAGTGACCACTTCCGTTCCACGCTTGGCAATGATGGTGGTTCCATTTACTCGTAGTACTGTCCAGGTCCCTTGCTCATTGGTCGTTCTGAATTTCCCACCTGGATGGTGGCTCCGGATCAGCACGGAACTCCCGGGGGCGGTGACCCATGGTTTGGCACTCCTCTTACAGGTGGCCCGTTCATTGTTTTGGGCTTGTCGTGACTGAGCATCAGCTGGCTCATAAGGGGGTGGAGCCCGGGTTTCAGACACTGTGATAGTATCACCCTGGTGCCCAGCAGGCATCAAGGACCACGGGGACCTTTGGGTCATACAATGCGAGGTGCTGCAATGATCCTGCAAGGCTACTTCCGGGTCGGTTCACTCTGATGTTGCAAAGCGTAGGATTTTGTTTAGTGTGCACTTAAAGTGTTCCGCTTCCCGGTTTGCTTGTGACCATTGCTGGGTAATTTGGTGGTGATGTATGCTCAGTGATGCGAACAAGTCTTTGAACTCGCCTCCTTGAAATAGGGGGGGAGGGCAACTGTCTGTTTTTAACTTGTATTGTAGGCCAAACAGTGCGAAAGTCTTTTCTAGCAACGGTGCAATGTGTGAGAATGACGTGGAGTTTAATACTTCAACCACCGGAGTAGCGGTCAATGATTACTGCTGTCACTCTCCCATCTGGGAAACTCTCAAAATCGACCAAGGTGTAGAGGCGGGTTCTTCCATAATTATTGGTACTGGTGGTTCTTGGCTACTCGTGAGCTGGCGAGGGTGACAGTTTTGTACCAGGGTGTCTACAGCTGCTTCTAGCCTGGAAACCACACCTTCTCTTGCATGCGTGACTTCATCCGCACTGTCCCTTGGGGGCCCTCATGGGCTAGTGCGGTTACTCTTTCCTGGAGGCTTAGTGGGATCACGATTCGGGATCACCATAGCACTAGGCCTTCCTCTGAAGTGCTCAACTCGTCTCACACTCTCCACTACTTCCCGAGGCATGACTTATTGGATTCGCACCAGCCATTGGCATCCCATAGGAAGTTGTCCCATGATCCTTTGTGTATCGATCCTATCACTTTGGTGAGAACTGGGTTTGTCTCTGGTTGCTGCTTTGATACCTTCAGTGGTAAGGGTGTGGGGGTGCGCTCCTTGTGACACCATGCCAACATATTCCTCCATTTTCATTTCGCTGTCAGCGTGCTCCTTTCGTGGGTCTGGCTGGTGCCGAGAGAGGAAATCTGCTGGATGCTTTGCCCCTGGGCGATACACCAGATCCATGTGGTAGTGCTGCAGTTGTATCGTCCATCTCTCGATCCTCGGTGGTGGATGCGGGGCGGTACTGCGGAAGAGTGGGATGAGTGGTTGATTGTCTGAGACTTCCCGAAATGGGTGCCCGCTGACGTGGAGATGGAAGTGGTTGCATGCCCATTTATTTGCCAGCACCTCACGTTCGATTTGTGAGTACCCCGCCTGTGTGGCCATGAGAGCTTTACTTCCAAATGCAAGGGGGCGCCCAATTGCCTGGCTCCACTTCCTGCGTGAGGACGGCCCTGAGGCCTACTGGGCTTGCGTCGACCAGCAGCTCATGTGCTCGTGTTGCGTCGAAGTAAGCCATTGTGGTCTTGCTGAGCAGTCTCATTGACTTTCTGAAAAGCTTCCTCTTCTTCTTGACTCCACCACCATGCTGCCTCTTTCTTGGTGACGGCTTGCAAGGGTTCAGCTATGGGTGCTAGGTTGGATATGAACCGCCCACAGAATATGGCCAGGGCGCAGGTGCTTAGCGTATGGCATGTGATTTTCTGCGGATCCACTTGGATTCCGTCTTGACTGATGACATATCCAAAGAATTCAATAGAATTCTGAAAGAACAGACGCTTGTCTTTATGCAGTGCTATGCTGTGGTCTGACAGCCACTGTAGGGTTGCGCGAAGGTGCTGGTGATGTTCATCAATGGTTGAGGAATAGATCAGAATGTCATCACTGACATTTAGTACTCTTTGGAGACCGAACAAGACTTCCCGGACAGCATCATGGAATATTTAGCAGCTGACGATATCCCAAAGTTTAGCCGTTTATATCGGCGCAGTCCAATAGCAGTTGAGAAGGTTGTTATATACCGCCTTTCTTTGGCTAACTTCAGTTGGTGATACCCTGCGTTCAAGTCTAACTTGGAGAACCAACAGGTTTTATTGCTCTGTGAATGTCTAACTTGACTGGTGGTCTCTTCATGCATCCTAGTCCGGTCTAGAGATGTGGGAACATCTCAAGAATTTCTTCAGTCTGTAGTGCCTTGACTGTGCGGGCGAAGGTGACTATGCCAAGATCTTCTGCAGTGTGACTCCTTACCAGGATGTCAAGTTCTCTGTCAACCATGTGGAGTGTCATGGTGTCATGGTAATCTCTTGGTCTGTGGACTTTACTCGGACAGTCATTCTGCCTTTGAGGGATAGCGGTGTTTGGCTCCCACATGTAAGTATTTTGTTGTGAGATGGAGTTAACTGGGGTCATGGTATTAATTGTTTGTACTGCTGGTTGCCCATCATGTTAACAGATGTGCTGGTATCAATGAGAGCCGTTACACAGGATCCTGCAATGTCCATGACGGACGTGGGTTGAAGCACCGCCTGCATTTTAGGTCACTGGCGAATGATAGCACACATTTTCTTCCTCAGTGGAATAGTCTTCCAGGTGGTCCCGTTGCCATTGTTGTGTTTTGGCCGACCTGGAGTTCTCGAGTCTTCGAGAGATAAATGCCTCACTGACCTCAATGGTGGTGGTCTTCTTCCTCTTGTTCCCCTGCTTCTTGGTCCACCTCTGCATGCAATGGCAAAATAGTTGGGGGGTGCCACATGTTGAACACGTTCGCCCTTGTGCTGGGCACATTCCTCTAGAGGGTGCTCATCTCGGCGGCAGTATCCACACTGTGATCCTGGAGTGATCTTCGTATGTTGTTTTCCTCTGTTCCCTCTGCCTTGTGCCCAAAGTGCATCTGCTCGTTCGGTTTTAATAGCAACTAGCTTCTCTGGTTGCTGGGAAATGGCAATATCTAGATCTGTCACCCTCCCGTCTGATAAGTCATGCGTTCGCGCCATGAAGAGGATGTCTTCCAGCGGGATGTTGGGTTGGTGGAAGATGAGGGTCTGAAGTGTCTTGTTCTTTGTTCTGATCGTCAGCCATGCACGTGCTGGCTAGTTCCCTCAGACTTGCATGAAATGCGTCCATAGACTCTCCTTCCCTTTGGCGGGCTTGTCAAAGTTTGAATCTTTCATAGTATGGGTTTAATTGTGGGTCGAAGTGTGCGTCAAGAGCCCTGATGGCAGCATTATAATGATTGGCAGCCCCCAGGATCAGCAGGTGCGCAAATAGATTTGTATATTTCTTCACCCGCAAAATGTAATAACAGGGAACTTTTTATGGTGTCATCCGTCTCTCGCGTTGCTGTGAAAAAATTATTCAGGTGGCCAATCCAGATCTTCCACCTTGGGGAGGCAGTGGCAGGATCTACCAGCTCGCTGAAGGGTGGTAGGGCATTCATTTGTGTGTGCTGTGTGGCCGGTTGTATGGGCGGGAGGCCAGCATGCTGAGCGGGTGGCGTGTCCTGGTGTGGGCATGCTTGCTGTGTGTTGTCTGTCAGATTTCAATGTGCCTGTGTTCCCTGTTTTGCAAGGGGGGTCTGGTCTCCTTTCTGCTGTTGTAAGGTTGATTTCTCCCAAGACTGTGGCCAGACGCTTGTTTGTGGTTGGTTGACAGGCTGTGTTTCTTGCTCGGTGTTGCAACACTGTTCCCCAGGGCCTGTCTGGTTTTGTGTTACTCAGTATTAAATGCTGGCCGAGTGCTCGGTCACGTGGGCATAGCCGCTGTACTTATGCCGACCTCTGTGCGGTCGCCATATGGGGATCAGCTGTCGAAGGGCCCATTGTGCAGCGATTTCTGCACCGAGGGAGCCAGCAGGTACGCTTTTTAAAACGGTGCAGGGGTGGCGGTCGGAGCACCGTGCAGGAGGCGTGCCGGCAGGTGAGGAGCACGCTCAATTTGTCCAGCGCTAGACCACGCCCGCAGTAGTCTAGAAATGCAGTGATGTTGGGCAGTGCCCACCCTCGTCACCAGTGTTGCGACATCCATCGCGGCTCAATGGATTAGGGCTGCCGACAGGCCTACAGTCAGTAGGACCAACTAACTCAGACCACACGTGTTGGTTGGTGTGGGTAGGAAGACCAAGAGCGATCTCCGCCCATTTATTTACTACCTCTGGACACACCTGGCCAGAAGGTGATACATTTATGTGAGCACTTCCGGGCCATGACTCAGAGTTCTGCTCTCGCAGGACTTGGGGCATTACACTCTACACCAGCCTCATGCTCCGAGATCAGTGTGAAATACATGCTACTGTAGCCCCCCTCCGCCCTCCTCCAAGTTTATGATAAATTGCGAGGAGGGTGGAGGGAGCCACATTAGCAGATCTCTCCAGCAGAATGTATTTCATACTGAGAAGAAACATTTCAGGATGGTTCCATAGAGTCCAATTTTATTATTCTGGCATCAGACATCTGTTTTCAGCTTTAGCTTGCTACACAGTGCTGTTTGTGCCACAGTATTTTTGTGACAGGCACATTTATTTGGCCACAACTGTATTGGAGTGTGGCAGAACAATTTGGCATACCAGTCTGCAATGTCTTTGGGGTTCTGTTGAATGCTCATAAGCCCATCCCATTGGAAAATAATTACCATTTACTTATGATCTAATACCCATGACATTCAAAAGTAAGTAGGGCAAGATTAACAAAAGGATTTTGCGGTTGCCTACCCTGCAATCAACAAAATCCAGGGCCGGACTGGCTACTGGGCAGTTTGGAATGCTGCCGAGCTGGGGGCTGATTTCGTTCATGTAGACCTGCGTGTGCTAAACGAAATTCGTTTTGCTTTAATTATTTCAAAGCACACGCAGGTCTCCATGAACAAAATCAGCCCCCACTGCAGTGAAATCAGCCCCCAGCTCGGCAGCATTCCAAACTGCCCAGTAGTCAGTCCGGCCCTGACGAAATCACATGGTCTGTGTCAGGATGCACACAGGAAGCACTTACCATCTTGTGCTGTTTGACTCACCACGCTAAGGAGTTTGAATGTGTATGTCTTCACAAGCAGAGTAGGATAGAAAGGTGCAGAAGATGGGGGAGCGATGCTTGGACAAATGACTAGTGTCTCAGAAGGACCCACTTCATAAAACACCGGAGTAAAGGCAAGAAGGAGTACATCTCACAATGCTCTCACCACAGAGTTGCTGATGATGCCTTGCGGTCCATAGTGTCCTTGCTAGGCTATTGTGTTATCTAGTTGCTGCAAACAGGCCTTGTTGATGGAATGCTGTCATTTGTTCTTCTATGAAATGAGAAAAAGACAATCTGGTGCCAAAGAAGTATCATGCGAGAGTATAGACTTTCACTTGTTTTCACAAAGAGCCATCCTTTACGATTACGAACTCTATAGCACTTATTTGTTTTCAGAAGAACTATTCTATTAGAATTATGGACTTTAGAGCACTTGTTTCCAAGTACTGATCTTAGCTCTTTTTAGCGTTGTAACCCTGAATGAGTTTCATAGTTATTATATCCAACTTAAATGTATATCAGTTCTGTAGAAATTTGGGGTTTCTAATTATAATAAAGATTGGAAATAACAGAGAATGTCAACAGGGTGTAGTAGACATTATCTTAAATGAGATATCCATATAATCATGAGAAAGAGCACCTTTAGCTTTGAGCTATCAGTGTGCCTGGAGGTCAGACTAAACCCCAGCTTTGCAAATAGGAGCAATGATACACAATGTCTTGGTTTCTCTCACCTCATTCCTCTTTCTTCAGACCCATTGCAATTCTCCACAAAATTGACAATAATAGTGTAGAATGGGGTTGAGGGAGGAGCCAAGATGGCGATCGGACTGGAAGTGTAGGCTCCCAGCTCCTCAAGCCTCCGAGCCCCGCACCGACATTCTGTTCACGATCCTGACATTGAACTGCAGCGGGGTGACGGTGAATATGCGCCGACATCGCTCGCGCAATCCCGCAGCCTCTGCCGGCCTTCTAACCGGAGATATCCGCAAGACAGATTTGCGGCCCCAGCGACACTGAAGCCGCGACCTCGGCCGCGAAACATGGCCGGGTGTTAGCTTGTCAACAACGGCCAGCCGGGCCTGGGCGGAGTCGGTCCGCCGGACGCTGTGAATGCCGAGGGGAAAAATTTATGGCAGGAGCTCTGGTTGCTACACGACGCGGCCGGATTGCATCCTCGAGGTGGTGGCTTGCTGGAAATACTGTCTGCCTGAGGAGCGCTGAGGGTGCGCTGTGCCCGCTCCGTCTTCGATTCTGCCCGGTGTTCATGGGACGCTCCCGAATTTGCTGCGAGCGCTGACTCGGACTGGGGATGACCATCACTGTATACCGCTCCTTGGATGTGTGTTTTGCAGGCCCCCGAGAGTCGGATTGTTGTCTATCCGAGCCGGACTCGTCCCTGTCCTACCTTCACTCTCCCTACAAGATGGACCCGCGTAATGGCTGCCTGAACGAGATGCAGCACATCAACCTGCCTCTCGACACACACTGTGCTTGGGACTGCGAGTTACCGAGTGGTGCTGTGATGAGAGAGGCACAGCCCACGGTATCTTGCGGTGATATTCTGTCTGCTCTCGATGACTTACAGTCCGTTTGGAAGGTTGGTTTTCAAGCGTTGGGGAAGAAGCTTGATGATATTACGCTCACACCGGGGCGATTGCGGTCGGATGGCTCTCCGGTGCGTGAGGGCTGGCCCTTTACTGTTTTTGAAGGGAGTACTGTGGTTGCACATGGGTGCGGTGGAGACCGGAAGACCCTAGACTGGGTTGGTACTTGTGAACAGATGTCCGTATCCCTCTACTATCCTGAAGGATTCCTTTCCCGGCAGGGGATGGTGGCCTCGTCTATCGTAACGCCGCTAATGGCCCAGACACTGTTTCAGCAACGGTTGGCTCCTGTGACTGCTTCCTTTTTCCTCGCCCTTGTATTCTTGCTATGGACTACGAGTCATGAGATGGACCTGGGGGTGAGGGTCGTAAGTGAAGAGGACTCTGTTGGTGGTCGGCGACGTCCATTTTGTATTCCCATGTTGCTCTTCTACCATGTGTGGACACTCTGCTCTCCTAGATCGGCTGAGACGGGACTTATTCGGCGGGCATGCCTCGGGGGACTTATAAGATCAGGCCAGGGCTAGGTGGGTTTCTTTATCGATTGACATTTGTGTGGCTGGCGGAGGAGCGGTTTGGCGCGCTCCTGTGATATACTTTTTGGCGCAGTGCATGATGATTCTCCCCATTCTTATTATATTACTCGATTATTGTTGCTTACTGTGGCTTTTGGGGTAGAGGATAAATACATGGCCGGGGAGACCGGGAGCCTGTGTGCATGATCGACCCTCCTCCAGTTTGTTATATATAACTTTTCTTCCTTTTCTTCCTTTCTCTTTTCTCTCTCTATATTTCGGGTACTCTTTTTTGGGCGACAGGCACACTGTTAAGGGGGGGGCGGGCCGTAGCCTCTACATGCGTGCGGGGTGGGGGGTTGGGGGGAGGGGTTTTGTTTTGTCCTTTTTAGTTTCTATGGACCTTTCTTTCTTCTCTCTTCTTTTCTCAGTTCTTCTTATCCTTTTTTCTTCTTATCTTGGGTCAGTATGGAGGCTGGGTGTTGTACCATTTGCCGTTTCTCTTTTTGTGTCCATATTCACATTCTTGAGGTTGTCCTACGTGTATGGGGTGGGTAATGCTATGTACGAAATTTGATTGTCTGCTTTTTATCCTGCCCAATATAATCTTGTGCCGCTATCCCGATTATGACTCTTTTGCTTTGTCGACATCCTGCTGTGTACATTGCCCACTCTATGTTTCTCGATGGACTGTATGGTCTCTGATCCTTCTTGTTTCATAATTTAGAAAATGAACCTTATTTACTCCTTCACTCGGTGGTCGCATTCCCCTTACGTGAGATTTGGGATACTTGCTGTCTTTGTCTTTGGGGACTGCTGAGATTTCTTATGGTTGTTTTACGTGCAAGGACTTATTTTCGAGGCCGGCCAGATTGGTTGTGGGCCCGTAACTGTATACCATTGGTGAACAATAAAGGTTTTAAAAAAAAAAAAAAAAAAAAATAGTGTAGAATGTACTGTGCTTTTGGCAAAGCATAGACACTACCATCGCTCATGCTGGATCCAGATTTCCACATTAGCTTATCTTGACAGCTTGCTTCGCCAACCAGGTGCATGGCTGCCAGTGGTGCAGTGACAAGGGGGCGCAGAGGGGTGAGAGAGCCCATCTTGCTCTGCACCAGTTCCTGTTATGTTTAAAAGCCAGCAACCTCGGAGTTTCTTTTTATGCCCCCGTGTCCATCTGTGGTATGGGTCTGTGTGTACTTCTGGGAGGGGTGATAAAGAAAAAGAGAGAGAAGAGAAAAAGAGGAAGAGAGTGAAAGACCAGAAGAGTAAAAGAAAGGTGGAGCGTGTCAAGAAAGATGAGGAAAGACAGGCAAGGAAATGAAGAGGAGCAGAAAAAAAGAGGAGGATCAACTAAAAGGTTTAAGCAGCTGAAGGAGTACTTGAAGACGGATACGGTACTAACACGGAAGAGATTATGCTTTTTTTTTTTGGGCAGAGCTATGATACTCTGTCACCTTTGAGCCACATCAGAGCACTTAGAATGACAATGTTGCAGCATATCACAACAAAGCCGTACTTCAGAACATGAGACCACCAATAGCAGACAGAGCACCATACATCTGCAGGTTGGTAGTGACCATGGTTAGTGTAATGGTGCACACTATGCTCTTGTTCACTCCTGATTTGCACCATAGCAGAAATCACTCCATGGTCTGCATATTTACTCACTGGTTGCTGCACTAGGAACTCCTGTTTAGTCTCGAGCCTCGCTCATCTGTTCAGGAGTGGATCTATCGATATGAAGGGCCCACTGACCCCGAATTATGAATTTCTTTAACCACTCTACCAATCTACAAGGCCTCCGAATGAGTGAGAGAAAGGTGTCAGCAATACCCAAGTGGCCTACCCCGATATCTGGGAAGTTTGAGCAAACTTTCCTAGGCTGTGCCAATTTTTGACGACTATTCACTCATCAATTCTCCTATTAGTAGCTTTGTTCGTAAAAGAGTTACATTTGTATTGTCAAAATATGCTGATCAGGCACTTCTGTTATGTGAAGAAACATGTTTCTAATGCTCCTGTTCTGCTACATTTGAATATCGAACTCCATTGTAGTGTAAAAACGGATGATCGTCTCATGCTAGGGGAGGAGAGTTAGCCCAGAGCAAACCTGTAACTAGACAGGTGCATCTCTAGCACAATAAAGTTGTACAATTTCAGACAAAAACTATAGTAATAAAGCTATTTTTTGAGAAAAGTGGAGACAATTTATTGCAAACTAAATAAACAGAACTACATCGACCACAGAAATTTAAAGTTTCTGAATTCAACTTTGGCGTTAACTCCAATACAACTCCGGTGGAAACTTATTTTCTGATCATTATTTCTGATCAGTTATAAATGCTGTCCCATAAAATGGGATAGCAGACACATTCTATCAGCAGAATAAACCTGAACTTAAAAAGCAACCATAAAGAGTCTCGCTTCCTAATGTCTAGCAGAGCACCAAATGTTAATTACATAGCACGGATTAATGTGGATGTCGTTTCAATACGAAAGTTAACATTTTAGTGTTAAAATACCTTTGCAATTCAAATACTTATGCTCATGCTGTGAATCAGTCAATGGAAACTGATCGCATTTTATCCATAACGGAGACTTTTTAGCGAAGAAAGCAGTTTGTTAGGCACCGAGTCTTCTATACACTGTTCTAAAGATTCTATTTCTAAAGTGGATTGCCTACAATCAGCCCAACAATCTGTTTTAGTTTTCGGTTAGAGTGTTACTCTTTCAAACAATAACTGGGATATTTTCATTCACAAAAAATACTCGTTTGAACAAGTTTTCAAATGTTTGCTTTGTGTAGCAATTCTCAATCCACCAAGACTATTTTAATCTTGGTCCAGCATCCTACCTTTTTCTTTGCAGTGGTAGAACTCCATAGATGATAAAGTGGCACAGATAACACCCCGTTTGTGGGACAGGATCATTAACACATCTGAAGACTACAAAATACCCACATGTACAAATTTGTGAATATGATCCAAAAAAGTAAACAACATCTAGACTTACTCCACAATGATGGGAGCTGATAATTACCCCTCCACTCTAGGTTCTAGATAGGTGAAGTTGTGAGCTGGGGGGGTTTCTGGATCGTGAAAGGAGGGGATTCTCTGGCCACATACAACTGAGGGGTCCAAACATGTTAGTAGAAAAATTGACTACCCCCCACCCGCCAACATACCCTTTAAAAACATTTTTTTAGCATAACTTGGAAGTATCCCTTACCCTAAGTTACAAGGGCAGGCAAAGAAAAATTGCCACACGTCCTTTTCAGATGTGATTCTTCAATTAAATGTTGGTTCGGCAACCAATTCACGAACACCAACAAGAAGATAATTCAGCATTTGTGACTTTACTTTTTTTTTTTTAATACCAAGAAATTGCCCAAGAGATTACATCAAACCATATCTAGAAACTAAGATGACCAAAGAATAACCTTTCCCTAAGCTTGACATAAATGTATTCGGTGGCCTTTGCTGTGTGCTCGAGCAAACGTGTCTATAGAAATCTGAATTGGAAATGCACCTTTTGAAACTGCTATATGCAACTTCACCTCTCCCTCCACTCAGGAAATCTGCCCAAAACTGTGAAGAATCCACCAAGTTTAATGCATATTTTAGTTTTAAAGTATCGCATATATTCACCAAAGAGGGTCAAACTTTATTAAAATTCAAAAAAGGAAATTACGTTGATATACATTGCCTTGAGTTTTATATCCACATTATGACCTACTCTTTCATTTACGAAGCCCTAAAATGTAAAATTAGCGGTGCACTGTGCACGATGTAGGAATGTTTAGAGTGGCAAATAGAAGTAATTGAAGGGAATGAGTGGTCATGTTAGAGGGGGATAGAAGTCGTTATCGTTTGGTGTTACTGTGTTATGGGAATATGCTGCTGTCGAATTTTGCTTTTGCATTCATGCTTAGTTTTGTTGCTCTGGAGTTGTTGCTAAATCATTTTAATTCTTTCTTGTTGTGTTATTGTGTCTTGCTTTGTGTTTAATTATGTGTTGTGCTGCTGTGAGGTGTTGATGATTTGTTGCTGATGTAATGTTTTTGTTCAGGGTTGTTGGATTAATGTTTTTTGTGCGTGGCTGTTTGATGCCACTAACCCCACTATCCATTATGTGACGACGAATCCATCATATACGGATCAGGCTTTGTTTAGTGTTTAGGTTTTCATGAACATACATTTATCAAAATCTCTTACAGAAAACACATCACCAACGAATAAATAACTTACCACCATAAAGTATAAAACGCAATCTGCAGAGCACACAGTCTCGAAAACGAATGTAATCATCCCTATATCAACCCCTGTTGCCCCAGTCACTGATGTTGGAGGTCTGCATATCAAAAAGGAAGATGAAACAAATAATGTTTTATTACACCAGTCATAGGCTTTCCGCAGTTCAAATAATCATAATTCAAATAAATGTTTTTACTGGAAAACCACTGCAAACCTGCGACTATTTAACAAGAAGTAATGCAAAACATTATTGACCTACAGATATATATATTGTTCATTCATTGTCTAAACAATGTGCAAAAAATAATGAGAGCGCCACGCCTTGGACCTCAGATGCCACAAAAATAGCTGCATCGCATCTCTCCGATCTACGGTAGGACTGTTTACCTGCTGCCACTTCGCCTGCAACTCAGGACCTCCCTCCCTCACAGCGAGCCATGGCATAACCACTGCCTCCTGCTCAAAGCCCAATCATTTTGCAACCATGCCTCCGAAATCTCGGACTCTAACACCACCCTCACCCCGATGTTATCTTCATTACAGAGACCCTGCAAAACCTCTCCTCGAAATCTCCACTGCAACGTCCAATGGCTACAAGATTACACACCATGACTGGACCAACAAAAACAGAAGAGGCATTGCCATCATCCACAAGGAAACCATTTGGTGCACCTTCCATGCTCTTCAGGCATACTCCAGTAAAATGTATCCGTTACTTGTTTGACAAAAAAGCTAGGCGGCATGGAGAGCAACATAGTGGTGGTGGGCGGGTATTTGCGGTGGGTAACCAGCACAAGAGGAAGATAGCTAGAAAACATATGCACTCTCATGGACTGGTGAATGAAGATGAAATAAGTTGTTTCCTAAACATGAGCAGGGGAACGGTAAAAGTCAGCAAATAAAAAAGATCGTAAAGAAGCTATGTGCCAAGAGGGGTACAAACACAAGAAAAGGAAGTCAAGTCATTAAATAAGAAGCAAGCCAAGAGATTAACAATACAGCCAACCAATGGTAAGCAGGTGGCATCCTCTAATCCTACTGTAAGTTCACAATAGGTCTTTCACAACCAGACCGCTTATGCGATATGGTCATGAGATCTAAAAATACTTACAAATGCAGAGAATGGAAAGGGATTTAGGATGAGTAGCTGTGTTGCAGTCTTAGGTTTGACCTGATGCTGTATTACAGTAGAGCACTGCATAGTATTTATTGAGTTGCGGACATTTCACTGTGGGACAAACACTGACACAGTCTGAATGCTGGTCTTTGCCCCATGGTGATTGTTTCTTGATTTTTGTGCCCCCCTCCATTCCCCCACTGCCCTAGCCACAGTGCCCACTGGCATTTCACCACTTGCAACGGAGCACAGTTTAATTAATTGCTGCAGTGCAGGCAGAGAAATGTCTGTCGTCATAATATACGTGGGCCAAAGTTCACATAACGCATTTATTTATCACAATAGTTACATACCTGTTTGATGTTGATTCATTGCCTAATTCATTTATTATTATTATTATTCATTAGCACATTTAAAAAGCGCAATGGTTACACTATAGCCAGTGTGTCCCCGCGCTGCGGTAACGTTGCCCAAGATTCTGCTACCCTCCTCTGACCCCCTACTTATCTCGGGGGAAGAGATACGTTTTTAAGTTTTTCCTAAAGCAGCTCTCCTGGACCTACATCCGGAGGCCCACCGGGAGAGCATTCCATTGTTTAACGCCAGTAGGCAAAAAGACCGTCCACCCATCCTAGCTCTCTTGACAGTGGGTACACACACCAGGCCCACCCCACCAGACCTCAGCTGGCATGTCGTAACATAAGGGGTAAGAAGATCGGACAGGTACGAGGGAGCCGTCCCCTGCAGGATCCGGTGACACACACAAAGTGCCTTGAATAAGACTCTTTCCTTTATTGGGAGCCAGTGTAACGCGGCCCGTGCTGCCCTCGCAGATGACCTTCTCGGGCGCATAAGAATCAGGCAAGCCGCCGCGTTCTGCACTCCCTGAAGTTGGAGCATGCATTTGGCCGTCGCACCCAGATAAAGAATGTTGCCATAATCCAGGCGCGACGTCACCAAGGCATAGACCATAGTCTTCCTAGCCACCGCAGGCAGTAGGTCCAATGTTTTCCGCATGGCCTTCAAGACCCCATAACAGGCGCCTGCCACCCGCCTGGTATGATAGTCAAAGGAAAGCTTAGTGTCCAACTACACTCCCAGATTCTTTGCCTGCGCACAGGGTGTGGGTGTCGACCCCAGATTCTGGGGCCACCATGCCAAGGACCACACCGTCGGGGCCCTTCCAACCACAAGCACCTCCGTCTTGTCGCCATTCAACTTCAGGCAGTTCTTTGCCATCCATGCAGCCAGATTTTACAGGCATGCAGTGAAGTTGGAGGCAGCCGTCTCTGGCGCCTGAGTCAGTGAAACCACCAACTGCATGTCATCAGCATAGTATTCGACCCTAATCCCAAACCCATCGGCAATTTCCGCTACGATAGCCACGTAGACTTTGAACAAGGTCGGGCTCAGGGTCGATCCCTGCGGTACCCCCTGACTCAGCTTGATGACTCTAGAGTAGTAATCACCCTGTCTCACCTGGAAGCATCGCCCAGACACGAAGGATTTTAACCAACTCAGGGCACTGCCCGACGCCCCTCCCTTCCTCAGACATTGTACCAGCGTGTGGTGGGCCACAGTGTCAAAGGCGGCACTTAGGTCCAGCAGGATCAAGGCCGCCGTTTGACCTGCGTCCACAAATTGCCTGATGGATTCGGTGGCAAAAAGCAAGGCGGATTCTGTAGAGTAACGTGCGCGGAAGCCGGACTGGGTGGGATGGAGGAGGTGAAATTCCCCAATATGTACCGTCAGTTGTTCATTCACCACTTTTTCCACCACCTTAGCAAAGTATGGCAAAAGTGAAATGGGTCGCAGAATGGCAAGTTGATCTGGACCAATATGCGGTTTCTTTGGGAGTGGAAGGGCCACAGCTTCCTTCCAGCAGCTAGGTACCACAGAGGTCCTAAAAGATGTTTACACCAGGTGTCTTACATAAGGCTCCAGGCACTCCAAACTCCCTTTAAGCCTTTTAGGCGGTGCCGGGTCCCTGGGAGATCCCGACTTAATGCTTCTGCAGATTTTAATTAGCTGTTCCGGGGGGGTATCATCAAATTCTTCAACCCTTCTGCCTCCTCAGCATGCTCTATCTCCTCCGTCCTTTCCTCGCCTATTCTGGCTGAGTCCAGGAAGGTGGAGTACATTTTCTCCACTTTATCGGAGAAGAACTCCGCTATCCGGTTACATAGCTCCTCTGAGCCCACCGCCGGTGCAGATAGAGTAGTTAAGGAGGATATCTTCTTGTAGACCTTAAAAAGTTCCCGAGTAGAGTTACTGGCAGAATCAATTCTCTCCAAATAGTGAGCTGCTTTGGCCCCTCTAATGAGACTATGGTAACTCCTTAGTGCCTCTTTATACTTTCCTCTCCCCTGTTCTGAGTAATCTGCCCTCCAGCGCCTTTTCAGTCGTTTGCACCCAGCTTTCGCTACTCTCAAGGCGTCTGAAAACCACAGGGCTGATTTCTGAGCTCTGCCTGGTTTCCTCCGTGCCCAGGGGGCCGTACAGCCCAGAGCCTCCGTAATACGAATCTCCAAGTTTCTACATGCCTCTTCGGCATCTATACCACCAGGAGGACCCTCCTGTACCAAGGCATTGCTGAATTGTCCCTGCAAAAATCCCCCCCACCTCCGACAGACTATGGTCTTCTTAACAGTCTCTTGTCGCTTAGATCTAGGTTGTCTTACCGCAAAGGGGACCAGGGAGTGGTCTGTCCAAGTGACAGGAAGAGGTGGTTGGACTACAATGTCTTCGCAATTCGTAAACAGGGGGTCCAGCAAATGTCCCTTTATATGGGTAGGGGCGTTAGATCTCAGCCTTAGTTGCAGTGTGGCCATTTCTTGGCAAAATTCAGTGAGCGCGGTGCAGGCGATATCCTCAAAGTGCAGACTGAGGTCCCCAAGCACCATTAATTTCTCATATCGCAGTGCCGGTTGAATGAGATAGTCCAGCAAGCTTGCTGAAAAATCCTTGGAGTGTCCAGGCGGTCTATAAATCAGGACCCCCTTTACAATATAACTCCGGTCCACCTTGATCGTGAAGATCCCCACCTCACTGTTGGCAATATTGATATCTTCCAAAGTGCATTGAATGGGGTGTTTGTAGATAATAGCTATCCCGCCCCGCCTACCGGACCTTCTATCTATTCAACCAACCACATAGCCCTCAGGAACAGCCTCTAAATGTCAGGAGCCGACTCCTCATCCAGCTAGGTCTCGGTGAGAAACATTATATCAAACTGGCCGTCTACTAGCTGGTCGTGGACCTCTAGTCTATGTTTCTTAAGGGACCGGCAATTCAGAAGACAGCAATGCAACTTAGTAGTGTGCTCCTCCGCCTCCTTCCCCCCTCTAAAAGTGAACGGGCAGTAACTACAGCCCCCCCCCCCCCTTGCTGTCACCTGCTATACTGTGTTTGCAGCGGTCTTTGGTATGGGGGCGAAGATCATATAATTCCTGAAAACAGTAGTGGTATTCTACTCTGCCACGCCAGGGGTTCTAGCCCCAGGCCCCGTCCGGCCGTGGACGGGCGCAGACGGGCTTGCCTTTGGCACGCCTTTGGCGCTCGTCCGCTGCGCGGTTGCTGGGGACTCCCAATAAATAGCTGCCTGTTCCCCAACTAGACCGCTAACCGCCCTCCCCGGAAGGGCCTGGCTCTCCCTACCCCGCCCTCCGCGCAACGGAACTGGTTACCGCGTCGGACCAGGGCGAGTAGGAGTGACGATCAAGCCCAGGTCACTGCGCCCCCAGGTAAGAGTGCCCCCAAGCTAAGAAGCAATGTTTAAAACTCGGTGCCCGAGCTGAGCGATGCTCTATGTACATAGCCTCCAATTTAAAAATAACAGATTGAAAAAAAGTCAGCAGCCGGTAGCGTAATTAGCGGCAACAGGGCTCTGCCACCGCCCTACTGACCGCCACTGATCTGATCTTCAGTGCAATGTTTAGCTTCTACAAGTACAGTGTCTAGACTATTTGGAGTGCCAGAGGACAGGTGCCCCTCAAAGTGACATACAAGGCCTGCCTCTTCCTATTAGCTTTTTGTTTTGGCATGTATGTCATTATGCCGTAAAAGTGTTTAATTTGTCAATAAGGGAAAAAAAGGAAAGGACCCAAATTGATTTTTGGAGCCCAGTTCTGTGCTGCCAAATGCCAGGATTGGGAATGACAAAGTTGTTCATTCTTGACTCTATCTCATGCCTATTTTAACCCCCACCCTATAATTCCTGCAGACCCCTTTTCATCCCTCCTTTTCCCTTTGTTACTGTTTTTGTATCATTCCCTATCACATTCTTTTTCCATTTCTTTCTTTCTGTCTCTTCCTCAAGGTAACAGTCTGATGGTGAGAAATATGTCAAGGTCCCAAAAAACGAGCTCCGGTACCCACCACTTGCAAACACAGGCACAATGTAGACACAGGTCAGGCACTGTAAATATTGACCAACAAAATGGCAAAAGAACACTCTACGACAATGTTCTACTAGAGCTACAGCAGCTCTTAAGGTTAAATCAGTTAGCAGTAAAACATGTAATTTGGCTACAAACAAATATATGGAGGGATAATGGGGCGAAGAGGTGGCTTGTAATTTACCCCTTCCCCGCTCATGACGAGCTCAGCTCGTCCTGAGGTACGCCTGTTGTACGCTCATGACGAGCTGAGCTCGTCATGTAACGCGGTAATTGCGAATCTTTAGCGCACAGCGGTAAAACGCTTAGCGCGGATGGGGTTAATAGTATGATGTGGTTTCTAGAGCTAAGGTTTCTAATTGAGGTGCTAATGCAAAAAGGGAAACTAGAGTGCTTTTGTACTGCTCAAAATTGGATTTTGAGCAGATTTCTTTCTCCATAAGGACCCTTACAGTGACTGGACACATTTTCCAAATGTGCACAATCATATTTCAGTACTCGTCCAAAATCACAATATTGTTACAAATGGCTCTTTCAAATGTGTCATGTATCTCTCTGACGTCTCAACAGTCTTTTATTTTGTATGTGTTACTCATATCTGCATTTCCTGGTTGGAGGCACCTGAAAATCACCATAAAAGGTACAGTTGGGACCACACAGTGCAGCAATAGAACATGGAGATGTAAAGCAGTAACAGGTGTTTTACGGTTCTCCAGAACAACTGCTTTCAAAGGCCTTGCCAGTTCCTACTAATCTGTGCCCAGTTATGCCAGTTCTACCATCACAAGGCCTTTCAGTGCCTCTGGGGGAGAGCTCTGTAGCCCTAGCCGGCAGGTTGTACGTCTAGACGTCGGCGCAGCATTGTATTGCTCTTTTAACCGCCTTTTGGCTACCAATGTCGGACTGAGAGAAGAAATGATTTAGACTTGAATACTCGGGGGGCTGGCTGCAGATGTTCGGAGACAAATAGTATGTGGAATGGGGAATAATCAAAGTGGACAATGTCGGCCTAAGGAAGCAGAGTTGTAACAGGACAGTGCACAGACTGACTATGTCTGAATTCTTAATGGGAGTAGTCAAGGAAATGCCATTTTTTATGTTCCCTGGTGGAAAATAATTTTTAAAAAACTGCCGTGCAAAAAATAAACAATTAAGGTTCTGTATCATAACTATGACGACTTAAGTATTTGAAATAAATATGTTCTTACTTGAATCCTGCAATCTGCAAATTCAAAATGAGATAATCATTGTCAGAAGCCCCAGTGCCACTCCGGACATGATCTCCCGACACTTCCCAACCTAAGAAAGGAGAACACATTTTTATATTTAGCAGAAAAACAATGAATACAATAAATCACTACATTATTTGTGATATCAAACAATGAGAATTCTTTTTTAACGATTTGTTAACAAATTTAAGGCCATATCATTATTCTGTTTTGCTCCCTTTAACAGAAAGACAGTGGATAATATATGGATAAAAAAGTGTGGTTCAGCCGAAAGCCAAAATTGTCTGATACCAAAGTTGCTTAGTTCCAGTGCCTGAAATAAATACCTGGCCCAAAAGCGGCAACCACCTGCACAAATTAAACAATGCAGAAGTGAGCCAGGCTCGAGTCTAAAATGAAACCACACTACCTACAACTGCACGACTTGCAGGCACCACACAGGGAGGGGTATTGCTACTATAGTGCAGTAATTGCAGGAACGCAGGCGCCTAATATTCTAAGGGGAGCACTGGGCAATATTCACAGCTCTCTTTGCCAGCCAACCAGTGGCATGCAAGCAGGTAACTAGAACCCATTGCACTCTTGCTGCACAAACGATAGCTCAGATCAGAAACCCAGAACTGTGCCCGATGATAGATACAAGGCAGGCTTATATTTTGAGCAAAAGGAAACTTTGAAAATCAAAGGGAAACCAGAGTTTGACTATTGATGTTTAATCAACCAAAGAAATTACAAGGGCACTCCAAAGGATCAATACCGTTTTTTTACATCAGTTTTATGTACGAGTTTAACATTTCCTTAGTGTGTTAGAGATGTATATTGGACTTACCATTCATTCCATCACACTTTGAGTTTGCAACATTAAAGCAAGACGTTTTCATATTGGAAGGCAGTACGTTCCACCATTTGTATTCCAAACCCATCACTGGCTCGGTTCCAGCAGGACAGGGCTTGCATTCTGTGAAAATAGATGAACAGGAACAAAAGGAAATACATAGTCAAAATTAATCATAAAGCTGATCTTAATATTTTTCGTTTCTATCTAATGCTTCTTTAATGATAATACCATTACTTACAGCGTGCATATGAATATTATACCCACATATAAGTTAAAGCTGTACTAAAGCAGTAGGTTGATTCTGTTAGCAAGATAGAAATTAAAATTCTTTCATTTGGACTTCGGGTGAATTCATGTGACACTGCTATCATGATCTAATTTTTGCTGAGTGGAATTTTCCATGGAGGGGAAGTTAAAACAGGGGGAAGATCATCTCCTGTGCAAACACACTTTTCTTTCTCCAAAGATAAAATATTTCCATTGGAGAAACCCCTTCCCCTTCATTCCCACAAATCTAAGGGCGATTCATTCCCCTTCCCTACCTGTCAAGGGGTTTACATCAGCACTGTGCTGGGGTAAACATATATGCTTTTAAGGCACAAAAGGGCAATAAGATACATTTGTGAATGTCCAAAAATGTATATGTTTGTAGGCATTCCCAAACTTTGAAGGCTAAGCACACAATGGAACACCTTGAAAGCTCACATTCCCACCACTTGAGTGATACTTACAGGGGTGGCAAGTCCTAACTCATGGTGGAGATCTCTACATCAATATCCGCAAATGGGCTCCTTTGGCCTGGCAAGATGGCTGCCGACAGGCTGTGGTGAGCAGTCGCTGCGAGACCTCTCTCCTCTGCACCCCCCCCCGACGGCTCTTACCTGGAAAGGATGTGTGCTCCCCACCGATGGCACTTGAGCTCTTGATTCAGGAAAGCCTTCGCTGCTATGAGGCTCTGAAAAAAGCCATCACCAAAAGACTTAGCCCCAGGGTCCCGCATCTGAAGGTGGCAAGGGTCTTTGGAATTCTTGGAGCTATCTGGGAGGCGAAGTACCTCAGGAGGATGCCTCCGCGACCACAGCGGTCGGAGAAGGACAAAGAGAAGGGAAAGTCTCTCCCGGACTGTGTAACAGGTAAACAACCGCCTGATGCCGTGAGGAAGGAGGTCGCACCAGCGACCCTGAAAGCGGGTGCGACTCGGAAGATCGTTGTTCCGACTTCAGCGATCAAGGGAAAAAAAACAGAAGCCCGAAGCAAAGCGCCAACAAGGGGGGAGCAACCCGAGGACGGGACTCCCACAGCAGTAATGCCTTCGGATGCGGAGAAACAAAAGACAGGAGTGCCGGTACGAGGCAAGGATGTTGTGCTTCGACAGCCCACTCTGACGGAAGCGTTTACCCCAAAAAGCGGACAGAGGCTGGAGGAAGGTTTTCCCCGTGCTGAAGGCGTCTTCAAAGACGCTGCAGAGGACGCTACTCTGGACGCGGATGCGGCTTTGGTCGTTGCTAGGCAACGCTTGCACACAGACTCGGCCCCAGAATTGCATGGTGGCGGTGGTGGAGAGCTCGCTGGTAGCCCACCAAGTGCAAGCAGGACAACGGCGTTTCCCGCGGCTCCTGAAACTGGCAGGAATTCGGGTAAGACTACCCATATTGGAGGGGCATTGGCATTTGCTGATAAGGGAGTGAATGAGGCTATAGGGTCCGGTACTGCAGGGAGCACAGACATGCTGGAGGCCCTAATGCAGGTTGAGGCTGAACTGAAGGCAGGGAGCTCATGGGGCAGCAAGGTCAGCCTGGTTAATAAGAGGACTCTGTTACCAAATAATGTGGAAGGGCCAGATGGTGCAGAAGGAGGCTCAGCAGAGGGGGACTGCTTCTACTCCGTGAACGAGGATACGGATGCCTCAGTTACAAGTGAAACTGTCACTATCGGATTCCAGTTTGTCAGGGAAAGAAAGTACACAGAAAAAGAGATGGACTAAAGGGAAAAAACA
Source organism: Lissotriton helveticus (assembly GCF_964261635.1). Classification (NCBI taxonomy): domain Eukaryota; kingdom Metazoa; phylum Chordata; class Amphibia; order Caudata; family Salamandridae; genus Lissotriton; species Lissotriton helveticus. Next base: position 675,140,403 of record NC_136057.1, read on the forward strand.
GACTTCGGAATCAGGGTCTCCTACCAGAGGTGGTAAAAAGCTTGTATGGGACTACTCGGCCACCTCGCAGACTTACGAGGAGTTTAATTCATCACAGCTTCAGGCCCCTTTGGATGTGATAACCAACACGCTGAAGCAGATCCAAGGGGAGGCCAGGGCCGAAAGCCGAAGGGCCAGACATGCGACGAAGAAACTACATAATACTCTGAAGAAGGTCAATAAATTGTATGAGGGTATGGCAAATAGGGTCACTGAGGTTGAAGAGAGAACAGGAAGATTGGAGGACGATATGGGAGCTTGGCAAAAGTTTAAAATCAACCAGGAAAAGGTGACCGACGATATGCTCTGGAAGATGGAGGACTTTGAAAACCGGCAGCGGCGGAATAACATTCGCCTCTTGGGTGTGGAAGAAGGGACAGAGGGGCAGAACATTCTGCAATTTGTTGTAACTTTGCTTCGAGGGGCTTTCCCGGAATCAGACTGGCAGTGGGAAAGGGAGATACAGTGGGCACATAGGTTTCCCTTTACCATCAGGAAAGGACGGGGAGGAGGGGGCCAGACAGGTAAACCACCCCTTCCCAGAGCAATCTTGATATACGTTGGGAACTATCTCCTTAGAGAAGAGATTATGGAGAAGGCAAGGCCAGATAGCAGACGATCATTCGAGGGTACCTCCTTTTTCGCCAGGCCGGACTTCTGCCATGTCACCGTAGAGAGGAGGTGGAGGTTGAGGCAGCTCATTAAGCCATTTCAGTCATTGGGCTCTGAGGCTTATCTCCTATTTCCAGCAAGACTAAAGGTGGTTACAAGAGGGAACGTAGCAATGTTTTGGTCAGAAATTAAAGCTCAAAAGTTCTTGGAGCAAGTAAAGTCACAGAAGGGAGGTTAAAAAGGAGGCGCTAGGCTGAAGTACCCACGGATAGGAAATAGGATGCCAATGCATAGGTATTTTGTTTAATGGGGGAGCACAGGGATTACAAGGTTTCTGGGGGGGTGGCAGAGAGGGAGGTTAGCGACTTCCACATACTGTAGCAACCACACATAGGTCTTGTTGACCTATTTGCCCGTTGGGGGGGAGGGGGTAGGGTCAGGAAGGGGGGGTAGGGAGGGACAGGGGGGTTAGGGGGTCAAGGGGGGGAGAAATTGTTGAAAAGAATTGGGATGCACTGGTTGGTGCAGCACAAAGGAGGACAGAGTAGCGCACAAGTAAAACAGCAAACACAGTACTTGGTCACGAAAACCCAATACATGCAATCAAGTGACGGTCTTAACTTGAGAAATAATATGAGGGGTTGGCTATTTTTAGGTATGGAAGGGATCTTAGCCCATGGGGAAATGATTGTAATTTCTAAATGAGTTGTAGGATTGCTACCATAAATGTCTGTGGTTTAAACGATGTAAATAAAAGACTCAGGGTGGCGGCACTGTTGAGAATGTTGCGGTTGGATTTAGTATGCTTGCAAGAAACGCATATTGAGGTATCAAAAAGCTATCTTTTGGGACAACTGGGATTTGCTGTTCTTGCAAACTCTAAGCAAGGCTCTAGGAATAGGGGAGTGGCTATATTGGGGAGGACTGGGGACGTCGTTGTGATCAGGAAAAAGGAGGACGAGGGGGGTCGATGGGTGATTCTAGAATTAACCTTCAAAGGGGAGAAATTTACCCTCGCTACGGTCTATGGATCAACGGAGGATGACCCTCAGACTCTTCAGTATCTAGATATGGAATTGGCACATTGGGTAGAGCCAATAGTTTTCTGTGGGGATTTTAATCTACATGATCCTAAAAGTACATTTTCACAGGTGGGAGGTTATTATCCAGGTAGGAAAAGGAGAATGTATAGAGCACTATCTGATCTGGTTATCCACAATTCTTTGATTGATCCTTGGGTCAAGATTTATCCAAGTAGAGATGGTAGCACATTTTATTCTGCCCCCCACAGAGTGTTGGTCAGATTAGATTATTTTTTGATTTCTGGGTCCTTGTTGAAGGGGGCACAGATGGAAAAACATCCCCGCGTGGTATCTGATCATAGCCCTTTAGTTTTAAGTATTGTAATAGGTCAAGATCAGAGGAAGGAAAGACAATCGACCTTCGAGAGAGCTTTGCTCAAGGACGAGGGATATAGGGAGTACATGGAAGGTTGGATTAAGAGTTTTCTGGATATTAATAGAGGAACAGCTGCTCCAGGGGTGGTCTGGGATTCGTTTAAGGCCGGTGTCCGGGGTGAAACTATGAGCTACGTACTCTCAGCGCAGAAAAGGGAGAAAGCCAGGATAGAGGAAATAAACAAAAAACTGATGGAAGCTGAAGAGGAATTGGTGGTAGCCATCCGCCAGCGGTTCCCATTAGAAACACACTTACTTAGAATAATTTCCCTTAAAGCAGCAGCCACAGAGCACATATCTAAGAAGGCAGCGGAGAATTATTTAATTAGGAAGGAAGGGGTATATGAGTTTAGCGAAAAGGTTGGCCATCTGTTGGCGGTTCGAACTAGGCAGAGGCTTGCAGCAACAGATATTTCGGAGATCACAGATGTTCAAGGGCATAGTGTGGTAGGGGTCGAGTAAGTGAGGGAAGTCTTTAGGCAGTTTTATGCATCCCTATATCGGGCGGGCAGGGTGGGAGAGCTCCCAGAGATTGAGGGGTACTTAAGGGGTGTCACACCGCCACTTATCGCCGCGGAAAGTAAGGAAGAGTTAGAAGCGCCCTTCAAGGCGGAGGAATTTTATGGGCATTAAGTACCCTACCATCAGGTAAAGCCGCCGGTCCTGATCAACTACCGGTGGAATTCTATAAAACATTTCAAGGAGTAATAGGCGCAGATATGTTTAATATGATGAGGCAAGCACAACTTGGAGAAGCAATTCCTGACTCATGGGGTGGAGCCGATATAGTAGTGATTCTTAAGAAAGGGAAACCATCAAATCAGCCTGGCTCTTATAGACCAATCACCCTCATGAACGCTGATGTTAAAGTCTACTCGAAAATGTTGGCCAAGAGACTTGCAGGGATAATCGAGAGCTTAGTAATCTGTTCACAACATGGATTCATACCGGGCAAAGGGACCACACAACACACCAGGCAGGTGATCACAATGTTTGACGCGGCAGGTATTCTGGGAGACCCTATGGCGGCACACTTTCTAGACGCCGAGAAGGCATTCTATAGGGTCTCCTGGAAATATCTATGGTCTACCCTAAGGTGGAGCGGCATAGGGGAAGGGTTTATTAAAGCAATGCAGACTCTATATAAGAACCCATCGGCTAGAATTAGGGTCAATAGAGGGTACTCAGCAGCAGTCAAAATAGAAAGAGGAACTAGACAAGGCAGTCCATCATCTCCTCTTCTATTTGCGCTATATCTAGATCCTTTTTGCGCAAATTGGAAGGTAACCAAGGGATCCCCAGATTTAGCTTGAATGGCTGTGAAGCAAAAACGCTGGCTTATGCAGACGATGTAGCCATTTTAGCATCTAGCCCGGAGGGTGCTATTAGGGAGGTTGAGATGGAGGCTTAGAATTTTGGCCAGGTTTCTGGTTACAGTTTGAATAAATCTAAGACCCAGATAATTTGTAATCAGCATGTTCAAGGGGGTATGGACCCAAGAGTTGTAGAGTCAGCAGTATACTTGGGGGTGGCAATATCGGCGGATGTTGAAGTTGTCGTGCAGAACAATATGGCTCCATTGATGGCTAGTGTAAAATTGGATTTGGAACGGTTGAATAACCTCCATCTCTCCCTAATGGGGTGCACGAATATAATTAAGATGCTTATACTGCCTACATTTTTGTATCATTTTAGGGCAATCCCTCTCTTTTTTGAAGCAAAATGGTTCAACACACTGGAAGGTATTCTCAATAGATTTATTTGGGCACAGGGCAAAACTCGCAGAGCATATAGGTTCATGACACTACAGAGAGAAAGAGGTGGATGGGGGGCACCGGATTTCAGATTATATTATTGGGCTGCCGCAATCCAGTATCTGCAAGGGCATATAGGAGGGGGGGGGCTTAGATCAAAGAATAACAGATTGCTCTTCTAGAATTTACAGTGCCGTTTTGGGGGGGGATGTGGAAAACTGCTTTTTAACATGTATAGAGTATGGGTATTATAAAAGAACCAGGTTTAAGACAGTCGAGGCGGGTATTAAGGTATGGAGTGCTTTTATGAAAAAGCTGGGCATAGGGAGATTTAACCGGTACACAAGGTTGTTAAAAAATAGATCTTTTCCAGTAGAGGTATTTGGTGATATGACAATGGAAAGGTGGGCGGCGAAGGGGATTGCTCAGATTGGAGATGTTAGGAACTCGGAGGGATTTGTATTATTTTCAGATTTGAGGGACAGGTACGGATTGGATAGGCAGGACTTTTTTAAGTACCTACAGATAAGGAGTTATCTAGGGAGTAAGCACGGGGGGCAGGTGGGGTTTAACAAAATTGAGATTATAGAGAAAATAATGTTAGGGGGGGATTGCTCGATACGAAGCTTCTATGCCAGTCTCTTGGATACAAAGCAAGATGATATGGAAAAGCACAGTGAGAAATGGGCAGAGAAACTGGAGGGCGATTTAGGGTGGTTTCAGGACTCATTAGAGTTAGGACGGACAGTTTTATGCTCTGGGTCGCTGCAGTCGCAACACTATAAAACCCTCTACTCACTTTACTATACCCCGGCCAGGATAGCGATATGGGGTGGGACTACAGGCACTACCTGCCCGCGGTGCAACTCAGGAGAAGCAGATATAATACATATGTTTGCACTATGCTCACAGCTTCATACATTTTTAAAGGATATAGAGACCTTCTTTGAGGTTTCCCTAAGTATTAAGATAAGTCTCAGCCCTGTACACATATTGTTAGGAGTTGTTCCCGAGGATGGTATCCCACAGCGGGATTTCATCTTTGTTGCCATGGCAGTGTATAGGTTATGCATAGCCAGGGCTTGGTTGGATAAGAATCCCCCAGGGTTGCAAATATGGTTGTCTAATTTGCTAGCAGCATATAACTTAGAAAAACCCATCTACGCAAGGAAAGGCAGGAAAAGAAGGCAGCTGGGAATACAAATTTGGGAACCGATTAGTAATTGGAGAGCGGGGTTGAGTTAGCACTTTGGTGACATGTAGGAAATATTTGTAAGCAGAATATTTTTTATGTATGTTTGTAAATTCATTTATTTTAGAGATGAAGTACTGTCATGACTATGTCTATGTTTGCGCTTATCAATTTATGGCCTTGGAATGCAGGCGTTTTGTCTAAAATTATGTGCTGTATGGAAAATAATAAATATATTAAAAAATATATATATATCCGCAAATGGGCTTACGCATAAACAGAAGTTTACAACCAAATTTTCATTAGTAAATAGCATCCAATATAATGTCGATGATAGTCTGACAACATTATGCTGGTACCACACCATCTGATGCTCATGCTGGATGATGGTCTTACAACACCAAATAAAATAAGACTCTCAAGTCCAAAATGGTAACAGATGCACTCCTGTTACTATAAGGGAACATAACGAATTTTCTACAACAGCTACATGGCAAACAACCTTGTGCTGTAACCTGTAGTGTATTTTTCAAATCAGAAAATAGAAGCTATATATTGCATATCGACAGAAAGACAATTTCTCCCAATTCCCTAAATGAACTTTCGGAATGGTCATGTCTGTAACCCTTTCTTCTCATCTTTTAATATTTCCAATCACAACCTACATTCTTTTTCACTTCCCATCAAAAGTAAGTTTTCATAGAACTGTACAAGGTCTATAAATCTACAAAGCAATACAAGATTCTCTAGCTAGGCTATTTTTCCCAAGTAACATATGGTTTTAAGAAGAGCTATATTAATCAGGAATGTAAAGAAAAGAGAAAATTAATAAAAAAGCAAAGAGATGGACACATGAATGTACACTATTTTTTTCCAGTAATTAATGAAAATAATTAAAAAGATTTATTAGATAAAAAACTCATACCGTGAATACCATCAGAGAATGATCCTTGTGGACAGGGAGAGCAAGATGAAGTCCTGTTGCTATAAAAGCCAGGGTTGCAGGGTGGACAATCCGTCTTCTGCCCAGAGGGTGGGAGCTTTGTTGCACTGGGAAGGTCTTCTCTGCAAAATTTTGGCTCTATCCATTTATATGTTATTTGAGTCTGTAAGAAACATAGCCAGCTATTAGGTTATACGATTAACTCCTTAACCAATACATTTCCCCACCCTCAGCTTGTATGCAGGGACCCAGCTGCCAATCCTAGAAAGCTGGTGTTTCAAAGTGAGTTATAGAAAGGCAGCAGTTCAAAGTTAACAAGATCCAAGAATAGGAAGCAAACAAATGCAGCAATCCCTCTCAGATAGTGCTTTCTAAAACACCTATATGAGAGGAATTGTACAGGTCAAGGGATCTCAAATCTCTCCAGTCTATCAGTGTGGGATTACTACGAAGGGTGAATGCTAACATTCCACTACCTATCCAGGCAATGAACAATGTCTTCTAATCAACACTTTCAATCTATTTTTATAGAAGTGTACCGCAAATTAATTAACAGTGACTGGAAAAAAACATGTTGAATGTATAGAAAGTCATTACAAAGAGAAGTGCAATGGCCTTCATAGTAATAAAAAAATATATACGGTGATGAAATGCAAACCCTTTGACAAAACCTAAAAAGCTAGAAAACTATTACCAAGAAGAGAAGGATAAAAGTCTTCCAGAAACATAAGAAAGAGTGAAAAGGTAAATGAAATTTGGAATAGTTAAAACCACTACCACAGTTCATACAATGATGAAACATGGGTTAAAAGAGGCTAGCCAGAAAATGAAAAGATATTAGTAACCCTTAGGGGAGGGATTAGGGAACTAGAGGCGCTATTAAACACAAAGGTTCCACGTATTAAGTCATGGGAGAGATGCATGGAATGGAGTGGTAGATGTAACCCTACAAGCTCACACAGCAGTCCTTATAGTATAGATGTATTGTTATTTATTTAGCACAAACCTAGTTAGAAAGCAAAGGCACGCTGTACATTACTTGGGAGAATGGGAGACAATCTGCAAGATTGTGCACATTTAGTTGGGATTACACAAATACCATTTATAAATTACCATTTCACATTTTCTATGCACAGGGAGGTGAACTGAATTGCCCAGAATTACACAAAGTGGTGTCGAGCTCTGAGGCTGGGATCAAACCTGGGTCTCCAGGTTCTAAAGTCAGCAGCAATAATCACTAGGCCACATCTCCTCCCATAATATTATTACATTCAGAGAAATATATTAACTTCTTGGAACGTATTGATCCCAGAGAACGCTTCAGAAACATCTGGAACAGGTTTGAGTTTCAGTAACTGTTTAATAACAACATCACATAAGATTTAGAGCTACAGTACTAATGAATTTTTCGAAGACTTTTGAATGGAAAGGGGAACAATGCAGGGTATTCCACTTCGACTTTTACTGTCCCTTAGATCAAGTCCATAAGTATAAAGTTTGTAAACACGAGAAAGGTCCAGTTGCTAGAAGCAGCAACCCTGTCAGGACAAAGAGAAAATCAAATGAAAGATTTGTGAGCAAATGGCATACCCCTGTGAGATAACCTTAAGTATAAGTATAATAAATTATAAAAAAAACTTGAAAGCACTTCTGAAGTTACAATTTATGAGATAAATTTGGAAAAGGTGGAAGTAAACCTCCTATGCAGAGCATGAGATATTTTTATATATAGGAGTGATAAAGACACCTTGCCAAGCTAACTAGTCCCCTGCTTCAGTTAGATGCGGGCAAAAAGACTGATTGACCACAACTGGAGTTTGCGCTGGTAGCCATTCAAAGGCAGCAAAATCTCTCCACAGGGTTGCTGTCTTTCATGTATCTACAGGTCAACTCTATTTAGGGTAGTCTTCCTGATGAACATTTTCCCTGCCTGGCTCGCAGGTAGTAAAAACTGTCCTCACGTGCAGTGAAATAACTCTCTGCATACCAGGGCCAATTGGTTTCTCAAATAAATACCCCCTTTGCCAGATTGTTTGCGATAAATAATCAGTGACTGCAGAGCAAGCCAAAACATAGATCTGATTTTGCATTCATTTCTCACTTAAGTGCTGCCACACCAGTGGCAGCTACTCATGGCGGAGAAGCGTCGCCCTACTGCTTGGCTCAGAGCCAAATGAAAAAAAAACGATGTTGGAGCACAGTTTTATTTTTTATTGCCAGCTGTGAACAAGCACTGTAGGGAGGGGTGGGACTGAGGTATGGGAGGCAGATGAGCAGTGCTATGTGCGCATATGTGTTTTGGTCAATCGTCTTAGGCCGACCAAAATACACATGCGCACTTAGGTTTTACTAGCCCAGCTGCGTTGAGCAGCCAGGCTGGAGAAACCCCACAGACTCCCTGACCTGAGCGGAGCGTCTTTTCAGTCTGCTCATGCCAATCTCAGCACTGCTATCCTAGGAGAGCAGTGTGGTGGTTGGATGGGAGTCTGTCACAGAGGCTGCCAGGAAGAGAAGAGGTAGTGCGAGGCAAGAGGCAAGGATACTGTCGGCTTCAGGTAAGTTATTTATTTTTATTTTTTATTCCTATTTTATTACTAACCTCCCCTCGCAGTGCAACGGTGCAAAGGTGGAAGTAAACCTCCTATGCAGAGCATGAGATATTTTTATATATAGGAGTGATAAAGACACCTTGCCAAGCTAACTAGTCCCCTGCTTCAGTTAGATGCGGGCAATCTAGTATTAGTAGTATTTTATTACTAACCTCCCCTCGCAGTGCAACGCAAACCCTCCCATGTTTCCTCTACCCACCCCACCACCCTTTGTTGTGGTAGCTGACAATATGTACCAATATACTCAAATTTCTCTCCTGGCCAATTATAATTGTTTTAGCATAAGAAAAGCAGGTTCCTATGTGCGTGCCAAATTATATTTCCTACTCTATATAAGCTATATCAAATGGTGTAAGAGACAACAAAAGCCATTAAGTTTTATTTAAGAAATTTTAAGTTCAAAGTGAACCTGCTCCACAGACGGGGACAGAATCTGTTTAGCATTTTTCCTTCACAATTATGTGCCTGTTTCCATACCGAAAGGGCTACAATCTGATACCGAGTGGTATCTGCAGGATAATATTTGTAATGTTTAAAAGGCATAAAATGAAAGAAGTGAGAGGCAGAACTTGACTGTACCTTTCCTTCAGTGTCACATATAGTGTGGGTCTGGAAGTAATCCTCCTTTGTGCAAGGGGGACGATCCAAGCACTTCTCTGATCCTTCATCTGAAATTAAAATAGAGCATTAAGTAAGTTTTCTACTTATACCAAGCACTAAAATTCAAAAGGAAAACATTCTATCAAAAGAAATAAAGGAAATAGGGTGTATTCTTCAAAAGCAGATTATACTCCAGGAAATAGGCCCAGATGTACTAAAGCATTTTCCAACGGACACAGAATGAGGGAAACCTTTTGATACATCTGGTATTTATTTTACAAATGTTCCTCATTCACTGGGATTCAAGTGCAGGGACAAGGGCTGAAAATGTATTTGACTGAAATACATTCACTCACAATAACCAAATTATCAGCCCATTGTACACTTGTGGGTTTTCCTAGGGGGTGTGTGAGAGGTATAGTTGTAGACATTTTATAGAAATCCAAGTGTAAGCGCTCCATAAAGTGTGCCTAGTACTCCCAGGAAGAAACTAGCAGTTGGCAACTCCAATGGTTTTCATCTATAAAATATCTATTGGCTTTGTCAATGTTTTTAAATCATGTTGCATGGCAGCACGGTAGTTGTGCAACACAGCTGAAAGTAACAAAAAAATTATGAACGCGGTATGAAGCAGTTAACACTTGCCTTGGCATAGGGCTTTTATTTGTTTTACTTTCAGCAAAGTTGCAGAGTGGTCACACTGCTATGCAATATAGTTAAAACAAATATTGACAAAGCCAATAGTTCTTGTATAGATGAGACTTATTGGCTTTGTTTACCTTCACTCCACCTCTCCCAGTCTTTTGAGGTGACTGTGTGAGGGCAAAAAACAATACACAGCATCATATAAACCTGTCCACACACTGCACATATCTTTGAATCTCAGCAATGCAGGCAAAACTGGGTTGTTTGAAATCTACAATTGAGGGTAACATGGCACTATTAATGAAACAGACATGGTGCAACCAAATCAGGTCATTGCTAGTTGTCATGTGGTCCGGTTCAGCCCAGTTAGAAACAACTCCATTTTATATGCTCACGTTTCTGAAGTTGTCTTGTTTCTTTAATATGGTGACATTTGAAAAACATTTGCTTGTGTGTCAGTGCAGGATAACATTCTCTGAAACTGCATTTCCACTTCATAGGAACACTGTCACAGGATAAAGTTCACTGTGCAAAGGACATTGCTATTATTGTCCGTTAGGCGACAGAGCTATCACATTAGAATAGACAATAGTGGCCTGACTGAGACTCTGACATATATAAGAACCACTTCCTTGTTCCAACGTCAGAGGAGCACACTGCTGAGACTGCAAGGTCACTGCATGCTGGAATTCTAGCTCAGCTGATTTCTGTTTACCTCTACGAGGAATGTCCAATTCTAAACCAAAACTGGCAGGCTGATGACACTTATCCGCAGGTAATGGGGAGTTATACCACCCGATAGGGATTTGGCAGAGCCACTCCCCTTAGTCATGCTAGAGTAGAATGCGCTAGGTAGGAGTACACTATATTACAGTACTTGTATGCAAGAATATCGTTTTTCTGTAACAGGTAAAATGGTTGAATTAGTAATCTTCTTCACCATTCTAATAATGTTAATCACATTATTCAGTTTCCTTCTATTAATCATTGCAGCACACGTATTTTATTCAAGAATCACAATGCTTGAATAAATATTGAAACTGCAAGGTTGTGTATTTCTTGTGTATGTCTTTGGGTATGCATAAGTGACTCTGTGAAAGGGTTCTAGATCTGTTACCATGATTCCGTAGGGAGTCAGATTTCTGATGTTCTGAGGCTGCACCTCCATTTGAGACACTGTAAGGTTTGGGGTACAGATGGTGAAATGTGAGCTAGCAGGACCATAGGGTGTGCTCAGAATCAGTCTGGCACAATCCTGAAGGTTATGCTGTCCAACAAATGCACATTCTTTGCTGCAGTATATACCAGAACACATGATAAACCCTCATTATATGTTTTGCCAGAAGTGCTGCAGTGCTGTGTTGTAGAAATGATGTAAACGCTTTTAACAAATTTTCACGATCTCGCTGGACTCTCACGGGATCATGAATAGTAAAAATACTCTATTGGTAAGAATACATATTGTGTCCTTGTTTTTCAGAGGAAGTGTGTAAGATAAAAGTACGATGATGAGTTGAAGGTAAATCTTAGTTTTTTTTCAATGTTATGATCTTGCGAGACTCTTGTGGGATTGTGAAAAGTTGAAAGGAGTTGGTGATCTTTGAATACACTCTAGTACATACTCTTGCTACTGTAGGAAGGAGTATTACTGGAAATGGTGTTAATCAGAGTCTACTATTTACGCCCATCGGCTTGGTAGGAGTTGTGAGTAGCATTCAGTCTCTTCCCACACCCTACTATGCAGGCCTATTATCAGAGAGAGGGGTGTCAGCAGGGAGGACAGTCCCTCTCCACTCACAACAACACACACCGGTCACTTGAAAGAGGGGTCTCAATGGAGAAGCCAGTCACACCTCCTACACCCTACTACACACACCCTTCATCTGAGAGAGAGGTCTCAAAGGAGAGGCCAGTCAATCCACACACCCTACTATGCACATCTGTCATTTGAGAGAGAGGTCTAAAAGGACAGGGCAGTCGCTCTCCATGCCCTCCTTCGCACACCCATCATCTGAAAGACAGGTCTGAAAGAAGAAGTCACTTTCTCCTCGCACCATACTAAGCACACATGTCATCAGAAAGAGAAGTCTGAAAGGAGAGGCCAGTTCCTCTCTACATCACTTTTCAAACACCCATCATTACAGAGAGAAGTGTTAACAGAGAGGCCAGTCCCTTCCCCAACCTAGTAGGTATACCCGTCATCTGAGAGAGAGATCTGAGAGTAGAGGCCAGTCCATCCCCACACACTACTATGCACACCCATCATTACAGAGCGGTCTCAGCAGAGAGAAAGTTCATCCACACACCCTATTACACACACCCGTCATTTGCGAGGGAGGACTGAAAGGAGAGGCCAGTCCCTCTCCACTCACTACTATGCACACCTGCCATCTGAGAGAGAGGTCTCAAAGGGGATGACAGTCCATACACACAGTATACTACACATACCAGTCAGGTGAGAGAGAAGTCTCAAAGGAGAAATCAGTTCATGCACACACTTTACTACACACACCCATCATTTTGAGAGGGAGGACTGAAAGGGGAGGCCAGTCCCTTTCCACTCACTACTATGCACACCTGACATCTGAGAGAAAGGTCTCAAAGGAAAGGCCTGTCTCTCCCCACACCATCCACTCGCAGACCCATCATTACAGAAAGAGGTGTCAACATAGAAGCCAGTCCCTTCCCACATCTGACTAGGCATACCCGTCATCTGAGTAAGAGGTCTGAAAGGAGAGACCAGTCCTTCACCATACCCTACAATTCACTCACATTATCTACAAGAGAGGTCCGAAAGGAGAGGCCAGTCTATCCAGACATCCTACTACACACATCCATCAGCTGAGAGAGAGGTCCGGCAGGAGGTGCCAGTCCCTCCCCACTCACTACTACACTCACCCATCATCTCACAGAGGTCTGAAAGAAGAGGCTAGTCCAGGCACACATCGACTATGCACACCCATCATCTGACAGAGAGGTCTAGAAGAACAGGCCAGTCTATCAACATGCCCTATGACAGGAGAGGTATGTCACTCCCCATACACCCTACTATGCACACCCGTCATCTGAGAGAGGTCTGAAAGTAGAGGCCAGTCCATCCACACACCTGACTACACACAGCCTCCTACGTACATCTGTCATGTGAAAAAGAGGTCTCCAATGAGAGGACAGTCCATGCACACACACTACTATGCACACCTGTCATTTGAGAGAGACGTCTCAAAGGAGAAGCATGTTCCTCCTCACTCACTACTACACACACCCATCATCTGAGAGAAAAGGTCTCAATGGAAAGGCCAGTTGCTCTTCCTGGACAGGAAGGCTGAATTTGCGGTGCAAGATGGCAGACACTGTCGTGTCCGAGTGAGCCGGGCTGAGGTGCTCTCTCTCGAACTCCTCCCTAGCCTCCTTTGCTTTTTGAGGTACACCGGAATTGCATCGCTGCATCTGCGACACTTGCTGAGCCTGAGCCTCCGATGAATTCAGTGGATGTACATGGCGGGTCCGGGGCGGTCTGGCGAGCTTTCCCAGTGATAGCAGAGATTTAAGAGGCAATCGTGTTACTGGTTACTGGGTGCTATCGTGCATTCCGTTATCCTGGTATGCAAACGCTGGTGAGATTTTTGCAAGGGTTTGCCAGAAACGCCGACTGCATTTCTTACCGTCTGCAGAGAACTGGTGCCTGCATTCGCGGGTTGTTTTGACCTGCAGCCTCAACCTTATCAGAGCCGGGCGGAGTCTGTTGGAACCGGTGGAGCGGCGCCGTGAAGGATCGGTGGCTGGATCACGAGGGTGGAAGCAGGGCAGCATTATCGAAGAGGAGCAGCATCAGGAGAAGGTAGAGGTAGAGGCTATCTCCCAGGCTGCAGCTGGAATACTGCTCACAAAACCCGGAGTGGAGTATTAATCTTTACAGGATGGGCCCTAAGAATCCAAGCATTAACGCCGCGTCAAAGGGGGCAACCACAAGGGCAGCGGCTGCTGCTAACACTCCTGCTCCATCTGAGCACGCTTCACAGGAGCAAGCGGACTGCACCAGTGCCGACAAGGGGGCTAAGATATAAAGTATGAAGAATGCTGGTAAGCCTAGTGAGGAAAGTAGCAGTGTGGGTGTGACAACGGTTCCTCATGCTCCCATACAAGGCCCTAATATAGAAATGTCACCAATATTTAATAAGAAAAGACTCCCAAAGGCTAATAACGACCAAAACGTGATGCCTTCTGATCTAAATTTAATGACCAAGACTAAAACTGTGGGTACAGAGTCAACTAGCAACACTCCTAGTTTACCAGCTAAGAATAATCAGAATATACTGGTCAGTGCTGTGGCAGTCCTTCCAGGGTCAGGACAGGTGTCCACTCCCCCTGTACAAGATTTGCTGAACCCCCTGCTTGAAAAAGAAAGTGTGAATGACTTGGACTTGGACTCATGTGGTTCAGGGGGGAAATTTTATTCCATCTCAGATGTGTCAGCGGTATTGGAGGAGGAGGATGACCGTGCAGATCTTGATTGAGCAGACGATAGAAGTTTATCTAGCTCTGTAAATATTGAGGAAGAGGAAAATCTCTCTCCAATCTCAGGGGGTAACAATATGGTATTAAAGCCACAGGAGATGCTGGATTCAAGGTCTTTGTATCTATCCAATAATGACGGCTCTCCTTTGCTGGTTCCCGGGCCAGGAACAACGGCAACAGATAAAGAGGCTCAAGGGCCTCCCCCTGTGTGGAATCCGATGCTAATATTAGCTTATCTACGATATATCAGGCTATTATGCTTCATCGGGAAGAGACAAAGGCTGAGAGTCTACGTATCCATGGGGTTGTGCGTAAACTACAGAACACTGTGCGCCGTGTAGCAAAAACATGCTCTGAACTTACAGCAAGATTGGGGGAGGCTGAAGGAAGGATTTCTGTTATAGAAGATTACTTTTCCGGGTGCAAGGCCGATGTTGCTGCCCTACATACATATGTTTCTGGCAAGGGAGAATGGGAGGGGTCGGGAGGGCCCTTACTCCTTTCTCGCCATCACACATAGGGACTTGTCAGTCCCTTTGCCTCACTTGGGTGGGTTGGAGTGTTCTTTGGCGGGGTGGGGGGGGGTGGGAGCTCAAGTCTGAATCAGGTGGGGGGCGGCTTCTGGGGGCAAGGAACAAAAAAAGCAAACTTGAGAAAATTAATCAAGAGTATTCAAGTCATCTATGGCTCACTAATAAATATTTTGAAAAGCTTGGGATTTGTGACTATAAAGTGCAGTATAATGATGTAATGGCTACTTGGAATTTTGTAATAGCTTTGCTCTGACTGCTTATTCTCTTTTCATGTAAAGATGGGTGAATTCGCTGTTTGCTCCTGGAACATCTGCGGG
Source organism: Lissotriton helveticus (assembly GCF_964261635.1). NCBI lineage: Eukaryota > Metazoa > Chordata > Amphibia > Caudata > Salamandridae > Lissotriton > Lissotriton helveticus. Next base: position 675,155,619 of record NC_136057.1, read on the forward strand.
CTAAATAACCGGAAGAAAAGGGGGATTAGCTCAGCTGATTTCTGTTTACCTCTAAAACTATGGGGGTAGAGTTACTGTGTATCCAAGAGACACATATTGTTTGGAACAACATGGCTTGGCTGAGAGATTTGGGTTACGAAATTCTCTCCTGCACCAGACAGGGATCTACAACTAGAGGGGTTGCTATTCTAAAGAAATATGGATGGGGTGAGTGCAAACGTATGAAAGCTGACCAGCAAGGGTGGTGGGTAATTATTGAGCTCAAGATCGAAAGTTTTTTCTGTACGATATGTTCATTATATGGTTCTAATTTGGACGCTCCTGATATGCTCAACGATATTAGTATTGAGCTCGCCTCTTGGCCGTCGCCCCTTATTCTTTGCGGAGATTTTAATCTTCATTTACAAGGCGACTTTGATATTTGCTCTAATACCCGTTATGTAGGTAAAAAAAAAAAAGGTTTTCAAGGCAACCAAGGGTATTATTAATGAGTTTGGGTTAGTGGATGTCTGGTGGCTTAAGAACCCGGATGATCCCGGGTACACATATTACTCCTCCCCACATCAGAAACATGTTCGAATTGATTATTTCTTTGCCCCCATCGAGCTATTAACGAGTGCTAAAATTGAAATATTACCTAAAATAATATCAGACCACAAGCCTATTATTTTGGAGATTAAAATAGAAACCCAGATTCAATGCAATAGGAAACCATGGACATTCGGTCGCCAGCTTCTGGTAGATCAGGTGTACATAGAACACATGGGTAAATGGATTTCCGAGTTTTTCGATTTTAATTCTGGGTCTGCCCCAAACAGTACTGTATGGGACGCGTTTAAAGCAGGCGTCCGCGGAGAGACGCTTAGTTTTTCCATTAATAAGCAACGTAGCCTATGGGTAGAACAAGAAAAGGAGCTGAGTAAGCTACGTGCTCTAGAGATTGGGCTGTTGACTAGCAGTTCCAGCCAGGAATTTGAACAGAAGGGAGCAACTCTTGCCATTCAAAAAATGAAGGTATATCAAAGTTTCGCTAATAAATTAGCTGCTCAGGTTGCGGTGCACAGGGCTGATCTGTACAAGGTAGGGGAAAACTCGGGACGATTATTAGCTAAAAGGTTAAGGCAGAGGGAAATGGCAAGGAGGGTGGAAGCGATACAAGACTTTCAGGGATTAATAAACACAGACCCTGCTAAAATTCTGGAAACTTTCAATGAATTTTATAGACATCTTTATTTAAATGATGAGGATATAGCGGAGAACCTCAAAGAGTTCTTGGGGGATCCAAGCTTAATCTTACCCAGAGAGAAGAACTAGAGGCCGATTTTACCTTAGAAGAACTTGAGGAAGCAGTCCTATCATTGGCTACGGGAAAGGCAGTCGGTCCAGATAGGATCCCACTGGAGCAGTTCTTGAAGCTTCGCTTGATCGCACAGAGGGGATCACCCCCGGCTTCTTGGCAAAATTCTATAATAACTGTGTTTCTTAAAAAAGACAAACCTCCCCTCTTGCCCTCTTCATGTAGGCCAATTTCAATAATAAACGCCGACAGCAAGGTATATTCTAAAATGATAGCTACTCGTCTATCTTAGATTATCGAAACCTTGGTGTCGCCATCACAACATGGTTTTATACCGGGCCGTGACACGACTGATCATGTGCGCCGTGTTATTTCCTTAATGGACTGGGCAGAGGCTACTAAGACCCCCATTGGTATCACCCTGTTGGATGCCGAGAAGGCATTCAACAGGGTGACCTGGCCCTACCTATGGCAGACCTTATCCCTGAAGGGATTTAGACCAAGGATCTGTCACGCTATTAAAACTTTATATAATTCTCCAACAGCATCAATACGTTTAGGGGGTAGAGAGTCTAAACCTTTTCTAATTTTACGGGGAACTAGACAAGGGTGTCCTAGTTCACCATTATTATTTGCTTTATATATTGATTTTTTTTAGCCAAACTTAATCAAGCTGTAAATATTAAACCGGTGAGTGTTTGTAATGTCGAATACAGGGCCCTAGCTTACGCAGATGATATTGTAGTCTTAACAACTGGCCTATCACCTGCTCTTGTAACAATTGAAGATTTAGCATCACAACTCGGTGCCTTCTCTGGCTACAAGTTAAAAATAACAAAGACCCAGATTCTTTATGTTGGGGGTACTCCTCCGAGTAACATAATTACAGTATCAGAGGCAACTTACTTGGGGATTAAAATCACCTCACCGGTCACTAAGATACCTGAAATCAATATCATCCCAATCATCGATAAAGTTTACTCTACCCTAGAACGACTCAATCATCTCCATTTATCACTCCATGGAAGATCAAACGTGTTAAAGATGCTGGTGCTCCCTAAATTTCTTTATATATTTAGAACTGTTCCATTGGAGTTTCCACTAATTTGTTTTAAGCGGCGGGAAGATATCTCCTCTAAATTCCTATGGGGCTATAAACGACACCGGAGGGCTTATAAGAAAATGGTTCTTCCCAGAGACAGAGGTGGATGGGGTGTTCCATATTTTTTATTTCACTATTGGGCCGCAGCATTGCAATTTATCTCTCCCCTAGTAGTTGGGGACAAAGCTAGGCTATCAATATGCCACAGCCCCTCAGTATATGAATTTGGGATTGGCAAAGAGGTAAATAGCTGCTTTTTGAAAATTGTTGAGCCAAGTTATTATAAAAAAAACAAGTTTAAAATTCTAAAGGCAGCATATTATATTTGGAGACGGGTAAAGCGACATTTAGGATTAACCAATATAAATGGCTACACCCCTTTTGAGGCATCCGGTGTCCTACCTACTATTTTCCGGGACCGAACTACCATGCTTTGGCGCCAGAAAGGAATTAGCTGTTTAGGTGATCTAATGTCGGATTCACAATTTTTGTCCTTTATAGAATTACAATCTAAATTTGGTGTACCAGGCAGGACTTTTTTTAATTTTTGCAAATTCGCAGTGTCTGTACTATGTTAGGGTGAAAGAACATTCAATTTAGGAAATTTCCTCAATGTCCAGGCGCAACTGAACCACCTCCACAGCGATGTGTTGCACTGGAGAACCCTCCCAGTCTCCTTAATGGGCCGGGCCGTTTTATTTAAAATGATGGCCCTGCCTCGCCTGCTTTATGTCCTGGAGAGCTCCCCCTTCCCAATCCCGGAGTCTGTTTTCAAAACGGTGGAGTCTGAGCAACGCTCCCTGCTATGGAGTGGTGGGTGTCCGAGGATTGCCCTCCGAAAATTGCAGCGCGGCCCCTATGAAGGGGGACTGGCACTTCCCGATATTCACCTATATTATTGGGCCACACAGTTGGTCAATGCGAATGGTTGGGTGTTTGCCCCGCAGGAGGAACACGCTTACCGGGTTGATCGTATGGCCCTAGGTGCGGACGCCTATCTGGCCGGTCCTTGCCTCCGTAAAATGCGGCGGTGGTAGGGGTGTGGAGATGGGCAACGAAGTTGCTTGGGTGGGAGGCAAAGCTAACAAATCAAACGCCTCTTTGGAAAGGTGACTTTCTCCGAGAGGTTGTGAAACTCCGAGACCTGCGCCAATGGAGCCTAATAGGTATAGACACACCGGGAGACGTATGGAAGAGGGGGCAATTGGTGGATTTTGCGACCTTGCAGGTGGACGTCCAAATGGGAGATGGCGAATTCTTGCATTATCAACAATTTAAACACGCCCTGCTCACACACATGACACCTGGGGACCAGCTCCCTGAATATGCTCCGCTAGAGGACAGGCTTCTGTTGGATCCTATGATCGATAAAGCCATCTCACTTACTTACAAGAAGCTTATTAATAACATTCCGGACATACTGGGTCCACTGAGGGAAAAGTGGGAGTCGGACCTTGGTTTATTGGAGGATGACGACTGGAATGAGGCCCTGCAGTGTCCTCGAGAGGTGGCTATTCGGGCTAGATTCCGGTTGGTCCAGCTGCGCATCCTCCACAGTGTGTGTGTGTGTTGGACTTGTAAAGCGCACGGCTGCCCGTAATCGTCCCGGCGCTGGAGACCGCTGGGGAACCCGTCCTGGCTTTCCCTGTGAGATGGTCCCTTCTGGGTATCTCCAAGGTGAAACCAGGCATCCCCGGCGTCTGTGGGGGGCCGTTGTAGAGATGAGGCAAGCTTAATGCCCAGAGTTGCCGAGTGTGATCCCTGGTTAGAGTAGGCACCGAGGCGAGAATTGTCGAGTCCGCTGACCCTGGTCCACGACCCTGCCGCGTCGGGAATTGAACCCTGGTCCCGGGCCGTTCTCTGCTTCTGGGTCTGCCACCTCTAACCAGTGAGCCACACCACTCCACAGGTCCTACACCACGCGAACGGTGTTCAGTATAGGATGGGGTTTGCGGCCACACGATTCTGCTTGAGAGGCTGTGGAGAAGAAGGCACCTTCTTCCACATTCTGTGGGACTGCCCTAAAATCAGAGCCTACTGGGTTAGTTTGGCAGACATTATGGTGGAGGTGGTAGGGGCGGAAGTGCCGCTGGAGGCTCGCTGGCACGTTCTGGGAGTGACTGGTGATGTGCATGGAGGAGGTATAGGGGAGAATGGATGGATTCCCCGGAGGCTTCCCCAATGGGTTGAGGGCGTTTTCAGCGGGCTCTCCCCCATTACATAGCAACTCTTGTATGTCCACGAGAGCTCCCCTTGGGTGCATGGTCACTGGCCTATGACGATCAGAAATGTCTACTGCACAGGGGGGAGAGTTGATGTGTGACGGGAGGTGGGGTGGGACTTAGGTCGGGGAGGGGGGTTTGGTCGGGTGGTATGGATGATTTTGGCACAATTGATTATGTCAGGTGGGACCGGATCTGGGGATTGACCACTAATGTACAAATTGCTGAGGGGTTTTTATTGTTTATATTTGCGTAAATGTGACCGCCATTGCACTTCCACTGCTGCTTTGATGTGAGTCTTGATGGAGCTGTCTGTTCTAATAAAAAGATAAAAAAAAAAAAAAAAGAATTAGGAAATTTCTATTAATCGAGGGTCTGGGAATTGAATTGCCGATTGGATCGCATTACTCTAATTTAATAAAGTTATTGCCAGATGATCTAGAGCAATATCAAGATAAATGGTGGAGTAATCTAAATACAGAGGCAATCAACTTAAATGCTTCTATTCTGCTGGCTAACAAGGTTTTGATTTCAGGTAGGATGAGAGTACAACATTATATGGCTTTGTATGATCTATATTACTCTCCGAGAAAAATTTCTAAATGGTATACGGGAGCTGGAGCAAAATGTGGTCTATTTGCAGCAGATGCGTGTCATATGTTCTACTCCTGTCCTAAATTAACAGAACTGTTAACATCAATTCAACGTTTTTTGGCAGAGGTAATGGGCTTACCGATATGTATCACAGGGGAGATGGTAGTGCTAGGAGTTGAGTCCAACATTCAAAATAGAACTAAATCAAAGGCCTCTTTTCTCTTCATTTGTATGGCCGTTTTTCGTGCCTGTATTACCAAGGACTGGATCTCTCCAGAACCCCCTTCATTTTCTTCTTGGAGGGCTCAGCTCCTCGCTACATATAACATAGAGGTTGCAATCTACAAGACTAAGAATAGCCGAAAGAGAATAAGAGGGCTAAAAATATGGGCTGCTATAGCTGAGTGGATATAACACGACTATAAATGTTTTTCTTGATCTTATATTGTTCCTTTCACTTGCCCAAAAACATCTCATGTCTGTAAAATGTTTTGCCTATTTACATAGCCTAGGGTTTTTTTTTCTCTCTTTTCTAAATATTGTTATATTCTTAACTTTAGGTGTTTATGTTCAATATGGTATATGTCCTCGACTATGATCTTATTTTACTTATAGTGATGGTGTATATTAACCATGCCTTTTTCTTTTTTGTGTTCTTTTCTTTGTTCCTTGCATAAAATAAAAAAATTCATAATAAATGTAAAAAGATTTTTTAAAAGGAAAGGCCAGTTGCTCTCCATACACCCTACTATGCACAACCATCATCTGAGAGAGAGGTCTGAAAGGAGAGGACAGTCCTTCCCCACACCCTACAACACAACCCCATCATTTCAGAGTGAGGTCTATAGCAGATAGGCCATTTCTTCCCCACACTCTACTACACATCTGGGAGAGATGTCTGAAAGGAGAGGACAGTCTCTCCCCATATCCTACTATGGACACCCATCATCTAAGAGAGAGGTCTGGCAAGAGAGGCCAGTCCCTCCCTAAGTACTACTACACTCACCTGCCATCTGACAGAGAGGTCTCAAAGGAGAGACTAGTGGCTACACAAACACCCTACTATGCACACCTGTCATCATAGAGTGAGATTTCAAAGTAGAGGCACACCTGTCATGTGAGAGAGAGGTCTGAAAGGAGCGGACAGTCCATACACACACAATACTAGACTCACCAGTCATGTGAGAGAGAAGTTTCCAAGGAGAGGTAAGTTCATGCACATAACCTACTACACACACCCATCATTTGAGAGAGAGATCTGAAAGGAGACGCCAGTCCATCCACCATCCTACCACACACACCTGTCGTCTGGCAGAGAGGTTTCAAAATAGAGGCCAGTCTCTTTCCACACCCTAATATGCATATTTATGATCTGGCAGACCGTTCTCAGCAGAGAGGACAATCCCTCCCCACACCCTACTACACACATCGGTCATCAAAGAAAGGGGTCTTAGCAGTGACATCAGTCCTTTCACACACCCTACCATGATCACCCATCATCTGAGAGAAGTCTCAGCAGAAAGGCCACTGGTCACCCTGAGGAGAGGTGTCAGTGGAGAGGTCAGTCTCTCCTTATACACTACTATACACTCCTGTCATACTCTGAATATCTCTGAGTGGACAGTCCAGTTTCCCCACATACCCTGGTAGTGGAAATTATCAAGCATAAGCAGGGAGGGGTAGAGAAAATCTGTCTGAAGAGAGAGGTCTCCAGAATTTTGCAAATAAATTGGTGTCTGGGTTGAGCAAAGACAGTGGTCTGTAGGATGAACATTGCTGTGGGGGCTTATCCTTCTTTAACAGAGTGATCAGGGTGGCCTCCCGCATACTGGGGTGGCATGATTCCATCTTGCGCTATTTCCTCATATAAGTTAACCTGATGCAGAATGAGCTGATCCTGAAATGCCTTGTAGAATGCTAATGTTAGGCCGTCTGACCCGGGAGCTTTGTGGTTGTGGTTTTCAACGCTGCGTTTATCTCTGTCGGGCACAGGGATGCCATCAAGTGCTCTCTATGGGAATTTGACAGCCACTTCATTGCTATATATGCCAAATTATCTCCGTTGGATTCTTCTGTATTCAATTAGCGTGAGGTATAGAGCTCTGTGTAATAATTGCGAAATCTGTCTACTATCGACGCTGCGCCGCTTAGCACTGCACCATTATCACAGCTCCAGCACCTCGCTCATCCCTCCTGCCGGACTGGTCAGCACGGCCAATGTGGCGCTGGGTCTTTCTCCCTCCCTATACACTCTCGCAACAGCATACTTCAGGTTGGGCTTCTTCATTGTATTCAATCCTAGCGAGCACATCGGGGGGGGAGGATCTATAATGGATAAACGCTCCAGCTCTGCTAATTCGGTCTCTAGTTTTTGTAGTCTCCCTCTAATGGAGCTAAGTACCCCTGCGTGTTATGATATGTGTATTCCCTGGATATAAACCTTGAACGTTTCCAATATGGTAGCCATTTTAGGGACACTGCCAAGATTAGTAGTGAAATAATGGTCTATTTCCTTTGATATCTCTTCCTTCAATCCATTGTCCAACAGGGAATACTGGGGAAAACGCTACGTCCGAACTCTGGGCTGTGGGTCATCAGTTTTTGCAAATGAGGGGGCCTGCACCGCACGGCGTGGTCCACACTCAGCAGATCTCTGGCAGACGCAGCGCTGTGACTCGGCCTGAAGGAACGGAGGCAGAGTTGAACGGGGTGACCTTGCATCGGCCCAAGCTGCCATCAGGTCAGTGGTCGCTCGTAGTCTGGGGGGAGGGGTGTGAGAGGGCCTGTAGTCAATCATTGCCTCTTCAACCACATTGTAGAACCGCACTGTGGTTGCGGTGATGAGCCTTGGGCAAAGCGAGGAGAACACAGGAGTGACAGCACCCACACACTCCTCCGGCCACATGCTTGACCCCATCTTCTCATCGAGCACCCATGTCTTCTCCGACCACACCACCAAACTCCACTGGACTGACCACCGCTGCATCCACTTCACCTTCCGGAAACCCACCACACACCACCGCACCCAGCAGATGCCTCGCCGCACCTGGGGCAAGATCACCGAGGACCAGCTAACCACCACCCTCGCCCAGAACCCACCCGCAGACCCAACCGACCCAGACGCCGCAGCCCGCAGCCTCAGACAGTGAATCAACGACTACGCCAACACCCTTGCCCCGCTTAAGAAACCCCCGAACATCACACCAGCAAGAGAGCCAGCTGGTTCACCGAAGACCTCCAGGCCTCCAAGCGAACCTGCCGAAAACTAGAAAAAAACTGGACCCGCGAAAGAACACCGGAAAGCTACACAGCCCACAGGAACACCACCCGCCGACACCACCAACTCATCAGATCTGCCAAAAGGCCCGCCTTCAGAGACCGCCGAATAGACAACAACGCACACAACAGCAAAGAGCTCTTCAGCATCGTGAAGGAACTCTCCAACCCCAGCTCCAACACCAACGACATCCCACCGTCACAAGACGTGTGCGACTCGCTGGCCACCTTCTTCCATCGCAAGGTCACAGACATCAACGACACCTTCGACGCCGTCACCATCCCGACAACAGCCCACACCCCCGCTCCCACGACCACCACCTGCACCAACCGCCTGCGCGCCTGGACCAACATCAACAACTACACCTTCAAGATCATGAACACCGTCCACTCAGGATCCCCGGAAGACCCCTGCCCACACCACATCTACAACAAAGCCAGCAGCACCATAGCATCCCACCTCCGGAAAACCATCAACATCTCCTTTGAGACAGTGACCTTCCCGGAGAGCTGGAAGCACGCAGAGATCAATGCCTTACTAAAGAAACCCAAGTCGGACCCTAAGGACCTTACGAACTTCCGACCCATCTCCCTGCTCCAGTTCCCAGCGAAGGTCATCGATAAGGCTGTCAACATACAACTGACCAGCTTCCTCGAAGAGAACAACATCCTGGACCCATCCCAGTCAGGGTTCCACAGCAACCACAGCACCGAAACTGCCCTCATCGCTGCCACCGAAGACATCAGGAACATGCTCGACAACGGAGAAACCGCGGCCCTCATCCTCCTGGACCTGTCAGCTGCTTTCGACACAGTCTGCCACCGCACACTAAGAGCACGCCTCCACAATGCAGGAATCCAAGAGAAGGCCCTGGAATGGACCACCTCCTTCCTCTCCGGGAGAACCCAGAGCGTCCGCCTCCCCCCTTCCGCTCCGAAGCCACCGAGATCATCTGCAGCGTACCCCAAGGCTCATCTCTCAGCCCAACGTTATTCAACGTCTACATGGCACCACTCGCCCACGTCGCCTGACAGCACGACCTAAACATCATCTCCTACGCCAACGACACCCAGCTGATCATCTCGCTCACCAAGGACCCCCACACCGCCAAAACCAATCTCCACGAAGGAATGAAGGCCATCGCCGATTGGATGAGGAACAGCCGACTGAAGCTGAACTCTGACAAGACGGAGGTCCTCATCCTTGGCTCCTCCCCCTTTTTTTTTGCAAAAACATTTTTTATTGGTGATCAAGTGCTGAGGAGACAATACAGTATAAGAGCATCTCAGGCATCAGTGAACGATGCGGCAAATCAACTCAGCTCAAGCAAGACACCTTTTTTATAGAACCGTCCCCAACGTGCCCACCCCACCCCGCATTCCCCCCCCCGTAGCCAGTGTGCCGCTTTCTCCCGTTCCAGTCATTAACATGGTATCCCCGCCCGTCCCGGACAGGGGCCACAGTAAAGGGTAAATGGTGTCAGTCAACGGAGTGTCAAGACCCCCAAGGCTGTTATCAGTAATAGTAAGTAGTGCGTGCGCCTAGGTGTGTGCGAGAAATCCCGGTCCCAGCGCCCTCACCCAGGAGTCCCTCCCTCATCCTCACTCTGGTCTCCATCCGGCTGTTGGAGCGCTACCACTAAGGCCTCCCACGCCCTGGCCACCTCCAGCGCCTTGTCATTATCTAGGTTCCTAGCCTGTCGCAGCCGCAATGTACTCTCCGCCTTTGCCCAGTGCTCTAGAGTGGTCTTCCAACGCGTGTAGCTGGGGCCTTGAGTAGATTTCCAGTGCATGGAGATTTCACGTTTAGCCAGTATCAAACCCAGGTCGCAGAATTTGCTGGTAACTCGCGTGCGAGGGGTATGCGGGAACCACAGTAAAAGGCATGTACCCATGTCAGGAGCGATCTGCCGGTCCGTGACAGCATTCAGGCAGGACATTACCGCCTCCCAGTAACCCGCCAGCTTGATGCAAGTCCAAAACATATGGGCGAAGTCCGCATCCGCGGTTCCACATCGGGGACAAAGCGAAGAGGCACCCTCAAAGTATTGCGAGATTTTCGTCGGCGTCAGGTACGCCCGGTGCAGGGTAAAAAACTGGACCAATTGGAACCTGGCGTTCCTCGTGCCCTTCCATGCCCTGCGCAGTAGCTGCGTCCACGCCGTGTCAGGAATAGACCGCCCAATGTCCCCCTCCCACTTGGCTCGCAGCCCATCTAGGGGCCGCAGGGCAGTAGTCGACAGCCATCGATAAAGGCACGTGACAGCCTTGTAGGTGCCAGCGGCCGTCACTACATATTGGCAGCACTCCGATGTCTGCGGTTCAATGAGCCCACATTTCCAGTAGCGGCGAATACCAGCCACTAATGCAGCGTGTAGCAAATACCCACCCCTCGGCAGATCATAAGAGTCTCGCAGCTCCTGAAACGGAATCAGCGAGCCATCCTTGTAGAGATCGCCGACCATCAACAGGCCAAGCTCCTCCCAAATCGCCAGTGTCGACCAGTCCCCGCCATGCGGGAAGGCTGTGCACATGCCGAGCGGAATTTCCGGGGCATAAGGTCGAACGGCACCGGAGCGCTTGTGGGCCCGAAGCCAACAGCTGCGGATCGTCCGTTCCTCCATAGTGAGCTGAGTCAAGTCCAGTTTCTGGCCCAAGACTATAAAGGAGAGGAAGTGTCTCGGGAACAATTTGCCCGGCGTATCGTCCGGGCCGCGGAACTCCAAAGCCACCGCCTGGGTGAGCCACTGCAGTTGAGCCGCCAGGTAGTACCACTCAAAATCCGGGGCAGCAAGGCCCCCGTCCGCCCTGGGGCGCATCAAGGTGGTCAGCGCAACCCGTCTTCTACCCGAACCCCAGATGAACCCCGTCATCAGGGAGCGAAGTCTGGTGAAAACTGACGCGGGGATCCAGACCGGAAGGGTGCGAAACAGGTACAACAGTCGGGGAAGTGCCACCATCTTCAGCAACGCGACTCGACCCGCGACTGAGAGCGGCAGCGTCCGCCAGAAACCCATGCAACCCTGTAGATTCCGAATTGCCCTGTTGACGTTACCGTCTAGGAGGACCGCAGGTGAGTGGTAGATGAAAGTGCCCAGATAGGGGAGGCAATGGTGTTCCCATCGCAGGGCACCCTCCGGTTGGGCGGCACCGGCCCCCGGAGTCAGCGGGAAGAGGCAAGACTTCCCCCAGTTGACCCTTAGCCCTGAAAGATGACCAAAATCCGCCAGGAGCCGTTCGGCCCCGCGCAGGGAGTCGCCCGTGTCTGCCAGAAACAACAGACAGTTGTCCGCATAGAGAGAGATGTAGTGGGTGTCGGCTCTCAGCGGGAGCCCTGCATACGCTCGGCCCAGCCGGGCGTGCGCAGCCAATGGCTCTATGGCCAGTGCAAATAACAAGGGGGATAGAGAGCACCCCTGTCGGGTCCCCCTACCCACCGTGTAAGAGGCTGAAATGATGGACCCCGTCTTGACCCGGGCCGTGGCCGCGGCATAGAGCAAGGCAGTCCATCTCACAAAGCGTTCGCCCAGTCCAAAGGCCTCCAGGACACGGAGCAGGTACGACCACTCGACGCTATCGAATGCTTTCTCGATGTCAATCGAGAGGACCGCGGCACTCGGAAAGCTGGGGGACGAGCCGGCACGCGGTGAGCACGCTCCAAGGTGTAAAACGGCGAGAGCCCTTCCGGAACAACCACATCTCGCAGCCAGGCCTCCAAATAGCCCAACATGTCGGTTCCCTCAATTTTCTCCGGCAGGCCCACCACGCGAACGTTATTGCGGCGGTTGCGCCCCTCCGCATCCTCCGCTCGCTGTTCCAGTATGTGCACCCTCTGCTGCAGCTCCCCCAGCAGGGCGTCCGCCGCCTTCGACGAAGGTTCCAGCACGGCGATCCGGGTCTCGGTCTCCTTGACCCGATCCGCCAACTTGCCGTGGTCTGCACGCAAGAGGCCCAGGCTCGTGGACACCTGCCCGATGTCATGATGTAGGGCCTCCCTGGTGTCAGCGATGGCCTTCAGGATCTGCTCCAGTTGGCTTTGCGGTAGGCCCGCCGCCGGGATGGCGTCTAGATTGGGGCCCCGATCATCCGCCGGCCCCCCAGCAGCTTCCGGCGGGGGCTTCAGGGGGCGCTTCCCCATGGGGGTGGTCACGTCTCGCCCTCGCAGCAACAGGGTCGGCGCCTTCACCTGCGTCCAACACGCCAGGCCGCAATCCTCGGGGTCGTCCGCCGCACGGCGTGTCCCCAGGGTCCGCCGGCCCCCGAAACCAGCGGCTCTCCTGCGGCGCCCGGGTCCCACTCGCCGCCTCGCGGTCCACTTAGCACACGGAGCACCTCTGAGTGCACTGTTCCCCAAAGTCCACAAGCAGAGTACAAGGCCACCAGCCCAGATTGGCGACAGGGGCGGCTCTCCAGGACGCCAATGAGGCAGGGGCAGGAAAAGGCGCGCCCGGGCGCCAAGAAGCGGTTCCCCCGGGGGGCCCACAGAACCAGGCCACTAGGCTCCCCGGCGGCGGCAGAGTCCCTCGACAGTAGACGGCCAGGGAGCAGCGCGGGACCACCTCCACTCAGGTCGGCTGCACAGGGTCCGGACCCAGCTCAATCTCGGGTCGCGCAGGGCTGGTCTGCACCCCAAGCCCGCGTCTCACAGTTGGCGCACAATGGAAACCCCCAGAGTCAGGCCGGCAAGGCCAGCGCCGGGCAGCTGCGACCCCGGTAGGCCGCGCGGAGAGAGGCCCAAGTCCAAGCCCAGCCACACGCTCCCTGTCCGGCCAGCAGCAGGCCCACCCCAGGCCGGGGCGGTATCAGGGCCGCTCACCTGTAGGTGGCCCCGCCGTGCTCCCGCTGATGCTCCGCGGTGATGAAGTCTGAGGTCCGCCGCCGCGGCGGGCCCAAAGATCCTGGGTTCCGGGTCTCGTGGTGGCCGGCGGCCGGCTAGGTACCGCCGCGGGCCGGCCCCCGGAGCACTCGAGGCCGGGGATGCGGCCGAGCGCCAAGGCCGCAAGATGGCCGGCGCCGCCCACTGATCACCGGGCGCGGCGCGGGTGCTGCGCGGTCAGGGATCCGTCCCCGCCGCCTCCGGTCAGGCCCCAGGACACACAGGAGGAGATGCGGGCAAACTTAGGGCACCAAGGCCATCAGGATCACCAGCGCCAGGATTAATGGAGGAGGCCACGGCGGAGCTCAGCGCTCACGCGTCTACCTCCATCGGCTGCCAAGCCACGCCCCCCTTGGCTCCTCCCCCTTGGCCTGGGACAACTCCTGGTGACCGACTGCACTAGGAACACCCCCTACACCCACCAACCATGCACGAAACCTAGGAGTCATCCTCGACTCCACACTCTCCATGATAAAGCAGGACAACGCCGTCTCCTCCTCCTGCTTCAACACCCTCCGCATGCTTCGCAGGATCTTCAAGTGGATCCCCACCAAAACTAGAAGGACGGTCACCCAGGCCCTCGTCAGCAGCAGACTGGACTACGGCAACGCACTCTAAGCAGGAGCCCCGGCCAAACTCCTGAAACTACTCCAATGCATCCAGAACGCCTCAGCACGCCTGATCCACGACATCGCCCGCCGCAGCCACATCACACCCCACCTGAAAGACCTGCACTGGCTCCCCATCAACAAGAGGATTACCTTCAAGCTCCTCACCCACGCACACAAGGCAATCCACAACACCGGACCAGCGTACCTCAACAGACGACTCAGCCTCTACACCCCCGCCCGCCAGCTCCGCTCCGCTGACCACGCCCTCGCCATCGTCCCCCGCATCCAAAGAATAACCGCCGACGGCAGATCATTCTCCCACCTCGCCGCCAAGACGTAGAACACCCTCCTCATCCACCTACGGAGACTCCTCAAGACCTGGCTCTTCGAACAGTAGCAGCACCCCCCAGCGCCTTGGGACCCTCACGGGTATGTAGTGCGCTTTACAAATGCTATGATTGATTGATTGATTTACGCTCCATTTATCCCTCCTCTTTGCTCTTTAAGTGTTTTCCCATTGAGACCTAGCTGTTTGGCTGATGCCCGGTGGAGCTACCCAATAGCTAAAGAGGAGATGGGCTGTAGACTTCCCCCACGACCGTCACATACCCAGCCGGACTTTAGGCAGACTCTCCTTCGTCTCTCCATCCTATCTACCTCCGACCCCTTTACCCCACCCATTTACCCTTCTAAGCTCCATATATTTCGTCTTCTACTCTCTTGAAATGTTTTTAGAGTAACTGATTTAACGTGTAACTGTGTTTGTACACTCTGCTACTCACACCCAAGAATGTAGCACTGTTATTCATGAGATATATACTAAATGTTTGAGCTCGCGAGAGTTGGAGAAATATACAGGCATAGGCAGGCGTTTGGGTGTTCCCGCAACCGCGAAAGTCTCTTGGGTGCCACTATCCTAAAAACAAGCATTTGCAATGCAATAGGTCTCGCATTAGGAACGTTTGAGCTATTGGTACTGTAAATGACACATTTTTTATTTATGTGTTGGTTTTGAAAATAGCGAAATTAATAGCTTTGTCATTTACAATGCCAATAGTTTTATCTTTCGAAAATGTGACACCTATAGCATTTGTAATACAATATGTGTTGTATTTACGTGACTTAGATGTATTGATATTACAAATAAAAATGGCTTTTAATTTTTTTAAGAATTAATACTTAAATAAAAGTTATTGTAATTTATAATGGCAATAACTTTTGTATATCACTTTTGTGAAGATTATGTTCATTGTATTTTATTGTGACGAAAATCCAAGAACAGAAGTGAAATATGAACATCTTTTTGTGACATTTGTAATGAAGCTTGAAACATCGAGAGAACATATTTGAACCAGTTGTTGTTGAATTGTTGCACACATTGATGAGGTGGTGGCGCTGAGTGATGTTGTGGTGGCGACGAGTGATGCGGTGGCGTTCAGTGATGCTGTGGTAGCGCATAGTGATGTTGTGGTGGTGCTGAGTGATGCTGTGGTGATGCGATAGATAGAGTGAGTGCGATAGATAGATAGAGTGAGGGCGATAGATAGATAGAGGGAGGGCGATAGATAGATAGAGTGAGGGCGATAGATAGAGTGAGTGCGATAGATAGATAGAGTGAAGGTGATAGATAGATAGAGGGAGTGCGATAGATAGATAGAGGGAGGGCGATAGATAGATAGAGGGAGGGCGATACAGTGAGTGCGATAGATAGACAGATAGATAGAATGAGGGCGATAGATAGATAGACAGATAGATAAAGTGTATTTATGTTGCATTGAGTAATAATAATAATAATAATCCACATTTGTAAAGCGCACAATCGCCCGTTAGGGTCTCTAGGCGCTGGGGGCCGTCGGGAAGATTAAGCAAGCTATTGCCCAGAGTCACATGGTGCTGGGCTAACCTGCCGCCGGAGCCGGGGATCGAACCCTGATCCCCAGATTCCAGCGTCAGTCGCCCTGGCCGCGGCGCCACACCTCTTCCACCGAGTAGAGTGTAAGTATGAGGTGTGCAATTATATGGCACTGAGTGGTATTATGTGGAGTGTATTTACGTTGCATTGAGAAGAGTGTAATTATGTGGCGTGTAATTATGTAGCACTGAGTGGTAATATGGGGAGTTTATGTTGTATTCAGTAGAGTGTAATTTTGTGGCGTGTAATTATGAGGCATTGAGTGGTATTTGGAGTGTATGTTGCATTGAGTACAGTGTAATTATGTTGTATATAATTATGTGCCACTGAGTGGTATTTGGAGTAAATGTTCCATTGCAGAGTGTGTGAGGGTGCAGAGTGTGTGGGTGCAGAGTGTGTGAGGGTGCAGAGTAAGGATCTCAAGGTGCTGGGGGGGGTGTGGGGGGACTGCTGGCCCTTCGAAGGAGCTGCGGTTTAGTCAAAGAGGTTTTGATATTTCCATGTCCAAAATTCTGCCCAACTGCTCTGTTGTTCCCTGACTCTCTAAGCATGTCCAGCTGCTGCCAGTGGGACACGCTCATTCAAGAAATCCAGGTGTTCTACAAGTGACTTTGTTCAGCACAAGTTTCTTTTACCCAATTTCAGGACTCAGTCCACGTTGGGCAATGCCCCCAGAGAAACCAGGGGTGTAATGCCAACCCCTGCAGCCCCAGGGCTGCAGGATGCCCCTCAGCCTTGGTCCCATTCAGCTTAAAGTCACTTGATATCTATCAGATATAGAAGTCTCGGGGGTCCCTCAGCATATTCTACAGTTAGACCCCAATAATGTGTGTAATGCCACTGCAAGAAATGACAGCATCAGGGGAGGTTCTCATCCCTTATGTCTCAGACGTGAACAACCACCTGGATTATTCAAGCAATTTCTGGTGCAACCCTGGCGTAGCACAGGTACATTCATTCCCCAATGGCAGAGTGGGTTCAATGAAGGTTCTTAATATCAAGGCACTATGGATCCCTCCTGCGGTTACAGTGGACAATACACTCATGTCTTTAGGATGTCCCCATTATGAGAGTAATATTAAGGACAATATTCCCCCAGAACTGAGCTGACTGAAATGATCCTCAAACATATAAGGATGCCTGACCAGCTGAAGCCCCGTTGTGTGGTTTCCCTACATTTCGACTAAAAGTGTGACTTGTCACAGCAAGTTGGAAATGGGACTGGGAACCTATTATGATCCTGTTCTGCCTGCACCTGGCCGCTTAACAGTAGCTTCCGCAGACTATCACATTCACAGATCAAGTGATAAACGTACGAATGCGATTGCGTGTGAATGGGGGTTGAATCGTGCACTCTAAATGGGAGCAAACGTGTGAAGGGATGATTTGAACACTGGGTTGTGAAATAACAAATAAAATACACGTGCAACTAAGCGTACACATACAGACAGATGCGTGCGCGCGGAACCAGACACGAGAACAACAGAGGATGCAGAAGTATAGTTTGCGGCACAAGTGGACAACGGACTCAAAGAATACAAAACAAGTTGAGCAGCTCCACTTCCCGATGGACTGATATTGGTATTTTCCTAAGGACTTTTCTTTCCTGAAGGTGCTGCCGCTGTCCATTCCTGCAGCTCTGAGGGCCAACTCTGAACGGAGAGCATTTTTGCCTCGCTGTGTCCTTTCACTGGACAATCTTGAGTTGTAGAAAACATTGTGCCACGTGCACTCCCACAGTGCGAACTGCACTTCACACTTCAACAGGACAGAAGTATTAGAAAAGGTTTTGGGAAATCGAATGCAATTTATTTTTTCCTGGTCCGTCCCCTGTGAGTCCTCAACAAAGAGGCAACTACTTTCCCAATTAAAAATAAAATCCAGCTAAAGTCATCAATATGGATCGCAAGGGATTGAAAGAAAAAGTCGATGTGTTGGCTCAGGAAGATTCTATCATGAAAGGACATCCTTGGCAATAACAAATGAGTATGAAAGATACAACGGTGTAAATCCTTGCATTACATGACATGTGTTGTAAAGTCGGACATTTGACGCTGAGAGGGAGATGCGGAAGAGCCTCTCATGCATTCCTTTGGAGCAGGAAAGATGCATCCAGTCCGCTGACAGCAGTGGGTGACGGATTAATGCGTATCTATGGTGTTTGCAGTCAAGCCAGCGGCTGAAGGGTTGACCCCAGAGCACTTGAAACAACGCGTCTGTTTGGACAGCAGACAGAAGAGGGGGCGGAATGTTTAACCTATAATATAAGAACCTGTGCTGTTTACCTTATTTGTTAGGAGTTTGCCAAGCAAGGAAATTAACCTGCGATGCTAGAATGCAAACAGCGACACAGGGGACCCACAAGGGTCCTTCCATCCGGCTCTTCGATGACAGGGGTGTGTGAAGGGGGGCTGGAGGGCTAAAAATGTTCTGTCCTATAAATGGATTTTTTAAATTTTGCTACTGACACTGCAAGCTTCCTTTATGAAACAGCAAAAATAGCAAGCTTTCCAGAAACCGCTCTCCAAATACCGATCAGATTTCAACAGAACGACCTTCAAAATGAGAAGCACGGGTTGAGTTCAGCCTGCACCAAACTTCTGCTGCGGAAGCGCACATACAAATACGGATCTGCGCTTTGCACAGACAAACATGCGGGGATAACATGACAATAACAAGTCGTCAAATTAAACCTGGGCCCCACCATACGAAATATGTTGAGGAGGCTGGATAGAATGGCTGTACACATTCGGCCTCTAGAACATGATAGGCATTATGTATGTTTTTTTCCACTGGAAAAACATCCGTACGGGAACAACTGTTACACATGTACGCCAATATCCAGACAGCATAAAAATGAATGCTTCAACACACTGAAACCACTCACCATAGCAAAAAGAACTGTCCGGGTCGGGAGATATTCTACTTTGTAACATTGCAAATCTCACAGAATCAGAAGACAATTTTAAAAAGACCGAGGTGAGGCCACATAGATGGGTATCATTAACAAGCTGAAAAAGCAGTGTTGCCGGCGGGGGCGAAACCAGGAAGTCAGGCATCCTTGCCCGTGACATGGGCGGGGCCTGTGACGCGGCCGGAAGAGGCCGGTGTTGCTCGTTGATGCGGGGCTCCCATCATGGAGGGAGAGCCCCGCGGTAGCGTGAAAATACAGAGAAGTGCCCCGCGTGTGGAGATGCGCCGGAGAAAAGGAGCGCAGCGAGGCGACGCGACAAAAGAGCACGGTGAGTGGAGGGGGGGATGTGTGTGTCTGTGTGTGCGCGTGTGTGTGCGCGTGAGCCCGTGAGTGGTGGTGGTGGTGGTGGGGGAGGGGGGTGCGTGCGTGTGTGTGTGTGTGTGTGCACGCGTGCCTGCCTGTGTGTGTGTGTGTGTGTGCACGCGTGCCTTCCTGCGTGTGTGTGTGTCTGTGGGCGTGCCTGCGTGTTTGCGGGGATTCTGAGCCAGGGGACGGCCAGCCAGATACAAAAGCGCGAAGCGCGCTCACACGGACAAATCTGAGACAGCAGAGGCGCGTGGCCGAATGCTGTCTCAGATTCCCACGAAACTAAAAACAACAGGTCCTGAGCTAGAGAGCGCATCCTACGCATGCACAGCTCTATGCTCGACCTAAAAAAAGGTTGTTATAACATGAAATAATCACATAATCTAGCAATAGGGTGGTTTTGACATTAACCTTTGTGTTTATAGTGTGTAGTGTTCAGTTGTACATATAACTGGATGCATTTCTTGATGTTCTTAAGGAAGATCCTGTTCCCTTCCGCAGTGAAGTACCACTCCATCTTGCCTATAGACACCTGGCATATCAAAATGGATATGGTTATGAGATATAGAGCCCATGTCATGGTCACGGAGAAATGCAATAACTGTTTTATTGACATGCTTCTGGGACTTCTCAATCTTAGGACAAAACTTATTTGACCTTTGACATATATTAGAATATACGAAGGCAGTGTGAGCACAGAGAGACATCACTTGTGAAAAGGGCTCCTTCATTTGGATATCAAGCGCAACCCTTGTGATTGCACTTAGGTCATTCCCATCACAGTGCACTATCCTCAAGTCTGGGTGCTCACAATCCAAAATGCTCTCAACCATTGGTAACAACTGATGCTACTTCATACCTCTATGGCCAACACAAGTGATGTTCAAGTTTTAAAATCCAAGGTTCTTGTCAATACCACAAATAATGGCATACGCTCTAGCCCAATGGAAGAAACTGTGCCCCAAAAGCCAGAGGTGAACCAAGTCACAATATGTAGACGTCAGTCACAAGAGAAGTGCTCAGAAGAATGAATAAGCTTCGGAAGAAATATGGACGTACCAGAGAAGAGAAAAAATGGGAGGGAGGTAAAAATATAAATGTAATTGATCGATTTTTGGCAGTTAGAAACGTAGATTAGGTTGTGACCAACTGCTCTTTGTATGGTGAAGAGTCACTTGTTAGACAAGAGGAGCTTTTCTATTGGGTGATTTTCAAATTGTGCTATGATCCAGATGGAGTTTCGTGAGAGTCATTAATAAGCTTCTACAGGTGAATCTTTGTGTGGGGACATCGTACAGTCCCACAGAACTCTCAAAATAGTCACATGGAAATTTACAGAGTGAACCTGTCATGTGGTATTTGCGCAATCTCACGCACTTGATTTTACAGGGAGAGAAAAGGGTGTGTATTGCTACAGTACAAGTACTATTAACAGGTTAAAAAAAACAAAGAAAAAGCAGAAAAGCAGAGGTTGTGAATGTTATTAATTAAGCTAAAATAAAGGCTTAGAAAGACTGATAAAGGAGATTATGGTACATGTAGTACATGCACTCTGGAACAGACATTTGTTGTGTGAAGAATGCAAGAGTGAGGTTATATTACGGTTGACATTCCCTCTACAAAATTCAAAAAAGCTACAATATGATTGTTTGCAAGGTTTGAGGGTATCTGTCGCATAAATTCAGACACGTGTGATTGCTCTTGGTGATTTGGAACGGAAGGAAGTGCAATCTCTTTGACATGTGCTCAGAAGAGGTCATTTGGTTTTTGAGTAAAGGAGAGTGGTGTATTCAGCTACATTCTACATACAGATTCATTTGTAGGTAAATAAAATATACTGTAATTAAAGTATGAAGTCGGTTACTAATATTTAAATAATATATTTAGAAACCAGTTTCAATATGTTTCTTCATTATAAGAGTAATAATAAGGATGTTTAAAATGCCAAATATAAATGAACAGTGCTTGTGCTGAAACTTAACTAATCCTAGCTTTAATATGTTGCCGAGTTCATAGGTGGCAATGCAGAAACATTTGTTTTGAGCTATAGGTGTCTCTCAGAGATGGTTGATGCATGTTCCAACTATTGTCCTTACTATATATAATTTTGGACAGAGGATCTCCTAAACATAGTCAGGAAAACTTGTGCACTAATATAAAAGGTGTTTGAAGGGGAGAGACTTTGTTGATGATGATTAGAGAACCTAGGTATGGGTTAGTAGAGAAGTGTCACCTAGGAGGATATATGGTCATAAACATTCATTATTCACCCTATGTACAGTACTATGATAAGAACATCATGTATGAAATTGTGATGTAGAGTTTGTATACTCTGTTATAATGGGAATAACAGGTCATAGTGGTTCTGTTATACAACCTACATAGAGTTTTACATTGTAATGATGTGTTCGTGTTGCAACTGTTTTTTCAAACTTCATTATTAACCGTGGTTTCTGAAAGTAAGGTGTGTGGCGAGAGCTTACTTGTTCAGCAACAGTTTTTAGGCATATACAGGGGAATGTTTTCACACTTGAGAGGATGCGCTAATTGAATTGAATCATAAATGCAGCTCACTCAAAGAAAATATGTTTGTATAAGGAATGAGAACCTTACTAAACTGTATAACACTCAGATATCACCCTGTACAGAGGTGTTAGAGGTGTTTTGTGAAAAGTGTATAGTGACAAACTAAGGCATTCATGCCATGCCCCCTTTTCTGGCTCTTGTGATTGTCTCACAACAGATTTGAAAACAGGGAAAAAATGGAAATATAGTACAAACAACATAGATTATAAAAGTAGAGGAAGGCTCTGAAAAGAGACGTTTTTGTTAACAGTTTTCAACAACTATAAAAAAAAATGATTTCAAACTTTTTTCATTTTCACATTTTTAATTATTTTTAAAAGGGTACGACAAAAACATACCTTTTGAAGTGTTCAACACCAACAACATCTCCTTAAAACCAAAAAGTAGAAACACTTACAAAAAAATGTTGGAAACAAAACAGCCTGTGAGGGCACTTGTGCTCTTGGAAAAGCTTCTCCTGAGCAGACCTGATTCTCTCTAATCAAAAAAGTATATGCTTACACAAGCAGCACAATAGAGCTTTATTAAAAAAGAAGGGTTATTGTCCGCTTGTGCATTTAGAACTTGCACAGGCATAGTACCACCTGGAGCAAATGATGTTGAAGCCCCTGTACAGTAGTCTAGCTCCACAGTACGAGCCAACTCTGCCCATGAAAGCCTTTGCAAATGCTTAGACTTCAGTTGGCTCCACATCCCTGTGGCACTCATGATATTTGTTTTATTTCTGCTCCCCAGGCTGAAGTCTTTGCTGGAAGGTTTACAGGAAACGTACTTCACAGAAACTTTCTTTGTGCCTGACCTCATTTCAAAGAATTGCCACACCAAGGATTCCTTGGGTGGCTGACATGGCTTAGCTGGAACAGGATAGGAGAGAAATCCAAATATGTCCACTCTCACCAAAATCCAATAGTGAAATAAAGCAAAAAGGATGGAATCTTCTTGTTCTAAATAAAGACATCCATATGAACCAATCAGAATCCTTCCTTAGGGTGTACTCCCTCTCACGAGAGTAATGACACCACAAAAAAAGATTACCGGTGACATGTCTTGATATCAGAGTTAAAACAATTGAGCAAATAAACAATTTCTATTGAATATTTATCTGTTTAATACACACATTTTATAAAGATTTTGCATACTGTGAACCAGACCCTTTTATCTTACAAAAAATGTGTTTTTTTTAATAAAATGATGTCTGAACACAACAGATATTATAAAGTCATTCTACAATACATACATTCACAAAAATAATTACTTTACAAATAAAACCTAGAAATTCACCAAAAAAAAACAAATGTTAAAGTAACATTATAGCAAGATGAATTTCTCAGTGACAACTTTAACGTTTTAAACTAAATACAACAAAGAAATTCAGCAGTTATAGTTAGTAACACTAACTATAAGTTGCACCCCCACCATGCACTGCTTATGACTACATATTATATCACTCATGACATGTTATATGACATCACTGATGGCATCTCAAATGACATGAAAAGTGTGTGTAACGAGGTGGGCTACTTATAATAATTTGGAGGTAGTGGATAAATTGTAAATGAAAGTCATAACTATAACTTTAGGATGTTTAAAGTTTGTGTATATATTTATTTATATTTTAGCTTACCTTTAATATACAAGGTATTGAATGGTAAAAGATTTGCGGTAAAGGCATGCGTTTTTATGTCATACAACCCTATCCTTCATGTTAAGACAGCAGGTTGGTTCAAATTACCCCTATACAGCGGAATTTCCTACGATTTGTCTGTGAGAGCTGTGACATACTCCTTTCTTACTCCTGAAATTAAAACTGAACAAAAGTTGCACTTACTCATGGAAAAAACCTATATGAATTGAACAGGGAGTCCTCATTATGAGTGGGCCACTATAATCCCCATCATTTGCCCACCCCAGAAATACCTTTTACAGGGCCCTGGGTAAATCTACGGTGGGACAATACCAGGGATTACATGTTTGTGGGCAGTAATGTGTGATAATCTGTGTTCTTTCACTGATTCCTGCATGTTTTCCCTTGGAGTTTCACATGGATTTTAGCAGCAGAAATTTCCCTGTGTAAAACAAAATGTATAATTCTTAAGGAGATGGTAACTCTTATTTCCGTTTCTGGGCTCTTTAGAATTTACAGGCCACCAGTAATGAGGACATAAATCTTTCAAATTTCACTTGCAACCCCATTTCCAGAACTTGGATGAAGACAAACTGACTAATTGGATCATTTCTCTCTCAAACAATAGGATTTTAATTTCCTGTTAATATGACTTCAATTACCTTGCTTAACCACACTGTATTCATATCAATAACCATCACATTTTTGGATTTTTTAAAAACAATTTCGCAAACAATAACGTTAGATGCAATTCTGCTTCCTAGAAATAATACCTTCGTGCTATCAATCATCTGTCAGTGCAGTGCATCGATAATTCGAAAACATACTGTCGATTTAGGTTGTTTTTTGAATGACATTAGTGGTGATAATAACTTTATTTTATTTTTTTTAAAGCATACCTGCGTACTCTTTTACTTCATCGCACTTGGAACACTCTTTAGCTCCTTTGTCGGAAAAAGTATTTCTGGGACATATTTTACATCCGGGTGAACCTGGTTGTTCAGAGTATGTGCCAGGTTTACAAGGAAAACACTCCGATGTGAAGGAAACTCCTGTAAAATAAACACAGACCCAATGTAACAATTTCTAATGAACAACATGAACTGTTTGCACATGTGAACTGCAGCAAGATGCAGATATACTAGGGCACGAGCATGAGGTGGACCGAGTCTCCCTCCTGTCGTTTTTTTATAGAGGGGCAGGCTCTTCATGCCCAGTTCAAGGACAGGATAATCAAGCTAATGGGCAGAGCGGAGCACGGAGCCTGCTTTGGCCCCAAGACAAGAAGCGTGCCGAGCCTTCACTATATTCGACACAGCAAACACGTCAAGTAATATTATGAAAAATACTTCCAAAATTTTAAAAAGGTTATTCTTAGATTTGGAAGTGAGCGAGCGCCATAATATGTTGAAATTTGTAGGGGTGCATTATAATCATTCGTAGTCAGCACCCAGATATTTAAAGGAAGTTTTACTAATGTAGTTTAGAATTGTAACGTTTGTGCCAGGGATCAGTGCAATAAGTAATGGAGTGTTTATTAATCATAGACAAATTAGTGCCTTAACAATATTAGAAGTTTGCATAACGTAGGAAATGTAGTCACAAGTGAAATGTCGCCTTAATTGTAATCTGCCTTAGTAGAAAATACATATGCTTATTAATGAGTGAATTAACCTAGGGTTTTAATATGAAAAGATGCATTGCTCGCATTGAAAATGGAATTGATGTTTAGAACGGTGAAATGTAATGTTGATTGTGAACTGAAGGCAGAGTAGGGTGTAGGAAGGAGCATCTTGGAACGAGCTCGGTAGTTAGGGACTACTTATGGAAAAGGGAATGTACTTCTTAGGAAGTCTTCACTGCTGACACCTTTGTTCTTGCCTGGGTACAATGCTAAGTAGGGATGTCACCTTAGAGTTAGTGTAGGGACAGCCTAACCAGAATTTCTTTTCCTTTTGTAAATGCATTCTCGGACTCAAGTTGGGATTGTAATTCTTTGCCTAATGATCCTTGAATTGATTTTGCTTTTCATCTTGAGTCGTCTGAGACTCCTGCGTAGGATCATGTATGTATTAGTTCCGGTTTATTTCCTGAATCTTTTGCTGAGATGTTTGTACATCCAATTATTAGTGGCTATGTAATAAATCCTTAAAAATTCCACTTCGTAATCAGTGGTCCTTCGAGTTATGTTAAATTCGGATGGCAATGTTGTTTAATGATATGGTAACAAAGATCTTCCCTCCACGCTTTTAAGACAGGGAAAAAGGTTCTGTCGACCTGACCTGGGATTCTAGAATTCGGTAAGAAAATCTAGATGAGAATCTCAGCTTCCCCAGAAGCTTATTTAATGTAGCACATTATATGATATCACTGCATTGAATCACATTTATTTAAAGTGAAGTTTTTAAATATGAACTTTGAAACATCTATTAACAATCAAAAAACCAAACCCGCGAGATAGGTCAGTTGTCATGTGTCCCTCATATATGGTCAAAATTGTTGAACTAAATGCAGCAACATCATCATCCATTTTTAAGGTGCTCTGAAATATATCAATCAACGCAAATGAGACACTGGTGAAGTCACTTTGCTTCACTCGATCACACAATTTGGTGTAGTGGGGTAGGCGGGATATGAAGACAGGCACCCTGGTTCACAGTATGCAACTTTGATACTGCAATGATATTATCTTCTCGGTCTCGTTTAACACCAAAGGACAGTGATTTTGTTGACTTCTGTCAAGAACTAAGGAACCCACTATGTTTCTACGGGTCCTCTGTGGGGCGCACTGATGTGCAGAGCTCAGCTGCAGAGTTTCATGTACATGAGTTTATACTAGTGAAGAAAGTTCATGAGGGAAAACACTGTTTTGAATATTATGTTTGCAGTCACCAGTCCCGTGCATAGTAGAATTTGTATTTTGCATACTTGTATTAAGCAGGGAAATGGAAAATGTGTGGAATGCCTGTATGGCTTTTATTTTGATAAGTCAGTCACCGTGGTCAAAGGTCATGCCAGAGCCAGACATTTGACACGGTCTTTGCTCAATTTTTGCTTGACTCACCCTGCAGTACCCTTCACAAAGGCTGTACGTATAACAGATAGATGAGAAGCAGTCATATTAGTCGCAGACCATAACTGTGTTTATTGATGGACACACTAACAACATTCCCTTTCCAACTATGGGTATTGTAAGTCAGAAAACCATTGCATCTCACAAGAGTGAGGTAGGTTTACTCTATTTAAAGGTAGCACTCTATGCCGGATAAGGGTGAGCTTTGAGGTTTAACATCTCCAACCTTGGACTGAAAAACAAAATCAAAGATGGCACGAAGAAGGCTTTGGGTTTCTTTAGAAGGGACAGACTTCCAAGTGGCATGTATTCCTAGATAGTCAATTTCTCTATTGAGTTCAGATGTGCTTGATAGGTCAGTTGAATATAGGAGAAGAGAAACCGCCAATCTGAAATTCTTTGTGCAACTCTACTGTGTGAGTATCTTTGGTCTCCCCATAAATACTAAATACATAGTAGCACAATCATCCCCTCATAGACAGTACAGTGTGTTTTCCATTGCTCTCACTCCGTGTGCTTTTTAGCAACTTGTATATGCTCAACATTCTCCTGTATGTCCCCTGGCATCCCATTCTACATGCCCTCTGATCTCCATGTGTGTTCTTTGAATTCTGAACCACCTCTTTTGTAGTCTCAGTTCAGACAGTTCTTGTTGTTTATTTTACACATTATATAAAATACTCCACAGAGTAATACGTTTTGCACTTACCACTTAGCGCTGTCTCACACACAGTGTCCGGCCGATTTTAGGGCTGAGACACTGGGGACTCGGGCGGAGTGTTAGCGGCGGCCATCTTGGGTGAGTCATCACCATAAAAGCATACGGTCATGGTTCCGCGCAGCGGACGCGATCAGCGGTCGCGCCGGATTAGCGCCGGAGTTATGCCAGAGTTCAGCCCGTCTGCGCCCGTCCGCGCTGAGGACGGGCTGCACTCCGGATTCCCTGCCCCTCTGCATCGGGTTCTATACTCTTATACTCTAGAGGATATGCAGTCTTGGAAACCGACAGACGCTATATACCATCATAGGTATACACCCGAGGAAGTACTGGTTATGGCCCCACATATCAAACATACCCTTAGTCCTGACCTACTCCCCATGGACATCTATTCACCGGTCAATTCATGCCCTATGCCTAAAAAGACTCGTGAGGAGAAAGGATATCTTATCAATGCTCGTTCCATAATTAAAAACAACGTCGCCTTTCATGATTTTGTGGTGGCTAGAAGGCCTGACTGGGTTTTTGTTACGGAAACTTGGGCCTCAGAGACCTCAGGACACGACCTTCTCATGGCCATCCCAGAGGGTTATTCATTACACAGATATGATAGAGTTAAGCGAAGGGGAGGTGGTCTAGCAATTCTCTATCAGTCACATATTATCTGCCGTATTAATGCCCTGACGGCCCCATCCGACCCCTACCAGGACCTACATTTCTTTATTTCCTCATCTCCCTCTGCGTCTTTTGTTGACCTTCTTGTATATAGACCTCCTGGACCAAGATCCAAATTTAGCTGCGACCTGTTTAGAATCTTGGAGCCATATGTTGGAAATCCCCATTTTACTATTTTAGGTGACTTAAATTTCCACCTGGATGACTCTACATCTAAAGACACCTCCACCTTGGTCGATCCCCTTGAAGCTTGTGGCTTTTCCCAACTGGTAATAGGCCCAACTCATCAGGCAGGCCATACACTTGATGGAGTCTTCTCTAATGACCCCAGGATTAGAACTGGCACCCCTGAACCGTTGGTATGGTCAGACCATCTGGCCGTACCTATAGTGTTGACCCTTCCTTGCCTAGATCCATCTATGAAGGGTCTGACTCAAGTAGAGGGCAAAAGGAACTATAAAAATATTACCAACGACTCTCTGGCCCCACTTATCAGGTCGGCCCCCATGCCCTCAGACCCAGAGAAGGCAGCACATAACCTTGCTAACACCATCGTTGAGGCTATAGACACCTTAGCTCCACTCACACGCCGATATTCAGCGAGGCGTAAGCCCTCCGCCCCCTGGTTCACCGAACCCCTTAGGAAGATGAGACAGGGGTGCAGGAGACAGGAGAGAAAATGGAGGAAATCTTGGGACATTGTGGACAGAGAGCTTCACAAACGCCTGCTAGGGGAATATAAGGCTATGGTCATCAAGACTAAACAACAATACTTTTCTAACCTTACTACCTCCCTCACCTCATCAAAAGAGCTGTTTAAAATAGTGGACTCTCTCTGTTCACTGCAAGTCCAAGACCCAGTCACGGGATCCCAGGAGTTCTGCGACAAGATTTCAACCTTTTTTCATACTAAAATCGAGGAAATTGTTACCCAGTTGGAATCGCAGAAACAAACTCTAGGAAATCTTACTATCCAGGCTCTTACCAACTCTGAAGCTTGGCTTAAAGATCCTACCATGACTCTGTCTAATTTTCCGGTGATCACCCTTGACATCCTCGATTCCCTGTTAAATAGGATTAAATCCTCCTCCCCTCTGGACCCCTGTCCCCTTAGAATAATGAAGGAGTGTAGGGACACACTTCTTCCTCCATTGTTGGAGGTAATGAATAGTGCCCTGCTTCATGGGGTCTATCCATCAGCCTGGAAGAAAGCGATTGTTAAACCATTATTAAAGAAACCCTCCCTAGATCCCACCATCTTAAAAAACTTTCGACCTATATCTTTACTCCCTGCGCCCGCCAAAATGTTAGAGATCCACCTGAACTTACACCTGTCTGCTTTCCTCGACTCCTCTGGGTTCTTAGATCAGACCCAGCATGGGTTTAGGAAGTTGCATAGTACAGAGTCTGCTCTTACCATGGTAACAAATCACATTAGAGTGAAAGTGGATCAGGGACTGACAACGCTGCTGGTATTACTCGATCTGACCGCAGCATTTGACACCCTATCTCCCACACTTTTAACATCTCGTTTGAGGGAGATAGGAGTGGAGGGGCCCGCTTTGAGCCTTCTGTCCTTCTTTTTAGATGTTAGAGAACAGAGGGTCAAATTCGGAGATTACCTCTCCCCTGCCACTTCATTGCAATGGGGGGTTCCACAAGGGTCGGCTTTAAGCCCTACCCTATTTAACATTTATGTGGCCTCACTTGCAAGACTAGTAAAAGCACATGGTATGGAAGTAGTGTCATACGCAGACGACACTCAGGTTATGGTGTCACTGACCCAACCTGCCAGCAACACCGCATCCAGATTCAGCAGTTGTATGCAATCAGTCTCTGACTGGATGATACTCAACTCCTTGAGACTGAATGGCGAAAAGACGGAGGTGCTGATATTTGGAAGGGACCATGATGTATGGTCAAATGAATGGTGGCCGCCCTCCCTGGGAACCTGCCCTGTCCCCTCATTTTCAGCCAGAAATTTAGGGGTCATTTTTGATACCTCGCTGGCAATGACCCTTCAGGTCAATAGAACGGTGGCTACCTGCTGGGGAATCATCAAAATTCTACGAAGAATAGCGCACTACCTCTCTCCCCAGGCTAGAAAACAGACAGTAGTTGCGCTGATCGGGGCAAGATTGGATTACTGCAACTCTCTTTATGCGGAGATTAACAAGGGACTGATTCAGCGCCTCCAAATAGTACAGAACGCGGCCGCAAGATTTGTACTAGACATTCCCCGCTCTTCCTCTGCGACACTAGCCAGAAAGAGTGGTAGGTAATAATGGGGTGAACCCTTACCTCATCGACCTGGGTCAGTATAGAGTTATAAAAAAGGTGGTCGATTACAAAACATATTCAATTATAAATTCCATTACTCAACTATAAAGGTACACACACAAGTCAAGTATCATTTAGACTGAATTTAATTCAGCTTCATGCAATGATTTCCTGTAGTCTCACAAGTATTATATTTCATATTCATACAATACATGGCAATTTTGTACAGTTTTAGAAACAGTGCTCGGTGATTGTCAGAGGAGAAAGGGGGGTTTTCAGTAGGGTAGGGTGTGGTTGGAAAAGAATGAGGGACAGAGAAAAGGAATTGTGTCCTGTAAACAATTCTGTCTCATTCAGAGAACATTTCTAGTCCATAATAGATCAAAGTCGTTCCCTAAAAAACACTATACACGGGGGCCGTGTATGGCAAATTTCAATATGGCGTGTATGTGTTGGTGGTGTTGTCGACGTTTCGACCCCCAAGGTAAGGGCGGGTAAATCCTCAGTTTGGGGTCTTCTTCAGGACAATAAAAACAGTGACATTGAGCACATGTAC
Source organism: Lissotriton helveticus (assembly GCF_964261635.1). Taxonomy (NCBI): domain Eukaryota; kingdom Metazoa; phylum Chordata; class Amphibia; order Caudata; family Salamandridae; genus Lissotriton; species Lissotriton helveticus. The sequence goes on from NC_136057.1 coordinate 675,186,301, forward strand.
AGGCGTTTGGGTGATGTCCCTTCTGAGTTAAGACTCGCGCCCGTTGGATTATTTGGGTTCTTCAATCATTCGAGGCCATAAGTCAATGAGAGGCGTCCCAGATGACGGGGTATTGGAATTTGAAAAACCATCCGATTCTATCAATAAGTGGGTGTGGCAAGCGTCCTACATCCACCGGAAGATTCAATCAAGGTGTAGGAGTCTTACACCATCTGTGTTACTGCTGACTTGCGTGTTACTCTGGACACGCAAGTCAGCAGTAACACAGATGGTGTAAGACTCCTACACCTTGATTGAATCTTCCGGTGGATGTAGGACGCTTGCCACACCCACTTATTGATAGAATCGGATGGTTTTTCAAATTCCAATACCCCGTCATCTGGGACGCCTCTCATTGACTTATGGCCTCTAATGATTGAAGAACCCAAATAATCCAACGGGCGCGAGTCTTAACTCAGAAGGGACATCACCCAAACGCCTGTACATGTGCTCAATGTCACTGTTTTTATTGTCCTGAAGAAGACCCCAAACTGAGGATTTACCCGCCCTTACCTTGGGGGTCGAAACGTCGACAACACCACCAACACATACACGCCATATTGAAATTTGCCATACACGGCCCCCGTGTATAGTGTTTTTTAGGGAACGACTTTGATCTATTATGGACTAGAAATGTTCTCTGAATGAGACAGAATTGTTTACAGGACACAATTCCTTTTCTCTGTCCCTCATTCTTTTCCAACCACACCCTACCCTACTGAAAACCCCCCTTTCTCCTCTGACAATCACCGAGCACTGTTTCTAAAACTGTACAAAATTGCCATGTATTGTATGAATATGAAATATAATACTTGTGAGACTACAGGAAATCATTGCATGAAGCTGAATTAAATTCAGTCTAAATGATACTTGACTTGTGTGTGTACCTTTATAGTTGAGTAATGGAATTTATAATTGAATATGTTTTGTAATCGACCACCTTTTTTATAACACTAGCCAGAAAGAGCCTTCACTGGCTTCCCATAGAGCATCGTATCTCTTTCAAGATTATCTGTCTTGTGCACAGGGCTTTGAAAGCGGGAACATCTGACGGGCTGGGATCTCTCCTCCTTGGCTATACCCCTAGTAGATGTCTACGCTCATCACAACACAATCTGTTGGTGATCCCTCGGACTAAGAAGTCCAGATGGGGTGGAAGAGCATTCTCCACAGTGGCCCCGCGCCTCTGGAATGCACTTCCACTGGAACTGAAGTCCCTAACCTCTATGCCCATTTTTAAAAAGGCCCTAAAAACATGGTGCTTCAAGAAAGCCTACCAGTAATCCATTTCTCTGGACATGAAAAATATATAATTTTCTGGTTAGGCGCCTTGATGCCCGATGGGCTGAGTCAGCGCGTTATAAATTTGTTTCATTTCATTTCATTTCAGAGCCAATCCTTGCTCAATATCAGGTGGTTTTCGTGTCAACCTCAGTTGCCTTGCTCTTATTGGTGGCTTTTCTCCCTTTCTGTGTTTGACATGTCCATGTTATTTTTATGGTTTCACAGTCTGTAGATTCTTCATTTGTCCAACAAAGCATTTGTCCCCAAAGTGATGTAAAAGGGCTTCTTATCGCTTGCTTTAATTTATTTTATGGGGTTTTTTTTACTGGAAATTGCACCAAGCCTACAAGAAGTGTTTACGCAAAAAGTTGAAAGAGCAAATTGGCCTTCAGTTTACATTAGGCAGGGAAGGAAGAAGCCCTTTAACCCTAGACAGCTGAGGAGCTCTCAATGAGAGGCATCTGTTTCTGCTGGTCAGAGTCAAGGTGTTGCTATTAGCAACTGTTAGGCTGTATAGGTAGTGGCTACAGTTCAAGAAATTCCTTGGTGCTCATCGGCAGCTTGGGGATGGAGGAAGGGAGCACGGCAGAGCAACAGAACAGTAACACCAAGACGTCTGCACCTCTTTTACAAATCAGCCATGCCCAAGACTACTACACCGACCCCAGACAACAGCAAGCCCCATGCCTCAGTCTCTCTTCTATCTGCACATGGGGGTAGACACTGCACATGGACAATATTGGTATATGAGCAGGTAAAACATAATTTGCAAGGCCAACCAGTACCACATGTCTACATACCAGTGAGACAGATTGGAATTCCAATGCATGTTGCTCTCTGAATCTGATCTGCTGCTCTCTCTCTGATCTCTTCTCTGTGTTAGTTGATACCACTTCTATATGGTCTCTCACTCAATCTTTTGAGGCCCTTCTTCGCCATGCTTCAACCTCCCAGCTGCTCTCCTTGTAATCTATCTGTGGATTCTTTCTGCACCCCTTTTCTCACTTTTCTGACTCATTTTCTTTGAAGTCCTCAGGAACCCTTCTTGTGTTTACCTTGAGGTCCTAGCCACTTACCAACTACTAACATATGCTTTAAACACCCATTTCTTTTTACAAACTATTTATAGTTCCCTGTCTGTATTTGATCCAAGCTGTGAGCTTCCCCTTTCATGTAATTTTTTTAGCTCTACCCAACAAGCCCAAGGCCCCACATGGTTTTAATAGCGCTCCTTTTGTTCCTTGAAATGATCAATACGAGTTGGCATTTATTTAGCTTCATCCAGGTCTCGGTGCTCCCACTACGTTTCATGTGCACCATGTTTGGCTTGTGAGTCTGGGAACTGGTGTTGCAGCTCATGCCATACTGCCTCCTTTCTCTCCAGGGATGGAGCTCATCTGCCAAACTTCTCTCCACTTAAAAATTGGTAGGCTCGAGTTGGCTGGTACAGGGATATTAAATTCTCAGCAGCTTCATCTTCACACTATTCTGCACGCTTTCGAGTGATTCTTTCTTGTTACCACACATGTACATTTCAATTCTTTCCTTTTCATCATCACAAACTTGCAGGTATTTGCGACTGTTTTCATTTTTAGCTTTCACCTGCACAGCGCTTGCTCTGTACTTGAGAAATCTATTGTTTTTAATATACACTTAAAAGGCTTTTAATTGGGTCCTTTGCATGCTACTTACTTTTCCTCCATTTCTATTGATTGTAGCATATTTCCTGCATTTACCAATGCTGGTTTCTCATCTGCTTCTCTTATCAGTTTCCCGTCACCGAAATACTGTGAACATCAGTTTTGTTTGAACTATTCTTTCATACAGTTTTGCTTCTTTTCGCTTTTTACTCTTGCAGCATATGTATAACAATTTATCACCAGGGAGATTAAGTGATTTGCATGGTATCACAGGATGTTGCTGCCGCAGAGACTCAAACTGTGATCCCCAGCTCTCGAGTCAGCAGCCCTGGATGTTGTGCCACATCCTCTCCACTCCCATGTTATTTGGCAGGGAGCTCTTTCCTTCTCCCAGACGATAATTGATAGAAACGGTACTTTATTCACCACATAGGCGAAACCGATGCATTGCCAATGCTTGTTCAGCATGCATCCTTGCGTTTTCTTCTAACTTTTCCACACCAACATTGTGAAGTTTTCTACCATTGCATCCAACTCATGTGCACTGGCATTTTTGCTGTATAACCCTTTGGCTTCTGTTGAATTTGCTTCACACCCCAGATTTTTTTTCTGTTGGCTCCTGCCCATTACACAGTCTTGCCCACTCCTCTTGGCATGCCTGACTCTCATTTTGTTTTGTGTTTTACTGCAGGAGCTTATTTTCATTTGATTTCCTCTGGTGCGCTTAGACACATCTGCTGAGGTGTAGGCATTGGCACTCGCCTTCACTTATGAGCGAGAGTAGTCTTTCCTCTTCTCTCCGTGGTGGTCTTGGGTGACTGTTCCTCAAGTCTACTTTATCTGCTCTATTGAAGGAAAAACAACAGAATTCTGGAAGACTCTCCACCATTCCTCACACCAACAACAAACACCACCACCTTTGGTTCTTTTTCCGTCTGAGTACTATATTTTTATTACACTACGCCCAACAGATCAATCTCGACTTCCATTTATAGCACACTATTAGTGAATAAAATGCCATTATTCGATACAAGTGTTATAAAAATTAAGGGTGGAGCCATGATGCCCACAAGGGCGAGACACACCTTTGTTCTTTGGTGATCAGATTCCCTGAAACATTTTATTGGATCTCTGGCCAGAAAACAACTTGTTGTAAGTTAACAGTTGTGTGCTGAATTTTATTGTAACAACTTTATTATACAGTTAGTGTCACTGGATGGGTTGAAAAATAATACTGAATCAAATGTCAGAAAACTATCAATGTAGGTGAAGATTTTCTGGACAGGTTTGTTGTAGTCTGGCATTAGATATCAGAAATTAAAAATTAAATATTAGATTTAGCTCAGTAGATATTCCATACATAAAATTTAAAGATGTATACAACTGGTCAGATAGGATACTGCAAAATATAAAGTGGTAGGTTTGAGACTTGACAACCATATTGCAAAATTTGAATATCTCTTTTTCACATTATTGACTAAAATACAAAATAATCCATAAATACTGATATCTCTTCTCCGTTCATCTCTTTTCACAAATGTACTTTGAAATATAGATGATGTGTGAATCAGAATAGGTTGCTGAAGGATAGTCTATCTTCGCTTTCCATACATTTCTTTTCCGAGACCCACTGCATGACCGAAAGGTTTGTAGGCTAAAGACAGGAGTATAAATAGTAGAAACATGATGATATAGGTTTTCTAACCACATGCTGACAGCCAAACCTGTAGTATTGTGAGAGTTAGCAATGACTGAACCCATTTGCATCCTGATGCATTCTGGAGAACTGTGACTTAAGTCTTAAAACATAGTGAAGTGAATGCACGTTTAGAATGTTGAGCTTGTGGTTACACTCAGACAAATAAAGATGTGTAATGCCAAGCTCCATGTGTGTTGCAGTCAATGGCAGGTGACCAAGCTGGGGAGCACGCTACAACTGACAACGAGATGAGGGATAAGTTACTCAAAGATCGACAGTGAAATTCCACTCCACTCACGGAGTATGCAGAGGTTTTCCCACTCTGCGCTTCACGTACCCTGCAGAGATTTTTTTCCTCGCTTGCCAACGTTTGGAAAATCTTACTCCAGACCACCTCCCTGCGAGATTTCTCAATTCCGGCGATCGCGGATGACCACAACCGTGCAACAACTTGCGTTGAGAAACCTTCCATTTGCGTTGAGGAAGCTTCCGCTCGAGCAGAACATCTGCTCGAGAGGAAGAAAGAAGTACCACCCACTTGCACTGCGCATAGTGCCGTTTGCGCTAAAAATCAGTGAGAATGGCGTGACCTAATGCATTCCGCCACTTGTGGAACTCAGCGCGGCTGACTTTTTGGTCACTTTGCGTAGATCTGCTAGCAGAACTCCATGAAATCTGCCCAGGCCTAGTCATTATACCACAACATTGGGTAAAGTAACCCGAGACGGAGTGCCCCCGGTTCTGCTTTCAGAACCGTACATACAAATAGTGGTCACCACCAAAACTACAGGGTGGAGGCTCAGAACAACTCCAATGGTCTCCCGGAAAGTGAAGGGCTCCACTGAGGACCATGAAAGAGGCCACATTTCCCATAATCATCAAGGATGACCCAGAAGCCAGGACAGCACAGGGCCTTAGAGATGGCATGAAGGAAGTGGGTCCTAGCGGACAGGGTCGGAGAGAACTCCTCTCTCAGTATCAGCCAATAACAAACGGGTATAATTCCGCTGCCTTCCTGAAACCACTACCTCCAATCGATATAACCAAAATGCAGAATATTTAGGACAGATGGACTGCTTGGATAAAGACATTTAATGATTTAATTGATGTGCTAGAGAAACAGATAACAAGACGATTATCAAATACCTTAACAATCTTGCTGGTGAAGGTGTAAAAGAAGTTATAAAGAAAATTCAGCGAGCTGAAGAAATCACATAGCAACAAATCAAAGAAGCCTTGAATCTCAAGTTCAATTCATTTTCAAATGTAGATTACGAAAGGTACATTTTCAGTCAAGAATGACAAAAAGTTGCTGAAACCATCAACAAATTTGGTGGGAGATTGGATACACTCCTCAAACACTGCTTGTTCAATGAATTTAATGATGAGGAAGTTATAAGTCTCAGAGTTATTGACGGATATGTGTCAGATTCATTCGGATGACGAATGCTGACAGAAACTCTTAGTCTGGAGCAAGCTCTCATGGCTGCTAGTGCTGAAAAGCGTGCCGATTCACAAGCTGCTGACATGGAGGCCGGAGGTGCCCAGATGGAGTCAGTCATGAAAATTAAAAGTAAGCAAAAACACAAGGCAGAACGACAGAGTGATGTCTATGCAGAAAAAGAAGTTGGGTTTCAGGTATGGATTTTCATTTACACACAAAGGTAAATGTCCCACCATTGGACAGATTTGAAAAGGCTGTGGGAAGGAGAACCATTCTGTAATAGTTTGTAAGGTGAAGGAAAAAATAAGTACATCACAGTGAGAAGACAAAATGGCCACCTGAAGTATAATATCAAGTGAAAGTGAAGAAGATGGTTGTGCAATGTTGATGTTTACCTCAGAAAAATGTGTGCATGTTGAACTTGCAGCATGTGAAGACAAACGCAGGTCAAAGAAAAGTCGACATGAAAAAGCAACAAAGTCATTCAAACATTGTCCGAACATTACACTAAAAGTAAACGGTTGCTCAATACCTTTTATTATTGAAAGTGGTGCTTCGATAAACATTATGCCTGAGGAAAAATACAATGAATTATCTGCATTGGTCCAACTTATGCCATCGAAAACTAAACTGTATACATTGGCTGCATCGAAGCCATTAAAATGTCAAGGTTAATTTGTAGCAACGATGAAACACACAAAAAGAAAAGTACAAGCACCCATTCATGTACTTCAAGGTACATCGTCAAGTGCCTGTTTACTGAGCTTCAGCACAGCTGCTGATATGGAGCTGATATCAGTGAAGTATACATGAATGCTCACCATGAAATAATAAGCCAGTTCCCTTTGTTGATTCATGAGTTTGGAAAACTCAAGACTATGAAAGTACAATTACACATAAATGTCTTCCATCCTGTTGCTCAAAGACACAAGCAAATTGCATTTCATTTACAGGAAGCAGTTGAAAAAGAACTTGAATCATTACGGAAACATGATATCATTGACCGTTCCATTGGTCCAATGCCATGGTAGTACCCAAAAAGGACTGTGAAAGATCTGTGTTGACATGTGTCAAGTGAACAAGGCAATTGAAGATGACGACATCCAGGTCCACACACTGCAGACATGCTAACAAAATTGAATGGTGCCAAGGTCTTCTCTCACCTTGATTTGAATAAAGGATATCATCCGATAGAACTTGAGGAGAATTGCTAGTACATTACAACCGTTTCTACACAGTGGTCTGTTTCGATATAACAGAATGCGTTTTGATGCGTCATCAGCTGCAAAGTTTTTTCAAGATGTAATTCGACGTATCATACAGCTTTCAAATATAGCAATTACATTGTTTTTCTGAGCTACACAGAAGGAGTATGTTAAAGCTCTTGTGCAAGTGTGTCATTTACCTGTTGATGCAGGTTTAACTGGAATATTGAGAATTGTGAGTTCTATAAGACAAAGCAAAGATTCTTTGGCCATATCCTTTCTGATGGGGGTATGACACCTGATCCAGCTAAAGTGCAAGCGTTGTCAACTGCCAGTCCCCGATAAGATGTTTCCATGTTACGTTCATTCCTTGGAATGGCCAGCTACTGTTCTAGATACATACAAGATTTTGTCACAATAAGTGCTCCATTAAGAGGCTTGACGAAAAGATTTGTTTAATTTCATTGGTCATATGAATGCAAAAAGCTTCAAGAAAAGCACTAGTGAAATGTTACACTTTGATCCAAAGCTTCATACGGAGGTTGCTGTTGAGCTAGCCCAATCGGGTCAGATGTAATCCTTGTACAGCACAGTAGACATCCAAATGCTTGAAGACAAATTGTGGCATATGCAAACACTATTTAGTCCCAAACTGAACATGCTTATTCACAGCCTGAAAAAGAAAGTTTAGTGATGGTGTGAGTGTGTTAACATTTTGACTTTCTTTTATGAAAAGTCTTCAACACTTGTGACAGATCATCAAGCATTATTAACTATCTTTGCCAATCCAAAAGCCAAGATGCCTCCCGGCATTGAATGTCGGGGTCTATTATTACAAGAATGCAACTACAAAATTGTGCACCATCCAGGGAAAGATCAAAAACCCTACCGACTACTTCTCAAAAGTGCATCTACTGTGTCATGGTACCCTTTCCAAGGCGGCTGAAGCCTACATGAAGTTTATTATGAAATCAAATACACCAGCTACCATTTCATTGGAACACATTGTCACTTCCATGAGTTAAGATAGTGTCATGTTAAAACTAAAAGACATTATGATGCATCAGTCTTTTAACCAGCACCCTCGACCTTTTACCAGTGACAGTGAATACCAAATGTTTAAAAAAGTCAAAGACAAACTGTCTGTTACTCAAGAAGGCATTATTCTGAAAGGTTTGAGAACTGTTATTTAAGACAGTTTGCAACCACAGATATTTGAAGTGGCACATGAAGGACATTGTGGACTCATTGTCACAAAACAAGCTCTCTCCGAGACAGAGTCTGGTTCCTCATCTCAATGAGAAAGTTAAAAGAGAATTGAAGGCCTGACATCTATGCAGGGCCTTTCATTGAAAACAACTCAACACAGCTTAAACATGTCAGAGTTGCCAAATTATGTATGGGAAAGAATTTCAGTTGACTTCTCGTGCTCTCCACAATGGACATGACCTGATGGTGATTGTCGATGAATACTCCAGTTTTCCATTGATAGATCTCTCATCTATCACTCAAGAAAGAGTCATCAAGAGATTAGACTGCATCTTTGCGATGTGGGGTATTCCTGCAATTTCTTTTTTTTTAATCAGTCTTTTTATTAAACAGTTGCTCAGTATACATCAATGTTTACAAAATGAATCAGTGTGGAGAAAATCAAACCAGGGCAGTGTCAGATAGCGATGAAATCAACAGATGCATCACGTATATAGCAATGCAGGCATAGTGGAACGTAAAGAAATACAATGCAAGCCAAAACGGTCTTCCTCCCGTAGAAACCCTGACAATTCCTATGGGTTCCCTGTATTGGCTCCATTAGCCCCAGATCTTCTCGTACTTTCAAGGGCAGCCTTGACTCTAGTAGATCTCCCGCTCTGCTAGCTGACACCAGTCTAGTTTGTTCTTCCCGTCCCAGATGACCGGGGTCCACTCGCCCCCCATGTTTTTACAATGGTGTACTTGGCCACCCCTGCCACCAACATCAACCTGGGCCACATTTCTTCTCCTGTTATGCACAACACCAGCAATCTAGTCTCAAGGGGAACTGCAAGTCCTGTAACCGCGGCCATTAGCTGTGTGACTTACCTCCAATACAGTTGGATCACTGGCCAGTCCCAAACGATATGGAAGAATGAGTGCAGAAGGCAGAGTTGTAGCGACCCAGGTGGTGCATCATGGATATGGAGTAGTAGGATCTGTGCAGTATGAATAGTTGTATGAGGCAGAGACAAGCCCATATGGGCTTTGGAGGGCCTCTGCTCTGTCATCATTTTCGATGAGTCCTATGTCTCCCTCCCAAGCTTCCGGTAGTGAACGGAGCAGATTGGAGGAGTTGCTCAATATTTTTTCTGTAAACTAAGGAGACTGACATAACCAGGATTGGGTCCTGTAACAAGCGGTATTCCATGGGTGAGGAGTCCCTCAGGTATGTGGCACTACAGTGTATGTCTCAGTTGTAGGTATCTGTAGCACTTCCTGGCCCCCATGTTGTATTCGGTTTGGAGGTCTTCCAAAGATAGTGCACCCCCCCTTTAAAACATCTACAAGGCAGTCAATTCCTATCAGTCCCATCGAAGGCGGCCCCGTAATTTCTTTACCTCCCCAAGTTGCTCGCTGTCCCACAGTGGAGTTGTGGCAGTCAATTTAACTTTCCCGCTCAGATGCCTGTTGGCTTAATGCCATGTACTTGCGATCATCTGAGTGTGGCTCGGTAATGAGCTTGTCCGATTTTTGTCGTATAGGATGGAAGGATATCCCTGGTCGCTCAACGCCTCACGATTGACCATGTAGGCTGGTTCCTCCATGTCTCCAAATACCCATTTGTTAATTGTTATCAGTTTGGCAGCCCATTAGTAAGCATGGATGCAGGGGCAGCCAGTCCTTCTTTGAACACCCCCGCTGTAGCTTCCCGAGGGAGATCCACAAACTACCTCAATCTCAGAGGAGCTAGCGCAATTCGCTATTGGTTTTATTGAAAAAGTTCTGCAACACCCTATAGGGGGTGTTCTGGAGGGCGTACAGCATGTGGGGGATGGTTGTCATATTAAAAAGCACAGCCCTGCCCATCAAAGAGATTCAAAGCACCCTCCAGTGTGCCCTATCCTCCCTAAAGTGCTTGAGCGGTGCAAACAGGTTCCGACGTATGAATTCCTTGACATCCCCGGTCACAAAAATACCCAGGTACCGAAAACCCTGTATTACCACTGGAGCCAGGCATGTTGATGGAAGAGCTGGGCAGCCCCCTGTCAGTAGAAAAATGAGGGACTTGTCCCAAAGAATTTGTAAGCCCGAATAACCCTGTCCACCGAGTGGCGAGGCAGCGTGACATAGCAAGATGTCATCGGCATATAGGTCGATCCTTTCCTTTCATGCGTTGTTCATTCATTCTCACTTCCAGGGAAAGCACTAAGACCTCCTCCGTTGCTGGAGCTGACATCATGTGCAGAACCCCATATAGACGCCTTATATTATGTTGGGTGCCCCTGTGAGGCATGCACCCAGATTGGTACGGAGGTTATGACCCTCACTTGTCCGTTGGCCAAAGCCTTGGCCAGTACCTACGCCTTCAGGTTAAGTAATGATATGGGCCTATACGAGTTACAGGTCATGGGGAAATGTCCTTGTTGAGGAGAACTGCAATTGTGATTGATTCTTCACCGTTTGAAACATGTTGAGCATGTGGTGCACAACTTTATTTGCCGTGCATTCAAACAATTCTACAGGCAGTCCGTTAGGTCCCGATGCCTTCTGAGACTGCTCCCTCAATTTCCCCCCCTGTCAAGTCCTGTTCCAGTGCCTCCCTGTCTCCCGGGGATAGGACTCAGAGTGTTTGGCTTCCTTGTCAGGCGCCGGGACGCTCCTTCGCTGGAGCAGCTGTGCGCATAATAAATGCCAGTAACATAACATAACATAAGTTTCTTCAGGAGGTCCGCACGCTTGTGTCGAGACCTAGAGGTCCCGGAGGAGTACATATTTTTATAATACTTTGTGAAGGCTTCTACTATTTTGGCCCCGGTGATCCTGAAATTCGATGGCCCATGTTCTGTCTATGTCTCTCTTATCCAGCCACGTTATGACCTTACTAGCTTTATCGCCGATATCATATAACCGTCTCCGAGTGGCCAAGGTGTGCGCCTGTGATCAATAATTTTCCACTGTTTTATTCGGTGGGGATGGACATGTCTAGCGTCCGGCACATCCCCCTTTGTTACTCCTGTTCTATGGATGTGATCTCTTGCTACAGCCTTATGCCCTGAGCAGTCTGGTCCTTCATCTTAATTCCACTAAGGGCCAATGTGTGTCCACACAGCACTGTTTTAAAAGCCTCCCACAAAGTGCAGGCTGAGTCTACTGACCCTGCATTTACCTGGAAGTGTTGATCGTTCCAATCATTTATCTGGTCTTGGTATTTCCAGTCTTTTAAATGCCAAGATGCTATTCTGGGTGGCAATACTGTCTCCCTGACTGGACCCGACAGGGAGACCATCACTATGGAATGGTCAGAAATGCTGTGTGCCAGATGCACTATATTATTGAAGCGGCTCACGCTTTTGTAGTGGGTACAAATCTAATACAGTCGGGAAAGTATTTTGTGTCTGGGCGACAGGTGGATGAACTGATTCACATTCGGGTGATGTACCCGCCAAAGGTCTACCAATTCGATGGCATCCACAAAGGATTGGAGCTGGCTCCCGCCCTGTGCACCCCACCGATCCAGCCACCTGTCCTGCTCTGGTGCCATCACATCATTCATTTTGCCCCCCCATAATTGAAGTGCCTGTCGGCATGTCCAAAAGAAAAGTGTCAAGTTCTAAGAGAGTGTCCCCCTGCAGTTTGGGCAGTGCATAAACAGAACACAGGCTGAGAGTGTCCCTCCCAAATGCCTGTTTGCAGCACAATTCTACCTAGTAATTTGTGTCACATCTGACCAGGTGTGTATGGTGCAGAAGATTTCAGGAGAATGCCTGTGCCCCTGGAACCAGTGGTGAAGCCTACGTGCACTATCAGGGTGTAGCCCCAACGGTACAGGGCCTTGCTATGATGATGTGTTAAATGGGACTCTTGTAAGAGGACAAGGTCTGGGGCATGTTGTCGGATAAATTGCAGTACTAGGTTCATTTAATCTTGGAGCCCAGACCGTTCATGTTCCATAACAGGATCTTCAAATCTGTGCGAGCCTGTCTCTCCAGGTATGTGGTGTTGCAGGGCCTTCCTGCCGAGTATGTGGACATGAACATCACCCTCCATCCTCTCCATGGTCGGATCACCTCCCCCCATCTCGCCAAGTGACCACAAATATACTTGATGTACTGTGGAAAACCTTGAATGCAAAACAATAACATGATGTTCCAATGAACTCCCAAATACCTGCTCTCCTGCACCTTGGGTTGAAAAATGCCCACCACCCCAATTCGCAGACGGCCTGTCACTCTAAACTGAACAACAAACCTTTCAAGGGTTGGCTGCTCTACCAATACATTATCAACTGCTGAAGGCCGTCATAAACCCTTTGTAGGAGCAACTGCACTGTCCTTTCATATGTATCACTCATAAATCGTTCATGCATAGTCCCTCTGCACCTATGTGCCGACGCCAGTGCATGAAAGTATCACTGTACTCCCCTGAAACACAACTCAACAAGCTAGAAAGTGGATCTGCACCCTGTGCCATCAGTGCAGGGTAGTAGCGGGATAAAAGTTTGAATAATGGACCCCAATAGGGGATCCCCCGAGTCAGTCAATACATCAGTCCCACAAACAGCCTTTAATGCAATGTACATGTGTACTCATCCCGTATCCAGCAGTGTAGCTCATGGAACCTCTTTTTACGCTCAGTTGTCTAGCTATCGCCGAGTGCTAGTGGGTTGTCTACCTGCTAGCCCAAGGCTGCTGCCTCCCCAAGGTACACCAACCTTCAAGACAGTCCCACGCATCTGCTGGCAATGTAAGGATCCATGATTTGCCCTTCTCCATTACCCATAGTTTGGCCGGGAAATATATACTTAAAATCTTTAGCATGAGATGCCCTCTTTACTTCCTCGAAGCTGCGGCGCTGGCACTGTACTTGCAATGTAAAGCCCGGAAAAAAGTGCACTGTTGCGTTTTCATATTTACAAGCCCCCATTAGAGCGAGCTGCCTGGAGTATGGCATGCTTGCCTCGATAGTTGAAAATCCTGCCAATGATAGTCCATGGGGAACCTCCAGTTTTGGCGGTGGGATTGGCACCCTGTGCGCCTGTTCAACCGAAAAGAATTTGGAAAGGGACTTTGGGTGAAGGACATTGATTGTCGGGTCTTCCATGAAGAGGTTGGTGCGTGGTCCCTCTGACCCCTCCGGAGCCACAAAAACTCTTACATTGGTTTATTAGGCCTTGCCCACCTGGTCCTCGAGTTTAGCGGCCAATATCTCTTTTTTTCCATGGACTGCTGGGGAACTGTGCATTTGTCCATTTGGTTTCATTGCAGCAGTAATTTTCTCTCTGGTGTCACCATGACACCCCGGAAACAACAACGGGTGGGAGAGAATGGTAGAAGGAGCCTGGGTGCCCCACTATGTCCAGTTCGCTGGGGGAGGTTACCCCGTCGAAGGTGCCACCAAGGCACATCGCGTCAGGTCGCCAGCAAGCCCTCCTTGCATCTCACTCTCTAGTTCAGGTCCGTAGTATGGAAAGGCCAAGAAGGGGCACCGCTCCGGGGGTCCAATCGTGGACAGTGCCATCACTGGTGTGAGGAACAGCACCACAGGCTCCGTTCAGTGATGGGAGTGGGGAGGGCCCAGTGGGAGCCCTCCGAGGATACACCATAGCTCTAGCACCCAGGCATCAAGTTCACTCCGGTGAAGCTCCCCCTCCCCCTCCACTCAATCCCTGGTTTCCAACGGGCCACCGGGCCCCTCTATCCCCCAAGAGAGACCCATGCAGGTAAGAGCAGTGGGGCAGTAGGGTGTGGTGGGGGTAACTTGAAAGAAGACGACGGGGTGGAAATTCACTTTTTATTTAATTTTCCCTCATTGTCTGTCAAGCCCCCTACCCCGCCCCACCCTGTCCCAATGCCCCACTGCTCTTACCTTCATGGGCTGCTCCTGCTATCCTCCCTGTGCCTCCTTTAGGCAGTGTAGTGGCTCTCACCTGTCACACCCCTTCCCTATGGCCGCAGCTGTGTTCCTGGCCCAGCTATGAGGCTCGACTGGGGGCTTCACTTCCCCCTCCAGTGAGTCGGCATGTTGGCCCTTATCAGGGGCTTCCCCCTGGTCCAGCTTATGGTACAGGGACTCCCTAGGCACAGCCAAATCGTCCGTTGACTCCGGCAGTACTCCAGGGGCCTTCCGTTGCCGAAGTCCTGTCCCGGTTGTCTGCCCTCATACGACTGGGACAGCTGATCGATGTAGTGAGCTGTGTCCTGGCCATGGCTTGCCAACCTCGGAATCGGGCCACCAAGCCCCCTCCTGTACAGGCCACCAGTCTCCTGGCAACGCTGCATCATTCTTTAGGCATCGCAGGGAGCAGGGAACCACTCCACCCCCATCTCTGCTCCCCAGGCTCCTACTGACCGGCTACTCGGCCTCCAGCTCGGCACACTTCTGCCACTACGTAGATGGCCAGTTTCCTGAAGATTGATACTCGTGGGGCCAGCGGGCGCCACGTGGGTTTAATTTATGGTGATGCAGTGCAGATTGGGCCGGATACTGTGTCAGATAGTAGGTTTAAGTTATCGGGCTGGGGCCAAGCCATACCCCCATTCCTGCAAATTTAAAGTCGGGCAATGGTCCACCGTTCAACAGTCAAGAATTCAGAAACTTTCTCAGTCATCCTAATGTGAAGAATCAGCAGAGCACACCTCTTTCACCACAGGCCAATGGCCCTTTCGAACAATTCATGAGTAGTCTTAAGAAAGCTGATCAGCAATAAACCCATGGTACCTCCGTAATCCGATGGATAAACAAACTCTTCTTCAGACCCTAGAAAACTACTTCCAAGAAATCGATGGTATGGTAGACTTCCCCCTAACATTATGGTAAGCTTTTAATACAGTCAAACAGGGGCAGGCATTTTCTCTAATAGCAGGGGTAAAGAAAGAGAAACAGAAAGAACTGGTTGAGGTTGAGGAAGAACTTGGGGTAGAAGACAACCAAGAGAAACTACATACCTTACAATTGAAGAAACGAGTACAAGGCCGTAGCCGTTGACAGATCAAAGACATGGGGGAGGGGGGAGGGAGAAGGACAGGAGAGTGTACGAATTGGGGGACAAAGCGGGGAAATTGGTAGTTCGGCTTGGCAAAAAAGAAATGGCAAATAGGCTAGTGCCAGAATTGGTTGATGAAGGGGGTACAGCGCTCACAGACCCACAGGAAATTACAAAACTAATTTGCAGCCCATATTAGTAAGATATATCAATCGAGCATCCCGTTGGTAGGTACTGACTCCCAGGAACTACTTAAAGACATATGACTCCCTACCCTTTCTGCGGAAGAAGCAGCGGAGTTAGACAGCCATCTCACCAACTACAAAATTGCATGCGCAATTAGAAAACCTCCAGGCCGGGAAAGCGCTGGGCCCGGATAGCCTGCCCATTGAACTATATAAGATAAGATTGGACAGACTTGCCCCTTACCTACGAGCCATGTTCGTAGAGAGCAGGAAGGTGGGTTCATTGCCAGCGGATCAGAGGATAGCAACACTGGTCACTATCCATAAAGAGGGCAAACCCAGATGTGACCGTGCCTCTTATAGACCGATCTCTTTGCTAAATGTAGAGCCCAAAATCTTGGCAAAACTCTTGGCGAACAGGCTCACATGAGTCATCAGTGGACTGGTGCAACCTGATCAATCAGGCTTTATGCCCCAAAGTAACACGGCAATGAACCTGAGGAGAGTGCATGGAGTATTGGGCAGGGTGGCAACAGTCCAGGAAACAGCAGGGATCATTTCATTAGACGCCACCATGGCATTAGATACAATCGAATAGGCATATCTTTTTGTGGTTCTGGAAAAACTGGGGGTCGGGCCTGGTTTTATAGAATGAGTGTAGTAATCTAGTCCCACGCAGTAGATGATGTTAAGATGTTTATTAGAAGATATGCAGATAAGATGGTAAAGCAGCCCCACCAGGCGCATCCAGCATGATGCTCAGCCCAATGTCAACTCGTAGACCTCAGCCCACTGAATCCCAACATTCTCTTGTACATCATCGCTGCAACATTCTACAAGCTGGACTGGTAGTGGAGAAAGCATGTATAACATAAACAAGATGCAAGAATACTACATCAGTGGGACTAGATTACAACATTATTTATGGCGACAATGGATTAACGAACCTACCACTCCTACGGATGAACTGCAACATTCTACAAGCTGGACTGGTAGTGGAGAAAGCATGTATAACATAAACAAGATGCAAGAATACTACATCATCCCCTCTCTTCCACAATGAAAACAAAAAGGAAAGAACGCTAAAGGAAAGAACGCTGGTCAGAGAGAACCAAAGAAAAGAATACTACAATGAGTCAATCTCCTCTACTCAGGACCACTAGCACAAGTGGTGGTCAATAACAAAACATCTGCAACTTTTAGCCTAAGTCGCGGGACCTGTCAGGGGTGTCCGCTGCCCCCCATACTCTTTGCCCTCTACCTGGAGCCATTAGCACAATGAATCCACAAAGATCCAGTCATACATGGGTTGCGATGGTCGGAGGACTGGGAAGATCGCATTTCTCTGTATGCAGATGATTTTATCTTATATAGGTTCCTCACAAAGGTCTCTTCATAGTGTTTTGGATATATTAACGGTATTTGGAAGATTTTCAGGGTATTCAATTAACTGGATTAAATCCCTTATGTTCGTTCTCAGTGGAGAACCTCTCCTCCCGCCTAGCGACTGCCCAATTCAAACAACAAAGGTGGGATTCAAATACCTGGGGATATTCATCCGGCGGATCTTAAATGCCGCTATGACAGCAACTTACTCCCCCCGCTACAGAGGTTACGATGCAACATAGCTAGCTAGAAGGAGCTCCCGCCCTTTTTAAGATGATGGTGCTGCCACATCTTCTATATTCTCTGCAGAATTCCCCCGATGTGGTCCCAGTAGGGTACATCAAGGAGATTGAGAGACTGCAGCGACAGTTACTGTGGGAAAACAGGCCCCGTATAGCGCTGAATAAGTTGGTCCTGCCCTGGTATGACGGGGTAAATCGGGCTACCAGACCTCAAGAAGTATTACTGGGCTGCGCACTTGGCAGCCATCAGTCAAGGTACTTATTTGAGTCCCAACGACCCCGGATATGCCATGGACCAGTGGCAATTACCTGGGTTGACCTATAACAGAGCCCTCTACTCCAATCCTCGCAAATTCCAACTTACGGGACCAACAAAACACTCGGTCTGAATCTGGCATGCAGCAACCAAAAGTCTGGGGTGGGGGCAGAAACTTACACTGGTGACACTGCTTTGGGACTTGGAGCAGCTGGGAACTCTGAGAACCTTGAAGGGGTTTGACAACTGGGATCTCATCGGGATCTCGAGAATTGGACACCTGAGGAAGAAGAGTGATATTCCCACCTTTGAGGCGCTTCAAAAGGAATACAAATTAGCCAACTCCGAGTACTTTGGGTACCTACAAATCCGGCACGCATTGAAGACACATGTGGAGACAGGCTCCTCCCCTCCAGAAGTCTCCCCCTTATTAGACAGGTTACTAGACGGACACCTTCCTAAAAAAGCAATCTCTCTGACTTATAAAAAGTTGATAAACACCTCTCCATATCCCCTGGTACAGATGAGGGGACATTGGGTGGGTGACTGGCTCGAGCTGGATGAGGAAGAATGGCAGGTGGCGGTGGCCTTCCCGCGGGAAGTGGCACTCTCTGCAAGGCTACATATTGTCCAGCTCAAAATACTTCACAGAGTATACGTTACGGGGCCCTGTCTGGTCCATATGGAGCGGGCAGAGGGGGGAGACTGCAGAAGGAATTGTAACCAACTGGGTACTTTCATGCACATAATATGGGAGTGTGAGCACATACAACGATACTGGTGCAGAGCGCATGAAGTAATGAGTGAGGTGCTTAAAATGACTGTCCGTCCTGAAGCAAAGAGGTGCCTTCTGAATGTATGGGAACCCACAGATCTATCCAGTAAAGACAAGCTGTGCGCTACATTGGGTTTTATGTTAGCCAAGCAAAATATAGCACAGTTGTGGGGAGCTACAACCGCACCTAACATAGCCCAGTGGAAAACAGACATGGATTGGTGCATGTTTAGGGAGAAGACTGTATAAGCAGCAAGGGGCTGTCCCAAAAAATGCTTCGCGGTCTGGAACAAGGGGAATATCTGTAGCTCTCACGTGGTTCCCACAACGGAAGAGTCCATGGACCCGTGAATGTGTAGATTACTCATGTAGAGCTGTAGTAAACTAATGTAAACATGGGTAAATGGATTACTTCGCTTCCTCTCAAACGATATTTGTAAAGTTGAATGGTATTGACTTAATAAAAAGAATTTATACAAAAGAAAGAAAGTTGATCAGCGTGCTGAATTAGAAAATCTTGACCTTAAAACGGTCTTGAATTCTACTCTTCAAGCTTACCGTTCGACCCCTCATCAGCCACAGGCTAAAGCCCTGCAACCTTGATGTTTGGGAGGGCCATGATGACTTAGTTACCTCAATGGGCCAACAGTAGAACAAATACTGAGCAAGAAACCTGTATAAAAGACTTGGATCATAAAAGGAAAATTAAGGTCTATGTACACAGGCGCCGACATGCAAAGGGTGTTACTTTTCCTAGAGCAGATCAAGTGGTTGTTCGTCAGGCTAGAAAACAAAAAACTGATGCTTCTTTCAATGCTTAGCCATTTCATGTTGCAACCAGCAAAGGAACAAATGTTGACTGCCTAACATCCTGGGAAGTCCATTATGCAAGATTCTTCGCATTTCCAACATGTGGCTCGTTGCTCTTCAGGCAGTGATGTCAATTTAGAGACTGTATCTAAAAGGACAATTGAAAACCCCCTGACTGCTGTTATTCCTACATCACCAACGCTGTTCATGGACACTTCTACTGTATGTCCCCAGTTTCTGAAGACACTATTGGGAAGTGTGATCAGGGCGCTACGAAGACTCATCGAAGAGCTATGATTGTATATACATGTATTGTGAATGCAGGTTTAGAATGTTGAGTTTACTGTTACACACAGATGAATAAAGACGTGTTATACCAAACTCCATCTGCTGCGAAGTCATTGGCGGTTGCCAAGGCTGGGGAGGGCGCTACAAAACCTATATACTTCTGGTAAGTTAAAAGACATTGGGGAATTTGTTTGCTTGTGAAACACTATACTCAAAATTAGAACTGTATTATTTTGGTTTTCACACTAGACAGACACCAACTGTGGAGGAAAGAAAAAAATTAACAGGACAGATGCTATTAATCTGTAATTTAGTAGGTTATAGTAGTATGACGTTAATTTAAGGAGACTTAATGAAATACTAATTCTTTGAACAACGATGATTTCACAATACTTGAGATTGATAGTAACCAAATCCTGGTGATTTAAAGAGAATCAATCTTTAATTGGGCAAGAGTTAGGGCTTTATTTTTGATCATTAATTTTTGGTAGACAGCAAGTTCCTCTTGATCATTCTCATCTTACCTGTATTGATTCTGAACGGTTACATCTCATGAGATTATTTACCTTATGGAGGCTTCTCACCGAAGCATATAACTCCACTCTTTAGAACAACGATGTTTTATGATATAGACTAAATCTTGCCAACTGGGGAGAGGATGTGGCCTAACGGTTAGAGCAGTCAACCTCAAAGCTGGGGAACCGGGTTCGAGTTTCGGCAGGGACACTCAACATTCTGTGTTTGTGGGCAAATCAAGTAATCTCCCCTTGCCTAACAAAAATGAATGTGTCCCTCTATAATGCAACTGGTGCTCATGTAAAGCACTGTGATACCTTTGGGTCTAGTTTGCGCAATTTAAAATGCCCACCAAAAAAACTTAAAGCGATTCTCCCTTGTGAGCTACAATTTGTACATACAGATGATGCTCTTCTTACTGTTCATTCTTTGGAGGTAGAAAGCAAATTTCTTTTTTAATCAGACCTTTATCCACTTTGTTTGGGAATATAAAATTCCCATAGCGTCATACATCA
The DNA here is from genome assembly GCF_964261635.1 of Lissotriton helveticus. Lineage (NCBI taxonomy): Eukaryota > Metazoa > Chordata > Amphibia > Caudata > Salamandridae > Lissotriton > Lissotriton helveticus. The sequence goes on from NC_136057.1 coordinate 675,206,761, forward strand.
GATATCTTATGCGAGATAGTCTATCTTTGGGATTAGTTCTATTAGGACAAATGCCAATTCAGTGATACATTTTAATTAAATCTGTATGATCCTTGAGAAAAATGTGTATGCTAACGAGGAAGCAAATTATTGACTTATAGATCACATGTATGAAATGATTAGATTCTAAGCCAAGCTGGACATCACTGAAAAAATAATAAATGAGCCATGAAGTAACATCGAGGTGAGAATCACCCTTTAAAATAACAGATATGTACTTTGCATACATATGTAACATTATACTGCATAGATAAGAGAGGATGCATTGTTACAAAGGTTATTATAAATAATTTGATGTATGTTAAATCAATAAAGGCTTGTTTCTTTTCTCTTGGAAAAGGACCATACATCGGAAATGATTAAATAAGGTTCTAAATGATTGAAATTCTGTGGAGTTGTTACATTTGTACTGCAACAACTGAGGAGTAGAGTCGCACATCATAAGAAATGTATGATTTAATTTATTGGAATTGACTCAGCATAAGAAAATTTAAATTTCTCTTAGGCTCTCATGAAGATAATGGATTTTGATATCAAGCTTTTCTCAAGAGGTCAAAATATCATTATTTACTAATAATCGGTGGTATCAATGTGCATATTTTTTGTAATTTGTGTGATCTCTGTATTTTAGGAGACGTTTTTAATTCTTTTCAGTCTTGATAGAGAGGGTTACCTTGAAACACGTGTGGACTGGTTTTGGGATTACGTTTGTTTGGACATTGCATGGAATCAATATAACCAGAGTGGATGTGTGAATAAAGGAACTACTGTTCTTTAATTAAACTTCATAGTATGACATGTTTGGTCTGTATGGAGTACAACCTCCCAATAGGATACTACACCTTTGACATTGGCACCAATTTTGCCACCTCGGATGTCAGGGGTAACAAAGGCAGTGGCAGGCATCACAGTTTCGACCGCTGATGACCCCAAAGTGATCCATGGAGGAAGCAATGTCTCATTCTCATTGTTTTATTTCCACTGAAACACATTTGGAAGGACTGTGCTGCACAGGAGAGTTGTACTGCATGTGTATTTGTGACAGGTGCCAACTAAAGCATTAGGTAGAATAACATTTATAAGTCAGACATTGTCTTTAGGCATTCTGGTAAAAGTAGGCTAAGTTTGCAACATTCTCCCACAACATCAAACAAGGTGAATGGAAGTTAGAGATACACAGGATAATTCCATACAATTGTAACATTTGGAGACAGTGACTCTCCAGTTAAAAACAATCTAGTTAAATTGTACTTTACCTTCAATTGTAATGTTTTTCAGCAGGACAGGTTTCACCACTTGTGAACCCATAAGAATACCAGTTGTTCTCCAGTACAAAATGTTGGTCCCTGTTTTTAAAGGTACCTACAAAAGACACAAAAATACTGATAAACCACAACATCCTAAACCATGAGGCTCGGTAGGTTTAATGCACAAATACAGAGCCATAAAACATTTTTCATATCTCGTAGAAATTACATCATACTCACAGCCTTTGTAGATCTTCACAATTGCCCACTGTGTAGTTAGTAACCTCTTCATGTATGCTAAAGCACAGCCATGACATTAGAAATGCAGTCAGGGGGGCGTGGCCAAGTTGGCGACCTAGGCGGACGTGCCTTGAGGAGGCTCCTCGCTCCGGGCTCTCTCCTCTGGCCTAACCGGGTTCAAAGTGTCCCCAGAACCACTTTTGGGGGCCGCAACAGCAGCAGAGTTGAGGGGATGACCTTGGAAGAGTTCCCGGAGAGCCGCCCGTCAGCTGACTCACCTTCACGTAGGAGGCCGGGTGTCCCGTAATGGCAGCCATGTTGCGGCAGATATAAGTGACCGTCGGCGATCTGCACCCCGCATCACCATCAAGCCGCCCGACTCTGCTCTGTCCTGTCCCACGCTGGGCTGGGCCCTGTCCCGCGCTCTGCGTGCTGGGGACGGGCCGGGCCCTTCGCTGCTTGGGCGGTGGAGACCCGCCGCGGACGCCGGAGGGGGCCGTCAGAGTCCCGGAGCGGCTCGGCCGAAAATCGAGGCCGGGGCCGTGGGGCCATGCCTGGCACCAGGAGGTGCCCTCGAACGGAGGTGGAGTTGGGAGCCTCCTAAGAACCGAGGAGCACCGGCACGGCAGCATCGGGAGTGGGGCACAGAGGGACGTGGCGAACAACGCGTAGGACTTTGGCGCCAAGGTCGGGCGCAAGGTTAATAAAATGGCGTCGCTGCTGTGGACCCGACTCTGAGGCCATCGCGGGACCCCCTCCTTATCTACAGGAGAGCCGGCTGCCCCTCCCCGCCTTACTGGATCGCGCAGGACCATTGTTCCCCTGGGGGGGGCCCCCGCAGCTTGGGAGGCGGTCCACCAGTGCTCCCCAGTCACGGGCACCAACAGCGGGAGAATCGAGGCCGGGGACGAGGGCCTAGCACCATGAGGCTCCCAGAGCGGCAGACTCCACAGCAGGCGAGAGGGGGGCCTTTGCCTGTGGGCCCAGCATCAGGAGCCTTGTCATGCCAGTTGGGGTGTGGCTGATGAGAGGACTTGGCTGATAGAGACAGACTTGTAACCGGGGCCTGGATCAGGGGCTGGTACGCCATTGGGGGGCCCGCTCCCATGCAGCCTGAAGTGTCTGCCGGCCCCCCACCTGGGGATTGCTCCAACCTCTGGGGAGAGCTCTCCGCCTATGGACTGGTGGAGCACTGGAAGGGCAGGACCCGCGGGCCCAACAAAGAACCCGGTGGTGCTGTCACGCACTGCCCTGGACATTGGCCTCCATCATAGCTGCCGCACTGACGCTGGGGGAGACCCGCGGTGAGTGGGTGCCTGGGGTGAGCACATTTTGGTGAGCGCCGTGGCCTGGCGCTGGGATGACGCGGTACACTTCTGCTCACCCCCCGCGGCTGGGTTCAGGCGTGTGTACATTGGAGGTACTCCTGGAAGGGCCTACCGGGTCCCGGGTCACAGGAGCCTCACCAGGAAAAGCAGGCCAGGGGCAGGGACTTAACGGTGCTCCAGAGACATTCACAGCCTCAGTCCAGGAGCTCGAGCGTGGGCTGCTGGGGATGGAGAGGCAATCAGGGCGACTCGCAAAAAAGGAGAGCGCACCCTCAAAGATATGCTGATCAAAAGTCCCAGTAAAGGAGATAAAGGCCCTCCGTCTCCACCCCCACCCAAGCCACAGTCGGACAACACGGACGGGGAGGCACCGATTACCCGTACGTTCCTTGAATCGCTCTTCAACTCACTCAGGGAAGACTTCCAGGTTGCGGGGGAGGTGAGAGAGATGCGGCGCGACGTAGACAGTCAGGGTAAACGGGTGGCTGGTCTTGAGGGTAATGATCAAACCAGGAGCGCAGAGGTGGATAACTCCAACAAGAACTGATCTGTCTCAAGGAGCAACAGGTGGACCTCCAAGCCCATGCAGAGGATCTTGAAAACAGATCACGTAGAAACAACATATGGGTCCGGGGGGTTTAGCGGTCTGCAGAAGGAACAGACGTAGCAGACTATCTGCAGGGTTTGTTCAGGGACATCCTGGGTGCTGGCCCGGAACTGGACATTCAGATCGACAGGGCGCACAGAGTGGGCCCGCCGTGGCGGGGCACTGCCCCTCCCCCAGACATTCTCGCTTTTTTTGCCGGATTTCCCCCTAAAGGAAAGGATCCTCAGGGAAGCTAGACTGAAACAACCCCTCCATTATCAAGGACATGCGGTGGCCCTAATCCAGGAGCTCTCCATCATCACTCTACAGAAGCGGAAGGCGTTTAGGGGGGTCACCTCCTTCCTCAGAGACAAAGGCGTAGCATACTCCTGGGGCCACCCCTTCAGACTGATATTTAAGTGGAACGGAGTGCTCCATCAGATGAGGTCCGTTCAGGAGACCTGCGACCTCTTGGGCCTCGCCCACACCAACCAGGGCAGCTCGCCACCCCGGTCCCAGCAATCAAGAGATGGCGAATGACAAAGGGTGCGCAGACGACGAACCTCGACAGCAACGAGCTTGAAGCCAGACCTGACTACCCTGTCACAAGAAAGAGAAGCTGCTGTGTCGGCGGTGCTCAGAGACACTTCTCCCACAGCCTGATTGAATTCTCAGCGGGGGAGAAACCAATTGTGATTCATAGCTGGCCAGCCAGGGCGAGGGAGCGGGGGGCCGCTCGTCATTGAGGTTGCACACTCCGGCACATACTTTTTCCATATGTCTGCGAGGAGGGATGACAGACATGGGACTTTGATTGTGTGTTGGGGGTATCCAGTTGGGGCTAGGGAGGGGGGCTGGGGCGTTTGAAAGGGTTGGTGAAGGGGGGGTGGGGGCCGGGGAAGGCGGGAGGGGGACAGTTGGGGCTGGGAAAGGGGGTTGGGGGATGGCAGGGTGGCAGGAACCGGTGTGTCACCTAGGAGGGACCCTTGACCGGGCATCTAGTAGCGGCTGGGGATTTCGGGACCGCGCTGCCTTACCACACTCTGACTCTATGATGGACTCTACCATGAAGATAGTTACCCTCAATGTGAAAGGGCTCAACAATCCCATCAAGCGTAGAGCCATTCTGTCCTATCTAGAAAATTCTGGGGCTTCCATCTGTCTCATTCAGAAAACACATTTGTTGTCTAAAGACTGGCATAGGATGCGATCCCGTGCCTTTCCTCACCAATACTATTCCTCTAACATGGATAAGAAGGGGGGGGGTTGCCATACTGGTAGCCAGACATTTCCGGGGCTCAGTGGTGGAGGTCAGGGGTAGACTGCTAGCACATACTATCAAGGTGGGGGGCATGACTTTAGTTGTGGGGTCTCTCTACGCTCCTAAGATGGGCCAGGAATCATTTCTTAAGGGTGCAGTGTTGGATGTCTTACTGAGTCAGGATAAACATGTTCTTATTGGGGGGGACTTCAATCTTGTTATGGACTCAGATCAGAATAGGTCAGTCACCGCTATGGTATGACAGGGGCACTCTCACCGGAGGGAAGGACTTGGCTGGGCCAAAGAGGGCTTCTGGATATTTGGCGGGAGGCCAATCTCAAGAGTACACAATACACATTTTACTAACACGTACACCATAGGTATGCTAGGCTGGACCATTTTAATAGTTCCTCGGAACTTTACCCACTGGTGGATAAAGTGGAAATCGTCCCTGCCGCACTCTCGGATCACGATGCTGTGTCACTCTCCCTCTCAGTCCCTCGTACACGCACAACTAAAGGCAAATGAAGGTTACGAGAATCCCTACTACACAAGGCAGGGGTGCATCAGCAGCTCAGTAAATGTATCACCGATTATCTCTTGACCAACGATCAACCTGACACACCTCTCCCCGCGCTTTGGGGGGTGCTTAAAGCGGTAGTGCGGGTGGGAACTGATAGCGCTTTCCGCAGCGGAAAACAAGGAGCGAGAGGAACAAAGGGAATTGCTCAAGGCCAAGGTCACAGAACTTGAACGGGTTCATAGCCGCACGGGGGCCCCTAGGATCTGGTGCCAATTGAAAGCGGCTAGGGCACAACTTGCAGGCCTGGACCTGGACCGTGCGGAATTCGCGGCCTGCGGCTTAAACACACTTATTACGTGGGGGGTAACAAAACAGGGCATCTCCTGGCGAGCAAACTTCGGGTCCGCACCCAGCAGGCTAAGATTACTACCATCAATGATGCCCGGGGCGAGACGGTAACGACTGATGACATGATAGCGGACTCTTTTAGGGAGTACTCAGCGTCTCTTTATAGCAGGGACCCGACTGTTTACAGGATGGGCGAGGCCTACCTTAGCCAAGTGGCAACCACGGCCCTTAACTCTTCGGGGGCAGTGGCTCTGGACGCGCCTATCAGGATCGAGGAGGTCATTGGAGCGATCTCTAGACTCAAAACGTTGAAATCCCCAGGGCCCGACGGCTTCTCTGCGGGTTTTTATAAGTCATTCTGCCCGCTCATAGCGCCAATTTTAACTCGCCTTTTTAATTCTTTTAAGGGGCCGTGCACCATCCCACCAGATATGCTAGAAGCAGACATCATTGTGCTGCCCAAACCGGGGAAAGATGCTTCCCAATATTCCGCATACAGACCTATCTCCCTACTCATTCTGGATTTAAAGATATTCACTGGGATTCTAGCTTCCAGATTGGGCCCAAGGCTGCCTGGCATCATAGAGCCTGACCAATCTGGCTTTATTCCGATCCGCCAATGTAGTGACAACACCAAACACCTCATACATCTCGTTGACAAAGCCCACTATAATAAGTCGAACACCATGCTACTGTCGATCGATGCTGAGAAGGCGTTTGACAGGGTGGACTGGGGGTTCTTAGATAAGGTGCTGGCACACTTTGGTATCGGGGATCGTTTTAGGGCCTGGGTCACGAGTTGTTATGCTAAGCCTAGGGCATCCATTCGGGTGAACGGCACGCAATCACGCCCATTTGACATTCAGAGAGGAACGAGGCAGGGGTGCCCTCTATCCCCCTCCTCTTCGCGCTCTACATAGAACCTCTTGCCCAGAGAATCCGGGATAACCCTGACATCCGAGGGGTCTCCTTCGGTGGGAATCCCACACACTCAGTCTGTACTCGGATGACATTCTGGCTGCACTAGAGACACCTAAGCAGTCCGTGCCCGCGTTCCTGTGTGAGCTAGAGGCCTTTGGTGCGGTGTCGGACTTTAAAGTTAATACGGGGAAATCCATGATTCTTCCCTTGGGTAGCAATGTTTCCAAGCCGGCGACCACACCCCCGGCATTTGGGGACCTTCGAGTTTGCCCAGAGATCCCATATTTGGGAATTACTCAAACACCATCCACGGAGCAGACGGTCTCCTCGACTATACACAACTCACATCTCAAATCCAGGGTGATGTTTGCCGATGGCAGCAATACCCGCTGTCCTTATTGGGCCGCATTGCGGCGATAAAGATGTCCATATTGCCTAAAATCTTATATGACTTTCAAACCATCTCTGCTAGCCCACCCCTAGGAACTCTCCGCAAGCTCCAGGACACCATCCAACACTTCATCTGGGCGGGGAAACGGCCACGGATGCGCAGGGTTCTGTCTCATCGCACCCCAGATGAGGGAGGATTGGGGATCCCTAACCTTCTACAATACTACCAAGCAGCCCAACTCCAATACTTGGTGGAGTGGAGCCGGTCTGAATCGGAAAAGAGGTGGCTCTTTTTGGACCGGGCGATGGCGCAGATCGCTCTATGGAGGGTGCCCTTCTTGAAGCATGCGGACAGGCTGAAATATCTTAATAGATCTCCTATCACTCGCACCATTATGAGGGTTTGGGACGCAGTCGAGAGTCGGAGGGGGCTCACTAAGTTTCCCTCACAGATGACACCTCTGCTCGACAACCCGGACTTTAAACCCGGGATGGACAGACTGGCTTTCACGCAATGGCGCACATCCCCGTGCCAATCGGCAGGCCACTTATTCGATCTAAAGGGGTTCATGCAACTCTCGGAACTCCAGCAGTTCTATGACTTTCACAACCCGAGCAGATACCAATACTTCCAGCTTAGACACTGGCTGATGCATCCGGAGGTGCAACCACTGGGAAGTAGGAAGCTGTCGGCTTATGAGAAATGGCTAGTCACTAAAGAATCAGATCAGAAATTGATCTCGGAGCTTCACCGCATGCTCCACCCGCCGCTCCCCGCATTGCGTTCAGCTGGTCAGAGGCGCTGGGAGGGTGAGTTGGGCAGGGCTTTTTCTGATCAGGAGTGGCCGGCCATATACTACAGAGCGAATCATACTGCAAGGAACACTGAGCAGGAAGGCGGCAGTCAAAGTTTCCACCTATTGGTACTTAACGGCAGCCCACCTGCACAGAGGTAACCCTGCTCGGAGTCCTACTTGCTGGAGGGGATGCGGCGAGGAAGGTACACTGACTCACCTGCTCTGGGGGTGCCGGGAGGTTCTTAACGAAATTGACAACCACTTTGGCACCAAGATCTCTAGGTTCCCAGCGTACACACTCTTGGGCCTACCCAACAAACTCACTTTCCCTCTGAAATCAGTCCAGGGAAAACATATGGGTTTAGCCTTAGGGGCGGCAGTGCAACACATTCTATCGCTCTGGGGTACACAGACCCGACGGACTCACACAGGGTGGCTCCATAGATTGTGGTACATTGGAGGCATCGAGCATATATAGGCCTCCCTCACCCAATCTCTGTCCACTTTTGCCACTACCTGGCAGCCTTTGATCGCAATCCTGTTGAAAGAATTTAATGAAGTCACATGCCCGAAATACCTCCGCCTTCTGAGACTCACGGACTCTACACACTCGGAGGACTCAGTGGAGACATAAGCGCATCTACGTCGCAATACGCTCGACGTACTCTGGGAATATCTCAGACACACCGGTTCCGGGAGGGGTGGGGTGGGAGGATGTTGGTGATTTTTTGGTTCCTATCGTAAAACTGAGTTTCTGTTTGGAGAACTTAACAGGGACACTTAGCCAGTCAGGCATTCCGGGACACTTACTTTGCAAACGGCCTGCACCACTGCTTCATGAAGGGGCTTGGGGGCAGTTGAGGGACCTTGGGAGGCCTTTGTATGGTTGCAGCGTTACAAGATGCCTGTACGATGTATTTTTCATTGTCTGAAACTCAATGAAATAAAGTTAACAAAAAAAATGCAGTCAGGGCCCACTATTAGCTGAGGACTGCAGGAGAAACTCCACACATCTCTAAGCTTAACCCGTGCAATTCGCTTAATCAACAGTGTCTTAGTAAAAGCTGATCATTCTAATTGGAATGAGGGCCCACTGTTTTTTCTGTCGTGCTGGAGGTAGCTACACCAGTCTCTTAGCTTTTTTTACCCAGAATGTGGTGTATAAAAAAGAAGAGCCAGTTTTATCCGAAACTCTGTACATTAACAACATCATTACTTTCCTCTGTGTGAAGGGACTGACACATTACTGTCTGCGGAGCAATGGCCTGGAGATCGAACCCTTGCCTGCAGCGCTCTTCTTTCACAATTTCCCTTCCAAGACTGATAAAAGGAAACGAAGCTTCCAGAAATGACGGCGAAGACTTGGAGAAACTTAGGAAAGAAAATTCAGTCTACAAAAGGCTGTGGAGTAAATTTCTAAAAGCAAAGGCAAACTGACTGATATGGAGAAAAGCCAGCTTCTGGAGAAAATACTTGCACTGGAAACTGAAAAGGAAAAAAACAGCCAGGAGCTTTCGGAGAAGAGGAAAGTAATCAACATTTAAAAGAGAAGCTGACGTCGAAAGAGGGCGACGCCATAAACTCGCAGCTTAAAACGAAGGTAGCCGAGAGGTGGGAACAACTGTACAAGTCCCTTTCTGAAGAGACCGACAACCAGAAGAAACAACTATACACGGTCACCGCCAGATGTGTGGAGCTTGAAAACCGAGCCATTGCCAACCTGGTTTCACAGGAAAGCAGTGTAAGCCAAAGTGGGGCGGCAGTGGAACAAAATGTAATTGAAAGCCAGCTAAAAGATGCCTTGGGAAAAAAACAACAGTGGCTTGAATATGACCGACAGCGTGAGGCTTACGTTAAGGGATTGGTGTCCAGAATATATGACTTGGAGCAGCAGCTTGAGACGGCGAACCAAACACTCCAACATAAATCCAAAGAAAACAGTTCAGAAGGTCAGAAACTTGACGAACAACAAAAGTACTATGACCAGCGCTTGATGACAGCAAAAAAAGACCTCGAAGAAGAAAGAAAGAAGACTGCTCAGCTGCAATTTGATATTACTGAATTAAAAAAGAAATATGATGACAAAAGTCGGGAAATGGCGCATTTAAATAATAACCTGCACTCGCAGCTTGCAGAAGAACATCAGCAGAGAGAAAAATGTATGGCAGAAAAAGTGCAGAGGTTGAAGACCGAAATAGAAATAACCAAACAAAAACTTGAAGAGGAAAAGCAACGATATGATGCCCTTTCACCTCAGGCTGAAGTTCTTCAGAAATGTTTATCGAAACAACAAGAAGAAAATAAGAGGAGCACCTTTCTGGAGCAACAGGTTGCGAGACCCGGAGAGGGGGATCCTTGCCGCGGGAAGTAGCAGAGACTTCGTGCCACCGGTGGGGCCCTCCAACCCCTCCTCCCTGACAGCGTCGAGTGTGCCGAATGACGATCACCGGGAGCTAGAGTTCCTGCGACCGTCGCAATCGCTCCCAGGATCTGGAGAGGAACACCCGGTCCGGTGGACCCAACTTCACAGTGTGTGCACCCGGGGACACATACATCCTATTGAGGCCAGAGTCGGCGGAATCGCCCCGGAGGAGTGAGCGGACGTAGAACATATTTGGGGACATCCAGAGACGGAGTGGGAGGAAGCACACATTGCCAGAGGAGCCCCCAACCCTCAGACACCCTCGGAAAGGATGCCGAATCCACGAGTAGCAGTGGGTGGATCCCGCAAAGGGACTGCTGAGCATGGACGAGCTGGGCCTGGAGTAAGGTCGGGCACGGTATTATTTTTCCCCTCCACCTCCCCTCCTGCGCCTCCGTTCTGCGCTGAAGGAGAGACCTAAGGCCATGGTGCGGCGCAATGAGGGGGTGTGTGCGGACGCCTGTTTGTGTGTGCGCGAATGTGCGTGTATGAAAGACTATGTTCACATTTGTTTGTGCTTGTGCATCTCTGTACGTGTGATGATGTGGACATGCATTTGGGTGTTTTTGTATTAGAGCATGTGATTCTATGTGTGGTTGTGGTTGTGGGAGCAGATGTTTCTGTATGTGGGCTTATGTCTGTGCATGTGATGGTGTGTGCACGTATTTGAGTGTCTTTGTATTAGAGCATGGGATTGTACCTGTGCTTCTGCGTGTAGATGTTCCTGTGTGCGTGCTTGTATGCGCCCTCTGTTCGAGTATGAGAGTGTGTGCGCACATTTGTGTGTGCTTGTGCATGTCTGTGCGTGTGATGGTGTGTGTGAATGTATTTTCGTGTACGTCCTTGGGTAGTTTTGTTCTGGAGCATGTGATTGTATGTGCGCCTGTGTTTTTGATAGCTTCTGTGTGTGTGTCTGTGTGTATGAGAGTTGGAGCTCATTTGTGTGTGCATGTGCATGTCTGTGCATGTGATGATGTTTGCGTGTGCATTTACTTGGGTGTTTTTGTATTAGTGCATGGGATTTTATGTGTGCTTGTGTTGTTGGATGTTTTCTGTCTATGTGCTTGTGTGTGTGTGCGTCAGTGCACATATGAGAGTGTTTGCTCACATTTGTGTGTGCTTGTGCATGTCTGTGCGTATGATGGTGTGTGCACGCTGGATTTGTTATTCTCTGGCGGCTGCTGGCCTGGATATTGTCTTTAACTGCCAGATGCCTGACCTTAGGATGGCCTCCTTTGTACCAGTGTACAGTACAGTCCCCTGCCTGACCCAAAGATGGCTTCCATAGTGGCCCCCTACACGTTGTTTTACTTCCTGGGACAACAATTGGACATTGACCAGACCTTGAACCTATCCCCTAACCTGTCTACACATCAGGACTTGGAACCTGCAGAACTTACCCCAGACTGTGGAGACCTAGCGATTTGTCTGATGCCTGGTGGAGCTACCATATAGCTAAAGAGGAGATGGGTTGTGGACTCCCCCTCACCCCCCCGCCATCACCTGCCCAGCCGTACCTTGGACAGGTTTTCCCCTCGTCTCTACGCCCTATCTTCCTCCTACCCCTTTACCCCATCCCCTTACATTTCCTTGCTCCATTCACCTTGTCCCCTATGTTCTTTAAATGCTTTTCTTGATACTTATGTAACTTTTAACTGATGTAAATTGCAACATTATTGTTCCTCATGTAAGGCGGTCTGATTCCTTCGGGTCTAGCCAGCGCTATATAATAACTCATTAATTAAATTTGTTCCCATTTAGTACTCTTTCTCTCTTTGTCTACCTCCCTAGCTCCTATCCCCTCTTCCCTGAATCTCTCATCTTGCTTGGTAGTCTGCCTAGCCCCTGTCTTTTGTGCCCTTTGACTAAGCACTCCTTCTCCCCTTGTTGGGGAAAGATCCAATATTTATACTCTGGAGTCTCAGCGATCCCGCTGAGAGAGTCCACTGTGCCAGGGGAGCCACTCACAGCTGAGGTATGGTATGGCACCCCTTGCCAAAGCACTCCCTCTCTCCTTTTTTTGGGGAAGGATCCAGTATGTAGGCCTTGGAGTCTCAGAGACCACCCTGAGAGAGTCCACTGCGTAAAGGTAGCCTCCCGCAACTGAGATAGGGAAGTGATACCCCTTCACCTGGGATCACAGCTTACCGGACTTTGGATGTTGCTTTGACTCGTCTACCGGTTTGTGTCCCGTCGCCCTTCCCCTCCTCTTTCCATGCGGTATCCTTCAACCTCCCCTCCTCTTTCCCACCTTCATTACCTGTCTACTTCCCCAGTTCCTTCTCCCTCCCCTAAATCTTTCCCCCTGCCTGCTTTTCCCCTTACGTATTTGTGCTTATTGTTTATCTCTACCTTACAAGTAACTATGTTGCCATGCTCTAATAACTGTGTAACCTTTGCAACGATGTAACCTGTAACTATGATCTGATACTCATGTAAAGCGCTCTGATACCTCCGGGTCTAGACAGCGCAATATAAAACCTTTAATATAAATAAATAAATCAAATGAGCAAAGTTCTGTCACTTGCTATTTTCAATAAATCTTTCTCAGTTGAAAAAACATTGTTTTCATCTTAACTGCACAAAAATAAATATCTATCACAAAAAAAAACGTAACCAATAACCTGTGTAATACAATCCTATGCAACCTTCTCGGAATTCTGTTAACATTTACAAATCCTCAGCCTTCAAACTTCTGGTTTATATATTGACTGATACCAATTTTTTATCCCATATATTGCCTAAAAAATGAAAGTTTAAAGTGAGTAAAAGTTACTAATGTGTTAACTGTGGTTTTGCCAGGAAAACTGAAGGGTCATAAAGTTTATGAATAGGACTCCTGGTTTCATGGTATTTCTTTTTTTAACATTTCCGTCTTTATTTATCCAGATTTCATTTTTGGACATCTGATCTGTATTCATCCATATTTATTTTGAGTTGTCTGAACAAAGGAATTTGTAACTTGTAATGTCTATGTTTATTTAACTCATTAATGTGCACATATACTGTGACACCTTCATGGTTTTCGTACATAATAAAGCAAAATATAATAAAATAGTACACTCAAATGAACCTATTAGCATTATAAGAGAAACAAATGTTGCAATATGAAGTTTTTTAAGGAATGGGCACCCTGTTTTAAAACTCTCTGTATTGTCAATCTGCACAGCTGTTGGCCTGGAATTAATGAGTGATAGCATAAAGAGGCACTCAAAAGAAGCCACATCTTCTGTATTTTTCCGCTTTTAAGATTAAATATAGACATGTAATCCTCGATTGTCTGTCTGTATTTACCTGTACAAATCCGAAGAAAATGGAAAACTGGAAGCTTTATTTAGGAGTTAAGGTGCTATCTTCACCTCAGGTCACACGATCCCACGACATTAAGCCCACCTTAATTCCCTACCCTAGTACTGTCTGAGAAAGCTTAAAATGAGATTTGTTTTAGGAACTCATTGATTATGGTAAAAATGTGTAAAAGGCTGTATGACAACATGTCTAATTTTTGGAAGTAAACCTGAAAAGCACTAGCAAAAATGGCCATTGTTCGTTTTCATGTGATGGTAGGTGTGTAATGCTGCATGTGTGCATGTATGATGGTGGGTGGGAGTTTGTGCAATGGTAGGTGTGTTAGTGTATGATGGACTGTGTGGGTGTATGATGTTTGTTGTATGGACTTGAAGGTGGATGTACAGATGTATGATTGTGTGCTGGTGTAAGAAGTTGGCTGCGTCAATATATGATGGTAGCTGTGGTGACACGTTGTGGGTGTGTAGCTATAGCATGGTGGGTGTGTTGGTGCAGGATGTTGTCTGTGTTGGCATATTAAATTGGCAGTGTGGACATATGGTAGTGAGTGTACAGATGATGGTGTGTGGATATATGATGGTGATTGTGTTTATGTATATTGGAGGGTGTGTGAATGTATAATGGGTGGTTTGGCATATGATATTGGCAGTGTGGACATGTGATGAAATCTTATAGTTGTATGATGATAAGTGTGTTGGGGTAATATACTGGTGTCGGGTCATATAAAATATGGTTTTGTTGACGTATCGAAGTGCTGGCATAGGATTTTGGTTGAACAAATTTATGATGGTGAGTGTATTAGTTTGTGTATTTCCTATGATGGTTGTAGTGTGGATTGAAGGTCGTGGGTGGATTGGTATTTGAAGTGATTGTGTGAATGTATGAGAGTTGGTATGTGATGTTGCTGGTTTTGCCATATGATGGTAGATTTGTTCGGTGGATGTATGATGGGGAGTGTGTTGGTATATGACAGTAGCCAACAGAAGACCTTTGCCAATGTTTATTTGAATTACATTTGCAAATCCTCTGTGGATTCGTGAATCCACAGGGGATTCTTTAATTAATGGTCCAGATATCTCTAAAATTTTACATCCTAATGCCAAGACGGGAACGCTTTTTTTTAACTACTAAAATGGATTTGCTCAAAACTACATAAAGGCATTTCCTTGAGTAAAGTTTTCTTTACATTTACAAGCCGGGTTTTGTGTAATTTCATTCAGTTCTTTTTTTTCATATTGAGGAGCAAAGGATCCTCTTGGAGTTAAAATGATAAATGTCACTTTTGGGACCCTCCCCACTATTTTTAGGCCCCGCTTGATGGATCTGTAGAAAGCTAGCCATAAAAAATCCAAAGCGAATGTAGTTGTTTATAAAGTTTTGTGCAGGCTGGAACAGTGTGAAAGGTATTTAGAAAAATAAATGCCTTGTCAAAGGAAAATCTGACTTAACCATTACTGCAATCTCTACCCCAGAATCACCAAGCAACTTACTAGAAGACTACAAACTACTGAAAACTCGGCAGCCAGACTCACCCTCAACCTCCCACACAAAACTCGCACGGCAACTCAGGGAACTACGCTGGCTCCTAATACATAAATTTACTCAATTCAAATCTCCTCACGCACACATTCAAGGCACTACACAACTCCGGGCCCACTTATCTGAACAGTCACATCCCCTTTCACCAACTACCCAGACATCTCAGCTCCACAGGATGCTTACTCGCACACATCTCAAGCATCTACAGAACCAGATCACTAGGACCAGTGTTCTCTTACATTGCTACTGAAGCACGGTACGACCTCCCACTCACATCAGAATTTCCTCCTCTCTTCTTGAATTTGGCAAGAAGCTGAAGACCTGGCTTCAACCTGCCATAGGCAGGGTTAGGCACACACACCTGCTCACTGGCTGGATCCCCTCGTGGGTGATTGTGCACTTAACAAATACACATAACATAACTACAGAGGCAATATTCCCATCTTTGTAATATAAGTATATTTATAACAATAATCATTAACACCTTGTATTATGAGCCTACTTATAAAGCCATCAAATATTTCTGGTCACATAATCAACTATCAGGTCAAAGGCTAAGTTGCTTGTGGAGGTAATCTGAACCCCGAGATGGCAATATAGAAGTATTTTATAGATGTTATTTTGTATGTGTTTTTATACTACATTTTTATTTGTAATGTAGTTTGTAGGATACAATTGCTTTTCTCCCCAAGCACAGCCATTTTTTCATTAAGAAAGAAGGTGAAATACTTGACCTCTTGGTTGTCCATGTTAAAAAGAAGAAAACAGTTTCATTGCGGAGTTCTGAGTGCATGGATACCTGCTCTGGGTGTGAAAATTTCCACAAGAAGATACCAACTTCATAACCTCCACTTTCTCGAAGCAAAAGCTCATAATGTAAAAGACCAATGGCAAAATGTTAAAAAATTATTCCAAAGCTTTCCATTTAGCAAAAAGCTGGCAAGCAAATTTTATTTAGCGTTATCACTAAATGCATACGATTTTGGCCAAGAAAGAATTGACAAGACAAACATACGATTATAAGGTAGGTGCTGTGCACGCGCTGACCAACTCTAACCATGGGACTCCTGAGTAATTTTAACTATCTTATTCTGAAACTGTGCGTGAAATGTGCTCCAGCAAGAAAAAGACACGAGTTATTGCATTGCCATCGATAGTTAAAAATGAAAAAGTAGTTATACTCTCGAGATCACGTCAGACCCTATCAAGCTCAATACATTATATTCAAGTTTGCAACAAAAATACCTTACTAGATTATTTCATCTTACTGTGGAAAACATGCGCATGAGGCAAGGTTTCAACAGTTTATTTAAAAAAATGAAAAGTGGAATGAGACGTAAAACCACAACCAGAAATTGCAAGTTGACGTGCACTTACCGAATGATCTGCCCATTCTCCGTGATCAGTTAGTTTAATCCACTTGTCATTCGAGGACTCCAGATCTTGGCACTGATCATTTTGAATCTGAAAATTGTAAACAGCAGCTATTATTAAATAACTGTTTAGCAAATTTGCATAATAAAGAATGTCGTTATATTACGATCCTTGATAATACTGCAGAACTTTCCCTAGTAGCGTGCCTACTTTATAGTATAGTTTTACTGTAACGCAACTGTAAATGATTACAAATCGAACTATGCTTTCAAGAGGTCTATTTATTTAAATTGTTTAAGTGTGCTTTGTTTTTTATAATAAGAGTTGCAAAAGTTTCTCTAGGACTCACAAGCGCTCCTTTCAGAGACATGTTATGAACCTAACTGCAAAACAGAATGAGAAACTCGGGAATGGGAAAAGAGGCAGACTTCCTCTTCCAGGTATTTTCACCTTTAAGCCTCATACTTATTTTTGGCACTCTCTCAGTCATAATGTTCAGTTCACAAGTGAACCAACATGACATGCGGTGGTTGGAGGACATTTTCGGGAATGCCATCACATCACTCTATGTGAGGTATCTGTGTGGGCAAAAATAAAGGACTTTAGAAAGTGGTAAGAAGAGGCTGCAAGGACGTTGGGGTGGTTGGAAAAAACGAAATCACCAATCTCTAGGTATACCCTTGCATTTTCTTGGTTCAATTCCAGCAGGGAAATATGGAAGCATTCTTGACCTATTGGTTTTGCCAGTGCTTTTTGTGATGCTTTGCAAAAAAAAAAAAAAAAAAGAGAGTGCAATGAAATGACCGCTGCTGGCATTCACGTCATTCTACCAGCACATCACATGCAAGAATGTGTCACCACGTATGTACTCCAACAAAAGGACAAATACTCTATTTAAGTAGAGTGGCGGAGTAGAGGGTTGTAGAATTATATTGAGAGGCCTAGTGTACAGTGGAGTGATGTAGAGTGGAGTGGTGTAGACTGGAGTGGCGTGGAGTAGCATTGTGTGAAGTGAACTGAAGTGGAATTAAGTGGAGTGGCGTAAAGTGGAGTAGATTGGCTAAGAGTCACACAGAATGGAGTAGCATAGAAGAGAGTAGAATAGAAGAGTGGCATAGATTAGAGTGGCATAGCGTGGAGTGGTGTAGAGCAGAGTGAATGAGAGAAGAGTGGTGTGAAGTTGAGTGGCATACAGTGCAGTAGTTGTGGGCGTAAAACTAAATTGTCAATAGAGACGATAGATAGGGTGAAAGCAACATAAATAAGAACCCATATACCTGTGTTAAATGTAGGAAAGCACATTGCATGTTCAGGAAGAATACCGAAATGCTTATAAAATAAAAATAAAAAGTAAGCTGCAAAAAGACAAGGAAGAACAAAATGAGGAAGGTCACACGTAGTTGGTCCATGCTCCAGGTCGGAGCTAAAAAAAAGAAAAGAAGGTAAGCCTATGGATGTAAAACAATCGAAAGATTGCACATGAGTAACAAAAACATTTATTGGCATATTGTGGGCAGGTTGTAATGCTGCTGAATTGTACATTTCTCACACCACAGCACATTCACTGTGCAGGGAAGACCTAAAAAGGAGTTCGCCAAGTGTGAGCAGTGAATGAATACAAATCAGCCAATGAAAAGTAAGGTAATGAGGCAATACTTGAAGGGAGACAATGCTCCAAGAGAGGCATTTACAAGAAGAGGAAAACAAGCCATTAAATAAGATGCAGGCAAATGAGAGTGACAAAGTCAACCAATAGTAAGACCGGATTCTAAGACCACTATACATTTTTGGTATGGTTCAAAAGAGGCTTTAGCCTATAGATAGCTAAAAGCTGTCTTGTTGGGAGGAGCTAAGAGCTGAGTGAGCGTTCACAAGTAGAGGAGCATATCTGTATTCCATGGTAAGGATAAAACATACCACTGCATGTGTTTGCACCACTGTGCTCCATAGTAATTTTTTTTTAAAGTATAGAAACCACACTACCAGTCTTTCAAACAGCAGCAAGGATCAGCAAGATCTGCTGTAATGTACATGTTATATTTAGCAGTTGTGTACAGTGCCCATGCACCAAACAGTAATAGGGTGGTTCAAGAAATAAACCGGAAACAATATTACCCTACTATAGAGATCTAGGATTTTAAGGGTTGAGATATTAGGTTGAAAAAATCAGCAGAACATTATTTAAAAAAAGCCTGAAATTTGTTTTTTCTTTTTTTAGATGGAATGTGAAAGGCAGGAGAGAAAGATTTGTCTTATGATCAGCAGAAAGACTCCTACCAATAGCTGTAGCTCATGTCAAAAACTAATGGTGTCCTTCTAAAGTTCTGAATGTTGGTACTTTCAGTTTCCAGTCAGAGACAACTTTGTTTCGGTCAGTGAGAAGGTTGGAAAGGTAAGGAGGTTTATTCTGGTGCAAGGCTTTATGTACTAAATAGCCAAAATGGAATCTAATTCTTGCTTCTAATATAAATTTGTAGTCAACTAAAATTGATTTGGATTTGGTGATTTGAAGAAGAAATTAGTCTGCTTGCCTGCATAATGTAATATGGCCTTGAGTGGGATAAGCAAACATGGAAGCACTCCTTCAAAGATGGCATAGGCAATGTCTAAGCAAAAATTGGAACATAAATTGGATAATTGAACTACTATTTGGAAAGCATGTTTACTGTTTGCACAATTCCATTCCTAGCAAAATCATGGGTTATTGTTTCCGAAATAAACCCCCAGCAGATCGCTGGGGTAAAAAACAAAAAGAGTCCTAAAAGTTCATGAGTAAAAGAAAAATGAGTACCAATCAATGTATTCTTTACCAGCAAAAGCAGTAATCTCAGATAATATTATCTTTCCTTGTCCGTTTTAAGACATTATAAAAGGCACTTAAGGGCCCTATTGCTGAATAGGAGCATATGTATGCATGTAAGCTCATCTTTTCCAGAACGTTAAATATCCTCCTGTAAAGTGCTTAGCTTGCTAATGAATAAATAAGTGCCAGCACCCAATTATTTTTCAGGAAGGGGCAGTGTAAGGAGGAGGGGAGAAAGGCCTGCAGTGCCACTAAAGCCCAGAACCTCCAATCACCTATTCCAGCTGCCCACAAGTCATCTGAACAGCCAGCCACAGAGCATGCAGAGTAACATGGGGAGGGAGCAATCATCTACTTCTATTTCCATTGAGGTTCATTTAAATAGGACTGCCAAAACAGTGAAATGGTGAAGGATCACTGTATTGCCTACTCTAATATGTATATGTTGATAACATAAGAAGGACTGATCTGCTGCTTTGCTATGTAAAGGCAGCTGAAGACCCTGCTCTGTCTGTACTGCCCAGGGCGGGAAGTGGCATAGAGTCACGGTACCCTGAAATACATGCTAGTGGCACCCACCGGCGACCACCAGAACAAATTAAACTCTGCTTGTGCTACTCATCTACTCCATGGTGTAGAGAAGAAGGGTCCCAGTGGAACTTTGTACGTTTGCTTGAATTTATTGTAGAAAAATCAAATTAAATAACAAACAATGTCAATTAATCACAATGCATGAACCATATCACTTGGTAAATAAAAGTGCCCCAAGAAAGGAAAGGGAAGTGGGATAGCGTGATGCTGTGAAGGAGAGAACGGTGAGGAAATAAGGTTGGTGACAATTTAAATATTGCGAACTTAATTCAAAATGAAATACACTTTCATGGCTTCAGATCCCTGAGCCAAAGAAACAGGGGATCGTAGCATATCCCAAAGATTTTAAACAAATATATTCACGTTGACACAAAAGTCTTTGAATTAAATGCGGGAGTGTCAACTGAACAAGAGATGGAGGTAGCCGTCGACGTTTCGACCCCACGCTACATTTGTAGGCGTGTATATTGCCTTACATCGGGGTCTTCATCAGGACAGGGTAAGCAACAAGGGAGCACTACAATATCTGCTCAGTTCGAGCAAGTGACATGGCTATGTCCACATTAGTCCCGTAGATTGAGCATGCTGGATCTATAGAGCCCGCAAGGGTTGGGAGTATCTTGTTTCACTAGCTTATATCTCCTCGCCGGCAGTGCGTCGCTAAGGATCGCGTCAGGTATGCCGCATCTTTTACGAAAAACAGGGGGCTCTGAGTCGCAGCCTTGCCGCGATTGCTGATATGCTACGATCCCCTGTTTCTTTGGCTCAGGGATCTGAAGCCATGAAAGTGTATTTCATTTTGAATTAAGTTCGCAATATTTTGTTATTTAATTTGATTTTTCTACAATAAATTCAAGCAAACGTACAAAGTTCCACTGGGACCCTTCTTCTCTACACCATATAGCACCCAGGTCCCATGTGGATTTTTCTGGGTATAACCCCCCTTTAGATCACTCATCTACTCCAGGCAATCACCTCACACACTGCTACCAGTCACCTATATCATATCATACCATTGCTTGAACACCATACGGGGACATGATTACTTCGTTTGTTGCCCCACGCCCTTTCACCCCCATCTACTTCAAATCATTATACCCCTCAGTTTATAATGGCTAGCTAACAGTATTACTCTTTCCCAGAATTTTAAAGTGCTCCAGCGTGAAGTGTTTTGCAAACTCTTCGCTTCGAATGCTAGATTGAAAACATATACAGATGTTACAAACTAAGATGCACTTCTGATAATGGAAATTCGTTTTATCAGGCAATCTTTCATTCTTTGGTATGTTAGGGAATATTATAACTATAATAAAATTATATTGCAGTAGAGAATAATTGTGTGAGATTCAAAGGTAAACCCACAAGTAGTAATGCATTTTATTAATTTAATTCATGAATGCTGTTATTTATGAAAAATAAACAAAAAAGTACTTACAAAAAACTCGAATAAGATGTTGCTGTCGATGTATTGATATAGAAATGATACTGAGCCAGGTTTCTTTAAATGCACCACGTAGACTAGTGACACTGTGCAGTCGTCCCTGTTGGATTCTATGTAGTTTCCCTGAGGAATCCAAGAAGAGCTGTGAAAACAAAACCATAGCATTTGTTTGGCTTAATACAATGTAGTGCAGCTTCCATTATCTGATAAGATTGCATGTTTAAACGAGAACAAAAACAATGGATTTATTATGATTTTAAAGACAGCCCACAGACAGGACTAATGATTTGTTGCAATAAGGTTATTTTAATTGCACCCTAATCCTTGCACAGTGGGGGAACTTCTTAAGACCGTCGCTTGCACAGGAGCATGTTGTTTTGCAGTATCACACATCTGCATTAAGCACTGAATGTGGGCAGTATGCAACATAGGTTATATTTCTTGTACAGCCTGCAATGTGGTCAGAATATCTTGTAGTTCAGCATGAAATCCTCAGAGTGACTTAAGAAATGTGGTTATTGTTTGGAGGGGAGGTGAAAGCCCCACTCAGGAAACAACCACAGTTCTTGCAGGGTGAACCACAAAGGTCACTTAATTAACCTGTGCTTATCCCTCTGGTAGCTTGGCACACAAGCTGCCAGGTTTAACTTAGGGCAATGTGTGAGGTATTTATGCAGCACACAAACAGTAATTGAGTGAAAACAACACACAAAAAATCCCAGACAGGTTGAGAAACAATGGAGAATTTTTAATAACTAAAATTAAACCAGAACGACAAAAATCCAATCAGTAAAATCAGAGATGTTCAATTTTAAAGTTTCTAGTAATTGATACTCTTTTTAGTTTGTTAATGAGGTGTTGAGTCGTGTTCTGAGTGGTGGACTGCTATGCTATATGTGAGGCTTTCAGTTCCGTGGTGATGATATTGGGTTCAATCAGTTGTTTGAGCCCTGTTGTTTTGATGTATTATTCTTATTTTTTTTGTTTTTGGGTTGATTAGTTTGCATATTGGATTTGCCGAAATCCAAGATTTCAAGATGTTGTTGTTTCACTTGACTGCTAAACGAAGTGTGATTTGCAAGGCTCACCATGCATACACATCAACAAGTTTTCCTTTCAAGCAGTTTGTGTGTCTAATCTAGGTTGGTGACTCTTGCTCCTAGGTGCACAGGAGTAAATACACTAACCAACGGTAGAGAGCGATAGTCTGCTTAGTGTCATTTGGGTTTGACAAGTGCAGCAATGGTACTAGTCTGGTTCTCTTTGTGATTCATCTTATTAAACTTGCTGAATCTCTTCCTATATAGGTTGAGCAGATAAGATTTATTTTGGTTTATTTAATGTGCATTCATGATAAATACTCTACAATGTTCTTATTCAAAAAGAAGTTACGCTGTGATTGGCTAGTCAGCTAAGGAGTCATGCTGGAATTGGTAAGACGTCACCAAAGAGTCACACTGTCATTGGTTGGTTACTGAGGGAGCCATGCTGTGATTGGGTGACCTTTGGCATTGCTGCACTGGGACTGGTTGTTGTATGACAGCATATTTTATGTTTTTGGATTGTTGCACGTGCAAATAATTGGTGCTGTGTTGAAAAAGCCTAAAGCTACTAGTGTACCTGCTACGGAGGGGTAGAAATTGCCTGCTAAGTGAACACCTGCATATATGATGATGTAGGGCACTAGCTACAGAGGGTTTATTTAGACAGTGGCTCGAGGGCACATGTGATTAACAAGAAAGAGGTTGGAGGAAGGATATGGCGGAGGGAGCAAGATGTTTCCCTGCAATAGTCAGAGGCGTCAAATGAAAAGAAAGCTGAAGAGGTAGTCAGAGAGAAACAAAACCAAGATTCAGATGAATTGGAAACTTTTTTAACCTCTTCCATGCTCATGACGAGCTCAGCTCGTCATGAGCCACGGCGCTCCGGTGCTCATGACGAGCTCAGCTCGTCATGAGCCGTGGAACGCTCGCATGCGGGGATAATTCCCCTGCTGTGCTGAGCGTTCCACGGCAGGTAATGCACCTGTGACGAGCTGAGCTCGTCATGAGCACAGGAGCGCCGTGCCTCATGACGAGCTCAGATCGTCATGAGCATGCGGGCGCCATGCGCGCCCCCCTCCCCGCCCAGCGCAGCGGGAAATTAAACCCCGCAGCAAAGGGGTTAAATAATCTTTTGAATTCCAGACCTCCTCCATATCCAGATGGAATACATTGACCAGGTTCTCTAGTACCTAATTCAGGTGCAGTGGGCAATGATACGGGTGTACAGACACATAAATCAACCTATCAACCATACTGACAGTTGGGAGTGCATTAGCGAGTCCCCTGCTGAGAAATGCATATACAGCTTTGCTGACGGCTAGTCAAGATATTACAGTTGTTTCTCCAGTTCCAATTGACATGAATGTTACTACGTCTGCTGTTGAAGAATACCCTAAACAGAGGGATATTAATATTGGGCTTTGAATTTAAGGACATTTTACGAAGGAACAAATGACCTGAACAGATTGCCATAAAATGTTGCTGAAATGTGGTACTTGATCAATGAAGCAGCAAAATCTGCAAATGATAACTCAATGAATTGGCTGAGGAGTGTGAGGAAAAATAAAAAATGTGACAAAAAATATAAAATAGATCTGACAAAAGATGAAATATAAGAATTAGATTTAATAACTGTAAAAACTCACATCAAGGATCTGGTTGAAAAGACAAGGGAATTGAGGGATTTGAAGAAATAGAGACAGATTAAAGATATGGGTTACTACTACAAAGAAACCTTCAGAAACAGGGAAGAAAATAAAGGGGACTGTTAGTGATTCCAAATTGAGAGCAGTTTCAGCATTTGCCCTAAGAGAAGTACATTGAGACAACTATGTGCATTTGCATTGGACGAGAGGTTCATGCTTTTACAATTAATTTTGCCAAATTGTGAGAGGAACCTGAGAAGTGGTACAAAGAGGTTCATAGGTAGAAAACAATTTAAAGAATGCTTTGCACTGACTTGAATTCCCTTTTTGAGATTATAGTCCTTTGTGAGTTCTGGTCTGAGCGTAAAGTTGCTGATGTTAGCCAACTAAGAAACCAGCTAGGGTTATGTCTGATAAATCTCCTTTAAAAGTGGTTGCGGACAAATTCAAAGAATGATAGAGCGTTTGAAAAAAAAGGTGCCAGAGAAACACCCTAAATAGGCAAAACTTTTAAGATCTTCACAAGAGCCAAAAGAGTCAGTGCATGCCTATTATGAGAGACTCATGCAGATTTTTTAGAAACACAGTAGTGTCAAGGATCCCGAGATGGTGCTAGCGGTTTTGTTTTGGCTTTTGCTAAGGGTTGGCGCCCTGAGCTTAGTACACATATATAGCAAAGTGTGATGTGCCGGCAAACAGAGTAAAGATGAATTTTTTTAATATTCCAATTACAATAGTGATTGCTTTGATGTGAAGCAGAAAAGGATCAAAGAGAAGCTGATAATTGCCCAGATGAAGCATTTTGAGAGAAATAGCAGAAATCAGTTGGTGGGTTCTGATTTGGGTTGTGTGCCATCTCACCATGCTGGAGTTAATGCAGGGGTTGTGAACAATTCTGGAATTAATGCAAATATTGACATGCTAAAGATGAGCACGGTTTTAACATTTTTTTTATTATATATTTTTTTTATTTTAACAGTAAGACAAGAGCAGGCAATACAGATATCAGGTGTTTCGCAGTAAAATACAGAACAGGGCCAGGCGGGGGAAATATACAAACAATAATCACTGTAAGAAGGAAAAGGCCCATCACGGGTACACAACGGAAATAGGAAATAAGCAATCTATTAAGCAATCAAAGCAATCCCACCCGCGTGACCTCGTCCACAATGTTACAGGATAATGAAGCCAGCGAAGAATCCCGGACAATAAAGGATTCGTGAAAAATAAACAGCCCATCTCTCGTAGAAGGAAAAAGAAAAGACAAAAGGGGCCATAGAACAAAAGAAGGCAAAATAAAAAAAACCACCCCTAACCCCCCACCCTGCACCCCTGCAATGGCTACGGCCTAACCCCACTAGCAGCGTGCCTGTCGCCCAAGAACTACCCTAAAGGAAGGGAAAAGAGAAAGCGGAGGAGGGGAAAGCAAACACACTCCCGGTCTCCCGTACCCCCGCCAACAGCGACCACCCCGAGACATGGTAAAATCAATATTTAGCAATTAGACAAACCAGTCAGGGGAGGATAAACAACAACCACCCAATTCTCGTCACAATATAGGCACAACCCCGGCATCGCTAAAAGCTATTTTATCGGAACCCAGCGATAAAGTTCAGCCCTGGCCAGTACGGTCCGTCATAAGAGTCTTTGCCACTCGAGCCACCATTTTGAAGGAAAAGGCAAAGCGTCCACAAAAGTTCTTGTCAGCACAGGAGGATCGAATACAGGATAAAAGTTCACGGCTCGAACGAGGAAAGGTGTCCAAAAACAGCGAGTATCCCAAACCATCACGAAGGAACTCGTAGCCACATGGAAGACCGTCTATAGATGCGTTAGGCGGCAGGAGGATCAGGCAAGAGACGCTAGCGAGAAGCACGGGCTGGCTTGTCGGTAATAGGGGACCGTCAAGGTTCATGAACTCCGGGTTATGCACGGGGACCTCGAACTCTGATGTGCAATGCACCGCTGGTACCATCTCTAGCTGGAAACCAATCGAGGTGTCGTCCTCAGGTTCCAGGATACCGTCCACTTTCACCATCAGTGTCCGGAACACAGCGACTGTGTGCGAATGGAGCACCCCAATGGCGGCCACAACGGCCTGCAGTGATGGCGCGCCTTCCGTCCGCTCCATCCCCTCTCAATAGGCGATAGAGCCGGACTTGAACCCCGGAGGCCGGCTGCTCCAGAGTCGCAGGCCACGCAAATCTGATATCAAGTAATGGGCGCTCCTCGTCTTACAGAACACACCTTCACCGTCAGAGAGGGCCCCAGCCCGTCGACCCCGGGAGGGCAGCAAGGTCTCCGGGCACCGGACCCCCACCACAGCAGCCGGCGTGGCACGCTGGTGTGTCCTCGGTGTAGATCGTTCAAAGGATCGTCACAAAAAGTCAACAATTCAGGCACTCTTCGGGAGACCGGGCTCAGTCCAGGTCTCACGGCCGATGTTGTTCAACTCTGACCCGGATAGTCTAGAAATCGAGGCCCCGGCTTCCACACGTTGTTAGGCCGAGAATGGAAACACGGCGTATCTTCGTCAGCCGATGAGGTAGAAATCTCGGGATTGCACCTTTAGAAGCAGTAGACCTTCATAAACAAGAAAATCAGGTGTAAGGTCAGGATTGAAGACAGGATAATCGAGCTGCTGGCGGAGGTCAGCGGAGCCGGGAGCTTACACGGCCATCTTGATTCGTAGCGTAGCTCCTCCAAGATGAGCACTGTTTATCATTTCTACAGTGAATTCGGGCACTGGAATTCGGAATGTCGACAAAATCCAGATCGCATTCAGGATGATTTTGTTCTCCAGATGAAGCAGAATGTAAAGTGATGTAGTCACAATCATTGGCCCCAGCCCAACTAGCTTCTGTGCCAAATAGGTTTTGTTATGTTAGTAACAAATGTATAGCACCTAATTACCAGCTGTCTCTTAGTGCTTGTCTAAGGGTTAGCCACCTAGCACCAGCTAATACTTGACAAAAGACATTTAATCAGAATCTAAAATTTCCAAAGGCCTGTTCATACAAAAAGGTTTTCAATCTCTTTCTTAATAGAATATGCAAGATCGGAGAACATTTTGCATGAATATTCCCATAGCCCCAGTGTTACAGCAAAATATGAAAAACAAAATTCCGTTTATGCCAGGGTACCACCAGAATCCATTGATTCGAAGTAATGATTTTCCTCAGTTTTCTCTAGAAAATAATTCTCAATGATCATGTCTGAAGAGTAGGGAGTAGGAAGATTCTTACTTAGAGCAGTCTGGGAGGTAGACAAGATTGCCCATACATTGATAGTCAAGTCAATGGTGGCCCGTTTCTTTTTTTATAGATTCGGGGGCTACCAGCTACAGTTCATTTTGCAGAGGTTCCAAACCTATCTCTCTCAGGAAGAGAAGTCCAAGATGTAGGCATACGCAATTAACAGATTGTTAATCAGGTTAAAGCAGATGTCATTGTTAAAATGGGGTCAATGATAATCATCATCATCATCAGTTTTTCTGTGTGATTCATGTCCTGTATATTTTATTGGACAGAGACTTGCTTCGCAAGATGAACTGTGTTATTTATTGCACACTGTGTGGTTAAAACCAAAGATGAAAATTGAGTCTTTAAAATTACATTACATGACTCTAGAGTTCTGCTGTTCCCAATTCAGACTAAAATGATTTACCTCTGGATTTAAGTAATAACATCAAAGAAGAAGTATAGGATTTCTATGGTAAAAAGAAAGGATTCATTAAAAAGCACAAAGCCTGTTAGGATAAATGTGAAGCAAAATGTAATTTTTCCTAGCAATAAATAGTAGGAACTCTCAAGAAGCACAGTCAGTGGAAAAATAGGTTGAACCAGGGAATTCTTCAGAAAATGCTTGGTAGTCCTTGAAACTCTCCTGTGATGGGGACAAAAAAACAAGCCCGCTGACTGAAACGCTGCAAGATTCCTCACTGATGGAGAGGATAAGACTGGTTATTGTCCTATCGGCCCCTTGGGGGACTCGCTGCCAGGAGTGCTACGGCATTAAGGCACTTTTAGCAATTTTGCTAAGAGCTAGAGTGGACTTTTGAGTTAAGGCCTACTAGTGAACCTTCCCTGGATGTGGCCATCTATGAATGGGTAATAACACCTACCACATTAAAAAGAGTGGGTGGGACAGGGATTATCCAGCGAAACACTAGAGCCCTGAACTCAAGGGGAAATGTGTTAACTATCTTTGCTTTGAATGTGAAGAGTTAGAAATAAATTACTTCTTCATAATATTGTAATAAATATTTGACCGGCCCTTGATTTATTGACACTGCTGTGTGTGCTGAGTATGAGTAGGCCTGGATGGACTGACAAAAAAACTCTGTCTCTTTCCACGGAGTTCCTCAAGCAGCAGAGTGAGGTAAGTCGAGCTGCTCTTGCTGGTTAGTAAAGCCCTGCTGTTGGTGCGCAACCCACCCACAGGTGTAGAAGAGTGCTTCAGTAGTGCCAAGCAGAGACTCCACCCACTCAGACCTCCTCCTCCTGGTAATGGTGAGTATGATGTAGATGAAGTGCAGGTTGGACAGTTAAGGCCGGATGTTGTGATGTGAAGATTTTTGTCATTATTTGGTTAGTCAGAAAATAATCAAGGACAAGTACTAATGTCCTTATGAATCATACCGGCATACGAGACTTCAAGACAATTTTATTGAAAGGTCAGTTTACAATGGCCTTAATACATACTTGTAATTTTCCGCTTGTTCTCTAAATCAGTTGAGTCGTATCCCACCTAAAGATCAGACAATTTGACACTTGTTAAGTTAATCGATACTGAGATTTGGAATGCCGACCTCTATTGAGGCAGATTATGGCTCTTATTTCAAGAACGAGATTTTCCAGTTGATTTGTACAGATTTCCAAATTAACTAGAGGTTTCTGATCCGACCAGTGAAACGCTCCAGTTGCAAATTCAAGTCTTGTAATGCTGATAAAAGTTAATATCCATCTGTGAGTGGAAAATGTTCAGTAGTAGTCGTAAGTGAAGCTGCAGGGGCCAAAATAATCAAGATACTGAAAAGAAATTATATAAGAAAGCACTGGCAGAATGAAAGACTAAATCCCTCACTGAAGAATGTTAAGTAACTGAAATAGACTCAGACTAATGAGATCGAATCACTAGCTGCTAAAAGACCAGCATGGAAGCGAAATCCAAACAAAATATGCTTCACCTGAATGGGTGTATTTAGCATCCATGTCAGATGAAGAAGAGGAGTCAGAACCAGATACATACAAAGCAATAAACTGTTTCCAACACCTTTGAAAATGAACTGAAAGGGCTACATTGAAAATTCCTAAAAGACTATCAAAGATGTATCATAACAGAGAAATTTCACATAAGGTCTAGATAAAAGAAAGGAAAACATCATTTTGAGAGCATGAACTGAATGAACTAAGAAAAGAAACATTTTGAAGTCTATTTTGACTTTTTTTTATTGTTTTCAAAGAAATAAGAAGAAAAGAAAAAAGGTTTATTATGATTTTAAACGAATTATTTGTTAACTTTTGGAGTTCAACAATCATGTTTATCACAATAGAAAATGGCACCTACCAAATGCGGCAAAATTATTGGTCTAATCATTGCTAATTACAATAATAATCTTAGTTGGCTTCTTGTTGTGCCTACTTTCACCGGTGGGATATGACTCCGCAGAAGTTAAATTAGCTACTGTACTCATGAAGTTAAACACAATACAATTACACATAGGGAATGTTTAGCTAGTGGATTTCATAATAATATTTATTCTAAAATGCTTATTGATTATGTAGGGGCTATGGGGATCAGAGACTGCTTTGTTTGTACTTTTCATTCCTTCTTCTGCAGGTGACGGTGCTACTTACTTGCAACTACTGATAACTTACGGTCTTTCCTTTAATGTGTTTATTATTAACTTTAACGAACATTAGTTTCTATCTCCCTATTTGTCTTAATTCAGCACCTCACTGGAAGATCTACCTACCTCTGAAGATGTCAATAATGGTCTAAAGTATGATACATTTCTAAAATCAGTTGCACAAATTAAGCAGACAATTAAAAAGTCTAACCAGGAATATGTGTCCAGTTTAAGTAATGAAGAGTGTGAGTTTATTAGATGATACAATGAGGGAAGAGTTACAATACAATGAGGGAAGAATTACAAATGAAAAGAAGATAAGAGAGCAGATTAAGACTGAAGAAGAATTTAGATTATCAATTTTTCATACAAGATTGAGAATGGAACACAAAAGAAAGGGTGAACGGTGCATGGTGTGTTGTAATCTCCCAGGAGTTAGGTTGTTTGAAAATTTAGAAGAAAGTGGATTTCAGAAAATTATGTTATAAATAGTGATCTTCTGATTAGGGAGGAACTAATTGTGAGAGGAATTCATGTTGTGTAACAGAATGACAGAATTATATTCCATGTATTTTAGTCATAATAGAGAAATCTCATTTAAATCAAAAGTCTCAAATGTATGATACACAATTATATCATACACTGCTTATTTCAATATGCTATGTAATTGCTTAATGTCACTGCCACTGTCATTGTTTATGCTACCCTGATAAACTTTCCCCTGCTCATTCACAAACTGCACCTAGAACCTCAAGGTCCTCTGTTGGTTCACTGTGCCCTATTCATTCACAAGCTATTGTTCATGCATCTAGTTTGTGGTAGCATCTCCAGGGTGACATTAGCACAGGGCGGGCCTTTTCATTAACAACCTTGATGACATCAAATCTGTCCTGCTTCACTTTTGAATTATGTAACATAACCATTTAACTTTGTAGTGGCCTAGAACGCCATTATTGAGTGAGCCCATTTACTTAGATTATTAT
Source organism: Lissotriton helveticus (assembly GCF_964261635.1). NCBI lineage: Eukaryota > Metazoa > Chordata > Amphibia > Caudata > Salamandridae > Lissotriton > Lissotriton helveticus. Next base: position 675,237,443 of record NC_136057.1, read on the forward strand.
ACTCTGATAGTTTGATGCATTAGGGGGTGCCTTTACATGGGGACACTTTGCCTCATGAAATAGAGGGTTAACACCATTTCCAATTCAGCAAATGTGGGCATTCTGATTAAGGTGAGTTTGGGGGCGTCTAAAATATCAGGTTACCCCACGCCCAGAGTGGAATTCTCTGATTTTAGAAATCATTGTTTAGTGGTACTAGCAACTATAACCTCTGTAGTTGCAGTATTGTATTTTATAATCATGAAGGATAAATAAGCTATGCATTATGTGATTTTTCAAAAATACACCATTCACACAGTGGTCTGTTCCTGCACTCTGGACTTCAGTACTCTTTATCTAGGTCAAATTTAAATTGGTGAAGATTTATAAAATGTAAGTCCCAGAATTGCTCTCCATTGTTAGGGCTTGCACTGCTTGCAACAAAGGCTTTAAAAAAAATCAGACGGGACAAGTCAAGCTCTAAATTGTGGGAAATTACCAAGTACTTAAGACTGCATCCACTAGTTTATTACCAAAATAAAGACTGTGAAGATCAGCAATAGGACTAAAAAGAGCAGTCAGTTCTACAGGCAACAAGGAGATAGGAGAGTCCTGACACCCACTATTAAACTCCAAATGACACATAGATTTGCAAACTGAATCCCTTTCCATGTCAAATACCATCTTCTGAATCAGAAGTACAAATGCACATACATTGAGAAATTAATATACATTAAATTTGTGTTAATCACCACAGACCTCACTCTTCTATTAAATGATTTAAAATGTTATTGAAAATTAAAACTTTAATATCTACCGGAATTCCAGCTAAAGCATGTGCGTGAACAGCAAATAAGATGCCTGCATAAAGAAGCACTGTTTTCAAAGTCTCTTAAGAAGGTATTTGCCAGAGATAAATATGCTTTCTTTTAGCCACAAGGTGGATCCTTCTTCCACTCGACCTCATGTATCACAGGTGGACATAAAACCCACATTGGTACAACGTCTAATGTCATCCAAAAGTGAACATTCCATTTAATAAATGAAGGCAGCGCTAGCTGAAAAAAACAGTAGGTACCTAGAACTCCTGTTATGAACAATGAGTCGAAGATCATATCAAATATAAGTTGAAGGGAAATGACGCTGCTTCAAAGCTACTACTTCTAACTGCACAACCGACATGGCTTGGGTGAGCTTCTAAACTATAAAAAGTGTCCTACTAATTATCCGGCAAATTTTTTGATAACATATAGAACATGGTTTCTGATTATATGACACTAATTGGAATAAGACACCCAAGTTTTACTAAAAGCAATGAAAAGACACTCTTTCGTAAGAAAAACACAACTCTTACTTGTCACAGGTAACAGACGTATCAGGTATAGAACCAGCAGGAGAGTCCATAAATGTTGCCAGATTTGAGAACCCTGGTGGTAGTTCATCCCATTCATCAAACTGGATACTGGTGCCCAAGGAATAGGTGCCTGCAGCACACTTGCTGCACAGCTGCTCCTTCATGTTTAGATATTCACCAGAAAGACAAGAAAAAGCTGTATATACAAAGTGGAGTGTCATGTCACTTAGTGGGAAAGCATCTGCCAAATTGCCCTACAATAAACTCAATAGTAAATGATTACATTGCATATTATTTATTGATAAAAAGTAATGAATTATGGTTTACACTCAAGGTATACAATTATCATTTGGGGGGGTGTCTTACCAGAGTATCCCAAACTTGAAAATGGTGCCCAGTTTGTAAAGCATTTCTGGGCCATACAAAAAGCGACCGTGGCCTATACAAATATTGAAAATGTAACTTAACATTACATCTCTGGAGCAAAAAAAGATAGTATTCACATAGTATCATCACATTTCAAGGCTCAACAGATACTTCCTTCTATTAAGTACCTAGACCATGCCCGGTGAGCAACAGTAAAAATATATCTATGAAAACACACCTAGGTATCTTGCTTGTGAAAAGCATGGTGTAATAAGTTAAGTTGTTACTAACAAGTCTTGCATGTCTGTTAAGATAATGAACAGTACAACTTCGAACATTATTGTAAGCATACTTTAATGTGAACATCTAATATTACACAATGCCTCCAACTTCTCTATGATTAGGAAGACGTGGTAAACGTGATTACAGGGGTCTACCATATTCCCTACTAACAGCCCCCTCCAGACGTGGCAGGAGCAAACACTAATTGTATTCTGCTCGGCTAACTCTCCTTGTCCTTAACATATTTAGTTTAAAGTGTCTGAGTAATTTGGTTCAACATGTGTTCATTGAAGCGCTGCCGGTTGATGCAAAGTGTCACGCTGCTGCAATCTGCACTCTCCACAGGCCTCCCGGGGCTGGGTCTCTTCCGCCTTGAGTTTCTACAGTCTGTCTCCTGGCCACAGCTAGCCGTGGTAGCAGGTGGGCTCAGTTCTGCCCAAACATCGAGCGAGCAGGGCGACGACTGCTGCGATCCAGAGCGGACAGCTTACCCTGGGATCCTGCATTAAAAGTAGGCCTCCGTCCCAGGCCTTGTGACTGGGGGAGCGGGCGCACCTTAGACTGCTGTCTCCAGGCATACGGGGCAACATGAAGGGGAGGCTAACATTAGAGAGTCACTCAGGTCGATGCTGTGCCCGTCCCCCCTGTGCTACGGCCGCCGGGTTAATTATATTGTAATAAAGTATTGCCTCGCCCTCCTACGCAGGCAGCCGGCAGACCAACTGCGCCACACAGCTAACCATAACGCAACTGCTGAAGGCAGGCCCCGCCCGGGTCTCTGGGCAGATTGCAACATTGTAGCACGCACTAGTGAGAGCACGTTCTTTAACTGTTACTGAGCCAGGCAAGTCAAAGTAAAGTCTGCTGTGGCCCAGGCCGGGCGCACAGCACACAGGTGTCAGAGGCACCATTTCAGCACTGTCATCAGAGTGCCGGTCAGTGGGCCAAATGCGTGACAATGCATTTCAGTGCGGTGAAGCAGGAACACCACACTGAAATGCGTTAGTGTCACGTCTGATGCGTGATACTTGGCAGGACTGAATGGTACCTGTGCTTTTGACAATAATATTTTTAACTTTCCAGGCCAATGCCTCCTAACAATCGTGAGTATTAGGTTTGGTTTCTTAGATTACAGTTTAATGGAACATGTTGTGGGAGCTTTCTAATAATAAATTTCATTTGCGCTTCAAGGTCCTTGTTTTAAGTTAACAGTTAAGTATTGTTGCAAGTAAAGTTTTGAGTCACAATGTAATTAACGACAATGTTAGTTAGATAGTATTTATAAACCCTTTTTTCTCATCGAGCGGTAAAACTTGGGTAAAAGTTGCAAAATAGCTGATCCTCTAAGAGCAACGCAGAAGCTACCCTCGATCAATCAAAGGTACTCCTTTTCCAAAGTAAACAAACAGACAATCATCCTAATACAGCGCTCTTTCAGCCTAGTGCCTGGTAGCAAGTTCCATGGAACTTTCTGGAACAATTCGCTCGTCGCCAGCTGAAGGTATTCATGTAGAAGATTATTCTCAGGCAGGGTCAAATGTGATGTAGGTAGTGGATAACTATAGACTGGAGAGAGCCATTTTAGTGTGCCTATACACAATGGAAATATGGAATTGCTGAAGGAAATAGGAGGAAATGTTACTGTTGTGCTCCGCACTTTTACCTGCTATTTTGACTAACATCCTCATTTATACTTTTTCACCTCACCCACTCTTTTCACGCGCACCCTATTCGCTCGTTCAGACTTGACAATTCGACATGAGTAGATATTGGGTTTGCGCACTATTTATGCAAAACCACACCTTTCGGTAAAGATGTGGTTTTCTTGTGTTTCAGATGGCTGAAGTCGAATGCATCCAGTCTGAGGACTGATTCTGTGACTTGTGCTACAACCAGAAAGCATGCAAGCGCATTTGCTCTCGTTACTTTGTTTGGGTCACGCCTGCAAGGGCATGCACTAACGCATGCGTCTCACTTGCAAGAAAGCCACTATTGTTTACAATAAAGGGTGTGCTCATTGCATACTATTTTCGTTGGCTTTTGTGTCACTTTTATTTGTTTATAACCTCGTAATTGGCCACTGCAGACCAAGTCTCACTTCCGTTCCTTTCTGTGGAGCAGGGAAATACAAGGGGGGGCCAATAGGCCCCCACGCAAGCATGGCGGGGCCCGGCCCCTCCCACACCCCGTCCCTTTCGGGGCCGCTTGCCCCGCGCCCTCGCCCCGGAAGTAGTTGTGCGCTTCCGGGGCGAGGGGGCGGGGCCGCGGCGGCGAAAGGGTTAAAAGCCTGGGGAGCGCGGGAAGCGGCCTCTTTGTGCCCGCGCTCCCAGGCGAGCTCCTCGCCCCACCGTGGGGCCGTGTAATTTTCTCTTTTTCTTCTTTCAGGTTCCTGTGTCGTTCCGGTATCGCCGGAGGATTTCGGGATTTTTCCAGGAGCCCGGATCTGAGGACTCGGAGTTTCCAGGATCACGGATCGGACCTAGTGAAACGGAGCGGGAGAACGTGTCGGGCGGTCGCGGGAGAGCGGTTGCTGCGGAGAGGAGTTGCTCCTCGCCCCACCGTGGGGCCGTATGATTCTCTTTGCTTTTTTCCCCTGCAGGTTGTCGGCCAGGTCGGGGACAAGCCAGGATGTCTGCAAAAGTGGAGGCCGTGCTTGTGGAATCGGCGCGGCGCGGGAAGAGTCGAGGAGAGACTCCAAAGCAGAGAACTTTGCGAGGCGGTCGTAGCGTCAGAAGAGCTGGGGGAGGCCGAGCGGATTCAACATCAATCGGAATGGAGCCCAGGAGTGGGCAGGACAGTTGGGCTTTAGGTGAGCCACGGGTGCTGTGTTTTTCGTTATGCGGGTGTTGCCTCCGGGCTATGCTGACAGGGAGACGGGGGTCCGATTATGCCTGTCCGTGCCATGTGCCATGGGGGTTTGAATACTTGGGCAGTGTGGACATGGGGGGTGCGTTGGAAAGGAGCTTACTAGTTTGTCCGTGAAAGGTGAGGCCGTTTACGAACCTTAGTTGTGTCTCACATCATATTCTAATAACCTCGCATTACCAGTGAGGGGATTCAGCTAGAGGAATTGCACTTGACGAACAACGGGACTTGTTCTGCCAGTTGTATGTTTTGCAGGGCAATGTTAATGTTTATCGATTCTCAGTTAGTTAACAAAAGACCACTACATGATAAAGGAACGTTTAATTTCTGTGCAAGAATTTTCTTGGGGCTAGAATAGCGCTGTTTATCTACATCACTTGTGGCACTCAAAAGGATAGTACTGCTGTGTTTGTGCTGCGGCATTACCATGCGTCTCCTAATAGTTTTGTTATTACGAATGATACAGCTGGGATATTAATCCGTTCAGCACTTGTGGTATACTATGTCCTGCAGCACTAATAGGGGCATAAGAGGCACACAGGTTCTTTGCCGCAGCCGGCATTCTGGAGTTTAAGAAATTGGGTCATAGAGTATGGCGATGTAAGCCGGTCCTGCAGGATGACGGGGCAGAGCAGGCCTGCGCTCCCAGATTTATTATGTGGGTGGGATGAATTACCAGAGATAGCGCTACTCCCCCTTCTCCTGAACTCTGATGTGGACGAACAGTGGCGATTGCCGAATCACTCACGTCTCGGTTGCATTGAAAGGGCCGACCATAATAGGGCGCAAACTTTTCAGAGGGGAGAATTTATGCCACCAAGGCCGGTGTGGCGTTTGTCCTTGTGCCTGCTGTGTTTAGCACATTTTAGAGTAACATACCTCAGATTGTACTTTGTTTTCCTCTTGTGGTCTGCACACGGGTCACTTTCTACCTGTGCACTTTTGGCTACCTATGAATTTTGTTTGCTCGCATTTGTCGCTATTACCTCACGTATCTTAACGTCTGCTTGTGTAATCTGTTCTCGGGGAATGTTCTCATCATGTATCATTGTTGTTCTTATCGCGAAGCGCTATGTCGCCGTTGGGTAAAGTCCGCGCTATATGTAAAGGCATAAATATATAAATAAAGACCCAGGGTAGGAGCACTTTAGGGCATACAGCTGGCTTAAAAGCAGATAAGTAAGATGGAGGGTACCACCACGTCAATAGGTTTCCCCTTCCATTGCTCAATTTTGGAGGAAGGCTTCGTAGGTAGCAATTTTAGACGCTGCACTGGCTGGCATGAAGATGCACGGAGGCAATCTTAACGGGGGGTGAGATTCGTTCGTGATAAAATAGATTGGTTAAACGGTCTATGCTGCCATCTAGTGCGCCAATAACGTCACCACTTGCACAATGCAGCGAGAATAGACTGTCTTTGTAAAGCACATCTTTCATATGCGTGATGTTAGTCCCTGGCATGGGCCTGGGATATTAACTCCTAAACATTTAGAGATGAGTGGTGCACAGTACTGGTGTTCGCTTTAGGCAAAGGTACATTAAATATTACATAATAGTGTCTCATTTCTCTAATGAACACTAATGGTAAACTTGGCTAGCCACAGCACGGTCAGTGCTTGAAACAAAACACGAACTTTTCTGCCCAGCAGAGGATTATCCAGTTCTTGTTTCATAATTGCTCCTCAGCGAAGTTTCTTTTCATACATTAGTGGGTAATGATAATTACCGATCATGCCCCGGGACCTGGGTCATCAGTTAGCGGCTACTGGGTGTCTCCCTTTGTCAGACATTTATCTCTATAGAACCGAGGGTTGGTGGATAGAGTATTACTGCACGTGGGCGACAGAGGATTCTGTACACTAAATTCTAGCCTGTCCCTACGTTTTACGTCAATTATGCTTAAATTGCCATTAAAACACATATCTTGGGATTTAAGGTGGAAACATGATAGGCTTAACTCCTTTCTGTATAAAGAGCCACAGTGGAATAATATTTCATGCTAGAAGTGACGTAATTAGTCCAGTTCAGTTTCAAATGCCCAAAGTGGATGTATTAATGTTTACACGTTTATATCAAGTACTGTTTTGCTCCAGTTTGGTGGAGAAGGGTTGCGCGATGGTTAGAGTGGCAGACCCTGATGCAGAGGTCTAGCCCGGGACCAGGGGTCAATCCCCCGTCTTGGCGGGTTTTGGGCTCAAGTTACCAGCAACTGCTAGCCTCTGATGTTCACGAATTTTCATTTAAGTACAATAGTGGGGTAGGAAAGGCACTATCCCAGATCCTATCACACCTGTTTACAAGCAAGTTGGTCCAGTGAATTGTAGACCGGGGGACCACCTGCTACTGGGGATGGCAATAAGGCAGTGGGAATTTTAAGTAGAATTGTGTGGGTAGGTTAAGTACTATCCCACATCCTATCACACCTGTTTACAAACAAGTGGGTTCAGTACATAGTTGGCCGGGGTGACCACCGGCTACTGGTGATAGCAATATGGCAATGGGCCATGTTAGCTCACAAGTTATTCAAAAGGATGGGTCAGGGCCATAATAAATTGCCTGCTGAAATGGGAAGAATTTTATCTTTTTCTTTAAATCAGGAATGTCCAATGTAGGCACAGGAGGGCTGCACCCATGACAGATTTGCAGGATAACCAACACGCTTTAAAAAAATGTTATATTTAGAGGCACTGTATCTAAATGCATTTAATATGTTAATTCTAATCTCAGGGATGCCGCCCATTGTACACCTACAGTGGGGCAAGAACACGTCAAACGATCATTTGTCAGAATGGTTGAGTGCAAGGAACATGAAAAGCTGCCCACATGGGTTTAAATGCTGTGACATTAGGATAACAGTTGATGTGCTGTTCCTTTATGACTCAGCGACAAGACAGTCGTGGTAGCTACTTATGTGGTAGTTAGACAATGTGACCATGATGGCTGGGCGGGCACTGCAATCTGATCCCTGCTTAACACCCTCCTTGCACTGATCCCGCAACCCCATAATAATTTTTTCTGGGTGCGGGAATTTTTGGTGTTTCCACTTCACCTGGGTATCTGCCCGCTACTTACAACGGTAACATGGCAGAGTGGTCTACGTAATCGACAATACTAGTTCGGGGTGACCGGGGGGCTTGCTGATTCAAGTTACACTTGCGTACGTGCTTGCCTAGGCCTATATGCACTTGCGTGTTGACTTAACAGCATTTGGCACTTAATTCTTCCCCACCTGTTTTTTGCCTAAGTAAGTCAGCCATACCAAAAGTCAGCCAGGAAATTGCCATTCCATAGTAGACCTGTTAGTTTCAGGTAATTTCCTCAGAGGACATAGAGCACGCAAAAAACTCACTATCGTAGAGTGGATCTAAAGAGGAAGGTCGTGACCATGCCTAAATCCCATCTCTGATACTGCTGGTGCTGTTATATGGGCAGGAGGGTCAGACAGATTTGCAGATGAACAGGGCTGAACTGGGGGAGGCAGAATGGGTTGATGAACGGTAACACATTAAACCCTGATCTGTTGAAACTAATGTTGCATCATGATCTTACAATAGGTGGCGGTATACTATGAATTGATTGGACAATCATGTGTGGCAGCGGGAGGGCCACCTGCTACTTGCAACTTGTTAAGGAAATGATGCTCAGTCTGGGATCATGAGAATAATATATATAGGTTATGGTTGCCCCTTAGTTATATTACGCGTTACCACTGTCAGCCACGATCCAAGCCAACAGTCAGGCGCAAGGGGTTCGATACTTAGAACACGTATATCTCATCAAGTTGTGATTGGGTGGGTGCCAATACAAACGGACTGTTCCTTTTTAACTGATATCCTAATCATCCTTAAGGAGTCATGAGGGCGTTATGGTATGCACTGGGGACTCCATGCTGTGTGTCACTGCACTGCACACTGGGTAGTATTTGTTAATGAAGGCCATTTTACAGGGCACTCTTCGTAACACTAATACAGTCACGCTACAGGGGACACAAACTGAGGCTATGCTCAACACTTAGTCGGAAGTGTTTAGGAGTATGCATCTGACGCTAATCGTATCTCAAACGTGGCAAGGGATGGCAATGTAAGACTAGCACGTGTACAGCAGTTATCGCCAGAAACACTAATGGTTTGTGTTTATCTTTTTCACTTATGTATGGCCGGGTCCATGGTGGATATCTGGAGTGTTCCGCATCACAACAGCTGCTACAGGTGGACAGCCCAAGGGATGCTGACGTCAGGTAGAGGATGGCAAACAACAACGCAAGTGTGATGGGCGAGCGATCAAAAGACGCAGGAGGTGCCAACACAGAGTTGATTGTTTCGGTGTGTAAGCCCTTATATTGGGCTGGCGGCAGTAATGTAGCAGGATGTGGTTTCACAAAATGGCAGTATTTGCCGTAACAGGAAAATGTATACCTACAGTAACGGCGCCTGTGCACGCAGGGCCACCAGTGTCAGCATGATATGCATAGATCACCAAATGGTAAGTGACAACGGTAGAGATGGGACAGTACACAAGGGTGTGCATTCCTAGCTTCGGCAACCCCAGGAATGATAGGCCTATGCAACGCCTCATTTCCCCGGTTCAGGAAGTGGGGACTTCCATGGTAAAAGTAGTACCATACACTTAACACTTTCCAGAGCGTAGTGGCTAGGTGTGGATGGTTAGCAGACTGTACAGTAGGCCAGTGGGAAGAGTAGAATGGGAGTGCCAGGATACCCCCGGTCACAGCATCTGCAGGGACCCTCGAGAGGCGTGCCCCCACACCCTCGTTCATTTTAGGACATGGGGTAACGATGATAGGACCCAGATTGCACCATGGGGGGCTGCGTTTTCCCCCGGCTGCACGTAAAAGGGGGGGGGGGGAATTAGGCGAGTGCACGGAGTCACTTAGTGAAGAATCACTCGATAAAGAGGATCTACACTTGGTTGGAGAAACTATTTCATACACATTAATGACAGAATATCCCACAAGGGGTCATCTCAGGACCAAGTAGACTAACAGTCGGCTGATAATGAGGAGTTGACGTTTATTAGAGGCTCTACTCACAGGGTGGGGGGTCCAGTGGACAGAGTCAGGGATGCCATAGGGGTAGGGAACAAAATAGCAGGGGTAGAGGGTTTTGGATTAGGAAGTTATGACCTTTCAGTGTAGGCGGTTGGGGGGGGGCCAGATAGTCGGTTAACTACCTGGCCTGTGGCGGTAAGGTCATTAATCGGTGAGCAGCATTTTAAGGTCCTTACGGGGGGGGCGGACCCATTCACGAAAGGGGCCGCCCGCGGGAGGGGCCATTGGTCTCTCTCAGAACTTCAGGGGCAGGATATGATATCCCGTTTTAAAGGGTGCGGGGGAGGGAGTCTACGCTTTCCTCAGGCTGGTAGCCACCCCTCACAACACTATGACGTCACTAAGGTGCGCGAGTGTCTGGGCCCTCCTGTTATGGTTAAATGGAGTTCAGGGAGCGCACGTGGGTGTAACGTGCCCTGGGTTGCGCATGCGCATCTCCAACGTGGGAGCGCAGCTGTAAAAGGATCTGACACCGGTTGGCGACCTTGCCGTAGGACTTTATTAAAAATATTAGAATGCAGTTTAATTTTCAGGATGATTAGATTCGGTTAGGAAACACGCTGTACTAGCTATTTGTTAAGGTTAGCCCATCATACCATGTCGAAACGGATGTCAATCTAATCTTCTGAAAAGTGTGCATTTTAATAATTGTCAGAAATGTTTATTTGATTAAAATTTTTGATTTGTTTTATATTTTAATAAATACGGCCAGGGGGGGGCCCTGTACCCCCCTTGACTTCCAAAGACCCCCATGTGTTGACTGGTTGAGTTGGGTAATTCAGTCAGTGTTTTAAGGGGGGAGGTGGCCGGCAGTCCAAGACCATGATACAAGGGGGGGCCAATAGGCCCCCACGCAAGCATGGCGGGGCCCGGCCCCTCCCACACCCCGTCCCTTTCGGGGCCGCTTGCCCCGCGCCCTCGCCCCGGAAGTAGTTGTGCACTTCCGGGGCGAGGGGGCGGGGCCGCGGCGGCGAAAGGGTTAAAAGCCTGGGGAGCGCGGGAAGCGGCCTCTTTGTGCCCGCGCTCCCAGGCTAGCTCCTCGCCCCACCGTGGGGCCGTGTAATTTTCCCCACCCTCCATCCCTTGGTAGCAGTCCTTGGGGCCTGGCAAATGGTAAGTATCAGGTTTGTCAATGTGCCGGACTATAGGTTTAGGGGGCTTGATCCAGTAGGCCTTGTATTTTCCATTTACTGGAAGGTAGAACAGATGTAGATATTTTGTACAGTGTCGTGATATTTTAACTAAATTTTCTCCTTAGGCCTTTTTTCCGCTTACAGGAGTAGGTGTATATGTATACGTTGTGTGCTTTGCTGTGTATTAACAATTTTCTCCTTAGGCCTTTTTTCCTTTTAGAATAGCAATGTCGTATTTATTATGTGTGTCTGGCGGTAATGTCATTAATCGGTGAGCAGCATTTTAAGGTCCTTACGGGGGGGGCGGACCCATTCACGAAAGGGGCCGCCCGCGGGAGGGGCCATTGGTCTCTCTCAGAACTTCAGGGGCAGGATATGATATCCCGTTTTAAAGGGTGCGGGGGAGGGAGTCTACGCTTTCCTCAGGCTGGTAGCCACCCCTCACAACACTATGACGTCACTAAGGTGCGCGAGTGTCTGGGCCCTCCTGTTATGGTTAAATGGAGTTCAGGGAGCGCACGTGGGTGTAACGTGCCCTGGGTTGCGCATGCGCATCTCCAACGTGGGAGCGCAGCTGTAAAAGGATCTGACACCGGTTGGCGACCTTGCCGTAGGACTTTATTAAAAATATTAGAATGCAGTTTAATTTTCAGGATGATTAGATTCGGTTAGGAAACACGCTGTACTAGCTATTTGTTAAGGTTAGCCCATCATACCATGTCGAAACGGATGTCAATCTAATCTTCTGAAAAGTGTGCATTTTAATAATTGTCAGAAATGTTTATTTGATTAAAATTTTTGATTTGTTTTATATTTTAATAAATACGGCCAGGGGGGGGGCCTGTACCCCCTTTGACTTCCAAAGACCCCCATGTGTTGACTGGTTGAGTTGGGTAATTCAGTCAGTGTTTTAAGGGGGGAGGTGGCCGGCAGTCCAAGACCATGCAAGCACTGATTGATTCAACTTAATCAATGCCCGTCCACTGCCCCCAACATTGAGGTACTATTTCTTCTTCCTCCTCCCACTCCCCGGTCCCGTCTGCTGCTCCCGCCACAGTGCTTTTTTTCTGGTTTATTATATGCCACAACCGTACGAAGTCACAGGCTCTGTCAGCTCGGTCATTCAGTTAATACCTAAATATTCTAGTGACATGCACATGTTGGTTATCATATGTATGCATTTGTTTACTTGTTTCTCTTCGGTGCTTGCACGTGCTCCTGTTTTTTTGTATAGTTTTGAGTCCAAGGACTTTCAGTGCTTTGCAACATTCATCACTTGTTCATGTATACAAAACCTTCTGTTATGCTTTTGTAATGGTGCATTCTTTTTATGTAGGAATAATTGCACTTGTATATGCTTATGCGTGTGTAATAGGTGTATGTATCCCCTGCATGTTTGTGTTCCATTGCAGTGTATGTGTGCTTGTAGACAAGCGCTGTTCCTTGTGTGAGTCCCTTCAGTATATGTTTGTCTGTTTAGGAGTGTAGGACTGTGTGCATTTGTGTAATGTGCGATTTTTGTGTGGTGTATGACTGTCCATTTGTGTGTGTGTGTGTGTGTGTATACATAATGTGTGCTGTCTACGCAGTTTTTTTCTTGTTTGTATTATCATGACAATATCTCCTATGGTGACCTCTGCAATGGAGCCAGTTACAAGTCATACTGAAGTGAGACACAAAAACGTACATCCTGTAACTGCTGCTTTCGCAGACTTTCAGGGATGCGCCAATGAGCCGAAAAGGCGTTAATTCCAGTCCCATTTGAGGAATAGAGGTGGAGCCTTCACTGTTCTGAAATATGCTTGCTGTCGTAGACTGACAGCTTTGCGGCACTGTAAATATTTTGTGTCTAAATTACTAAACTTAGATGCACACATTTTAACCCCAGAATAAACACTAATGGGCATCACAAACTGGGTTGTTTTAGTGTGCATATATATTTAGACGGCGGTGGAAGGATGAAAGGCGGATCAGTCCCCGCAGAGATTCGAGCCCTTTGATCTTCTGGTTACCCACACATGAACTGTGTGCTCAAACCAGTTGAGTTATTTCATCGTGTAATATAGATTAACTGAAGTTTTATGTTTCAGGTGCATTTTATTGCCAGGATTCGAACATGCAGCCTGCTAGTCTCCTTCTCCCTCTCATTCAGGGCCTTCAAATCCATTTTCTGGCAATGGTACAGGTTTCAACCTCATGATCCGAACCCAAACACCAAAGCCAGATGCCATGAGGATCAGTAATAGACATATGACCCTAACAGTCTTTGCAGGGTTTAAAACCCAATTTCCAAAGTGGTGACATTGTCAAAGTACTGCACTTTTTAAAAGAAGAAATGTAAAAAAATGTGACAACTTCCCAAAGGTGTATGAAAAAAGGTTGCTCGTCAAAGGCATGGAAAAAAGGAAACCGACTTAAGCACACCGACTGAGGCTCTTTATGGCTCCAGTGATGTCATGCAGTTTCCCGTGGGAAGTCATGTTTGTGACAATGCCCACTGTCGACATGGGAAAGCTATTGAAAACGTTTTCATGGAAGCTGGGGTCTGGGTATATTCAAGCGTTGAGGGATCCACTGGCAGATGTATCCATCAGAATGATGGTGTCAGTGTGCTTGATTTCAAGCTCTTCAATGTTGTCATACTTTTACAATATTTGAAGAGACAGTGCTATTTGACCGAGGCTCTGTGGAGCTACCTGTTAGCTGACGAGGAGATGGGCTGTGGATTTCTCCTCGGCCGTCACCTACCCAGCCGGACTTTGGGCAGACTTTTCTTCGTCTCTCTGTTGTAGCCCTCTCCTTCCCATTAACCCTCCCCTATGCTCCTTTCTTCTCGTCTTTTTTCCCCTTTTATGTTTTTCTGTTGAGACTTAGCTAGTTGACCAATGCCCAGTGGACCTACCTGATAGCTGAAGAGGAGATGGGCTGCGGATTCCCTCCCAGCCGTCACTTACCCAGTCGGACTTTGGGCAGACCTTCCCTTCATGTCTCCGTCGTATCTATACTCTACCCCTTTTTCCCTACCCCCTTTCCCTTCCTCACTCCATTTTCCATTTCTTCCATGCTCCTTAAAAGTTTTTACTGGTATCTTTGGTAACTTGTAACTGATGAATGTTTGCAACTATGTGGAACCTTATGTTAAGTGCTCTGATACCTTTGGGTCTAGCCAGTGCTATATAAAACTCTTTAAATAAAATAAAATAAATACATTTACTGTCTGATAGAATAACACCTGTCCTGCCTAATGCTTTAAAATGGAAAATACTGCATACTCTGCTGGGTCTCTAGTGTGCTGGCTATGGGTAGCTCGGTAAAGAAAACAGTGGTCCTAGACAGTTCCTATTTCAATATATCTCTAAGTATATGTATAATTGTGTATCATACATTTGAGACTTTTGATTTAAATGAGATTTCTCTATTATGACTAAAATAAATGGAATATAATTCTGTCATCTTGAAGTGGCCTATTGCCCTGCTTTCTCATGTGTGGCTTTTCTGAATGACGTTTTTACGCATCTATACTAAGTGATATATTGAAATAAGAACTGTCTAGGACCACTGTTTCTTTACCGATTAATACCCAGGTCCTCTGACACATACAGGGTCACCCCATTGCTTATAATGGCTATGGGTAGCTGGCCTAGTCCAGGACAACCCAGTTATACATACTGTTAAGATCTGAAACAAACACCCCTGATGATACACCTTTCTAAGGCACTTCACAGAGGACAAGGGTACTGATGCAGCCCTCAGCTATCAATTGGTATACATAGAGGCAGATAACAAAAGCTGAATTACACCTGAATCCTAAAAAATGTAAGTGAGATAAACTCATTGTGAGTAGAAGTGGATCTAAAAGGGTGTAATCCCACAATAATGGTGACCATTAGCTAAACAATTGAAATTTCAGTCGCTTAGGTTTGCACGCAGGTGTGGTGGAGTTGCTCGTGGGCCAAGAGAAGCCATTCACTGCATGTTCACCTCTCAGAGAGAGAAAGCCTTTAGAATTTCTGATGGTTTATTCAGGTAGAGCAGGTACTTGGAGTCCTCATTACATTTAAAACACATTGCTAGCTCAAAAACAACGATTTAACTACTTTTGGTGTAAATCAAAATTCTAGTCTGTAGCTTTTCAGCGATGCAGTTAATGCTTAGCTGATTAACTAAAGGCGACACTCAAAACCTTGAGATGCTAGAGTTGCATTCTTCTGATTTGGGTTACAGAATTTTCTCACTAGAGGTCAATCATTCACAAAGCCAATAGGTCCCGCCTATTCACATATATTGCCATTGTCAATTTGTTTTTAGCCATGTTGTAGTGCAGCGTAGCATAATCAGTGGGTACCGTGGTTAAAAGTTAAAACAAAGCGTCTATGACACGGTCAACGCCGGCAGCGTATTTTTATTTATTTTTTATTTTCAACCATGCAGATCTTTGAATAGCAAAGAAAACATTGACAAAGTTATTGATTTTCCAATATTTTAAATTGAAATAATCCTATCTAACCACTAGAGGGGGGAGTTGCTCTATATAAAACACATAAACAATACGTAGTACCTAAATGACAGTGCTAGCACAGTGGACGCTAAATTAAGATGTATCATGATATATCCAGCGTTTAATTTGAGACATTTCAGGAACTCTGCAACAGCGGGTGGCCGGCAGGGACAATGGGTGGAGCAGGCTGCAGTAGCCTCTAGAGAAGGACCCCTTTACAAAGTAATGACTGATGAATTAATCTGTACTTGGTCCATACTCTGCACACATAAAACGACGCCTGGGATGCGCTGCTGAAACAGGAGGCAGCAAAGAAAAGTGACAATGTTGATGAGTAATAGGCAGTGATAGAAGTGGGCGGGGACGGAAGGGCACGGCGTGCTCCTACTTCTAAAAAATTGTTCAGTCCCTTCCCCTACTTCTTGCTTTCAAAAAAGCGTCCCGGGACGGCAAGAATAGTCCAACTTTAAAATGATAACTTTTTTCTTTCCGCTTCCAGGGGCTGCTCGCACTTCTCTGTTGAACTCCAGAGGCTGCAGCAGCCCCCGCCCCCCCTGAGCTCGCACAGACCGAGGGCAGGCCATTGTCATTCCGATTGAGGCAGATTAGCCCCTTTTGAATGACAATGCGCCTGCCTCTGCCTTTAACATATCAAGTGCCCCTGAGATCAGAGTTGGTGATTAGAGAGGAGCTTTCCCCAAGCAGAGTACTGTGGGGAACTTGACACCTTTGTCAATGTTGTACACAGAGTGAAGTGAACTGGGCAGGAGCAGTGACTGCAGTGACCAGACAGAAGAGGCGACAGGAAAGGAGAGGTACTAGGGCAGGAGAGGTGTCAGGGCAGTAGAATTGACAGGGCAGGAGAGGTGACGGGGCAGGGGAGGTGACGGGGCAGGGGAGGTGACGGGTCAGGAGAGGTGACGGGGCAGGGGAGGTGACGGGGCAGGGGAGGTGACGGGGCAGGGGAGGTGACGGGGCAGGGGAGGTGACGGGGCAGGGGAGGTGACGGGGCAGGGGAGGTGACGGGGCAGGGGAGGTGACGGGGCAGGGGAGGTGACGGGGCAGGGGAGGTGACGGGGCAGGAGAGGTGACGGGGCAGGGGAGGTGACGGGGCAGGGGAGGTGACGGGGCAGGGGAGGTGACGGGGCAGGGGAGGTGACGGGGCAGGGGAAGTGACGGGGCAGGAGAAGGAGAAATGACGGGACAGGAGAAGGAGAAATGACGGGACAGGAGAAGTGACGAGAAGGAGAAGTGACGGGATAGGAGAAGGAGAAATGACAGGACAGGAGAAGGAGAAGTGATGGGACAGGAGAAGTGATGGGACAGGAGAAGTGACGGGACAGGAGAAGGAGAAGTGACGGGGCAGGAGAAGTGATGGGGCAGGAGAAGTGAAGGGACAGGAGAAGTGAAGGGACAGGAGAAGTGAAGGGACAGGAGAAGTGAAGGGACAGGAGAAGGAGAAGTGAAGGGACCAGGAGAAGGAGAAGTGAAGGGACCAGGAGAAGGAGAAGTGACGGGACAGTAGAAGGAGAAGTGACGGGACAGGAGAAGTGACGGGACAGGAGAAGGAGAAGTGATGGGACAGGAGAAGTGACGGGACAGGAGAAGTGACGGGACAGGAGAAGGAGAAGTGACGGGACAGGAGAAGGAGAAGTGACGGGGCAGGAGAAGTGACGGGGCAGGAGAAGTGACGGGGCAGGAGAAGTGAAGGGACAGGAGAAGTGAAGGGACAGGAGAAGGAAAAGTGAAGGGGACAGGAGAAGTGACGGGGACAGGAGAAGTGACGGGACAGAAGCAGGGCCGGACTGGCTACTGGGCAGTTAGGAATGCTGCTGAGCTGGGGGGTGATTTCGATAATGGGGACCTGCGTGAGCTAAACGAAATTCGTTTTGCTTTCAGGATTTCGCAGCACACGCAGGTCTCCATGGACGAAATCCGCCTCACTGCAGTAAAATCAGGCAGCAGCTCGGCAGCATTCCTAACTGCCCGGTAGCCAGTCCGGCCCTGGACAGGAGAAGTGAAGGGACAGGAGAAGTGACGGGGGGCAGGAGAAGTGACGGGGGCAGGAGAAGTGACGGGGGCAGGAGAAGTGACGGGGGCAGGAGAAGTGACGGGGGCAGGAGAAGTGACGGGGGAGGAGAAGTGACGGGGGCAGGAGCGGTGACGGGGGCAGGAGAAGGGAGGGGGCAGGAGAAGGGAGGGGGCAGGAGAAGGGAGGGGGCAGGACTGTTCCTATTGGGTGCAGAATCTAGACTGATTTGCATATGGCTGGGTCCAAACTGGAATGGCATGGTGAGCAAAGAAACAATGGATTTAGGCCCAGATCTCTGTACTGGGGTGAATGTATGATATTGTTCTGCATTCAGTTGTTCTTTTTGCTATATTATCATTGAGCAGCTAGCTGGCGACATGAATATGAAGGAGCCTTTGTGGGTTTCCGTGAGTATAGATTCTCCTGAAGAGTTCCTTTCTCTTCTGAGCCCTGCATAACACGTGTACAGGAGGAGCCCTGTATTCATGACCTCAATGTTTGAGACAAAAAATAATCATGGATTTCTGAACATTGAGTAAAAGCATTAAGGTAACATGTTGTTCCTGGTTAGTGTTTGCTTTTTCCTGAATTAAACCTCAAACATGTTTATCCATTGTTTTAATTAAATAACGTTATAAGCTGTAACTGGTCAGTGAAATGCTAAACGTACTAAAAATTGGTATGTTTTGCTATTTCTAGCCACGCCCCTGACTCCGCCCACTGATTCAATCTTCGGTTATTCCCGCCCCCTGATTCTCCACCCACAGTTCCCCTACTTTTTTTCCCCCACTTCGACCACTGGTAATAGGCAAGCTAAAAGCTGCTTTTCGAGGCTTTTTTTTATTATACACAGTAGATCGTTGCAAAGTTATAGCACATGCACATTGACTGCAGGCGAAACCTAAAAATGTGAGAGGAGGTGAGACAAGGGACACTCGGCATTCTCACAGATTGCAACCTCCCCAATTGTTGGCATTATAAAAAAAATATGCAATGACTATCCTGGGGTTTGTAGTTGAAAATATGTGTAAGACAGTCAACCAGGTCTAATGCAATTACACAGATCCACGATTTTAATTGGACGAGTATAATGTCCGTGTTCCGTGTTCCGTGTTATGACCATTATTAAGTTCTACAAAGCCGGGCTATTTGTGGGGTTCCAAAATGCAAGAAGGCAGCAAGCAATCGAATCAAACTGAATACAGGCCCTGTAAGCAAAAGTGTGTCTGCCTAATCTGTGTGATGTGTACACCAACCAACTCGGACACAAGGGGTCACTGTCCGTCACTATTAAGTGCCACTGCATAAATGTCTGCAAAGGACTGGAAAGTTTACCTAGTACAAAGTACTATTATTATACATTCTGAAATGTTGAGAGAACCATGTCATCATTGGGAATTGAATAATGTAGTACAAAACAACCCCTGGATAAACCAAATGGTGCATTGAGAATTTGTCTCCCTATGGATAACACTGAAAAGGTCGCCCATCGCATTTTCATACATACATAGATACCTATTTCAATTTGATAAATTAGTGTCTTAACTGCTTTCTTTGCTTTCCAACATTATGGAATTAAATGAGTTCGTGCTTAAATAAAAAGCAAATTAGAAATCTACGGCTTAAGGTATGTCTCAAAATATATTTTTCTAAAATAAGTAATATTTCCCTTTTCTAGGGCAAGGAATTGCTGTATTGATCCCCGTGACTCGGCAGTTGTGTACTTCAAGGCAAAAGTGTGAGCTAACCCCCTGATGCAGCGTTATGGGGTTAATTCGGGGGAGGCCTTTACAACCACTGTGGGGAAGGGCAGGAAAGCAGCTGCAACTGTGACGTGTCGACAAACATGATGGATTTTTAATGAGCCGTCACCAATACCCTGCTACGTGACGCAAAGGCAAGCACTGAAGGGGGGGAAAAACTATTCAGAAACAACAAACCTCCAATGAGGCACCAACACAGATTGTTTGGCGAGTCCAGTTGGTGTTGCCAGTTCAGTGGCGATGAGCGCCATTTCGCCGGATTAGGATTCTTTTACGGCGGACAAAATGAAATGGAAGCAGGCAAAAAAGAAAATAGAAACTGCGGTGGGGAGAGCCCTCATGAGCATTGCAAAGTCCTTCCTCATGTTTCACCGGCATTCGAATAATCAATAGGTCAAGCTTTAATGTGTTAACGTGTGCATGCCATACGCACATTAAAGCCAGACCAATTGATTTTCCCATAATTGTTTAGTTTGTGTCACGAGTAATGGAACAAAGGGCTGGATGACATCTATCCATGTTATGTCCCACTGCCATGACAGCCAAACATGACATTGTTTACTGTGAGCTCAGCTAACAAATGTACAATTTTGGTTGAAACATTTTAAAATTTGAAGGTTTTAAATGATGCAGTCGTAATTTATGAATTAATGATGTTGCACCTGAAACGAGTTTACACAGTAATTCTGGAATCCAATTAATGCTGTGAAGTAGTTATTCCACACGTTTCATATGAGGTGCCATATATTTACTAAGGATGCAGTTTTGGGTGTTCAGTTCATCTCGCTCCTGCTCATTACTCTCTCCAAACTCTGTACCACTGCAAACCATCTCTCCGCTCGTTGCTGCGGAACACTAAGTGAATGAGGTCAAAACCTCAAAATGAGCTATTGTGTTAGGAAGTGTGTATTCTGAAATAGGCTACCAGGACTACCGCTGCAGGCGTGTTAAATTTATGAAGCACTGTTTGAGAAATGTTTCATTTTGTGCCAATCCTCTTCGAAGTGCATTTGCTGTGAGAGTAGGTGGAAGATTTCTCTTACCTTAAGAAATGGGTTAGTGATAACGATATTACGTTGCTGCTTCTGAATTGCCAATGTGACCCTAACCATGATCATACCATGCTGAATTTGCAGAATCTATTCATATATTAATAAAATGTGTGATTTGTGTATACAACTCTTCAGCTTTATTATTAGTGGGCTCATTCTGTGTTTTAGGGGACTCGTTCCATTCTGCTAGGGGCTCATTCAATTTCACTACTGCTGCAATAAATTTCTGTTTTCCTTGTGAGACTCTGTCCATTTGAATTATGTTCTACTCTTTAGGAGTGTGACCCTTGAGGTTTTGTCTTAACTGGTTTAGTTGAGGTTATGTCTTATGATTCTGTATTTCTATAGTTGAGCCTTCATGGCATTTCCATCCATTTTATCTCTGTACCCCATTTACTAAAATTCATGTAAGAAATCAATTTTTGATTGAGAACGCCATTATTATGCTTCCTGATTTATTCTGTTTTACTCTGCTAAAATGTATATTTTTCCAAGAGGTGTGTGGTCAATAATCACAAGCTCCATTAGCGATTCCAGAGACAGATGAAGTCGTAATGAATCAGGGTTATCAAAATATTGAAGTTTATAGGATTATTGAGGTACAGCTCACAAAACATTTGGTAGAGACCTGCTCTCTCCCCCAGCAGCTCCGCTGTTGTGCTGGCTGCCACTGACCCGTTCACCTGTTGCTGGTAAGTGTTCAAGGCCCTCCTCCACCCGCAGGCTCCTGCCTGCGCCTCATCCCTGGTGGTCCAGTGGGAGAGCCTTGCTCTTCTGCTGGTCCGCTGCTGTCTATCCTTGTGTTTGTGTACGCTTTCTGTCTTTGTCTGTCTTTGATTTTGTAATTTTGTCCTTGTTCAGATTTCTCTGTTTTCAGTTTTCCTGTTGTTGTGCCCTATTTCTGTGCCCGTTTTCGGGCCCTTCTTGCCTGCCGCTGCTGCCCCCGCTGCCCCACCCCCCTGCCAGTTCCCACTCTCCCCTCCAAGCTGAGCTTTCCTCCCCCTTCCCTATTTAATGGCAGGCACACCGCTGGCGCGCCAAAGGCAAGCCCATCTGCACCAGTCCACGACCCGACCAGCACCAGGGACCCTGGATCTCTGACCACCCACCGCTACGACTCAGCTGCCCTCCTCGCTTTCAACCCCGGAAGGAACAACAACTGCTAGCTGTCCAAGCCAAACACCACACATGGGCAGTTCTCCTGCCGCCACTGCCGCCGAACCTTCACCACCCTCCGCACCACCACGGCCTCCGCCCCATGCCGGACACCAACACCACCGAAGCCCTGAAGTGCATCCTCAACGTTCGCTTCCTGCACAGACATGCCGTAGAGATCTGGGACCTCTTCAACACCCTTCGCCAGACTTCGCCTTCATTCACTTAAACCTGGACCAACGCCTCCTCTGTCCTGACATCGCTACAGTCATCCCCGACGACTACAAGATCCAGAAGAAGGACCACCCCAACCGCCCAGGAGGAGGATCCACCAATGCACACAAAAGCTTATCCGACTCTTCACTTCCACCACGAGTGGCTCCTCCGCCACCACCGAACTCCTTCACTTCCAGATCCAGACCAGTCCTAGAACCACTCTTCACTGCACCCTTGCCTACAAACCCCCCGGCCCCACACATGATTCGCCACTACTATTGCTGACCTCGTCGCACCCCACGCCATCGCCTCCATGGACTGCATAATCATAAGAGACCTGAACTTCCACCTTGACAACCTCAGTGACCTCAACTCCACCGCCCTCCTGGACAAACTTCACCAACATCGGAATGAAACAGCTCGTCACCACACCCACCCACAAGGCAGGACACACCCTCGAACCCATCTTCGCAGGTGGGAAAAACATTTGCTTCAGCCACACCATGCAGACCCTCTAGATGGACCACCCCTGCGTACACTTCTCTTTCAACACCGCCACCACTCCAAACCCACTCCTCGCCCTCCACAAAGGAACTGGAGCAAGGTCACAGAAGAGCACCTAAACTCCACCCTCAGCCTTCACCCCCACCCTGCCTCGACCGACGCAAACTCTGCAGCCAAGGTACTATACCACTGGATCAACAACTGCGCAGACAAGCTTGCACCCCTCCGCTCCACCGACAGACAACGCCCCCTAAAGGCCACCTGGTTCACCACCAACCTCCAAGAAGCCAGACGCTCCTCCAGACATCTCAAGAAAGGATGGAGAAACAGCAAAACCACAGAAGACCTGACCACCTACAAGAACGCTATGACAGACTACCACCAAGGTATAAGATCCACAAAGAAGACATTCATCCGGAACAAAATCCTCACCAACTCCAGCAACTCCAGGGAACTTTTCAACATCATCCAGCAATTCACCAAGCCCCACAGCGAAGCCACAGACGTCCCTCCCTCTCAAGAACTCTGCAACAAGCTCAGCCCCTACTTCCACCTGAAAATCAAAGCACTCAATGACAACTTCAGCAAACAGACTCCAGAAACCACCCTCCCCTCCAGCTATGACAGCCGGCCCACCATCACCACCTGGACCCCGGTCACCACTGAAGACACCACCAGGACCATGAAGGGCACCCACTCAGTAGCCCCCTCAGACCATTCCCTCCACACATCTTCCACATAGCCCCCGCCGCCATAGGGCCCCAGCTACGTAGCACCATCAACCTCACCTTCGAATCCGGCACCTTCCCAAATGACTGGAAATGCGCAGAAGGCAAGACCCTCCTCAAGAAACCCTCTGCAGACCCGATGGACCTGAAGAACTACCGACCCATCTCTCTCCTTACCTTCGCAGCCAAAGTCACCGAGAAGATCGTCAACGCCCAGTTGACAAACTTCAGCAAAGAGAACTCCATCCTCAACCCCTTCCAATCTGGATTCCGCAGAAACCACAGCACAGAGACGCCCTCCTCCCCGCCACAGACGGTAACGCACGCCCCTCGACCAAGGCCACACTGCAGCACTCATCCTGCTTGACCTCTCTGTGGCCTTTGACACCATCTCCCACCACACTCTCGCAGCCAGACTCCACAATACTGGAATACAGGGAACTGCCCTCGACTGGCTCCTTTCCTTCCTCTCCGGCAGAACCCAAAGGATCAGACTCCTGCCTTTCCTCTCCGAACCCACAGAGATCAACTGCGGAGTACCACAAGGACTATGGTTCAGTCCTACGCTCTTCAACATTTACATGGGCCCCCCACCGCCATCGTCAGACAGCAGGGACTCAGCATTGTATCCTATGCCGACGGCACCCAGCTCATCCTCTCCTTCACGAAGGACCCCGAAACCACCAGACTCAGCTTTCAAGAAGGAATGAAAGACGTTGCAGCTTGGATGATCAGCAGCTGTCTGAAACTCGGGAGTAAGTGTGAGAGGTACCCCTTAACAACAATCAAGGGAAATAGGGTTAGTCAACCAGTGGAACAAGGAAATTCGCTTGAGGAGAACTAAATAAAATACATTTAAAAATCAAAACCAATAACAAGATATACGTAAATAAAATGAATTCATACAATTTATTGAAAATACAAGAATTAAAAGCATTAAAACGAGTGGACCCGTGTGAGGCCACTCAACACAATTGAAAATATAAAGGAAAAGAGTTTTTTAACATTCAATATTGACCAGCAAAATTGAAATACAGAGACAGGAAGGCTGTAAGACATAGAATTTGTACAATACTGGTTGTATATTCAGACTCTATTTCTGACACCTGGGTTATGTACACCAAAATACAGTATATCAACAAAGATGTCTGGGACATGAATTATACTAGGTGGTGCGTCGACGCGTTTCGGTGGTTTTTCTCAATTTTGTCCACCTTTGTCAAGACTACGTTTGATATCTGTCGTGGTGCAGGGGTCAAATATAATCACCCTAGAGAAATGAACATACAATAAATTGTAGTGAGTAACTGTTAATTTATGATTGACATAAACAGCTTTTTGCTTTGGTGTTCTGTAATACAGAGCATGGTAATGTCACTTGAAGATACATATCTGAAAATTGCTCTGATATACAACAGTTATTAAATTACATCTATTGACAGAGATCTCGTTGACGCACCACCTAGTATAATTCATGACCCAGACATCTTTGTTGATATACTGTATTTTGGTGTACATAACCCAGGTGTCAGAAATAGAGTCTGAATATACAACCAGTATTGTACAAATTCTATGTCTTACAGCCTTCCTGTCTCTGTATTTCAATTTTGCTGGTCAATATTGAATGTTAAAAAACTCTTTTCCTTTATATTTTCAATTGTGTTGAGTGGCCTC
Source organism: Lissotriton helveticus (assembly GCF_964261635.1). NCBI lineage: Eukaryota > Metazoa > Chordata > Amphibia > Caudata > Salamandridae > Lissotriton > Lissotriton helveticus. The sequence goes on from NC_136057.1 coordinate 675,262,112, forward strand.
ACACGAGTCCACTCGTTTTAATGCTTTTAATTCTTGTATTTTCAATAAATTGTATGAATTCATTTTATTTACGTATATCTTGTTATTGGTTTTGATTTTTAAATGTATTTTATTTAGTTCTCCTCAAGGGAATTTCCTTGTTCCACTGGCTGTCTGAAACTCAACATGGAGAAGACAGAAGTCCTAGTCCTCTGCGTGGGACAACTCCTGGTGGCCCTCTGCCCTCGGTACCCACCCACTCCCACAGACCACGCCCGGAAACTCGGCATCATACTCGACTCCTCCCTCACCATGACCTGACAGATCAACGCCATCGCCTATACTTGCTTTAACACCCTCTGCAAGACCTTCAAGTGGATCCCCCCGGAAGGAAGAAAGACCGCCACCCATGCACTTCTAACTAGGAGACTGGACTAACAAAACACCCTCTACGTCGGAATAAACAAATCTCTGCTACACAAACTCCAAACCATCCAGAACACCATGGCCAGACTTGTTCTCGGCATCCCACAACATGAGCACATCACCCAACACATACGAGACCTCCACTGGCTCCCTGTCGAGAAGAGAGTAACCTTCAAGCTACTCACCCAAACTAATTTATCTATAAGGGAGGCTTCATAGTATGTACGTATCTGAGGGAGTGCCAATCCACCCTGGTTAATATTTAACTGCAGCTCTGAAATTTGAAGTCTCAAGACCTTTTTATTTCATATAAAAAGTCGGAAATGTGCCTCCAGTTCTTTAAAATAAGTCTTTCTAATTTTAATCGGGACATTAGAAAAAAGAAAAATCAACAAGGATAACATACACATTTTTATCATAGCCACCCGCCATAATCTGGTAAGAGGAAGAAGTGTCCTTCTATCCAATAAGTCTTTGATTTTTTTGATCATCAGTTCATAATTTAGTTAATAAAGTTCTGCATAGCAATTAGTAACTTTTATCCCTAAATAACGAATTGGATTGGGATTAGAAGCCTGTAGCTGAAAATCTGAAGGAAGAATATTAAAAGAGGTATTAAATAAAGGCAATCCTGTTTTTTTATGATTTTATGTCCACCAATCTATTGGAATTGTTCAAATTCCACCAACGTAGTTCAAATATTTTGTCTTCCTGACTTAAGGTAAAGTATGATGTTGTCTGCACTATTCCCAAGTTAGCCCTAATCATCACTGCCAGGGGTTCAATAAAAAATGTAAATAGTATAGGAGACAAGGGACATGCCCTATTTATTTTAACCGTTCCTGCTAATTTTTAATTTATAAATACCTTTGCGAGGGCCTATTGATATATATTGCAAAGCTGACTAACTGGGATGAAAGCCAAATCTCCCAAGTCCATAAAAAAAGTGAATCCCAATTAACAAGGTCAAATGCTTTCTCAGCGTCTACCATCATAATCAGTGCAGGAGTCTGGTTTACATTAAAAAAAGAAAGCACATAAACTAGGAACACAGTATTCGATGACATCAGCCTACCCGCAACAAACTCAGTCTGATCGGTATGAATCATCTGGGCTACCGGTGTGATGCGATTAGTCCAGATTTCATGAACATTTTATAATCAGTATTTAATAAGCTAATTAGCCAATAAGAATTTACATCCGTAGGGTTTATGCCTTTCTGGAGAAAGCTAACAATTGTTGATTCTTTGAAGATTAATGGAACTCCCCCCTTCCTTTACAAAATTAGAAAGCTCCAGTAGAAAGGGCGTTATTTCTTTTGAAAAAGTTTTGCAAAATTCTGTCGGAAGGCTGTCGTTTTCACAAGCAAGGCATTGAGACCAGAGCCTAAAGGAGCTCTGATGCTATAATACCCACTTCTAGTCCCTCTAATTGTGGATTTGCCAATTTTAGTTATTTAATGGACTGAAAATAATTATGTAGGATCTCATTTGAAGCTGCATATGTAGTAGCATATAAGTTATTATAATGCTGCAAAACAACGCTGGATATTTCATCCTTTCCAAATACTATTCCTCCTGTTCCAGGTTTCTGCAACTCAGTAATTAAAAGCTGCTTCCTGTCTGACCCTGGTTGACCACGCCAGTAATTTCCCTACCATCTGACTTTCTTCATATGCTTGCTGTTTATACCGCCGTGAGCTTTGTATTTCCTCAAAAATAAAAAATTCCCTAAGCTGTTCATTGGCTTTAGACAACTGCATGCTTGCTGATATCAGTATCTTCTTACGCCAATTCTTCTTCTGGAGAGCTGTATCACTGCAAATTGAAGTTTGGCTGTAAGAGGCTGCCTGATCTTAGCTTGTGAGGCCTTAAATGCCACCATCTGGCCATACATTGTTGCCTTAAAAGATCCACAAAACTGCGAATAAGGGTGCAGTACCCTTATTAATCTGAAAAACCTCTCCTTGGAACTTCTTCAAACTCATTACCTATCCCTGATTAGAAAGAATTAGACAATCTATCTACCACCTGGACCAATCTCTCCTCCTTATCTCCACATCAATTCCCACCAGTGAGGGATCCGAAAATAAATTTGCCCATATTTCTGTGCCTAGACAGTCAAGCGACTGGGAGATACGAAAGCAATCTACATGGGAAGCGGATTGAAACCAATGGGAAAAACAGGTATATTGCGAGAGATCCAGTTGAGCACTGTGCCAAGGATCTATCAATTGATGGTCTTGTTTCATCATATCCACTACTTTTTTAGTATACGGCTTCAGCAGTTTTTTGATTTTATTCTGAGTATTCTTTACTAGTTCTTGGATAAAATTTAAATCCCCCTATTATTATAAGACTCTCTGCTGCCATTGCCATCTCATTCTTCATGACTGGTTTGGAATCGTGGACTACTGGGGCATAATAATTTACTAAATTGAAGGAACCGTTAACCCTAGCTGTAATCCAGATCCACCTGCCAGTGGGATCCTTCTGAACTTTAATATCCCCTCAATCAACCCCTTGCCCAAAATAGATTTCCACTCCCCTTACCGGCAGCCCAGCTGAAGCGAAGTAAGCTCATCCCAGCTTTACAGTAACATTTAAGGATAATAAGCTTTGCCGTGTTCATTTTAATATGGGTCTCTTAGAGAAACAACTTGTGGAGAAAAAAGTTAACCACCTAATTAAACCACCATACTACTTATGATTGGACATCCCATTCACTTTGCATGATATTATTCGAATTTTAAGACCCATAGTATCTATACGCTTCAACCACTTTCACCCTCTTTTTTAAAAGAAATGTTCTTCTAAGCATTACAATGTTCACTAGGATTCTGCTCATTTCTCCTAACCGTGCTCCCCAACTCCCAAGAAACCACCTTCCACCCCATGTCTCCCGGACCCACTTGAGAGGGGAATGACCCACAATACCCCTTTTGATGTGGTGCACGCACTTGTTGGGTGCCATGGTGGTGCACTCTGGGTGAACTGCCCCTCCCCTTGACCACACCATTTACACATTTTCGCTTGCAGCTTCTTTTCCAAGACAACATATTCAACTGGAAATCTTTTGCTACAACTCCTGGGTATCATCTAAATGAGCAAACATGTAAAATGTCCCTTTCACTAAAACCTCTAGCTTAGGTTGTTGTGCAATCGCTGCCTGCACGCCCTGTGAATAATTACAATGGTTTCACTAATTCCTTCCTTCAATGGGCCACCACCGCTGTCATGTCCGAGAAATTACGACAGTAAGGTACTTCACAGTAGAGAATTTTTCTTTTGAATAACTATGGTCAGAATCCGCTCTTTTATGTGGAAGTCTGCAAACTTGACCAATATTGTCTGAGTCAACTTTGAGTTTGGATATGGCTGAGCCAGGACCCTATGTGCCAGTGTGGTTGTAAGATCTCCTGAATATTCCGGTAACACACTTTTTTAAATGAATGTCTGGACCCATTGAAGGATTTGTGCCTCTTCACACTCTTTCGGAACTCCCACTAGATGTAAATTGGAGAGGCGTGACTCATTTTCAAACTCGTCAAGTTTATTTTCTAATGGCAATTTTTCATTCCTTACTAGTTTAACTTGCCGTTGCATGACATTCATCTGGTCCTTAAGCTGCAAGATCCTTGATGAAGCTTCAAGAATTCTTACAGAAAAGCTGCCCATTGCATCTTATATTGTAGACAATTGTTGGTGCATAGATGCAATTTCACTTGCCTGTGTTACTTTCTATTTTATCGAATCTCGTCAAGAATTAAATTCAGCATGGTCTTAATATCCCACTGCACAGGAGCTTTCTCACCTTGCTGCTGGATTATGCATTGCCTTTCTTGGTTACCATCTGGTTCTAGGTGTGCCTGGGCTTGCTGTCCCACATTCGAGATCAATTCTAAAAGCTGATGGTGTGCAACAGTCAGAGTTTTGCTTTGAACAGCAAAAGATTGCTGGATTTTGTCCTCTTGCGACAGTGCAGTCGGTTTAGGGCTCTGTACTAAAGGCTATAATCTAAGGGTATCCCAGATTCTGCATAGAGGAGAGCTCCTTGGGCATAATAGATGCTTTGTTTCCCTTTTGCAAAGAGTGGGTACTGTTTTGACTTGCAATGGGTCGAATTGGTGTCCCCTTCATTAATATATCCGCTTGTTGATTTTTTTATCATCATTGACCTTTTACCTTTCCCCCTTTTCTACATCAGCTGTCACCTTGTTTTTCTCTGGCCAGAGGTTTATTATCTATTTTTGTGCCCGTAGACCTTCATCTAGCACACCATGTAGTACCAACATCTCTTGTGGGACATTTTTCTGGGCACCCCCCGCAGACCCAGCTTCTGCTCTGCTTTCCAGCATATCTTCCTCCAAACTCAGAGGGCTTGACACTATTACGGACCCTGGACAAGATTTTAAGCTGCACTCTTCTCTAGCTGCTGCGGAGGCTTATCATCATTTGAGCTGTTCATGTCTTAGCTTAGACAGCCACAGCAGAATCCTGATTGTCCATTAGATTTACCATTTTAGATGTTCCACCTTACAATGGAATGCAGATTAAATGCACACCTTACCAGCTCCCGCCTTAGTTTACGGGGGGAGAACCAGCCAGCGACCAAAAAACCAAGACACTCTACAAACCTACCAACATTTGAATAGGTACATACCCCTTGTATGAAACCTAGTGGTTCTCCCCCGATGCTGCCTTCAGTGTTGTATTCTCGCAGGAGGGACACACTAAGATAAAGCCTCCAACTTTTCCCCCCTCTACCTTCTTCCAGAAACACAAAGCAAGAAATGAAAAAAAAGGTCCTGGATCCAGGAGGGATCTAGTTTGGTGTAGTTGACGACTCTACGTGGCGTTTTCAATGAGCCACGCTGCTGTGAGCTAAGGAAAGCAGCCCCCACATTGACTCTACGGCCGCCGAAACTGCATCGAAACCACAGTTTTGAATACTAAAGCCACCCGAGCCACGCACTTCCACTATCAGGGCTACAGTACTGTACCTCAGCTGTATTATAAATGTATCTGTAGCTGGCTTGTAACACCACACCTGCATCTCGGCTGCATCGTGTCCCGGGAACCCCGTGGAAACTGGTGTCCCACTATCGATTGTGGGGAGGTTCGCTCACCTAGCAGCAGAACTTTTGAGATTGTCCATCCACAGCCGGGACCCAAACTGTTTGGATATGGGATGATGGTTGTGGATTCAATTGGTGGGTTGATAACTGTTCTAATGATGTATTATTCATATTTGTCAACCCATTTGAAGTTATTTGTCATTTTAATCGGACTGATTTGGTAATTGGTTTTTGTAAAAAATCTGAGCTTTTGAGATATTGATTATTTGTTTGTATTGGGGTACCGCTTACGCATCCGTCGGGATTCAGAATTAATACATTTGATCTCCGTATGTGGCTAATTTGCGTTGTTGTACATACCCTGAGTAGACGGGGTATGGTACGATAATCTAGAGGGGGATTTGTGCTGGTCAGCGATTTTCTAACAAGAGTTCTATTAGATTGTTGTGATTCTTTCCCTTGTTGGTGGAATTTCATATTTACGGTTGTTATTGAGTTGTTTTAACTAAGGAACTGACTATTTCCTTTCTAGGGTAAATAGACAAAGGTTATTTATTTATTAATATGTGATGTAATATTGATATGCAATTGTTTTTCTGTTCATGAAGTAATCGTTCTGTGATTGGTTGCTCAGTCAGGGAGCAACGCTGGGAGTGGTGTGATGTCATCGTTAGTTGTGTTAGTTGTTGGCATAGTTGCGCTGTGTTACGTTGACCTATGTCAGAGCTATGCTGTTTTTGACGGTTGTTCGTCAAGTTCTCAGTTTACTGCATTTTAATTTTGTTCAACTTGTTTTGATTGATTTCAGTTAGGTGTAAAACATGGTTGGAGTATTTACAAAACATAGGCCTAAGAAAGAGGAGATACCTAAAGAGGGACAGAAGTTACTGAGTGAGGACACACCAGCATATGAAATGGTTGAAGAGGTCAGGCATAAGGCATGTCTGGATTCCTGAATGGAATACATATATAAAACATGATGAGGCTTTACAGTTCAATGTAGGGTACTTTAATATACAGAAATTCGATTTTATTAGATAAACGATGCATATGATATGATACCAATGCCGAGAACTACACAGTTTAAGGCACTCTGTTAATGGGATCACATGGCAACAGAGAAGGAAGGTCTAGAAAGATAAAACTATAAACAAGTAATTTAGGGATTCGATGGAAAGTAAACTAGATCATCAAGTGAAAAAGTTGAGGGGAGATATGATGGAATGTGTTAAAATGTGTCCTGTAGTTACTGAGGCAGAACAAGACAAAACTAAAGACTGAAGAACCAGACGATAATTATGACAAATTCATCAATGAACAATTTAATTCAAGACCTCCCCCATATACGGATACACAGACGGAACTGACCCAGACTACTATTGGGGTTGGCAAAAATGGTGGGGGAGATACTGCAGTGGTACAAGCTCTCATTGGAGCTATACTGAGTACACTACCAGAAATGTTGGTAACAATCACAATGTCTAGTACGAGTGTGGTTGGGTACAAGACTACCAGGCACAAATGATACTTGAAAGATGAGTGTTGGTAGAGCCACAAAGTAAAGAAATTTGCATTGCAATTTTAAAGATAGATTTTAGAAAGATATTACAGCGAAATGTGGACTTGAACAGATTATTGACCTGCAATACTGATGAAATTAGATATTTGATTAAAGAAGCAGCCAGATGTGCTAATGAAGCTCATGATGAATTGGAAGACCTGAATGATGAATTAGAGGTTGATATTAGTAAAATTTAAAACAGAGCCACAACTTAGATTTACCTGATGATGAGATTAAAGAGACGGGTACTTTGAGAGCCCATATTAACCCCTTCGCTGGTAGGCCTTTTACCCCCCTGTGCTAAGCCATTTTTTGGCTATTTGGGGTAGTTTGCGTTTAGGCCCATGTAACTTTTTGACCACCTAAGCTATCCACGCCAAATTTGCGTCCTTTTTTTCCCAACATCATGGGGATTGTCAAGGTACCCAGGGTTTGTGGATTCCCCTGGAAGGGACCCAGTAATTAGCTAAAATACAGCTCATTTTTTTTTGGGGGGGGGGAATGGGAAAAAGGACTACAGATGAAAGCATCTGTTTTTTTTCCCTGCAAATGGTATCAAAAAAGGGGATGTGGTGCTGAAATCACAATCTTCCCAGCTATTAGGGGCGAGCAGACTTTTGTCAGAAAACCGTAATTCTTTACACAGTTTTGGCATTTTTTCTGAGACATAGTCTATTTTTGCTATTTTTTGTGCTTTCAACCTCTTTCCAGTTAATGGTAGAAATAGGTATAAAAGCAATAATGGATCCTAGAAAGCTATATATTTTAGAAAAGTAGACAAAATTCTGAATTCAGCCAGAGGTCATTTGTGTAGATCCTTCAAGGTTTCTTTATAGAAACTAACCGTTGAATATAGGAAAAATTTTAAATTAGTTGAAAAAAACAGCCATTTGTGTCAACGTGTTCACCAGTAACTTCTTTTAATTATGACAGCTGTTTGCCCAGAGCCTGCACCCTAGTCCAAGTAGGGACTACTGATTCCGACAAGGTAGCTTGGTGCAAGGCAGGTGGGCACGCACCGGGTTATGTGTGAAGTAGTTGTGCAACACGCATCCACACTGACACAGTAAAGCACACACAATCAAGGGAACACCACTCCAATATTATGTATGGAAACAAGTATCTTTATCTAACTTCTTGTCAGGTTTGAAAACAGTACAGTTATCTCTGTATGTCAGGTACACAATTCCTGTATCATCAATTTGATCTCAGCATTAGTCCTCATTCAGGGGTTCAATACCATTTCAGGGCAACCATTACAGTAGAAGACATCATAAGTATCGTGGCTACCCCTGCCTGGCTATTCTCACGATCTTCTCAGGGCCCAGGAGCCCGTGGGGCTACCCCCACCGCAGACGCGCGTGAGTCTTTCTGTAAGCATAGAACTCAGCACCCACGACTCACCAGTCCATTCATTGGGGGGGAATTGTAGGCAGTAAAGCGGCTCCGGGCCCAGTCTGCGCAGAACGCCCCCCAGTCAGCCCGCTGCTCACTTCACTCGGGGCGTTCACCTCGGGGGGGGGCTGGATTACCTGCCATCCACAGGGCTCTCCGCTTCAGGGCAACCGGTCTGGAGGCTTCGGGGGCTCCCACACTCCTTGGAGCCCCCTCTCACGAGTGACTGGGCGAGCACCGGATCTCCCGGATGGTTCTTCGCCCGGGAGCCAATCAGGGCGTGGCTTCCCGGGGGTGCGGCTGATGACGCTGCCAGAGTCCCGGTTGCCAGGCGATGTTCTCCTTCTCACGCCCAATCTCAGCGCAGTACTCCCCGGCAGGGGCAGGATGTTTCTTCACGCCTTCTGGCCTCTATGGCGACCGCGGCGGCCCTCACTCCAACTCGGGGGGCCGCGGCGGTGATCTGGGCCACAGTAGCGCTCTTCCTGCTCAGCTCTCTTAGGAGGGTTCCCGGCCAGCGGCGGTGAGTTCCCCACACCTAGCACTTAGTCTCTCTCACCTCAGGGGCCGCGGCAGTGACCTCTGGCGCAGCAGCGCTTCTCCTCCCACAGCGCAGGGACTTGGGCACAGTGCTTCTTCTCTCACAGCGCAGGGGACAGCGGCGGTAATCTTGGGCACAGCGCTTCTTCTCTCACAGCGCAGGGACTGTGGCGGTGATCTTGGGCACACAGCTTCTTCTCTCACAGCGCAGGGGCCGCGGCAGTGATCTTGGGCACATCGCTCCTTCTCTCACAGCGCCGGGGCCGCGGCAATGATCTTGGGCACAGCGCTTCTCTGACACAGCGCTGGGTATCAGTGTCAAGTTCTGGTCACAGGGCAAGGGATTATGGCACTCCCTGGGAAGGCACCCTGGAGAGGTTACCTCATCCCCCCCTTGCAGGGTGAGATCAGTAGGCAGGTAGAAATGCTCAGCTATCTTGGGGCAGCAGTTCCTGGGAGCGGTCAGCCTCAGTAGTGTAGCAGTCCTCCTAGCGCTGAAGCCTCCACTCCTACAGGGGGTCTCCAGGTCCAGTGGTGTAACTGAGCTATGGGGTTCCCTCCTTTTCTTTTATAGCCCTAAGTCAGGTGACCCTCCAAAAAGGCGGCAAGATGGAGGTTTGGAAGGTTCTGGAAGAATCTAGAGACTCTGTGGTGTCTGTCTATGGTGACAAGAGGCGGGACGGTCAAGGTTACAGTAGCATTAAGTCCCAGCCTTATTCGTACTACTGGTGCGTTGACAGGACAGTGGACTCCCCGTGGTAGCACGGGCCTGTGGCAACCATGTTTTTAGGAGAGAGCCTGTTCAGCAGCGGTAAGGCGCCCAGAGCCCCATGTCCAACAAAAATGGCAGTCAATAACAAGGCAAAAAGGGAAAAAAATGTTTTTTACACATTGTCTTTCATGTGGGTTTGCTAGGTTTCCCTAGCTGGCCGCCAAGCAGGGAGCCAAAAACCCAGGTGACCCCACCTTGCAAAACCAGGTCGTTTTGTGATAGGCAATTTTGATGTCGCCTCAATATGTTTCTGGCCATTGCCTGTCGCGGGTACTTGGGCCTCCCACACGAGCGAGGCACCATTTTTATCAGGAGACCTGGGGGAACGATGGTGGTAGGAAATTTGTGTTCGCCCAGGGATGCCACAACTTTCCCACACAAAAATGTGTGGAAAAGTGATTTGAGGTTTCCAGGGGATTCTGGGTAAGAAAGCGTTGGGGGATCCACGCAAGCCATACCTCTCCGGAATTCCCCAGGTGCCTAGTTTTCAGAAATGTGTGGATTTGGTAGGTTTCCTTGGGTGCTGGCTGTGCTAGGACCCATAATCCAAATGTAGGCACATTTTGCAAAAAAGTATGTGCCTAGTGGGCTTTCTGCCGGGTGAGGGGGGAAATCGGGGGCTGTTGCCCCGATATGGCCCCAAGAGGAACAGAAAGATTGGCTATTTTGTTTGGGTGGGTGGGGACATTGGGATGCCCATTCTGGGCAGACCCCAACCCTACATATAAAAAAAGCCAGCATAATCGCTGCCGCCTCGTGGACTCTCTGCCCCCCGGGGGCCAGATCAGAGGCTACTGCCCCTATCTGCCTCCTGAGGGGGGTAGAAAGACTGTGGCATTTTTTGTGGGGTTCGGGGCATTGGCATGCCCATCCCGGGCAGCCCCCGGCCTGAACTTTGGAAAAATAAAAATCCCTGGTGCCTGGTGGGCTTTCTGGAGGGGCAGAAAGACTATAGCATTTTTTCTTTTGGGTGTGGGTATTTGAATAGCCATTCTGGGCAACCCCCACCCCTACCTTAATATATTTAAAAAATCTGGGGCCTAGTGGGCTTTCTGCCCCCCAGATGGGGCAGATAAGGGGCTATTGCCCCATATGCGTTTCAGGAGGGGCAGAAAGAATATACGTTTTGCTTTTGGGTGGTGGTATTTGGATTCCCATTCTGGGTAGCCCCTACCCCTACGTATATATGAAAAATAAATCCCTAAGGCCTAGGGGGCTTTCTGCCCCCCTGGGGGCAGATCAGGGGCTATTGCCCCTATCTGCCTCCTGGGGAGGGCAGAGAGGCCTATTCTTACCTTAGGGACTTAGGGTGGGGGCTTTGGCCTGACCATCCTGGGCAGCCCCCAGCCCTGGCGTATTAAAAATAAATTCCTGCCGTCTAGGGTGCTTTCTGCTCCCCCCCCCCTGGGGGGGCAGATTAGGGCTACTGCCCTCATCTGCCCCCTAGAGGGAACAGAAAAACTGTGGAATATTTTTTATTTTGGGTGGGGGTATTTGCATGCCCATTCTGGGCTATATATATATATATATATATATATATATATATATATATATATATATATATATATATATATATATATATATATATATATCAAAGCTCCAAACATCCACAAACAATAAGTCTGTATAGAAAGCAGCACACGCAGGGGATGATTCCTCAGAAGATTTTAATGAGGAACCTCACAGCATACGACGCGTTTCGCCAGAGGGCTTCGTCAAGTAATGCAAAGAGCAAAGGCGCTCAACTCATTTTTAAACAAACAATCGTGCATCCACATGGTTGTTGAAAAGCAAAGAAGGACAATAAATGTTGCATCAAATGGATCGGCCATCTTTAGATGGTAAACTCAGGCATGTGCGCATATATAAACACACAAAGAAAACCATCATTACTAGATATATATACATTATTTACATGAGATCCAACATAAATATGCTCGGAGTTACATGAAACATCTCGCCCAAGAATGGGCATGAACATTCATTCCATATGCCTTCAATGCACAATGATATTCATGGGAATGCATAGAAGGACCATAGGTATGGTGACAAATGGGTCAGCCATCAGCAGATGGTAAACCCAAACCTGTGCGCATATATAGACACAAGCAGAAAGCCATCGTTTCTTAATGTATACACATATCTAGCCCACGAATGGGCATGAACATTGGTCCCATAAGCCTTCAATGCACAATACCGCCCTGAATGGGCAAAACACAGGAAAGCAGTGATAAAGGTACCATTGATCAGAGTACCTAACAATGTAAAGGGGCAACATTAACTTCTGCTGGTATACAAATATCCCCCCAATTTTATGCTAGCAGTGTTGAAATGATCGTAAAGCTAATCTTAGAGATATATTCGTACTGCAATAACATGCCATCTGGCAGATTCGTGAATATCAGTGCCCACCCTGGGCTATGTATCAACTGCTACTCCTGTAGGAAAGAAAATATCAAGTGGATGCACCCACAAATATCAAATATTATCTATTTACAAATATCTAAAACCAGAATTACTGACATGAAAAGAGACCTAATGAGAAACTATTTACATATGAGAGAAAGTCCCGATACAAAAGAATCACAGGCAGAACAAACATGTTTAACCCAAATGAACCGAAAGTTCTTCATGCATATTAAGGCCGTTCGGGTGTTTGCTCTGCAGATCAATAATATATCGGGACTCCAATCTCCGCAGTTTTTGTAAACGATCACCCCCCCTGATGCTAGCTGCTACACTATCGAGACAGATGTAAGTTAACAGATCCCTGTTGCTCTTGTGTTTTTTCTCGAAGTGCCTCGCTACGGGGTAAGTGACATCCTTTTTAGCTATTGCACGCATGTGCTCTAGTATCCTTAGTTTCACAGCATTGGTGGTACTGCCAATGTAGTTTAAACCACAAGGGCAGGTGAGACAGTAGATTACATATGCAGTAGAGCACGTCAGGAACTTCATTATCTTTTTAGGTGTAGAAAGACCTGGCACATTATAAGCAAGCGTCCGCTTGCTATATTTGCAGGCCTTACACCGGCCACATGGATAGAAGCCATTCAGGACAGGGAGTTTCGATGTCTTCTCAGGAGCAATGTAATGACTCGAGACCAACTGGTCTCTGAGAGATCTCGCCTTCCTGAACGTTACAAGGGGATTACTGGGTAACTCAGCTTTGATGATATTGTCTGACATAAGAATACTCCAATTCTTTTTGAGTATCTTTTTAATTTGCCCAGCATTACTGGAAAAAGTGGTGATTAAACGAAATGCACCGTTTTTGGTTTTGACAGTTTTTTTTTTTGTTTTTTTTTCGTCTCCAACAGTGATTTCCTCTGCATCTTATTGGCTCGATCGAAAGCACTACTAAGCACTTTATCGCTATAACCCCTTACCCTGAATCTCTGAAGACTAGCAGCCGCTGCCTTCTTGAAATCATCAGGATTTGAATTATTACGCCTTAGCCTCAAAAGTTCCCCATACGGTATACTTTCGACCAATTGGCGTGGATGGCTACTGGTGGCAAACAGGGTGGAATTACCTGCCGTCTCTTTTCTGAATAATTTGGTTTGCACCATACCCTTGTCATCAATATACACTGTCAGATCTAAATAGTTGACGGAGCTCCTACTGATATGCCCTGTGAATTTTAAATTCATGTCATTGTTGTTAAGCATATCTATGAACACATTAGCAGATTCCACAGGACTATCAAGAATAATGAATAAGTCGTCAATATAACGATGCCAGCCTATGATTCTGTTATCCCACTCCGGATCAATTACTTTCCAGGTGGCCTGTTCTTCCCATCTCCCTACAAACAGGTTGGCAAAGCTGGGAGCCGAGCAAGCTCCCATGGCGACTCCTGAGATCTGCCTGTAAAGCTGGTTGCTGAAAAGAAAGATGTTATTTTTCAAGCTGAAACTCATAAAATCAAGCAACATCTTATTGTGTTCATAATAACAAATAGGACGTTTATCTAGAAAGCTCGCCATAGATCTTAAACCGTCCTCATGTGATATACATGTGTATAAACTGGCAATGTCCAGTACCATCATGCAGTAAGTCTCTTTCCAAACAATAGTATTGATCAGAGTCAAAAAATGTTTAGTATCTCTAAGATACGAAGGCAATGACGTGACCAAGGGGGAGAGAAATGAATCCACAAAAATTGAGAGGTTTTCCGTGAGACTGCCGTTAGAGGCAACTATGGGCCTTCCTGGTGGGTTGCATAAGTCTTTGTGTACCTTGGGCAGGTAGTAAAAGGTGGGGATGACAGGGCTAAGGCAACGCAGAAACAAATATTCATCTGTGCTGAGCATATTGTTGTTGTACCATTTAGTTATCATATCATGGTACTCACCCACACTTCTGTTGTAATCAGTCTCACCCACCTTGATGTAGGTATCAATGTCACCAAGAAGTCGTTTGGCCTCTTTCTCATATTGTTCGGCGGTCAAAAGCACAATGTTGCCCCCCTTATCAGAGGGTTTACAGACCAAGCCAGAGTCTGAGCACAGTTTGTTGAGGGCGATCTTCTGTTTGTTGGTGAAATTGTCGTTTGGCAAAGCATATTGTTTCACCTTACGTAGTCTGGTGAGGTCTCTCAAAACAGCATCTGAGAATATATCAATAGCATCAGTGCTCATGATCGGCATAAAGGTAGATTGGGGTTTGAAATCACTACAACCACCTTCCTGTCGAATGTTGGAGGCCGCCAGTATCTGGGTGTTCGTAATTTCCACTCCCTGATCCAAGTTAATCTCTCGATCAAGGCTCTCCATAGCCTGCAGACCCCTCAATTCTCGGCAACCAAGACTAACATCCATATTTTCACTACTACGCACTGTGCTCTCTGTGTGTGGCTTCAATTTGAAAAATTTATATAGTTTTAGCTTGCGCGTGAACTTAAAAAGATCTATCCGCGTCTGAGCAAATTCGAAATTTCTTTGGGGACAAAAGGATAAACCCAGTTGAAGGATGGAATGTTCTTCAGTGGTGAGTACTTTATTAGTTAGGTTGATGATAGTTAATTTGTCAGATGTATTAGAATCTTCAAAATCCCAACTTAATTCTTTTTCTTTGCATAGATCTTCTTGCTGCGTGTTACTGGTGGTGAACCTGGAGGTTTTCTTCCCGCAGCCGCCCCTCCTCGTCTTCCTCTTGGTCCTTGATTGTCCGGGGGTTTGCCCCTGCTGCCTTCCAGCAAATTGTTGCGCATGACTTGATATTCCACCTGAAAAGAAGAAGCCTCTTCACTCCCTTCTTCACTCATGGCGTCATCCGCATTGGCATCGGATTCAGAGGTTGGAGGTTCCTCAATGCTGGGTCCACTTGCCTTTTTTCTCAGTTGTTTTCTGGTGTGATCGTATTTTTTGGCAAAAGTTAATACTCTTCCCATTTTATAATCATTTTCGTCCCTTTCGAATTTTTCTTCCTTTCGTTGTTTTATTTTTTGTTCATATTTTTTCAGACGTTTTTTAATTTGTTCACGCTTATCTTCCAGGCCGGTCTGATCCTCTTCCTTCAGTAGTTCATCCTCCAACTCCTTGATCTGAGTCAGAGCTTTATCTCTGTCACTCCAGGCAAAGCGAACTAGTATTTGCAAACTACCCCTACAGGATGCCGCGGTGTGTTCTGCCCAAGCATCCAATAATTTGGGGTCCGGATTTTCATATGCTGGGATCGTGTATATTCTCAAACCCCGAGGGACTCGGTCAACATCAATATAGTTTTGCAATGATGTTGCCTCCCACCACTTGCGAATTTCTCTCTCATAAAGCCGTTCTAACGTGGCCAATTTAGAGTTTAAAGTGGTGTTGCCCCCTCCAGCATTACTAGTGCCCGCCTTGTGTGTCCCGTCTGGTTTTTTCTTATTTTTGAACATTCCAAGTTCCGCCTCTCGCCTCTCTGCCTCGCTAAACATGATGAAAGGTAGTGCAGCCGCAACTACCTGTATCAGACAAGCTGCCTCCCCCCCTCGCTCGAAGTTAAATGCCAATGCGCAACAGAAGTCCAATCGTCGATTGCGCAAATTCCGCTTATTCCCCGAATACAACTGACACGCTGAACTCGTGTGAGTATTACAGTACCTCGCAGCAATGTCTTTAGGATCCGGTAAATGCGGTACACGTAGATGGCAAACTCGGTGCAGCCAGTAAATCAAATGTCCAGCTCCAAACACCAGCTAGCTGCACACATGAGCGGGTGCACGCCAAAACGGGGGTGTACCCGTTATATAAATCAAAGCTCCAAACATCCACAAACAATAAGTCTGTATAGAAAGCAGCACACGCAGGGGGTGATTCCTCAGAAGATTTTAATGAGGAACCTCACAGCATACGACGCGTTTCGCCAGAGGGCTTCGTCAAGTAATGCAAAGAGCAAAGGCGCTCAACTCATTTTTAAACAAACAATCGTGCATCCACATGGTTGTTGAAAAGCAAAGAAGGACAATAAATGTTGCATCAAATGGATCGGCCATCTTTAGATGGTAAACTCAGGCATGTGCGCATATATAAACACACAAAGAAAACCATCATTACTAGATATATATACATTATTTACATGAGATCCAACATAAATATGCTCGGAGTTACATGAAACATCTCGCCCAAGAATGGGCATGAACATTCATTCCATATGCCTTCAATGCACAATGATATTCATCCATCAGCAGATGGTAAACCCAAACCTGTGCGCATATATAGACACAAGCAGAAAGCCATCGTTTCTGTATACATTCAGAAACGATGGCTTTCTGCTTGTGTCTATATATGCGCACAGGTTTGGGTTTACCATCTGCTGATGGCTGACCCATTTGTCACCATACCTATGGTCCTTCTATGCATTCCCATGAATATCATTGTGCATTGAAGGCATATGGAATGAATGTTCATGCCCATTCTTGGGCGAGATGTTTCATGTAACTCCGAGCATATTTATGTTGGATCTCATGTAAATAATGTATATATATCTAGTAATGATGGTTTTCTTTGTGTGTTTATATATGCGCACATGCCTGAGTTTACCATCTAAAGATGGCCGATCCATTTGATGCAACATTTATTGTCCTTCTTTGCTTTTCAACAACCATGTGGATGCACGATTGTTTGTTTAAAAATGAGTTGAGCGCCTTTGCTCTTTGCATTACTTGACGAAGCCCTCTGGCGAAACGCGTCGTATGCTGTGAGGTTCCTCATTAAAATCTTCTGAGGAATCACCCCCTGCGTGTGCTGCTTTCTATACAGACTTATTGTTTGTGGATGTTTGGAGCTTTGATTTATATAACGGGTACACCCCCGTTTTGGCGTGCACCCGCTCATGTGTGCAGCTAGCTGGTGTCCAGTTTCTGCCAGGGGCGAGATGGTGCTTGCACCGGGGGACTCTCAGGTATTTCTGCCGATAACTTGATATTGAAGGGTATTAGGAAATGGTCTGACCAAGGGACAGGGATAGGGGTATTAACTGCTAGCCTCGGGAGGTTTGTGAATATAGGGTCTAGCATATGGCCCAGGGTGTGGGTTGAATGGCAACTTTTTAAGTGAAGGCTGAAGGAGGCTAGGTCGTTCTTGAGATCTACGGCAATTTTGTTGCTTAGATCATCGAAGTGGAGGTTTAAGTCTCCTAAAACCGTAAAATTGGGGGTTAGGCAGGCCAGCTAAGTGATGGTTTCCACTAGGGAGTTGCAAAAAAGTCGTTGGTGTCCTGGGGGGCGGTAGACTAATATCCCTGGGAGGGTTGTATCTGGTGGTAAATGGACCGAGAAGTGGATGTTTTCACAGTCCTGGATTGGGCTGTCCTTAAGAATGCAGGACAGGTGATCACGATAAATGATTGCTATCCCTCCTCCGGTCCCAGAGGGTCTATCCTGATGTTTTATAAGGTAGCCTGGGGGGAGTGTTTGGATGATGTCTGGATCCGAGTTGGCGTTAAGCCACGTCTCAGTGAGAAAGAGAATCTCGATCTCTGAGGGCTGTAAGAGCATGTTGATTTCCACTTGATGTTTTGGGAGGGATCTACAGTTAAGTAGAGCCATACTAAGCCTACGAGATTTCAGAGAGAGACGTGGAGAGAGTTTGTATGGGCAGTGTACACAGCAGGACTGTCCTTCCTTTAATAATATAGTACTTTGACAGGGGGCAGTTGCACCTTTTAAATTGAGGAGAGTTTCCCGGGTGTACCTCCGAGGGGATGGAGCAAATGCAGGGGTCATGGGCTCTGGGCTCGGTCTGGCGCGGAGGGGCGCAGACGGGCTTGCCTTAGGCGCGCCTTCGGTGCGCAAACGGCGCTCCCGCTTTGCTCGTCCACTGCGCTTCCGGTGGATGTACATGTTTTATGCCGGAAGGGGGGAATGGATGGGCGTGGCCTAAAAAGGGGCATGGCCTCTCTCGTGGCCGGTAATGGTGTCAGGGGGAGTGTTGTGGGAGGCTGCGCGGCAGCGCTAAGATCCGCTGTGCGTGCCTGTCCAATTCGAGCGAGTGCTCTGAAAGTGGATCTTGCTGGCTGGTGAGTTTTAAAAAACAAGTTATTTGTGACAATCAAATTTTAAAATAGAGTAAGTGCGCGAGTAGTACACCCGGCCTCCGCCTCAGGAGATAGGTCTGTCTGGCGAGTCGCTTGTATTCAACGATTTTATACTCGGCGACGATGGGCGTGGCCTAAAAAGGGGCGTGGCCTCTCTCGTGGCCGGTAATGGCGTCAGGGGGAGTGTTGTGGGAGGCTGCGCGGCAGCGCTAAGATCCGCTGTGCGTGCCTGTCCAATTCGAGCGAGTGCTCTGAAAGTGGATCTTGCTGGCTGGTGAGTTTTAAAAAACAAGTTATTTGTGACAATCAAATTTTAAAATAGAGTAAGTGCGCGAGTAGTACTCCCGGCTTCCGCCTCAGGAGATAGGTCTATCTGGCGAGTCGCTTGTATTCAGCGATTTTATACTCGGCGACGATGGGCGTGGCCTAAAAAGGGGCGTGGCCTCTCTCGTGGCCGGTAATGGCGTCAGGGGGAGTGTTGTGGGAGGCTGCGCGGCAGCGCTAAGATCTGCTGTGCGTGCCTGTCCAATTCGAGCGAGTGCTCTGAAAGTGGATCTTGCTGGCTGGTGAGTTTTAAAAAACAAGTTATTTGTGACAATCAAATTTTAAAATAGAGTAAGTGCGCGAGTAGTACTCCCGGCTTCCGCCTCAGGAGATAGGGGAAACCCACCACATACCACCGCACCCAGCAGATGGCTCGCCGCACGCTCGACAATGGAGAAACGGCGGCCCTCATCCTCCTGAACCTGTCTGCTGCTTTTAACACAGTCTGCCACCGCACACTAAGAGCACGCGTCCACAACGCAAGAATTCAGGAGAAGGCCCTGGGCTGGACCACCTCCTTCCTCTCCGGGAGAACCCAGAGCGTCCGCCTCCCCCCTTCTGCTCCGAAGACACCGAGATCATTTGCAGCGTACCCCAAGGCTCATCCCTCAGCACAAAGCTGTTCAACGTTTACAGGCCACCACTCACCCACGTCGCCTGACAGCACGACCGAAAAATCATCTCCTACGCTGACGACACCCAGCTGATCCTCTCGCTCACCAAGGATCCCCACACCGCCAACACCAACCTCCACGAAGGATTAAAGGCCATCATCGACTGGATGAGGAACAGCCGACTGAAGCTGAACTCGGACAAGACTCCACCCCTTTGGCCTGGGATGACTCCTGGTGGCCAACGGCACTAGGAGCACCCCCTACACCCACCAACCACGCACGGAACCTAGGGGCCATACTCAACTCCACACTCTTCATGACAAAGCAGGTCAACGCCGTCTCCTCCTCCTGCTTCAACACCATCCGCATGCTTTGCAGGATCTTCAAGTGGATCCCCACCGTAACTAGAAAGACGGTCACCCAGGCCCTCGTCAGCAGTAAACTGGACTACGGCAACGCACTCTAAGCAGGAGCCCCGCCAAACTCCTGAAACGACTCCAACGCATCCAGAACGCCTCCGCACGCTAGATCCTCGACATCCCCTGCCACAGCCACATCACACCGCACCTGAAAGAACTGCACTGGCTCCCTATCAACAAAAGGATAACCTTCAAGCTCCTCACCCATGCACACAAGGCACTCCACGATACCGGACCAGCGTACCTCAACAGACGACTCGGCCGCTACACCCCACTCGCCAGCACCGCTCAGCAGACCACGCTCTTGCCACCATCCCCCGCATCTGAAGAGTGACCACCGGCGGCAGATCATTCTCCCACCTCCCCGCCAAGATATGGAACACCCTCCCCAACCGCATACGGCAGACCGAAGGCCTCCTAACATTCAGGAGACTCCTCAAGAAAAACTCAAGCGGCTACCGGCCCTCCTCCGCAAGGCCTACATGGATACCGTACTCAGATCCCCAAAACCAGCTGTCATATTGACTTAATTCCCCTACTTAAACTTTTTTAAAACCACTCTGTGACTGGTATGCTATTTAATGAGCTGATTTGTAAAAGATGAACGCACATTCGGACAATTTTTAAATTTCATTCAATTTTATTGCTAGACAATTGCACTGCTGTTGTATTATTCAAAGTTCCTCTTCCGCTCCTTTTTAAATTCATATATGTATACATGAGTCATAAGGTTTTAACATTTTTTAATGATTTTAAGTAATCAAACAATAAACTTGAGATTTTTTTCACTGAACTGTATGCCTTAAGCATTACATGTGATGAAATGGCTGCCACTGATTAACTTGCACATATCTCCATGAAGTGGATGTCGGATACACATAGGGAGTAGCGAATGGAACCACTGCATCCTGCAGAGGCATTAAATGATATGCCCGGGGGCAATGCACTGGCCTTCGATGGGCTTACAGTGGCCTTTTACAAGGCCTAGCAGAACAAACTTATTCCACATCTAGTCAATCTCTTCAAGGAAGAGGTGCAGGTGGTTCCGTGCCCCCAACAATGTGTGAAGCTTTAATGATCACCTTACCCAAACCAGGCAAACCAGCCGATCATTGCTCGTCATATTGACAATTTTAAATTTCAGATGCAAAACTCTTCACAAAAGTTTTAGCTAATCGACTGCCACCTCTGCTAACTGGAATAATTGTGCCTCAACAATCCTGCTTCCTACCCAGTTGCTCCCATTTTTACAAGCTTAGAGTCCTCTTTAGATCGATCTTGTGCATTGACCCTGAGGTCCTTGGTGTGGCTATTTGTTTTTAGATGCGGACAAAGTTTTTGATTCCATCAAATGGGGATTTATGTTAATTGAGATGCTTTGCCTGGGAGTTGGGGACATGTTTTTGAAGCTAGTCTGTGTTCTTTACAAGAAATCAACTGCACAAATGCATATTAATGGCCTGGTGTCTGACCCAATAACCATCAGAAGGGCACTTGTCAGGGTTGTCCCTTATCTCCGCTTTCTTACGCCCTTGTTGCAGAGCCCTTGGCCTGTGCACTTCGGAAATATCATTCCCACTTAGGTATTTGCTTCCCACATTACAACCACATACTATCTGTATATGACGACAAAACACTCCTATATTTTAGAGACCCTGAGCAAAGCCTCTCTCCACCGGGGGGGGGGCAAATAAGGGGCTATTGCCCCCATCTGCCTCCTGGGGGGGGCAGAAAGTGGTAATCCTATTTTGACTGTTAGGGTGGCGCATGAAAAAAAAATTCCCTGCCGTCTAGGCTGCTTTCTGTCACCCCGGGTGGGCAGACTGGGGGATACAGCCCCCATCCACCCTCCAGGGGGGCAGAAAGACTGGAATTGTGTGGGGGGAGGGGTGGGGGCATTGGCATGCCCATCTTGGGCAGCCCCATCCCTAAATTAAATGTAAAAAAAACCTGGCGTCTAGTGGGCTTTCTGCCCCTCTGGGGGGGGGCAGATTGGGGGCTACTGCCCCATCTGCCCCCTAAGGGGGGCAGAAAGACTAATTGTGCAGGGGGTGGGGGCATTGGCATGCCCATATTGGGCAACACCCACCGCTAATTTACATAGAATTAGAAATTCCCTGGTTCTAGGGGGCAGATTGGGGGCAGACTGAATTTAGCCAGAAAAATATGGGGGGAGCAAAGGCCCTTGCCCAAGGGGCCAATCCTCCTCCCAGGTGCCCAGCGGGTGGGTCCCTGCTAGGATCCACTAGGGAGGAATACCATTGGAAAGGGGAGATTCTACCCTTTCCAACGATACCTCTCCCAAGTTTGTTTCTGCTCGGGGGGCTGAGATAGCCCCACGAGCACTGAAACACTATAACTCAAACTAAGTTTCAGTTTCGTTTTCAGTCTCATGACGACAGCAGGCCATGCACGCTATCGTCATTGGACTGAAAACCTGTGAAGGGCCTCAGGAGGTTGGGGAAGCTCTTCCCACCTCCCAAGGACCCCAAAAAATTGAAATCCCTCTGTTTGTAGCAGACGGTTTTGTGCCCCTGTCCTCAAGATGGAATGGTTCCGTCATGAGCACAGGAGCACTGGTGCCCATGACAGAACCATTCCGTCATGAGCTCTGAAGGAGTTAAAGACTTGATTGAGAAAACATAAGATTGGAAAGATTTGAAGAAATAATAAGAAAAATGGAGAAAAGGTACAGTGAATGAAAAGAAAATGAAGAGCAGTGAGTAACAAGCATTGGCATAGCCAATAGGTCTCGCCTTTGGGACCTTAGAAGTGTTTAGCCATGCAACAGTTGATGCTGTTGCACCAAGGATATTGTGCTGCATAACGAAATACTTATAAGGTCCCAAAAGCGAGACCTATTGGCTATGCCGATGCTTTTTTTAACATGGAACAGACAGAAAGGTTCGCTGTGTTTTTATAAATATGAAGCAGCTTTCGACAGATTTTTAACTACAACTTTTGTATTGCTGTCGCTATCTGGTGTCCAGTTTGGGTCTCACTTGCCTTTTGCCAAGAACTGCTTATGGGGGAAAGGTGACCTTTTGAGCATGAGTGAATTATTGTATTTATCCTGTGTTAGTGTGAGAACACCTGAAGTTTTATCACCTTAAAAGCGCAAAGGTGCTGTAAGGTATGTCAGATAGTGTGTGTGTGGGGAGGGAGGGAGGGAGATCCGGAGGCCTCCCGTTGCTAATCCACCTGACGGGATTAAGGGTAGAATAAAAGAAAGGTTTATAATAACAATGATTTTTTTTTCCAAATATAAACTGCTGTGCTTTTATGGTATGTTCAAAATTTAATAAACTCTAATTGGCAGAGGGCTAATAAAAATGTGATTTAATTATGACGCCTGATTGTTCCGGTCAGAGTTTGTATAGTTACAGGAGATGGGTGGGGGGATTCTCTCATCTACAACCTGATTGATTGGAATTTTGGGGATAGCGTTGTGCGAAGCTCCCATTTGTGCCTTACGAGTCGATATTACGTATTTCAGTTGTGAAGCTGGACACTGTAAACACTCCACATGTGTAACTCTTTTGACATCTCACTTGGGTATCTGTGCGTGGAACACAAGAGCTAACCAGTGAGACACTCTCTGCGCTGTTTGTTTGCATGATTTAAAAAAAATACACTTGTGTTCACAAAACACATTGGGCCGTATTTATGAAGGCCTTGCGCCGCCGGTGCGTCACTTTTAAAATGGGAAAAAGTGACGCACCGGCGGCGCAAGGCCTTAATAAATAAGGCCCATTGATTCCAGCAGAGACCAACTAGTTTCCCTGGAAGAGTTTCTTAAAAGGATGTGTAAGCACATTAATTGACAGTGAAAAAAATATAAATTCATAAAGTGAGAAGATATGCAACAGAAACCTTGGCCAGTTGAACATGTTTAACCAACAAAATAAAGTCACGCTACTGTCCACACTTAATAAAATCTCAAAGGATGCTTAATCCCCATAGTAGCTCAGAAAAATGTAAAATTATTCCTTCATGTCATGGTTCTTACATGCATTTAGGTAATTACAATGGTGTATATTATATCTGTATGATGTATTTTAGCAATTTTGGCAACATAAAGGCAATAAATGTTAACATTAATACAAATAAAAGTGTGAGTGATTAATATCAACGAGGGTGTGACTGCTGGATTGAAAACTTTAGAGCGGGGTGGGAGGGTAGCACAGAGGAAGAGAAATAGATTTGGTATTTTGCGGCTGTGCTGGGGGAGATCAAAAATACATGCAAAAGTGTTACTGTTTGGCTACTGTTTCAAATGTGCATCCGCATGCGCAGATGCGAAGGGGGAGATCATACCGAAGGGAAGATCAAAACGACGGAACACCGGAATGCTAGCGCTGAAGGGGCTAAAGTCTCCGCTGGGCGCCGGAACCCTGAATCCATAGTCCATCATGTTCAGGACGGGCTTGTCCGATCCGTACATGGGGGCGGCCGGGGAAGCCGCGCAGCGGCTGGGGCTGAGGGAGCCTGTGCAGAGCGAGGCGCAGCGCGTGCAGCTGCTGCTGGCAGCCGGGGGCGGGGCGGCGCGTGCTCCTTCCTCTCGCGGAGCTGCCTCCGCCGCTCGGGGCAGGGCGAGCCCGAAGACTGGAACTCAAACAGCTGCTGCGCCACCGCACTTCGCAACACCAACAGTTGCTGTACTTCACTTCATAACGTTAACTGCTGCCTCGTGACGACACAACTGCCGCGAGACGTCATTCCAGAGAGGCAGTCGCGTGGAGTCACTTCATAAGTCTTAAACTGCCACCTGACGCACGATTATGCTACGTGAAGCAAACCAAGAAACTCCTTCTGGAGCGCTCAGCAGTCCGCGGGGCGGGGTCTAATTACAACACCGCTGGCCAACTGCTGAGAGCAGCACTCGGGGAGAACCGACCCCCACTGCTGGAAATGCCAGGACAGCCCTCGATCCGCTCACAGGCTGCAGGACGAGGTTTCATCACTCACCTACCAAACCGCAAGCAGCCCGGGCTGAGCGTGAGAGGGCGGAGTGTGGCATCTGAAGTCCCGGGTCCCAGGAGGGGGCCCGGGTGAAGACCAGCGCTGGCCTGCAGAGGGAGATCGAGGATCGAGAATGCACTAAAAGAGCCCGGTGAGTTGGGGGGAGGGGGATGTGTGTGCGTGCGTCTGTCTGTGTGTGTGTGTGTGTTGTGTGTGCCTGCGTGTGTGCCTGCCTGTGCCTGCGTGTGTGCCTGCCTGTGTGTGTGTGTCCCTGCCTGTGCCTGCGTGTGCATGTGTGCATGTGTTGTGAACAGCCGGCCGGGATCGGAGCGCGTGACCTGATCCGATCCCGGCCGGCTGCGTGCTCGTGACAGTCTGTTGTCTCTGCCTAGTCCTTGAACGGGAAAATGGCTGAAATGATTGCAATAGATCGCTTTGCGACAGCAGGGGCTTTTGCCCCTGCAATCGCAGGCGCGACCTAAAAAGGAGCAAGGAATATGGCAAGTGATTCAGAAGAAGGTACAAGTCTTGCTGAGTTTCTTTTAAGGGAAGTACATAGAGGTAATTTGGTGCACATACTGTGGACAAGGGCAGACCCACATGTTTTTCCACATAAGTTTTCAAAATTGAAAGAAGATCCAGCAGAGTGGCATGATGAAATTCATAAGCGGGCACACCTTTTTCCAGTGTTGTATACTGATTTAATACATTATTTGAGAATGTTATTCCTGGAGATTTGTGGTTGGAGTGTAAGATGGCTGTTGTATGGCCAGTGCAGGAACCAGCTGGACTTGGTCCTAACAATGGACCATTGCGGATGTGTCTGAGAAATACAAGGTTGTAGTTGAGCTTTTGAAATAACGAACTCCAGATAGGGATATAAATTGGGAAAACATTACGAGAACGTCACAAGAAACCAAAGAAACAGTACATTTCTGTTATGAGAGGAGAGATTGATGCAGGTGGTTAAAAAACATAGCAGAGTTAAAAATCCAGAGAAAGATGCTGTAGGGGGTTTTGTCTCTGGTTTGTGAATGGGCAAAGCTCAGAAATAAATAATACTATTCAACAGAGTGGGTTGTGTTGGCCAACAAAGGTTATAGAGAAGTTTTTTAAAATTGGTAAAGAATAGTAGTGAGAACAAACAAAATAAATTGAAAGAAAAACTAATGATTGTCAAAGTAAACAATTTGAAAAAGGTTTAATGAATCAAATGGATGTAAATATGAATATTGTGCAAAATGGTATGAATGGGAGGAATCCAGTAATGCTAGGGGTTATAATGAATGGAAATGTTGAGAAGTTGAAAAAGAACATGGCTTGCCATATTTGTGCTGGATCTAGCACTGGAAGAAGGAATGTAGACAGCATACAGCCAAAGTTCAAGACAAATCAGAGAGAAGTCAAATGGTACAACGAAATAATATGAATTTTGGGCAAAATATGTAGAGTCCGAAAACGTTTCGGATGCCAATGCGAACAGCTCCAATAATACAAAAAAACTTAAGAAATAAAATGCCATATAATCAACAGAATTCTATGATTCTTACTGACATATTGGCAAGTAGTAGTTCCCAATGAAAGTGCCTGAGGGAGGAAGAGGACTGCTTAGTAGGACCAGTTCTGGAGGCAGACCAAAGTGGCCCACATGGTGACAGAGAAGAAAATGGCCATTGCATTTCATTTATTATTGCGACAAGGGCTACCATTTCACAGTTTGTTCTGTAGAAGTTCCGAACCTACCCATCTCAGGAAGAGAAGTTTTAGAGATCAATAATAAGCAAATTGTTAATCCTGTTTCAGCAAATGTTCCTGTTAAAATAGGACAGATGGAAAATGTCAGTTTATATTGTGTGATTCAAGTCCATTGAACTTGCTTGGAAGTGATTGTTTTTGTAAGATGAACTCTATTATTTATTGCCCAACGGATGGTGTTGCAGTAGAAACACAAGATGAGGATTCAGCAAGTGGAGGATAGTATAAAACCTCTGAAAAATAAATAAAATTGTGTCTTTGTTGTCCAGTGGTACCAAATCCAGCAGTAATATTGTTTCAAATTCAGAAAGAGGCAGAATGGTGCACAGTCACGGACTTGCGCCAAGCATTCCTGGCAATACCATTGCATGATGATTCTCAGTTCCTGTTTGCATTTAAATCTTTGAATAAACTTCTTGTGTAGAGTAAGATCCCAAAGAAGGATTTGGAAAATGTAAAATTGCCATGTAACTCAACTCTAGTCCAATATCTAGATTATGTTATGATAGCATCCAGGACAATGGAAGAATGCATTGCATTGTTAAATCATTTGGCTCAAAATTGACCAAGTATGCCCAGTAAAAATGCAGGATTGTAAACAAGATCTTGTTTATCTAGGACACCACATAGAAAAAGATGTGAAAAAAGTCTCAAAAAGATTACTTCCTGCAATTCTGAAAATAAATCCCCAGAAGAACCTTAAAAACAAAAAAAAGAACTTTGCCCTAAGATCCAAGGATACAAAAAGAGGACTTTGCCTTCACCTAACCACAGAGCTCCACCTAGTGGCCAAACTACTAATTGGCTTCATTCACAGTAAAACCTTCAAGAACAATTAAATTACAAACCTCTGAACTGTCTTATAGTATTTAGCACCTCCTATTTGCAATCGTAACCTCGACACCCCCAAGCCCAGTGTTATACTACACTCTTTCTAAATAATGATGAAACTAAACTCAACTAGTAAAATCTAAATCCCACTCATCGTAAGATGCCATATTCTTTTTCCACCCAGTAGTTCCTTCAACAACCCTTCAAGCACACTTAAATAGCACCATCTTACTCCGTTGCCCCACCCTACAATTGCTCCTCTTACTATTTTAAAACCACACCCCTTGTAAACATCAATGTCTCCAGGTCTCACCGTAATGGAAAGACACAGTGCCAATTCCTACCACATTAAATATCAGCAAACTCTTTCCAAAAATGACACAGAAAACTACAAGCACAAACTCCTCAGAAACACCCAGAAACACTAATAGCAGACATCTACTACGGTTCAACATATGGAGGCCTCATATCAGATTTCATCTTCCACACCAAGAAACCGGCCAACCTGAGAGAAAACTTCCTACAACACATGCATGTAACCAACACAATAAACCTCTCATATGGATCCAAGCTCACTTTATCCCCATCACTAAAGTTTGGCTTAGAACTGTTCATATCCATCTACAGAAATCGAAACCTACTAACACAAGCCTCGGAACAAAACCTCACAATCTTTGACTGACACTTCCCGCTATCTTCACCTATGTGTCATCTGCAGTTAGTTTCCCTCTACCTCCCATCCTCAGGGAACATATCTCCTCTCTTTCTTCCAACCCAGTTGAACCTGTACTCCCCTATCCCCGTGCACCAATACCTCTTACACTCCTCACATATCCCTCCCGATCCTAAACCCCCATGAAGCTATCTTCCCCTTTTCCAGGACCCATTTCCCCTGCATAACCAGACAAAATAACAACACCTAAATCTTCCCACTCAGTGAAACACTAGGCTAGTTCCAACCCCAGCCACCACTCTAGCCTATAATGACTACCAGTCTACCCTACTCTCTGCCTCAGAGCCAACCACTCCCCAACTAAACATCAAACTGGATGAAATCTCCTCAATATGAAAATGCCACTGCTCCAACGTGCTTCCAAATCACATAACGATAACACTGATCCTACCTCTAATATACACTGAGTATTCATGCCCTACCTGGTCAGCTATCCCTTACAATCAATATTACCTCAAACCCAGACACATTAGGACTGGACTGTAGCAGCTGGAAGAGGAAATTCTGAGCAGCACATATGCCAATGCACCCAGCCAACCCTAACACTCCAAGATACCGGTTATCCTCAATACCAGTAGGATTCCTCCTACTAATCACCCTCCTAGGCCACCTGCCCAACTCACTACTATACAGCTTGCTCAATCAGAACCGACAACACCACCCACACTAAACTGCATGCTTTTAAACTGTCAGTCAGCAGTCAAGCATGCCACCAGAATAGCAGAATCCATCCTACTACATAAAATCAACATACGTTTTCTTACTGAAGCCTGACTCAAGCAGGAACCAAAGTCCTTGTCAGGGTGAAGTCACAAGTAAACCCCAAATGAACCTGCACACAACCCCATAGTAGCTTGGCACTGAGCAATGAGGCATAACTAAGAGGCAATGTGTAAAGTATTTGTGCATCACTTCACACAGTAACACACTGAAGACACCACCAAAGATTATGCTTTAATAAATAAAACAAGACTAAAATGACAACCAGTGTAACAGGAGTTGGAATATTAAAGATTTCAGTGAAAATAGTGCCAAAAAGCACAAAGCGCCAATTGTCGAAGGGGATATCTGGTCACGCCACACCGGTACAAAGTCACAAGTTCAGGCCGACTGTGATGGGGCGTGTAGCTGGCTACAGGGACCTAGTTAGGCACGCTGAGCAAAAGTACCTGAAATCCTGGTTGCGGAGCATTGTGAGGTACCCCCTATGAGGGTGGTAGTGGCTGGGCAAGCTAAACAGAGACACAAAACCTGACCCAGTCTGGAATTCAACAGAAAAGTGCTACATTTAAAGGAAATCTTGGTCTATAAGAAATGTTACGATTTTGATACTGTGAAGATCAAATGGCAAATAATAAAATCCCATAAAGGACTCTTATTTAATGCAGATCCCAGATACTGCTGTTACTTGAACAAGAAATACCTTGAAAAAACTAGAGACAAGAGGTGTTTGACTAAACAGGAACAGTTTGTTTACATAAACAGTGCATCTGGGAGAACAGTTAGAGGAATAGGGTCTGAGGACTGTCTCAAATTACAATTGATCAGAAATGGGGTTTTATATAATTAATTGAAAGCCATAAAATAGGTCTGGCAAATCTGAACCGCTTTCTTTGGAGCCATAAATTAATGTATTAGATGAGGAATCTGGGTGGGCATCTACCTTGCGTCGACACAATAGGGCCAGTGGATAATGTGTCGAAATGTCCGGCATGGGGAGCATGTGATCACTGCGCAGTGGTTAATTTGTAAAGTAAAAAGTGCTGGGGCTCTCCTCAGCAGGCAGCGCTAACAGGACAAATGTGCTAGTGCAAACTGCCTCCTGACTAGAACCTGGAGAGGACTTGGCTTAATCGGTAGAGCTGCCGATTTAGAAGCTGGGGAACCCGGTTCGAGGCTCGGCATGGCTCAACATCCTGGGAGTCTGGGGAAAATCAAGTGTGTCCTTACCTGGTGCTATAAGCACTGGTGCTGAGGATTAGGTGCCGGTGCAGGGCACCGGATAGCACAGGCTCAAATTAAGCACTGTCACTGTGTATACTTGGTGTGCTGTGTACTGATTGGCTATGTGTTCCTAACTTCATATGGCATCTGACATTATGGTGTTTTGGGAACGTACGTACCCCTCCGGCCAAGTGAGCTTTACTGGGGGGCAATCTCCTTAGACCATTGTGTTGTCAATGCTCCTATCTGTGGGATTGATCTGGGGTTTCCTGTACGTGCATTTGTCTGCCGGCTACATGCCACCCCACATGTGACCTGTCAATCACTGACCTAAGGCCTGGGTTTCTACCTAACTACATATTTCTGAGTCGGGGTGGACGTGGAGTTTATAACGGGCGAATTCATCAATAAAGATGTGACTGCATTTTTATACATGAATGTATCATTATTCCTACTGACAACGACTTTCTCAATATTAACACAGCATTGGATTAACATGTGGAAGACTTAGATGGACTAAACCATCTCAAGACACACTAAATAGTTAAAGGAAAACAAATAGTAGCCTTCTGCTCTTGCTACAGAGGAGACATTTCTCTAAAATATGAGCCTTTTAGTGTAGTACTCATACAGGACAAATTGTTTTAACCTTTTAACATTCACGGCTTCCTGGTAGTGAAAATGGAGCAACTTGTTTTCCCAATGAGGTTTGATAATGTAGCACAATCTTAAATTTAATTGTGCAAAACATATTCCATACGCCATTCACTTCTTCATTAAAAAAAGGATCCACAAGTTTAGCAGCACACACAATGTTTAAACAGTAACCTTTCATGAAATATGAATTCTACATACATTCAAGATTTTACAAGAACCTAAAACTAAGATCACAGGGAGGCTAGTTTAGAATGGTGCTTTTACAACTTAGTTTGTCTTCCTAATGAGTAAAAAAATGTATCAATGATTTTTTAATCTATAGTTAATTGAACTATGTAATGTTTTCTGGATTGCCTTGACTAATTCATCCCAATTGTTGTATTTAATTGCAAAAATATCAGGATACGAGTTCCAATTACATATTGCAGCAGAAACAAATGTTACCAACTTAATAAAATGCCTTACGCTTAATGGACTGACAACGTGCTTGTTTTTGCTGCATACTTCATTCTTAAGGTGTGCACATGATGTAGCTTGAAATACCACTGCAGTGTTCTTTTTGAACTGAGCTTTATTTGTATAGCACACAGAGCGAAAAGAAACGCCTCTAAGCCTATGTGAGAAATCAGGGTGTAACCTCTTACTGCTTATTACAGGTGTCGCATTGACAGACAGCAATGGTACCTCAAGCTACTATTCTCAAGCAGTCCTGTTCAACTGCACAGGGAGGTAGATTAGACTCCATGCCCATTTGCTTTATGACTTGTCTGCCAAAGCTGGCAACAATGGTGACTATATATGCCAAGTGAGTGAGTTTTGTGTGAAGTGAAAAACTGCCTCCTGGGAACAGGATTGATAAACATGGAGTTTTAAGTTACCAACAAGGTTGACACTTGCTTTTCTAGATGCAAGTTACTTTCACCTAATACCATAAAGGTCAAAAAGACTAGAGATTCATGTTCATTTAAAGTTTTTATTTCGAAGATAGTGAATGAAGAATAAATTATAGAGCTTGAACAGTGACCTCGATGAGGGAACCCGGGGCTAGAAGACCTCAGGAAAGAAAAGTTGGGACGGAGTAGAACATTGCTGCAGTAATAGTGGCAGTGGAGCACGGTTTCATGAGAGGAGAAGCATGTGCAGAATGAGTTGATGGTGCTTTCCAACTGCGTGGTGCTCACGAGGACGGTTCAATAAGATGGATGTAGTTGAAAGGTATGTATTGATAAGTAGCAAGGGTGCCAGTGGCTAACATACAAGCACGCCAAATGTCCCCCACCCCCCGAACTCAAATGGAAAGGGAGATTGTGAGGAACCCACTGCACCCAAATTATGACAATCATTTGCAAAATTCCAACTCAAATCAATGTTTAAACGATGATCTTGTGTTGTCCCCTATCCTATGTAACCTACTGTATATGGGTACCTTGAATGAGGATTATAACTGTGCAGGTTATTACAGGATTTCAATCTGGGCTCACCTCTAAGGCGGAAAGCCGGAGGCTGGCGTTTTTTAAACAGTGTGCATTTGATTTTCGTTTGTGGCATTTAATTTCAGTTTTGCCGAGTTTTAAACCAAGCAGCCTCACCTCTGCTCGCACCGCATCTCCCAGCGCAGCAGACTACGAGCTGACGCTGTGGAGAGAGTGCTCACAGCCGCCAAACTGGGTGGGGGAAAGGGTTGCGGTCCAGTTGCTGGCCGCATCCCACCCTCCTCCACACTGGATATAAGGACGACGTCATCTCGCCCGCGCAGCGGGCGGGCGCAGCGAGCGCGCCGGTGGCACGCCTAAGGCGCGCCAAAGGCATGCCCGTCTGCGCCCGTCCGCGCCGAGACCGGGCCGAGGGCCATGACCCCTGGTCCAGACGGGACAGCTGAGCACTTTTGATACTCTGCCACTGATCTCCTACAGTTAAGGTCAGTCCAATGTAGCATCTGTCCCCAATATGATCCTGAGTTCATTTCCCAAACGGCAATCTCTATCTGCCCCAGTTGCGCCTCCCTTTTACCTTTCATTAATAGCAAAGCTCGCACCAAGATAGGTTCCAACAACAAAACCAGGAAAGTGATTATTGCACTTATTAATGCCAGATCTCTGGGAAGGCACAGACAGGTAATTCAAGATCTGATTCTAGACAAGAACATAGACACATTATTTATCACTGAGACCTGGATGGATGCCGAATCAGACCCAGATCTGGTGGTTGCTGTACCGCAGGGATATACGGTACATCGACTAGATAGACAGGGAAAGAAAGGAGGAGGATTAGCGGTTATCACTCAAAATAGCTTCTCAGTCAGAATATTCCCGATTCTGTCCACAAGCTGTGAAGCTTTTCAAATCACCATTAAGGTGACTCCCTCATACAATCTTAAGGGAGTACTTATGTATAGACCGCCTGGTCCTCGGTCTGTTTTTTTGGCCAATCTTAATTCATTGATCGAATCACTGGTGACCGAGGACTCCTTCATAGTATTGGGGGATTTGAATTTTCATTTAAAGAAGAGGGATGATGCTGACTCCCAAGCCCTAATGGGTGACCTGGAAAGTTTGGGGCTGGTTCAATTGGTTAATGCTCCTACACATGAGGCCTGCCACACTTTGGATGGC
Organism: Lissotriton helveticus; assembly: GCF_964261635.1. NCBI lineage: Eukaryota > Metazoa > Chordata > Amphibia > Caudata > Salamandridae > Lissotriton > Lissotriton helveticus. Next base: position 675,295,233 of record NC_136057.1, read on the forward strand.
ATTTATTCCAATATATTTGGGATAACAGTTCTGGATATTCTGCCCCTTACATGGTCTGATCATCATGCCATTCTCTGTGTTCTTCCCATCACTAACACTCCTTCAGTTAGACAGGCCCACTTAAATCAAGAGCCTTATAAAGTATGGAAAGACATAGATAATGTAGCTCTTACAGAGTTGCTGATCAAGACCCGCCCTATTATATCCACGGACGCTAACTTAGCCACCAAACAATTTTCAGATTGGATAGGGAATGCAATGGATTTATTGGTTCCATCCAAAACCATTTCAAGAAATAGAAAGGTGCCTTCGGCTCCGTGGTTCACAGAAGAACTCAGGAAACAAAAACAAGAATGCAGAAAGCATGAAAGAGACTGACGCAGATCTTATGATCAGGTCAGTAAACTATGTTATAAGGAGACACAGCTTATCTATAAAAAATGATTACAGAGACCAAAAAGAAGTTTTTTGGAGATCAAATCGATAATGCTCAGAACTCCAGCAAACAGCTATATGATGTAGTGAAACAACTGGCTGGAAAGTTCTCAGATATCTTTGGCTAATTTCTTCTTTGCCAAAGTCAATGACATTTACTCAGAGTTTTCTGTTAAGGATACGCCGGTCCCTCTAGCAACATACATTAACCCTCCTGCCTGCTCACTAGTTCAATTTGAAGCACTGGAGGAGGAACAAACTAGGGACATCATGCAGTCTATAAAAAAAAGGATCGGCCTTGGATCCGTGCCCCCCCAAAGTTTATCTGCCGGTAATTGATTCCATCAGCAAAGTTATCACACAAGTCTGCAATGTGATACTTACGTCAGGGATATACCCGAACATGCTGAAAAATACTCTTTTAAAACCGCTCCTTAAAAAACCATCTTTAGACAAGGACCTGCTGAAGAATTACAGGCCGATAGCTAGTCTGCCCTTTCTAGCCAAAGTGCTCGAAAAGGCAATGAATGTTCAGTTGTCCAACTATATCGAGCAAAACAATCTGCTAGATGATTCACAGTTTGGGTTTCGCAAGCTCCATGGCACCGAGACAGCCCTTATTAAAGCCGCTGATGATATTAGAACCATCAGAGACCATGGAGGGACAGCAGTTCTTATAATGCTGGACCTATCGGCGGCCTTCGACGCGGTCAATCATTCCATCTTGATTGACCGTGTCGGAAATCTGGGCATTGTATCTAGCGCAAAAGACCTGCTTGCCTCGTTTCTGTCCAGCAGAACACAAGCTGTAACGCTGGGACCATTTAAATCGCCGGAAATCGCTCTACCCTGTGGAGTTCCCCAAGGCTCATCTCTAAGTCCGACACTTTTTAATATCTATGTGTCGGACTTAGCAAGAGTTATTAAAACCTACCAGATGAGCCTTACCTCCTATGCTGATGATACCCAGCTGGTGCTCGCTATTAACAACGATGGAGAACAGGTAGCGGCACGTTTCCAAGAAGGTATGTCAGCAATTAAAGACTGGATGAATGCCAACTGCCTTAGGCTCAACTTCGAGAAGACGGAGATAGTCATTTTTGGGAAGATCTCCCCACAATGGTCATCAGTGTGGTGGCCCCCTTCCTTAGGAGCCTTACCAACGCCATCCGCAAGGGTCAGAAATCTGGGAATTGTCTTTGATGAGAAGCTTAATTTTGCAGCACATGCTAATCAAACAGTGGCAAATGCTCATCATAAACTCAGACTTATAAGAAAGATTATCCCATTTCTCTCAGAAAGCGCTGGAAAAACTGTGGTGAGCACACTTGTGCTTTCTTCTTTAGATTACTGTAATGGCTTATTTGCCAATGCGCAAGCCCGGGTAATCTCCAAACTACAAATGATTCAGAACGCGGCAGCAAGATTACTCTCCAGGACCCCTAAATTTAAACCGATCAGTCAAACAATCAGAAGTTACCATTGGCTAACAATTAAAAACCGGATTAAATTTAAATCACTCTGTCTCACTTTCAAAGCAATCCATAACCAAGGGCCGAAGTTTCTCCAAGAGCAGCTTTCGACCTACCGTCCGTCCAGACAACTTAGATCGACGACGCTGCATCAATTAGCGGTACCTCGTACTAGGACGGTCACCTGGGGAGATAGGCGCTTTACGGTGACAGCAGCCAGACTCGGGAACTCTCTTCCATTAACAATCAGATCGAGTCAATCCCTTCTCCAGTTCAGGAAATTGTTGAAGACGTGGTTGTTCAACCAGTAAGGAGTCTGCTTCCACCTTTAGTGATATGCTGCCACCTCTCAGAAACCCTAAGTGAAATCTTAGCGCCAAGACGCCCACGGGCATACGTATGCGCTTTAAAAATTGTAATAATAAATAAATAATAAATAAATTACAGGGCTGATTTTTAGGTTTGTGGTGCCCGGGGTAGAATAGGAACCTGTCAGGCCCTTTTAAGATCCAACATCACAGGAAATGACATCAATCCAACCTTAATGTTCTGGCATTGTTGAAGCAGAAACTACTTTCCTTGTGTGACTATCACTAAATTGGCTAAAAATATAAATACTAATCCTAATAAAATAAGTACATATATTTCAATGCTATATTATGTGGAAATACATTATATTAGTCAAACTGGGAGAAAAGCTCAATGACTGATATGATGACTCTGATGTTAACTAACCATTTCCAGATTAGTGTAAGATTAGAATTCCAAGTCAGATTCCCCGAGAGCTATCCAGTGGCAATTCAAGGTGACTCCCCTGCCCTCCCTTTACGCCACTGGAGGTCAAGATAAGGCATTTTGTTTTCAGCAGGCAAGGGGGAATCAACACAACTTGATGCACGCTAGTTAGTGTGAGCGACCAGCAAGTGCTGCAGCACACAACAGAAAGCACAGATAGCAAAAGATAAGAAGAGTAGACGGCACAAATGTCATGCACAGGTGGGGTAGCTAAAAAATTGGCAGGCAGAAGCATCAAACGCTGGACCACAGCTGCAGACTGAATGCCTAAGAACAGCAATTACTCTGAAACTACATTTTTAAGAGATGAACTAATGTAAAGATATACAGAAGAGATGGCTAAAAGGGGGAAACAGTTTGTGGCCAAGGAAATAAAGACTGACAAATCTATACTTGGGAGCCAGTCACTAAAGAGATAAATGAGAGGACAGAATTCAAATGGCTTACTATAGTAGACTCTAAGCAATTTACTGCTATATTGAAAGGAAATGTATCAACATGGAAAAGGTAAGTTGAGGAATGTGGTGCATGCAAAAACAATCTAAAGTGATACCAGAGACTTAAAGGTTAAAATATTTTAAGTCAAATGTCCCTAAAGCTGAAAGGACACTTGCCAAAATGTAAAGGGACCAGAACCATGCTGCTCAACTTATATTTAGCCTAAGAATTAATAACTAGAATGGGCATGCTCCCTGGTATATCTATTGGATATAGGTTAAAGAGGTTATTGAATTTAAGATAATTTCGATCATCCACTTCAGTCACTCCCCAAGTACCTAACGAAACACTTGTGGTCTTTCAACCTCCTATGCAAGATCTGGACCTACTGTTTACCTACTCACACAGGCTTAGTATTTGGCATATCACTTCAGGTGCATTGATGTATTCTGTGGAATAACCGCCTCACTCCACAGCTGCCCTCCTCCTCCGGCCACTTCACCTGTACACACCCCATTCCTCTCTTCACCGCCCACAGGAGGACAATTCTAACTGTGCTCCTGAAAAGCATACCTCAGAGAGTGACTCGCTGTCGCTCTGAGGTACAGGTTTGGGACTATTTGTTGTGGAAGGGGGCATACTGTATTTGCCGAGGCTGGCCCATAGTCATTCTGCACATGACAATCAGCCAGCTGGTTTTGTGAGCATAGTCAGACTGGCTCTGTACACACCAACCTTAAGTGCAGCTTCCTTTGGAGCTGTGCACAAGCGGCCAAGCCAGCCCAAGCAAGCAGCCCAGTTTCCCCACAGTAATACATTATTAGGTTTCGCCTGGGCCGGAGCTCCTAGCTCCGCCCAGGAGAAATCTCATGTTCTTACAGCGTGGGGCTTAGTCCCGCCTTGTCTTTCATTGGCTAGCTCCGTAAATGGAGGCTAGCCATTGAAAGACATCTGCGTCAATCACTTTCTCCCCGTGAAAACGCGATTCGGGGGCGTTTCCGTGTCTTTTTTTAAGTCACGCCCTCTCCTCTTCCCATTGGCTGGAATTTTACCTTCCAGCCAATGGGAAGGGGAGAGCACGCCCCCGAATCCCTACAGGACGCTGTGCTTTCTGAGCAGCGTCTACCGAGGCTTTTAGGTAAGCCTCTGCCCCCCTTTTGTGCCGTTGTTTCTTGTTAATGCTTGTTATCTTGTATCTAACGCATGTAATCCTTAGTCCTTATGTTTTGCAACTAGTTCTTATGTAAAGCGCTCTGACACCTTCGGGTAAAGGTCGTGCTTTAAAAAATCGCATTAAATAAATACTATCGTCTCAGGGGCTTGAAGTTTTAACTTCCGGCCACAGCCAAAGGGCAAATCGGAGTTTTGTGCAGCGGTGCAGGATTTGCTGAGGTGTTATCAATTGTCCAATCGCTGGTCACATTGCATTGTACGAATCCTTCCATTCTCCTGCGACGACATGAAACGTTCAACTAGGTGATTGGCTGCCATGTGACCCGGAAGTATTGAATTTATGGCAAAGTGTGTCGTCAATCTAAGATCGATAACCGACGACGGTCTATGAGCCGGATTTATCGATAGCGCTGTGTAAGTAGCAGGCGGGTCGCGTTACATTTTACTTTTCGAACCCATAAATGGCATCTACCGGGAAAAAAAATCCTTTCTGCCGCCAGATGATTTAGCCTGTATTTCAAAGTTCAGCCGATTATTTTTGAGGGAATAGCAGTTTGTTGGGGCCTTGCGTCGAAAGTCTGTGCTCCTCCTTAACGAGTGAATGAATAGAAGGACCTTTGATCCTGATCTGCATGCCCTTGTATTCAATTAATCTACTATCGCCTGAATCGTACTCGTTTTGAAATTCTCCCTGCGTGCGATGTCAGGAATTAATAATTTCGTTCAGTGTACAGAGCTAAAGTGTGCGATTTACGCCTTACGAATTGAGTATGAGCCGAGGTCGGAGTACAGAGAAACGAATTCCCTCGTAGCAAAATAAGGCAGAAACTTTACTGCGCCGTCCTCGTCCTTTGCATCCCCCATTCCAGTTTTGATTGAGTTTCTTGCCTTGAACTGTGTCCCTGGAGGCAGTACAAGGTTTGGGGACGTAAATTTACTATTCTAACTCTTCCAGTCCTAGAATATTTAGAAAAAAAGTTAAGCATTCCCAAACTATTTCAATAAGCGCTTGAAAAAGTACTGGTTTTGCATTGCGGGAAGTGCTGCCCTTAGCGTGCAGATCAAGGCACAAACCTCGGAATGCCAAATGATGAAAGGCAGCCCTTCCCAAACACTTTACAGAACGCGAGTCTCCTCCATTATTTGATTGGTAAAAAATCAAGTCCATATTTCTGGAATACGTAGTCGGGTGGACGCTTGTCACAAATGACTGGTTTCCGTAAGGAAGGAGTTAATTTCTAAGTGCATTGCTGTTTGATTTTGCACTTCCTTGCAAACCCCATCTTCCGGAAAATTGTTTTAAAGTGGATGTAACGGAACACGAACTGTGGGAAACCCCCTCAGTTTTCAATGCAAAGCCAGATCATCTAAATACTTGCACAGTAGCGCGACCAGGCTTTGAAAGGCATCCTAGCAAAAGCGGGCATACGATAACTCGTATGATTTCCCACTCAGCTTGTAATTTCTACAATATTACACTCATGCGGTTATTACGTGGGCACCTGTGTGTCGATATTTGTATTGGAGATTTTACCTCTCTTTGTGCTGCAGCTCAACTTTAAATTCGACTTCGTGTTGCTTAAAACTGCATTTATAGCACAAGTGTGGCCTAAGGCCTGAATGGCACGTGACACAGTAAATAAACTGCAGTAACATTTTTAGCTGGCCTTGTAACGCTGCCAATTAGAATTTTGCATTCAGCAAATCTTAAAAAAACTTTACATCTGCTACTGCAAATATTTGGTGGAGTTAACATCTTTGCCAAGACAAGAACATTTTATAAATTTAGACCCCAGCCATTTGGGCAGATCATTGATACATTTGACATTGAGGTCAATACCAAAGGGGGCAGTTTTAAACATCAAATTTACGTTAACTTTGCTAAATTGCTCGTAGATTTTTGCACCAATAACCAATGCAGTTAGTGAGTTTTGTGTCATATGCATCCATTATAAATGTACGTCTATTGCAGAGGTATGCTGACGTTCCCCACAAGTCCTGTTCGTGAACATGTTGGTGGTGTTCCAGGGCATGACGGGAGCCACCTACATTTTTTGTCGTTTGCGCCATCTTTCTCTTCTGAAATTTTGTCATATTACACACTCACTTTTGTGGTGATTCATCCACTCTTGATGAAGCAAGTTCAACACTGCTGTTTTAGACCAGTTTACTGTATAAAACGTAAAAAATATATCTTTTGGGGAGGGGGTGGGGGGAGACAGTGTCAGTTATTCTAGTCCTAGAAGGTTCCAGGTAAAACGCTTTCTACTGGGTGCATAAAAATGAAAGTTCCAATCTGCGCCTGCACTGTAATGTAAATGCGCATGCTTTTTCCATATTTAATGTTAGAACAGCCGCTGATGACCTTAAAGAAGCCAACTATATTTGTATTACAGAAGCCTTAATACCTAGCATCAGTTTCTGCCTTGTAACACTGTTGCTACAGACCTGTAGCTATTTTTCTATTAAAAAGTTGTAGGCTAGTGTTATCAGTGCTTACCTTAATTGCAGCCCAGTCCCTTTGTCATTGTCTATCCTGTTTCCCTCTTGCGAAGTAACTCCACAGTGTGTGCCAGATGGGAAGGAGCACTGTTGCTTTCCCTCACCGACTAGTGATGGCAGCACGCTGCTGTCTTGTTTTTTTAGGTTTCGCCTATTATCATTCGCTTGCGAATGTAATAGGCGAAGATTCAAGTGCTCGATCGACTGGTCAAACCACTGCGGTTTGCTCACAGTGCATGTGAGAGTCACGTGACCACAAAAGCGGGTCACGTGACCACACAAGCACGCGCATCTCCCTACTCCGCCCCTCGCTCGCATTCCCGCACTCCCACCACCAGGCTCTTTTCTAAACATCTTCGCACAGCCCCTCGCTCGCATTCCCGCACCCCCACCACCAGGCTCTTTTCTAAACATCTTCGCACAATCAATATGTGCCATTGCTTACACGTCAGCCATGCTTGTTTCAACTAGATTCTTCCGGTTCATATCAAAACACAGCAGTCACCTCCACGAAGGATCACACACACCTCAGGCTGTTCGATATGACCCCGCCTTCAGCTGCTGTGCTCGCGGCTCAGACCCACTCACTACACTCCAGCCGTCAAGCCTCCGCTGCAGTCCACGCCACCTCCAGACCCCCGCCCCCCCCCCCCAGGCACTCCCGGATCAGTTTTCCGCCACCACCTCTGAGAAACACAGCAGCCACCTCCACGAAGGATCACACACACCTCAGGCTGTTCGATATGACCCCGCCTTCAGCTGCTGTGCTCGCGGCTCAGACCCACTCACTACACTCCAGCCGTCAAGCCTCCGCTGCAGTCTACGCCACCTCCAGACCCCCCCAGGCACTCCCGGATCAGTTTTCCGCCGCCACCTCTGAGGCCTGATCTGCCGCTTCAGGAGGCCGCCACTACAGCCCTTACAGCGTCACTTGCAGAGAGGGGCATCAATCTCTGCACAGCCGTCTTGATAATCGCCAGCATCGACCAGTAAGAGGGGGTAGTCCCACACCAGCACAACCATATTTTGGTGCAGATGGCATAAGATATTGTAGAATGCAACGCAGGAAGACTGGAGCTAACCTAGGCAGCAGCTATTCTCGGTGGCTGCAAGCCACGCCCCCACCATTTTGTTTCTTGAGGGTAATGTGGGGAGGAAAGATGTCTGGGGCAACAAATCAGGTCCTTCCCAAATGAATCTTAGCAGCCCTTTCGGTCTGTTGCTCTGTAAAACAGTCTTTACCTACTTGTTCTTCTCCCTCTTTTCTGACTCTCATTTTCCTGCCATCTGCAGGAAGCAACCCCCAGTGCTCCCCGGTTGCGCCTCCATTCCCAATTCCCACCGCTCTGGCTAAACACGTCATGTCGCTCTGACTCATCACCCAAACCACTGTTATTGCATCACAGTTTTAAAACTCTTTCATTTGAGCTCAGACAGAGCGCAGCCGTATCCTAACGCTCTGACTGCTGCTGTGCGAGAGAAACCCCCCCAGAAGCCTTCTAATTTGGCTCCAATTGATCTCTCTTCAGATCAAGAGCAGCCCACCCCCAGCAGCGCGACCTCTCTGTTCCTCACCGCCGATAGCTGCAGTTAGGCAGGAGAGTTCTCCAGAAGCCTTCCTCCTTGCCCCTAATTGCGTCTCCTCGCTTTCTGCAGATCAGAGAGAACTAATGAGTAAGAGAAAGATAGAGAAACATGATATTGCAGAGAAAGCAGGACAAACAGCTCTCCCGTCCCCATCCGGCTTCCCTCCGCGCATCTGCCTGCCACACTTCTCCCCTCGCTCGCATTCCCGACCCCCCACCAGGCTCTCCCGCCCCCATCCGGCTTCCCTTGTTATAGTGTGTCATGCAACGTAATGGTGCCACTCCCAGCGACCTAAATCGTTTTGCTTTACTAACTTTCCCTACTGCTCTCTCTCTCTCTCTCTCGCTCTCTGGTTCATGCTCTCCCTTACTTATAATCTATTTTCTTCTCTCTCGGTTTCTCTTTTCTTTGTCTTCCCACTCTGGCTGTGAGGCTCTATCCGTGTGTGTCTCTCTCTCTTTCCCTCTCTTTGTCACTGCCCTCTTTATTTTTCTTTCTCTCCTCTGTCTCTCTATCGTTCTAGTTCCCTTCTTACTTTTTCTCTCTCGGGCTCTGTCTCTGTCACTCTCTTTTACTCTCCCCCTCTCTCTCGCAGACTCTTTCTATATCTTGGCTCCCTTTCTCTCTGACTGTCTCTTTCTTTCACTCACACACTGACTCCCTGTCTCTCTCTTGTACTACCACGCACTTTTTGAAAACTCGGGCCGACATGATTCCGGCATAGACACTAGTTTGCCAGTTGCCATTTAGTTACCACCTCGTTTGAGGTAACTTTTCAATGGTTTGTAACTGCAATTATGGTCACATTCCACTGAAACATCTCATTGCGAACAGCAATTAGTAAGGGACACCCCTTTTATGCTCCCCCTAACTACGATTCAGAATAATTCGCAAAATCCCTTTTGAAATTCGAGAAGAATTTTCGGAACTACAAAAGGCGTCTAGAACATCGCAAAAGGCAATTTGCGGTCGCAAACCCTGTAGTTGTGCAGACCGCAGGATTTGTGACAGCAATTTGTTTCTGCTTTTTTGCTTTAGACAGTGCTTCAGGCTCCACATCTCTAGATGCTGCAATGATGAGAATGTAGCAAAGATTCTTCTTCAAAAATAGAATCAGTGGTATAGTGTGCACAGACCAAGGAGGATATACCATCCAGGAACACCTGGGCGGCAGTGCTTAATTTGCGTTGGTGGTGGCCGGTGGTAGGTGGCTGGCTGTGCTCATTTTTTGGAACTCAGGCTTATTTTTCATCATCAGATTTTAACCCAGAGCAAGAAAGGGATAAAGCCAGAAAAGAGAGAAATAATGAGTAAGAGAAGGATAGAGCAACATGATATTGCAGAGAAAGGTGGACAAACAAGCACTGGCGTTGCCAATAGGTTTCGCATTTGGAAAGTTGGAGCTAATGGTTTTGTATTTGACATTTTATATTTATATATCGTTATTGGCATTGTCAATAACAATATAAATATAAAATGCCATTTACAAAACCAATAGCTCCAACTTTCCAAATGCGAATCCTATTGGCAACGCCAGTGCTTGTTTTTAAATCATCTCATCAACTGGCCCGGCCATATATACATTATTTTTAAATCATCTCATCAACTGGCCCGGCCATATGCCCATCGGTCAACTCTGGATTCTTCGTGTTTCCTACCGGAGCCTAACCCCTCCCTAGGCTTCACAGCACTTGCGTCTTGCAGGGTGGACTACTGTCTTATCACTTTGCATGACACTTTCTCACACAGAGACATCGTAAGATATGTGTTAGGTATTGGGAGGCTAATAGTCATAGAAGACATTTTTTCGATGTCCATAGCCACCTGCTCTATTTCAGTCCCTTTTAAAAGAAATAGCTAGGCTGACCGAATAGGGTGCTCATCGGTTATAAGAAATATGGCATACTCTATTTCAGTTCAATAACTTTTATCATCTCCTGAAATAAGCTTTGAAAACTTGCTATTGCCATACCTTTGAAGAGACAAATTTTAAAAACAAATAACCCAGCGAAATGTAATGAAACAATCAGTTCTGAAACAGCAATTGTAATCAACGGTATGCTCAATAGATGCTACCAATTGATCACCTATTGCTCCTGGCCTAAAGAAATTTTTTCACAGTATACTTCTACTTTTTTCCCCTTACATAAACATATTATGTAACATTCGAGAAAACGGTCATGAAGAGATGTTAGAAGATGCTGTGAAGTTTTGACCCAGTTAAAGTTTTTTGGAGCAGAGCAACAACCACAGGCTTTTTTGTTTTTTTCATTCGAAGGAACCAAACACTGAGGCAAGGAATATATTGCAAAGGGAAGTCACGGCAGGAGTTATGATCTCTAGATCTCCAGTCAGAACATGTGCAGGTAAAGGTCCCACAGGAAGTGATATTTAATAGAAAGGTCAAGAGGAGTTATAGAGTACACAGAGCAGGCTAAAAATTCAGCAGATACATTGAGGGTGGTTCAAGATCACAACCCTTTGTGAAGGATGACACATGCATCTCAAAACGAAGACCATTTATTTTACATTTTTTACACACAAAATAAAGAGATCGGGAATTGCAAACTTTGGCAGCAGGCTCAGACATAGCAGAACACACTGGTTCAAAGACCATTTTACCATTTCTCCAGCTTCTTACTTTTGATTCTGCCTACTTACAACTACCTCTCTCTTCCATGTGCTGTCATCTCATCTCTTGCCCAACCTATTACCTACTATTGCTGCCTCAGCTCCATCATATGTCAACTTCACCCCTGCATTATCTCCTCCTCACCTCTCATCAAGCACCTTACCTTCGCTATCTGATTTGGCCACTCTTACGCCATCTTTTCCCTCAATGCTTTAATCCTTTCCTTTCACATTTCCACCCAGCCTCTCATCTTCGCTTGCCTCAACCTTCGTGTTTTTGTCTTCCCCTTTACATCAACATCTCCCTTTTCCCAGCTACCTCTTGCTGGTTTTGCAGCTCTTACATCCTCATCTCCCCTCCATACACTGTTCTTCACCACGTTTCTCCCCCAAGCCTCTTACCTGGTAGCAGCTGTTCCAGTGCTTAATTTGTAAAACAAAATTGCCCCAGCCATGCTACCAATGATAACAATAGCACAACTACTAACTATCACACTCTTAAAAGTGTGACAATTCAGACCATTCAGGTCCCCAAAGTTAGAAGATTGGCTTGTGCAGCAGGTAATAGTCATTTTTAATGTAAATTAGGTTAATAATGGACTGTTGCTGTGATCATCTCTAAATTGGCCCGACAGCGCCACCTTGTGGCAGACTGTCACAAGAACTGGTGTTGATAATTAAGTGCTGGTGCCAAGCACCGGAAACAACCGGCTCAAAATAAACACTTAGCGGTTCTCTTCCTTTACACCCACCTCTCTACCTTCCACCCTCCCACTCTCCAAAAGGTTTTTACATTTTTGCACGGATTTTGTCCTTCCTAACGTTCATCTTGTGTATGCTATTGTATGTGGCAAGCCACTGAAAGCTCGAGCCAGAGGCCTGGCTCCCCTCAGCTCAAGATCCTCTTGGAATCTTGAGCCCAGAATGAGCCAAGCTTTCACAGGAGGCGATGTGGCCTAGAGCTACAACTTCCCACCATGCTTCATGGGGAGTCATTGTCAAATCCAAATCACTGCCTCGACTCAACATTCTCTGAATCCAGGCAATTCGCTGTGCCGGAAATACAAATTAGCGTAGTCTGTGTCAGTTTTGAAGCATTCTTATGTCATTGGTCAAAATTTGTGCCATGTAAAGTTGACAAAAATACAATTTGGAAATGTGGATCCTGCCCGTCACCCATGATCTAGGCTCAACCTCCAGGATTTAAGACAAAGCATTAAGCTTTAATATCATAACAAAATAACCCTCTTGTGGCTGAATGGTACAGAGAGAAAGCTGAAAATCTAGAATCAAATGCTGGCTTCCCTGCCTGACCAAATTGTGTGATCCTAGGCAAATACTTTATTTGACAAACCTCACACATCAAAGCGCTTTCAAATATGTGCATTCAGACACCTCTTGTGTGTGATGTAATAGATGGACTTGGCCCTCTACAGCCCCCCCAAACTTTTTACCTTCAGCCTTCCTATTTCGCTGATTTTTTTTTTGCTGGCCTTAAGACTCTATGCACTTTACCACTGCTAATGAGTGATAAAGTGTTTGTGCTCACTCGATAAACATAGTAAAATTGGCTTACACTGCATCGCCATATTACATTTTCTCATAAGTCCTTAGTAAAGTGGTATGTCATAAAAACAGGGTTGGTAAATTATATTCTACTAGTGGGCCTGCAGCCCTTATTGTGGCACCAATTAAATAACCCCTGAAAAAAGGTCAGAACTGCCATTGCAGCCTGCTGGCAACTTTAAACTGCCAATTCAACGTGCCAAAATAACCCACTTGCCAAGCATTAGACTCCTCCTTTATTACATATACGCAGGGCCACAGGAATTATGCTGCAACAGTGATCTTCGTATAATTGAAGATTGGCCGCATTTGCCACATAACCCATCATCTGCTTCAAAAACTGCAGATACTAACAAAAGAAAAAAATTTGTTTCTAGCTCAAACCGTTCACAAGTTAGTAAAAATGCAGCAACACATGTTACCGAGCAGTGGAGGACCCTTTCCTAAGGTTGACTGGCCTTTTTTTGTAGCTTATTGCTATATTTGGGTATTAAACTGGTACTGAGATACAACTAATGCCCAAACAGGGTTACATTTTAAAATGACTACATAATTAAGTAATACTACCACAAAATGTACCTAATTATTCCGCAAAATTTGCCTTTTCTTGCGACATAATTTACTTAATAATGCTGCATAATTTGACCCAGCCACATCTTCCGAGTAGCCCTGCATATACGTCACCCCTAAAGTAGACCATCAACAGCCCAGAAATTGGGTACACTGCAATTAAAAGGTTGGACATGTAGTTTTAGGTATTATGTCCTGGTGGTGAAGAATGCACAAATTCACTTTTCACTTCCATGAGGTCTACCTCTCCCATAGGATAGCATTGGGTTGCCCTAATACATTCAATAAGTGCTAACTTTTGATTGGGGGCAGATAGGAAATTCATGTTTGGTATCTGAGAAAGTATAATTTAAAATGCTCTTTATTGGTAAAGGTTGCTGTTTGTGTTCTGCATAAAAATACAATTTTGAAAAGTTGGCATTTTCCTGCCCTAACTATTTGGTGCCAGCAGCCTGTTCCTGGGTTACATGACTGGGTGTAGGTGGCAGTTGGACTTTGTTTATTCCTCCCAGACAGCCACACAATAGATGGATTGGGGGTTTCCCGGATGGGCCACCACTGGAAGGATGGGGGACAGAGCTGGGCCCAGTCCCACTTACACGCCAATATTCTGTGCTCTCCTTTCACGCAAAGGGCATCACACTAGCTCATTGTCCCTGCAGTCGGTCTGTCGCCTGGGAAAGGGAGAAAGGAAATTCAAAGCACTTCAAAGGGAATCTCTAGAAACTACTCCTACTTCTAAGAAGGCATCAGGTATAAATAGGAACTTCAGACACACTCTTTAGTTCACTTTCTGGACCTGCGGAAGGTGTCTCAGAGGACTGCCTGCTGGTGTGTTCTGCGGTGTGCTTCAGATGACAGCTTTGTTGCACCTGGGAGGAATGTTCTGCTGCCTGAAGCTTGCCTTGGCTGAGACAAACCCTACTGCTTGAGCCCTGTTCCACTACTTGCACTCCGGACTACCAGAGTGACTCCAAGGGATAGTTTGCTGGCGTCTTGATTAGAGACAGAAAATACTCCCACTAGTTAAACTTGCACCTTAACCCAGCTTGTGTGAGTCCTGCTCCCCTCCCCCTCCAAGTGGTGCCTCTCTAGTCCCGGACCCTTGGAAGTGGTGCTTAAGGTGCCCAGATATCCAAAGTCTAAACATAGGACTTAAAAAAGTTTTGGCTAAAAAGTGCACTGAGAATTAAGAGGAGACCTGGACCTAACTGCTCATTGATGCAGTTGCATCGCAGTTGGCCTTAATTCGTGGCAGCTTCCGCTACATTCTTAACAGCATCAAATCCTTTGCAGCGTCTCTTATCAGACAGGATATACAGTCTTGTGGAGCCCTCGTCAGCTACAGCCTGCAGCTTTGCCCCGCTAGAGATTGGCAACTTTAAAAAAAACAGACTATATCTGAACTTAAAAGCTTCACAGCGACTTTGTCCAGTGGCTTCTTAGCGACGCTTCATTCTCAGACACCATCTGCAACTTTGCCCTACTGGACTTTACCTTCTCAGACATTTTTCCACTAATGTCTTTTAAGGCCACAGAGATGCGCAGACCAGGCCCAATACACTCTTTGGACCCAATCTGTGCTCCATCATGGTTGGCCATAACTTTCGACTTTACCCCAGTATCACAGGACTAGATGTGCTCTGTTGGAGCTTTTATGTTTTAGGTGCTAGATTTGACCTTACATTAAGTTCTTATTTTCCGACACATTTTATTTACGCAGCTCATTTTATTCGTTTAAATCTACAGCCCTTTTCCATTAACGGGTCAAACTCTTTGCTTTACTGTTGCTTTATAATAATACTCCTAACCTATGTTTTCAGTTTCAGTTGTAGGACACTCGAGCAGCACTATTACTGCACTTGATCTTGAGTAAATGTCATTCATAAACTCGGATCTGTGCACAATAAAATCAAGAAGCCGGTATAGGACATTTTGTTTCAGTTTTTATATGGCACGAATTCTATCCGAAGGTATTGGAGCACTTTATATGAGCACCCGTTACATTACACATGGATACATTCATTTTTATAGGCACAGGAAGATAAAGTGATTTACCCAGAATCACAGGATGTTGAGCCGAGGTCAAGACTCGAACCTGGTTACCCAGTTCCAAAGTCAGCAGCTCTGGTTGTTACGCCACATCCTCTCCAAAGTACTCGGGAAAATGGCTTCCATTTCAAATGTTCCTTACAAGCAGCAATACTGTAGGTTACCTACCAGGGGAGTCTGGGGCTGAACATAGGAACATGGAAAAATGCTATGGAGTATACCTACTAGTGGTACAGTCTGAAATGAGACTGTGGCATGATATGTCTGGACAAAAGTGCTCAGCACTTGTACGCTGCTAGATGGAATGAAGGTGGGATTGCTCCTGCGGTACAGAAGTGCTCAGCACGTGTGTGCTGTAGTGCATGATGGAGTAATGGTGGGTGTGATCCTGTGCTGTACCAGTGTTCAGAACACTCTCAAATTACAGCCATTTCAGCAGACATTTCTCAATGTTCGAACAGGTGTAGCTAGGGCCGGGGCAGAGTCAGTTACAAGTCAGGATAAGTGTTATTGGCATCTCAAAAGGAGTGCCATGTTCAGAGATAGAGCAGCATTGAGATACATCAAGTTGTCCCTAGACAGGTGTGATTAGGCCACCAAACTCTGACTTTTCTTTATTACATTTTGCCTAAGCACTTGCGGGCTGAATAATCATGCCCTTCCCTCACTCCCAGCCTCAGTTGTGCCCCTGCAGTTCAGAGGTGGTACAGTGTAACGAAAGGGTAGGCCAGGCTACTAGAAGCAGAACCATACAGCAGGCTATGCAAAGCTATCCCTCAGGATGTGGCTTTAAACAGCAAAGCTATCCCTCAGGAGGCACAGACTTTTCATGATGAAGTATTTTTTTGATTCAAGTGTGGAGAAGTGTGGCTCACTGGTTAGAGGAGGCATCCCTGGAAGCAGAGGTCAGCCCGGGACCAGGGTTCAATTCCCGGCTCGGCGGGGTCTTGAGTCCTAAAATGTCCATGGACTCGACAATTCTCGCTCCGGTGCCTACTCGATTCACGGGTTCACACTCTGCGACTCTGGGCAATAGCTTGCTTAATCTCCACAACGGCCCCTCGCGGCGGGATGCCTGGCTTTAACCTTGCGGATACCCTACCGGGGTTATCTCACAGGGGAATACCAGGACGGGTTCCCTAAGCAAGCGCTTAGAAACCGCTCGGTGATTTGCGCTATATAAATTCCTGTACATTTAAGTGCAATATCAAGTTTAAAAAACTATTTAGGGCTAGGCCCTGAAGGTGCTTTCCCTGAAAGGATATAGAATGTCCATTGTTTTACTAAAGATCACAAAGGCTTGTATATATCGGCCAAGAGCGAAGTGATACATTAGATTACAGAGAACCTTGCGAATCCTCGAAAACGGAGAGAAGAGCTGTCTAGGGGACTACATAGCATTGCAGCCATTGTGTCTCAGAGTGCGGATTTGCCCCTCAAATCACTCAGCTTTTACAAGCTCAGGCCTTAGGCAAGATATGTATGTCACAGACCGATGCTTCAGAGAACAGATGTGCGGCAGCCATCCCATGTCCCGTTCATCATGCTTGTTGTCACAGTGAGGGTAATCATCTGTGACGGTACCAGTGTCCAACGCAAATAAACGCTCACCCCCCCCCCCCCCGCCCCACAAATCTGAGGCGTGCACCCTAGATTTTCACCTAAACTGACTAAGTCACAGCGCCGAGCACCGCCTCAGATGCACCCACCCCGGCCCCAGCTGGTGCTGCACCCGGTCATGTGTTTTGTGTCACTGTGTGAACAGGGAGGGCGCACGGTGTGCTCCTGTGCACTTTCACATCTTCACTTGTGGAAAAACAAAACTTCTGAAAACACGCGACAGTTAAACTCTGGGGCCTTACCATTTCCACGGAGCGGGCATTGAGCTGGGTGGGCGGCGCCGACCCCGCGGAGTGGATCTTCTTCCGGTTCTTGCGGTCCATCTTCAGGGCCGGGCTGGGGCTCTTTCTGTCACTGACTGGATGTCCTCCAACACTCTCGGTCTACGTATCTTCCTGGCTATCACCCTCTACCTGTGTCTGCCTCTTCCTGGTGTCTCGAGCTATCTCTGTCCCAGAGTGCCTCCATCTGTCTGTACCTGTCACTGTCTGACCCTGTCCTTATTATCCTGCCCCACGTCTCTCTCATTTTCTTACTCCACATATATTTATGTCCGTTACCCCCACCTTCTCTCTCCAGTGTCCCCCTACCCCGCTCTCAGTCTCCAATGCCCTCTCTATCCCTATCTGAGCCTGTCTCTCACATTCACACTCATGAACTCTGTTGATTGCTAAACCATCTCCTATCGACCTCCCCTGGACTCCCCCTCTGTCTTGCGTTCTCTCTCTGTCTCTGAAACTCTTTCCCATGGCGGTCTCTGTCCTGGGTGTCTCTCAATCTTCCTGCGAGTTCTTCCTGCCTCAGTGTCTCGAGTGAGAGACACTGTCCTTAAACGAATAAGGTCAGTCCCGCGGGCTAAAGGTAGTCTGTCCGAGAAGGACCCGTTTGGGGTAGTTCCAGGAGGCTCGGTTACAGAGTGGCCCAGGTAGGTCCTGCCGGGGCGGGCTTCAGAGGACGGTCTAGGCGGGGTACTGCTGGGATCGTAAAACCGAGACTAGATCTCGACGGGTCCCGCAGCCGACCTGTAGATGCTGTAGGATAGGGTCCCCTCTGAGGGTCCGGTCGGAGGGGGCTGCAGGGTATGGGTCTGGGTGGGTCCTGCAAAAAAGGGTGCTCCCGTAGGGTCCTGGGGCCACAGTGGTAGAAGACGAACACTGCGGTCAACGCGACTCTGCCCTGCCAGAAGAAAGCACCATGGCTGGATGGCTTCCATAACCTAAAGGGATGCTCTCGGCCGAACGACCCAAGCTGTTCACAACTCCATTACCGAGAGCCTGTACCCTCCTGAAAGTGGCACTGTCGTGCTCCTCCTGCCCCACCTCTAGACCGCGGCCCCTCCAAGATTGCCCAACAGCAGAACTCCCCAATGTGACCAGGGCTGGTAGTAACTCCCTATGGCCTACAGTGACCTGCTGACAATGACCGCAATGGTCCCAGTGTTAGCGGACTACTGAATCTCCAGCTATCACTCTCTGCCACTGCCCCAACTTTCACACCTCCTCCTGATCAACAGCGGTGGAGATTGTGGTCCAGAGTTCAACTACTAGTCACGGACAGGGTAAGTAATGATCACATGCAATAAACACAGAAGGAAAGGTGTGTAAATAGGCAAGATTCCAGTGGAAAGAGAAAAAGAAAGCTAACAGGGGTGGTGTTGGGATGAGACAATTGTATGAGATGATCAATGAGCAGAAGTAGGAAGAGAGATACTGACACTAAGCAAAACCAAAATCTGTTACTGTATGTTGTCAATTCTAAGGAGTCTTTAGGCCTAAAAATATACTCCTAGTCGGTGTAGAATAAAAGCACATAAAGATCGCTATATTTATTTTGAAGCTAAAAACTAGTTTAACATAGTTGTTAAACACACTGCAAGTGATTAATGAGGTCCTTAAATCCAACCAATTAGTGAAGAGGAATTACCATAAAAAGCTGAAGTCAGCATTTCAAAGGACACATTTTATTTCATGATGCAGTGGAATCTACTAAGTTGTTAATTTGCTACTAGTGCATTTTTTAAACTACTAAACAGACAGTCTTCATCGCAGCCATGCGTTAAGTAGGGTATTTTCTTAACATGTGTGTGCCACTATCGCCAAAGAAGTAGCCAGATAATTAAAATATCCCCCCACTGGAAATATGCCTCTAAGAGAGCTGATCAAGCAAACTGAGCAAGCACAACCCCCTTACGAGAATTCCTTTCACTCTTTAATCTACCTTCCATGATCCATCTATCCATCCATCCATTCACCCTTCATCTAATAGCCGATCTAGCTGTCCACCTCTTCACCTTTCCATCCACCCATCCTGAACATACATCTATCCATCAATGCATCTATACATCTATACATCCATCCTTTCACCCACTCACCTTTCAATATATTCATGTATCCATCCATCTGTCCTTTGACCCATCCACCGTTCTCCATCTGTCCAAGTACACTTTCTTCTATCAAACCTTTCACTCTTTTATCCAACCTTTCACTCATCCATATATTCCATTATTTCACCTTTCCATCCATTCACTCTTCCACCTCCATCCTTTCTTTTTTCCTCTCACGTTTTCTTTATTCCTGTTCCTCTTTAAATTTTTTCTATATAACCATCTTTTTGGTCTCATCCTTACATTTTCTTTCTTACCTTTCTCTCTAATGCTAATTTATTCAAATCAACCCCCTCTCTCCATTTTCCCACTACTTTACTTATTTTCTTACTGTTCTCTTATATGTGCTTGCCAGCCCAAGGCCTAAAATCCAATTTCATATATTCTCCAACAGTGTATTTTTATAAGCATTTTGTCCGCATAACTGCAGACAGAAGAAATCTATAAATAACCAATGTAGCAGCCCACCTGGGTAGCGGCAACCCCTGCTTCAGCTGCTTAAGTGGGGATTACCTACACCACTATCACCTGCGCTCACCATTTCTACCACCTATATTTGGTTGCAGGGATCTGAATTATTTCTTGGTCAAGCTGTCCACGATTCAAGGCTGACAAAAAGTTGCCCAACTCTCAAGATAAATGGGCACAGTCCTACACAACTCCTCATGCAGAGGTAAAATAGTGAAGTACTTTTTTTCTGAAACAATATATAAAAAAATACATACTGCATTCCTTTCCCCTAACAGGGTCCGGTAATCCGCTGCAGGCTGAGCCTGTATCCGGTACAGCGACCCGCCACCTGGATCCAAAGCTGTCGCACTCTGTATATTCATAGTGGTAATTTGCCTGTGAAAGACAACATCATACACATGACTACCAGGAAAATCAACATTAATAATACTGTCAATATTTGCATTATAATTGAAGTTAACATTAACTATTTGATGCATTCTTGATGGTTTGTGGGTTTTATTGAAAATGAACAAGCAGAGTAGCACTGATCTCATCCACTTACAGCCGTACTTTGTACTCTGTAAACAATAGACTTCAAATGGAACCACACCAAATACAAGCAATGTAACAGTTGTCTGATGGTATACAACAGTAGCCAATTCAATAAGACTGCCAAAAGGGAGTTCAATTTGCTTAGTGCAATGGCTTTCCTCAATTTTATTATTTTTATCCATCCCCTGCAGTATCTTGTCTTTACCATACGTTTGACTGGATAATGTGTCTCCCTCCTTCCTTTGCTGACAGCAGGGAACTACTTTTTTAATTTCTGCTTACCATTCCATGGGATCCCGTCTTTGGCTGTTTTACTACGTCCGCCTCTCCCCACTTGATTATTATTATTATTATTATTATTATTATTATTATTATTTTTGCAGGGACCCAACGTCTGCACACTGCTGATGACTCACGTGTGCCTCACCTTTCCTCTCCCACTCCTTCTGCCATTCTTTATTTCTCTTTGCAAGCACCCAGTAGCTGCACACTGCTGCTGGGCCGCTCGTTCCACTCCATTGCACCCAACCTCTCGTTAGGGTACAGGGTGTCCTGGATTTGACAGGACAGTCATGGTTTTTCAAGATCTGTCCTGGAAAGCCTCAGTAAATTTAGCATGTCTCGGTTTTTAGTAGGGTCTATTGAATACAGAAGGAGGCGAGATTTCATGTGCTGCAGTCCAGAATTATTTAAAAGCCTCCAGCCAAAAAGCAAATTAGTTACCGCGGACGATACAGTGTGCAACAGTTGCATTTCATTTCCATTAGTGCCTCATTCTATATGTTTTCTAGGTATGTGACCGGTGGAAATTATGCATTCTGCATCCCGTGGTTGATGCTAAACTGTAGTCCTACTTCTATGTTTGTGGACTGTCCCTTTTTGGTTTTTTTTTAATGGGTGACCCCCATCTTTTTTTTACGTTATAAGGGCACATCAACTGCACGCTGTGACGAGGGCACACACTCTTCACCTTTGCTCCCCCTTCCCTCACAGCAGTTTTTACCTTCTTATATATCTGTCTTAACATTAACATCTTCATACCTGAAAACAGGTGGCACAGGCAACTCTCAGGAATGACCCCCATAAGTACCTGCTTCACTCCAGCAATGCAAATCTTTTCATGAACTAGTGGGAGGAGCAGGTGGCATGAACCACAGAAAATGAAGACATGACCAAGCACATAATCTTAACACAATACATAAATTATTTATTCATCTGGAATGGGAGCAATAGAGAAGCCAAAAGTTTAAATCTCAAATTTATCTTAACTATAACCCACACCACAGTTGAATTTATGGACTTTAACATCCAAGTCCATAAGAGGAGTCTGATAATTACACTTCATCACAAGCCACCAGCAGGCAATGGTATTTCACATGTCCACAGTGAACACTTCGAAAAAACTCAAATAAAGCATCCCTTACTGTCAGTGGCATACCAAACTTGAGGGGGCACCATGCAAAGTGCATGAAGCCCCCACCCCTATGCCCTGGACCCATTCAGGAGCTCTCAGGCCCACCCGTGCACCGTGTTGGAGGGGTTCCCCTGGAGTTCGGGCCCCCCTGCACCGCAGGGTTGCAGGGGGGCCCGAGAGTGTAGGAGAAGTGTGGCTCACTGGTTAGAGGCGGCAGACCCTGAAGCAGAGGTCAGGACCAGGGTTCAGGACCCGACGCAGCAGGATCTTGGGCTCAGTGTCCGCGGACTCGATAATTCTTGCCTAGGTGGCTACTCTACTCATGGGTCCCACTCTGCAACTCTGGGCAATAGCTTGCTTAATCTCCACAACGGCCACAACAACGCTGGGATGCTTGGCCTCACCTTGGGGGTGCCCAGGAGTGGGCCCTCCACAGGGAAAGCCAGGATGGGTTCCACAGCGGTATGCGTACCAGTGCTTTGAGACCCCCCTGGGGGTGGTATGTGCGCTATACAAATACAAATATTAATATTAATATTGTTACGCCACTGCTTACTGTGAGTCTAGACATTCATCCTTTCACCCACCCACCTTCCAATACATTCATGTGTCCATCCATTCGTCCTTTAACACATCCATCTATCCATTCACCTTTCTCTAGCTGTCCAATGACACTTTTTTCTGTTAAACTTTTCACTCTTTATCCAACCTTTTTCCCATCCATCTATCCCATCCTTTCCACCTTCCATTCATTCACTCTTCCCCCTCCACCCTTACTTTTTCTTTCCTCTCATGTTTTCTTTCTTCCGGTTACCCTTCTTTCCTCCTCCCTTTTTTGTCTTTTCTATATAACCATCTATTTTGTCTCACCCTTACTTTTTCTTTTTTAGCTTTCTTTCTAAAGCACATTTAATCTAATCATCCTTCTATCTCTGTTTTTCCACTATTTTACATATTTTTATTTCTGTTTTCTTCTCTGTACATGCAAGTCCACGGCCTAAAATCCAATTTCATATAATCCTCAACAGTGATTTTTATATGCATTTTGTCTGAATACATGCAGACAGAAGAGGTCTATAAACGACTAATTTACCATCCCATCTGGCAATTGGCATCCCCCACTTAAGATGCTAAAGTGGGGCTCCCCTACAACACATACTATCACCTGCCACGGACCTCCATTCCAACCACCTATATTTGGTTGCAGGGATCTGAATTTTTTCTTAGTTAAGTTGTCCAAGATTCAAGGCTGATAAAAAATTACCAAACTCCTAAGATAACTGGGCACAGTCCTACACAACACCACCTGCAGAGGTGAAATAGTCCCTTTAATTGTCTGCTTCTAAACCCCATTGCACCACCAACACCTTCTATAGAGAAGAAAAACTAAAGATTGTAGGGAGATTCCTTCAGGAAGGGTACACCAGAAATATTCTCAAGCAATCTTGTAAATGACGCAGACAACATTGAGAGATGAATTATTGTTTACACCGTCTAAGATTATAGAGAAGGCCCCACTCAAGTTAGATTTATAACCATCTTCAATGCTAAATCCAACAGATTCAGTCAGATTAGATCTAGACATTGGCATATCATCAAGGCAGACAATATTGTAAAAATCCATCAGTCCACGTGCTTCAATTACCCACCACAAACCTTGAACAAGACATGTTGGTACATAGTTATCTCACACAATTTTTTTTTTTTAAAGTGTGAACTGTCAAGAAGGTTTTATTTCTCACTGTGGACATTTTGAAGTATGTCAAACATAGTAGAAAACAAAGAACAGATTTGTTATCCTATGAGTACAGAGAGGAAAATAAACAAACCTATCACCTGTGCAACTGACTTTTGCATTTACTACAATCTCCAGGCAATCTTGAAGTATGTCGGAAGCACCTTCCTCCCGGTAAGAAAAAGATCTCAGAAAATTTGAGAGTGATTAAACATGGTGATCAATTCTATCCTATTACAAGGCACTTTCAGTCTACCCAAAAATCACTATATTATTCTATTGTATTTTTTTAGTAGCGACAGGATTGAATACAGAGAGGACGTGATCCTGAAGGAAACTAAGAAAACTTGTGTCAAAATATAGAAATCAAACGGAGCATGATAGACCCTCATGGAACGAATAGAGAAGGAGAAAGGTCTGCATATATTGGATGACTTGTGTTTGCATAATGAGGTTTTTCGGTGAGGAAATACAATTGGAAGATGGACGCTATGTCATGTTCATGCTTTGTGACTCATGATGCATTCCACAGCATTTACCTTGGAATGGTGTTTTCTCAACACCAACAAAATGCATTCTACGATAGCCAGCAGTGTGTGGGTATGTGCTGTGATGTCATGTGCAATGCATTCAACGGAAGACATATTGGAATGGTGTTCACCTCCCCCCCACCCCCCCGCAAAAAAACTGTACAATATGTCCACCTTGGTTTGTGCATCTGTCATTAAGTCACCAATGCACTGGTGGTCATTTTTAGATATTTGTTTTTTTTTATACTATGAGTAAGCAAACAAGTACTGGCAAGGCCATTAGTGTGCCACTCATTTCAAAGTTGATACAAATTGGATTTGCCTGTTCTTGTTTGACTTCACTCCCCCTTCAGAAGCTTGCTTCCTCAGACTCAAAATATCTACCACACAACACTAATGCATTGTTGACTGAGGGAAAATCAAACACTCAGAGCACCAAAAACAGAAACCTGGGTAAATTACCTATGCACTGCAAATCGAAAACACTGATATGAAATAGGCAACAATGCAAGTTAATAACAAATATAGAAAACAGTTGCTGAAGTTCTTGTTTAGTTAGTGAGCATACAATGACATGCGGTGTGACATTAAATATGATCATATTGTGAAGAGAGGCATGCGTCCTGTCTAGGACATGTAACTGAAAATCAAAAAACATATTTTAAAAAATAAAATTGAGAAGCATGAACGCCTTACTTAGGCACGTGAAAGCGGTGCAAAACACAGAGTTGCAGAATATGTAAACCTTATTTGATCAGAATGCATGCTACATACAAAAACAAATGCATATTGATATTAAGTGTTGCACACACAGAGTTAAGAGAACGATCGAAAAGCAGTGAAAATCACTAAAGCATAAAGCATGTTTTTAGAAGAATGTATTGTGAAAACATCTCATCCAATTAGAAAAGGTATCAAGTACACCAGTGCAAGTTTCCAAAACCAGCACGAGTTGGTTTTATGTGCATCATAAAATGCGAAAGAGTAATACCGCACACTACTATCAATCAATCAATCAATCATGCCATTTGTATAGCGCACTACTCACCCGGGAGGGTCTCAAGGCGCTTGGGGGGAGGGGTATGCTACTGCTCGAACAGCCAGGTCTTGAGTTGTTTCCTGAAGGCGAGATGGTCCTGGGTCAGCCGAAGGTGGATGGGGAGGGAGTTCCAAGTCTTGGCAGCCAGGTAAGAGAAGGATCTTCCTCCGGCGGTGGCTCTTCGGAAGCGTGGTACGGCTGCGAGGGCAAGGCTGGTGGACCGTAGCTGGCGGGTGGGCGTGTAGAAGGTCAGGCGGTCGTTGAGGTACTTGGGGCCCAGGTCGTGGAGAGACTTGTGTGCGTGGGTGAGGAGCCGGAACGTGATCCTCTTGTCGACGGGGAGCCAGTGCAGGTTCCTCAGGTGGCTGGAGATGTGGCTGCGTCGGGGGACATCCAGGATGAGTCATGCGGAGGCGTTCTGGATGCGCTGGAGTCTTTTCTGTAGCTTGGCTGTGGTTCCGGCGTAGAGGGCGTTTCCGTAGTCCAGTCGGCTGATGACGAGTGCCTGGGTGACAGTCTTCCTGGTCTCGGTCGGGATCCAGCGGAAGATCTTGCGAAGCATACGCAGGGTGTTGAAGCACGATGAGGAGACAGCGTTGACTTGTCTGGTCATCGAGAGGGAGGGGTCCAGGATGAAGCCCAGGTTGCGTGCGTGGTCGGTTGGCTTGGGTGCGGTGCCCAGGGCTGGGGGCCACCAGGAGTCGTCCCAGGCGGAGGGCGAAGATCCCAGGATGAGGACTTCCGTCTTGTCCGAGTTCAGTTTCAGGCGGCTGTCCTTCATCCACTCGACGACGTCTTTCATCCCTTCGTGTAGGCAGGTTCTGGCGGTGTCGGGGTCTCTGGTGAGGGAGAGGATCAGCTGGGTGTCGTCGGCGTAAGAGATGATGTTGAGGTTGTGCTGGCGTGCGATGGCTGCGAGAGGTTTCATGTAGATGTTGAAGAGGGTGGGGCTGAGTGAAGATCCTTGCGGGACGCCGCAGATGACTTCGGTGGCCTCGGAGCGAAACGGGGGGAGGCGGACTCTTTGTGTTCTTCCGGCGAGGAACTAGATGATCCACTCCAGTGCCTTCTCTTGGATACCGATGTTGCTGAGGTGCTGAACTAGGGTGCGGTGGCAGACCGTGTCGAACGCAGAGGAGAGGTCCAGGAGGATGAGGGCCACTGTTTCCCCCTTGTCGAGCAGGGTCCGGATGTCGTCGGTGACTGCGATGAGGGCGGTCTCGGTGCTGTGGTTGGCTCTGAAGCCGGACTGCGAGGGGTCGAGGGATCCGCTCGTCTCGAAGAAGGCGGTCAGCTGTCTGTTGACGATCTTCTCGATGACTTTAGCAGGAAAAGGGAGGAGCGAGATGGGGCGGATGTTTTTGAGATCGGTGGGGTCCGCTGTAGGTTTCTTCAGGAGGGCGCTGATCTCTGCGTGCTTCCAGCTCTCCGGGAAGGTGGCGGTGTTGAAGGAGTTGTTGATGATGTTCCGGAGTTGGGGTGCGATGGTGGAGTCGGCCTTGTTGAAGACGTGGTGTGGGCAGGGGTTGGTCGGTGATCCGGAGTGGATGGTGTTCATCGTGCGGGCTGTGTCTCCGGTGGTCACCGTGGTCCAGGTGCGAAGGGTGGCGGTGGGGGGCATTGGTTCGACGGTTGGGTGCGTGGGTGGGGCGCCGAAGCTGTTGTGGATGTCGGCGATCTTGCGGTGGAAGAACGAGGCGAGGGAGTCGCAGAGGTCTTGTGACGGAGTGATGTCGTTGGTGCCGGTGCTGGGGTTGGAGAACTCCTTGACGATAGTGAAGAGCTCTTTGCTGTCGTGGGCGTTGTTGTCCAGTCGTTCCTTCAGGGATTTCTTCTTGGGGGTGCGGATGAGCTGGTGGTGCTTGCGGGTAGCGTGTTTGAGGGCGGTCATGTTGTCGGTGGTCCGGTCGAGGAGTCAGGCTTTCTCGAGGGTGCGGCAGGTCTTCTTGGAGTCCTTGAGGTCGTCGGTGAACCAGGATGCCTTCTTGCTTCTGGGTCTGCTGGGAGGGTTCTTTAGTGGCGCGAGGTCGTCGGCGCAGGCGGTCAGCCACTGTGTGAAGTTGCGGGCTGCTTCGTTGGGGTCCGTAGTGTTGGCGGGTGGGCTCTGGCTGAGGGAGGTGGTGAGCTGGTCTGCGGTGATCTTGCTCCAATTCCTGTGAGGTACCTGTTGCGGGTGGTGGTGGGTCGTGGATCTTTTGAAGCTGAAGTGGACGCAGCTGTGGTCAGTCCAGTGGAGTCCAGTGGCGTGGCTGAAGGTGATGTACTTGCTGGAAGAGAAGACGGGATCAAGCGTGTGGCCGGCGTAGTGGGTGGGGGTGTTAACCAGTTGCTTGAGTCCGAGGTTGGCGAGGTTTTCCAGCAGGGCGGTGGTGTTGCGGTCCTTGTTGTTCTCCAGGTGGAAGTTGAGGTCCCCGAGGAGGATGTAGTCGGTGGAGGGGAGGGCGTGCGGGCTGATGAAGTCTGTGATGTCTTCGCTGAATTGTGTGCGTGGTCCCGGGGGTCTGTAGACGAGGGTGCCTCTGAGGGTCGTCTTAGGGTCGGTGTGAATCTGGAAGTGGAGATGTTCGGCTGCGGCGAAGGAGTCGTTGGCGTCTGTCGTGATACGGATGGTGTTCCTGTGGACGATGGCGATGCCACCTCCGGTCTGGTTGATGCGGTCCCTCCTGATGATCTTGCACCCGTCCGGGATGGCGATGGCGATGTCGGGTGCAGAGGAGGCGTTCATCCAGATTTCCGCGAGGAAGGCGACGTCCGGTGATGTAGCGTCGAGGAGGTTCCAGAGTTCCACGGCGTGTCTGTGGACGGAGCGGGTGTTGATCAGGATGCACTTGAGGTGGTTGCTGCTGGTGTTTGTCTTGGCGGGTGCGGGGGAGGTTCGGAGGCAGGTGAACTTGAAGGTGCAGCAGGTGAACGGTCCGTGGGCGCGTCTCGGGGGGGCTCGGCAGCAGGCGTGGGTCCGGCCGGCATTGAGTGTGTTGAGAGTGGCGGCGTCGTAGGTCAGTCGAGTCGTCTTGCCTCAGCGGGGAGGGCCAGGGGTCCTGGCGCTGGGCGCGGGCCAGGCGCGGGCGCACCTTCGGCGCTCAATCGGCGCTCCCGCTGCGCGCTCCCGCTGCGCGGTCGCTCTGGGGGCGTCATAAGTAAGGAGCCGGGAGGGAGGAGCAGCTGGGTGGCGGGAGCGGGGCGGCGAATGGAATCACAGGGGGGCGGGGCCGCAGGGAGGCAGCGGCGGGAAATTCCAAGAAGCAGCGGGCAGCGGGAAATTCCCAGGAGCAGCGGGAAATTAACAGGAGCAGCGGGAAATTCCCAGGAGCAGCGAGCGAAGGAATCTGCAGGCAGGAGGCGGCAAAGGCAGGCAGGAGCGGCAGCAGTGAGTGGGGCGACCAAGCCCTGTGGAGGGCTATAGCTCTAAACATGATCGTGAACAGAGGTGTGATTTAGTTTTAAGGGTCATGAAAGATATTTGAACTAAAATACTGTGGGATGTGTTTAAAAGAGTCTCAGGAATCGATTTAGAATGTGTCAACACAGTACTCTGTCACAACTAGAGGAGGGCGGAATTTTTTCATTCCGTCGGCGAAATTGGAGGAATTGGGTAAAATTCCGCGTTACTCTTGTCTGCAGAAACTAATAAATTCATCTATTCGATGGCTGATTTAATTAGCAGCACTGGGAAAAACTACCCAGAATTAGTCCTTTGTTTGTGCCTATTCAGAGGGTGCTTGGCAATGGAGACCGTCTCTGTGGTGTCATGTAAGCAAGTTTACTTATACTTTCCAATCTCGTTCCCTTACCACCATGCCTGGGGCTAGTGCAATCTTACATGAGAAGTTTACAAGGAGATGAATTTACTTTGATACCCTCCTCAATAT
The DNA here is from genome assembly GCF_964261635.1 of Lissotriton helveticus. Lineage (NCBI taxonomy): Eukaryota > Metazoa > Chordata > Amphibia > Caudata > Salamandridae > Lissotriton > Lissotriton helveticus. The sequence goes on from NC_136057.1 coordinate 675,324,049, forward strand.
TCTCATTTTAGACGGATCTCCTGGTGGGCACAAAGTGTGTGTCTGATCACTGGCCTGCTCTGTTTTTTCTAGCTGCACGAGGAACTGATGGTGCCCCATGGGGAGTTCATTGGATGAACAACGGTTCCTAGCTGGAATAAGGAGAATCCAGGGATTTAAGTAATCAGCTCCTTATTTTCTTTACTATCTGACAGTTAGTTTAACTGAGTGAGAAAAGGCCAACAGGAAGGTCTTGAGTCTACTTCCATCAGATTCCAATTTGACATATTCTTTAAGCCCTCCCAGCTCCTTCCTTTGATCACAGAGGTCCCGGTGTGCTCTTCTATTATGTCACTTCTTGAGGACAGACACTTTAGCGGTTGTGATTTCAGTAAGCTAAATGCTGAAAATAGGAAACTTTACCACATCAGCCATATGCTCGATTCAGGGGCCATCACTGTTCTTGGATTCTGTGATTTCAGCTGGAGTATAAAGGGAGTACAAACTGAATATATATATATATATGTGCAACCAAAACATAAAATGGATTTCTGTCATGTCCACGTGAAAATATGTAGAAAAACGAGGCATTTGGTGGTGGAAAAGTAATTATTTTGGCTGCAGTCATCGAGATCACTGAGATCCATTTTGGAGATAAATTTATGCCTGCACTGATTTCGCAACAACTTGATTCTTATGGGTATATAGTGGTGAATGGACCTACACAATAATCTAATCTAAAATTACATATTTTATAGACGCAAGAATGTGATTTACTAATATTAAAAGGCTATATCATGACACAGGAGAGAACAAAAAAAAAGTTCTATTATTTCAGCACTGATATGCAGAATTTGGCATTTGAGTCCAAATGCGCTAACGTAGTGAATAGCAGGTAATTCAAGTCAATACTCTACATAGTGGTACTAAATAAATTATTTATGAGAATGCTACATGCTATCAAATTCCAGACGGAAAAAAAATCAGACGACATGAACTGGAGTTTGAAAGAGTTTCCAGACGACCATTAGATAGGCCCTAGTTTCCAAATATAGTGGATGAGAAGAAAGTAGAAAACATATCGGGGTAATATCAACAGTTGTTGTCAACTCTTTTGTCAGAATTTGCAAATGATAGGACACTCAAATAGACCGCGTTTTAAAGTTCTAGCTTTATCTTCACAGTGCGTGACAGAAAATATATTGTGTTTTTCATTAGATGGCTTATTTGTTAGAACAGATTATATTGTGTGTGTATACCCACACACTGGTCTTGATGATTAATATTGCTTATTTCTCTATATTCAACAGTTCTTTTCAGTTCCAGCGCAATGCAATTATTAATATCCAGCTGTTTGAGTGCCCCCTGCCCTGTCCTCGTTCGGGACCCCAAGGATTTCAACTAAACAAACTATTCCCAGCAGGAGACCAAAAGACAGGAGGACACAATGTCAGCCCATGCATCTTGGTAAACCATTACAAAGCCTTAGGAATGATTTTTAAAAATGCAGCCCATGGCAACAAAAGCATCTCAATTAACTAACATGACACAGGGCTTAATATTTCCTCTGGAGCCATGTTCCTCTCATAAGGCTTTATTTCGCTAATAGATTTGCCAGCACAATGTCCACCGAGACCCAGGGTCAGCTTTAGGGCGGTGCGACCAGTGCTGTCACCAAGCTCAGGGGGCGACACATTCTGAAACGTTATATGTGTTTGAATGCACCGGCTTCAGAGTTCTTTGTGTGCTCAGTACTCTCAGGGTATAATAAACATGTTGAGATAACGCTGGTGGTTAGTGTGCCTGCTAGATAGAGTCAAGGTTTGTTTACAGCAGTTTTGACTCAAACTAGTGCAGAGGGTTAAAATGCCTGCTGCAAACAATGTTTGTTTTACATGTAAATCACAGAATTGTGTTTTATGTAGCTAACTCAGTGGGTTATTGCTTTTGCCACAGAGATACGTTTGTTATTTGCACTTCTTAAGTTACACACCTTCTATTACATCACAGCCAGCCATGAACTGCCATCAAAGCACTGCATACAAACAATATAGCATAGGTTTAGAACCTTCTCCCCCCTCCATCCTCCCCGTCTTTCATTATCATAAGGTTGCCAAAAAGGGTCTAGGTAGAAATACATTCTCATTAGTAAAGCCAATGCCAACCTCTGATTTTTTTTTGTTTTAAGTTAAGTTTTTACATCTCCAGACCACGCACTCTTAAAATATACTGCCTACTGGTATAGATTGCATGTGACCCCTACACCTTGTAGTCCTCATTGTCTTATGTAACATTTCCTACACATTGAAATACACATTTGTATGATTGTCTCTATATAATGTGTGTGATGTAAAATGCTCTGGTCCTGAATATTGGTTTGAGTATCACTATTCAAGAAATTAAATACATGTGAGAGGAGCTATGGACAGATGAAGGGCACCCATGGAGGGTGGTCGTGAGGGGATCTGTGGTGAAGCTGGTCATTGGGGGGCGCCAACAAAGATCGTCGGCTCTTAAGCAGGCCCTGCATAGATACATAACTGGCTGTGTGAGTTTCATTAAAAGAACATTAAGTAATGAATCACTAATACATTTAGCAACATTTTACATTCCTGTTATAGGTACATTTGTGCACTCAATTTCAGAACTGTCGTTCTAATTCAATCAGGTTATTCTCCACCTACTTGATACAGCCTGTCTACTTGGTCTTACTAACCCCTAATGTTGGGAAGGTGTTTTGTGCATTTATTAACGTTCGATAAGCAACATTTTATGATGCTGCTCCTGAGTCTATCAAGTGCCAATACTGTATATGAGTTTCTAGTTCGAGGTGCCCTCCTAACACCTTCTTTCCCTTTAAACTGTACAGTTTAACTCTTGAACCCTGTTTTACGTAGTCATACAAATCTTTCGTAATGATAGTAGCCATTTTCTTCAATGTCTACAGTCTGTCTTTATCCTTTGGAATATATGCTCACAGTTTACCACACATGCCATGTAGAACGAACCTTAAAATAGTTTTCGATTTGATGATCTTTATAACATGAAGCCCAGTTCTCAAGATCTGGGTCCAAGTACAACGTTCAACTTGGTTGCATGAACTTAACGCCCAGACCACTATAACAAAACTAAAAATAACTCCTCATTGTGGCCACTCGACTAATAGTGCCAATTTTTTGAGAGCCCTTACTGTAATCAATAAAAAAAAAAGGCCTCCTCTGCCTATCAGCTCCCATGTGAAGCAATTTATGGGTCCATTGAAGAGTGCTCCACTGAGAGTGGATCCTTGAGGGCCCAAGCACTCCCTGCCGTGCATCACTCAGTCAATACTGGACTCAATTTACAAACCTGCTTCAATTCCAAGCTAGCTTAACTTGATTGGAAATCATCATTAAGGCCTTTACCAAACACTTTAATACAATATATACAGACAAAACCTATCACCATACCTTTATTTCTCACCTTCCTCACTCAAGGGAAGTGAGCAAAATCAATGTGCAGCATTGGCTACAATACCAAACCTGCATCTTGAAGGAATTGCAAGAAAATTCAAGCTACAGCAAGTACAGGTTTTATTTCATAAACTTTCCAAACAATAGAAAAAGTGTCTGAAGTGAAACACAAGCATCACTTTTGATGCATTACATCAAACTCATTCAATTGGGGAAACGGCCACTACAACGCGGTTTGTATTATATGTTATTATATATATATTATATGCAACGGAATGCGAAGTAAGAACATACAACCAATTGGGGAAACGGCCACTACAACGCGGCCGTTTCCACGGATACCTTAACCACGCATGCAGTACAACGCATGCGTGGTTACCACGATAGCCTTTATTACGCATACCTTTACTACGAGGTATGTAGTAAAGGCATATGTGGTAAAGGTTAAAAGTAAAAAAGGGGGGTTTGGGGGGTCTCCCCCCTCAAATAAAAACTCACCAGAAGTCACGTTGGGATATGCAGGCAAACAGCGTTGTTTAAGAGAAAACGGAAAAAAATTGTTTTCTCTTAACGACGTATGACGTCACCACGCAAGAATTCGAGGAAAAGCTAGTGCGTAGAAATACCATTCCGTTGTAACGCATGCGTGGTAAAGGCATGCGTTGCAACGGAATGCGAAGTAAGAACATACAACCATTCAATTGTCCTAATAGTAGGAAAATTAAATCCAGAATTTCCAATCTCTGCCCCCAAAAATTAAGTATAACTTTAAAATCAATAACTATCAGAGGTTCACTTTGTAGAGTTTATTGAGTCAGGACCCCATTTCTGAATTAGTATCACGTTTATTGAGAGGCCTATGTCACAATTAGAGTAACAAGAAGATGGTTGCAAACACGTGTCCCTTATTTTCTGTGTGCTAATTGTCCAAACTGTGCGATGCAGGTTTGCGGGGATAACATTACTATGCTTTTATAATTTCAGCATTGCTTTTGGGACACAGTCTCTCAAAAAGAAAGCGTTGACTCCATCATAACTCAACCTGTTCTCATCACGATGTCCCCGTTGAAGCATATATGTTTTTTTCTAGCATTGTTAAATGTTCTCTCAATACCATTTTATTTGTTCATTAATTGCTCAGGCTGCACTGTTATTTTTCCTTGGCCTTCTCAAATATCCATCTTGGTCTCCCAGGATGTCCATCTTAGAAATGTTTATATTTTACTCTGCCCGGCGATCTGAATTCCAGTGTTTGATGTGCACACATTGAACTATGCCTCCAAACGAGCTATTAACACATAATGTGCTACATTGAACTGACCATTTCTGAATAATGTGTCTACCTTTATTATATCTTTTATGGCGGTTTCCGTGCTCAGAATGCTAAATGTGTTCCAACGTGCTGTAAATTCTTTCCCAGTATGGTCTTGTGTAAAAGAACCCCCTGGTGAATGAAATGTACATTTATATTGCGCTACTGTTGTACAATGCTCTGACAGCCATGAGCCAGGGTTTGTGCTTTGCAAAACTGTGTAAACAAAAAGAACACAAAAAGCTACTGTAAGGCGTTTATATTGTATTGAGAACATTAGACTGCAGAGATCAGAAGAAACATGTATAATGTTTCTAATTGAAGCGATTTTTTTACAACGCCTATAAAAATTAAAAACAGTTTATGTTTGAAAACAAACTTCATCTTGAATTGTCAAAACATACTTTATTGTTTAGGCTACATCTAAGTTTCTGACACTTTAGAGGCTGATGTAAAACAGATTTGTGAAGAGCCCGGCTTGTCATATCAACGGATTAAGCAGCGGCAAGACATTACAAGGAGACGATTAAAGTCAAGGGCAGTGCAATCACAGAAATAAAACACCTTGGGATACGCCGAAACAAAGACACGTGCAATATTTGTGGCAGCAAGAGAGACGCATCACACACACTTCATCTGTCATGTTTGGCAGCCATAAAAATGTTGAAATGAAGCTACTAGCGAATAGAAATCAAGAGTTTATAAAGTGAGATAATTAGTGGGTAAAACAAAGTTCAGTAACACTGATGTGAGCCTCGAAACAGAATAGCTTTGAAGAATAATACAAATATCAAGGTACTGAACGCAACTAAATGTTGCTCAAAGGAGCCAGGATTATGCCCTGATGAACTCTATGGGGTTGATTTTGATGTCGGTGGGTGGCGGTCCCACCGACAGATAGACGTTCAGTCCGACCGCTGCATCGGTGTCCGACCGCTGCATCGGTTGGACCGAAACTTGGGGGGCAGACTGCGGTGTCTGAAAGGATCTATGATCCTGTAAAGGTGGCGGTCAGAATCGTATCCCTTGAATGGCAGCAGTGCTGAGGCAGGCACCTCTGTCAGGATTATGATGTCTCTTTCAGACAGCATTTTCATGGTGGTACAACTGCCATGGAAAGGCTATCAGAACAGGACTTTGGGAGCCCCAAACAGGGCCCCAGTCCCTTGTGGGCCACTGCAAAGTGACCCTGGGGCACATGTAGTGCCCCCACGTACATCCATGCACCAGGCACCACATGGAGCATGGATATGCACAAAGTGCTCGTTTACACTGTGGCTTGTGCTGCGGCCCTTTTCCGGTGCTGCAGCACAAGCCGCCATGTTAAAGAGCACTTTCCCAACCACCAGCATGTCGGTCGCATCCTAATTCAGCAGTCTGACCGCCTACTGCTTCTGGGGCGGTCCCCTGGCCGCCATGATAGCAGGCTGCAGCCAGACTGCCCACTATCATAATTGGGCCCTATGTACTGAGACTTTTCTTTTTACTCTGACCTAAAGGACCAATCCTTCGAATTTCTCAAGGAGATTTGTCATTCAGCTGGGCTAGCACATCTCGCATGGAGATTGAAGACACTGCTGTAGGTTCAAATCACACTGGGAGAATTGGGGAGGTCTTGAATATCTGTGAAGGACCCAAACGTCTTCAAGTCTAGTGGGCAGGCGTGCAAGGCTCTATAAAACTACCTGGAGCTTACTGAGTATTCCTCCCCCTCGGCTCGGAGAAGCACGAGGTAACGACGGAGAGTGCGTGGCCTCCTTATCCTGAGCCGTTGCCAGGTGAGGCGAGGTCTGTCATCCCATAATATTGGGAGACAAATTGTAAAGAATATCTGTAGTCTGTCCTTCACAGCATAATAAAGTAAGTGTTGCAGTAGTGAACTATAGGTCCTGACGAAAGCCTGGAGAGGCTGAAACATGTTGACCAATGAACATCTATGGTAAATAGCAAATATTTTCACTGCTATTTTCACTCTGCTTTTAACTATACCATCTTGATGGGCACACATAATAAAGTTTTCTTATTGACATCAAGATAGGTAGTTTTAATCACTTGGAGTACTATTTTCTTCTTTTTCACTTTTTCTAAACACTGCAACTAAGCCCTATCAGCCTCTACACTCTGTCATCCTTTTTGGTTGAGTGTTCAACCATTGGGTCCTAAGCTAGCCTCAAGTTTTATCTGAGGAAGGGCGGATTGGACACCATCTTTCAAAATCCCAGATGACGAAGTTCCACTATTGAGTGGGCTGATGGGTACTTTTATGGGTTCATAATCTCTTTCTGGACTTAGTTCTTACATTGAACTGTATATCTGTATACTCACTTCTTTTTTCCTGTCTCCTCTAGTAGAATAAACTCATGGTTCCAGTTACCTCTGTAGAACACTATATAGGTTCTGCATGAAGTTTGGAACAGGGTAAGACCTTCGGTACCTTCCGTGTGTTTCAAGATTTAGTTGGGGTACAAGATACCCTGAGGTCTATAAAAATAAATTCCCCTTGGGCCCTTCTCCAATTTGTGTTTTCAAGTATTCCTATGCTGTGCCAGAATTCTACAGAGGCATACCGGGAAGCATCATGCTTCAAAAAGAAAAGCTGCTTTTAAGTAACCCTAACAGACAGAAGGAAATTTGCTCGAATTCCTTTTCTTGTTTTCAATTTAAATTACACACTCCTTTATTTAATTTGTCTTTTTTGGGGGGGTTTCCTTTAGTTATTAGTTTTCTTTAGTTGTCTTTCAGATTTTCGATGGGTTATTTGTGTAAGGTTTGATATCGATTCATATTTTGTAAAGGTTCAAGGCCTTTTCGGGCATCCCCTGGCCAAGGTTTTGGTTGTAATAGTCAGTTATTGCCACTGGCTACTGGGGCGACTCAGACCAAATGACCAAGCTTTACTTTTTGGCACTTTACTCCTTCTGTATGGTAAAGCAGCCATTGGTCTCTCCAAAAGGTGGTGTGGGGTAAGAAACTGAAAAACAGTGCAACACTTTCAATAACACTTAGCAATTAGAATGTTCAAGAAGTTCTTTATTTTTAGACAATGACTTTTCTTACAGGTTAGTAAAATACTGTTCAAACCAAAAAGAGTTACAAAAAGAAAAACACAATTGCCAAACTTCTTAGGGTCAAGTGACTAGCTTCTTAAAGCCAGAACGTCTTCCCCAAATGTGCTTTAAATGCTGCTTAGTGGCAGGTGTTATAGTATAGTTAAACCCTGAGCCGTTAGTTGAACAATGAACCCTATGACCAACTGTATTCTATGGGGTTTCATTATGTGGGGTGTCTGGGATTTTATCAAGGATTTAATTAAGGCAGTGCAAGATCTCATCAAAATTGCACAGGCAGGCAATGGTTTATATGGCACTTGTTAGGAGTGGCAAATTCAGTTTGTACTCACAATTCCCTGTGGCTTTTATTATTGAGCTCAGTTGTACCCTTACCAGTCTTTATCACTACCCACCCATCAACTATATATGGTTGATTGGAGGCTAGTGATAAAAGGTGGCAAGGGTAATTTTAGGGTTTAATGGTGGGTAGTGGTAAACGGTTGTAAGGGTCATTGGGGAACGGGGACAACGGAACCGCAGCAACACGCTACCTGCGAATACATAAGCTTGGCGGGGGCACTATTAAGGCCGTAGCGTGCCACTATAGAGCCAAAGGGCGAGACTCCATACAACCGCTGGACAGACTAAGACACAAATGGGGTAACAACATTGACAGACCACTAGACGACAAGGACTGGGCCAACATTTTAGAACGGGCCACCAAAGTATCTCAAAACACCCGGTTTAGCCTGATAAGTTTCTACATACTCAACCAATCTTATCTAAGCCCAGAACGTATCGACCACTACTTTGACGGCGCAGACGCCCGATGCCCGAGGTGTAATACGCAGGGGGTGACTTTCACTCATATGGTGGGGAGCTGCACCTACTTAACGCAATACTGGCAGGAAGTTACACAGGGGACAGCGAGGGTAACGGAGAGGGTGGTCCCCTGCACACCTGTCCATGTATTGCTCAATCTGTTCCCACACAGTGCCAAAACCAAGACCACAGAAAGGTTTCAGGAACTGGCCTTTAACCTCGCGAAACAATAAATAACTAGTAGCTGGAAGAAATCGGAGGGCCCCAACGTGCACAGATGGAAACAAGAGCTGGTGAAATGGGCTGGATGTGAGGACATGGTCCTGCTTATGAATGCACAGCGAGGAGTCGGCAAGCCAGAACGAGCTCAGACATGGGAGGGCTGATGGCGGACTTAACAAGAGATGACAGGGCATCGGAGGCTTCCACCCCAGAGAGATCCCCACACGTAAAGAACCCCCAGGGACCAGATTAGGACGGAATAACACAGTAGAGTCAGAGGGATGGGATCATTACATGGCATTGGGACACATAGGAGAGGATGGAGGTGCGACGGAGGGCCTCGGCGCAGCACCATAACACACATCTCGAGTGCAAGTGAGTTTACTAACTGAGCCCAACAACAGTAGTGGGGAGACAGCAGTGCAGGGTGGGAGGGGGAGGCCTAGTTACTTGTTGGGGATAGGGACTTTTCTCGTATGTATGCCGAACCGATATCAGATTTCACGTGTGAATGTTACAGTCAAACGAGTGAGGATGGGACTCGGCAGGAGCACCGACCGATGCATTTTCCTGGTTGTGTCCTTTTTTTTCTGTACATTGATACCTGGAAAGTGGGTACGATATATGACATTTATTTATTTTATTTATTTATTTTGGATTTGTATTGCGCATGGCTGCCTTAGCGACAAGGCGTCCCAGTGCATGTTAACCCCTTCGACGCTCATGACGAGCTGGGCTCGTCATGGCGTAGCCTCCTCGCACGCTCATGACGAGCCCAGCTCGTCATGCAAAGTGCGCTTTCGCAAAACCCAGCGTACGGGCGGAATTCGCCCCGCATGCATGCGGTTAAAGGCAATAAAATTTGTTTTTAAACAAACGGTCGTAAGGGTAATTTTAGGGTTAGGGATGGGTAGTGGTAAAGGAAGGTTATACGTAAAAAAATTTTTTTAAAGGGAGGGAGATTTGGGGGTGCAGGAGGTGCGGCAGCCCGCCCATAAAATTATAAAGAGTTTAGAAGACGAAAGAGCTACAAAGGGGCCCTTCAAAGGTTTTTCTTCTGGAAGCATTTTTTGTGCTTCAAAAGAAACAGCTGCTACTATCCCCATGCCTTTAGAGAGGTGACGTTATTGAACAGCAACCCCAGTCTAAACATCATTCCAGCACCACCGACTCTTACAGCTTGTGAAAGGTGAGTTAAGCGTTATCTGTGTCAATTTATTTTAGGCCTGGGGCGCTTGGACATAGAAGGAATACTTATTTACGATGAAACATCGATTTGATACCTGTAAAACTGCGGTGCAAAATAACAAATAATGCTGCTGCCCTTTGAAATTGTGCAGTCGAGGCGCTTCCTAGGTGGTTTCCTTTAAAGCTCAAGTGTGCACTGCTCACTGAGTGCCCTTGCCCGAAAGCTACACATTGCTTGTCTTGATTTCTAACAATTCAGAGCCCTCTCGGACTATAGAATTTGGGGTCAGACGGGATTCTTTATTTAATAGTATACATAATTGTGTATAAAAACACACAGATAAAAAAAAATGGAATGTTTATGAACTCCTCCCTTTATTTAAATATATCTATATTTAGAATTACAAAAACACTCAAGGTCATGTGCAATGGGCACTTATTGTCACAAATTCCTGCCAATCAAATTACAGATATTAGTTTCATGAGACTTGCCACTTAGGTGTAGGGCCGGACCAAATTTTTGTTATGCCAGCATAATCTCATGTAATTTTCACATTTCACTTTACGCTTGTTATGCGAAATGCCAGAAAGGACGCTAATATGACATGTCATTCAATTTTTTCTCCATTTGGGAAAAAATCCTATTGTAATGTAATGTAATGTAAGTGACATTTGTACCGCGCAACTTCCACTCCAAGGAGTATCTTGGCGCTCACGCAACTCAGATGGAAGAGTTGGAAAAGGAAAAGGATGTCCTGATTGTGGGAGCATAATGAATGAAAAAATCTTGAGCAGTTGTTGCTCGCATCACGAGCGATTTGGAGCTATGTTTTTTTTACCAAAATGCTCCCTTGCATCCAAAATTGTTGCAACGATTCACTTAGAACTAAAATGTTTTAACCAGATTGTGACCCTCCCACTGCTACCTATTTCATGACACCCATTTCTGCGTAACTGTACACAGTCCTGGCATACAATTACACTGTAGGACAACCATTTACGCCTGACCGGTATTCTTTTGGGGGCAGCTGTCAGTTACAAATGCAGCTGGGTCTAAAAGTACATTACTAGCAGCGAGCGGGCCTGTGAAGCTACAGAAAACCTCTCATTACAACGGTCCAACAAAAATCAACAGAAAGGTAAGGAAGGAAATGTGGCACTGGGAGAGGAAACTGACAAACTCGAAATGCACGAAGGGTCAAAATATACCACTGAAATCACTATGGGCAGCACTGATAGAGTAAAACACTGCCTTTTGAAACATTTCTACGGGGAAAAGAAAATGAAAGAAGAAATAAACATTTCAGCATAAATAGAATAATGATTTTTTTACTACCATAAAATAAATGGAACGCTGGAATGTTAAAGACAGTGGTAGCTGGAGGTTTCTGTAAAACAGGAGTTAGATGCCAGGATAATCACAACTGCAAAAGAGAGGCCAAGGGCTTGAGCCACACACTAAAGAGGACTTGTAGCAAATATCTTTTGCCTGATGCTCCCTAGATTGTTGCTCTATTTGTTTTAGTGGCTTTAGAACCAGGAGTAAAGTGTGTGCACTCCCCTCTAAAATTGAATTGGCATACTCATTATTGGCAAAGTTAACTTGCCTAGAGGTCCCTAGTATATGGTACATATGTAATCATGGCCTTGAGGTTAAATGCCACTACTGGACAACAGCACCTATTGTGCCACCCACTATAGTGGCAGGGCAAGCATGGCTTTAGGTCTACCACTGGAACCAGGGCTTTAAGTGGGCCGGGTCTCAAGGGGTCGGAGCACTGGCATTTTTTTTAAGTGGGCCTCGAAACGGGGTCTCTATCGGGCTCTGTTTTGAGCCCTGGCACAGGTGGTCCGTTTTTTTTCAGGACTGCAGTGACAGCAGTTTGCTGTCACTGCAGTCTGGAAAAAAGTGCCAGGGCACAAAACAGCCCGATAGAGACCCTTTTCGAGACAGCAGGCACATCGATGTGCATGTGCTCAGACTGCTGACTTCTCACTAGTGGAGGTTACGGCATGACGTCATGCTAGGTGAGAGTTATGGGGGAAGGGAAATCCTTTAAAGAGTCATTTTCTCTCTGGATTTCCCTTCTCTTTCCGAAACACAATAGCAGCAACATTGTGGTAGGGTCACCATGGCTTAAATTGGAAGCTTTTTCAGTATTATATGTAACAAGCCATGGTTGCAGCTTATTTATCTTATACAACTAATAATCATTGACAAGGCCAATAGCCCTGACTTGTTGTAGGTATGATATTACTTGTATCACATATCTGGATGCAATGACAGAAACGGCAAAATACTAGTGGGGCAGCACACTATGCTAAACACAGATTTTTAGCCTAAGTGGTTTAAAGCCACACCCTAATTACACTGGCCACGCCCCTTTGAGAGACCCCCCAGTTTTTTCATCCCACTTAAAGCCCTGACTGGAACCTTATCGTAATTGTGCAAAATATGCACTGTGACCTGTGAAAATAGACTTATTTTGGCAAGTAAAAACCTTTCTTTTAAAGAACAATGCATCACACTTGTGAAAGCCTTATAGCCCACAAGTCAGGGTACATAGTATTTAGTGTACATAGTATTTAAAACTTTACTCTGATGGCTGCTCTTGGAGAGGAATAGGAGGCACTACACGCCTCTTGGAGCGCAGATGTGCGCAAGAAGGGGCTGTTTAAATTGAGGCCGAATGAAAATGAAATTTTAAGACATATGGACTGCCTGGCTTTTAGAATATAAGGAAAGCACGAGAGCGAATAGGACACTGTAAAAGAAATTGATAACGTCTTTGGCTTGGCTAATATGTGCTAAATTCATAGAGGTAGCACATGAGATTACAACAGCTGACACAAGCTCCACTCAGAATGCTCAACACGCACTTGATTTTTGAGGCTAGAATTTCTGCAGTAGTAAGTGCTGCCCTGAAGAAGTCCCATGTGAATCGGGACGAAGCGCGTAGGTGGTTTGTTTTCGACATGTCATCCTGTTTAATCCAAACACTTGAAGATTTTGTGAATAAAGACAATGAAAAAACAACCTGAATGTAGAAGAATTTGGTTATTGCACTTTAAGTAGTGGTTTTGCTGTCGTATGTTTTATTATGAATAATGTATAAACTCTGAAAAAAATGCTCTTGACTTTATAAACTTTGTGCTCCTCAATTTGTGTAGTTGTATGTAAAGTAAAAGATTAACCCCTTTGGCACTGATGACGAGCTCAGCTCGTCATCAGTTGCGCCGCTCGCACGCTGATGACGAGCTGAGCTCGTCATGTAACGAGGCTTTTTGAAAAAAGCCGCGTAGCGCAAAAATAGCCGCAGCGCGCATGCGGTTAATTAGCCCCACTATTTAGAATGGAAAGAGGCACATGTGGGAGAAAAAATTAGCATTTGGAAAGAAGCTAGCTGATAAGGCAAGTGCCTGATTTGAACATGATACTGTTGAGCCCACTATCCAGGGGCTGTTCCTGGCAATACGCTCAGGAAGAGACAATTTAAATGAAAATATAGGAAAAGGAATGGACATGAATGATCCACAGGTCTGAAAAGAATTCTCAGACTGTATAATCTACGTGTAACTATAGCAGAATACGTGTCAAAGAACCTGTTCTTGATGGTAAATGTTAATGAGAGTCCCTACATGAAGCATGAGAGGAGTGTAGAAGAACAACTATTAATAGCAAGCTCCCTTGACATATCAGAAATACTCAGATTTCTTCCGGTGCATGACATGTCAGGCTGTGTTCAAGAGAGAAGTTGCAAAGGAAAAAAGGCCGACATCCACTTCCATAAAGAATCCTGTTTCCTTTGATACAAGGACAGCGTGAGATAAGATAACAGCACCCTGCATGGAGTACACTTTAAATCTAGGAAGCTGCACACAATGAGGGGTAGAATAATGGGAGCTATTCCAGACAATACAATGAGAGGTAAAACTCTGGAAACGAATACAAAAAGCACTTTCAGTGTTTGAGAAATAAAAAGGAGAACAGGCTTAGAAAGTGGATTATGTTGAGAAAAGAGAAGCCAAAGCATCTACTGGGTGGTTGGAATATGGGTAACAACTTGCGTATGTCACAAGGCTATAAAATGAGTTGTGCACAAAATTGTGAACGTAACTTCTGCTGAGTGATGGAAAAATACAAGTTCGGGTACATTAACCCCACACACATTGGAATAAACAGACAGTGGGAGTACTCAGAGCACTACTAAATCAAATAATATTCTGAAGGTGAGAATGGTCTTGGATGAGCATTTGTAATTTTAAGACATGTAAACAAAACATCATTTCAGTTTTCTCGGAGGAACAACAAGAGGCCTTTTCCCATAGCAGACTAAAAGCACCATCTGAAATCTAGTGAAGCAAAACCATCACAAACCTTAGGGCCTTTTAGATATGTGAATACTAATTACTTTCATTTCAGGCTTTAAAGAAAACTAACATTAGCGGCAAGTGCATTCAACAAAAATATAGATAGTGACAGCACAGAAGAGGTACTAAAAACGCTGTGGTGTGAACCAATGGTCAGTAAACAAACAAGATGAGGTATTAGGCATTTGGTTGATTGTTTTGAGTGCTACCTTTTTATTCATGAAGTAATCCTAAATGTATGAATATTATCTATGTAAAATTGGGACTTTCTTAATCAAATACTGTATCATGATTAAAGTATTTAGTTCCAAGGTTCATTTGTCAAAGAGTCCGCTTATTTTAAGAATCCACGTTTGCATAGAAAATAAACCAATCATTTAGTACTATTTCTCAAAGCATAATCCAAGCTCTCTTGGTATTCGTGGACCCTTTTCCAAGGGTACGTGATATTCTGCTTCAAGTTCTCTGAAAGAGCTGCATAAAAAGACATTCAGATTTTACAGACCAGATTCACTCTATGTCAGGTGGCTGCAATCTTTGCTTCATTAATAACTATTCTAATCAATGAAAATCACCCCGAGCTACAATAATATTAGTGATGTAATTATGCCCACATCAAAAAAGGTTACGTTATTGGCCACTGTATGCAAGCTTAGCTGCAGTGGTCACCTTAGTGCATCAGGCAGGGTTGCTACAGTATGCTAAGAAGCATTTCTCAATTTGGAACACCTTTATATGGGTAACACATTAAACCCATAGCTGCGATACTCTTAGCATCAAGGACATAAGTATTTCAAATTCCACATTATTTACCATTTAAATATCAGCTTTAAATATATTTTGGAAATTCAACCATTTTTCTTCAAACAGAGTTATAGCTTCTCAAAATAAACAAATTTTCATCTTATATACACAATTTTCAATGTTGGTATAAGTTCATTAATTCAGACAAGCACGGTCGTCTGATTTATTAGGCCGGACTGCAAACAGGAGAGCTACTTAAAGGTTGCTGGAGAGCTACCAGTAGCTCATGAGCTACTCATTGGAGAAGCCTGCTGTAGAGAACGCCATCTTAACTAGAATAAAATGCTGAGTAAACAAATTTGATTCCAATAGGAAATATATTGCTATATTAAACTCCTTAGCAGTAGCATTCCAAATCTGAACTAGATAATAAGTAGACCCCCTCACCCCTTGCATTGGTTGGACCACTATCTCATAGTGATGACACTATCTGGTGTGGCACCAGCAAGCAGGATGTCTCGTAAGCCTGTTCTCAGGCGGCCTTGGCACAAACTTGATGCTGTGCATCTTCAAGAGCTTCTCTCCTCTACTCTACCTCGTCTCCTAGCTGACTGTGATTGGCCTGATAAATCTGTATCGGTCTGGACCTCTGATGCGCTTGATCAACTCGTCCCCGTAAAATGGACTAAAGGTCGTAGCACCAGATCCAGTCCCTGGTATAACACCGAGCTCGCTTCCTTGTGTAAAGAGTGTAAGAAGCTGGAGAGAGAATGGAGAAGGAATTATGACCCAAATCTGAAAAAAAAAACTGTATGGTGCAGCTATTAAGCAATACCATGGGTCTATCCAAGTAGAACGGGCCATCTATTATGCGGAGGAGATCAAGTGCAGCACTAATCCATCAAAAAGTATCTTTTCGATACTGAAAGCTCTGCAATCACCTATTGTTTCGACTGCCAGTTTGTTGTCATCTAATGATCAATGTGATGCCCAGGCCCTCTTCCTTGTGGAGAAGGTGGAGAAGATTTACCAATCCTTCTACCAGGTTGTATCAGTTCCCGCCTTCATGGCCGGGTACTCTACTTCATGCTCACTGACTACTCTCCCCGCTATCTCTCAGGAGAAACTTGCAGTGATCTGCAGGAAGGTCAAGTCTGGTTCCCCGTCTGACCCCCTGAAGCCGGCATATGCTGTGAGAATCCTACCTGTGCTCATCCCCCCGGTGTGCCACGTGATCAACCTTTCTTTCTCCACAGCCACTGTGCCTTGCACTTGGAAACATGCTAAAGTAGTTCCTTTATTAAAGAAACCCAACTAAGATGCCACTAAGTTGGAGAATTTCCACCCCATCTCCCTCCTGCCCTGGGTCTCGAAAATCTCTGAGGTCCACGTCAATGCTATTCTGATGGAATACCTGGAGGTTAATAATCTTCTAGACCCATCTCAGAATGGATTCCGTCCTGGTCACAGCACAGATTCCGCTCTGCTGGCGGTGACTGAACATCTGAGACGGACCTTAGATGCTGGTCGCACGTCAGCACTGATATTGCTTGACCTCAGTGCCGCGTTCGACACGGTCTCATCAGATTCTGCTCAGGCGCTTGGATGAGGCAGGCATAGCCGATGGCGCGCTGGTTTGGTTTGCCTCCTTTCTGCCCGGGCACACTTTCCAGCTGATCGCCCCTCCTTTCTCATCTAGAGTCTATGCCATCAAGTAGGGGGTCCCTCAGGGTTCGACTTTGAGCCCCACCCTGTTCAATCTGTATATGCAACCATTGGCAGCGGTGGCCAAGAACAGAGGGCTCACGGTGGTGTCGTATGCAGACAATACCCAGTTGGTAGTCACTCTCACCGACGATACTACTCGAGACGCCTGCAAGTTTCGCAGCGATCTCGAGGCTGTCGCGGGGTGGATGACTGCCAACTTTCGAAAACTTAACGCTAGTAAGTCCGAGGTTCTGTTGGTGGGGAGAGACCTAGAGTTGTGGTGTGAACGCTGGCAGCCCGCTGCTCTGGGGGTAGCACCCGCCCCCAAACAGGCAGTAAAGAACCTGGGGGTCTAGCTGGACACTGCCCTTAACTTTGGAACTCAAACTAGGAACGTGGCTGGGATGTGCTTTGGGATGCTGCAGGGGCTTAAACCCTTTATGGGCTTCTTTGATCCCTCAGTAAGGCAGGTTGTTGTCAAGGCTCTGATTATGCCCAGACTGGACTAAGCTAGCTCCCTCTACATCGGGGCAAATCAGACCGAGATTGCTAGACTCCAAAGGGTTCAGAATGCAGCTGCCTGAGCACTCTTTGGCCTGCCAAGGCGTTGTTCTACTTCAAATGCTATTCACCGCCTTCATTGGCTGCCCGTTGCTAGCCATATTGAATTTAAGGCCCTTTGTATCACTTTTAAAATTCTCAACTCCTCATCGCCTAGCATTCTGTCTGACCTGCTTTCTTTCTATACTCCCTCCTATCAACTCTGTTCCATGGGACAGAACCTGGTGGTTGTCCCTAGGGTGAGGAGGGCGCGTGCTGGCAGCCGCTCCTTTCAAGTGCTGGCGTCTAGACTTTGGAACACTCTCCCCATCTCCATCCGTAGTCTACAGCTGTATCTGCTCTTCCGTAAAGCTAATAAAATGTTTTTGTTCCCTTCGTTATAAGTTGTTCTGTTGTCTTCAGAGGCACTAATATGCTTTCAGCTCCGGGACGCCCCTTTGCTGGGGCAGCCGTGCACTTTACAAATCCGCCTAACATAACATAACTTCAGTGTATCTTTCTTAAAAACTGTTCCAGTAGTAGCCAATTCATCCTTTCTAATTTTAAAATCACAGTGTCTTATGTTACATAAGAAGATTGTGTCTTCACATTTCCATTCCTGTTGTTTCATTCCCTCTGCTTTACATGATTCACTTCAGTCTATTGTAATGATTACGCTGATGTGTAGTATAATGTAAAAAAAATTCTGAAAATAATTTGAGATGAATGAGAAGACAAAGTAACACAGTTTATATCCTTACTTTTGTACAATGATGCAACAAAAGTACTGAGGAAAAGTGAATAAAGAACTACAGAAAGGCATACAAAAAATGTATCTGAGAAACTATTTGCATGATAGTCCGATTTAAACGTTATGTCCCAATATCTACAGTCCAGCCCGCACATTTTAGAGGGTGTTTCTGGTGTATGTCAATGGAATTAAAAGTTAACTGTCAATATCCCAAATTTAAATTAGTGTAAATTCAGTATTTTCTACATAATAGTGAATACTGCACATTTTCGTTACAGATGAAAATTCTACACCTAACGTAGAGAGCAGTCTGTAGAGTGACACTAAAAGCGGTCAGTAAAATTAATCAATTAACTATATTTGGAGATACATTCATGGTTTAGAAAGCAGCTAGGGAAGATCCACAGGAATAAGAAGTCATCATACATAGTCCAAAGCATAAAACAAAAGTGGAATAGTTAAGTATAAATATAGTAAGTGCTTGATATGTGGTTATTTTTAAATCGAGTTTTAAAAGAAATAATAACATATTTAAAACTCTATCATAATGGAAACAGGAAATCAATAGATGGAAAAAACAGTTAATACTTTATTTTAAAAACACACCAATGAGCAGAGTATAGTTTGAATAGGATAAACTGCTGTTAAGCAATTTATATCGTTCAATATAGCTTTAACTTAGTACTATTGGAAGCAAGTAAAATAGTTTCCAATTAATTGAGCGACTTTTCCATTTTGCATTTATATTTTCATGAAATAGAACTCATCCTCAGATTTAAGGGTGATAACTGTATGGCAGAAAAATAAATTTTTGTATCCTACTCAGAAGGTCCGTGTTCTGGTTTCCCTATAGAGTGTCCCAAGATTGTAATTGCAACGTCTTGTGAAAAAATAACCAAGCAAATGTCATAATCTGCCACGTTTGCTCCCTTCGGCTTGAAACACAAATACATATTCCTTCAGCCACCTTTAACAGCCTATGTGACTCTATTTTGTGAATTCACCAAAGGTTTTTGTTTCTGCAAAATATATATTAATTTTATTCCAGAAAGCACTCATTCACAACCCCACCTGCTTCAACCAAAATGCTGGGCAACATTGCCAATACTTGCTTACAACCCAATGCTTATTTTCTCAACTTCAGAAATTAAAAGCTCACTTTGTTTCCATCATTGAGATCATTTGACCAATAGGTGGGCAAAACTTCATATACCTTGCCACACATGATCTATGTACTACTACAAACACTATATAGATCACAGCAAAGGATAAATAATGCTGACTACAGTGTCAAATATTTTGAATGCATCTAGAAAATGGTATACATTTCTTCTACACTAAGGGTGCTTATTTATCACCAAAGACTGAATGTAAATAAAATATATTTACATCCCAGGGCTCCACCGTTTCCAGCTCATGCAAGCTACATTATATAGCAACATTAAAATCCTTTTCCATATAGATACTAATGTTTTCCAATCTAATACCTCTCTAATGATCGCCGCACTCAATCTGAATTTTTGATCTTATCTTTAAAGAAAAATATGCAATGGAATTAAAATGTCGTCTTTTCCCTCAACATAGGAAACAAGTCAAGATCCCGTTCAAGAAACATTGCCCTGCCTCATTCTACTCTATCAGCTTAAGCAAAGTACTGCTCTGCCACAAACTCTGAAAGATAACTATTGACAGCTTATAGAGCCTTTGCCTTCCTGGACACATACTTTTAGATTTATGCAATATTGCTTACCTGCCGAACCGTCTACTGTGCACACACAACGACCTGCAGTAACCTGCCATGTGAAATCAAAGCAAACAAGTTAAAGGGAAAAAAATACTGGTATTTTATTTAGCTGTGCTACTAACCTGCCCCAATAAACCATTCTTAAAGACTTTTTACCTACACTTCCTTCAGCACTAAAAAGTGGCAATTAGCCACAAGCCAGCACTTTACAAAACAAATAAATAAATTATTTTCCAGTTCACAGTAAGTAAATGTAAGTCACGTTAACCCACCAAAACCTCAACAAAGCTCCTTTAGGTGACCTCTCATGAAGAATGCTCCCGATCTTGACAAGATGGCATGCATACAAACAGACTCACGCACCACACTAGCCCACATTCTCATTATCCCCAATAAGTGCATAACTCCAAAGCTGTGGAACACATCTGAGTTTGTTTTCTTTAGTACTTTTTGCCTTTAAGAAATGGTAGAAAGAAACGTGTTTATTCAGTCTTTGGTTTGCAACTAAGAGTCAGACAAGCAAACTGTGTTTGGTACCACCTTTTCAAGTGTTTTAGCCCTTACCAATCCAAGATTGAAGATAGGATCATTTTTTATTAATATTGTCCACAAAAGGTGCTTAGAACACGCCATTAAAAAAATGCCTGCTGTTAAGAAGCCTACACTACTAAATCAATACCATCTTCCTGCAAGTATCAATGCTTCCCACATTTCAGTACTTCACAATTTCAATCAATAGCGTGGTAATCCAATCCTTCTCCCTGGATTCGCTCCTGTCCCGCCAGGGGATTAAAGCAAAAAGAAGAACATTTATGGACAACTGGAGCTTTTACTTTAATATTCAGTTACAGGAATCAGTTCATCTTGCGTGCGAGAAGACCGCCGAATATCACCCCCCTCTCCAGAATTCTCAGAAAAAGGTTTTACTTTCTAGACATGAACACATAAAACACAAGTGTCATGATACATAAAACAAACCTCCAGATATAAATATATATTTTATGTATCTACACACACATTCATAAATGACACAAAATCGCTGATATCTTCATAAAACTCACAAAATGATTACGCATTAGAGCATTACTGTATGGTAATTTGGAAATTCAGTCTTTCAGAAAGTGGCAACCTCGAAGGGACTTATGAAATGGAGTTTAAAATGGAGTTCATGCTCTCCAGCGACATCCTGTGCATGTGTCTTTTGTTCTCAAGGCCTCAATGCTCATCTGGAGAGTGAAAGCAGTGAGACTTTAGGTTTCATTACACTTAGTGCTATATAAATAAAACAAAATGGCTTCAGCTCTAGTGTACAAATTACCTCATTGTTTAACCTAAAGCAATTGCATGTTCCAGAGATTAGTGTTTAGAGTGAATAATAGAGACATACATATTTAATTACATTCTGACTGGCTCGGGTGGCGCGGGCAAACAGGCCACTGAATGACTTACAGGTGTACAGTCAAACACGGTGCGTTTACAGACCTCATTTCAATGCCTGTGGCATATCTCCAGCATGTTTAGTGTCACTGATTACATTATTGACAGTAGTGCGAGCGCCTGCATTGGCTTTGTCATGGCTTCCACATCATTACAGTAGGTGAAGTCAAATGACTCATCATGAGCAATGCACACTGCATTACAGGTGACTAACCAGGCATAAATCCCAAGGAGAGTTTATCAGGGAGGAGGGGGGGGGAGGAGAAAGCTCACACATCCCTACCAGTAATAAGACCTGTGGTCTGCACCCACACTCACTGTGCAGGGTAACACAAGTGCCCATATGAACTCTTGTGCTGCCTACTGTCCCTCTGCAGAAGCTCTGTCAGGGTGTGCTGCAGACCCTCCTGGCCTTTGAAATGGGGCTGTGATCCACCACAATGGGGGCTGTGATCCACCAATGTGCCGTTTGCGGGTCCCTCAGCTCCTAACCCCGTTTAACGCCTGATGGTAGAACACACATTCACGTATCCCGCCAGCACAATCCTAGACGCGCTGACGGCGTGCACAGGCACCCAGGCCACTCCTGTGGGACCTGTGACTACAGATGGAAAGAGTAGTGAAAGGGTCCAAGGGTCTATCCATGGCCCCACCCAAAGTGGCACTCCGAGGCACAATAACTAGTCGTGATTTGCAAACATATTTACTATTTTGTATCATAAGTTTGTTTTGAACGCAACCATACCCTTTTCAAACAGGAACCTGGTTATTAAAACTGTAGGTGAAATATTGTATTGAATTGTTTGGTTGTGGTAGCAAAAGGAGCAGAAATATATTACATTGTCAGAAGATGGGCTCTTACTGGAGGCTTTTTGTGTAGGAAGAAGCACACTTTCCCTGTATAAGTGATGGCTTTTATAAGCTGTTGTTTTCAACGTTAAACCTAAAAGGGTCTCTGATGGGAATATTATATTAAGGTACTGTAGGACTATGGAGAAAATGCTTAATAAATCAGGGTAATGAATAAGGTAAGGCGCGTTTGATATTTTCATAATCTTCTGGAACGGTGTTGCTCATAAAATAATGATTAGCCGTTGAGATGGAAAGCGGAATGAAGGGCTGTTTTTCTAGGGCAATGGATTACATTTGAGATGCAGTTCCATGACATATGCAAATGAAGTCACGGGCAAGATCTAGTTTTCCATGGTTTCCCTTGTGGTTATACTTAGCTCTTTATATTTAACCAAACAAAATGTTTTTTTCCTGCGTTCTTCTCAACTTTTGTCATGATAGCTGTACCCTCATGATTCACCCTAGGTGCAATTATTTTCTTAAACTGTTAACATTGTTTGAAGGCAGTGGCCGCAATAAATGTAAAAATGATGCTGTTTGACTGTTCTGCTATAATTTCACTGTGTAGCATATTGAGGAAATTAGCTAGTTCAGTTTCAGTAGAAACTTTATTCGGTCGTTTACAACCATAAAAGTATACAAAATAGACAACATATCATTCATTAAAATGAGTAGATAAAAAGAATAAAATAACATCCTACCGTGTAGTTCATAACTGACACAAATACCATCCGTAGGTTCAGCAAACTGCACGTGCAAATTGTAAACTATGCAGATGGTAATATCTCAATATTCAATACAAATTTTTTGGGCCAATAGTTCTCAAAACGATTTTGAATTATTTTTAAAACTTCAAAAAAGGCACAATTAATTTTTTATTCTCATAAAAATTCGTATATTACCCTCTGCGTTACTTTTACCCTTTCATGGCTCTTTCGCCACATAGGAGTATAAAAATAGGCAGCTCAAAACTCATTACATTTGAGGAACTCTAACTTTTTTCATATATTTCCCCATGGCACAAGCTATGTCCAGATTAATCATTTCCACTAAAAGGTTTACTATTTGTGGCCTATTTTTAATATTATACTTTTTAGCAAACGGACATAAAAACTCTCTTGGGATTTCTAACACCTTCTAGCAATCCAGTATTATATGTATATCACATGTTGTTCCGAAAGTGCAGGAGCATTTTCCCTTACTGTTTATCATAGATCTTTTTACCCCTTTATTCACATAACATGCGTTTACCCCGATTCTCAACCTTAGCACTTCTCGCCTTAACAAGCAACTAGGTAGCTTGTCAATATAAGGAAAATATAATTCATTTTGCCATGCTAAGGCCATATGGAGAACAGAGCTTTTCCTCAAGAGGTAATCTTGGTCCTGTGCTCAGAGATTTCTTTTCCCAGGATCCTAAATTCCCGCTTATCAATCTTAAATAGAAGGGACTGGGGGCACAGCGTAAGCTTTATCATACGGCACGCCTTATTGATAGTGGCTCTGATCCCTTTTGCCCACTTTAGCTCACTGTTTACAATCTCGTTTCTGCCACATTGTGAGATTTTATAATCATCTCCCAATCCCAAACACTGCCAGAAATGTAATAAGGACATGCAAGCTGTCATACCCCATGAGGTGATTCCCAAATTTGATGATTTAGGCAAAGAGAATAGATTTTTCAGAGTGTTTCCATCCTCCACGTCCCACCTGTTTTTGCCACTCAAATAAAGCACCTCTGCGCCATACAAAAATTGGGGTGGTACCATTGCGGAGTATGCATTTAGGATCGGTCTTTCGGACATTTCACCATACGCACTATTAAATCTTTTTAATCCCTTCACTGAAGCTGATGCCTTCTGTTTTAGTGCGTCAAGATGTGTATGCAATTGCAGACTTCTCCCGAACCATATCCCGAGGTACCTATATTCTGTTACCTTTCCCAACTTCTCGGTGCCCAGAAACCAAGAGTACCCTGTTTTCCTTCTATCAACGCATGAGATCTTTGTCTTATCCATGTTAACAACAAGTTTTTTGATATGGCAGTATTCATCAAACTTGTTTCATTTTATTTGTAAGCCAATCTCCGTCTGATCCATAATTACCAGGTCATCCGCATAAAGTAAACATGAGATATGTTTCCCGTCATTCATCGGGCTTGCCCCACTTGCATTACCTAGGGTTGAGGGCAAGTCTGCAATAAACAAGGGAAAAATGCAGGGGGGCCAATACGCACCCCTGCATCAGCCCATTACCAATTTGGATTTTTCGAGATCAATTCCGTTCTACATCTAGGATTATCTGGGCCTAATTTTCAGTATGCAGTGTTGGATCAGGCCCAATATATCCCCTTGGATGTTATACCCAATCCAAGTCTCCCGCAGCTGCTCCCTTTGCACCAAATCAAATGCTGCACGGAAGTCCAGGAAGCAGCAGAACAGACTTCCCCTCTGCTCGATTGACTTTCGCACAATGGACGAGAGAGCAAAGCAGTGGTCTACCGTTGAGTGTCCCTCTTTAAACCCTCCCTGTTCTGGGGGGCACAATCACATTTTCTTCCACCCAGTCCTTAATGAATCCCAAAATTACTTTGGCGAAAACTTTTTCACCTGTGTCTAGAAGGTTTATTAATCTGTAATTTTGGGGGGCCTTTTCCCTTTCCTTTTTTATGAATTGGCCTTCCGATAGCTCCTTTCCAGTTATTTGGCACATTCCCTGTATTAAGGATCCCCCGAAAGATATTCGCAAAGAACTCTGACCACTACTCCAGCTTAGTTTTTATAATTACTGCCAGCAAATTATCTGGGCCAGCCGCACGGGTTAGGTTTAGACTATATATTATTTTCCTAATGGGGCTGGAGGTAAAGTGTTCCTTTATCTCTTCCCTCACTCCTGGCCATGCTATGGTACTTGCTTTATCTGACATTGGCCACTTCCCATAAATTTCCCCCAGATAATCCACCCATTTATCTTCGTGGACCGAACAGCGCAGGGATCCTGATACTTTACCAGAGCTTTCTTGTACCAACTTCCAGAAACCTTTCACATTTTTGGCTTCAATTACTGCTAGCAAACTTGCCCAGCGACTGTCTTTATAGGTTCTTTTTTTATTCCTAGTGATGGTTTTATATTTTATCCTTAGTTTCTGGAGGGTAGATAATAGTTCATCATTATACCTTACTCTAAGTATTCTTTACTTTTGCCTAATACAAGCTTTTACTTTACGGCATTCCTCATCGAACCATGGTCAGTTATTAATATGGGGTCTATTTTTACTGGCTGCCCCGGGTGTACCACATTTAATTAGCTAGTTAGTTTTGGGGTTGAAATTGTGTATGCATGCGTGTATTCAAAGACACTGTGCATGAATGAAAGGTGGTATGTTTTTGAAACATAATATCTAATTCAGTTTCTTAAGTCGCAAATACTACAGGTCAGATGTTTCAACTTTACCCAGTGGCCTGAAAGTAGAACTTCTATATATTTATGACCTGTGTTTGCAAAAGGCACTAGCCCAGGGTGGGTGTCTGTGCAATATACTATTAGGGAAAGGCAGTGTTACATGCAGACAGCTTTTGGGGTCTCTAGGATAACAGAGTATGGGCGGATTGCCTCAAAATGTAATTTTACTGAAAGTAGGACAATCCCTTCCACTGGCTTTCCAGAGATAGAAACATAATCTGCAAGCACACAGAACATTTTCAGAGTTGAGGGTCTCAACACAGCGATTTGATGTGAGGTTGTCATAAGCATATGTGTTCATGTCCATGAGCGGGAGAATTTGTTATGATACAATTACTCTACGTGAGTCTAGGAGGCTGGATTGGTGCCAGTATCCAGGTGGCCACCCAAGATATATTTATAATGAATCTAAATGGAGCACCAGTACATAATCATGGATTCTCCTGAAAATCTGGCCTGGATCTGCCAGTTCTGGGCCTATATCAGTTATACGTAGTATGTGGCATGCCTCTGTCTTTCAGGTTGTGAGGGTCTTTATCTTAATATGTATGTGGTTGTTCGGTATACCACTGCTACTCTGGCTGCGCTTTACCATTAACTTTGGCATCATGCTAAATGGCAAGCAGTGCTAAATTGTAGCTGGTGGTGGTCACCTTCATTCGTTTTTGGGGAATGGTACTAATGTTTGCTTATCAGACATTTAGGAATGAACAGGCAATGATGATTCAGTGCAGGTGTGCTTCAGGGAAGGCAGAGAGCTTACCTAATTTGCATTGGGAAATGATGATTGAACTGTCCTTGCCTCTGGGCATGGTCTCATTGCTGTGAGACATTAATGAAATAAACGTGGCGATGCCAATTGTTTGATTCCTGACTATAAGCATTCAGGTTATGTGATTAGAGGATCAAGCCTGATTTGCATATGGTTGGGTCCAAACTAAGGTGGCATATTGGTCAAAGAACAATGGGTTTGAATGCTACCCGAGCCACTTCCAATGGTATGACTAATTGTAAGCATTCCTCCCATCACCTTTCATATGTTTGATTTACACACTAAGGGCCAGATGTAGGTAATCTCAATTTACCTGTTCTTAAATACCGAATTTTACCGATTCGGTATTTAAGAATAGGTAAATGGGATGTAGATAATTTTTCGGTAAATATTACCGAATCGGTAAGATTCGGTAATTAAGAATCTGTATTTACAGATTTGGTATTTACCGAATCGGTAAATACCGATTCAGTAATTCCCATTCATTCCTATGGGCCTGGAGGCCCATAGGAATGAATGGGAATTACCAATTCGGTAAATACCGAATCGGTAATAGGGGGAACCCTTTCAAGGGTGGCAGGGTGTCTCTTTGATACCCTGTTGCACCCCTGAATAGTCCATGGGTGCACATGTGGCACACATACATGCCCTAAGGGCATGTACGTCTGCCACATGGCACTGAATAAAAAGCAAAAAATTGCTTTTTAAAAGGAATTCGTTATATACCACCAACTAATAGTTGGTGGTAAATAACGAATCCTTAAGTGTAAGAAGCACTCACTTGAGTGCTCCCTACATTACAGATTCGGTAATTTACCAAATCGGTATTTTAAGAATTTGGTAATTTACCAATTTCTTAAATTACAGATTCCGTAAATTACTGAATCCTGAAATGTGGCCTCCTACATCTGAAAAGCCTAATACCGGTTGGTAACGGCCGAAATTCAGTAATTTCGGCCGTTACCGACCGGTATTAGGCTTCCTACATCTGGCCCTAGGTGACCAAGTATTTGCCCAGACATTGGGCCCTTGCTTACTGTGCCACTGGAACCAAGCTGCACCCGACTGCCAAGCTCCAATCAGGGAAAAAGTGGTCTTGGAATGCCGGTCTTCTAGTTAAGGGAGGACCCAGGATGACAGTTTTGGCTAGATAGTTTCTAAAAGGGGAGAGTCAGGACTGGTCTGTATGTGGCTGGGTCCTAACTGAGGTGGCATAGTGGTCAAAGAATGATGGGTTGGAATGCTATCCTCAAGTGATTGCCAGTGGTTAGACTTCTTGCAAGCATTCCTCCCATTACCTTTTGTGTGTTTGTAGAAGGAACTAGACACATCAGCTAAAATGCAAGTCTCGTTTGAGACTTTCAGACAGGTTCCTTTTGTCTGAGTCACTGTTGCAGTTTCCTTTTATATGGTCTGAAAAGTTTTCAACATGATTTGAAACATGCAAGGCGGTTAAAGATGTAGGACACATGAATTAAATGTGAGCATTGAGATGAAGTGTAAATAAACATTTCAATAAAGAAGCAGAAAAGAGAATGTGAAACCAGAGAAAGAAGACTCGAAAATAGACAATAGCCTTACTCGTGGCCGCCTTTATCAAACAAAAATTGATCATTGATGATAAATGATTAGAAGACAGCCATTAGTCAACATTGTTAACTACATTCAACATCCTCTACTGTATTGCACATAGCACTTGATAGAAATTCAATGGTATTGCTAGCATAGATACTAGGTTAAGGGTATGACTAATGCAATAATGTATTTGGAGGGCACTGTAAACCGGGGTATTTTATGCAGATTACAATCTAAATCCATATCCTCTGAGCACCCAGAGAAGGAGCATGACGTCGGTCTTTGCCGGTGCTTAGAGGTTTTACTTCTTCGTCATGTCCTGAACATACTAAAATCATGGTTACTAGCTGAAGGGAATGGTGAGAATCAATGATGTTCTACCAGTGCGCTTCGTGCATGGCCAATGGGCGAGTTCAGGTCATGTACACACTCAAAAACAAACACAAACATCTTTTCCTGTTATTGGTCTCTCAAAAATATCGTTCTTCACAAGTGTCTTTCAGCATATTGCAGGATGCAGGGAGTGCTGAAGGTCACGACGAGGTAACCTGGACAAAAGTTCGCACTTGGAAGAAATGAAGGTTGCATAGTCATGGCCTGTGCTCAGCGGATTTTATTAGAAGTTATAAATATCAAGTTAGAAACATTCATGCCAGGGTGCCTCCACGCCCCCCAAGACAATGCCATGGGTGATCCAGGAGGAGTCAGTTGTCAAATGCATCCGGTATGTGGCCAAGATTCTTATAATATCGAGCAACATTATATTCTATTAAATCAAACACCAGAGTTTTTTTGTACAGCGCAAATCCTGAGCTCACATTTATTTGAAGGAGCGCTCATGTGTGAAAACGAAGAAAATGGAGGCATGATTTCATAAAATTGCCTAGGATAACACAATTTGATCAAGTTGGGTAGCCAGGATTGATCCAATGTTATCTGTTTCTATATTATGCAATTCAGCCACTAGATTGGCATCTCTTTTTATTCTTGGTGCATGAGCTTATGGCGTTTGTGGCAGGCAAAAGCCTCATGAAAGCACGGCTCGTTTTGGGCTTGGCAGTACAAGAGGACCTCCGAGCCAGACATCTAGCTCGGGCTTTCGGTGGCTCTCCCATCTCTAGTAAAGCATAATAAATTCCATTACAGTACTGACATAAAGACGTTCATAGTAAATACTGAGGGGCAGATTTACAAGCCCCTTGCGCCATTTTTGGGTCACTTTTCCCATGTTAAAAGTGGCGCAAGGGGCTTGTAAATCTGCCCCCGAAAACTCAATCCGGTAGACGCCATTTTGAAACGCGGTGTGAATATTTGTTACACACGCCGACACTGCACCTTTGTCATTGAAAATGAGCTGCCACGCGCAGGGCTGGGAGCGGTATGTAATCTGTAGCCATGTGAACACTCCCCTGTGGGGGCATGGCTCTGTTTACCCGCTCAGTAACAGATGTAACAGGTTACAAATCCTATAATCTCCGTCTGAGATTTGGCGCAGTTTATAGTACGGGGCGCGCAGACGCACCTCTCTCTCTACTAGATGAATATTGTAACACTAGATGGATATTCTAAGAAGGAACTAAAAAATGTTAAGGAAATTAAACAAACGCGTAGCACTGAAACCACGAAGAGGGGTGGAGGTGCGCCTTGGGGGATTTATGTATCCCTTAAAAACCATTGTTGGTAACACTCGGGTGTACTGGTAAAGAAAGGTACGAATAATGGGTCTTTTCTAGAAATCTTGTGAAGTTTGGACAAGCCCGTATCTGGTGTTGAGCGATGCATACAAATAATATACAGCTGTAATTAGTTTATTTCACAGATGAATACTGTTTTGTGTCAGTCTAAGCGCGAGCAGTCTCATTGACTGGTCAGTGTGTGAAATTCAGTGACCCGCGTTCTGTGCAGGTCTGCACGTGCTGGGTTGGTATATATTATCGCAGGTATTCCGGAGGGCACGCTTAAAGTAGTCAAAAGGCCAATGCGCCGGGGTGTTGGCAATGGAGCCACGACGAGATTAGGCACAGCGTTGACGTGTGCGTGAAGGGCATTGTGCTTTAGTCCTTCCTGTCACTGGTTCGCAAGGGGAGAGATGCGAGACAACGTGGATGAAACTCGAGCCTTTTCGGGAGACATCCGAGGCATGGGTTTGAAAGCTTCATGTTCGAGTGGTTGAGTGGTAAAATAGGCAACTTCAAAATTAAAAGCAGGGAAACTGGAATTTTGCGGTAGGGGAGGACCAAATTATGCAGCAAGAAAAAGCACGTAATACAGTTTGATGAGGCACATTCTGTGACAGTCTTACTTCGGTATTTTTTAATCTTTAAATAAGTTAAAACTGGCAGGGTAAAGGTTTCACCTCATCAATACCGGTTTAACACTGTAAATACAGCAATAAGCAAAAGAAAGGGAACTAGTTAACCTTTGCGAAGGTTCTCCTACTGGCAACACTGTCACACAGTTCTTAGCAACTTTTTATCTGTTTGAGCTAGAAACAAAGTTTTATTTTTCTAAAATCTGCAGATTTTGCATGATGGATGTCAATATTGATCATAATGATACATGTATGTACAAAAACGAAATTGAATCACAGTTGTCAAAATCTCTTGATAGGACCTGTCCATCAAACCAAAGTCAGGTATTCGTGGTCAGGCAGACCCTGCACCCTAGGCCAAAGGATAACGATTGACAGACCACAGGTGGGGTGACACGTAACCAGCAGGAAAAATGAGTGAACAGGAAAACCCCCGATTAGTTACACAGATAGGCAGCTACACCATAATGTCCAGGGAGACTGGCCCCAATAAAACACTAATAGCCAGAGGGGCACTCATTCCCAAAACACCATGAAGTTAGTTAGATACCACATGAAGTTAGGAACACTCAGTTGATCAGAACGCAGCACACACGGCACATGCAGTGATCACGTGCTTCCCATGTGTCGTGCCCACACGATGGCACTAGGACCCTGGGGACTCAGGGTCTGGGGACAAGGACACCGGACAATAGATCTGGTCAGGGGAGGGGACGAGGGCAGTCGGGATCAGGACCTCGGAGCAAGAGGTCAGGGCGCAGAGCATGCTACACCAATATGCTGTAAACAGAATAAAGGAACTATCTGCTACACCCTACCGTCTCCTGTATCTTATGTAGAGGTCGGATGCGACAACTGGCGACGGATGGTGGGATCAGAATCGTCCGACGTGAAGAAAATCGCGATTTCAAACCAGGAGCCCACCCTGGATCGCGTCATGACCAGAAGAAAGAGTACAGGAGCACAGCGACCCCTCCGGTAAGCGCCCATAACAAAAAGCGCGAAAGTGGAAAGTGAAATTGAAGAGGAGAAGGCAGCGCGAGCTCTCGGGAGAATCTCGGCGGCCATTTTGGGGTCAGGCACGAGAGCCAATAAGAATTGAAAACGCACGCGGCGGCCATTTTGGAGTCAGGCAGCGCCGTGATTGGACGCGAGCTCTCGCGAGAGTCTCGGCGGCCATTTTTGAAACAGGCAAACAGACCAATCAGAAGCCAGAAAGGCTCGGCGGCCATTTTAAGGCCAGGAAAAGATCGACTTCCACAAGAAAGTACCAGGATTGTCAGAAAAGGCACAAAGGAAACAAATAGAGCATGAAATAAAGAAAGAAAAGGCTAAAAGAATGAAAATAGAGAGCAACAAAGAAGCAAAAGTAGAATAAAAGAAAATAGAAGACAAAAAAAAAAAAAAAGGACAATAAAGAAAGAAATAAAAGAAGTGAAAAAAATAAAAGGGGGCAGACGAAACAATGGCAGACCCAAAACCAAGCGCGCAGTATAGAACACCACTGCCATTCAGCCTGTCTGAACCGCAAACAGGGATAAGATGGGAGAAATGGCTCAGGCGTTTTGAAAATTATACAGAGGCAACAGATGTCACAGCAGCAAAGAAACGAGGACTATTTGTAAATCTAGTGGGTGATGAGGTCGAGGACCTGATGGTGACACTGCCAACAAAAGAGATTGACACCTATGACAAGCTAATAAAATGCCTGACAGACAAGTTTGATCCGCAAAGAAATGTGGATTTTGAGAGATACAGTTTCACGATTGCTTTCCAACAAGCCGAGGAATCACTAGACGACTTCGCAACGAGGCTGAGGAAACTAGTGACTCACTGTGAATTTGATAAATTCGACAACGAGCAGGCCATACGGTTATTAATAATAACAGGCTGCCGGGACATAGAATTCCGAACAAGAATACTAAAAGAACCGATCACTCTAGAGAACATCCTCGCACTTGGGAGGGCAGAAGCGCGAGCAACAACACACGCACAAGTGATGGAACACGGCAAAGGAAGAGGTGGAGAACAAATTCATCGGATGGCGAGCAACAGCAAAACAGGAAACTGGAGACAAGACAGAGGGGACCAGGCAGCAAGGAAGCCGCAAGAAGGAACGTGTTACAGATGTGGACTAGAGTTCCCACATCGGGGACAATGCCCCGCATTTGGTCAGACGTGCAGAAAATGCAATGGGAGAGACCATTATGCAAGCGTGTGTCGAGGAGCACAGTTCAGGAATGAACGGGGAAGATCAAACAGAGGAAGAACGTCGACGAGGAGGCACATCAGGCATGTCGAGACGGGGGTGAGAAGCTCATCAGCAGAGTCAGGAGAAGAATACGAAGAAGAGAAAACAGAGCGCCTGTACCTCATGACAGAGGTCAACACAGACTCAGAAGACGATGAGGAAGAGTGCATTGAAACAATATGCCTGGTGGACAAGAAAAAGATAAGGAAGACGGAGTCGGTAACAATAAAAGTGGGGCCACATGACGCCACTTTTGTTCTGGACAGTGGTGCGACGTGCAATATTATGTGCGTTTCGGAGTATGAGAAAATGAAAATAAAACCGAAACTGAAGCCATCACAAGTAAAAGTCTTTACATGGGGGGCAAGTAGACCAGTGATCAACTTGGGGAAATTCAAGGAGGAACTAAGATACAAGGATCAACGGCTAATGGAACAGATACACGTGCTCAAAGGAGATATCCCCGCGCCATGCTTGTTGAGCAACGTCACAGCACAAGTGATGGGGCTGATGGAAATGACGTATCACATGGCAGAAAAGAAGAACATTTTAAAAGAATATCCCAAATTGATAGAAGGATTGGGAAAACTGAAAGGTCGACAGATAACGTTACACATCGATGAAACGGTGAGACCAGTGGCGCAACACCACAGAAGGGTGCCCATACATCTACAACCACAAGTGGAGGAAGAGCTGAAAGCCCTCCTAAACCAGGACATCATAGAACCAGCAGATGGACCGACACCCTGGGTGTCACCCATTGTGGCCGTCCCAAAGAAAGACAAATCGAAGATAAGAATATGCGTGGACATGAGGATTCCAAACAAGGCAATAGAACGAGAGCGACACCCAGGCCCACACCTAGATGACATGATCAGCTGTCTCACGGGTACAAGAAGATTTTCGAAGTTAGATCTATGCAAGGGCTACCACCAATTAGAACTAGACCCTCAGTCACGGTACATTACGACATTCTCCACCCACCTGGGGTTATTCAGATACAAGCGCCTGAGCTTCGGGATCTCGTCAGCCGCGGAAATATTCCAAGAAACAATTCGTCAAGTCATCAGGCCTGTCAAGAACAGTCTGAACTACAGTGATGATATCCTGGTATTCGGCAGATCAGATGAAGAACACGACACCGCCCTAAGAGAAGTGTGCTCACACCTAGAGGAAGCAGGTTTAACGTTGAATGAAGGAAAATGTGAACTGGGTCGAAATGAGCTGGTGTTTTTCGGTCACATTTTTTCCAAAAAAGGAATGCGGCCAGACCACAGCAAAATGGAAACCTTGGAAAAGGCAAAGACGCCCACAGACGTGGCAGAAGTGAGATCGTTTCTGGGGCTAGCGAGCTACTGTGCGCGCTACATCAAGGACTTTGCAACCGTCAGCGCACCGCTGAGAGAGCTGACGAAACAAGGACAGAATTTTCAATGGACAAGTGAATGTGACAAAGGGTTCGAGGAGATAAGAAAGGCAGTGACAGCAGTAGATCATCTAGCCTACTTTGACCCGAAATTGTGCACAGAGCTAACAGTGGATGCAAGCCCCGTGGGTTTGGGAGCAATTCTAGCACAACATCAGCCTGGGAGAGATTCCCCAAGACACATCGTCGCGTATGGAAGCAAGAGCCTGACAGATGTTGAGAAAGGATACTCACAGCCTGAAAAAGAGAGTCTGGCGGTAGTGTGGGCCTGTGAACACTACCACATGTTCGTATATGGAAAACCTTTCACGATCGTAACGGATCATCAGGCCCTGATCACAATATATGGCAACCCGAATGCGAAGATACCTCCAAGAATAGAAAGATGGGGAATAAGGCTCATGGACTACAATTTCAAAATCATCCACAAGCCAGGAAAGGAACAAAATCCAGCAGACTACGTGTCAAGACACCCACTGCCACAAAACTCCCAAGTGACCACGATGGCAGAAGAATACTTAAACTTTGCACTGAAAATCAGTACACCGGCGACAATAACGGTAAATGAATTGGAACAAGCAACGAGACGGGACGAAACCATGCAAGAGGCAATGAGGATCAACAAAGCTCAACGATGGAGACACGTGAATAGCAACATGCACGTAGACAAGGGAGTAGACAAAGACGAACTGCTGGCATTCAAAAGAATACACGAGGAACTATCAGAATGTGAAAACGGAACAGTAATGAGAGGAACGAGAATAGTAATGCCCCAAACGCTACGAAGAAGGACAGTGGATTTGGCGCACGAGTCACACCGGGGCATGGTGGCCACCAAAAAGATGTTGAGGGAAAAGGTGTGGTTCCCGGGAATAGACAGCATGGTGGAAGAAACGGTGACAAAGTGCCATGTATGTCAAGTGTTAGGGCCACCCTCAAGACCGGAACCACTGAAAATGTCTCCACTACCAAAAGCGGTGTGGACGGAGCTGGCCGCGGACTTCTATGGGCCTCTAGAAACAGGAAACTACTTCTTAGTAGTGATCGACGAATACTCAAGGTTCCCCATCGTAAAGCCCGTGTCGTCGACGTCTGCGAATGCAACACTGCCAATACTGGATGACATCTTTGCGGCATGGGGCTCGCCACAGACATTAAAAAACAGACAATGGCCACCGTTCTCAGGCGAAGAATTCAAGAGATTCATGGCGTATCAAGGGATACATCACAGACGCATAACACCCCTGTGGCCGCAAGCAAATGGGATGGCGGAGAGGTTCATGGGGACCATCAAAAAGGCGGTACAAAGAGCCAAGCTAACAGAAATATCAATTGGACAAGCACTATGCCAGGTACTTAGGGACTATCAGAACACGCCCCACAGTTCCACTGGAAGGTGTCCCGCCGAATTGGTACTAGGGCGAGTGAGCCGAACACGCCTACCACAGATAGAAGAGAAAAAGAAAATGGACCAGGAAGATGTCGCC
The DNA here is from genome assembly GCF_964261635.1 of Lissotriton helveticus. Taxonomy (NCBI): domain Eukaryota; kingdom Metazoa; phylum Chordata; class Amphibia; order Caudata; family Salamandridae; genus Lissotriton; species Lissotriton helveticus. The sequence continues at coordinate 675,359,504 of NC_136057.1, forward strand.
ATCAAAGACAAGGGGCAGAAAGCAAAGATGAAAGAATACGCGGATCAAAGAAGAAATGCAACAAACAAGAAGATAGAGGAAGGTGAATGGGCCCATGATCACAGCTGCAGCCGGCCAACGTCAGATCACCAGAAACAGCTCTCACTTTAAAGAAGCAAAAATAAAAGAAGAAATAGAGATGCCAAAGTGTGGAAAAGTAAATTTTGCCATGTTCTGTGTCCCTACGTGTCGTCCATCATATGTTATGTGTGCATGATTAAATATGCATATGCATTCCCCATGTCCGATTAATGACGCAATTACAGTTGTGTCCACCTCTAGTATGCCAGTTTCCAGTCCTCGTGAATACTACGAATATCAGGCCTATGTAAAGCTACGTTGCCACGTTTCTCAGTGTGCACGTTATTCTATTATAAAGTCCCCGTTTCTAGGCCTCAAAAGGGCCTGGACACTAGATTCAGCTCCTGTCTCCTGAAGCCTCGCTGAGGAGCGATACAACCCCCACCTGTATCCTCGACCCTTCACTTACTTCCTGCCTCGCAGTGCCCGGTCCAGCCTGGCTCTGTCTCTGAGTCTGCCAAGAATATGTTATGATTCCAGTTATCAGTTCAGCCCTCCTTCCCTGCATTCCTAAAGCTACTGAATCGCATCAATAGTTTCCGTCATTGTCTAGCCTTCAGGGCTCCATGTTAGAGAAATACTGCATTTAATGGTCATTTAATATTTTTCAACACGCACTACATGTAGAATAATGCATGCTCCAGTCTTAGAGTCTGTTAGCTTTTCCCCTCCTGACTTCTAGTTTATATCAACATGTTCCCTAAACATCAGATACTAGATAGGGTTTAGGTACATGTCGCTCCGACCCTCCAGACTTCAGTCTCTGCTCCTAGCACAGAGTTCATAGCCCCCAGCTTCTCCTAGTAATACGTCATTGCCAGTTTGCGCGCACCACTAGGTTAGAGGTCCCGGCTCCTTAGGTAGCCCCCTCCATGGTTTCCGCCCCATTCATGACATATTCTGTTACGTTTGCACCACATGTCTATGTATACGCCCAGTTACACCTACTTTTGTCCTTATCTTTCGCGACTGCTACGCGTCACGCCTATTGCTCCACCCACTGCTACGCCTACTGCAATGTAAAGCTATGTGTTTGCGTTATGTATATATGCTCATGTTTTGTTATCAAAAGTTTTTCCTTCCCTTGTCCAGATCCTGCCCCCGGCAGCGCTGCCATCCTATTCCTGTGCAGGTTGTCCTGATCCTGTCCTTATGCTGTAATAAACCTGCAAAACTCCCACTACCTCGAATCTTGACTCTTATTTTATTGAGCTATCTGTTATTCATTCATGCACTCAAAAATAGGGTATTATTTATTTATTTACCACATAATGGCGCCCGAATAGGGACTTGCCCTTTCCCCACGCGTCGGTGAAGCCACGCCGACCCCCTGACCCTCTGCAGTCGTGACGGAACTCTTCTGCGCAGTGGCAGATATTTCTGCTCAAGTATCCCTCAGGCCCACGGAGGAGACGGAGGAGGCGGTCCAGCATCCAGACGAGACGGTGGAGGAACGCGGCGAGTCCTGACCAGAGCCCAAGCCAAGAGTCCAAGGTCCGAGGTATCCGGAGGTCCACCCGTAACTGAAGTCCGAAGTCCGAAGTTCGTCGTCCGTCGTCGTAGCAGTACAGTCCAGTCTGAGGCCTTCCGTTCTTGCTGCCCGGTGAGTACCGTTACTGGGGTGGTATCTAGACAGGGTCAATTTAATTGACTCTGGTCTGTGGGTTGGTGGTACACAGTCCCACAAACGAAGTGTCCACTTCGGTGGATGCGGGTCCTGACGTGTCTCTTTACGAGACCGGTAAGTTTCGTACTGTTTCAGCAGTGCATCTAGTTTCTGTTCTAGTCAGTTTCTGTTCTCGAGAAAATCTATGTGTTCTGTTCTCAGTATTTCCAGGTAGTATTCTGTTCGAACTGTTATTTTAAATGTTTTTCATGTATTTTAAATGTCGTGGTATGAATGGGGAATAAGTATCGTGTTCATTGTGTATTGTATTGTGTCTAGATTACAGTTCAGTCATGCCCATATTTTCCAAGTTACGTCAGTTAAAAACTAGAAAGGGTCTGCTGGAAGCAGCAGTTCCCGTCCCGCCGAGGGACAGTCCAGGTCACTTTATGTATCAGAAACATGGCATAAGCGCCATATTGTATCTAGATTTATGGGTAGAGTATACCAAACAGTTAGAAGAAAAGTATAGATGGCCCGTATCGGGTACATGGGATGCTGAGTGCATCATGCGAGTAGAAGAGGCATTATGGAAAAAGAAAGCCAGACAGTCACAGAAAGATGCCATCGAGTTATGGCGCAAAGAAGCTCATAAAAGAACCGAAAAAGAAATCAGAAAGTCAGAATTAAGTAGAGAATCCTTAGAACGAGCCCAAGAAAAAGAATTAATCGAGATAGGTGAACAAGTCAAAACTGAACAGAGAGACAGACAGAGGAATGCCCTTATTAAGGGTATGTACCCTCTTCTTGCCGAGGGCTTGCCAAAAGCGACCCCAGAGGCATCCAGTAATTTCCCGCCACCATTAGTTCCGACCAAGCTACGTCACAAACCGACCGCAGCTGATATTTTTATTTCGTCCTATCTGGACGACACAGTCCCTGAATATGCAAATCCTGTTCGCGCTCCGCCAGTCCCAGTAAATCAGGCACATCCTGCTTCTCCAGACACCGGGGCACCCCATGCAGTACCTGCTACGGTACCCCCGGTCCAGCCAGCATTTCAATTTCCCACTCCGCCACGAAGAATATCAGTCGACGATTCTAGTCTAGGGGCCGCAGGAGGAGGTCCTCCTCAAACCCCGCCGCCACGCAAGCGTTTATCAGCACTCGAATTACATGCTCAAGCATCACAGCGTACTCCCAAGAGTAATAAGTCTGTCGCAGAAATCAGGCAAGCCCTTGGCGAATGTGCCTATGACCCAGTCCCAGGCGAGAATAATATGGTTTTATATTCAGTACGCGTAAGGAGGGTGACCGAGTATCTAGTCACCCTACCCAATATGAAAGAAGATCTAGACAGAATATATTGTTTCATCCGTACAGGGGATGATCCAGAAAGTATTAGTGATGCCATGTCTCAAAGGAAAGCTGAGATCCAGCGTATGATATTAAAGTTTTTAATTAACTGTCTAATAAGAGAACAAGATTACCTGTCTAAAGATCAGGCCGAAATGAAAACCCTGACAAAGTGGAGTGATAATATAGCCGAGGGTAAGCACAATACCATTAGTGCCATGGAGAGTATGTACAAGAAAATCCGTAGAGAAATAATAAAGATACACGAACAACGTAAAGCAGCACAAGTAAGCGAGAAAGAAAGTAACTCTGATCCTGAAGAGGAAGACGACGAGAATACCGCCAGGATAGCGTATGTAGGAAAATCTAGATTTCCAGATCGCCATTTACGCCTAGAACACAAGTCAATTTTCCATCATTCAGCACCAGAACAAGGTTCCCTAGAACAAGTATTCCAAGCTACCGATTACATTCTGAAATCACGAATCGGTTACAGTGAATTAAGTACCATGCATGAACAAGAACTAGCCCGATCAGCAGTCCGATGGATTACTGATTCTACCACTTTTCCAGACGAAATAGTGGCACAAATGTTTCTGAAATTGCCCCCAGCCGAGCAGCGACTGGTGGGTATGTATATGATCCAGCACCTCATTACTCTGTATGAGGGTCAGCACTCTGATCCAGGTCCGTTACATGATGTCCTGAACGAGTTACTCCAGTATAGATGGAAAGGTCTAGGTACCGACTTAATTAGTGTCATTCTAGAACAGCGTCACAAATATAGAACGTTTCTGAACCCGCATTTTGTTCATGCCTCACCCCCAGAAAGTAAACCATTTTACATGGAAAGACAGAACCCGTTACGAGAAGTGCATCCAGTTAAGACAGAGGACGGTGAAATGCAACGAGTGTTTGTATACACTCCAATAACAAAGATGGAACTCCTCGAGATGAAGAAATTAATTCCCTGTCATGACAAAGATCCAGCAGGGTTCCATAGAGAATTAAAAGACATGCTCCGTATGGGAGAATACACATACCCAGATATAATTAAAATGTTAAAGGTCCTGTTGCCCGCAGGGGTGTATGAAAAGCTCAAGGAAAAAGAATGGGAGGTGGGAGAGAAAAAGATCGATTGGGCAGTTCTAGAAGCTGAAGACAAGGCACGAGTACCAGGTACCGGTCTTGGAGATAAATGTAAAGAATTACCAGAATTATTAATACAAGTTTTACCTAGATTATTGACAACTAGAAAAGAAGACTGGGATGCAATCTCAGCCTGTAAACAGAAGCAAGATGAGGATATTAGTGATTTTTATTCTAGATTTGAAAAATGTTTTAGTATCAATAGTGGCCTCAAGACAAGTAGTGAGTCATACCCTCACCTTTTTGTTACTAAATTAGTCGAGAATTCAAGCCCACAAGTTAAAAATCGAGTTTTTTTTGGGAGGGAACCTGTTACATTGCCTTCCTACTGCCACCAGTTTTCCTAGCCCCACCTGATTATCATAGAAACACACATCTAGTACACATTAGACATAGAAGGGAGTCCCCAATTGTCGATTATACTGAAACTGCTCTAGAACAGTATACAGATTTCAATAGAGGTTTCTTTTTCTTTATAGGACCTATCCAGAATAGTAAACTAATCCGTAGGTTAACCAGAACCCTTGAAGCTGTAATAAATGAGACTGCCTCTGCTCTAGGTAACTTAACTGAAGAGCAATCTGCTATGAGATTTGTCGTTTTACAGAATCGTCTCGTCCTTGACGTCATACTGGCCGATAGGGGCGGGGCCTGTAGAGTCATCGGATCTAGTTGCTGCATTTTCATTCCAAATAACGCGCCGTCTGTTTATTCAGCTATAACCAGACTCCATAAAATTGCCCATCTGATACACCAAGATCCAGGCACCTGGACATGGTCCGGTTGGTTCTGGAATATAATTTCCGCATGGGGATGGAAAATATTGTCCTTTCTAGGTATTGCAGTAGCGATCATATTCAGCTGCTGCCTCTGTATACAATGTGGCCCTGCGATTTGCGGCATTTGTGCTACCTCTTGTATTCCTAGTCCCAAGCCCAGTTCTAAATCCCGTTCCAGGATAATTCGAGACGAGCAAATGATACTGTATGAAATGATAGATGGTATCATGAATATTGATGTTTCCTGATGGAAACGTAGTGACAAGGAGGGAATGTGGAAAAGTAAATTTTGCCATGTTCTGTGTCCCTACGTGTCGTCCATCATATGTTATGTGTGCATGATTAAATATGCATATGCATTCCCCATGTCCGATTAATGACGCAATTACAGTTGTGTCCACCTCTAGTATGCCAGTTTCCAGCCCTCGTGAATACTACGAATATCAGGCCTATGTAAAGCTACGTTGCCACGTTTCTCAGTGTGCACGTTATTCTATTATAAAGTCCCCGTTTCTAGGCCTCAAAAGGGCCTGGACACTAGATTCAGCTCCTGTCTCCTGAAGCCTCGCTGAGGAGCGATACAACCCCCACCTGTATCCTCGACCCTTCACTTACTTCCTGCCTCGCAGTGCCCGGTCCAGCCTGGCTCTGTCTCTGAGTCTGCCAAGAATATGTTATGATTCCGGTTATCAGTTCAGCCCTCCTTCCCTGCATTCCTAAAGCTACTGAATCGCATCAATAGTTTCCGTCATTGTCTAGCCTTCAGGGCTCCATGTTAGAGAAATACTGCATTTAATGGTCATTTAATATTTTTCAACACGCACTACATGTAGAATAATGCATGCTCCAGTCTTAGAGTCTGTTAGCTTTTCCCCTCCTGACTTCTAGTTTATATCAACATGTTCCCTAAACATCAGATACTAGATAGGGTTTAGGTACATGTCGCTCCGACCCTCCAGACTTCAGTCTCTGCTCCTAGCACAGAGTTCATAGCCCCCAGCTTCTCCTAGTAATACGTCATTGCCAGTTTGCGCGCACCACTAGGTTAGAGGTCCCGGCTCCTTAGGTAGCCCCCTCCATGGTTTCCGCCCCATTCATGACATATTCTGTTACGTTTGCACCACATGTCTATGTATACGCCCAGTTACACCTACTTTTGTCCTTATCTTTCGCGACTGCTACGCGTCACGCCTATTGCTCCACCCACTGCTACGCCTACTGCAATGTAAAGCTATGTGTTTGCGTTATGTATATATGCTCATGTTTTGTTATCAAAAGTTTTTCCTTCCCTTGTCCAGATCCTGCCCCCGGCAGCGCTGCCATCCTATTCCTGTGCAGGTTGTCCTGATCCTGTCCTTATGCTGTAATAAACCTGCAAAACTCCCACTACCTCGAATCTTGACTCTTATTTTATTGAGCTATCTGTTATTCATTCATGCACTCAAAAATAGGGTATTATTTATTTATTTACCACAAAAGCAAGAACAGACTAGGCATACATCACAGGAAGCCCCAACAGCAGATGTGGGAGAAGAACGGCCAAGGAGAGAATGCAAGAAGACCTAGAGACTGATCGAAGAGATGTGAAGGAATATTGGTCAATCTCTCTCTCTCTCTCTCTCTCTCTCTCTCTCTCTCTCTCTCTCTCTCTCTCTCTCTCTCTCTCTCTCTCTCTCTCTCTCTCTCTCTCTCTCTCTCTCTCTCTCTCTCTCTCTCTCTCTCTCTCTCTCTCTCTCTCTCTCTCTCTCTCTCTCTCTCTCTCTCTCTCTCTCTATATATATATATATATATATATATATATATATATATATATATATATATATATATGTGTGTATATATATATATATATATATGACTAATACGAGCTATGGGACAATTGGCAAAGAACATTTGTTCGCAACAAGGGGGGAGATATCGTGCCCACACAATGGCACTAGGACCCTGGGGACTCAGGGTCTGGGGACAAGGACACCGGACACCAGATCCGGTCAGGGGAGGGGACGAGGGCAGTCGGGATCAGGACCTCGGAGCAAGAGGTCAGGGCGCAGAGCTTGCTACACCAATATGCTGTAAACAGAATAAAGGAACTATCTGCTACACCCTACCGTCTCCTGTATCTTATGTAGAGGTCGGATGCGACACCATGCTGGACTTCTTGACACGTTACCCAATGGCCCTCGTTGTGTCCACGCAAAGTTGAGATCCACCTGCCTGTATCATCACGTGGGAGTAATTTATGGCTCTATAACTAGGAATACATTCCTCCCCTAGAACAGGATCAATGTATTGCTTTATGATGCTTCAAGAAATGTATATAAAGAGGCTCAAAGCTATTGTACTTTGAGTCAGCCCTCAGACCTGTTTCTGTATGCTGTTCTCCAGGCCGCAGTGTTTTATTAAACCAACTGTTCCTGACAAACACCTCGTCTTTGTTTTTTCAAGGTAAATTCATATTCAAGCAACATTTATTATGAGATAAATGTGGAGAATCTATGATTATGCAAAAGACACAGCAGCTACACAGTGGCATAATTCCAGTGGCTTAAAAGGGAGGGGAATCTGAACTATAAATAGTAAGATTGAGAGATAGGAGTGTATAATCCGATCATGTTCAGAAAGGATACTCCATCTACAAAGATTCTGGAAATTACTCAAAGGCCTTCTTGTTTTTGCTAATGCAGGTATTCACAAATGCCTGTGCAGCCACTTGTAGAGTGTTATTGATGGTGATACAAATAATCATTCAGCCCTAGCCACAAGAGTGCTGACATTTTTTATTTTTTTTAAGATTTGGCTACTTTTACAAGAAAGTACCTTGACTAGCAAGCTTTAAACTATATGTATTGCTTTAAGTCCACACAATGGGCTTTAACATGTTGCTCTTTGTATTGTATTTCCTACACAGCAAACTGAACTAACTTATTTCATTCAAAGTCTAGAGAAAGTCTATTTAGCTGCCTTACAGACCCTGTACAATGTACACAAACAGAGGCATTGAGCTCAGCCACTCCTCCACCACTGCTTGTTGTGAGCATCATTCATCTAATTCACCATCTATTGGTTGATTGTAGCTGACATTTTATAAGACTGCTTTTGTCTAAAGGTCCAACGTTATTGATATTCCAGTAAGGTAATATTGTCACTGTCGAATGCCATTAAAATCTATTAGGGTTTGCTGTTGGGACCAGCTAGTACCCTCAGCTATAATTATGGGTCCCCCAATTCTGCCCGTGATACCCTGCTCTCAGATGCTACTAAGGTTTGTGCAAGAATATAAAGATATCTCTGCTCACCGAGCCCAACTTGCCACTCCTTGCATTTCCAGGATCCTAGCAGCAAATGGGAGTCTTTTGAGGAGCAGAGAGTGAGACAGCAGCCAATCCTTTGATGTAATGAGTAGAGGTGGACAAGGCAACTAATAAACAGGCAGAGATGAGCTAAGACTAAGCCATGGTTCTGGCTTGGCTCTAAGAACCCATGCAGGAGCCAAGCCATGAAAATGTTAGACCGGCAAATCATGCAGAAACCATCATATAAAAATATGATCAACTCTCTTCAAAATTAAAATAAGTGTATTTCTTAACACGCAGGAGGGTTTCACTTTACTGCATCTGCTTATATATTTGTATAGAGAGGTGTTTATTGAAAGTGTTTGTTTTTAAAATACATGAACTTAGAAACAATCCTGTCCTGAAGACAATGCAATTATTGAACTAAGAGGCAAGTCCGCTGTAATGTGAACCCTATATGTGTCCTAGATTCTTAATTTACACTAAACAACTTTTCAGTCAATTAAAGCAAACACACCCTGCACAGGCTCACATATTTTAATGTGCTCATATACGCAATAATGAAGAAAAAGCAGGCACGGTAAATAAAATATTTGCCTAGGATCACACATTTCGGTCAAGTGAAGAAACCGGGATTGAAACCTGTTTTCTGGTTTGACATTGTGCAATTCAGGCTCTTGACGGGGGTCTCTCTCTCTCCTGTTTTACATCAATGGTAAAGGCTTTGTCTTTAATTCGTGACACATGAGAATAGAGCATGGTAAAATGCAGAAGCCACATGAAGGCTCGACTTGTTTTGCACTCGAGGGTCCAAGAGGGCATTGAGTTGAGCCAGAATGAAAAGGGGGGGCCCTCGGCCCCCACGCCCGCATGGCGGCACGGCGACCCCCCTCTTCCCCTTGACTTCGGGTGGTGGGGGGGTGTGACCTCCCGGCGTCCAGCGATGACGCGGGGGGTGCGCGCCGCACCACCGGTTGGCTGCCGCCTGACCCCTGACCCGGAAGGCATTACACAGGCAGCCGGGTCGGGGGCGGGCTGCTGGGGGGCAGGGGGAGGGGGCATGCCGCCCCCTCCCCGCGCCCCTAGGATAAAGGAGGGGGGAGCGCTCAGGTGGCCCCTTGTCGCCTGGACGCTCCCCCACACTGGTCGTGCCCCACGTCCGGGGCCTCCTAATTTTCTCTTTTGTTCCCCCTGCAGGTTTGCGGGATCGTACCTTCAAACAACTGGTGCTTGCAGTGCAGGGAATACCGGAGAAGCTAGATCCTGGAGAAGAACGGACAACAAGGAGCAGCGATCGTCGCGGCGGACACTGTGGCAGATGGTTTTCGCCCTTTATGGAACAGGCGTCGCGCCCTTGAGCAGAAGCGGCGTCTTTGGGGGAGCCATGCTCGAAGATACAGGAGCATGTGAAAAGTTAAGTTGCTGCGAGCGGGCACATTGTATCATTTGACACGTCACGTGGACGTCAAAGTATCCCATGTGGGTTTTGACCACTCTGTCTCAAACGGCCCTTATATAATTAGCCAGATCGTCGGTCAACAATTCTGGCCTGTGGCGGTAAGGTCATGACCGGTGAGCAGCTATTTTAAAGTCTGAGGGGGCGGCATCATCCTTTGGAGGAGTCCGCCCAGGGGGAGGGGTCACTGGCCCCTCCCAGAACTTCAGGGGCAGGTATAACTGGTGCTGCAAAGGGGCGCGGGTAGGAGAGTCACGCTGTCCTTATGGCTGGTAGCCACCCCGCGGGTACTCATGACGTCAGCGAATGGCGCGAGTAAGGGCCCTCCTTCAGTGGGTAAATGGAGTTCACGGCGTGGACCGAGTAATTAACGGGCTCGGCTGCGCATGCGCACACACATATTGTGGTGAGGCGCAGCTTGTAGGACCTGACACCGGGTAGGACCTCGCCATATGGCCAGTAATCTTAGTATGCAAAATTTCAGAGGAGGATGTTAGATTCGGTTAGGAAACAAGCTGTATTAGAATCTTGTTAAGGTTAGCATATCATACTTGTTGATATGATTGTATCGAATGTCCCTGAATATTTTGCATACAACTGTACCTTTGGTTTAATAATTTTATTCTTTTGTATCTTAATAAATACGGCCGGGGGGTCCCGCGATCCCCCGCCTTCCAAAGACAATCAGGTTTCATGTCAGTGTGTCCTGGGTTGATGTGGGTCTACAGGGAGGGGGGCGGTAGCCGTTGCTGACCATGTGAAAAGGGGGGGCCCTCGGCCCCCACGCCCACATGGCGGCACGGCGACCCCCCTCTTCCCCTTGACTTCCGGTGGTGGGGGGGCGTGACCTCCCGGCGTCCAGCGATGACGCGGGGGGTGCGCGCCGCACCACCGGTTGGCTGCCGCCTGACCCCTGACCCGGAAGGCATTACACAGGCTGCCGGGTTGGGGGGGGCGGGCGGCTGGGGGGCAGGGGGAGGGGGCATGCCGCCCCCTCCCCGCGCCCCTAGGATAACAAGCATTTACAATGCAATGGTTTTGCCTTTGTTAAAGTTAGAGCTATTGGCATTGCTCTTGACATTATTTTTATTTATGGTTTTTTCTAACATAAATAAATGGCATTGTCATTTACAATGCCAATAGCTTAATCTCTCGCAAATGCCACACACAAACACCCACAGAGAGCCCCCCCACACACCCACACAGAGCCCCCCCACACACTGCAAGCCCACCCCACACACTGCGAGCCCCACACACTGCGAGCCCCCCCCCACACACTGCGAGCCCCCCCCCCACACACTGGGGATCAACATGAAAATAGGGCAATGACTGAGTTAGACCAAGAAGCAGGGGGTCCGTGTATTCTGCACTCCTCAATACGTTGAATAATAGTGGGGCTCACCAATCTATTGTCTTTGAATAAGTCAATAGGGACCCCATTTAGGCCCAGCACTTTGATACCTCCCTTCAGGGTAATTTTGGGGAATCACTACTATTTATGCTTCCTGGCATACACCCACACATAGCCCCCCTCACAGAGCCCCCCCACACAGAGCCCCCCACACACACCCACACAGAGCCCCCCCCCACACACTGCGAGCCCCCCCACACACTGCGAGCCCCCCCACACACTGCGAGACCCCCCCACACACTGCGAGACCCCCCACACACACTGGAAATCAACATGAAAATAGGGCAATGACTGAGTTAGACCAAGAAGCAGGGGGTCAGTGTATTCTGCACTCCTCAATACGTTGAATAATAGTGGGGCTCACCAATCTATTGTCTTTAAATAAGTCAATAGGGACCCCATTTAGGCCCAGCACTTTAATACCTCCCTTTAGGGTAATTTTGGGGAATCACTACTATTTATGCTTCCTGGCATATCTATTAAAGTGGCGATGTTGTATTGCTTATAAAAAAGTGCCACACATTGATGCCGTGGGGTCATTGGGTCCATACACCTATCGGTCTCTTCAATCGGTGAATTTACAATTTTCCCAAAAAATTGACAGTATTTTATTTTATTGAAGGGAACGGGTGTGTTTGCTTAAAGGGCTTTCGTGACATCAAAGCTAGGATTAGAATTGATACCAAGAGCTAGACATTACCAGCCTGTATCAGCTTTACACAAAACAGAAGTTAACTTTTTTACAATGGGCTTTATTTGAAAAGTGCCCCGCCCATAGACCGCTCTTTTCCCCCCGTAGTCAGAGCAGTTGTGCCTGCTTTCCTGCGACTGTTGTCGTTCTTCAGAGCAGTCGAATGGAAGCTCCATAAATCGTACTTTTAATACGCTGTACAATAAGTCTCAAAACGTGAATTCTGGATCAGGCCATCTAAACGTATAAAGCGTGAAAGTACACGTCTCCCACCGGAAACCGGATGCTTCCCTTGAATGGGGAGCGAGTTCCAGATGCGCAAAGAAGGTGCCATGACTGTCATCTGTCCTACAATAAAGTACACTATGACCCCACTAGCCACACCTAGCCAGCGTCATGGAAACCAAGGTTCATTCATAAAACTCCGCTCACAGGAATTTCCTCCCCTTGCCTGACCCCAGGCTGCTGTCAAGTCAGCTTTGTTCAAGGTGACAAAAAGAGAAAGAAATGGAATGTGAATTATGTAGCAATCTTGCACATAGTGCGTTAAAGTGAAAGTAAAAGCTCCCATTTTTTGTAACACAATAAAATGTAAATACCTCTAAATGCCAACTATACATTCAGCAGTTAGTAAAGCAAAAATGAAGCACCTTTTTTGTAATTGTGAAGTGTGATGACAGCACAGGTTTTCAAACTATCAAAACAAAATCAAGACACTTGGTGATGCCAAAATGATAACTATGCACGGTAACCAGATTTCTGCACATTATCACTTGAGTGCTATTTAGTTTACTCAATAAAGCTGAGCATCTGCACACATTTAGTTCCATTTTAATGGGAAATATGTTGTACGTGCGCAAGCTAGGCAAAACATAAAAATGGGAGGGGAGTAAAAGAAAGGAGGGTAAGTTTGTACAATAAAAACAGACAACATGTGGACGCGAGTGTTTAACGCGCTTTTCTTTGCAGCCAGGGCAAAGGGAGAGTGCTGCAGTCAGCTCCTGCGCCCCTCTGAAGGTCGGCGCCCTGGGCATGGGCCCAGCTCGCCCACGCTAAAGGCTAGTCCTCCCAGTACTTAGGTGATGGGGGACGTCCTCTCTCTTTTCCTCGTCCTGTAGTGGGAGGGTAGACCCCTCATCCGCCCCAGCCTGAGCTGGGAGGGGTGCCGCTTCCCACCCCCTCGTCCCCGTGTGCGTACAGCGGTGAGTCACTCAGGTGTCTGCAGTGGCGCCTCAGGTACAGAAGCTCATTGTGCAACCAAATGGCTGCCATGAAACGCACCATAAATCGCCAGCATCAGCCCCTGAAGGCGATTTACATGGATGTGTTTCACTAAATGAAATTGAAATCACTCCGGGACTCTCTTCGCTGTAGTGGGGGGGGGGTTGTCAAACAGAAGGGTCGATGCATGTGTACTGAGGGTGGGGGGGGGGGGGAGTGTGAAAGGGTTCCTCTGGCACATTTTGCACGTCTTCATAAGCCGTTACCCACAAGTCTCCACTTCCGTCCTGTACCCGCGCCACCCTGGGCTTCATCAGTCGAATGATATTAACGTGTCTCAGCGGATTCTTCATTTACACACATTACTTTTTCACTTTATTTCCAACCAGGGCACAATTTAATTAAAATGTTTTTGTTTAAACGACGAACACGATTTGGTGCAAAAACACAGGGTATTTGTGCACAATGAAGAGAATCTTTTTCAAATGGGGTTGGATATGTACGTCTTCACATAAGGAATATTTACCGAATGCACACGTGGGTCTTTTATGCAGCAAAACATTCACCACATAAGGAATATTTACCGAATGCACACGTGGGTCTTTTATGCAGCAAAACATTCACCACATAAGGAATATTTACCGAATGCACACGTGGGTCTTTTATGCAGCAAAACATTCACCAATCCCTTGGTCATGGCATATCGGCCAAGCTGGCTATTGTAAATGGTGTCTTAGATAACCGGAGCAGACCTGGGATAGAGACAGACTCCACCTTGCATGGTACTGGCTTGCCAGAGTCAGTTTGTTCAGGGAGTTTGTGCTCCATTCCTTCAATCTGCACCCAGAGGTTTGCGACATTAAATGGCTGTTCAGATGTCCGCATTCAGGAATCACAAACATCTTCCAGTTACACTTATAAACTTGCGCCACTCGCAGCTTTCCTTGGGTGATCCCGAAAAGTCCACACTTTCTATTTTTGCAAAAATATACACTTACTGTATTCTAACGTGAAGAAAATGATAGCAGGTACAGGTACATTTGGCACATTTCCCCCAAAGTCAGCAGCAGCTGGTGGAGCGGCCATCAGCAGTCCGGTGTGCACTGACGAGAAGACCAGCCAGCACTTCTCCTCCGGGGCTCCATGCGTCCCCGGGCGGGACTTCCGGCCGGCCGCACCAGGATTGGCCAGCCGGCCAACCACTTCCGAAATGACGGCGGCTGCAATGAGGGCGGGTGCCGTCAATGCCGGACCAGATTCGGGGGCGTTCCCGGCTTTCGGCTGACGTCGCGTGACGTCGGCAAAAGCCAAAGAATCTCGGGAACGCCCCCGAATCTGGTCCGGCATTGACGGACAGGCCCCTCGTCCAATGGCTAGGCTCCATTTATGGAGCCAGCCAATGAATGACGAGGGCCGACCCAAACCCACACTACAGTTCTCATCAGGTTTTCGCCTGCGCGAAAAAGATGCGCAGAGCGCATCTTTTCGCCAGGCAAAACCTAAAGGAGGGGGGAGCGCTCAGGTGGCCCCTTGTCGCCTGAACGCTCCCCCACACTGGTCGTGCCCCGCGTCCGGGGCCTCCTAATTTTCCCCACCCACCATCCCTGGACCACTTCGATTTTGTGCTTAATGTATACCTGTATTATTGTGTGTATTGACGTGTATTAATTACTTATTTCCCGTTTAGGAAGTAGTTTTGAAACATAAATGTCGGTTGCATTAGTGTATCGTGTTTATTGTATACCTGTTTTATTGTGGCTATTGACGTGTATTAATTATTTCTTTCCCATTCCAGCGTTGAAACATAAAATGTCGGTTGCAATTTTGTTTAGGCCTTTTTTTCCCTAAGTAGCCTGACGATGGTACGTCATGTCGTGTTTGATTAGTTAGTGTAGTTGTCCTTTAGATCTTTTTTCCACAGGTCGTCGTATTTATTAGGGTATGGACATGCGGTAAGGTCATGACCGGTGTGTAGTGTAGTTCCTATCATCCCAATAGGCTCTGCGCATTGGAATAATACCTACAGCAGTAAAGGCCTAGACCAGACGTTAACTAGGTCTACTACTGTCGATACTAGACTTAAAGTTTTGGGTTTGCCAGCTTAGCTCAGAGTTCACTAGAAACTTTCTCGAATGTTCAAGGAGGACTTAACTTCCCTGATTAGACAAGAAGGGATTTAGTTTCTGACAACCATAGAACATGACAACTTTGCTCTCCCCTAATCAAGAGTATATCTCGAGAGTCGTGTGAACAAAAGGCAATTTATTTTACTCAGTCAGTACGTGCATTCTTAGTCTCATCAGATTGTAGAGAAAAGGAAGAGACGGGCGTGTTCAATAAAAAGGTGTTATTTATTGATCAGTCTCTTTTCTCATACAAGAGAAATGGATCGATATTATTGCAATACTTATAGTTAAGTAAAGTGCATACATTAAAAGCAATAGTATAAAATAATACTGTAAAAACATTGATATGGTTTCTAAGCCATAAGATGTTTAAAATGAATAAAATATATTACATACACATATACATTTGACTAAACGTACTCAACTGGTGTTTCTAAATACGCCTACCCCGTGTACCTGACCTAAGTCTAATACGTGGGCGGGAATAGAAAGTTACAGTTTTAAGTTAAGTTTGTTTTTGCCAAGTGAATAACTAAAGAATTCTCTGTGAGGGGTTATTCAGTTCTGTACCTGGAATCTAGGTTGAATGAGGGATGGTATCTCTCGTCTCTGGTCTCGATATTCCAGGCTGCCTGCGAGGGCTACCCGGAAACGCCGGTGCTGGATCTCTCGGCAGGAGAAATCAGCTTCTCTCAGCGCGTCAGGAAGGCGGGGCTGCGCCAGCGGGGTCTGCTCTGTCTTCGCTTCGGCAAGTATGGCTGCTCCGTCTCATCACCACGCGTGTGTTTGCATAGGGCAATATCGGTAATATTTATACCTTTAAGGTGCCGAGATTGACGTAAGGATGGACATAGATACGTCAATAAGGATGTCATACAACTTGCTCGTTAGCACATTCTTTTACTGAAGTTCTCGGTGAAATCAAAACAATGGCCGCAGGGTTTTGCCCAGGTTGTCATAGGTTTGATTTGTTATGAGAACTCCGTATGCCTTATCAGGGGCTGGAGGAATATCGCTTGTCTAATTAGATCGCAAGCGTTATGACCTAATCAGATAACACGTTCCTGTGCCGTAGTGTGACTGCGTCAGATAACGGTATCTGCATCATGGGGGTTTTCTGCCTCATGGGCTGACTGCTAGTTAACTTGTTGGTTTGTTTAACCAGAATAGGGTCAGGAATAGGGGGATCGATTCAGAACCTATAGGAATACATCACACCCACTCCACGCTAACTATGGTCATATTTACTAATCTATGCATAGTATAACATAGTACAACATACTATAGAGTATAGTGTATACCTTACCACCCCAAAATACATAAATGCATTTTGAAATTTTCAAATATACGGAAAAATTGCAGTCATATGTATTGTATGCACTCAAGCTGTAGAAAAATGCCAAAGTAATCGCATTTGTATACATTATTGCTATTTTGTATATGAGAATTACACATGAAATGGCTCTTAATACAGAAGAAAAGTTCGAGACCATTTCATCACAGAATATAATAACAATGAACATACCAGGGGGCAGCTAATGTCTATAAGCTATCTAAAATTTAGAAACCTTAGTTCTCTAAGAATAGTTCTTACTTTAAGCAGAAGATAGTGTCCCGAAAAATATGCAAAAATATTCTGGGGCTGCTGAAAAATTGCTGTCCGTGAACTGGAGGGAAAATTGTTCATGTGACTTTATTTTTAAAGTTGAAGGCCGAATTCAGGGAACGCCATGTGCGAGCTTGTTCAAAAGTCTCTATTTCTGTTCTGGCGAGAACATCATATCATTTAGGCTTTCGAAAAAACTGTCAACAGCTTCCTGGGAAAGTTCCACTAACTCGGAAATAGGTGTAATCATGCATTCGTGCGCATGATTGTCTCCATTGACATTCTGATTCGCATTGCTGACAGAAGGTCGTACCTGATCGATGCTGCTTTCATCTTGAACTTCACTACCCATCAATCGTAGTGGTGAAGCTTCCACGAATGCCGTCATCAGGATTGGTAGCCTTTGAGGGCAGCACAAAGCATTAACCTTGATCGGGCTCAACAATGTTTCTGCATCCATTGGCGCATCCGATTGTAGCGTCAGACAGGTGTCTAACACGAATTCTTCTCCGCATAGCAGACACCTTAATACAGGTAAAACACATCTTTGCCACATTGGTCGAAATGATAGAAACCAAGTCATGTTCAGGTCTCTAAGCCGGGAGAGTCCCAGGATTTTTGATATCCGGTCCCGGTATCCAATGGCTAGGATTGTTTCTTCCCTTGTCGCAAGAGTTTTGTCTGTGACATGGGTTGCCATAACGAAAAATAAGGACTAAGAATAGGATTCCCGCAATTAGTCCCAAGATCAGGGGAAGTCCGCCAAAAATCGAATGGACGAAATCTGGAAAAATACCCAGTATGGCTTTGAATGGTGTTAATGCCATCGAAAATACTGTCTTAAATACCTTTGAGACCCCATTGGTATCAGAAATATTTAAGATTTCGTTCAGAATTTCCGCGAAATGTATGGGGGAATTAGTTGATAACAATGAATGTATCTCTGCAGCCGTCCTTGCGACTTGTAGATCATACGTTTCTTTTGATGACGTGAGCCTTGTAGGCGTCTGAAGAAGCACTGTTTTCATTCTGCTTAAAGTATCTATTCGAATAGAAGTAATTTTCAAATTGGGCCATGCCCTTGCCTCCCTGTCTGGAAAGGAGCTGGGGAACAATGAGCGTCCACAGCACTTGACCTTCGCAGTCGTAGTTACTAGATAAGGAGTCCCGGGCATAAGACTACAACATCTGCGATCTACAATTAGAATGTAACTCCCATTATAGAGTCTTTGAAAGAATGGTTCAATTTCTGTTGCAGGTGTGCCTTGCTGGTGACATGAAAGGTTGTATGAATTCCCTTCACAGGCTCCATGCAAACTAATTCCGTTACACAGAAGTGTGCCACTTAGTGACATCGCACAATTGTTGCCACTAAGAAACACTTTCTGTCCTTTATTACTGACACATGCATGTGAATAGGGCAGGTTCCATGTTGTTTTAAGGTACCCCTTTCCCAATTTCTCGTACATGCCAGCCTGTATATATTTTTGGCAGTATTGAAACCTGAAGGTTGAGATTGGAATATTTATTATCCCATGTATTATCCATTCACTGACAGGTCGTTCTGACATTGTCACTGGTAATCTTTCGAGTTTTTCAATGCTCAAGATTGTATAATCAGCACCCTTTTGCGCCATACTGATTTGTCTATCAGTAAGGTTAAAGATTTGGAATAGTGACGTTGTGTTGATTAAACGCCAAGGCACATAGCCTGAACGCAGGTTTTGTAACGTCCAGCCAAGCTGTACAATAGAGCGCAATTGTGACTGACCGTGTTGTAATAACAGTAAGTCTTGCGACAATATGTCGATTGCTGAAGACACAATGCTGTCCAAAGAAAAAATTCTGGAGGACAGAGTCATTAACCCATTGTCCACTACAGAAAGTGATTTTTCCAAATTAATACGGTCAATTTCCCGTATTCTCTCTGCTGTTTCAATTTGAGTAACCTTCCAGGCCTCATTGTATGCTGCATATACAGAGGCTGCTATGAAACATTTTTGACGCTGTTTGCGCGGTCCCATAATGAAATCACGCAAGTCAGCACCATCAGTAAGTAAAGTTAGGTGTTGTTTAATTTCTGCCAGTGTGGAAGTTTGTAGCCACTGAAGGCATAATTTGCCCACACTGTAGGTTGTTATTATCCCTAGGTGATGTCTTTGGGGATATCTAGGGTCTGGCCTGGTCATTTTGAACCCCTGTGTTTTGTTCAGGAATCTGTCTTGACAGTTATTAGTATCTGTGGGCCAGATCAACCATTGTTTCCAATCAGGATGTGTTCTGTTTTGGTTTAATACATAATTTACGTCTATCTCTTCATCTGTAGAGCTATTGCTGAGCATTGTTGGCTTTGGAATAGACGGTTTATTTAAGTCTTTGATTTTGGCTAGGCCAAGACAGGTAGTTTGTTGAACAGTGTCATTTAAAAATATCATTTGTTCTGGGATCATGCAGGCTCTAAACAAAGATTCTATACCCTGCACTTGCCATTCTTTTGTACCCCAAACACTTTTCAATTCAACATTTTTGTCCCAATAATCAAAACCAAAAGTATTCATTTGTTCAAAAAATGAGTCTGAATATATCAATTTTGTGTTGGTTATCATGGTCTTTGTCCCTGTCTTGTTTGACAATTTAAAATAGAATGCTTCAGCATTACTTGTGTTAAAACCTGAAAAGTATGAATATTTGTCATAGAAGGTCCTTGAGCTTCCTTTTGGAGGGGTTGCACAATGTTCCCATTGATTATAATTTAAAATATTTCTAGGTTGTGCAGATCTATGTAAAAAATGGTTACCATAGTGGTTATAACAGTACATACTATCATAATTTGTAGAACCCTGCAAATAATCATGTTTGGTAAATTTAGCAGACATTACTAAGTCAGACATCATATTATTAATGCTTTCGAAGTCCCAATCATCAGCAAATGAGCTTGGTTTTGCAAAGTCACTCAAGGAGATCTTAATTTGGTGTGGATATTTCAGGATTTCGACCGGACCATAAATTTCATAGTCAGTGTTGTCCCAGGCTACCCCACCCGGTATCGGATTGGCTGTGAAGTTGACTGAAGAAAGTTCTCTTTTCTCGATGTGTGAAGATGTGTGTGGTTTGAGGATCAAGTTGATTTTCTGACTTGCTGTGTCCATTTTTGCATATTTTCCCTCAATGAAGCGTCCCAAAGTTAGTGTCATGATGAGCCAAAGTATGAGGATAAATGCACCAAAACCCACCCAAAATTCAATCCATGGGGAAATCAGATATGTTTCTTTCAGTTGTTTCAAAAGTTCTTTAGCTTTATCTTTAAAGGTTTTTGATGATGACTGTGTCTTTGATTCACTGAAGCCTTCAGAGGAATCATCGAAGTTTATGAAGTAGCCGGATGCTGTTCTGTCAATTGTTCCAATTGCTTCAGGATTACTGTTTCTTGCATTTTCACTTGGTACTTCATTATAGATTGGTGTGTCTCTGCTAAATGTTTTTATTTGGGTTTTCAGAGGTCTGAGTTCTATTGCATTGTTGCATAGTCCTTGTTGTTCTTCTGTAGGCGTTTCGAATGTGATGAGCCTCTTCGTTAGGACCTCTGTACTGGTAGCAAACCTTGGTGTTCTGCTACTTATTCGGAGTCCACTTGGCCTACTGTTTGTTATCGGCCACATGTTGTGGTTTTACCAGGTCGATGGATACAACTCGGTTCTCCTTTTTTCCAGCAAGTGGCGGTAGTACAACTGATCTTGTCCCGTTGACAGACAAGACAGGAACTGCTTTTCTGTAAGAAGGCCCAAATTCCTTCTTTACCGCGATCTTTTCCCTGACTAGATCCCTGACTTTTGGAATCCAGACAGGTCTTGCTGGGACAGGTGGTGGTTCTTCAGTGGTTGTTGGCTGTTGTTTCAACTCTATGTTGCTCAGGTCTTTTCTTGTTTTGTTTAAGTCCTGCAAAATAGCCAAACGGTCTTTGATATCAAAGCTTTTTTCTTTCACCACTGAAGTCTGACTATTAATGTCAGAGATCAACATCCTAGTTCCAAATAATAATTCGTACGCACTGAATCCCTTCAGAGAATTTCTTGGCAAGTTATTTAGACTACGTTGGACACTTATTAGATGTTTGACCCACCCAGCTCCCGAACCTAATATCCTTTCCGCTATAGATTGCTTTATGCCTTGGTTTTTTCTTTACACCATCCCGTACCCTCAGGAAGGAAGTGAGAAGATTCCCGCTGGGCTATGCTCATTTGGTCATGTTTCCCCTCAGGCTGTTGGGCTAGAGTGAAGACAATGGTCAAACGTAGCATGCTCTTAGCGTATATGCCATTTAGACTCGCAAATCTTTGTATAACAGTCCAGACGTCAGCCGAGTGCTGGTGATCTACATTATAAGTGGAACTAGCCTGTATATGTTAATCGCAACCCTTCCTTTTTACTCCTGATTTTTCCTGGAGTAAACCGACGAGGTATTAAACTGTTTTTCTCCCCACTGCGATCTCTGTTGCAGTTTGGGCAGTTTTTTACAAACATGGTGTGACGCAGGCTCATGTCTGGCCACCAGTACCGTGATTGTAATTCTTCCAGATAATCTTTTAGTTTGAGGTGTCTGAGACCCTCGCCCATATGTGCGTCTGCGATTAACAAGTTTCTCCTGTCCATGTTTGGAATCACCCTATCCCCCACTCCAGGGATTCGAGCAAAAGGGACGGAGTTTGCATCGATTATGTATGTATAATTGAGTGGATAGTTGATCGGTAACGCTGAGCAGTCGCCTTTTGATGACGTTTTCACTGCCAGCACTGTTTCACCGTCAATGTATTTTAATGTACGCTTTTTTCGAACTACGGGAGCCGATTTAGTGGCTGCCGCTGTGGCTGTTTCAGCCAATGAATTCCCTACAGCGTGAACGCCATCACGCTGATGACTCAGCGTATGTATTACGTGAGTCTTTGGTAGTTCTTTTTGTAAAAGAACTACTTGTTCCCAGAGCATTTTCTGCTTTATTGGTGCATCTGTGTCATCTTTGTAACCGTTTTGAATCCATGTCTGCAAATCCTTGTTATATGATTTGACGCAGTAATATGAATCTGACACTATAAGTGTCGGGAATTCGCGATCCGCATTATCTAGCGCCATTTTCAAAGCTAATATTTCAGTTTGTTGTTCTGAATTAGTTTCTACTGAGTGTGTTTTTGTTAATAGAGGTTTTAGTTTACCTCCGCGCCACACTTCTTTTGTAATCCCACATGTGGGGTTGTATGCCTGTTCGCCCCAAACGGGGGGTTGAGCATGCCCGTCTGTATAAATTACACAGGCGTAATGTCGTAAAGGCAGAATGTCGATTGGCAGAGGATATGTTTTTTCATATTCTAGATTTTTTAATTCTTCTAGTTCTGGATCAAAGTAATAGTATACTTTGTCCGTTGTGATTGAATTCACCCATTGTATCCATTCCGGATTCAATGTTGTTGTTGGTAAATTACACGGTGTTGTTAGTGCCTCAAAGGCTGATTCTGCTGTTCTGACTGTGATATGTCTACCGTCAGCTTGATCTTTTTCTCTAGCTATTGCGGTTTGAACTGCATGAACCATTTTTTCTTTGTTGCTGAATTTCTGTTCAGCTTCTGTGTACAAGTGTGATTTGAATGCAATTGGTACCTTTTCTCCCTCATTAGAGGTCAGGTATGTGAATCCGCATCTCCCTGGGATGACTCGAATCACAAGATTGCGTGTGTTATCACGTGTTTCTAATTTTGTTTTAATTAGCATGTCTGTTTGTAGGGATCTCAAAATTTCTGTGTGTATTTGAGTCAAATTGGATTTTTTAAAATCTGGTTTTATCAGATCATAAAGGGGTTTGACCCTTTCTGTGTAATTTGCAATGTATGTTCTTCCGAAATTTAGGAAGCCTAGAATCGACTGTAGGTTTTTTAGTGTTCTAGGTGCTTGGATTACGGCACATTTCTCTAGGAAATTGTCAGCCAGGCTTTTGCCTTCACTTGATGATTCATATCCTAAGAACAGGACTGTCAGATGGGCAATTCTGGATTTTTTAAAGTTGAATTTGTAACCCTCTGCAGCGAACCCAAGTATTATGGTGTTCACTCTTTTCAAGTGAGTCTCCAAGTCATCATCTGTTAAGTAAATGTCATCGACATAAGATAATGCTTCATCATCATATAGTTGTAGTAATTCTGTTACTCTCGCTGAGAATACTCCCGGGCTGTTCTTGTACCCCTGGGCTAACCGACAGAATTGTTTTTGAGTGCCATTTATTGAAAATGCAGTTAAATATCTGCTCTCTGGTGCTATGTTTTGACAAAAGAATCCATTAGAGATGTCTAATGTTGTTTTGTATTTTTTGCGCACTATGTTATTCATTAGTGCAGCACTATGTGAGTTTTGCACTGCAAAAGTTTTGCAACATGTGTTAAGGTGTCGGTAATCCAAAACTAGACGATATGAATTGTCTGGTTTGGAGACCGGAAACAAAGGGTTGTTCATTTGTGAGGTGCAAGTTTCAATCACCCCCTGGTATTCTAGCTGATCTAGTATTTCATTTACCTGTTTTTTAGCTTCTTGCTTAATTGGGTACTGCCTTTGTGCAGTAGGTTGTGATTTTAACTGGATTTTGTGAGGAGGAGAGTCCTCATCCCATCCCACGTGATTTTTATATAAAGCAGGAGCTAGAGCTACTGCCCACTTTCTGGCAAGTGTGTATTTTTTATGAATTGGGATATGATTTGAGAAGGCAGGCATAATTACTTCTTCGCCATGAGGGCACTCCCTGACAAACTCTGGTGGCCAGTCTTTTTCAGCTAGAAGGATATCATAGCCCTTGGAGAGATTATCCCAAAATAGTCCCCTTATTTTCCTAGTCTTATCTCCCTCTATACGCAATGTTATTTCGTATATTTTGTGAGGTTTGCTAACTCTGGTGTCCGCAGTTTCCACTTGAAGATATTCATTCGTGTCCACTGTCTCCAGATGATTCATAAGGACTTTGCGAGCTATGCTCACTTCTGCTGCGCTGTCTAGCATTGTCTGAGCCCATTCTCCGTTTTTCAGTTGTGTCCTCAGTATTCTCGGCATTGTTAACTACCTTGATACTGGCTACCTTCTTTTTTGGAAATTGTAATTTCTTTTTTAGCTGAGCAGGTTCCTTGTCTTTGGACTTGGTGTGCTCTTCTCTTTGTTCTGATCGTCCTCTTCTTTCCGATTTCTGCGAGGAAGTCTGAAAAGATTGAGAGGGATGTGTATCAATGTCTTGATATCTATCAGGCTTTTTAATATTATTCCTATTTCTAAGGTTATATCTTTTCCCAGAGGGGTCACTCTGAGGTGACCTGTGTCTTTGGTTCGGAGATTTTTCTCTTCGCCTAGGAGACCTTCCTCGGGACTGGAATTTCTTTTCTTTAGGATTGGATTGTTTGTTTCCATCCCAGTTCTTTTTTGGTGATGTAGAATTATTATTAAAAAATATTTTTTCAGGACTTTCAATTAGTTGCGGTTTTACTGGTATTCCACCTAAACTATCTCTACCTAGTTCCTCATAGGATTTTTCTATGATTCTGGCAATTTCAGCTGGTTGGTCTGCTATATCTGTCTCTTTTAACCTCTGGCGGATCGCCACGTTTGCTGCTTCTCCTTTTATGTTGGCTAATAGTATAGCCGAGACCTGCTTGAAGTCTTTTAGTAATTTCATACCAAGAGTTAAAGCGGGTTCAGGACCATATTCATCTTGAATTTGTTTTAGCACATCTGGTATTACTGAAATGGATGGAACACCGTGCGTTTTTGTGTAGATGGAAGCAAAGACTGTACCCCAAGTGTCACAGTCCTCAATGTGTGGTGCGATTCCCATTGGAAGACAGATAGTCAGAATCCTGTGCTTTTCTAGCGGGGTGGTGTCTGAAAACACCGCCTCTATTTGGGTGATTTTCTGCGCTAGCCAGAATGGTATTTGTTCCCGTTTAGCCGGTACTTTACCTAGGCAGGACTGGATGTTCTGTGGTGTAATTTTATTTGTGTTCCCCTGGTGAGGGGTCAGCTGTGGGAGTTTAATCGCTGGCTGAATTGTTGAAGTCCGCATCACATATTGGACTAATTGTCTATGTATTTTTATTAATTGTTTTAGCTGTGTTAACAGCTCTGCTGCAGACATCCCATTGATGTCTGGATGTGGTGTGTATCCGGCTAGGACCGGCCACGTTGCTCCTGGTCTACCTAAAGGACCGAGCCTGGTGATGTGATTATTGTGTTTTAGGGCACCATCAAATAAGAGCAAATGCTCTTGAAATTTGAGTGGTACTTCCACCTCCTCGAAAGGAGTGTAATTTTTAGGAGGTTCCTCTATTTTGTAATAGTGGAAGTACTTTGTTACAGGATTTGCTGCTGGAAAATTTATCCATTTATTTATTTATTTATTTATTTATTTATTTGATTTGTATCGCGCGTTATAGCCACCGGGGCCTCTAAGCGCTGGTTGTCCAAATTAACCAGTGGGGCTGAGCATCTTACTTGATCTTGGTGGGCGCTTAGTGGCTGCTCCATGCCTGTTTGAATAAAACAGTTTTTAGCTTTTTCCTAAAAGTCAACAAATTGCGCTCCTTCCTTAGATCTGGGGTCAATTTATTCCACAGAGCCGGGAGTGTTTTAGAGAAAGCACGTCCCCCCACCGTGGCCAGTCTAAATCGGGGTTGGGATAGAAGAGAAGCATCCGAAGAGCGTAAAGTCCTGCTCGGTGTATAGAGTGAAATTCTGGACTTAAGGTATTTTGGTGCATTTCCGTACAGCGTCTTATGCACTATGCACAGTCCCTTGAAAACTACTCTCTGCCGAATTGGGAGCCAATGAAGCTCCTGCATCAGCGGGGATGAGTGGGTCATCCTGGGTTTCTTATAGATCAACCTGGCCGCGTCGTTCATAACCCCCTGTAGCTTATCCAGCAACCGCTGGGGTAGCCCTATGTACAGGGAGTTTCCATAGTCCAATCTGGCCAAGATGGTCGCTGAAACCACCTGTTTCAGGGTAGAGAACGATAGCAGTGCCGATATTTTCCTCAGTTGCCGCATTAAACCAATGCAGGTTCCTACTACAGACGTAACCTGTTTTTCCATGGACAGTTTCCCATCCAGGTGCAGACCCAAACTTTTGACTGCTACCGCTGGTTTCGGTGGTACACCCAGCTCTACCGGCCAGAAACTCTCGTTCCAGGGGTTGCCCGTGATGGAAATGGGCAACACTTCCGTCTTCTCCGGGTTAATTTTTAGGGAGTTTTTAGACATCCAATTAACCGTGGCTTTAAGTATGTCCTGTAGCCTGGTAGACGCTCCTGGCCCTTCCTCAAGCCGGATAATGATCTGGGTGTCATCAGCGTAGTTATAGACTAGACAGTCCATCCTATTCAGGAGGGCAATCAAAGGCTGCAGATAGATGTTAAAGAGCAGGGGCGACAAAGCAGAACCCTGTGGGACCCCGCAGGTAATAGGCGCGGAGGTGGAAAGCATGTCCCCCAGTTGGACTCTTTGTGTCCTGCCCTGCAGGAATGATGCAAGCCAAGCCAGGGCTGTACCTCTGATACCAAAAGACCTCAACCGCGACAAAAGTTGTTCATGACACACGGTGTCAAACGCCGCGGAGAGATCTAATAGTACCAGGGCGCTAGGTGTTTTAGTATCAGCCCGACTCCTCAATTCATCCAGAATCGATAGCATGACTAGTTCCGTGCTATGATTAGCACGGAACCCTGCCTGATTGGCCTCCAACAGGTTATTACTGTCAAGATGTTTAGAGAGCGATACCAGCACATGCTGCTCGATTACTTTAGCCAGAAAAGGCAACTGGGAAATAGGACGGAAGTTCTTTAGACACTTAGTGTCCGAACCAGGTTTCTTCAACAAAGGGATCAATCGAGCCTCCTTAAATGCTAAAGGGACCTGTCCTGTGTGGAGAGAAGTATTCAGTAAATGCAAGACTTCTTCTTCCATGCCCGGGAGAGCTAGCTTAAATACTTCCGGCGGGCATGGATCCACCAATGAACCGGATTTAACTCGGTCCGTGATCTTGGTCAGTTCCTTCTGCATAATGAAAGGGAACTCAGCTAGCGGAGTGAGAACTAGCGGAGCAATATAACCAGGTGGGCTAGGACAGTCGAGGGTTATAGTTGCAGCGATTTCTCCCAGAATGTCGGAGATCTTACTCACAAAGAAGTCCTGGAACTTCTGGCAATCTTGTTGGGTGAACTCAGTGCTTTGCTCCTTGTTTGTCCTGAGTTCTGACAAAACCCGAAAGATTTCCTTCTGTGGATTCCTAGCTGCCACTATTCTCTCCTCGAAAAAGACCGCCTTTCTGGTTTGAATTGCTGATTTGTAGGACGCCAGGGAGGACGTGTAATCTTTCCTAGCAGTGGCGTCGTATTGCTTCCGCCACGCACGTTCTTTCCTCCTCACCCCACGTTTCATGTCACGTAGGGAGTCATTATACCAAGGGGCCCCCACTCCCCTATCCACCTTCTTCACCCTACGAAGGGGTGCCACCAGTTCAATGGCTCTCCCCAGTTTGTGGTGAAGATGTCCGCAAAGGGCATCGACATTGGCGCCCTGCTCCTTAAGTGGCGGAGACTGTTGTAAGAAAGACTTCATTCTGTCTCCGTCAAGATTTCTCCATTTTCGGGCCATTTTCCAACCTTCACCCAGCTTGGGCGGATGGCCGTTCAGAAGGATTTTACATTTTATTAATGAGTGATCGGACCAAACACATGGCAAAATCTCTGTGGCGTCCTGAGCTGGCATGGTGGTCCAAATTAAGTCTAGCATGTGTCCCTTCTCGTGGGTCGGTCCATTCACCTGCTGAGTGAAATCTAAGGAGGAGATTGCCTCCTCAATTAGTAGTGCTGGACCTTCTTTAGGGGATTTCTCCCAGTGATAATTAAAATCACCGACGACAATCAATTTATCGTATCTTGACCGCAGATCCTGCAGCAGTCTAATAAACAGCACAGGGAAGTCCGGTGAAGCCCCAGGCGGGCGATAGACCACCAGGAACGCCACACACGCCGCCCCCAGTCTAAGTTTGACTCCTAAGATCTCAGCGCCCCCCATGGTTTCTGATAGAAATCTTTCAGCGCGGAGACGAGCTTGATAGAGGAGGGCTACTCCCCCTCCTTTTTTGGCTCCCTCCCTATTGAAGTGGAGTGCCAAATAATTGTCTGGCAGCGCCGCCACTAAATCTGGTATAGAGCAATCTTCCAGCCACGTTTCCGTGAGTGCAAGGGCATCCAGCTCTCCGTCTTCCAATAATGAGAAGACCTCCAGCTTGTGTCCCTGCAACGAACGCGTGTTCAGAAGACCGAACTTTAACGCCTGAGCTTTAGCGTGGCGCGCCCGCGCTGTGGTAGTCCTGGGAGAACGCAGCAAGCCCTCGCGAGCCAGCGCATGAATATAGCCCTGGGCAGGTTGGGACTTACCGCAGTTAAGCTCCATTAGCTCACCTCTGGTGTACGACAGAATTGGACCAGGGGTTCTGGCCCCGGGCCCCTGATGGTCACTGATGGGCAAAGATGGGCTCGCCTCTGGCGAGCCTCCGGCGTGCCTATGGCGCGCCCGCTGCGCGTTACCGCTGCGCGTCATCAGGGAACGTTTAAGTAGCACCCAATCGTGCTCTGGCTCTGCAACAACAAGAGCTAAACCGCCAACCAAGATGGCGTCCCTTTTCCGGCACTTCCCCTCCCAAGATGGCGATGGCGTCTAATCCCCAGCTAATGAGCCGCCAAACAGCGGTGCAACTTCCACAAATTAAATGTGAGTATGTCCTAGAGCCCCGCTAGTCATATACACATTCCCAGACTTCTGTAAAAATAAACGCACATAAAAACGCACAAGATCGCGCTGCAAGCGCCGAGCATGTAGCGCACTTTAAAAGGTTCTCAATTCAATTAATGTCCCCGGGTCAGTAGCAGTCAATGGCAGTAGTTCTAAATGGTTTTAAACACCAAGCGCCGCAGCAGCAGAGTCTCAAAAAATGCCTCGCCTGCACTAGCGCTTACCTGGACAGAACGAGCGCCTGCCGTAGTCCACTTAAGTAGCACCCAATCGTGCTCTGGCTCTGCAACAACAAGAGCTAAACCGCCAACCAAGATGGCGTCCCTTTTCCGGCACTTCCCCTCCCAAGATGGCGATGGCGTCTAATCCCCAGCTAATGAGCCGCCAAACAGCAGTGCAACTTCCACAAATTAAATGTGAGTATGTCCTAGAGCCCCGCTAGTCATATACACATTCCCAGACTTCTGTAAAAATAAACGCACATAAAAACGCACAAGATCGCGCTGCAAGCGCCGAGCATGTAGCGCACTTTAAAAGGTTCTCAATTCAATTAATGTCCCCGGGTCAGTAGCAGTCAATGGCAGTAGTTCTAAATGGTTTTAAACACCAAGCGCCGCAGCAGCAGAGTCTCAAAAAATGCCTCGCCTGCACTAGCGCTTACCTGGACAGCCATATACTATCCATGAATAGTATACCTCTGTCTGCCGATATTCGTGTGCCTCAATTACGAATATGACTGTACCACCTCTAGGTGTCAGTCCATTTTCTATAAGTTTTATGGTTATAGATTTCCTTTTAATGACCGGGATGAGTATTATATCCGGGTCTGCGTCTTGCATGGTAGCATCAGCTGCTGCGAGTTCAGTTGCTAATCTAACTGCCTCTCTTTCATCCTCATTGTCTGACATTTTACTGACAGGATGGTTATTTTTTTGTTTGTTTGCAGATCACGTTTCTTATGGAAACAAAGATTAGATGCACAATATTTTGGAACCGTGTATCCTTCAACGTTGACTTGTACCAAGAACCATACATAGGAGTTCCCTCCTGCGAGGTCTGGCGGATAGAACCTTTCACCCACTCCAGACGTCTTTGGAGTATTTGGGAAAAGGGGTCTGAATGAGAAAGCACGACTGAGTTACTCTAAATGTCTTACGTTAGTTTTATCGCCCTTTCCAAACACGTTGGGCGCCATGTAGTGTAGTTCCTATCATCCCAATAGGCTCTGCGCATTGGAATAATACCTACAGCAGTAAAGGCCTAGACCAGACGTTAACTAGGTCTACTACTGTCGATACTAGACTTAAAGTTTTGGGTTTGCCAGCTTAGCTCAGAGTTCACTAGAAACTTTCTCAAATGTTCAAGGAGGACTTAACTTCCCTGATTAGACAAGAAGGGATTTAGTTTCTGACAACCATAGAACATGACAACTTTGCTCTCCCCTAATCAAGAGTATATCTCGAGAGTCGTGTGAACAAAAGGCAATTTATTTTACTCAGTCAGTACGTGCATTCTTAGTCTCATCAGATTGTAGAGAAAAGGAAGAGACGGGCGTGTTCAATAAAAAGGTGTTATTTATTGATCAGTCTCTTTTCTCATACAAGAGAAATGGATCGATATTATTGCAATACTTATAGTTAAGTAAAGTGCATACATTAAAAGCAATAGTATAAAATAATACTGTAAAAACATTGATATGGTTTCTAAGCCATAAGATGTTTAAAATGAATAAAATATATTACATACACATATACATTTGACTAAACGTACTCAACTGGTGTTTCTAAATACGCCTACCCCGTGTACCTGACCTAAGTCTAATACGTGGGCGGGAATTGAAAGTTACAGTTTTAAGTTAAGTTTGTTTTTGCCAAGTGAATAACTAAAGAATTCTC
The DNA here is from genome assembly GCF_964261635.1 of Lissotriton helveticus. NCBI lineage: Eukaryota > Metazoa > Chordata > Amphibia > Caudata > Salamandridae > Lissotriton > Lissotriton helveticus. The sequence continues at coordinate 675,390,023 of NC_136057.1, forward strand.
TGTGAGGGGTTATTCAGTTCTGTACCTGGAATCTAGGTTGAATGAGGGATGGTAGCTCTCGTCTCTGGTCTCGATATTCCAGGCTGCCTGCGAGGGCTACCCGGAAACGCCGGTGCTGGATCTCTCGGCAGGAGAAATCAGCTTCTCTCAGCGCGTCAGGAAGGCGGGGCTGCGCCAGCGGGGTCTGCTCTGCTCTTCGCTTCGGCAAGTATGGCTGCTCCGTCTCGTCACCACGCGTGTGTTTGCATAGGGCAATATCGGTAATATTTATACCTTTAAGGTGCCGAGATTGACGTAAGGATGGACGTAGATACGTCAATAAGGATGTCATACGACTTGCTCGTTAGCACATTCTTTTACTGAAGTTCTCGGTGAAATCAAAACAATGGCCGCAGGGTTTTGCCCAGGTTGTCATAGGTTTGATTTGTTATGAGAACTCCGTATGCCTTATCAGGGGCTGAAGGAATATCGCTTGTCTAATTAGATCGCAAGCGTTATGACCTAATCAGATAACACGTTCCTGTGCCGTAGTGTGACTGCGTCAGATAACGGTATCTGCATCATGGGGGTTTTCTGCCTCATGGGCTGACTGCTAGTTAACTTGTTGGTTTGTTTAACCAGAATAGGGTCAGGAATAGGGGGATCGATTCAGAACCTATAGGAATACATCACAGGTGAGCAGCTATTTTAAGGTCTGAGGGGGTGGCATCATCCTTTGGAGGTGTCCGCCCAGGGGGAGGGGTCACTGGCCCCTCCCAGAACTTCAGGGGCAGGTATAACTGGTGCTGCAAAGGGGCACGGGTAGGAGAGTCACGCTGTCCTTATGGCTGGTAGCCACCCCGCGGGTACTCATGACGTCAGCGAATGGCGCGAGTAAGGGCCCTCCTTCAGTGGGTAAATGGAGTTCACGGCGTGGACCGAGTAATTAACGGGCTCGGCTGCGCATGCGCACACACATATTGTGGTGAGGCGCAGCTTGTAGGACCAGACACCGGGTAGGACCTCGCCATATGGCCAGTAATCTTAGTATGCAAAATTTCAGAGGAGGATGTTAGATTCGGTTAGGAAACAAGCTGTATTAGAATCTTGTTAAGGTTAGCATATCATACTTGTTGATATGATTGTATCGAATCTCCCTGAATATTTTGCATACAACTGTACCTTTGGTTTAATAATTTTATTCTTTTGTATCTTAATAAATACGGCCGGGGGGTCCAACGATCCCCCGCCTTCCAAAGACAATCAGGTTTCATGTCAGTGTGTCCTGGGTTGATGTGGGTCTACAGGGAGGGGGGCGGTAGCCGTTGCTGACCATGTCAGCTATTTGGTTCGAGCCTTCAGTGGCTTGCCTCACTCCAGTAATTTAGAGTTAAAAAATGTATGATGTCACGTCTGCTACAGCTGACACTTTGGAGCATTGATGTCTATGTCCAAAGACTTCACAAGCAGGCACAGTCCCTTTAATACATCCTCCTAGGACCAGCATATAGAACATAAGTTTCCAGAAGGGAGAGTGGAGTGGCTCAGCCCACTGTGCTCACATTGGCAACAGCACACATTGCTTCTTTTACCTATTGAGATCAGGCTCTCTGACAAATTGTTCAAGAGTGGATTTCATCCGCAAACAGCTTCAAGCCCGGTCTTCTGTATCAGATGCAGGGCATGGTTTGGAATTCCACAAACGTGTCAATGGCTTTGGCATTATGCACCAGCATACCCTTGGGTGGAGCTTAACTTGGATCTGGACGAGAAATGCCTGGATAGTTCAGCCTGCAGCTTAAGTATCGAGAAGCAAGCATGTCAAAGAACCTCCACAGACGAGTGCGCTCAAGAGAGTCTCATGTCTCGGGGAGAGCAGCTTTGAATGTTTTGGCTCCACTAAAACACGGATTTAAGAAGGTTCTTCAGCAGCATTTAAATTAAAGACTCTGAAAGTGGGAGACACTTGATGAAAAAGAAACACTGCTCTGCTATGAATGGCCGCAAGATATCACAGGGCGTCACATTAAATCCCACTCGCTTTTTATGCTTCACTGACATTTTAAAGAAAGATGGGTTTAAGGTTGTAACATCTGAAATAACAGGTCACAGTACTGTATTAGTGCAAATGTAGGTTTGACTAGATCGCAGCACTCGCTGAACTCCAGAGTAAACTAGACCATAGCACTCAACCAAACACAAATTGCGTTAGGATAATCCCTCAACCATGCATCACACTTGAGCAATCACCAGACCAGGCAACATGCCAGAGCACTCACTCAACCACACATCACTACAGGACACTTACACATATCACATTAGGGCACTCTAGCAGCCACCAGGGGGCCTCTCCTGTGGGGGGGGGGGGGGGGTACACAAAAGGCCACAAAATAACTGGGGGCCACCTACAACTGGTAATCTTTTTGTTTGTGGCATTGTGGCATGGATATAGTGCATGTGTTTTTAAAAATAAATAATTATGTGTGTATGTATATATATATATATATATATATATATATATATATATATATATATATATATATATATATATATATAGAGAGAGAGATATACATATATATATATATACATACACATTACACAATTATAGTGATGAAGGCGAACATGCCGAAACGCATCTGTCTGGTGTTATCGTGTTGGTAATAAAGAATGAATCCAGATACTCCTGGTGCTCACCATAGCGGCGGTTTGTGGTCACGACGAGACGGAACCATAATTGTGTAGTGTTTACGTGTCTTCATCGACACGAAGGTTGCACCCGTATTGTGCAGCAACTGGTGTATAAATATATATATATATATATATATATATATATATATATATATATATTACCTACTGGCGGTCGCCAGTAGGTATATATAGTTAGGATTTTTTCTCTATGGGTTTTTTGAAAATTCTATGTCTAATAACTTTGGCGTTTGTGGACGGAATTGGCTGAAATTTTCAGGAAAATGGCACATTTTGTTTCTGAGCAGCCCTTGAAAATTTGGGGGGGGTTCGTCCAGTGGGGGCCGAGAAAAAAGGGGGGTCCCAAAACGTGTTTTTAACATTGAGTTTTCCATAGGGCGGTTGGCCTCACTTTTAGCCCGAACGGCTGAATGGATTTGCACGAAACTTGGCAAAATTGTAGGGACTGGTAGCCCGATGTGCCTTTTGTAGGTCTCAATATATGTGCTCCAGTGGATTTTGAGAAATTAACGTTTAAAAAAAGATATATATCTGTAACAGCGGACCGGGCAGCGGCCAAGGACGCGTACTTTTCGCGCAACGGAGCTTTGTGAAGCGAAGCTGATTGGTTCTCTGGCATCTGTCAACATTCCAAACAGTCCGTAGCGGCCGCCATCTTGTCTCTCGGTAGGATCGAGAGACAAGAGGAGGCCAAAGCGAAGGGGCAAATGACCATAAGGGGGAATAGTAGATCCTCGCTGACCCCCTAGGTTTGATGTGGAGGTTTTAAAAGGGCCCCGCGGGGCAAAAAAAAAAAATAATAATAATAATCGAACGGCTGAATGGATTTGCACGAAACTTGGCAAAATTGTAGGGACTGGTAGCCCGATGTGCCTTTGCTAGGTCTCAATATATGTGCTCCAGTGGATTTTGAGAAATTAACGTTCAAAAAAAGATATATATCTGTAACAGCGCTCCGCCTCGCGTAACGGAGGTTTGCGAAGCGGATTGGTCATTCTGTCACTGGGCTATAGTTGGGCTACATCTGGCTGATATTTGGGCTACATTTGTTTTTTTGTGTGTCTGGCGGCCATCTTTGGGCTACATTGGGCTACATTGGGCTTCATTGGGCTACATTGGGCTACATTTGGGCTCCAACATATATATAGGCCAATGTAGCCCAATATATATTTTTCAAAGTTAATTTTCGTAAAAACCACTGGAGCATATATCTTGAGACATAGCAAAGGCACATCGGGCTACCAGTCCCTACAATTTTGCCAAGTTTCGTGCAAATCCATTCAGCCGTTCGAGCTAAAAGTGAGTCCAACCGCCCTATGGAAATGAAGGAAATGAATGGGTAATTTGTAATTAGCAAATCGCTAATCGCAAACTAGGAATGGTAAAGAATCGCTATTTATTCCTTAAAGTTCGCTATTTAGGAAATGCAAAAAACTTTGATGATACATATGGCGGTTCATCTCTAACAAGATAAGAAGCATAGGGATACATTTATGATGACTGGCGCATCACCAGGGATGTGTTAGTCATTCTGTGCCGCTGTTCCGTCACCTATGGTGTGCTGCATTTACAATGCGGCGCATCATGGGGCAAAAACAGCACAGATGCGTGATGTATCTGTGCCGTAAAGGTGGCGCATTGCTGGAGTTGTATCGCAAGTGTGATGAAGCTCCAGCAAGGGTCGGGGGTGCCCCTGTCGCAGGGTTTCTGTTCTCACACAGAACTGTGGACAGAGGATTGGAACCTCGGCGAATTAGGGTGTCCCAAAACTCACGTTAGTAATCAAAAACTCCTTAGCAAGCTAGGTACAGTGTCACATTGGATATAACAAACTCTCAATGTTTAGACAATCCAGAATATGAACTTATAGTACCTCAGGATACGTGGAACTCATGAACAGTCGGTCGTTATATATTTCTTAGAAACCAGAACATGGAGTTAAGAAGAACACATGTGTATTTGAAATGTTTATTTACTAATGCCGTCTTCTGAGGCGTAGTATCTTAGATTATACAAGTACACATATTATCAGTAGCAAAATTACCAGCATAGTCAGTAGTACATAAAAAGCGAATGGTGACAGTATGTTAACATGCTGTAAATGAATAAGAGTTAGCAACACTTATAAGCAGCCGCGGGCTGTGGAGGGAGTTACGGTGAGGCAGGGAGGCGGGGAGGGGGAGAAGCAGGGTGGAGAATACAAGTACACATATTATCAGTAGCAAAATTACCAGCATAGTTACTAGTACATAAAAAGCGAATGGTGACAGTATGTTAACATGCTGTAAATGAATAAGAGTTAGCAACACTTATAAGCAGCCGCGGGCCGTGGAGGGAGTTACGGTGGGGCAGGGAGGCGGGGAGGGGGAGGGGCAAGGTAGAGAGGGCTCCACCCTGCTTCTCCCCCTCCCCGCCTCCCTGCCTCACCGTAACTCCCTCCACGGCCCGCGGCTGCTTATATCTCACCCTCCCTAATACACATATTATATTATTTGCTAAGAAGGTCTCTTTGTGTTGGTTTAGGGCGTGCCCATACTTTAGTGTCTTAGATTTGAAGGAATCACATCAGCATACACCAGCTCTCTCTTCATGTGAACCGCATCAACTGTTGTGTATGTGTGTTCGGCAAAGCAATATAAAACCTGCCTCATGCCCAGAATTGGCAGAAGTTGCACTTATGTTATGAGTATGAAGTCGTGGAGATCAGACCTCATAACAATTCTGTATCGTGTTGTTCTTGAAACTTTAGCACTCGCTGTACAGATATAGTTTAACAAGCAAAGCAGATAGTAGAGCAATAACATATTATTCTCATGTAAACCACGATGAACTACTAGGTGGAAAGCTAAAGCAACAACTAAGTGTCGTGTGCAGAAGTTGCAAAAAAGGAAAAATGGCGTTTAAACCGGTAATGAGCCCATGCTAACTTAACACGGTGTAAAGATATCCAGGACCTAGATGACACCTCCCCATGATCCGGAAACGAACTGAATAAGATAATAGAAGTGCCATCTCATGAGAGTAGATTGCAAGTTTATATGTGGACGGTCCGCAAGGTAAAGCATTAAAAACTAGGAAAATTTAATGCTAAAGAAAAATAAAACAGCCAAGTACTTTATCGAGTCTTAAGCCAATAGGCAAGGTAAATAATAAAAACTTGACAAATAAGTCAATGAATTGTCAATGAAATGCTAGTACTCAGCATATCAAACATGAAAAAGGTCTATGACATAACTGTGTATGCAAAATAAGCTGCAACAGCCTCCAATAGGAAGTCACCGTCTTCATCCGAAAACAGTTCAGCCATCCAATTTAAAAGCGGAAAAGAACATACGTGCTCTCCCAGCACCGGATCCTCTATCACCATCAGAGGACAGCTCGGTGGGTTTTCAAGAAAGCTCTGTTCCAAGAAAGACTGTGCTGCCGCCAGTAAATTCCAGGGACCAAGTAGTCCATGCATCAATGCCACAGCCATAATCCTTTCGCCAGGACAAACCAACTCGTGAGTAATGATAGGAGTCATCAGCTGATTAAAGTCGACGTCAGGAGAAACCGGTCCGCAGAGACACAAATCAATGGCCCAATCGAAATCACAGGTCAGGCAGTGAAATACAGGCTGGACACAGGTGAAGTAGGAGAATCGAAAAGATAATCCATATGCCGTGCTTAATATCGCCAACGGCATTGTGCCATAATATTCTAGCATGCGATTGCGGAACAGTGTCAGCATCTGCAGGGTGGGAGGTTGCATAGGAGGGACATCCATATTTAAAAATGTAAAAAAGCACAAGAGCGTCCGCTGGTAATGCAAGTAAAAATGCCAATCCACGAAGCAGAGTGGAGAAAATATAATGAAAGGAAGCAGGGATGACTCCAAAGATTTTCTCAAATGAAGTCACGAGACCACTGGTAACAACTTTAAAAAAGTGCGCCAGGGCCTTTGTGGAGGATGCGTTAAAGATAGTCGGAACCATCTTGCTGAAATTGAAAGGCAAATCTTAATTGAAAAGGGTCTGCACCTCTGTACGGGTGTTCGCTATGTGAAGCACGAAAGTTTCACGGGCCGAACTCAAGGCCACCTCTCTCTGAGACAAAAGAGCTCTTATTCTTGCCATGCCGTTGAAATGTGCTCCCAAGGTTGGTATTTGTGGCCAGATTGAAAACTCCCTATGTTCATGTGTGGGAGGAAATAGAACATTTCTGCAGCAAATAACCCGTTCACTTACTGTTACGATAAAAGGAATACTTTTAATTAACTCAGAACAATCTTCATTATTGAGCATCAAATAACTACCATTTTCCAACAACTTGAACGTGGGGATGATAGCAGGAACTGGCGTGCCTTGCAACACGCAAGCCATATTTGGTCGGTGTTTGTTGCATGAACCGTGTAACTGTATGTGCCTACACATTAGTGAATGATCTGGCGTCTCAGTGCATTCCTCTCCATTCAGATAAACTTCTTGATCATCTTTGAAACATCTGTATGTGTATGGAAGCGACCAGACCTCATGAAGAAAAGCACTACCTAAAGGTTCATAACGACCTATTGGTATATATTTCATACAATTTGAAAACTTATATAAAGCAAAAGGCAGCGTTATTAAACCGTGGATAAGGCACGTTGCCAAAAAACCCGCAATCCTCTGCTGATGATGTCACTGAGCATGTCATGAATGATGTAATATGTGACATCATCAGCAGTGGATTACGGGTAATAGTATCTCTAGTTTACTCCCCTATAGCTGTCTTTCTTTTAACATAAGTGTCTGTTTCCTTCCCTTATACTTACTGTTTTTGGTTCGCTTCCGGTTCGCGTACCGGCGAGCGAACTGGGAAGCGAACTAAGAGAAATAGAGGTTGGCACAGTTCCAAATATTGTACCAATTTTTTAATAACGGGGAGGTAGTTCTGAAAAGAACTTTTTTTTTTATTGTTTTTGTTGTTTTATATTTTTTTTATTATTTTTCGGAACATTTTTTTACTTTTTTTGAATTTTTCTGAACAGTTTTATATTTTTTTGGGTTTTTCTTGGAGGGGGCAATGAAAACGATTCATTGTAAAGGGCTCAACAAGAGCAACAAAACAAAAAAAGAAGTATTTATTATTTTGGGCGTTTCGTACAAACTTGCATATGATAGTCAATAGCTCTGTTGATCAGAGTGATGCTTCTTTCTCCGTAGGAAATGAATCCATCGCAAAATACGCAGATGTGTTTTACTTCACCAAATTTCATTTGTATATTTGGCACCATCTCCCTGCCCTCTGGTCCCGTTACTTCCGGTACAACAGATCTTCTGGCCATAATAGGGAGATTATCTAGGTCGTTCCGAAACTGTGCAGCACTGTAGTTGTTAGGATGCCACCTAGTCATATGGCGATGCATTGTGTAGTTTCCGAAACTGTATTTTTTCTCGGTTCCTCTGGACAGTCTATCTTGACATATAAGGCAAGTTACGTATCTTGCATTTACTTTTTTCTGACCTTTGGGAATTTTAAAAAATTGCCAAATGAAGTTTTCTTTCCGGTGAGACGTCTTGGGCTGCTCAGGCAAAAACTGCCTCTCTTCGTGCTCGTCGTCCTGTTCCTCTTCTTCCTCTTCTTGTTGAATTATAACTTGAGCAGGTGGTCCACTCTTCCTTGGATGTGGTGGAGGTGGTGGGGAAGCACCAGCTGAAGCTACTAAAGAAGCCATTGCTCAGTGATCACAAAGGGTCTTTCTCTCACAATGATGAAAGTCAGAGTGAGGAAAGAAGGAGGGATTTTCATCATTTGGGAAAAACAAGAGTTCTCAACCAATCAAAAGTGTTCATTTTAGATTATATGACCTAGTCTTACATCATTAGGAAACCAAAAGTGAAATGAACCAATGAAAAGTGTTATTACCAAGTCACATGACTTGCTGTGTTTACGTTAAGCGCTTTGCAGGGCCTCACGGTTTGCTTCCAGAAACCTGCGCTTTGCGACTCGCTTCGCGTACCAGTTCGCTAACGTAGCACGTCAAATGACGTATCACGCGACAACGTGGAACGTCATGCGGACGGGAGGCGTCACGATGTTGTTTTCTAACGCGGCACTTGCGGTAAAGAAACGTTTACCGGCTCGCGGTCTATTTCGCGGCATCAAGGTCAGCTAACGGGAAGCTTCCCGATTCGCGAAGCGGGAACGTAGAAAAAAAAAATATTAAAAAAAAAAATTATTCATAAACATATAAAATATATTTTTGGATTTAAAGAAGAATACATTTTACAGCTACAGATATTAGCTGTTAAAAAACCAATGAAATTCACAGAAAAAACCATAGGTTATAGACCATATATAGTTAGGAATTAGCATTTACAAAACCTTGAAAATTCACTGAAAAAACCATAGGTTATAGACCATATATAGTTAGGAATTAGCATTTAGAAAACCTTATTTTACTCACACAAAACCATTGAAATTCCATATATAGTTAGTTGCACTAACTATATATCGCGCACCCGCAATCCACTGCTGATGATGTCACATATTACATCATTCATGACATGGTCAGTGACATCACTGATGACATCACTGATGACATCTCAAATGACATCACTGATGATATCTCATTTGACATCAATGGTCACATCAATGATGATATCATTAATGTGACAATACAATGCATCTCCTCACACTTTAATATAACCTCTGTTACACCCAGTGTTAAATACAGAGTATAATTTTTGAAACCATTAACACACCAATACTAGTTACTACATACGTACTCACTGATTCCTACGTCTACACACACATTCACTCATTCACCCATACAATCATTCATACATACAATCACTCATCTTTACAACACTATCATATGCACTCATACACCTATACAGACACTCACACTCTGCCACTCATCCATGGAGTTACTCACACACCTAGTCAGTCCTGTAAAGAATCAATCACAGTTCCATTTTCTAATCTACACAGTTAAACATAGAGTACCTTACATTTTCAAACATATACTAACACATACTTACTCTCTTATAGAATCACTGATACAAGTACACATTGATCTGCACAGAGTCACACACCTCCCAGCCAGCCATACACACACTCAGTCTCCCATACAAATACTTGTGCAACCAATCAATAACCCATATAGCTACTTATATAGCTACTGATCAACACATGCAGCAGCTTGCACAACAACAGACATGCTGATGCACACTTTCAGACAGTTTAGTCACTAACCCGTGCATTTAGTAAGACGCATTTAATCACTCACTCATACAGTCAATCACGCACCTACTAAAACCTTCATTCAGACACTTATACATCCACTCATTCTTCAATATGTAAAACATATTTAAACTTTACAGAAACACATAATCACTGGATGTTGTCATCAGTGATGTCATTTGAGATGTCATCAGTGATGTCATCAGTGATGTCATCAGTGATGTCACTGACCATGTCATGAATGATGTAATATGTGACATCATCAGCAGTGGATTGCGGGTGCGCGATATATAGTTAGTGCAACTAACTATATATGGAATTTCAATGGTTTTGTGTGAGTAAAATAAGGTTTTCTAAATGCTAATTCCTAACTATATATGGTCTATAACCTATGGTTTTTTCTGTGAATATATATATATATATATATATATCAGCAGTGAGATATATATATATATATCGATATACACACATATATATATATATATACACACACACACACACACACACACACACACACACACACACACACACATGCATATATACGCATATATTTATATGCACAGCAACAGCCAAACTGCAGCCCCAGGTCCCCAGGACAAAACAGATGACCAAACGAATCCGATATGAGGCAAAGAAGATTTTAATGAGGCAAACTGAGCAGCAACGTGAACTGACGCGTTTCGGGCGGATGCCCTTGATCACAGTCAAATATATTATATGCATATGGAAAAGAACACAAGATTAAAGTAACATTATAGTTAGATGACATTCGGTAACAATGTAACATTTTAAACAAAAAAAAATCAATTTATCATAAGTAAATAGAACTTGTGCCCTAAGGTAGTTATAACTCACGCCCCAGCCATGCACAGGTTTCTCAGCAATAATTTAATTGCAAATGTTTCATTGGTACTATCAATGATGTCATAGAAAATGTTACGGTCACCCTCCATCCTCGACTCGACTCGACAATGCGTGGGTAGGTGTTGCAGGCTGAGTCCGCTCATCGGACAGGTGCCTACGCTGAGGTGCCTTTCACATGGGAGTTGACCGTGGAAGCACTTTAGAGTCCTAATTAGGGTCGCACCATAGAGGGCAGGACCGAGTGGCCTGCGTGCATACTTAATTCCCCAAAAAAAGGTTGTATAGCCCAGCCCTCTTTGTGTAGTACTATTTTTCACCTTCTAGGTCCTGACGAATTGCAACATATGCATGAAACATGTCGACCTCTGGGTAGCAGATACACTACTGGACCATAGCACCAGTGTGTATTTTTCCCTCACTACTTCTCTTTTAATAAGGTAGTTAACCACAATATTAAATTACGTAGTGGATTACCTAACCTTTTTTAACTTCACTCACTTATCACGACTACACCACTACACAACCCTCATACCCACATGCAAAAAATGTCAGGAACAAAAGATCTCCGGTAAAGAGCCCCTTCGCGGGTGCCCGTCAGACATTGCAGCGCCAGTCTGACGAGGAGCAAAACCCATATGATGAAGCATGACACCTAGCTTGCTGGGTGTGTGAGGGTTTTAGTTCCAGAAAAGGGGATCCCCCTTTCCCCTCTCCCCTCCCCCTCTTCTTACACACTAGGTATTCTTAGTTTTTACCTTTTCTATTTTGCTGGGGAACTTTGTACCACATGCAAAAAATGTCAGGAACAAAAGATCTCCGGTAAAGAGCCCCTTCGCGGGTGCCCGTCAGACATTGCAGCGCCAGTCTGACGAGGAGCAAAACCCATATGATGAAGCATGACACCTAGCTTGCTGGGTGTGTGAGGGTTTTAGTTCCAGAAAAGGGGATCCCCCTTTCCCCTCTCCCCTCCCCCTCTCCTTACACACTAGGTATTCTTAGTTTTTACCTTTTCTATTTTGCTGGGGAACTTTGTACCTCTTGTTGCCTAATAGAAAATGTTATGTAATATATGCGGTAATAAGCAGTGTATGGCAAGGGTGTGACTTATAGTTACCTTAGGGCATGAGTTATAGCCACCTAACTATAACGTTACTTTAACCTTTGCTTATTTCAAATCATTTCTAAGTTTTTTTTTAACGAAATGTAATATTTTATTACCGTACACAAAGCCAACCTCCCGCCCCGCATGTCCTTTAATCGTGCAAGGGGAGATTGGCCACAGCTAATCTCCACAGACAGCCAAACCACCCTCTTTCCTCCTTCCCCCTCCACACACACCACCCACCACCCACAAAAGCAGATCTATCATCGTTCTCCAAAATTACCAATCATTTGAATGTTTATGTTTATGTTTTATGCAATTTTTATAGCGCGCAACTACCCGGAGGTGTCTCGGCGCTCAGTAACAGAACACAGCTATGGCAGAATTAATGTGGGAAAAGCCAAGTTTTTAGTTTCTTCCTGAAGCTGATGAGGGTAGGGGCCGTTTTGATGTGAAGGGGGAGTGTGTTCCATAGTTTGGCTGTGGAAATCACGAAACATCCGTCACCCCAATTGGCCTTTTTAGTTCGATTAATTTTAAGCAAATGAGCTGAGGAAGAGCGAAGCGTTCTTGGATTTACTAGCGGGCAGAGGGCGTCCTTGAGGAACTGCGGGCCTAAGTTGTTAATGGCTTTGTAGGCTATACATAATGCCTTGAATTTTGTACGGCTCCTAACTGGGAGCCAGTGCAGCTGTTGGATGTAAGGAGAGATGGAGGAGAACTTAGGAATGCTCAGTAGAACTCTGGCTGAGGCATTCTGTACTAGTTGAAGCCTGTTAAGGACTTTTTCCTTGGCGTTAAGAAGAAGGGCGTTACAGTAGTCTGTTTTGGCGAAGAGCAAAGTGCTGATTAGGGTTTTACCGGCTGAAATGGGAAGGTAGGGTAGCAGTTTTTTGATTTTTTTCAGGGTGAGGAAGGAAGCGGAGACTACGGAGTTGACGTGATAATTGAAGGTTAGTTTGTTGTCAAACATTACTCCGAGGTTACGAACCTTGGTGACAGGTTCAGGTGGAGGTCCCATCTCAGTTGGCCACCATTGAGGGGACCAAGAAGGTTCCAGTTTCCCGAATGTCATTATCTCCGTCTTGTCAGAGTTTAATTTGAGACAGTTTGCTGACATCCAGGAACTGATTGCTAGCATTCCAGTTTGGAAGTTAGCGGCAACTGTCACACCGTCATTGTGTACAGATAGCACCAATTGGGTGTCGTCGGCGTAGGTAGTGAGGGCAATGCCGTAGGATTTTATCACCCTCGCCAAGTCCGACACATATATGTTGAACAGTGTCGGACTTAGCGAGGAGCCCTGTGGTACATCGCACAGAAGGGTGAAGGTATGGGAGGTGAAAGGGCCCATTTTTACTGCCTGAGAGCGGTTAGCTAAGAAGGAGGCGAGGAGTTCTTTGGCCTTGTTCTGAATGCCTATTGCTGAGACACGGTCGATCAAGGTGGCATGATCGACCGTGTCAAAGGCTGCAAAGAGATCTAGCAGTATTAATACTGCCGCTCCTCCTATGTCCAATGTCATCCTTATTTCGTCTGCAGCTTTTATTAACGCGGTTTCGGTTCCGTGTCCCTGTCTAAATCCAAATTGGGTGTCATCCAGTAAGTTATTTTTGTCTATGAATTTCGAAAGTTGTATATTCATAGCTTTTTCAAATATTTTTGCTGGGAAAGGGAGGCATGCGATAGGTCTGTAACTGGATGGGAGAAGAGGATCAAGAGTAGTTTTTTTTAGGAGTGGCTTAATGATAGCCTTTTTCCAAACTGAGGGATATGAACCGGTGGTGAACATGTCATTGCAAATGTTCATTAAAGTGGGGGAAATGGCCTTTGGGATGAGATTGAGAATAGCGGGAGGGCACGGATCTAAGGGAGATCCTGATTTAGTGCTGGAGATTAGACAGAGGACTTGTTCTTCAGTGACTGCTTGGAAAGCGGGAAAGGTGGGAGTAGTAGTGAGTGGAGGTTGGTTGATAATGGAGGTAGAAGGAGATTTATGATTGAAGGCCGAAAAAATAGTAGTGACTTTATCTTGAAAGTAATTAGCAAGGGAATTACAGAGGGATTGAGATATGTCAGGGCGAGGGGCAGGGGGATTTGCAAGTTGGTTGACCACTTGAAACAATTCTCTTGCAGAGTTTTTTGCTAGGTTGATTTGAGAGGTGTAATACAAGGTTTTTTCAGAAGTGATGAGGTCTTTATATTTGGATAGGGCGCTTTTGTAAGCAATTTTGTCAGTGGGATTGTAAAAGCGGCGCCAGTGCCTTTCCAGATTTCTGCAGTGTTGTCTCTAAAGATGTAGGGATTCTGTGAACCAAGGGGCAGAAGGAGACTTTCTGTTACCTTGGATAGTTCTTAACGGTGCTAGTTTGGAACAGGCCATGTCTAAGCTACTGAGATAGTTACTAGAAGCTAGTGACGGATTGAGTTCAGTGGTGGTGATACTCTCAGTCAGCATCAAAGCAAGATGGGAGCTATTGATGTTTTTCCAGTCTCTGGAGGAGATAGGAGAAGAAGAACCGGTTGAAGATGGAAGGGGTTTGAGCTTTATGAAAAAACAGACAGCCGAGTGATCAGTCCAGAGAAGAGGGATCACACCTGACATTGAAATATAGGGATTACTAGTGAATATCCCATCTAAGATATGGCCTGCCTTATGTGTAGGCTGATTGACCTTTTGCTGAAGGCCTGCTGCAGATAGTTCGTTAATTAGAGCGGTGGTGTCAGGGTCACATGTGGAGTCAAGGTGGAAATTGAAGTCTCCCAAAATAGTGAAATGTGGAGCTCCCGCAGTAACCTCAATTAAGTTGTTGAGATTGTTGAGGAATTTAGATCTGTACCCAGGCGGGCAGTAGAGTAGTATGCCTACGAATGATTGGTTATCAGAGAGGCTGATGGAGAAGAAAAAAGCTCCGCAATCCATGTGATTAAGATTGGTGGTTTTGACTTTGAGGCGATTCCTATAGATTATGGCTAGACCGCCTCCTTTCGTTTTGATTCTGTCTAATCTGTGCACGCAATAATTTTCGGGAATAGCAGCCTTGAAATCAGGACCGGAGGAGTCATCACCCCAAGTCTCGGTGATGAATAAAAGATCGAGATTATGCGACTCAATAAATTCGAATATTTCGGTTTTGTGTTTAGGAACGGAGCGTGCATTGATAAGTGCTGCTGAGACTTGTGGGGGGGGGGGTGATAACAGGAAGGGTAAGGGTAGTGCAAGTAGAGCATTTGTGAGGGCCTACCATGGGGTCTGTGTGTAACAGATACAGTACGGAATGAGAAAGGTTAGCTGGGGGCCTCAACTTCCGTAGTTGGGCGGAGGTGTACCTGAGTAATGTCGGAATTGGAGACGACCATGATGCGGCTGGGCTAGGGGGGGTGGCCCTAGGCCCGGACTCAGCGCGGACGAGCGCAGATGAGCTTGCCTTAAGCGCGCCTTCGTCACGCCCGCTGCGCTCGTCCGCTGCGCTTCCGATGGGTATACATGCTTTATTGAAGTGGAGATGGAGGGGGGGGCGTGGCCATCACAAGAGGGCGTGTCAGTGGTACCAGGAAATGGCGGCAATAAGTAAACAACTCACCCGCGGCAGCGAGAAATCCGCTGTGCGGGGATGCCTGCAACTAAAGATTCAAGTGGCCAGGAGATCGGTGAGATTAAAAGCAAGTATTTTCACAATCACAATTTTAAAAGCAGAGCTATCGTTCTCCCGGCTTTCCGCCTCAGGAGGATTCTGTTAAGTGCAGCGCTAGCATTCAGCGCGCATTAAATAGCCAGGTGAAAAGGGGGCGTGGCCAACACAAAAGGGCGTGTCAGTGGTACCAGGAAATGGCGGCAATAAGTAAACAACTCACCCGCGGCAGCGAGAAATCCGCTGGGCGGGGATGCCTGAAACCAAAGATTCAAGTGCCCAGGAGATCGGTGAGATTAAAAGCAAGTCTATATTTCAATAATGACTTAAATATTTAATAAAGTTTTATTGAACTCCATGTCTGTGACTTTTTACATAGTTTTATTATGTTTTGTGATAAAAAATGTGAAAATAAATTGAGATATATTACTTTATAAATAAAACAAATATATCTCTGTTCTACCTTTTCACATTTTACACCCCCAAAAATGCCTAAATAAAATGGTGATTAAATAAAATGGTGAGCTCTCCTGGGGGAAAGGTTTTAATGACCAAGGAGACTTTTTTTTTTCATGTGCTGCTGTGGGGCTCCAGACCTCCCTACAGCCCCACCACAACATGAAAAAAAATTGGTGCTGTCCCAAGCTTCTTCTACGAAAATCACCAAAAACAAAATGTGTGTATGTAGCCCTCTGAGGGCATTATGGGGCCCTCCTTGAAGGAGCAGTGAATAATAAGTGAGCTGCTGTGGCTGCTCATTTATTAATAACTTTTGGCATTAAAAAAAAAGAAATTCTGGATGTCCCGGTCCCACCCCGGAAACCGACAATTTTTTAATAAGGGGCTGTGGAGGAAGCCCCAGGGCCCCCGCAACCCCTCCGGCTCCCTGCAAGCTGCCCCATTTCATGGGACCACGCATGAACCAGCATTTCTTTTTATCTAAGGGGTGCCTGATGCGCACCGGGGGCAAGCCACACCATTAATATGTTTTGAGGGTGCAAAAGTAGCCTCAGCGCCCCGCTGCCCAGTCTGCAATTTCTTTTTTCTTTATAATAGAGTGGCAGGCCACAACCCGTCTATTTTTTGTTTGTGGGGTGTACTGCAGTCCTACC
The DNA here is from genome assembly GCF_964261635.1 of Lissotriton helveticus. Lineage (NCBI taxonomy): Eukaryota > Metazoa > Chordata > Amphibia > Caudata > Salamandridae > Lissotriton > Lissotriton helveticus. Next base: position 675,406,624 of record NC_136057.1, read on the forward strand.
GGGTCCCCTGCTTGCACGCACTACAGGTGCAGTGGGAGCCTGCATGCACCAACCTCTCAGGGTGGGAGCAATCAAAGCATTTCCCTGCCCTAGAGTTGTGGAAGAGAACTGCTTTGTTCTCCCACTGTGTGGGAGCAGCTTTGTGCTCATGCCCAGTGGGAGAACTTTACATTTTCCCTGCCTGCACTCACAGGCAGTAAAATAGCCAGTGTCCATAGAGTTGAGGACCCCGGGATACCATCACTGAACCAGCCTCAGGGGATGGGGTCCCAGAGGCCATTGCATTGCTCAGTCAGCATGGTCTGCCACCCCTATATTAAATTATCAGGCCTCCTGGAGGGGGTCCCCGGGCCGTGTGGAGGCTTAGGTAGGGGGGGGCATGCACCTCCACTCCCTTAAATAATTACCACGCCCACTCTGGTTTATGTTTTGTCCAAAAATGTGTGGCTCCACAAATTCAATGGCAAATTTAAAAAAAAAACGTTTTCCCCCAGGCAGGGTCCCAGGGGGGCCCCACTACCAGACGTAGGGTGTCAGGTTACCTTTACCCTACCATCTTATGTCATTTTTTTGCAGTTTTGTTACAACTCAGGACCAAGTCGCGAGTCCTCCCAAGTCTCATTTCAGCCTCCCATCGGTGGGTGTGTTATATATAAAATTGGGAAGTGGGTCGGCGGTTGCGCACACCGCTTCCGTTAAAGCCCCTGAAGAGAAGCACATGGAGCTTCGAAACGCGCCGGGCAGATCCCGTACGGTGCGGCGTCTACGAGTGGATCCCCGTCCTCACCTATGCATAAACCAAGCTGCTGTTCGCGTGCTACTCAAAAAGGTGGACACCTTCGAGCATTGATTTATACGCGGCCGTCCAGCCGCGGAGTATGCACCACCCCGGTACCCTGGGGGTCACTAAAGTGAAGCAGCAGTCGTACTTGGAATCGAGGACGGGCCCACTTGTGGAGTCCATACAGGACTTGATTGTGTGCTTCCCGGACCACACTTCCCAGAATGCACAGTCTTATTTGAGCCTCCCATCGGTGGGTGTGTTATATATAAAATGGGGAAGTGGGTCAGCGGTTGCGCACACCGCTTCCGTTAAAGCCCCTGAAGAGAAGCATATGGAGCTTCGAAACGCGTCGGGCAGATCCCGTACGCAGCGGGGTCTACGAGTGGATCCCCGTCCTCACCTATACAAAAAACCAAGCTGCTGTTCACGTGCTACTCAAAAAGGTGGACACCTTCGAGCATTGATTTATACGCGGCCGTCCAGCCGCAGAGTATGCACCACCCCGGTACCCTGGGGGTCACTAAAGTGAAGCAGCAGTCGTACTTGGAATCGAGGACGGGCCCACTTGTGGAGTCCATACAGGACTTGATTGTGTGCTTCCCGGACCACACTTCCCAGAATGCACAGTCTCATTTGAGCCTCCCATCGGTGGGTGTGTTATATATAAAATGGGGAAGTGGGTCAGCGGTTGCGCACACCGCTTCCGTTAAAGCCCCTGAAAAGAAGCATATGGAGCTTCGAAACGCGTCGGGCAGATCCCGTACGGAGCGGGGTCTACGAGTGGATCCCCGTCCTCACCTATACATAAACCAAGCTGCTGTTCGCGTGCTACTCAAAAAGGTGGACACCTTCGAGCATTGATATATATATATATATATATATATATATATATCCAACAAACCTCTTCATAAGAAAAAGGTAACGGAGCCGCACACATTCCGGTTGGTTTCAGGTTTTATTTCCAAAGTGGCATGTAAGTTCTAATGCATTTCGGTCGTGCCTTGACCTTCATCTGAGAGAGCCACAGCAAAAACGAGAGGAAAACACACCTTTACACGACGATTGCTTTTGTAGTTTTAGTGTTCTGCCCCCTGGTGGGCGCCTCCTTAGGCAAATTGTTTAGCATGCTGGTTTATGTAGTGTGTTCTCACCTCCTGTTTTCAACCCTCCAGTGGGTGCTGTTTTAATGTTTGTGCTCCGTTGTACCGTTGCTCCGTTGATATATATATATCAAAGAAAGACGTGCGCAATACCTCACTCTGCACGGGCCACACCAACAGTTTACTTGCAAAAGATCTTTTTATTTAAAAACAGGCATAACGCGTTTCGAGTTTATACAACTCTTCATCAAATGCCAAGCTGCAGTATATATATTTCATTCATTCAAGTCCACAGTTGTCCAAAAACAAGTGCACTCCTCACTGGGCACAAAATAACCCAAGCACTTCAAGACGGCAAGTTTCTTTCATCATTTTGACACCCCAACATATTTCGGAATTAATTTCCTTGATCACGGGCCAGCAGCAAATGTTACACATCTCACAAGACTGCCAGCACTGCTTCAATCTCTTTAATAAGGCTCAGGTGAGTATGGCATCAACAAGCAGTGCATGCTGGTTTTCGCAGTTCCACAATCCATCTAACTTTTCAATGCTGATGTGAATAAAAAATAAATGCATTACCCCTGATAAGGTTGAAACGCAAACAATGCTCATCTGAAATGCAAATCCTGGATCCCAATAATATGCCTGGCCTCGACATCACGAAGCCACAGACCCGCCTTACATACCAATCTACATAACAATAATCTACTTAATACCTCACTTCAGGAGGATACTGTTCCTGTGGACTGGAAGCACGCAATGATCCACCCTTTATTAAAAAAAGCTGGAACTGACCCGAATCAACCTTCCAATTTTAGGCCCATCTCCTTGTTACCTGTATTTTCTAAGATGCTTGAAAAATATGTTAATCATCACCTTACAGAATTTGTAACCACCCAAAACTTGCTGCCCGCACGTCAATCAGGCTTCAGGGTTGGCTTTTCAACAGAAAGCACCTTACTCGGAGTCACAGAAAATATACGAGGTAAATTAGATATGGGAGAGACAGTGGCCCTTATACTATTGGACTTAAGTGCCGCCTTTAATATGGTATCTCATACTGTATTAATTAACACCCTTCATTCTTTAGGCATCTGGAATTCTGCACTTTACTGGCTCATTTCCTTTTTAACTGAACGCACTTTTCAAGTCTTCTCTAAAACAGCATGTTCAGACACACACACCTTTGTACACGGTGTTCCCCAGGACTCTATAATTAGCCCTTTGCTGTTTAATTTGTATATGAGCCCCTTAGCAAAAGTGACGGAAGACTCGGGTTTATTAATGTATTCATACGCCTGTCGTATCGTTGTGCCTGACCTCTGTCAGGGACAAGGCAGGCAAGGAGGAAGAGGAGAAGCAGGAAGAGGGACACTGGGAACAGGAACAGGAAATGAGTAATGGTTAGGTTGTTGTATGCAGGCAGAGGGAGAATAAAGACGCATGCACATGAGCTCTGACTCCTGGGTGTTATTTGCAGTGTGGGTTTGCGACAATGGCGACGAGGGTGGGATCCCTACACACCCGATGAACAGCGCAGCCCAGCCGTTGACACACGGCCCGACCAGTGAGTCTGCAGCCCGCCACCTGGCAGCGCGGAAAGGCGCGAAAAGCAGAAACCGACGCCGGGGCTGCCGAGAGCAAGCGCGCCCGCTAGAGAGCGGTGAGGACAACCAGCCGTCTGTATACGGCCCGACAGGAGCCTGTCACCCTGCCCCCTGCAGCGCGGTGAGCGCCAAAAAGACAGAAACCAGAGGGGAGCGACCTCACGCGTCGAGCGGAAGAGACAGCGTGAGAAAGAGAGACGCGTCATTCTGGGGACAGCGCACAGAGAAGGGGTGAGTCGCGCTCCTGACATAAAGAACCTGCATGACTGTGGGAGCTCCAAGAGGACCAAGGCCTACCCACGTGGCGTCCCAGAAAGCGGCCATTTTAGGGTCAGGCGCCCATCACTGGACAACCCAGGTTGTGAGCACGGCGGCCATCTTAGTCAGGCGCCACTCGTTTCAGCCCCAAAACGCGTCCTAAGGGAGCAGGAAGCCTCAAATACTGGAGGTTAAGCCACCAAAACACAAGGAAAGAGTGTGTCAACCCCAATGTCTGACACTGACGCCACCAGCACCTCAGGAGGCACCGCCGCGACAAGCACGGCCGCCCAAGCCAGCACAGTCATGATGCCCCATCTGCCCATGGGGGTACCTTACCTGCGCCCACCGGAACCTTTGACTTTGACGACAGGCAACAGCATGGGGCCCGCATGGAAAAGCTGGAGTGAAGACTTTGAGGACTATATGACTGGGTCCCTCGTACAGGACCCCAAGCAGAAACTCATAGCCTTAAGAAACCTGATAGGCAAAGAAATAGCCCAAATCATCAAGGAACTACCAAATGCGACCACAGCGCAGTACGAAGAGATCAAGGAAGCTCTTGACAAACGTTTCCTCCACAAACGCAACGTGGATTACGAACGATACACGTTTGGCCTAGCCACCCAAGAAAAAGGAGAGTGTATGAGCGATTTCATCATGCGCATTAAGAGGTTAGCGCGTCACTGTGAGTTCGACAAGTACAACACAGATGACGCACTGCGACTCCGCATCATTGATGGCTGCCAATCTGAGTCCCTACATCGGCGACTCCTGAAGAAGCCACACACCTTGGAAGAAATTGAAGAACTAACGAGAATTAACGATCACGCGGAGGATCATGCGAAACGGATGGAGACCCACAAGTCCGACCGGAAAGAACACGTCCTGCGGGTGCAAGCACACAAGTTCACCCGACATCCACCGAGCTCCCACCAATCAAGCAAGTCGTCTCGGTCCATGACCTCCCGAAAAGACTCATCCAGACAAGAACGAAGACACAACCGACCTGACAAATCAGCGCCCGCATGCTACAGGTGTGGACAAGATTACCCTCACTCAGGACAATGCCCGGCGATTGGCCAGCAATCCCACCGCTGTGGGAGAGACAATCATTTCGAGATTGCATGCCAGGCCCGACAGTCAAAACACAGGCCGTCGCAACCTCAGCATGCCACACGACACCATGCGCGTGCTGTGAAAGGACGAGAAAGACACTCCTCCAGCTCGTCGAGATCCAGCAACCAATCGACAAGCCCATACCGCTCACAAGGCAGATCCGTGAGCGCCCATCGGTCTCGGAACCAACTGACGACTTCCTATCGGTCACAGCGTCCAGCGTCCAGCGGCTCATCATCATCATCCCGCACACATGTATCTCAGGACAGTGATGAGTACATCTACATGGTCACGCCTTTGTCTCAGGACAGTGATGAGTACATCTGCATGGTCTCAGACCCCAATCGCCTGAAGCGATACCCGAAACTAGACATCAAAATAGGTGATCACCCGGCAAAGTTTGTTCTTGACTCGGGAGCGTCACTAAACTACATCTGTGCACTGGAGTACCACAACATGAAACCACAACCCAAACTAGAACCAGCATCGGTGCGCATATTTACATGGATGTCCAGAAAACCTTTGCCGTGCCTGGGCCGATTTCACACCGTACTGTCATTCAAGGACCGGAAGATCCCTGCATACATCCACGTGGTCGAAGGCCCAGACCTGGCTGACTGCCTGCTCAGCCTGCCGACAGCTGAACGGCTAAAATTAGTGGAACTCCTCTACATGACCGAAGATGCACCTGACATCGTGGCCAAGTTCCCGAACCTCTTCAAAGGTCTAGGAAAATTAAACCACTTCAAGGTAAAACTGCATATCAACGAACGAGTGACGCCTATTGCTCAACACCATAGGAAGGTGCCCTTCCATCTACAACAGGCCGTAGATGAGGAGCTCCAAGACCTGCTACAAACAGACATTATTGAGCGCACGTCAGGACCTACCCCCTGGGTTTCGCCAGTTGTGGTGGTCCCCAAAAAGGGACAAGACAACAAAGTACGGCTATGTGTGGACATGCAGGCGCCCAACACCGCTATTGAACGAGAACGACACCCGGGTCCACACATAAGTGACATGATCAAGCGCCTCAACGGCGCTACTGTGTTCTCCAAGCTCGACCTCAACAAGGGGTATCATCAGCTAGAGCTCCAGGACAAGTCCAGATATATCACAACATTCTCTACGCATCAAGGCCTTTTCCGCTACAAGCGGTTGAACTTTGGCATTTCATCTGCCGCCGAAATCTTCCAAGAGGCCATCCGGCGAGTCATACAAGGCATTCCAAATGCCTTCAACTACAGTGACGATCTGCTAGTCTTTGGGAAAGACCAAACCGAACATGACACTGCTCTGGACAGAGTATGCCATGCTTTACTGAACGCTAACTTGACGCTTAACGCCAGCAAATGCGAATTCCACAAGGACACTCTGAAGTTCTATGGCCACATCTTTTCCAGGGATGGAATGAAACCCGATCCGGAGAAGGTATCAGCTCTCGCCGACACCCCGACACCTCAGGATGTGAGTGACCTTCGCTCGTTTCTTGGAATGGCAAGCTACTGCGCGCGTTATATTCGCGACTACGCCACCATCAGCTACCCCCTTCGAGAACTCACACGTCAGGGTCAACCCTTCGATTGGTCCAAAGCCTGTGAGCGAGCATTTGTCGAGATCAAGACTGCTGTTGGCTCAGCGATCAACCTCGCCTACTTCGACACGAAAAGGAGGACGGAGATCACTGTCGACGCCAGCCCAGTGGGACTTGGCTCAATCCTAGCCCAGTACCGAGAAGATTCTGACCAGCGCCACATCATCGCGTACGCGAGTCGCAGCCTCTCTGACACCGAAAGGGCGTACTCCCAACCGGAGAAGGAAAGCCTGGCAGTGGTGTGGGCTTGCGAGCATTTCCACCTGTTCGTCTATGGGAAACATTTTACCATTGTCACGGACCATCAAGCCCTCATTAGCATCTTCGGCAATCCCAACGCCAAGATGCCACCTCGCATCGAGCGATGGGGACTACGCCTCCAGGACTACATCTATACTATCGTTCACAAGCCGAGGAAAGCTGAAAACCCAGCCGACTATATGTCCCGGCATCCCCGGCCCATCACTGGTGTCACTCCCTCTCTGGCTGACGACTACGTTCACTTCGTCATTGATGCTGCGTGCCCACCCACAGTCCCGCTGGAAGCCATCCGAGAGGCATCGGTGCAAGATCCGCTGCTTCAAAATGTCATGACGCGCATCCGCACCAACACGTGGCGCCACGTGAAAGACACGGACCAAGACTCTGGCTCCACTCTCCGCGAACTCAAAGCCTTTCAAAATGTACGGGATGAACTCTCCATCAGCGACCATGGACTACTTCTGAGAGGGGGGAGGATCGTCATTCCTCACAAGTTACGCCAAGGAGTAATCAACCTTGCCCATGAAGGCCACAGAGGCATAAGCGCCACGAAGAAGACTCTGCGGGAAGGTGTCTGGTTTCCCACGTTAGACCAGATGGTAGAATCAACCTTAAAAGACTGCATGACATGCCAACTGGTGAGCCGTGAGGAGCCACCTGCCCGCTCCAAATGTCGGAACTACCAGACGGGGTATGGCAGCAGGTAGCTGTCGACTTCTTCGGACCACTGAGATCAGGACAATATATCATCGTTGTCATGGATGAATACTCCCGGTTCCCGTTCGCACACCTGGTGTCATCCACCCGAGCAGCGGCAGTAATCCCAATACTGGACGAAATATTTGCAGCATGGGGAATCCCACAGCGAGTCAAATCAGACAACGGTCCCCCATTCAACGGCCATGAGTTCTCAGAATTCGCCGAGCATCTCGATTTCAAACATCAGAAAATCACACCACTCTGGCCACAGGCCAACGGCATGGTGGAACGATTTATGGGGACACTGAAAAAGGCAATCCAGCAAGCTGAGTTAACACACATAGATATTCAACAAACCTTGAATGAAGTACTGCGGGCATACCGCACCACACCACACAGCACCACCAATCAGTGCCCAGCCACTGTGATGTTAGGGAGATCCCCTCGCACCCGGTTGCCCATGATAAACGACATGACGCAGCCACGGACTGTACACGTCGATCATGACACTCTGGCTGGAATTGACCGCGAAAAGAAACTCAAGATGAAAACATACGCTGACCGGCGCAGACGCGCCAGAGATGTCGAGATTCAAGAAGGAGACTGGGTGATAGTTCGGAGTGATCGGCGAACAAAAGCAGACAGCCGATATCTCGACCAACCCCTCCAAGTGAGCCGACGGAAAGGAACCATGGTCACGGCGGAGGCTGACCACAAGCGAATCACTAGAAATATATCGCACTTCAAAAGGTGCAGTCCCAATCATCACCGGGAAGTCCAGTCGAGTCAAACTTCCACCGACTCAACAGACCACAGTGACACAAATGACTACGATCCCCCGAGTCCTTTGAGACGTGACACCAACCCAGACCGTCACGTTAGAACGCCAGAACAAGAGAGCCGCCCAAAACGTCAAACAAGAAGACCAACGCGACTCATTGAAGAAATGTGAGTGACGGTGAGACTTTGTACAAAAGGGGGAGGTGTCGTATCATTGTGCCTGACCTCTGTCAGGGACAAGGCAGGCAAGGAGGAAGAGGAGGAGCAGAAGAGGGACACTGGGAACAGGAACAGGAAATGAGTAATGGTTAGGTTGTTGTATGCAGGCAGAGGGAGAATAAAGACGCATGCACATGAGCTCTGACTGCTGGGTGTTATTTGCAGTGTGGGTTTGCGACAACGCCGATGATTCTCAGTTGATTTTCTCTCTCTCCTCAGTGAACACAAAAAGTCCCTCCCTACTTAAGGAGGGTCTTATTAAAATAGCAGGATGGATGGAGGATAACTTTCTCAAATTAAACTGAGAAAAAACTGAAGTAATCATTCTCAGCAAAAAACAAAATTTATGGGGCCCTCATCATTGGCCTTTGGTAACGGGTATGACCCCCGTTCCAGTCTCACAGGCACGTAATCTAGGTATCATCATTGATGAAACCCTTAATTTACATCAGCAAGCGGTAAAAACCTCGGCCACCTGCTTTGCCATTCTAAAATGGCTAAAAAAGATCTGTTGGATGTTGCCTGAACCAACAAAGAAAACCGTAGTCAATGCCCTGATTACATCTAGGATTGACTACGGGAATGTGCTTCATTTGGGCTCTAATAAAGCTACTATTCGCAAACTACAGGTGATTTAGAATTCTGCAGTTAGATTACTCTGCAGAATCCCTAGAACTACTTCCACTTTTCAATACCTTCGCGACCTCCATTGGCTTAAAGTTGAAAACCGGATTAAATTTAAACCACTCTGTTTTATGCATAAAATTAATGCCGGCAAGGCCCCGAAATACGTTCAGTCACTTGTTCACCCGTACTGTCCATCTCGTTCCCTCCGCTCATCTTTGGCAAAGACGTTTGTCATTCCTAAAATTAATCTTTCTCGTATGGGCGGAAAATCATTTTCCTATCTAGGACCTCATTTATGGAACTCTCTGCCCTTTTCATTACGTAATGAGATTGACTACATCAGCTTTCATAAAGCCTTAAAAACTTGGTTGTTTAACATCTAGACACTATTGATATCTTAGCCTACTGACACATATCCCCTATTCGTGCCGGGAAACCCTTTGTGGGTAGCTGCTGAGCGTTACAAGTGCAATAATAATATAATAATAATAATAATAATAATAACAGGCTACAAACACACATACATAGACACACACAAAGTAATTGAACCTTTTTAAGCAGATTGTAAATTAAACATTATTATTATCTGTGTAAGGGCCAAGGTCTGCAATGTGTCTCAATCACTCCCATTTTCCTCTTTACACTCTTTGTTAGACTTTTATCCTCTTTTTTGCCTTATACCTTTCTGAAGCACTCAACCTGCATCTCTCACACTTCATGTGTTTCTTCTTCAGCACACTAATTTCATACCCTCCTACATGTACTCCTTTGTATCTCCTTCACTTCACCAATCACCCCTCGCATACAATATGCCCACTCACCTGTATGCACTGCATTTCCTTGAACTTGCACCCTAGTAATTATTATGACAGCTGTGTACCTCCTTCGCAAATTTTTGTATATAATCACAATTATAATTGGCACACCTGACCACTGCTCTATGCCCTTTGCAGAGTCTCCAAGGATTGGATGAGCATGTACTAAGAACCCCTGTATGGCCTACTGACAGGAACTGTGAAAAATTCACACTACGTTTGGCGTGATCTCCACAGCTCTCAGTTGTGGCCCACCCACAACCTCAACTCACACAACTACATAGAAGCAACTGTTTGCACACTAAGCATTATCAATGAGTAATATGTTGAATGAAAAAAACCCACAGAAACATACCACCCTGGATAAAGCAAATACTATTGGGGAACACAACACTAAGTAAAACATTAAATGTAAACAGTAGCCACATTGCTATTACCAGGTCAAGAGCGCAGTGGCTGTTATTTTTTTCGAGCTTTCACTCGTGGAAGGGGCAGGGCATTTACTGATGGTGCACCAGCCCTACAAGGCACCCTTTCCTTAACGGATGTCACTAACACCCACACCTGATGCCAGGGTACTCACACATCCACATAGCACAATGAGTGTCACCCAACCATGCTTCAAACTAGGACACATATCCAACTACACATCACACCTAGGCACTAACAAGTCACACATAAAACAGGGCACCCTCCTACACACACACCAGAGCATTTACCCAACCACATGCCTTACCTTATAGATGGTTCTCAACGAGAATCTTTCAAATCAAAGTATGATTTGACTTTCAGGAACATGCAAACATCAGCAAACCGGTAACATACACATATTTCAAACTAAGGGCACACGTTCCTAGAAGCGTGCAGAGGCGTCATTTACATTTTAAATCACAATATAAAATGTTTGTTCAGTAGTTAAGCTGCCGACTTGCAACCGTGAGTCCTGGACCCAAATTCTAGACTCACCACTTGCCTAAAAAGACGTGTTAATCTGGGTAAATCACTTGAATCCCTGCAATTATGTGTTAACTGTTGCCATTGTGTATTTAAAAGATGTATATATACATTGATGTACACAATACCCAAGCATCCTGCAATGTACAGTAGTCCCTTGATCCTCCACTATGTTCTCACTGTAGAATTACAAAGAGTTCTAACTATTCTTATCAAACAAATAAGCTTACCCTGTCCTTAAATGTTGACAGTCTTCAAGCTTATGCTTAAAAGCATTGAAACTGACAACTTTGTGCTGCACTATAAACAATATTATAGCCCAATTATTGCTTGCTTCTCAATTCTGGATGAAATCCCCCATAAAGGGGATCACGGAGTAATATATGGATGGGCCTAAAGTAAGTTTATTTTTAAACTGCGTGCAACAGAGGGTGTTCTTTACAGCCCATAACCTCGAAATGGTAAGATATAGAAATAATTAGACTTCCAAAATATGTGGACCTCATATAAAGTTGTCTTCAGATTCAACTATTACCTTAAATGTATTGATTAACAATCTTTAGTTACTCTGCGCCATACCTCAAACACTTCTTGCATGTATAATACGGTCTTATAAGCTTGGACAAAGTTAATGTAGCAACATAGTGGTCAAAAATAAGTGTTGGCCATATGTAATAATTGATCCAGGGTCATGCCTGCTCCATTGTATTGCATTAGTACTGTAAAGGTACATAAAACCAAGTCTATTTTGGGGGTCTCTGGCTTAAGGATTTCACCTCTATATGCTCTCAGAAGGCATCCCCACCTCTACATCTATGCACCACACACACAAGCTTTTCTTTGAAGCATCATTATTGAAACCAAGTGAATGATCTCAGTGTGCTACTTATACCCACAGATATTCTGAGAAGTAGCGCTCCCTGGTTCTTGAATTGCTTAGTGTCATAGTTGAAATACAGACTGTCCATTTCAGTAAGCCAACAAAGGAAACTGCTATCCAGATTGTTAGCCGATTCAATTTTTAATGCAATAGTTGTTGATAAAGCAGCACAACTAAATCAAGCAAGGCTCCTCTTATGCAAAGAAGTGACAAACAGCAATGTCTTCTCGAAGGAACACAACGGTCAATCGATTCTGGAAGAAGTCGTCACCTTGATCTCCTGCCATAATAAAAGGAATACCACTGCATTACTGATTTCCTGCCTTCTTGCTCTTGGAACATCAAGTTCCAAGATGACTAACCATCTAGTAGCCGTGGAGTCCAAGAAGAACTGTGGTTCAGAAGAACAACAATAAACATTCCTTGAATCTGGGATTTTGGCTGCTCTAGTGTACAGAAGAAGAGCAATACTATTCCCATGAACTGCTAGAGCATGGGGCCAACTGGTCCGATCATATGAGCTTGCTCTAGCATAAGGTGACGAGCTTGGATTGAGGAAAAACGGTTTGTAAAACCTAAACTACCAAATTACTGTGAACTGGGTTCCTCATCAACAGATAAAGATGATACCAGCTGCAGCACTAGCTCCAAGTTGGGAAAGCAAAGATCGCCTTTTAATTTGGATTCAGTTTTCCCCATATCACATCAATAAGGGAGAGTAGAAGTAAGAGGAGAAGGACTCATCCTCCAGAATTCAATCAAAATAACCAAGAAAAGAGTCCCTCCTGCTTGAGAAGGAAAGAGGGGGGGTCTCGGGCGAGAAAGTCAGGTATCCCAGTGAGTAGCCTTAAAGAAAGTTTGACTACAGATGTCCCTTCAGTTCCTCGCTGGACTCATAAGGCCCATTCATGGTCTCATAACACGATATTTGCGATTGAAACAGACCAATTAGGTGCTGTATAACTTTTATTTTCTGCACTTTTGTTTATTATAATTATACGGTAATAGAACTTTAGGAGTAGAAGCAATTCTTTTACCCCTTTAAGGTCCTGAAAGAAAAGCCTTGGGTGAGGGCTTGAAACTAGTCGACCAGTGAAAAGTTAGGTGTTTTCTCCCCACTAGTTTGGTATTTTTAACCTTTTATCATATAGATAACCCACTCCACTTTTTCCAAGCCACATAGGTGTATAGGAACACCCTTTTGACAAAGTGCTCACGTTTCTCTGTAGGTAGTAGCACGCCCCTGTCTGTAGAGGGTAGAGATGAACCCTATGATGAAGCATGCCACCATAGGGCAACCCTGGTGGGTGAGGGTTATTTAAAAGAAACTTTTCTTTTCCCCGTCCTACTTAGAATTCACTTTTCCCCACTCACAAATATTGTCATAGCCACAAAGCTCAGTATCACAAGGTAGAAGCAAGGCCTTGCAGCCTTCTCTGGCCTTACACCTCATTCTCTGTCAGCCAGCGAGAGAAAAGCTACACAAACTCTTCAAAGCAAAAAGCCAAACGAGAGAACTTGACTAGTATATTTGCCTAACTTGTATTTCAGCAGAGGCAATCAAGGGATGCCTTCTCCCACCAAGTGTTATATGAAGCCTTGATACTCACTATGGTGGTGAATACTGAGCTGAATAAATGGGACTATGTGCTAAGTCAATCCTCTCGGACATGCCTGGAAATTTGCATAACTTTGGTCCTGATCCAGCAGTAATGATCAGCATGGAAACCTAGTCATTTTCTACCTTTTCCGATAGCATAAGACTGGTTTCTGTATAGATCCTTAATAAAAGTTGTCCTATTTATTTTCACTGAAATTATTAAAGCTACTTATCAATAGTCTTAACTTTTTATATTAGCTAATTGATGTGTATGTTCTGAATATAGACATGGCATGCTTTACTATTCGTAATGTATTGGTTGTTTGAGTCAATCCTTGCACTCCCAGAACCTTCCACAGGGTAAATCCTGAGTTTAGCCAAGCCTACCCAAGGGAAAGGAAATGGTACTTTGGCGAGACAGTCTATGGTTTGCCTCAATGTAGAGTTAGCTAGTGCACCTTTCAAAGACCTTAACACCACCATTCACTCTATCCTGCCAGGGAGATTTTTAAAATACAAATTCTAATTTCTTTAACCTAGGTGGGTAGCGGTCAGGTAGGTAACTAGGGAATTAAAACAAATACACTGTTGGGTGTATTTGTTGATAAAGAAAGCATTGCAAAACTAAAAATTAAACTAAGTAGATGTTGGAAGGGATAAATAACATGTTTTGTATAACTAACTAGAAACTGAATCTAAAATAACGTTTTCTTTGGTGCAATGGGATTGGTATGGTTTAACAACAAGTTGGTACCCAGTTCCTATTCCCTGCCTTGACACTGGCACCTTTACATAATATCTTCACTGTGTGGCATTGAGTTAAACAGGGCAGTGCTCAGACACCAGGCAACTTCAAAACAGTTTTCTGAAACATATGGCACAATTACAGGTTTACTACAGGAATTCAAAACCATGCTGAACAATGTATGTTCTGCCTGCCAGCAGGCCTTCATTTCTGTCAGTATGCTTAGGTATGTATATGGTATATCGTGTGAACCTAGCCAAAAGTCAGATGAGCACTGTAATTGCAGATGAGCAGAACTGGCACTCATTTTGGGGATTAGGACTCATTTTTCATCATCAAACTTTGACCAGACACAAGGCAGAGAAAGGGAGACAAGGAGAGGAGGAAGAGAAACAGAAAGACAGGAAAACCGTGACTTAGAGGGAAAACAGATATGAAAAGAAACATTGAAGACAGATAAAGAAACAGGAAGTATAGGGAGGTAAAAGAAAAAGCCTTAATGTAGAATCAAGATTAGTCAGATTAGGTATTGGGCAACCTGGCATTCGGCAGTGCCAAAAGGTAACTCCTAAGACAAACTTTGGGTAAGTGCATTTTTTTTTATATAAATATAACTTAAGCGCTGGTTTCCATACAAGGTGTGTAATCGACATTTCTCTTCTTTTAAGAATGTGTCAGAGTGAGGACAAACTGCATCAATGTGACCACCAAAAATAGGGTATCTGACCCTACACACTAAGGGTATTACAGGTTTTTTACCTTTTTTTTTACATGAACTCCATTCACAGCCTAACATAATTCTCATACCAGTCCAGCGGTGTGGACATGTAATGATGGGCAAACAGCTGTGGACAAGGCAGCCCTGATAAGATCCTATGGGTTCCAACTGACCTCCTAATTGTGTTGTCTCTTCAGAGGGGTAAAGAGGCCGAGGCAGGATTGAGAAGTTGTGACTGCATGCAAGCCATTGCAAGTTGGATGTCTTTAAACTTCTTGAAGCTAAGTGCAGGGAAACGGAAGTTATCATTTTTGGTTACTCCACAAATCTCTGGACACCTGATTGATGGCCTGATGCAATGGGCACGCCTCCGGCCTCAACTGAGAAGGTGAAGAATCTGGGGGTGATCGTGGATTCAAGACTTTCTTTTGGGGACCAGATAGGCCGGGTCGTTTCCAGTTGCTTCCACCTCCTTAGGATCCTGAGGAAAATAAAATTTCTCCTTCCAGAGGACAGCCTTAGGACATCAGTCACAGCGTTCATTTTGTCCACAACTGGATGTAGTGAAGTATGATCAGGAATCCAGGTAGATGATGAAGTATATTTATTTAAAAAGATGGTACAGGATAGTAGTACAATAATCAAGTAAAAGTAAAGGAAATAATAACCCCACCAGGAGCAGGATGGTACCAGCTCACCCCTAGCTCTCAACTGAAATCCTAGAGCTATGCAGCATTCTATTACATCATCATCATGATGTCAAGAGACTATGGGGAAGGAAGTATGAAGTGCAGTCACTACACTGGATTACTGTAACAGCCTCTACCTTAACATCCAAAAGAGACATCTTAACAGACTCCAAATTGTACAAAATGCAGCAGCCAGGCTGCTAACAGGCACCCCAAGGTTTGTCTCAGTTAAGAAGGGACTCCGAAATCTTCACTGGCTCCGGTGAAACAACGTGCAGAATTTAAGGCTCTTTGTACAGTTTTTATGGCCCTTAAAGGTATTGGTCCGGCTTATATGAGACAACACCTACAATGGTATGTTCCCGGTGGAGAGCTGCACTCATCTGAGGCAAAACAAGTGACAGTTCCTCGTGTCAACAAGCCCACTTGGGGAGGAAGAGTTTCTTCAATTGTGCTGCAATGGCCTGGAACAGCTGACCTCTTTATCTCAGAAACGCAACAGAGCTCCTTCCCTTCAGGAGGGGTCTGAAACCTGGCTCTTTCCTTGAACAGTTCATCTTGCTCCAGCAACCAATAAGGCAGTACTCAAAAGCCCTCTTCCTCCACACCACTAATGATTGCGATTGTGTGTGTGTGAGTCAGTCTACCACGTCCTGAGGCGGAAAGCCGGGACTGTCTGCACATTTCCTGTATTCTGCATTATTTTAAAATCGCCGATTTTTAAAAACAACTATTTTTTTTTTAACCTGTGAAAAAATTGTACTTTGCACTTTACCCACGTGATACTTAGTTGTACCCTAGCACTTGTGGCAGAACCCCTTATTACAGACGCGCTACCTGGAACAGGGGCTCTCCTGGCTCCTAATCCACGTCAGGTTCCACCTCTTGCAGCTGATTGGACGCTGCTCGGGGGGCCGCCATCTTGGGTGAGGACCGGGATCAGGCTCAGCACTCTTGTGCTTCGCCTCTCCCGCCCACCCGCCCTCGGCCACTACAAAAGCCCTCTTCCTCCACACTACTAATGATTGCGATTGTGTGTGTGTGAGTCAGTCTACCACGTCCTGAGGCGGAAAGCCGGGACTGTCTGCACATTTCCTGTATTCTGCATTATTTTAAAATCGCCGATTTTTAAAAACAACTATTTTTTTTTTAACCTGTGAAAAAATTGGACTTTGCACTTTACCCACGTGATACTTAGTTGTACCCTAGCACTTGTGGCAGAACCCCTTATTACAGACGCGCTACCTGGAACAGGGGCTCTCCTGGCTCCTAATCCACGTCAGGTTCCACCTCTTGCAGCTGATTGGACGCTGCTCGGGGGGCCACCATCTTGGGTGAGGACCGGGATCAGGCTCAGCACTCTTGTGCTTCGCCCCTCCCGCCCACCCGCCCTCTGCCACCATAAAATGGAGCCTCCATTCCGTAGGCGCAGCGGACGGGCGCAGCGGGCGCACCGGCGGCGCGCCAAAGGCAAGCCCGTCTGCGCCCGTCTGCGCCCGTCCGCGCCGAGCCCGCGCCTAGCGCGGGAGACTATGCCCATTTTCTAAATAGACACTACTCCAGAGCGGAACTGATCAAATTGGATACGCATTCCTGCAAACCTCCGCGAAGATTAAACCCGGTAGATATTTCCTCTACCCTCAAGTGTGCTACCTGTGGCTTGCAGGTGATTAATAACTCCCCCTGCTTAACCTATAAACTGCCCATCCCCGTCACTGGCTATAAACGAATGCCTTACTGCTCATCAGGGGCGAAACGACAATCAGAAACCCGGGGCAGGGTGCACAGGCAGCGGGAACAGATTTTTAAATTGTATCTTGCTAAATACCAGATCCATGGTCAAACATAAATATGAAATTGAAGCACTGATCTCAGACCATGCTGCTGACCTAATGTTTCTAACAGAAACATGGGCATCCGATGTTTCAGGCCCGGACTGGAATGTGGCCACTCCGGAAGGTTATTCGGTGGAATATGTAAATAGAGGAGGAGCAGTGGGTGGTGGAATTGGGATAATCTATAAATCCCACTTAAAAGTTTTTGCACGCTCCCAACAAGACCTAGAAGCCGAAGCTATGAGCTTTAAAATTAAAAACAATAACTGCCTGATCTTTGATGGCCTGCTGATCTACCGCCCACCAGGCCCGAGAGCTCCATTTATTAGAGCATTACATACCTACCTAGAAACCACCTCGGACTCGATTACTCATACAATTCTGGGTGACTTTAACTTCTACTTGGAAGCACCTAAGGACCCCGATTCAACTGCACTAATCGATAATTTTCATAGCTTTGGCATGACTCAATTAATCTCAAAGCCCACTCACATCGCAGGACATACTCTGGATGGCCTTTTTACAAATAATAACCATGTTAAAGTTATCTCAATTCAACCAGTTCCCTGGTCTGACCACAATGCTATTTTTTTTTTACTTGCAATTAATTAATCTGGTCAACCATAGGAGAGGCCTTACACTCCCTGAAAAAATACGTCCGTGGAAGAAGCTTGAACCTACTCCTTTGGCAAATATACTTGCAAAGGATCCCCCGAGACTTGAGCATGAAAACTCAAACAATGGGGCTCTTAAATATCATAACTGGATCAGCCAGGCAGTGGACGAGCTGGCTCCAGTAGAAATAAAAATACCTAGAAGACGGTTTGCCACTGCACAATGGTATTCCGCTGAGGTGAAACTAATAAAACTGAAATGCCGGCGATTAGAGCGGTCGTGGCGTTCAGACTACAGTCACCAAAGTAAATTGGAATACTCTAAAGCCCTGCATGAATATAAATTAGCAATAGTTCTGGCCAAATCAACCTATTTTACAAATAAAATCCAACTTGCCTCCAACACTGCTAGAGAACTATTTAAAACCGTCATCCATTTGACAAAGAGCCCCCGTGATACTGCTTTTAGTCCCAACCAGAACATGGTGACAAGCATTGCTACCTTCTTTCAACAGAAAGTCCAGGCTGTTTACGATGATCTCAGTGTCTCTTCAGCTGACCCACCCACTGACAACAATACGATCTTCATGATGCCTCACCCCAACTTTTCTGCTTCCCTCTATTAGAGGAGATGCAAGTGATGGATTTAATCATACAAATGAAATCAGGTTCCCCACTTGACCCCTGTCCACCGCATGTACTGCATATGATCCCAAAGACTGTGTCAGCTGTACTAACTCCCCTCCTAAACAAGGTCATCACCTCCGGCGAATTCCCCACAAATTGGAAAAAAGCCTGTATCCGCCCCATCCTTAAGAAGGACACATTGGACCCTGCCGAACTTAAACACTACCGGCCTATATCTTGCCTGCCCCTTCCAGCTAAAATCCTGGAGAAAGCTATGAATAACGAAATGGTGAGATTCGTAGACTCTAACAAGCTACTGGATCCATCACAACATGGGTTTCGACCGTGTCATTCAACTGAGTCTGCCCTGATAATGGCAACAGAAAACATACGTAGGACAATGGATGAAGGCGGCAGAACGGCCCTGATTCTATTGGACCTCACAGCGGCTTTCGACACCGTGAATCATCTGGTCCTTATAAGCAGACTGAGAACTCTTGGCTTTACCGGCACCGCGTTGACCCTTTTAAAATCTTTCTTGGATTCTCGAATCCAGCAGGTTCACTGGGACGGTCTACAATCCGATGAATTCACATTGCCGGGTGGGGTTCCCCAGGGCTCTGCACTATCACCTACACTGTTTAATTTGTATGTCACTCCTCTTGCCGCTCTAATCCAAGCTCATGGCCTACAATTAGTGTCGTACGCAGACGACACTCAAATTGTAGTGTCAATATCCCAATCAATCGAAGCAACAGCCGAGCGCTTTAAAACTTGCCTCATTAGTGTAAAAAACTGGATGAGCGGAAATTTCCTAAAACTAAACACGGATAAAACCGAGATAATTGAGTTCGGCCAAAAACCTTCCATTTGGAGTGACCTTTGGTGGCCCCCAGAGGCGGGCTCTTGTCCTAACCCTGCAGAGAAGGTCAGGAACCTCGGTTTTTTGTTGGACAAAGATCTTTCTTGCAAGGCACAAATCAATCAGGTGACTTCCACCTGCTTTTATACCATCAAGATCCTCAGGAAAGTGCTACCATACATTCCGTCAGTACTAAAAAAGACGGTGATGGGGGCCCTGGTAATGTCCCGAGTGGACTATTGCAACGCACTCTACCTGGGCACTGGAGAAAAGCAGCTGACCAAATTACAGGCAATCCAAAATGCCGCAGCCAGGGTCCTGCTGAACCTACCGCGTCGCCATCCAACCTCTAAAGCCATACGCGAGCTTCACTGGCTACCAATTAGAAGCAGAATAAAGTTCAAAGCCCTCTGCCTGGTTCACAGGTCCTTGTATGGCAAGGGACCTGATGACCTTATCAAACTCCTTCCTCGGTACTCGCCGGCTCGAACCTTGAGATCAGCCAACCAGGACTTAATCTGACAACCCAGAATTAGGAGAGCACGTTGGGGCGGGAAATCCTTTTCCTACCAAGCCTCTAGATTGTGGAACTCTCTGCCCCCCGTACTGCGCTCACAAAAATCCAAAATGTGTTTCAGAAAGGCACTGAAAACCTGGCTTTTCTCTCCGCAGTAGACTCCCGTTCACACCACTCTCTCTGCACCTTAGCGCCAAGACGCCGCGGCATTCGAGCGCTTTATAAATGTTTCAGTCAGTCAGTCAGTCAGCCAGGACACCCAGGGTAACAGTGCGCTTTAAAAGCATCATTAACAAAGAAAACAATAGCAAAAGCCACACGACGTGCAATTGATTGCTTGATACCTTTTTTTTTTAAGTAAAAAAATTAATAACTAAGTTAGAGAAGCACGTGCAAAAACAACACCTGATGTTAATTGTATGGACAATTAATGAGTACATTGATTCTTGAATAATGATCCATTCAGTGATTAACCTTCATGAACAACTGAGATTAAGCGAGGCATATTTCACTTGGCTCTCCTAACATTTCTTTACCATAGATAGTAACAACCACTTGATTATCTCACTTCAGGCTGTGTACTATATTTAGACGTGTTCTCGTCGCCGTGCTGACATCTTGGTGAAGCATAATGAGGTAAACAGGATTGTCTTCTTATCATACCAAGTATTTGCAATGCAATAGGTCTCAAATTTGCGAGAGGTTGAGCTATTGGTGGTGTAAATGACAATGTCTTTTATCTATGTGCCTTGCTTTACAGTGCAGTGGCCTTTGGGACCCTATAAGTGTTTTGCAATGCAGTATATTATCCTGGGTGCTGTGCTGCCAGGGATTGAATAGTAATACAATTAATATACACTGTGTCATGCAGTCTGATTCAGGAATATACCCTTGCCCTCGGAAACATTTATGGGCACATTCCAAAGCTTGTGGACCCATGATGTCTAACTAAAATGTGACTCCTATGGCTCCCTCCAGGCTGCGGAAGCCATAAAACAATAAAATAAAAATTTGCCTTTTCCTGTCCTCTCTGGCAAACACCATAAAAAGAGGCCATCTCCTGAAAGAGCTTCTGCTCACTCAGGCTCCAAACTGGGGGCTATAAATACCTATGCTTTTACGGAAGGACAAAAAATAGTGCACTATTGCAAAATAATGAAATGCGCACAAAGCAGGTATTTGAGAGTAAAGAAAGTAGGAGAAAATGATCTTTAGTGAGATTTAAATATTTTACATATATTGGAAAGCATGCAATCAGGGGAAGCTCCTCCATATGAGCGGAAGAGCGACACCCCACTAAGCTCTAACCCAGCTGCCTTAAGACAGCTTGGTTAGAGCAAGTGCAGAGCTCTCGTGTCCTGAGGAGCAGCGAAAGAGTCCGTTCCCTCCAATCCTGGTGCGCTGGAGAAAAAGAGGAAAACCGGACAGGAGCGCGGAGGACGTTCATGCAGGTAAGTTTGTTTTTATTTCTTTTCTTTATTTAAGTTGGACCCCACCCATTTGCCCATCCGACCACTCTCTAGTGCTGCCAGCCGTGACAGGAAACAATGAATTCTGGATAAATAAAGCATCCTTGTTTTACACCAAAATTGACTGCAAAAAGGTACGTAAAATACGAATAAGTCATAACTGTCAAATGGCCTGTCCTGGGTTTGTAAAAACCAACATGGTGTGTGTAGGGTATGTTAAGTCACCACTTGCAATGATAAACAAAACTATAAGTTTCAGAGGGTTAGTTAACTTGTTGCTGAGAGAGCACCTGACAGCTTTGAGGTAGCAGCGAGTTTCGAATCCTATTTTACAGATAACAGTTTTAACAGTGATCTCAAACTGTCACGGACTTCAAAAATACCACCTACGGCTTCATGTTATGAAGTTGTGATCGGATTGTACAAACTTACAACGTCAGTGGAATTTTGGGACAAACTCCTCATCACTTATGTGTTTTTTTAGGCTGAATGTACAAAGCAATACAAGTTCACGTTCTACACCTCACTCAGCGCAGTCATGGTTTATGTTTAGCTGCAGACAAGCCACAAAACAACCGGATACAAAAACACTAAAGAAACGGGGGGACTCACCTTCAGCCCCCTCAGTGCTTTGGTGAAAGCCGGCTAACAGTTTTCCGTGGGACTGTCTCTCCACTTCATGGCCGGCGGGGATGGTGGCGGCACGGACAGGGATGGTCAGACGGTGCGCCACAACTTTTTGCTAATGTAGAGCTGACCTCGAGCTACCGCAGCCGCAACAGTCAATCCTGAAGCCGAATGAATAGAGGGTCACCTGCCCCTTCCCTGTGTCTACCGCTGTTTGGGACTAAATGGCATCAAACAGAACCTTGGAGCATTAGAAAGGCTGGGTCACTCCGCAGAGGACAAGCACAGGGCCCCATGAGGACTGGGTGCAATCACAGAGCATGGGCACACCACGCGGAAAGAAAAACATAATGGCCAAGTGGACCCAAGTCATGTGTTCAAAGTGTGGGAAGCGATGTTACTCGTGGTCTTTCTGCCATTGGTAGGAAAGCTGTGAAGCCTGGTGGAGAAGGTGGGAACACAAGGGGTGGGTGCATCAACATTTGGATACTTTGTTAGAGAGCAGTTCAACTTGAGGGCAAAGTGTGAACCCGACGTGTCCCTCAGGTGTCCAAACACCCCTACCCCACTCTGGACAACTGAAGGGAAACACTGCGTTTGTGTTCAGAGGGTGGGCTCATATTGTGAAGCGGTAGGGGGTAATCAAAAATAACAGGCATGGATGGCATGAAGCGGTGCCGCAAAGCAAACAAAATGATAATAATAATAATAAATGTTCTTTATTCGGTATTTCAAAATAGAAATCCATAAAAGCAATACTGTACATATTATTACGATAATAAACAAAGAGTCAATAGTACAGTGTAACTAAAAAGACATAGTTAAAAAGAATTTCACTTCACGTTCCATTAAAAGCATTAATCTTTGCTTTACAGGTGTCACTTTACAGGTTTTTTCTATGTTTAAAAATGCATTTCAAAAAGTTAACAACGTGATAACAAGTGGTTTCCGAGTCTAAAAACTGAAGGCGCAGCATGGGGGGGGGCGGCACTGTCTAACACCCCACGATTTTAACAATGATAGTAGCCAAAGTTTGTGATGATCATTATAAAATTTGCAGAACAGGACAGTATGTATGGTAGACTGCACAGATTTATCGTCACAGGGGCAAAGGCCTAGAATTGGGTCCCAAGCATTCATCGTGGGGAAAGCTACTAACCGATGGAAAAGGTTTAGTCTGAATCTGGTTAGTAGAAGTCTATCGAAAATACCTATTTCAAGCGTTAAATGGGGCTGGATGGTAAAGGTAGTCTGGACCATGATTGCGTGTTGGACAGAGGCTTTCCCTATTTCGCTGGCGAGCCTTAAGCTATCTAAATGGCTCAAGGCCATTTCTTTCAGATCTTTCTTAGATATCTCACTGATCTTTGCCGGTATGAGGTAAAAAGTCTCTAGGCCTAGGTCTGTGAGAAAGTTTCTAATGTAGGCAAGCCATCTTATTTTTAGTGAATGATCTAATGCCATTGAATCAGCCACGATACCCTTGGTTAGCGTGTTTTTATCAGAGGTCTAGATACGTCGCCATAATAGCAACGGTTGGATTTTTGCCAGGTCCTCTATGTGTGGTATGCCTAGTTCTGTGTGGCACGCGTATATTGAAGATGGTCTTGGTGCTGCAAGGAGAAACCTTAAGAATGAGTTTTCTGCAACCTGTAAAGCAGTAACATCCGCGTGCCCCCAGACGCCGGCCCCATACAGTGCAGTTGTCTGGCATTTAACACTGTAGATTTTCAATAATTCCAAGGGCGACCGTTTGCCCAGTTTTTGTGAAAAGGACATCAGGGCTGCTATAGCTCTCTTGAAACAGTGTTTCCTAGCCTCGACTGCCACTTTCCAAGTCAGTTTTTCATCTATTGTGATGCCTAGATAAGGGTACTGGGCCGTCACTTCTAATTTTTGATTTTTGAGCAATAGGTCCTTGGGCCGTTTTCTCCCTGTAGCTGCCGCCATTACAAAGGTCTTCTTAATGTTAATGTGGAGGTCAAGACTGCCCATGAAGGCCGAGTACCTGGAAAGTGCCTTCTGTAATTCGCGCGGGGTCCGTGCCAGTACGACAGCATCGTCTGCATAGAGCAGAGCGGGAATCGGGCGTTGTTTTACTTGCGGGAGGTCCTGGGCACCCCTCAGAAGCTCCACCTCCAAGCTGTTTGTATAGAGGGAGAATAAGAAGGGGGCCAGGAGGCAACCTTGCCTGACTCCAGGCTCTACTCCAAAAGATGCCGACAACTCGCCCTTCGCACCGAAACGGACTCTCGCGGAGGCCTTGGACTATAATTCCCTCAAGAAGTTTAAGAGTGGGGGATCCACTCCCATTTGTGACAGTACAGACCAAAGCTTCGTGTGGGAGACGCAATCGAAAGCTGTTGACAGGTCCACATACACCATATAGAGTCTGTCCTGTTGTGCGTGAATATATTTTCTCATAATCATAGATAGATTTAAGGCCTGTTCTACTGTCCCAAAGCCTTCCCGGAAACCGAATTGTAAATCGGACAGGACACCCCTTTCTTCCGCCCACTGCTGGAGTCGCTCGAGGACGACCCTGCCAGCTACCTTGCCCAGCGAGTCCAGCAGTGAAATAGGGCGGTAGCAGGCAGGGTCCTGGCGATCTCCCTTTTTGAAAATCGGGACCATAACGGACTTAGTCCAGGACTCCAAAAGCCCCTTTTTTGCAGCTGCCGTACATACCCTGGTAAGTATAGGGGCCCAGAGATCTGCGTTCTGTTTGAAAAAGTCCACTGGGACACCATCAGGCCCTGGAGCTTTTCCATTTTTACTTAATTTTAAAGCCAATAGGACCTCAGAAATATCAAACTCTATGGGAATGGGGTATACCACAGCTGCGTGAGTTTCATCATCGCTTTCTATGTATGTTTTCCTTTTTTGGAAGATTTGTGAAAAATGGGATACCTAAAAAGCCTCTTCTATAGCGACTTCGATTTTTGGAATGTTATCATCAACCAGAAATGGGGACCTTACTACTCTCCAAAAGGCCTCGCTGTTTTTATCAAGGGCACTTTTGTGTAGTTCATCCCACAATGCCTGTTTTAATTTGGCCTTTCTCTGGTTCCGCGCAGAGAGGTATTCTTTTCTGAGTGCGGCAATTAGCTGAGGATCTCTATCATCTTAATTCAGGGCCACTTTTAATTTGGAATGAGCCAATGTGCAGTCATGGTTAAACCAACCTTTCTTGTTCGAAGTTTGAGCTTTTGGTTTCGCTGTGAGAAGGCTCTTAATTTTGTCTAGAATTATGGAGAAGTTGCTTAAAACTTCCTCCTCTATCACCGTTGGGTCTAGGCATTTTATAATATGGGAATAGACGGATTTAATCAGCTCTTCAGTAATTTGTCCAGGCTTTATCTTCCCCCATTTTAAAATGTACCCATTTAGCTGACCCATGTATAGTTTATTCTGACTCAGGGCTTTTGCTATCGTTAGGGGAAGGGATTGTTGATGAATTAGGTTCAGTTCTAATTTAATGGCTGAATGGTCACTTAGTGTGTTAGGTAGAACCTCAAAGTGCTTGGCTCTATTCAACAGTCCAACCGATAATAGAATATAGTCGACTGTTGAGTAGTGACCCCTCCCCACATATGTTGGCTCTAGCCGGTTGGTGTTACCGTTCAGACTGTTGACTATTTGAAGATCCAGGTCTGATAGCAAGTCATTCATCGTAGTACCCAGTTTGGTATGACGGAAATGGGTAAGGGGGTTACCCTTCTCAGTCGCCATCCCAGCGCAATTTTTTCCGAAGTGGGGGCAGTGATATAGATTTAAGTCCCCCCCCCCCTGACCCCCCCCCCCCCCCTGTCCCCCCACCCCCCATAGGAAGAAAACAGCACCCTTGCCTGCTTTAGCCTGTCTAAGATTGGAGAGTTTCTCATTAAGGTTGGATACCACCCTCAGAAACTGTCCTTCCTCCAAGTTATTATAAAAATTAATAAGGAAAACTGTCTCATTTTTGGGTAGGGAAAGGGAGAGAAGCTGAAAATTAACATCCAGATCAACACTAGTTATTTTTATTTGCTGGATAGTGTTTGCTATGTAGATATTTAATCCCCCCTTTGGCCTGCCCATAGTCCCTATTAATGCTGGGGAGAAATACGTCCTAAATCCCAGGAGGTGGAGTTCCGTCAGTGACCATGTCTCCTGAAGGCAGACAATTTGTTGTCTATTTAAGAAGCTCATGGCACTCCCATCTTCGATCTTGGGGCGAAGTCCAGCGATGTTCCAAAAAACGACGCCCAAAGCTTGGGCGTCCCCCCTGGGAACATCACCAGTATGTGGTTCAGAGGGAAGGTCCGGCTCCACTGACTTTAACCTCGAGTGGTCCTCTGCCAGTGATGGTCAATCAACTGACTCTAGACCACTGTACCTATTCATCGTTGGTATTCCGTTCCAGCCCTCCCAGCATGGTGGCACTCTATAGTTACCTCTCTGATGTTGTCGTTCCCACTCTTCCCTTTCTCTGCCCCGATATCGAGGTCCCACTGTATGCCAGGATCCATCGTAATGGGAATTGTCACGATATCTGGGGGGTAAAAGAAGGAAAGGCGCTTTGTTCCTATTCCGCCATTTAAGCTCGGGTGTTCCCACGAGCAGATATGGTCAACTAATCTGGGATCTTCAAAGGTAATTAAGACGCAGTCACCCTGTATTGTTTTTCTGCCATGCCCTACCCAAGGGGCCCTTCTAACCATCAGAATTCTAGTTGAGCAATAGGGCGGGGGTGGCCGGTTCGTACTAAGCCAGTGTTGAGCCTTATTCTTTAGTGACCAATTTGGTTCGGAATTTTGGTCCGCCAGTTCTGGAACGCCAGTCATTACGACGACAAAGGGACTCGCTTCTGGCGGGAGGTTGACGGAAAATCTTCCGTCAGACGGTTCTCTCTCCCATCCCCTGTTCAGTTGTCTTGATGGTGTTTTTGGACCTATGTTGGTATGTTCCGGGTTAGTATTAGTGGTGGTGTTTGGAGTATTGGTTGATGGCTTCGCTATTATCTTGTTTTTGGCCACTATGGCTTGGCTTGGTTTGGCTATTGCCCCTGGGAGGGTCGATTTTTTATTTTGGGCAGTGGGGGTAGAGCAGGAGTGCTTGCCTCCCACTACTTTTTGTACTCCCTGGTTTGGGTTGGATTTTATCAAGGCTGAAAGTTCGGCTAGTGCTTTTTCTATCTTAGACAATCTAGCTTGTAATGGTGTGAAAGTTTGCTTTAATAAGTCTCCGATTTTTGATAGCAGTTGGATGTTGGAATTATCGTCTGCCTTCTGGCTTAATGGTGTGTTGGATGCAGTTTCTACACTAATAGGGGGAGGGGTATCATGTGGTGTATGATGTATCATCACCGTATGAGTATCCCGGTCTTCTATCAAAGGGGTACAGGGGGGCTTCTCTACTGTCTTGGTTGGAGGTTAAATAGGTATTTTTGTTTTTTGGTTTGTTGGGCCTGCGGGTTTCTTTTTCCTTATTGCTCCCTCTCTCCTCCTTCTTGACTACCTTATCTCTTCAGGGGTAGTTTGGGGCACTAAATCTGGGGTCTTTTCTAGATCTAAAATTGATTGTGTTTCAGAGAGCTGTGAGACCGATAGGTCAACTGTGTTAGGTAAACTCTGCCTTTGACCCCCACCTTCACTCCGTCTTGAATCCCTACAGTGATCCGGCGTTCTTGCGTTGGCCAGGTGGCCCATGGAGGATCTTTTAGCGTTGGCTAAATCTTGAGATACTCTACGCTCCATGAGCGAGATACTCTGGTCTATAAACGAATTAGCCCTGGTAATGAAACTATCTATAGGACCTATGAGTTGCCCTTCCTTTGCAGCAGTTTTGCTTCTGCTTCGTGTGGACATAATGCAAATTTAAGAAATATTAAAAATAGGATAGAGAGTGTGAGCAATAAAATGTGGCAGTTCCTAATATTGGTTAGGGCAGATAAAAAATACACAAACAGTTCGGAAGATAGTCCTGGGTGATAGAAGTTTTTAGGGGGGTGGCCCAGCCCGGTCCTAAGCGGTCTCTAACGGGCTACAACAGGCCCGCCCTTGGCCCGGGCTTCGCCCGGCGCGTCCCGCGCAGCGGGGTTAGTGGCCGGCTTAAATAGGGAGGGAGATATCCGGGGGGCGTGTCCTGCAGGGAGAGCGGCCCAGGTGAAAGAGATTGGGCACACAGGGACTCCTGGGAGATGAAGTCCCTGCTTCACCGCTCGCAGCCCTGCTCCGCCGCAACACAGCCCACAAAGTTCCTCCTCGGATGTGCAGTGCCTTAAACAGCTCCCGCTGGTGACAGATGCGCTGCGGGACCCGCGCAGCGGGTACGGCGAGCGGTAGAGGGTTTGACGATGGCAAAGCAAAGAAGCAGCAGCTAGGGTCCAGCCACAGCGTTCGAAATATCAAGGTCGGTGTCAAAATGAGCAGAGTGCATTTGCCCTCTGCAACATTAAAAAAAAAGTGTGCAAACACAAAGGGAAACGCACTACAGAGTGAGGATACACGTAATAGGCCAATACTCCAGGCGAGGAGCAAGACACAAGAAGGTGGGTCATATAACGCTAAGCACCAATATGGAAACAAGCTTTTCAGAAGGACCCACTTTAACCAAATAGGCAGCATGAGCGTGGCCAAAGCTCATAGAAGTGCATACAGCATGTGCCCTGCTAGGCTCAACCTCAAAATGTAGGCAGAGTTTAAAGGTAAAAACCTGAGTTTATTTAGGACTTCCATTTGGTGACCAACCTATAATAAGGCAGTTACGATAAAAGACACATAGGTCACTGAAGTATCGTGAAAGAACTACCAGTGAACAGCACAGATCAACTACATATTCCTCACAGAATTTATTTTCCCAAGTTGGCACCTTGCATAAATGCACTTAAAGTGTTGCCTATATTTTGATAAAACTCCACCAGTCTTCCAAATCTGCATTCATAGAATAAAAAAACAATCTGTGGCCCGTTTAACCCTACTAATAAAGAAACACAAATGTAAGAGTCTCCAAGGAACTTGAACAGTACATGTTTTAATGTTTGTACACACATCATTTAACTTTATACAAATCTCTCTTCAAAGTTGGAAAATCAAACAAAATGAATGTGTGCGGTTTAGTATTCAATTAGGCAACTGCTTCATCTATATAGTGTCCATATGCACATAACTTTCCCTCGGAACCATGCTGCCCATTCATCCATACAGCTGCACCTTCAGCATCTTCAGCTGGGGCCAGATTTTGATGAAGGGGATTAGACGAATAGTCACAGAGATGAAGACTTTAAGCATAAAATGGTTGCAGTCCTTTTGAGACCAACCAGGACAGGACCTGTGGAGAGCCATCCGGGTTCTCCGCAACACTGTTGCAATTTTAGCACTCCTCAGGTCAGGCTCGCCCCGAGGAGATAAATAAACTGGAAGGGGTACGCTCGAGGTCTTTGCCCACACTACAGGCTAACCGTGTGTGTTTGTATTCTTTGGGGTCGTGGGTAGGCCTTACTGAACGGGGCAGGCCAGACATCACATTGGCGACGAGGTTGATGCCCAACCAGCACCTCGCCCACTCACCTTGTCCTTCTTTCCTGCTGTGATCGGCATTGGTCCACAGCGCAGAATCACTGCACGCAAGGTGGAAGACGCCTCCCAGTCATCGGTGCCAGCCGCGAGCATCTGAAGCCAGCCACACATCCCGGACAACGTCAGAGGTCTCGATAGCACTGTGGACTCCACAGGTGGGTGTGTCTCCAGCGGCCCGCTCCACCCCTGCCAACTCTCTCCCAGGCTCTGGACACCGGCAACTGCTAAATAGGCCCTGCCCAGCAGGTGCACGACACCTGAGTACCAGCTGTGAGCCGCGCTGAGCAGCCAGGCTGCTCCTGTCTCCTGCCACGTGGGAGTTCGGCAGAGACCGCGGCGAAGAACTGCAATATTCCGGCGTCAGTGCTCTTCCTAAGTACACGACAGAGAGCACACGCCTTAAGGAAAAGAAAAGAGGTAAAGGGACATATAACACAATACAAAAAAAAGAAGAGAAAAGTAAAAAAAAAAAAATAGGGGGCATCTGTCATCATACAAGAGGCCAACATGAGCACAACCCCTCAAGCGGGCGCGCAGGCCAGTGAAGAGACAGCATCACAGCTACTCTGCCGAGATGCCGCTCCCGCTGTTCAGCAAGCTCGCTGACACTGCGACGGCAGCCCCCAACTGGAAGTCCTGGGTAGGGCACCTCAACCACTACTTCAGGGGCACCAGGGAGATGGATGCAGCTGTTAAAAGATCGCTGCTTCTACACTACAGAGGGGGAGAACTCTATGACCTTTCCATGAACCTCCCGGACACAGGAGATGAGAACAACTTCAATCCGGCGGTGGGGGCCCCTTGACGGGCACTTTAACCCCTAAATCAACACAGTCTGAAACAAAGTCAGTTGATGTCCTATACGCCCGGCTGAGGAAGATCGCCAGCACATGTATGTTCCAAGATCAGTATGTGCCCGGATCATCCAAGGGTGCCGGTCAGTGCTGCTACGAAGGCTGATCCTGCGACAACCCAGAATGTCCCTTGACAACATCTTGCTACAGGTGAGGTCCCACGAACTGTCCAACTCCTGGGCAGATGAAATGGAGGTAGCCCTAAACAGACGTGATATCGCATCCAGCGACTCCCGACAAACTAAGGAGGAAAGGGTGGAGGCCATTCAGAAATGCCTGAGCCAGGCCCAAAGACTCTGGGGAATGGGTCCTGTGGGAATTTTGAGAACGAACACTCAACAAGAGGCCCCTGCTATGCCAAAGGGAAGACCTGTTTCCGGTGCGGGAAACTGAACAACTTCGCTAAAGTCTGCCAGAGTGGGAAATCCGGGGCGACCTTCACCAGGCCACGTGGGCCCCCATCCAACCTCAGACAGCTGTCACTCGAGGAGCACAATGCCAAAAAAGGCACTGAACCCCCAGGGCATGGCAGTGACATGGAGGAAGAAGACGGCAACATGTTTGTTGTGTCTGTCGCTGGCCTGCTGACCGACTGCAGCCCCCCCATGTGCCTCTGAGTAGCCAGGTCTAAGGTAAAAGTGCGCATTTACACCGGGGTATTGGTGAATGTAATGGACTCAGAGCAATATAAATGCTTCACACCACGCCTCCCCCTCTCTCTCTCCCACGAGCTTAAGGATCTACATTTACGGCAGGACCCGCCCACTGCCTCCGAGAGGAATAATGGAGGTAGAGGTGGTCAACGACAAGCATGCTATGTGGGCCAGATTCCACATGACTGAAGGAAAGAAAGGCCCTCTCCTTAGCTGCCACATGGCAGAGGACCTGGGCTTAGTTTTCTTTGACAATCAAGTCCACGACTCCCAAGCTGATGTCATCCTGGGGCAGTTTCTTAAAGCTATTCAAAGGACTGGGGAAACTCAAGGGGAAGCAGTTCAAGCTACATATTGACTCCTCGATCAGGCCGACCTTAGAACAGAAGGGTGCCTTTCTACCAATGGCCACGGGTACAGGAGGAGTTGAAGAAACTTCAGGATCTCGGCATCATTGAATGAGTCACAGGCCTGACCCCGTGGGTGTCACCCCTAGTCATCGCCCCAAAGCCCAAACAGCCGGGGCCTATCCGGCTGTGTGTTGACATGCACCTTCCCAACCACGCCATGATGCAGGAACGACATTGAACACCCACCTCGGATGATATCATGGCTGATCTCAAAGGGGGAAGTAGTTCTCAAAACTCGATCTAAATGCTGGCTACCATAAGCTGGAACTTGCACCGGAGTGTAGATACATCACCACATTCTCCACGCACGTGGGTCTGAGGAGGTACAAGCGGCGAGCTTCGGGGTGTCGTCCGCATCAGAGGTTTTCCAAAATGCCATCTGGGAGACCCTATCTGGTTTACAGGGAGTCATAGCTCAGCGGCAATATCCTGGTGTTCTCAAAAACTCTGGAGGAACATCAAGCACACTTCCGGGCCGCACTCAAATGACTGGAAGCCAGTGGCCTCACACTCAACAAGGAGAAGGGCTCATTTTATCAGGAATCCATAGCTTTTTTCGGATGAATCTTCTCGCGAGCCGGACTCCAGGTAGACCCGAAAAAGGCTGACGCCATTCGAGCAACTCAAGTACACACCACTCCGAGTGAAGTCTGCAGCTTTCTGGGAATGGTCACGTACTGCGGTCACTTCATTCAAAGGAGGCACTGATGGACAAGACAGTGATGGTCTACTTTCACCCGAAAAGGAGCACTGAACTAGTGGTCGATGTGAGCCTGGTCGTCCTGTGGGAAGTCCTCCTCCAAGAAAGTAAAGTGTTGCCTGTTGCCTATGTCAGCAGAGCACTTTCAGACACTGAGACGAAGTACGCCTGAAGTGAGAGGGAGGCACTTGCCAGCAAATGGGAGTGTCTTCACTTTCATCTATATCTGTTCGGACATGATTTCCGGGTGGTTAATGACCACAAACGTCTGTTCCCCCTGGTCTCCGGATCGTCCAAGTTGGCACCTCCCAGGATAGCAAGGTGGGCTGTCCAGCTCCAAGCATATCGTTCTGCGGTCGTAGTACACCCAAGATCCGGAAATCCTACGGACTACCTCTCAAGGCATCCAGTCACGAATTACATGTTGCAACTGCAGGCTGAAAAGAGCGCACAGAAGAATTCCTATGGATAGTTTCGCAAGAGGCATGCCCCTAGGCATTGACACTGGAAGAGATCACTGCCGCCATGACCCTGGATAACAACCTGGTGAAAGTCAAAAAGGCACTGCAGTTGAGAGGGTGGCAGCACTTCCTAGATGGAGCACGATCCCTAAACACTGAGGATCATGAGGCAAGGCAGCAGCTGTGGAGAGTCCGTAATGAACTAAGTGAAGGGATGCATGGAGTCATTCTGCGTGCCCATGCTGTCATCATACCGGGCAAGCTACAGGGTCAGGTTGTAGATCTTGCACACGTCTGACACCAAGGGATGGCTAACACCAAAGCACGCCTCCATAGCAAATTGTGGTTCCAGGGATGGACGTCCTAGTGGAAGAAATGATTTGGAACTGCCACTCATGCACAATCACCAGTAGTGACCGAACTCTGGCCCCGGTCAACATGGAGGAGCCCTGTCCAAAGTGTGTATCATCTTCAGGAGCTTCCCTGATTACCGCAGCACCGTCGTCCTGATGGATTCACTCACCAAGTTCTCTGTTGCCGAGGTGGTGTGTTCCACAGCACTCGCTCAATTCCAAGCAGTCTTAGACAAGACATTTGCACTACTGGGCCTCCCCAATGAGATCAAATCAGACAATGGGCCCCCATTGCAGGGCTGGAAGTTTCAAGAATACCTAGCAAGAAAGGCCATCGGACACCGGAAATTACTCCCCAGTGACCGCAGACAAACGGGGAAGTCAAGTACTTCATGCGGACACTAAACAGGGTGCTGAGAATTGGAGTGGAGAAGGGGGAAGAGGCAGAGAGTTTGCTCCACAAATTCCTGAACGCATATTGCCAAACACCGCACCGCAGCACCCGCTGCACCCCCTCCCATCTGCTTTTCCGCCTTGCCCTGCGAGATGTCATCCAGACAGATCCAGCACGGCATCCAGCTGAACTAGACTGCAAGGCTACTCAGGCCTGAGGCCTTATGAGCCTGAGGTATGGAAAGTTATCACCGTCCACGGGACCATGATCTCTGCCAAGAGGGGCACGCGGCTGGTGACCCGAAATGTGTTGTGGTTCAAGAAGGTGGCCAGTCCTCCATCCGGTCAAGATCAACTGAAGATCCAGAAATGGAAAGCAAACCATTCGTGGGGGTACGGTGAGCGGAAGA
Organism: Lissotriton helveticus; assembly: GCF_964261635.1. Taxonomy (NCBI): domain Eukaryota; kingdom Metazoa; phylum Chordata; class Amphibia; order Caudata; family Salamandridae; genus Lissotriton; species Lissotriton helveticus. Next base: position 675,440,417 of record NC_136057.1, read on the forward strand.
TGTTTTCTCACCCCTGGCCTCTCTTCCAGTCGCCGTCCCCCCCCCACGGTTTACTTTCCACCACCCCCTCCGTCTACAGTCACCTACCTTTTTACTTTCCACTTCCCCTCCATTTCCTTGCTTTCGCTCCACAACTCCACTGTACACTCTTCAAACTGGGTTTTGACCCACGGTCATACTTCCTACCTTTTGCACCGCCTCTATGGCCTTTTTCTAATGTCATGAGTGAATCACTATGCACGTGCTACTATGTACAGCCCTGAGGAAGCCTCAGGCCGGATGGTGAAAACACATGTTGGCTATGAATGTTCTTCTACTGTGATGAAGCACCATTAAATAAAGTGGAATTGATTCCAACGAACCAGTGACCTCTCTTACTCGTAAAGACACATCGACCAGTTCTACTACATTAATGGGGAAAGGGTTTCCCATTGTCAAAAACGAGTACCCCTCCCCCCCACCCACAGATCAGCTCTAATATTATAGGTTTACTGAGGCTCCAGGCCCATTACCCCTCACCCTATGAAGACGAAGTGAGCTTTCACCACCGAGGCTACAATTGAGCTGGGATGGAGGAATAAAGTGATAGAGACATAAAAAGTGAGTTTGGGTCAGGGTGTGAGAGTAAGATAGTGTTTCTGCAACGAGTAGGTTGCCTGTTCTGTGTTCCATGGTAACTTGAACGGATACTGTCTCTATTGTACCATGTTTGTTTGTAAGGGAAGCGTGACCTGCGGCTGCCCTACTCAACCCATCTGTTCTGTACAAGAGAAGCATGCACTCTTGCTGAACATAATGCGCCTGCACTGGGTGTTAATCAAGATTGAGAAAACATGTTCAGTCTACAAAAAAACAAAACTGTTGGTTTTGTCAATGCTTCTTTTTACCATGTCATGCATGCGGGGAAGCAGATTGCTATCCTCTGCCTTTTTACTGCCTTTTTTACTCTGGTACCACAATTATGGACAGTGAATCGCATGATAGTAATAGAATCCACTACATCGCAAGATCAGTATATAATTACTTTTCTAAACGCCACCTATACTTACCTTCCAATGTACTATCCAATGTATGTATCTGTGGAGTGATAGTGTGATGTGGTAGGTGATGCAGAGGATACATTATTAAGCCGATATTATCGACCTCAGTATAGTAACCTACAACCCATTTGATGGTACCTCTTACTCTCCTCAGAACCCCTACATTTTATTCCTCCCTGTCTATTCTCTGCTTGTGATAATGATGACAGGTTCCGCACGAATCTTCATAGGACTACTTAAACATTTTTCTTGAATGACCTAAAACCACTCTGCAACACCATCTAGAGGACAATCCTTGTGGATACACTGTCATCTAATTTCTATTACTGACCAGAAGTTGTCAAACATGGATATCTGAATTTTATAGAATAGCGTGTGGTTTACATTGTTATATTTTTCTCAAGGAGGTAGGCAGTGCTGTTGTCACGAGGAAGGGGAAAGAACCTAAAGCATGCTTTCTCAGTGGTGAGCATTACTTCCTAAGGTAAGTTACTAGGGTACTCTTAATGCAGTAGTTGAGGAGCCACGCCAGTTGCTTTGAATGTATTACTTCATCATATCAAAGGACGTACATCCCCACCGGCCCTGCGGCCCACACAAGACATTTAGGAATGATGTTTGACCCAAATCTTTCTTTCTCTACGTAAACAATCAGTTTGTTTAGCTAAACTTAGATCCCTGAGAAAGATTTTGCATCTGATCCCAGGAGAGGCTCACCAGACAGTGGTTCACACCTTGGTAACCTTCAGTGTAGACTACAACAAGAGAATGAGAGGCAATATGATCACAAAAGCCACGAGTCAGAAAATACGTATCAATCACATCTCTAATGACACTACGGCCTAGCCATCGGGCGACACTTAAAAAGGCGGCTAAGTTAAGCATCACTCCCGCGACGCTAGAACGTTGGTATAAGGGTACCCCCCTCCCTGGTCCACAAGGCTTTACAAAGCACCACATGTATGTGTGGCAGTGGGAGCCCCCCACCTCCTGAGTGACCTGGGGCGGTATTCTGGAGGCAGCCTGACCTCTGGGTATGCTGCTCTGACACTCCTGTGATATGCTGACACTGTACCACCCCACAGTGAGCAGGGGATCTTGCCCACACTTCATTTACTGACCACCGCATTACCACACACCAACATCTGGGCTGGACACGTGGAAAACTGCTCACACCTCTGTCGCGCCCTGGGTGTCACACCTCCCTGGGTGCAGGCTCTGCTTTGGCTCTGCAAGGCAGACTAGTGCATGAACCTACAAACACTGGACACTGTACCTCAACTGTGCTGCTCCTGCTGCGATTCGTGACAGCCCACTCCCAGTCGCATGCCACACATGTCTGGGTGACATCTCAGCCATGGGAAATCTGTGGTCCTCTGCTGTGATGCAGCCGCCAATCTCTGCCCGACCCACCTCCTGCGGCTTTGGCATTGCAAACGGAGAATGACTCTGCCCTCTCCACATCAGACAAGTTAGATAAAGTACTAGCAGCAACTGAGTACTCTAGAGTCCCCATGGAAACCAGGTTTGGCTCACTCGCTATAGACTTTAACCTCCTCCGTGATGACCACTGCAAACTAGCAGATAAAGATGTCAGACGGGGAGAAGGCGCAGTCTGCCATTCAACCTCTAAAAAAAAGATAACCAGGGCACGATCAAAGATCTGCAATGCCAAGTAATACACCTAGAGAGCAGGCAGAGAACCTAGAGGAACACTCTCTCAGGAGCAACATTTGTATCCTGGGGTTTCCAGAGGGAATTGAGGGGGCAGACCCTATATCCTACCTAGAGATCCGGTTCAAAACCTTTACCCCGGCCTCTGATCTCACCCCCTTCTACTCCTTGGAGCGGGCACAGCAGGTCCCAGTGAGATGACTGCCCCGAGGCTCCCCACACCATGCTATGCTAGAAAAACGACTTCACTTCAAAGATCAGGATGCAATACTCCATGCTGCCAGGACCTCTCTGAAAGGAAAACAAAAATATGTTGTTCCCTGATTACACTCAAACTGTACCGGGCCAACCTTCTTCATTCCTCAAGGCCAAGCGCAGGCTTTGCCAACGAGGGATCCGGTTCAACCAACACTTTCTTTACTGATCCCAGGGAAGCATGGGACTGGGCAGACCAGCCCCAGAAAGAACCAGTGGTGAACCATGCGGAGTCTACATCAGGCTCTAACGCCTCATTTAGAAAACAATGGAGAAAGAAACATAGCAAAACACCAACAAGGCCTTCATCACAGAGACCACTGACCAGCTCCCCTGATCTAGAACAAATTATTGTAAAACGCAGGCGAGCCATACAGGTTGCAGCAAACCTAGGACCGAATCTTGCAACCACGGACGATGAAAAAGGCCTGAAATCTTCACTTCTGAAGAAGACTCCCTCCACTCTGACAACTCTCGGACTGGCTTGCAGTGCCCTACACAGGTGACACCAAAGATGGCGGTCACCGTCATCTGATCACCTTGCATGGACTATCTCAGCTAAAAATTGCATATACACTACTATAGCACTTACATACTTACGTAGCTCATAATCCTAGGCACTGTAGGGCCTCTAGGCTTCTCTGCACAATGCACATTTGAAGCCTCACCCCACGATACACTAAGGTACAATCACCATGCTTTGTTTGGGCATACTGCTAGTTACGGTAGGCCCCCATATTGGGATTCTTTTCCTCCCCATTTATCATTGATGCCCTACACTCCTCCTTCCCACACAACTATATGCCATGGTGAGCGCACTACATAGGATTCTGTGGTTGTAGACGAGGGGATCGGGGGATGGACTCCCGGAGCACTTCACCCACACCGTACATATGCAGTCATGGTTCCCATGGCTGACATTCAATCCCTCACGCTAAACATTTGCAGCTTGCACTCAGCCAGGAAAAGATACTCTGTTTACTCTTACATCGAGCGCCAACAGGTACTGATCGCTTTTCTACAAGAGACATACATCACATCAGGAGAATTGGAATAGTTGCGCAAGCAATGGAGCGGCACCCTATCCCACACGAGGTACTCCGCATTCGCGTGGGGCACCTTAGTGTGGGTTCGTCCCGTCTCCCTTTTCAAGAAACATACAGAATGATAGACACGGAGGGACGATATGCCTTCCTTGAAGGCCACCTGGACGGTCGACTAGTCCTCCTTGGCAGTATATATCCACCCAATAATGATTAGGGGAAATTTTGGAACACCATCTATACCCCACTGTCCCACTACGCAACATCATTATGGGTATTGAGTGGAGACTACAATTGTGTACTTGATTTAGCCTTAGACAGATCTCATCCCTTTGCCATGCTACCCCTGCACGCACAGACAGAACAGTTCCAAGCCTGAGCACAACAATTGCCACTCTGCCTTCCCACATCCCGAGTTTACTCCTTCCACTCCATTCCACATAACCTACATGTGCGACTGGACTGTTTTCTCAGCTTTCCTACTCTAATATCTATGATACAGCACACAGACTACCTGGAGCAGATAGTATCAGATCATGACGCTCACGTCATTGACTTTCAACGGGCAACCCACTCACCACCCACACCCACCTGAAATTTACCACGCAACTGCCTTGAGGACCCAGTGTTCCAGAAAGAACAGGAAACTTGTATCCGACGATTTTTTACAGAGATCCATAACACAGCATTCACTAGCACACTGAAATGACAAACCTTTAATATGGTTGTCAGAGGAGCCTATTTCCAGCAAATCGCTGGGTTTCGCAGGACACTAGAGAGGGATATAGAGAAGGCTGAGCAGCAGCGGTTGCCGACCCTGCATTTGTCTCATAACTGGCAGATTCCAAGTATGTGGCTCTCCTCAAGAGTCTGCAACTTTACAGCCTACATCGCTAGGGTAATTCAAGAGGGCAACAAACCTGGCAGATTCTTTGTGTGGCTTATACGACAATAGTCTGCGACCCTTCCCATTACCGGAGTAGTGGATTGCACAGGGGCTACGGTTCGCACTCAAACAAATATACTGCAAGCTTTTTAGCAGTATAACGCTGCCATATACGAAGCGCTCCTGAACACCCTAAATGACCGACCAGATGACTTGCGAGTTGGATCCCTTAGTACAGCCTTGGGACCCCGTCAGAGGTCGCACCATGACTCGCCCTTTTGCCGCCTCCCTTACTTGTGGCCTACTCAATGTCCGTTCTCTTGTAAAACATCATGCGGAAATTGCATTGTTGATAGACTCTTTACATCTTGACGTTCTCTTCGTAACAGAGACCTGGACAAATTCTAACTGTGAAGTAGAGCTTGGATGGGCCTGCCCGTCGGGGTACCTTATAAAACATTCGCCTAGAACAACTGGCAGAGGTGGTGGACTAGGTTACATTTTCAGAGATTCAATCGCGTTTACACAGCTGGAGGTGAAGGAGGTAGCAGGGTTTGAGCTCATGGGTTTTTCCATCATGGTCCAAGGCGGTACCTTGGTGGCGGGTCTTTTATGTTATAGACCACCCTCACCAACCTCCATGGATGTCCAGCCTCTGATTGACCTGATTTACGACCTCTCAAACTCCCACTCTAGACTATTAGTGTTAGGTGACTTTAACCTTTGGCCTTCTGGCCCTCAAGATCTGGCGTATAGAGAACTATGCCAAGCATATAGCAATGTACAACTTGCACAGCTGGTTAAGGCACCTACTCATGCTAGAGGACATACTCTAGATCTTGTATTTGCCAACAGTGAGTTAGTCTCTGTGGGAGAAGTCATGGCTCAATGCTGGACCGACCATTCTTTGGTTCTGCTGTCTGTCCTCTTACCTAGTACACGGAAGACGGGCGGCCCAGGTGCTGTTAGGACTGGCAGGCAGTGGTCTCGTCTTTTGAAATCTTCAACTAGACCTACCTTGCTGTCTAGGCCCTTTGTGGTGGAGGACAATGTGGATAAAAGTTATCAGGTCTTCTGTCAGCAGATTGTAACATCTCTGGATAAACTGATCCCTCTAAGAAAAGCGGGGGACAGACCTAGAAGAACCAATGCCTGGTTTACGGAGGAGCTGGGCCAGCAAAAACTTCGCTGTAAGCAGGCGGAACGACTCTGGAGAAGAGAATATAGGGAAGCTAACAAGGTTGCATATAAAGCGACCTTGCAGGAATATAAGATCCAGCTGAAAAAAGCCAAGGCCCAGTTCTTGGCGGACACTTTGACCAGAGCCGCCAATAAATCGCAGGTATTGTTTAAATTGGTAAACAACCTAGCCCACCCGCCTTGTGCTGCCTCGACCATTCCCATCTCCCAGGACTTGTGTGATTCGGTGGCTGATGCGTTCGAGGAGAAAATTAGGAAAATTCTGAGTGGACTTCAGAGTTCTGCTCAGTTAACATCTTCCTTGTTCTCCCCGATAGAATCACCCGTCATGGTGGCCCAGCTGTCCTGCTTTCCGTGCCCCTCCTTGGAAGAATTTTGCCTTCTGGCAAACGGTGTGTCCTCAGGATCACCACTTGATCCTATGCCTCACAAAATCTGGAAGGCTTTCCAAAATGAGCTGTTCCCGCCGCTCCACACTATCTGCTGTCAGTCACTAAGTACAGCAGTGGTTCCAGAAAGCTGGAAAATGGCAATTGTTAGACCTTTGCTGAAGAAGGCTTCTCTGGACCCCTCAACTCCGGCCAATTACAGGCCCATCTCGCTCTTGCCTTTTATAATAAAGGTTGTAGAGAAGTGGGTCACAAGAACTCTATCCAGTTTCCTGGAAAACAACTCCTGCTTGGACACATCACAGTTCGGCTTTAGGCCGGCGCATGGCACGGAAACTGCATTGGTCGCCGTGTTGGACGATCTACGAGCGCGAGTCGACATGGGCAAATCAGCATTTTTAGTGCTGCTTGACATGTCGGCCGCGTTCGACACGGTGGACCATGCAGTATTGCTGAGCCGTCTGCAGATGACAGGAGTAACTGGCTTGGCTTTGAGTTGGATTACATCCTATCTTAGTGACAGACAGCAGGCAGTGGCTTTACCACCTTATCAATCTGCCACTCACCGTGTGGAACAAGGCGTCCCCCAGGGATCGGCGATCAGCCCAATTTTATTCAACTTGTACCTCCAACCTCTGGTCGCTTTGATAAAGTCATTCGGCATATCGGTCATCAATTATGCCGATGACACCCAGTTGATTTTCTCATTTGAGGGCGCCAAGGCTGTGTCAATAGACACATTTCATCGCTGTATGTCGGCTACAGCCGAGTGGCTGTGCGCGAACTCGCTCCAATTTAACAGCTTAAAAACGGAAGTGGTTCACTGCTCCTTAGACCGCACACCGCGCCCGCTTCCGGACGACTTTTGGCCTGCCTCTATTCCTGGTACGGTAGAGGCCGCTGAGTCGGTCCGTAATCTGGGAGTCCAGTTTGAATTCAACCTGCAGCTTGATGCTTCAGTGAACAGAACCATAGCGACTTGTATGGGCCTACTCCGCGCCCTACGCAAGATTTTACCACTCCTCCCTGCAGAGGCTAGAACAGAAGTAGTGCGCAGTTCTATTCTTAGTCGTTTAGATTACTGCAACGCACTGCTTCTGGGGGCCCCAAAAATCTTAATCCTAAAACTCCAGAGGATACAAAATATGGCAGCTAAGCTGGCCCTAGCGCGTCCTCGATCCGCCTCCTCCACGGGAGCATTGGCTGATCTTCACTGGCTACCTGTCCAGCAGAGAATCTCGTTCAAGGCAGCATGTCTTGTTTTTAAGGCCCTGCACGGACAGGGGCCGACGCCGATTCAAAACCTTTTTTCTTGGTATTGCGCCACTAGATCCTTAAGATCCTCCTCCGCGTTTTTAGTAACGGTCCCAAGGATTAATAGAGTGAGGATGGGCGGCCGGGCGTTTGGTTTCACGGCCGCGACTCTTTGGAACACACTCCCGTTGGCGCTGAGGAGCAGACAGGATCTCCCTTCCTTTAAAAAGGATCTTAAAACGTTCTTGTTCCCAAGAAAAATGTAATGGCAGTCCTTGCTGTAGTACAGACGCAGTCTCAGCGCCAGGATACCCTTTGGGTGGCAGCCGCGCTTAACAAATAAATAAATAAATACATACATGACTTTGTGGGTGCCATTACTAGCCCTCACATTTCGCGCCCCACAAAGCTGTCCTTAGAGAGGGAGATTGCACCAGCAGAGGACAAGCAGGCAATCCGTGACCTCGCCTGGAAAAAAAAAACAGGCTTAGATGGTCCGCCCCTAGAGTAATGTCACATCTTCTCGTCCCTCCAGGCACCATTGCTGGTAACAATATGCTCAGCAGCCCTAAAAGAGGGTGAGTTTCCCCACTCGCTGCGTGAGTCCCTCTTTGTTTCTATCCCAGAAAGAGACCCTATACAATTGGTCTCATACCGACCCATCGCGATACTTTGAGTGGACTATAAAATATTAGGTAAACTACTAGCTGACTGATGTACCCAGATCCTCCCTGGCCTGGTCCATTCAGACCAAAAGGCTTTGTACCAGCTCACTGTACTTCCCATAATATTTACTGCCTCTTCCACATGCAGGATCAGGTGAGAGGATAATTCCAAAGAGCAGCCTGTCTCATACTAGACTTAGAGAAGGCATTTGTCACCCTGACCTGGCATTATGTGTTCACTGTACTCTCTTGTATAGGGATAAGACACAAACCCATGGCCTATACCAAATTGCTATATTCCAACCCAATTTACAGAGTTTGATTGGGCCGTGTAGTCTCAGCTCCTTTTCTGGAGAGACAGGGGACGAGACGGGGATGCCCGCTCTCCCTCCTATGATTTGCACTAGCCATGTAGCCCCTAGCCATTCGACTGCGCGAGGGGGGGCAGGAGTGGGGCATCCAACAGGCAGACAGGACATACAAAGTATCTTTATATGCAGACGATCTGCTCCTTTATGTGTTGGACATCAAAGCCAACCTCACGTCCATACGAGATGTGCTGGCAGAATTTGCTTCTGTTGCCAGGCTCCGAGCCAATTGGGCACAATCGACTATGTATATACTCAATCAAGAGCAGGAACCCCTAGATGTGTATCTCAGAGATATGAGCCTCGCCTGGCGTATGCAGGCAACGCACTACTTAGGGGTTTGCCTCTACCACGCCTCACTGGACCTCTTCAAGGGAAACCTCCATAGGGCCCTAGTCGGCATACGTGCCTAGGTGCACTTCTGGAGCTCCCTCCCACTGGCCCTCGTTGGCAAAATTGCACTGGCAAATTTTTTTATTTTGCCCCACTTCCTCTAATATTTTACAAACATCCCACTTATACCACTTAGTTCCTTCTTCAAGGAACTTGACACACTTCTATGTTCCCTCATTTAGGTATCTGGTTGCAAACGAGTCGCTCTAACCAAACTACATCTACTGATAGGTCAGTGAGGCCTGGGGGCTCTGTCATTTCAAGCCTATTTTTTGGCAGCAAAGGCCCACTGGTTGTCCCACTGGACAGCCAGGAGCTACCTAGCGGAGACTGGCTCGGAGAGCGGGTCCCTACCGGTGCCCGCGCTCCAGCAACTACTTCTCCCGGGGGCACAGCCCTCTTTCTCTTAGCCCCTGCAGGTGACAATGGCGAGGACTTGCATGGCTAAGATGCATCACCTCTCAGGGAAACTCAACTTTATACCATGAATCTGCCCCTAATAGGCATGCCGCGAGACAACGGTTATTACACTGCAGGGGAACTACAGACTTGGGCTGATCACTCACTGCTTGAGGAAGGCCAAATTCTTATCTTTAATCAGCTAACCGAGGAAAGACGCCTCCCGGCGGGGCAATTTCTCCTATATAGGTGACTCAACCACACTTACCACACCCTCTGGGATCTCACAGGAGGAGAGCCTACAACACACCTGATTATCCAGACCACACTAACTATGGGAATTGGACGCCATATCATCACCTGGTTGTACAGAGCCATACACAAATTGATAGTTGCCTTTCTGACCACCCTTTGACGAGTTCAGTGAGGATACTTTATGACAAAGAGTGGGAAACAGCACTTGAGTTCCCGAAAAAAGTCTCCTGCAACTCACGGTTCAAGAATATTGAATTTTTCGTGTTGCACAGGACATACCTAACACCAGTGCAGCTACACCATTACTTCCCAGAGATCTCATTTGAATGCCCCTGCAGCAGATCCTCAGATGCAACACTCATACATAGGTTATTGTCATGTACAGCCCTTCAAAACCACTGGTACACCATACATACCACACTACAAGAACTCACTGACATACCAGACATACACACCTGGGACGCTTGCTCCTTAGACATATTCAAACTCAAGAAAAAACACAAAGCACTGATATGTTTTGTAGCCTTGGTTCTGCTTCTCGCTGAACTCACAATCACGATCCACTGGCACTCTCCCACAACCTCTCCTGTAGAGGCGTAGAGATGGGCAATACTCAAATGAGGTACAGCAGAGGAGGATGCCCTCTGTTACGAAGAGATCCGTCGAATACACTGGAGACCCATATCTCAACAATGGACAACCATGCTCGAATACTTCTGTCAAGTGACAGGAAACAATGACTTACCTTTATGAACACCCCGCTCCATCACCACTGGCATGTGACCTTCCCTTCCCCATGAGGGAAGCCTCTAAGGATAATTTCCACACATCAGAAGCTCCGGGCGTGCTCCCCTACACCTATAACCATCCACCTTGTAGCAAGCTTTACATTTAAGCCTGCCTGCCAACAACCCAGCCCCTCACCCCCAAACCCCTAACTCTGTTCATCACAGTTCACTCCAAGTTGTGATCAGGCAGCATTCACAAACATGCAATGTACATGAACCACATTCAGACATACAGCAGTGCTTCTTTTAATAATTTTATCGACTATGCTTATGCTTGTTTGTACGGACATTGCTCTTTTAAAATATAATGATGCCATTACTTGAAAGCTGCCATGTGTTATTATGGTTGTTAAATGTAAAACCCCAATAAAAAGATTTATCCCAAAAATTGAGAAAAGAGCTAGAAAAGTGTCTCAGGAGAGAATCTGTGCCATATTGCAAATGAATCCTTCCAAAACACAGAGAAATGTCACAATGTTCCTGGGAATGGTAGTGTAAGAAATTGGGATTACTGGTTGATGGAGTGAACCCCATCTCAATCAGCTACCACAACACTTCTCGGGGTGAAGTCCCAAGCAAACCCTAAATTAACTGGTGCTTCACCTTCAGGTAGGTTGGCACAGAGCAGTCAGGCTTAATTCTGAGGCAATGTGTAAAGTATTTGTGCGACATTGCAACATTAACACAGGGAAAACCCCACACAAAAAGGTCCCACACCGAGTTAGAAAAAAAGAGCAAAATGTAATAAATAAAACAAGACCAAAAGGACAAAAATCCATTCAGCAAAACCGGGATATGCAGTTTAAAGATTTTGGTGAAAATAGCGTCTCAAAGTGTAAAGCTGAGGGGGCGTGGCCAAGATGGCGGCGAAATAGGACGTATCCTCCTGTCCCTCTGGCGCCGTTAGCTTTGTTTATCAGCCCTCTGAGTGCCCATCCACGAGGGTGCGAGAGAGCAGACACTGCCTGGAGACACCCGGCGCCGGTGGGGAGAAAATTTTTGCGGTGAACGACGCTGCCGGCCATTGCTTTGCCCCATCCGGCCCCGGCGTTACTGCGGCCCGGCGGGAGCTTGATGCTGTGCCGACGGAGGGGGATCCTGTGTCCAGTGGAACGAGGCCTGAACGGCGGTACTGTCCGAAGCTGGAGCTCCGACCACCCCCTGAGGTAACGGAGGACCGGGAGCAGTGACGGCAGGCAGCTCGCATCTTGTGGTGACAGACCGCCGCCGGCAGGCTGGCGCCTCCGAGATTCTATGCTTCATTCGAACTCGGTCGTCCAGAGGGTGCGTGAGACTATCACTCATTACTTGGCTGAGAACGATATAGAAGGGACGCCCCCTGGCATCAGTCTGGGAGGCCTTGAAGTTAGTGGTTAGGGGCGAGTTCATAGCGCTAGCGGCGACCTATTCTCGACTGCGGAAGGAGTTGGAAAAGGAGGTCAGTGGTTTGGAGGCGATTCACAAAAGGACTGGGGCAGGGAGGGTTTGGAGGGAGCTGGAGACGAAGTGGCGCATGCATAAGCATTTAGACCTTGATAGGGCCTCCCATGCCATGCTGCGCTTGCGACACAAGTTCTACCTTAGTGGGGACAAGGGTGGGAAGATGCTTGCACATAGGTTGCGTGTGCGCACCCAACAGTTAGCTATTTCATCTATTAGGGACTCTGCAGCGGTTGAACAGACGACTGACGCGGCTATAGTGGAGGCCTTCTAACAGTTTTACTGAGCTCTGTATTAGAGGGAGGGCACGGTCAAAGAGGAAGTAGCAGGTTACCTCGAGTCGTGTGGGGTCACATCTCTAATACCGGCCTCAGCGGAAGCTTTAGACGAGGCGATTCGCGTTGAGGAGGTCATATCTGCGATTGCGCGCTTGAAAGTTGCCAAATCTTCGGGGCCTGATGGCTTCTCTGCTTCATTCTATAAAACTTACTGTGTGGAGCTGGCTCCTCTTTTAACCCGACTCTTAAACTCCTTCCTTGATGCGGGTGCTGTGACTCCATCCATGGAAGAGGCGGCGATTACGGTAATTCTCAAGACAGGGAAGGACCCTAAAGCCTGCGGATCGTACAGACCGATCTCGCTACTCAATGTCGACGCCAAATTGTTTGCAGGCATTCTGGCGGCGAGGCTTAGCCCTTTGTTGGATGGGATCATCATACCGGATCAGGCGGGATTTATCCCAACGCGTCAGGGAGGGGATAATACCAAACGGCTGCTGCACCTTATGGATTTGGTTCATCGCTCGCGGGCTCAGGCTTTCTTCCTGTCTATTGACGCTGAGAAGGCCTTTGACCGTGTAGAATGGGATTATTTGTTTGCGGTCGTGAAGGCATTGGGGGGGGGGGGTAGGTTTCTGCGGTGGGTTCAATGTTTGTATGCAGCCCCTAAGGCAGCAATTTGGGTAATTGGGTGTAAATCAGCTCTTTTCCCCATAACCAGGGGAACGAGGCAGGGGTGCCCCTATCCACGCTGCTTTTTGCGCTCTATATGGAGCCCTTTGCCCAGCGTATACGATCTAATGTTGATATAGCTGACACCCAAAAGATTATCTTGTACGCGGACAATGTGATTCTCTCCTTGACCCAGCCTCACTCTTCCCTACGGGGATTGTCAGCGGAGCTTTGCGCCTTTCACAGGGCAGCGGGCTTCAAAGTCAACTTCTCCAAGTCGCAAATCCTGAATGTCGCTGTTCCTTGTGCGGAGGTGCAAGATCTGCAGCAAGATTTCGATTTTCAGTGGGTGCATTCTGACATTCCCTATCTAGGTATCCGACTGGCCCCCTCCATTGCTAAAATGGCGTCTCTTAATTATGGTCTGCTCGTTGAGCACACGGCCAAGGCCCTCTCAGACGGGTCCCGCCTTAAACTGACCTGGTACGGGTGGTTGGCTGCAGTAAAAATGACAATTCTTCCCAGAGTTCTTTATCTTTTCCAAATGCTTCCCTTGTGCCCCCCACCAGGCACCCTGAAGAAGCTGCAAGGGCTCCTCAATAGGTTTTTATGGGATAATCGGCGACCGCGGCTAGCGTTGTCCCTTGTTACTACTCCTAAGGCGGCAGGTAGGTTGGGTTTTCCCCTTCTAACGGCTTACTACCAGGCGTCATGCCTCCGCTATATTGCGGAATGGAACAGGCCGCTGTCTAGTAAGCATTGGAACTTTATGGATCAGACTGTAGCGGGGTGCAACATCTTGCGTGAGTTGTGGCTCCCGCACAAGCATAGGGCTCTACTCTTCCCCGATGATGTCCCCGACCGTGAAAGCTTGGGATCAGTTGGCGCAGCGCAGGGGGTGGACCACTTTCCCCTCCCCCATGACTCCTATTGTCGATAATCAGGACTTTCCGCCGGGACGTGCGTCCCCGGTCTTCCACCGCTGGTGGGAGGAGGGCTGTAAAAGAGTAGTTTCGATTTTTGATTTGGATGGTTTGATTCCCTTTGTCCGCTTGCGTACTGAGTTCTTTTCACTGTTAGAATCGGATGCTTTTTATCATGCGCAGGTTGCACACTGGGTGACCCAGCCAGGCAACATGCCCTCTATGTCTCGGCCCTTGACGAGCTTTGAGAAGTGGTTAGTATGTAAGAAAGATGATCGTAAGCTTGTCTCAGAGCTGTATGCAGCGATTATGCATCACCCTAGGAAACAACGTACGAAAGCGCAGATTCGCTGGGAAACGGAGTTGGGGCGTCCCCAGACTACTAAGGAGTGGGAGCATATTTACTACCGCGTACATCACACAGCCTCTAATACTGCGGGTACAGAGTCAGCATATAAGGTAGCATCTTATTGGTACTATACCCCGGCGTGCATAAAGGAGTGGGATGGGGTGAAGTCCGGCCTTTGCTGGAGAGGGTGCGGCCTCTCCGGGACTCTGGTGCACTTGCTGTGGCACTGCCCGAAGCTATAGCACTATTGGAAATTGGTGTTGGATGAGCTTGATGTTGTGTTTCGGATTACACTGCCAAGGGCGCCTGAACCTGTTCTGCTGGGGCTTCCACACTGAAAGTCCTTTCCCTTGCGCTCCCTGAAGGGCAGACAGATTGCGTTAGCTTTGTCAGCAGCGAGGCAGGTCCTCTTAGCGCTGTGGGGCTCCCCAGTCCTCCCTGACACCAGGGACTGGATTCAAAGGCTCTGGCACATCTTAGCAATGGAAAGGCTTTCGCTGGGCATGGATGGGAAAGGTTCTGAATTTGCAAAGCTTTGGGGCCCGTTCTTAGCGATCCTTGCTAAAGATCTCCGGGAGGTAACATGCCCGAAATATCTTCAGATCTTGCAACTTATTCCTTTAGAGCCGAAGGGGGCCACCGCTGTGGACTGAGGATTGCCTGTTGACCTCGGGGGTATTTGGTTGGTAAGGGCTGATGGAGAGAGCTGATGCGGGGCGGGGTGGGGGGTGTCAAGAACTTGGGGGGAGGGGTTTGGAGAGGGGGGGTTCTTGATTGTTTCTTCTTTCTTCTCCTCCTGATTTCTTGTGTTAGTTTTAACCTAAAAGTGGAGATCCTTGCATATGCGGGCTTGCCTCTCAATATGCGATGCAACGTGGGGTCGCCCTCCGGGTGTAGGCCCAGACGCTGTGTTGAGTGTATGTTATTAAGCCCTGCCGGCAAGTTGATGTAGGCAGCTGGGCTGTGTACCGAGGTGCTTTCCACAGAATAAAATGTTTGACTCTAAAAAGTGTAAAGCTCCACCTATTGATATCTGGTTGAGCCGGACCGGTACAACGTCACAAGTTCAGACCGAAAGGGATGGAGCACGGTCCGGCTACAGGGACCCAGTTAAGTCCACTGAACAAAGTACCTTCGATCCTGGCTTGGCGAGCGTTGCAGGGATCAGTATCGCAGATGTGTCGCGTAAACAAAGTGATGCATTGGTTCCGAGATGCAGTGAGGCTGTGGTGCAAGGTCCAGTTACGTCATTGAACATCCCATTGGCAAGGGCCCGCGATGTGAAGTCCAGAGTCAGGGATGCGCCACACAGTCTGGGCAATGTGGGTTCAACGTCATCATCAAGCCTGTCACTGCCGGGGGAAGAGAGGGCCTGCGCAGAGGATGCTTCACGCAGCAGTGGTTAAGATGCAGTGAGAGGCTGTGATGAGGGGCTTGGCGGCAACACTAATCCATGCAGCAACGGCAATGCGGTGGTTTTGCTGGGGGTTGTGCCACACAACAGGTGAGATGCATCGGTTTCACGGGGAGCACTGAGGCTGGCAGAGCACCTTCGGCTCACTTCCAAGGGTCCAAGAATGAGGTGGCACCACTTGGCAGGGTAGACTCACCGATGGCAGAGTCCAGATGCAAGGTTGTTGGAGTATTCTGCCCCTGAGGCTGAAGTCAGGAGGACAGCCACCTAGCCCTTTAGGTCACTGGTGTTGTTGGTTCAAGAGCTGCAAGTCCAGTCCTTCCTACCCAGTCAGGAGGGCAGCAGGTCAGCACAGCAAAACAGCAGCACAGCAAGGCAGTAGTCCAGCAGAGTGCCGTCCAGCAATCCTTTAGCAGCACAGCAGTCCTTCTTTCTAGCAGAGCATCCACAGGTCCAGGTGGTCTGAGGTCCAGTATTTATATGTAGTTGTGCCTTTGAAGTGGGGGAGAAGCTTCCAGAGATTTCCCTTTGAAGTCCTTAAGCCTCCTGCCTTCCCTGTCCGGGCTCCAGACTTAACTACAGAGGGTATGCATCCCTTTGTATGCAAAGCCAATAAGTCTTGCCTACAAGAGCTACTGGCTTTGTCAATGTTTTGTAGGATTGTTGCACAGCACGTCTAAACATAATTTTTTTTTAAAGCACTATAAGGTGTCCAGCACTGGACAGATCGTATAGCTTTTTTTTTTTTTTCTTTGTTCCCATGAGGCAACACGGAAGAATGGATGGAGCGAGGGCAGGAGACAAGGACATAGTTGGGGAAGAAATTTAAAAAATAACACTATGAAGAGGCCCAACTCTTGCTGTGTCATAGTGCTTTTTTATTGCTCCCCTGAGGCAACACAGAACGTGAGGAGGGAGGCATGCAACACAGAGGGATCAAGGGGCTCATGAAGCCACATGGAGGGAGCCAAGCAGATCAACAGCATGAGACAACATGACGGTGGGAGGGGTATGGGCAAGTAGACAGGCAATGGAGAGTGGGAGGGTCTGGAGAAAGGAGAAGGACAATGGAATGTGGGTTGGAGGGGCTGGGTGTAAGCAGGCGGACAATGGAGGGTCTACGGGCAGGAGGTCTCTGAGAGTAACACTGAGATGGAAGAAGTACACAAGGGAGGCAGCTGAAAAACAGTCAATCTCCTGAAAATATGTGCAATGCAAAGACGCAAATAATGCGTCCATGCTCCAAAGGAGGGACAAACACACAAATATGAAGCCTACAGAAGATGACCATTAAGAAACACGCAAATGAGTGACCATGAAGCCAACCAACAGCAAACAATGGGGGGCCCCAATGCCCCCTGTAAAATGATAAAAGGTTTTGCAAGAGACAGCGCATGAAGTGTCTTAAACAAGACCTACAAATTAGTAACTTAACACGATTGTATGAAACTAAATGCACAATGCACTTCTAGTAAAGTCCCATAAGATTTTACTGTTCTTAATCGCACTCACTATTTGTAATGCGTTTCAAACAAGTACACAGTGTTGAACTACGTACTGCATCTCAAGTCAAAGATGCTCTTCCTGACATTAAAACAATCTGGGTTGAGTATTTACCTAGTACGATGAGTTTAGCTCTGGGTACATAATATAGCCAGTGTTAAATCTGGGGGTCTCTTGTTGGCACAGGTAGGTACTTGTGACAAATAGGGATTCTTGCCTCTAGTCATGGTAAGTGGGTAGACTCCTATAATAACCCCTGCTCACCCCCTTGGTAGCTTGGCACGAGCAGACAGGCTTATCTCAGAGGCAGTGTGTAAAGCATTTGTGAACACATACAGTAATCAAGTGACAACACTACAGATGGACACCACACAAGTTGTATATTAAAAATAAGTATTCTTTATAAAGATTTAACACAAGACCACAAACGACAAAAAATCCACAATACTGCACTTAAAATGGTTGTTTTAGCCTAGTTCTCTTTAGTTCTTAAAATGTGACACTTTGAGTCAATGGGGCACATGCATCATTGTAGGATTTTGCATTTCCTAAATTGCGAAAATTAAGGAATCGCAATTTAGGAATTGCAAAATCCTATGCATCAACAAATCCTAAAATATTTTAGGATTTCTTAATTTTCGGAATTTGCGATTCGCAATTAAGGAATGGCATTACATTGATTCCTAGAGGCCTAGAGGCCCATAGGAATCAATACCGTTTTGCATTTTTTTTTTTTTGCAATTCGTGCAATTCGCAAGGACCCCCCCTGCACCCCTGAAATGTATTTTAAAGTGCATGTTTCACACACACATGTCCTAAGGACATGTGTGTCTGTAACATGAAAGTTTAAAAAATGCATTTTTTAGCATTTACATAACTTTTCGCAAATTACCACGAGGTTCAACCTCATGGTAAATTGCACCCCCTAATTGCTAATTTGCAATTTGAAAAACAATCATGCATTGCTTTTAAGGAATCGCATATTTGCGATTCCTTAAAAGCAATCGCATTTTTAGAAATCACTAAAAATAGCGATTTCCACAAAAAAGTATGATGCATCCCAAAAAGGTATTTAGGAAGTGCAAATGGCCGAATTTACCGATTCACACCGTTCGCACTTCCCAAATAGGTTGATGCATGTGCCCCAATGTACCTTAAGATGCGACACGCAGGGCAACAAAAGAGTTGCAAGATGAGAATGCGGCAAAGATCCGATGCAAAGAAATAAAGATGTCAAGTTCTTCCTGATGCAGCACGCTTCTCTGATTTTACGAGCAGTCTCGGCTTGATGCGTATGCTGCAGTGGCTACACCCTTGATCAGTGATGCGACAACAGCAGCTTTGGCAGCGACACTCTTCTCCGACGATGCAAGACGCTTCCGCTCAATGCGACAACGGCAGCGGCGACACCCTTGTTCAGTGATACGACGACAACAGCACCGACATAGGCACACTTCTCCATGCATGCGAGGCGCTTCTTGTGATGCGGTGCAATGCGACAGCTACAGCAGCGACATCCTTACTCAGTGATGCGACGACAGCGGCTGCAACACGTTTCTTCCTCATTGCAAGATGCTTCTCTTGATGTGGTGCAATGCGTCAGCTACAGCGGCGACATCCATGATGCGACGGCAGCGGCACGCTTCTTTGGGGTTGCGGGATGTTTCTTGAGATGCCGTGCAATGCGGCAGCTACAGTGGCGAAATCCACGATGCGACGGCTGCGACAGCGATACGCTTCTCCCTCTTGAGTCGCACTTCCAGCTCCTGGCGACACACAGTCCCTCAGAAGGCCCAAAACAGCAGCAGGCACTTCCAAAGAACTCTGGGGAGCTGGGGGTAGAAGTCTGTTGTCCCTGAGACTTCAGCATGAGGCAAGCTCTTCTCTCAAGCCCTTGGAGATTCTTTACAAGTTGAATAAAGTGCACACAAAGTCCTTTCTCCTTTCTTTGGCAGTCAGGCAACCACTGCAGGCCAATCTCCCAAGCAGCACTTCTGCTTAGGGATAGTCTCTCCTCAGTTTCTTCAGGTTCCTCTCCTTAGCAAAGGTTTCTTCTTCTTGTCCAAAAGTGATCTAGATCCTTGGGATCAGGGTCCCAATACTTATACCCCAAAATCCTTTGTCCTCTGACGGCAGAGGGGCCTTTGCCTAGTCCAAACCAGTTCTGGTCAGTCCTGGAGCACTCTATTGACATGACACCTTCTTTCCTTTCACAGTGCAGGGAAGAGCCAGCATTGTGGAGGGAAGGCACAGCCCTGGAGCCCTCTGTTGACATGACTCCTTCTCTTCTTTCACAGAGCAGGGCAGAGACATCGGACACACCACAGGAGGTGGAGCCAGCATTGTGGAGGGAAGGGCAAAGCCCTATTCAGGTCCCAGGTGCAACTCCTCCCTCCCATCTGGATGCAGATCTCTCACTGTGCTGACTCACCCTGTCTCCTGGAATCCCCCAGACCCTGTCACTCAAACTCAAGACAAGGAATACACAACCTAGCAGAGGCAGGCTTGGGTGGTTATACAAGAAAATACCTACTTTCTAAAAGTAGTATTTTCAAACACAATGTTAAAACCAACTTCACTAAAAGATTTATTTTGTCATTCCGAGTTCAGGTATACTAAACTTGAATTTCTACCATGTTCCCTGTGTCAGTTAGGATTACACGATGTAATACTCTAATTGCCCATTCTGGTCTATGGAGAACAGGTAGCCTTCCAATAGTGAAAAGCGGAAATTGCTGTAATTCACTATTAGTACATTCTGCACACACCAGGGCATGTCCTACCTTATATATACAATTCACCCTGCCCTTGAGCCTACCATAGGGGTGTCTGATATGAATAAAAGGGACGGTTTAGGGACTGGCAAGTGGGTGCACTTGCCCAGTCAGCATGGCAGTACCAGACTGCACACAGGCTCTGCAAAGGCAGACCCGAGACACATTTTTTACAAGGCTGCTTCTGTGGGTGGCACAACCAGTGCTGCAAGCCCACCAGCAGCATTTGGATTTACAAGCCATGGGCACACTCAGTGCACTGTTTAGGGTCTGACAAGTAAACCAAACAAGCCAATCATGGAACCACTTATCCATACATCAATTTATAATAGGGAGAGCATATGCACTTAAGCACTGATCAGCAGTGGTAAAGTGCCCAGAGTCATAAAACCAACAAGAACATGTCAAACAAAATACAGGAGGAAGGAAAAAGTTCAGGGATGACCCTGCAAAAAGGGCCAAGTCCAACAGCAAGTAAAAGAAATACACACACACACCACAAACACACATATAGATATATGTGTGAAAGATGCATTAATCCCCTATGCTTCTGTACTGCAATTTAAAACTGTGATATGTTGGTTAAACACAGATCACTGCAGTTTTACTCAGGTGGGAGTCTATAATGTGCAGGGAGTACATTTTCAATTGCATGTGCATAATTGACCAAAGTAGCATCAGATTTACCAAGATTCCAGCTGCAAAATGTGGCCACAAATTGCACACCAACTTTTTTACGAATGGAATCTAATTTTGCAAACTGACCCATGTACTATTAGGTCAGTTTTCAGAATCACCATTCCCAAGGGGTTGCATTATGTCTTGCCTAAGTAAAATCAGGTCAGAATTTACAATCCCTTATGACTGGTTGAAAACACAGGAATAGTGGCCTACAAAGGACAGTAGATCACCATTCCAGTGTTAGCTTCCAAAACGAGAAACATGTTTTTTTAAAGCAGCCCACGTTCCTTAACAGAACCCTGCCGCTTTAAAAAAAAAGTAGGAAAACTTGAGAAGGAGCAGACAGTGGTCCTATTGACCACTGCCTAATCCACCTACAACTAGCAACAGAACTCCCAAAAGGGAAGGTGTCCCTTTGCGAATCATTTACCATCTTCTTTGATGAGTTAGTAATTGGTCTATGGGTTGCGACTGGAATTTTAGATGCAAACCATTGACACATGGGTTACCAAATAGCAAATTAAAGATGGGATGTAAAATTGGTTTGTACAGAACAAAATGGGAAATTGCAGTCCTAAAACCAGTAATTTTGCAAATTGCAGGATTTGCAATCTCAAAATCCTCTAGTATATCTGGTCCTTATTTATTGCTTGTTTTATTCAGTCCTTTTTTTTTTTTTAAGTAATACTCCTGGAAGTCAATACATAACTTTGAAGGCGTCCATTAATATAGTTTACCTTCCAAAATATTGTACGCCCTCCCCTTAAGACTCAACTTAGACAATACGGTTTTAGGCACTTTAATAGCAATAGTCTTTGCATGAGACTAGAGCTAAAAACACATGATTGGGTCCAAATGTAGCCATGATTCAAATTTACAGAAACTCCTTAGGAAATTTGACTATAAAAAAAATACCGTTTTATTTAACCGAGTAACATTGTTAGTCATTGAAAACAGCATATTGAATGAAATAAAGCAATGATTTTAATGACCCTCCAACATTAATATGAAAAAACGACATTAACTTCATGTTCAGTTTGTGTACAGATCTACACTCTAGAACAAGTTTCAATCACACTCACATTACAGTCATATAATATCACAGTCTAGAGACGTTATGTGTATCTGTGCACTGTACAAAACATTAATTCATCGACTGTAAGAGCAAAGGCAAGAACAAAGTGTCTTTCATGGCACCTACATGTGTGATCTAAGCAGATACCACACTTGTGACTATAAAACTAATCACTTTTGTAAAATGTACAAAGCAGGACAGTACTTTTACAGAAAAAAATGTGAGCCCTTATGAATCCTTCAAAATGTTCCCACGTGTTCTCCAATAAAATGTTTATGTAACTGCAGTTAAAGCTTTTACGTGGCTATTTACCATTTACTATGCCAAAGGTGTCCTGGTAAAAATTCTCAGCATGTGAAAATCAGAACAATGAGTTCGTAAACACTGATAAGAGACTATACAAGAAAGTTCAATTGCACAGCATCAGGACGAAAATGGATTGGTTTCCTGCACTTCCTCACCAGTTACGGGCACGTTGTCCAGGAGCGAGTTTAGGAAAAAGAATAAAGATGTACCAGCCTCTCCCCATACTTCAAGAAGTGCAGGGGGGAGAGCCCTGAACGTTAATTATGTTTTTCATGCAAAAAAAAATCAATATTTATATAGTATATTAAAGATAGATAGATAGATAGATAGATAGATAGATAGATAGATAGATAGATAGATAGATAGATAGATAGATTTATTTATTTATTTATTTATTTGGCCCATTTCTTAAATATCTTAAGCCTGCAAGGGCTAAACAAACACTATGCAGACAATTTATAGTTGTAGGATTAGGTGACACATGTAAGCCATGAAAGTTAACAATGTCGTAACTTTGTCTGGAATACACCATAGGGCTTTGTGAAGACATTTCAGGGTAATAAACCTGAGAACGAGCAGCCATGTATCTAATCTTGCTGAGGTTTTAGAATTCATTGTAAATCAGGCCCTTCATCAGGAGTGAAGTGTTTCCTTAAATTAATCCAAGTACGCCCTGAAAATTTGCTCTTAGTTTCAGAAACGTGGTAGTTAACAAACTACAAAAACCCCACTAGTACTTACAGAAAGGAACTAAGAAAAAGAATCCTTGGTGCCGCATGCTTTCAGTCCCCGAAACATAATGGGTGTGCTACTCTCCGCAAGTCAATTGAAGTGTGTTAATAGGTTCCTAAGCCCTAATACAGACTATGATGCCATGCTTCATCACAGGGCCTACTCCTAACTAGTGTCAATAGGATTGCACACCAGTGGGATCGACCTCAAATGTGAGGGAGCATTTGTGGCTGGGATAAGATAAGATAGTTGTGAAAAAAGCACTATCACTAGGACTGCCCCATATCTAAGAGATATCAGGGATCTAAAGCTTAAAACTAAATTTACCAAATGGCTAGTGTAGGACTTGGCCCTTTTTGGTTAAAGTTCCCTAAACTTTTTGCTTTCCCCCTAGACCTTTTTTCTGACATGGTACTGTTTTATATGAATTTAGGACCCTAGTGTAATTTCCCCGATTCATGCCCATATATAGGTATAAATCACCCTATCCTTATATAGGCATAGAAATCATAACCATATGTAGACTTAGCCTATGCAGTCCAAATACGGCATGGCTACTTCCACTAGTTCCGAAAATCCACAACGATTTCTTGGAAAAACCCGCCTTCAGCAGTCAGGGACTTCCCCTTGCTTGAATATTGATTTATCCAAGAACTCATGGAGTTTTCAAAGAACTGAGTCTTTGATGACGTTATTATGTCAAACCTTACGTCAAACTAGGCACCTTCAAGGTATAAATATGCCCACACTTGCCCAGGCAAACACTCGGTGGTGTGGAGCAGTTCGACTATCTACCTACACGACACAGCTCGCCGAAGCGAGTACAGAAGGAAGCCGACCCTCCAGAAGACGCACTGAAAGAGACGCTGTCTTTTCTCTTGCCGAGAAATCCAGCTCCAGTGTTTCCAACCTTCCCGTGCGGGTTGTTGGGAAATCGAGTCCTGAGAGAGAGATACCAAACCTCCTTCATTCTAAACCAAGGTACGGAGCGGATTAGACCCTTAGAGAATTCTTGGATTAGATTCTTGGCAAAGAATACTGAAACTAAGCTACACCTCACTTACTTCTTCCCTTGTACTAGACCTAGGTTAGGTACACCGGGGTAGGCGTAATTTAGAAGCACCAGTTGAGTATTTTTAATCTTTATTTATTAATGTATGCGTTCTATGTATTTTATGGCTTAGAAACCATATCATGCTTTTACAGTATTATTTTATAATACTCTTCGTACTGTACGCATTGTACTTTGCAACCAGTATTACGATTGTAGCAGTTCATTTCTCCTGCATGAGACAGAAGACTGTTCAATAAATACTTTTTATTGAAAACGCCCGTCTCTCTATTTCTCTGCACCTCTGGTGAAACGAAGCATGCACGATTGACTGAGTAAAATAACTATCTATTGTTTCCGCGATTCTAGAGATACATTTCTTATTCTTGTGAAACAAAGTTTGTCAAGGACGAAACAACTGAAGAGACTGAAGGAAAGGACTGACACTTGCTAAAGGGACTTTGCTGTGTGCTGTGTCCCCCTGCTTGAACGGACTTTGCTGTGCTGTGTCCTGAAGTAACTTATCCCCAAGCGCCTGAGGTGAGCTGGCTCCCTGTTGCTGAAACTCAGTAAGAAGTTCCCTGTGATCGTGGGCACCTGTAGTCCAAGCAAGGGTCAGCGACGCTGTGCGCGTGTGCTTTTTACAGCAAGAGCCCTTCATGAGGATCGTCCTGTTATCGTGTGCACCGGAATCCAAGAGACTGAAGGACAGGACTCTCCCTTACTGTGTGTTCTGGGGCTGGCCTGCACTTTGCTGTTTTAACCAAGGAAAGGCTAAAGGGACTTTGCTGTGTGCTGTGTCCCCCTACTTGAAAGGACTTTGCTGTGTCCTGAAGTAACTTAGCCAAGGGAGTGGCAGTACCGGCACCGGAGTGCCGTACCTCACTTTTGGTTATACCATTCCCGTGTTGGGGGCAACTGTTGACAGAGCTAACTGTGAGTCAGCACGAGTGGCGATCGGTGCTGGAGTGTGTTACGCATTACTTCATTCTGCATAACGGAGTACCTGATTGTCATACTACACATTGCATAATTTCTGCATAACAAACTACCCGAGTAGCGTGTTACCCATTGCATTATTCCTGCATAACGAACTACCTGATTAGTGTATTACGCATTGCATTATTTCGGCATAACGAAGTACCAGGTTGTTGCTTTACGCATTGCATTATTTCTACATTGCAAAGTGCCTGATTGTTGCGTTACGCATTGCATTACTTTTCCATTGCTAAGTGCCTGATTCTAGCATTCCGAACTGCATCACATTGTATTAGGACTACAGTGGAATGTTTAGAAATGCTCATTAATATCACTAGAACTTACAAGGGCTGGCTGGCCTAACAACCAGCCAGGAGGAATATTACACATACTCATATGTTGGATTTATATTGTGTGGTCTTATAGTATATCTTTTTATAAAATGTATACTTGTTTTTATAAAACTTGTATGGAGTACATTTGTGGTGTCATCAATGGGTTGCTGTGAGCGTGGTTGAAAATACTTTACACATTTGCCTTGAAGATAAGCCTGGCCGCTTGTGCCAAGCTACCAAGGGGGTGAGCGTGGCTATTTCAGAAGGTGTCCTTCCTTTCCCTGACGTGGAAACGAGGGTCCCTATTTGACCTAAGGTACCTACCACAGCCAACCAGGGATCCCAGGTTTAACAGCTAGTCATAGACTTTATTGTGGTAGCCAAACGGTAAGGTTAAAAAAAAATGGGGGATTATTGTACTCTGTGCATCAGACCAACATGTCTTGACCCCTTATGTCTAGCACTGACAATTCAGGGGCTTACATCAGGATAGGAGTCCCTCCATGCATGCACCATCCAGGTCCCTGCGATGCCCGGGACCTCAAATCGTGATGTTCAGGAAGAGCACTTCAGCAGAGCACTTCAACATGGGACTCCACCAAGTGGCCAACAGAGCTAGGACCGACATCCATCCCGACCACCCATACCAGGAACCTTTGGATTGTCATCTAAAGGAAACTTGACATAACCGCCCAGATAACACCTTTACCACCCCATTCTTCTATACCCTGAAAATGCTGAGGAAGATTTTCAAATGGCTCTCATTCAGCCACCAGAAAACAGTCATGCATGCCCAGGTCACAATCAAGCTAGACTACAGAAACACCCTTATGAGGATGAGGAGAGGGACGGGTTCAACAAGAAACTAAATAAAACTCACCAGAAGGGTGCAGACTAATCAGAACTAGGCAGCCAGAATCCCTCTCAACATCCCATGTCGCACTGACATCATACCACACCTGAAGGAGGTCCACAAGCTCCCCATACACAAATGAGCACAATTCAAGCTCCTCACCCATATTTTCAAGCACTACAAAACACTTGCCCAGCATACCTCAACAATTGCATCTGCTTTCACAAACCTTCTACACACCTCTTCTCATCTGGGCACCTCTCTGCACACATCCCATGCATTTGGAAAACCAGATCTGGAGGTCAAGCCTTCTCATAGCCCTCCTAAAGCGCAGAATGACCTCTCCCTACACACAAGAGCCTTCTCCTTTTTGAATTTCAGAAGAAGCTGAAGGCCTGGCTTGTTGATTAGTTCCCCAAGGCTCTACGTTTGGCTAGGCTCACACTTCCTTAGCGCCAGGATACCCGCCAGTTGATAGTGTGCTGTATAAATCTGCATAACTTAACAACCCCCATTGGCCATTAGTAGAGCACCTACGTCATTGGCCATCCTTCTTGTGATACGTTCATCAGGACCAGTCCACAGACGAGCAGGGTGCAGATTCAGGGTTCCCCCCAGCAGATCCTTTACTCTACCATCCTCTAAAGTGGGATAAATGAGCCAGTACACCGGCCCTGGAGAAACAAGTCTTAGTCCCTGGGTGCCAACTGAAATCTGGTACAGAGTCCAACTTTGGAGTTGGGTCAGGTGTCTTCCCTCCTCCTACCGAATATTCCTCTGGCGTCACTTTCCCCAGATCCAGACTGTTCTCTAAAGTATTTCTCTTGTGCAGGGGTATTTAAGTGGGTGTGGAAAGTTCTAGAAGGTAGGCATTCCTGCCCAATCCTAGCATATAATCACTACACCCCTGCCCCAAATCTCCTGCACAGCATTTTGAAACATTCCAAAATGTCAGTTTGGAGTAGTCTGTTGAAAGAGCTCCAAGAGCCTGAAACCATGCCCCTAACTGCTACAGCTGCCGTTACTTCACTCCAAAACCTCAAAGATGAGCCTCTACTTTGTTTGGCTCCAAAGGTCGGGCTGTGCTTTGTTTGTGGAAGTGAGCCTCCCCATTTCAGGTGTAGTGTGGAAGGTAATTAGAACATCTAGATTCCACCCCACACTCTGGTCTGCTGGGAGCAGGCATAATTACTGCTAAATGGCCCTATTTGTGGGGAGGCTATTGATCCTTGGGCCAGCCAGCAGAGTAATTACAATTGCCCTTCGGGAGAATAAAGGCCTAAAATATCATTATAAGCTGAATCAGAGAAATATGACAAATCCTTAAGCACCAGAAGTAAAGTCAATGTCGCAATAGGGGATCGGATCTGCATTTCATTTTCCTTTTTACCATATGGTCAGTGCGTCACATTGGTTCTTTTGGCCTCTAAATGGTGAAACTATAGTTTGGTGCAGATTTCACCAATGGTGTATAATACAGTGAAGCACATACTTTCAATAAACTCTACAGATGTAGACTTGTATCCAAGTCTTAAATCAGGTTGGCACCAATCCCAGAAGACTCCCTGCTGCACTAGGCTTCTTATGCGCTGATAACAGGTTGAGCTACACTGAAGTCTAACACACTTAAGTCTGCACATATGTGCTTTAGTATGTGCATACGTGTTGGCGTGCAACCTGTCCAGAACCTCTTACTCTAACAGTGCATTATCAGACCTTATCCTAAAAGACAGACACTGGTGATTAGTACTCCCAATTCATTAAAATAGACAGTACTGCGAGGGAGACTCAAGTAATGAAGCTCACTCTTGGTAGAAGTTCATAAAATAGGTAGTCTAAAGAGAGAAAAGTCCAGGGGGTTGAAATGGGCAGAACACATTTTTCACGTGTCATATGTACCGCTTGGCACTTTGGAAAGTCGAACGCTCTAGGGCATCTTACAAGCCTCTTATGTCTCCTTAGGGCTCTTCTTTACTGTGGCTGTACACATTCATTGAGATAGGGCCCCTCCCTAGTCTCAACACACACCCTCCTCCCTTTCTGCACTACTTGTCAGACAGGTTCCTATACACCTGCCAGGAATACGTGTAGACTAAAGGTCTAAATGGACTGCAGGGCCATTCCAGTGACGCTACACAAAGCCAACTATAGGTTTTTATTTGCTGTGACTTCATTGTGTAATTTGCAGTGAACATCAGATGTAGAGTCAAATACAGAAATAGGAAGATTTTCTATTGTTCCCATCGAGGGCTCTCTTGTTGACTCTTCAACATAAATGAGAAGCGGACATAGCCAGGGGGGTTAATGACAGAGAATGGGTGCAGATCCTTGAGTATCTTAGGTGCGTCTCGCAAAATGCTCGGCTCAGAACAATACAATTCTTTGTACTACATGGGTCTATCTTACGCCGCAGGTGATAAAGCGTATGTACCCAACCTACTCTTCGGAATGTCCTCGATGCCACTGCCCGGCGGCAGATTTTGTATACATGCTATGGCCCTGCCCCTCTCCTGTAGAATTCAGGACAGAGGTTATACAGGGCCTCCCACGCATCACTGAACACTCTACGTGGAATGTACCTGAAACCTGTCTTTTGGGTCTCCTTCCTCTTCCTAAGAAGGTGTAAGTATTAAGAAGTTTTACGGGCCTCACCTTGATATTGGCCAAGAGGCTCATCTCACAGCGGTGCAAATCACACAAGGCACCGCGGGAGGGGAGGTGGCGGGAGGAGGTTATACAGTGGGCCACTGTTGAGAGGGATGCGCTGCAACGTGAAGAGTATAGAGGGTTAAGAAAGAAACCAATATCAATGGAGTGGGCTCAATTATTAGAACATTTCAAAATACAATCTACAACCCTTACTGATGAATGAGGTATTATTGAGGTCATGACCTGTGTCCTCCCTTCTCTCTCCTCCCCCTTCCTCCCTAACCCACCCCCCCCCCCCGCCACCTTCCGCTCTGCCTTTCCAGCCAGATGCATGAAACAATCCGTTACACGTAGCTCAGTTCTTTATTGTTGTCTTTTGTTCCACTTAACTCCGATTTATTATTTGCATCTCTGTAGGTGGATACCACATATATGATTGTAGATTGCATGAAATTCAGCTAAGTATGACATATGCCGAAGTCTTTTCCACTGTTTTTGTTTATGCGATCAATATGTAAAAATGGATGCTATGGGGGATAGTACTCTTGTAACTTTTACTATTGTCATATAACTTGGTAAACCATAGATTTGAATGATACCGCTGGTCACATGTATACATGATGTAATGTATTCTAAGCCACAAACAAATTTAAAAAACTCAATAAAATTTGTGTTAAAAAAAAGGAAGATATTCTATTGTTAACGTGAAACTCGCATTCTAAACTTACATATTCTAACTGCAGTGATATAAAATAAATCTAATTGTTTTCCTCATTTTCAGGGTGAAAAGGTTGGTGCACAAGGACGCAAACATCACCGGAAGAGGAGTTTCATTGTTTACTGCAGATCACATTTCAAAATCCTTAAGTAATGTTTTATGTCACAAGACGTGTAATCATCATTATTTGCATTTGAATGACTAAGAGATCTTCTTTTTTTGGCTGACAAAAGTCATACTTACAATGACACAACTCATGCTGCCCATTCAGTCGCCAATTACTTGGTTGTTACCTGTGGCAGTTTTCTTAAGTAAATAATGGATTTTAAAATTGATGCACATTTTATATGCTTTCATTGTCTTTAGGACTTTCATCTGGTCCCTACTGATGCATTATATATGTGTTTGAATGTTGTGCATACTCTCAGTGGCAGGGGACAGGGCGAGTGTTCCGGAGCAGGTCGTGCGTATGTTGACAAATTAATAGGCACACAAGTTGTGAGATGCTCTCCGGTGGTCTGTCCTGTGCGCTGTACTGCACATTTGCTTGTGTGTGTCTTTTTGTTGCCAGGCATCTTCTAATCCATGTTGTTTTAATTGAGGAGCCTGTCCCGTGTGAGTACTCCAAAAATGGGTAATCTGAAGTTGTCAAATGGCACGTTGGGCCTTACAAGAGCTATGGAAAGTACCTGATAAAAAACACAATACAATACCAACGACTGCATCTGTGCCAGAGGTCTTTGCTTCATCCACTACTTGTTATATTTGGTAGGTTGGTATGTTATTATCTATGTTCTAACGAGGGCTCTTACTTAACAAAACTAGCACACTTTACAAATCATGTACCCAGAGACCTAAGCATCTCCCAGATAGTACTTCATAAAGGTAAAGTCAGAAGTATTGGATAAACGGGAGATGGGGTAGAGGTGTTGTATCAAATCTGCCTTTTCTGCATGGACCCTATTTTTGCTGATTTTTTTTAAACTCTGTGAACTTTACCCCTGTTAAACAGGAGTAAAATGCCTGTGCTCCCCTTTAAAACAGTGTTAAACGGCCTTAGCCTTAACTGGGATACTTTACTTTCTTGTAAGGCCTTAATGAATGGTACAGACATACACCCATGGCATGGAAAGTTAAATGGCACTTGTAGAATGCAGCACTGATTGTGCAATCCACTACACTAACAGAGAAAATATAGCTTCAGGCCTACCCTGCTTAGCACGAATACAGCAGCGCAAAGTCTGCTGTACATACCTGTCAAAATAACCTTTTTTGACAGGTGGGATACCCAGTTTTTAAATATTAGTAAGTCACACCTAAGTATACCTTGTCACCCAAAAGGTAGGATGCACAATATTCAAAAATGGAACTGGGAGCAACTAAAATAGGCATGTATCTCCAGTGACTGGGTCCCAAAATCTATTTACAAGACTGTAGCTGAATCCTAGAAAATGTCAAAGCACAGATTAGGCTTTATTCTATAACGTCTGCCAGGCAACAACTACAAAAGTCTTTCAAAGACCATTTTTAATATTCATTACAAATTCAATTTAATGGTAAAGTCTGGTTTTTAATAAATATTAAGAAACGTTTTTTTTTGTTTTTTTTAGAAAGTTACCTTTTCCCTGCCTGAAGCTGTAGGTGGCTATATATAGCAATTAGAGAGGCAATATAGTTAGGTGTTGGAATGAGACACGAGCTAACATTCAAAACACCAAAACCACTGAAATAAATTTCACAAAGTAGTGAAATGGTCAGGACTGGTGCACTTGAGGCATATTTCGCCCCTTGTCACCAAAACCTGCCTCCACCACTGAGAAGCTTGGCTGACTTCAAACAGGTAAAAAGCTGCTGAGACTACTCTTCTACAGGTCCAGAGAATCTGAGCAGGTTTTACAAGTAGACACTACTGGCAAGTCATTGTTCTGGACAAACAAATTAGCTTTTCATTTTCTTTATAGAACACACAGAAACCAAAGTTCTGTTTTTTCATCAATTCTTTGTTAACAGTCACATATTTATGACTAATTAATTTAACCTGTTTGTGGCTAACTTTATTATCAAGTTACCACAAAATTCCTCAGAGGAGATTTTAAAATCTGTTAAAAAGCAGCTTTATGTATAGACATTGTTCTCCAACACAAATGTATTAAATCCACAAAAACAGAATGCTGATAAGAAGTAATTTAGCCACACAGCCGGAGGCTGCTGGTGAAAACCACCTCACCACTCAACTGAGTCCCCACTCAAACCATCCTAATTACAGAACTTAAAACATAAAATAAATCTTAGAGTGTGTTATGGCTTTGATAAAACAAGCATTTGCAATGCAATAGGTATCGCATTTAAACGAGTTTGAGCTAGTGGCATTGTAAATTACAATACCTTTTATTTATGTTTTTGTTTTTAAAACATAAATAAAAGGCAATGACAATAGCTCAAGCTTGCGTAAATGCAAGACCCATTGCATTGCAAATGCTTGTTTCAAGAATGTCATTGAAAGTAAAGTAACTCCCATAAGAGGCCCTGCGCTCTGGAGCTAGCTCCCACTACAGATGAGAAATGTTCATAACATAGATCTCGTCTGACCCAGTGTCACTTGAGCGTATCATTGATCCTCTGTAGATTGTTCTGCTAACACCACCAAGGCTTTTGGTTTCATGCTCCTCATGGGTGAAAACCCCAAAATGGCTAACACTGAATCCAGGACCTGGAGCTAATTGGCAAACATGCCAACTTATCTTCATTTGGGAAAATACATGAAACCCTGGTTATTCCAAAGACAATGCAAGCATATAAATCGACACCCAACCACCTGACAACATGTATACACACAACAAGCCCACAAAAATTTCTGAACTGGATAGTAAGGCCTTCTCTTTGCTGAAGCTCTCCTAGTACCCAAGGTTGTTGATCTTGGTCATATAGGACTGTACCAGTTAAATTATTTTCACGAATACCAGATTTATATTAATATTGTATTTCATAAATAACTGCCTTCTATGATATATGGTACGCCATGCACCTATTGTAACAAAAGGGAACATATTGCCATATATTGCCTATGTACACAATCTACAAAATTGAAATGCCTGTACAGTTATTTTATCTTCATTTTTATCTGCCACTGACTGGAAATAAAAACGATTGTTTGATCTATTGGCCTTGTAAATGATAATGCCTTTTATTTATGTGTTTACAAAACCTGCAAGCGGTGGGTAAACACTGCTTGCAGGTTATAAACACATAAATAAAAGACATTATAATTTACAATGTCAATAGCTGAAACTCTCACAAATGCGAGACCTATTGCACCTAATCTCGCCATGCCTAACAAAAAATGAATGTGTCCCTCTGTAACGCAACTGGTGCACAGGTAAAGCGCTCTGATACCTTCCGGTCTAGTTCGAGCTATATAAAACTCCCCAAATATATATATACATATATTTTGCAAGTGGTGGAGAGAAGAGCATTGCTCTCTCTTGCACTTATCTCATGTTCTTCTGAAAGAAGAGTCGTGGAAGGCAGCGGCGGAAGGCTCAGTCCCCTTGGCCAGCCACTGATGTTTACTTAACAGTGTTGGCCGTTGTAGATGTGTATAAGTTTGTTGCCACTTCACGGATGGTGAGATAAGTTGTCAGATGGCGAGGGCACGCCAGCCTATAGGAGACAGACTGCTTAGGGCGAGGGCAGCTCGGCGCTAAGCTGTGTGTCTTCCATCAGGCCACCGGTCTACAGGCCTCACTCATCTGCTCCATTTCTCACATGCACACAGGATATTGTACACTGCACAGAGCTCTCACAAGCCTCCAACTCCACGCACCATGCAGTTGAACAAGGGTACATTAAAAGCACCCACTGCAGATTTACCCACAGGAGTGTAGGAGGCGCTGCTCAACCAGAAGGATGCAGCATTGTAATGGCTGCTGAAGTCATCTGTGGGAAAGGAGTAAGTGGCCAGACTCTGTGTATCCACCGTAAGGGGCGTGACATCTCCAAACAGTTAGAAACGTGTTCACCGTCTGCCAACAGCCGGCTATTGAGAAAGTAGGACGGGTCCTGTTTGCGGTGCAGGGAGGCCATCATCTACAGCCTCACACCCGGGGGGGGCCCTCAAGAGAGCTGAGGAACTGGGTTCGAGTCACGTTAACGACGCTGAACATCCTGTGATTCTGGGCAAATCACTTAATCTCCCCGTGCATAACAAAAATGAATGTGTGTCCTCATGTAACATAACTGGTGCTATGTAAAGCGCTCTGATACCCGATTCAGTTGCGGGTCAAGTTTGCGCTATATAAAACTCTGCAAAAAAAAAAACAGGGGGCAGGAATCAGTGGATCCCTCAAGAGCTGAATCTGTGTCAGTGCCAGCACAAAACCAAAACCAGCCAAACAGACAAGCGGTCCCCGGTGTCAGGCAAGGGAGCACTACCAAGTTGGCTGGCCGTCTCAAAGGCGTCCTCACTGGCAAGCCCCATGTGTCTTCTGGTCAGATTTTCATCCGAAGTGCGCGCTTTGCGTCAACTATTACAGCATTGTGGGGTAGGCGGCAAGTCACCCCCCACCCCGATGCAATGAGATTGTACACTACCACGCTGCAGTGAGTGTGGCCATAAAGTTTGAGAAGAGGTTGGACAATGCTATTTTTTTTCTGAGCAAGTTAATATTTTACATTGCTGATTTATAATTTGCATTAGAGGCTCACTAATAAAATGTTGTGAAGTAAAAATCTTTAAACAAAGGTGGCTTGAATCGAACAATCTATGCATTATACAGTAGAGTCAAGACAATGCCAGTCCCCGTGGCAACGGTATAACAAACAGCCCATCAGTAACAAAAGCTCCCTGACAAATGGCCCAGAGGTGAACAGCGAATGTGACCCAACAGTTTTTAGCACCTTCTTTCTTAAACCAATCTCAAATGAGATAAAGGAGATAGCGCTCTCAAAAGGCATTAACCGCATGTTGCAGGTCACAGCACAGGGAGTCGAGCAAAAGTTGAAGGCCATGCTGTTTGTAATCAGGGAAAATGGACATTATTAAAGTTGGTCTAGGCAGAAGTGTAAACCATTGACTTATTTGCAGTCATCATTAAGTTCAATTTAGGCTTTGAACTAATTCGGTTTATTTCTAGAACACAATGGCACCATAGATTCATCCTCATTTGAATAGCTATTTCTCCACTTTTAAAATCCTAAGCAGCGAAACGTTAACCACAATAACAGCCATCAACTTCTAGAATGTTGATGAATCAGGCACTTGCGTTGCAGTGGGATATACAAAAGGAAGGCACCGTTAGCATGCATAATCAATGAAACACATACAGACCGGGTTCCATTTTGTTATTTTTTTTTTTTTAAACACACGGCAAAACAATTGAACTAGCCCAAGTCAAACTACATTGAGTTCACAAAGGCAGTTACTTTTTCTGTCACAAGGCCAGGGCTCGAGTCGGGGTACCATGCGGGTGGACGGCGTCCCCCCACTTATATTACCGGGAGCTCGATAACTGGAGCAAATCGAGCCACACATTCAGTCTTTGGCCTCTCTGGGGCGAGATCAGAGCTCATTCAGAATGCTGCTCATGTGCTGGCTTCTCTGATGCAATCGCATCTAAGGGGTGACGAGGGGAGGCAATGAGTCTGATGGAGCAAGCCACCTTTCGTGAAGTCACTTCCTGACGTGTTGTCAGAGTCCCCCCACTTCTTTTTTTAGGACTTGTGCCCTGCACAAGACTAATGAAAAAGAAACAATGGCATGAGACACCATGCATTAATAGATGCACCTGCGCCACAACATCAATTCACGCAGTTAAAAGCCAGTCAGTGATTTCAGCAAGCACCTATCGCTTGGCTGACAGCACAATCAAGCACGCGTCTAGGTCAACAGTTACCAAAAGGCCAGCTAGAGCAGATTCATAGTGAAAACTACAATCACCTTGGCTTAAATGTTGCTTAATTCAAACTGTGGCAAACAGGTCTGTCTTCCTGGAAATCAGAGGGTGCAGACCAATGTATGACTTTCAGTTTTGCCGCAGTTACTTTTACTGTTATTTACGACTCCGTTCCACTGCATTCAACGACTAAAAATAATTTGTCAAGAAACTACTACAAATGAGCAAGTGTTCCAAATTGAATTTGAAAGACGCTTTGTACCAAAATTGTACAGCCTAAAGCAAGTTCTGTAGAAACAGTCCGAAAGAGATTTAAAACAAGCTTGCAGGGGTGGGGGGGGGGGGTTCATCCACGGTTGTGGGTGATAAAGGGGACCGATGGCTACAGGTCTCCTTAAATGCAACGCATGCGCTGCGTAGGCGAGACCTAAAAAGGACTTAACACATGTCTCTCATTTCTACATAACTAAAAATTCAATCTGAGAACCGCGAAGCAATGGTACCAGAGAACAACAGAAAAAAATAGGTGGTTCCTTAGATTCCTAAATAAACCATATAATAAAGAGAACAAGATAAAATAGAGTAAACATGGGGATAGAAAGATAACACAAGTCCATAAAAACAATGCATACCATGCAAAATCCTTCATTTCTTATACAATTTAATAATTGGGTTTCACAGCCTACTTTGATTTACACCCAATCCTCCAGGTACAGAAGGACACATGCCACACTGGGTAAACGGTGAGGGCTTAGAAACTGCAGTCTCTAGTCCCACTGATCCCAACTCATCCAAATTGACATCTCTTGCTTTACCTATTCTAGATTCCGCCACTGCCTGTTTGTCAGCTGCGCCACATTCCTTGCTACATCCACCACCATCACAGCATCACCATACTTCACTTCATATTACAGTGAAGTTAAATGAGCACCAGGAGGCCTTTCTTCAGAACGGTTCTTCTAACACACTTAAAGCAATCATTTCTCTTATTCATTTTCCTTTGCATTTCCTAAACCCTCAAATCCACTGACGCCTGTCCCTCCACATTCATCACAGCTGCCAATTTACTGAGCCCCACAAATCTCAAAACACCTGGAGAATCTGTTCCTTTCAATAGCTTGAACGCGGACATTCCAGTCGAGTGTGCAGTATTTCAGTAGGCCATCTGAAAAGATCTCAAAGTATTTTGCAACACTGTATCATTTGCCACAGACGATCTTACACCCTCTCATTCTCCAATCTGTTGGCTCTCTCGGTTATTCCTTTGCCCAGTGGCTGCATCTCTTATATTAAACTCCCAGGCACTTCAAAAAGGTCTGCATCTCCACTGAGGTGAACTACTCTATATTATATGAGCATAATTCACTCAGGCAACCTTCAAGTGAAAAAAATATCCCAAGTGATCAACAACATTGTTCGTGTTAAGATGTTTTACAAAACGTACTTCTAACCATTTTTACCTTTGGTTCTCTAACACCACAGCATATTTTTGTCCAACATTTATCACATTGAATAGACCAAGACAGTCAACACCCAGGCTCATCCGGACACACTCAGGTAAACCCACCCCCACCATGGATTGCACACATGTATTTCACAGCTCGCTAACTTGTGCCCATCATCTTTATCCAAGTGAGGCTACCAGTATTTCCCACACAAACCTTTTTTTAGTTCTTAAATGGTCGTCAAGAGTAATATTTAGGAGTTTAAACTAGAGTAAACTAATCACCCATGGGTGTTTAAGCTTGCCACATCAGAAGAGTAAATCTCTTTCAATAAACAACTCAGATTCAAGATTTTGTACACTATGAAACCCACATGTAAGGTGCTTTCCCCGGGCCACCCTTTCCTAACCCAGCCCACCTCTATCTTCATCTCAGAATCTTTCGCATTTCTCCATCTCTTGATCCTCCATCCTACTTAACTCATTCTTAGACAGTGGTGGCCTAGACACTCTTGGCACATACTCAACTTCAAAATGATGCTCTTATAGTTTGGCTCATAACTTCACCAACCATGCCTTTCTTAGAGTTTGTCTTTTTGAAACAGGCCAAGGGGTTTGTGGTCTGTTCGTAACCTGAATTTAATGTGAAAAACATTCGCACCATTGAAAATGCTTACTATCTCAGCGTGCATGTCACTAACATACATGTTGCTGATGTGATCCTCTGATACCGGTGCTACCTGCTTTCAACCAGAGTTAAGTAAATAAAAATTCGGCATTACACAGAAAGAGCCTGTGATCTGCCGATGCAGCAGCACTTGGGAGAGAATGAAACCAAAACATGAATTCAGCAGGAGTTCAATGTTCAGTTGTGTGATATAGATCTCATAACCAGTATTAAATCAACAAAAACAGTAAGTTGAGAAGTTTGTCACAATATCGGATGGTGCTCCTCCATCTCTCCACACTACTCAACTGTATACCCACTCAAACCACCCCAATTCCGGAACTTGAAACATCGCAGGAATGTTGGATTGTGTTACGGCTATGGTGAAGGTAAATGACATAGCACAGTTAGGCATTACTCTTTGGTCACTAGGATAAGCATGTGTTATAAAGCTCATGCTCGCAAAAAAACACTTAATGATAGTATTTTTGGGGCTATCGTGCTGTACAAATTAGCTTGTATGTGTGAAAGTGTCTTATGGTTGTTTAAACAGAAACTAAAGTCAAATCATCTTCACTCCTAAATGAAATATCCATTGGTGCTATATGGATTCTTAACATGTTCTCTGTATTTGAGTCTGGTTAAGAGGTCCATATAAGATATAGGAGATCACATCTTGGGCATGCCCTGGGGGAAGGGCAATTCAGAAACTTTTAGGTAAAACAACTGTAATGTAGTGATTGGAAATGTTGTGCCCTTCCGAATTTTCACTACCCAGCAAAGACATACAATTTGAAATTGTTTCTCATTATGGTCTGGATGCAACCAAAATTAATTTGACAATTTAGAATTAACAACCAGATCTGTGTCATCCGGACATTGCCTTTTCAGTCCTGAGATTTTAAATTACAAATTGTTGTTATCAAGTGTGTAAGGAGGCCTACAAATTCAAGAGCACAACAAGTTGTCAAATGAAATCCCAGTACAGGAAACTATGTCCTGCTCATGTGCAATGATGGAGCGACAATACTTGACAGTAAGTAAAAGGAGGAGCATCCTCTAATTAACCTTCCATTTAATTCACTCCTCTGGATTAAGGAGGCTCTAATCTACACCACTTCAATGACCCATTTCATTTTATTCCTACTGATTTACACATGTGTGAAATACTGCAGCTGTAGATTCATCACAATATGGCATATAATCTGCTTCCTACACACAGTAGCCAGCCAACGCATATTCACTATGCACCAATTTACCATGAAGGTACTATAAGATTTTTAGCAGAGAAAAACAAAGAAAACAATTGATGGGTACAGCCTGATGTGGGTCTCATGCTCACCGTGTCGTAAGGCCCTTGTAGGTCTGGGTTTGCTTGTGTTCCTGTCTAAAGGGGACCTGGCCTGGTGGTTTGGGCTGTACTGGTGCAGGAGCAATGCTCAGATTACTTACCGTACGTACTCTTCATTAAGCAAGGTCAACCTCTACTGGTCCTAGTAATAAAAAGAACACTAACTCAACATAAAGGGTATATTATGTCACTTCTTCAACAGGAAATTCTGTAACTATACTAGCTAACAATCTGTAACAAATTATGCCACCGATTACGAGCGTGAGGTTGGAAAAGGGAAAGTGATGAAGAAGAGAAGAATTCAGAATAGCGAAGATAACGTGTAAATAATCTGAGTATTACCATTTCATCCCGCTTCTTTATCCTTAACAAATGTAGAAATAACAAGCCGATAAGATGGCATTGAGGAGTAACAAAACAAAGTAATGCATACATGAGAATTGTTGTAATAGTGAACAAAAAAAAAACTAAACAAGAAGAACTCATAAGACAGAATCAAATGTAGCACCAGCATTTACCAGATGTGACCTGTAACGCTCAATGAATGCATTTCCAGAAGCCAAGGTAACAGTCCTGCGCACAACAATGGAACCACCACGAGCCACTGGTCATAAAGCAGACTTTCCTTTTGTGGAAAGTCCTAGCAGTGTAGAACAAATATGAATAGCAGCTGGTTCATAAACCACTGAGATTGCAAGACAACCCGTTTGGCTCAGAGTTGGAACTGATGGTTTAAGACCCTGCCGGCAAGAACCGTATGTTACAAAGATTCAGAGTTATGAAAATCAGAAGTTCTCTGATAATTAATTTGTACAGCCCTGCCAACATCCAGTGTATGTAGTGAATGTTCTTCATTAGATGAGCAGGAAGGACAGTGATGAAGAGGACAGTCTTCCGATTAAGATGAAAGTTTGAAAACAATTTAGGGAGAAGGGGAAATGTGAAGAACAAGACTTTAAGGCAGGGTCAGATAAATGGGAAGCCCCAATTTCACCCAGTCTGCATGCAGAAGTAACGCCTACTGAAAATACTACTTCAGCAGAAAGAACCTTAAATGAAGATTCATCTAAAGACTCAAACGATGCACACAGTAGAGCTTTGAGGACCATACGAAACCCCAAGGAGTAATAGGATAGCACGTTTTAGATCAGGTTAGATCAAAGCTTCTTGAAGGACAGGGTGCCAAATCCAGAAAAGCATCCATATTTTTCCAACGTGTGTGAAAACCACAAAAGATGCAAGTTGATGTCAAAGTAGGAACTAGCAACTCCAGGAGACAGGAGAATAAGATACGCCAAAGCATAACAGTTTTTGTTTTCTGACCTCAAGGTAAAAGGGTGTCAGGTTTGTTGAATCACGAATGGCACATTCAGAGATTACAGATTACAAATAGTTCTCTCTGAGAAGTAAAGACATCAACTTCAACCAGATTAGGGGAGGAAGAGGAGGCCATTGCTGAGAGGAGGGTAGAACAAGCAGGAGCCATTCTTGACCTACACTCAACTACATGAGCAGAGGAAATCACCACTTCTTGGGCTATGCTTCAGCTACCAAAATCACCTGAGCTTTCATTCTGCAAATTTTGAGGAGAAGGTTCAACATCAAGGGAAAGAGAGGGAAGGTAAAAAGGAATCCCTGGGGTAAAAAAAGAGTGTAGTGCACCATTTGTTAAAGCTTAGGGATCTGCCCCAGGGTAGAATTTGCAAACAGTTATACCAGATTAGCAAATCTGTAATACATTTTCCTCAAGAGGTAACCGTTACTGAATATTCTGTAGTGGATGGCAACACCCTTCTTTGAAAATCCACTGACAAATTACCCTTCGCTGTGGTGTAGACAACTGAAAAGGTGAGAAGGAGAGTTTCTGCGCAGGTACATTGCCTACGTGTATTTCCCTCAGGAACTGAGCTTTCATTCCCCTGCCAGTTCATATAGCATTTTGCTATAAGATGGTCTGTTTTGACCAAGAAAGCATTTCTTTCAGTAAGGGGTGAAATGTAACAGGGCTTTGATGATTCCAATCAGTTTCCTAGAGGTCTGAATAATTTCTCTCAGAGGCCACCATAACATCATACTCATAACCAATTTAACCTACATTTGCACTTGAACCTCTGCAGCTGGCATCTTGTTTCAGGATTGAAGGTGTTGGTAGAAAGAGGTCTGCTCCCATAGGGAGGTTCCTGGGCAGAAGCCACCTTTGTAAGAGTAGACAGAGTGAAGTGGTTATAGGAATCAATGCTTCCAGATCTAATGAAGTCAGAGTTGAATGTGATGTGTTAAAGAAGGGATAAACAAACCCTCCTCAAGTGGCCACACTGACTGAGGTCACCATGTCCCCCTGGACCTAAAGCCAAAAGTAAGCAGCTGTTGGTTGTCTCCTCGGGAAAGTGCAGAAGAGACAAATTTCAGAATGTGTTGAAGAGACCTCCACTGAATTACAAATGCTGAGTTTGTTTATGCATTGATTTTTCTTGGTTTATAACTTTCTGAATGGGGAGAAAAACTTGCAGAGCATCATGTTTTGGGCTTTGAAACAAAGGGCGTGAAAAAGCCAGTCATCCAGATAGGAGAGTGTTTGAATGCCCTCCTAATTTAACATGCCTACCAAAGAGACAAATGCCTTTGTGAAGACACGCAGGACAATCTTCATTCTGAATAGAACTACCCTGAGCTAGTAATGACTGCCAGAACAGCAAAATAAGACATTGTTTATGGGATGTCTTGATATGGATGTGAAAGAGGCATCTTGAAGATCTATTGAAAACCTGGAGTCTGGAATAACAGCAGGAATTATTGCATGCAAAGGTCTCCATTTGAAAATGTATGGTCTTCTGGTAGGTAACACCATTCTGAGCCTAATGATGGACCAATATTCTCTGAAGGTTTAGAGACCAATATGGATATTCATTAGGCCTCTTCTCTTGATAAGGGACTTGGGAAATTGCACATTTTTAGTTAGTTTCTGAATCGCCATAAGAATTGCTTGATTGGGTTGTGAGATACAGATGTTCTGCAGAACAAAGGAGGAGGAAGTACTGGATTACATTTTAAGGAATGGCCTCTCTTTATAGTGTTTAGAACCCATCTGTGTCTTCTATCTTGTATCAAGATGTTGTAAAACACAGGTTAGCTGACCATTCTCTCCCAGCCTTTTCCAGGGGACCAACTGGGCATGAATTGCAGGCAGCCTTAGAGTCTGGAGCAGCAGCAGGAGAATGTTCCTTCCTCTACCTTCTCCTCTGAAGGGATGACCTTGCCCCAAAGAAGATTTTGAAAAAGGATATATTATGGTTGGCCTATTCCAAGATAATACAGGAGGGCAAAGATGAAGTGAATAAATCAACTGTCTGTCTTCTACAGCTTGTTTGACTAGCTCCTAAAATTTAGGTCCAAATAATTGTGGGCCTAAAAAGGGTATCTTGAACAAAAGAGTCTTTTGTGAAGAGTCTCCTTTAAGCCAAACATCCCTCTGTGCTACAGAACCAGTCCCCAAGAAAGAAACCTTGAAAGAGTCCAGAGTAATATCAGACAGGAAATGCAAGTGTTTTCAATAGCGTGATGATAAGTTGTATAACATGAGCTCTCCTCTAGAGCAAAAATCAAGGCCTGGAAATCTTACATTAGTGAATGAGTAGAACACTCTGAATATGATTCACCCTCAATGGGAAAGAGGTAGTGTGTGTTGACATTTCGAGGCTATCTTTGCTCTCTTATTCATATTGTGAGAGGAAGCAGAATCTTCTAATGTGATGAAGGAGCATTCCAGGAGACAAGGAAGTGACAAATCAATCTTCAAATTATCAGGATATTTCTTTTAGATTAACATCTATAAGGCAAAACCTTTCCAGGGCCTTTCCATTTCTGAAGCATAACTTTCTGAAAGGCCCGATGTAAGGTGGGATCCGATACACTGAGGGAAGGTAGAGAGAACACATATTTGAATGGTTGCTTTTTGAAGCGCAGGGCAGTTATGAATCAGCAAAACCCTTACTAGAGTGAAGATCGGTGAAGGTTTCTTCTAAAACCTCCTATAAGATGCAATACCCCTTCTCTTCTAAATCAGAACAATCATCGGCATCTCGGATGGAATCAAAGACTCAACTATCCCCTCACCCATAATTTTTGTAGAAGGCTGCTGGGGTGATGCAGCAGGCAGAAGCCATCTGTCAGTGGCAGGGAATACAGAGTCTACAATTAAAGCTCTATGGGATCCAAATTCAATGGTCATAGAAGGTACAATAGAAGGAGTCTCAGCTGCGTTAAAAGAACGTGAACGATGCTTGTGCTTATTTATCTGTTTATGGAGAAATCTCTGCTTGGTAAGACTACAATGGCACCAGTTAGCAGAACATCTGCAAGGCGGTGAGGGAGCATAGCCCTGATCTCTCAGCTTGACAAAGCAATTACTGCCATGGATTGATGCAACTAAACTTGCCTAGTGAAAAGTCACATAAATCCGTCAGCATCACCCTTCCCACTTAACAGCCTCACTGTACCTCAAAACTGAAGTAACTTCATTCATTTTAATCAAAGGACCGCCCTAGGGCAGGTACTTCTGGGCAAGATCCTAGATTAGGTGATGGGCTTCCTTTGCACAGTAAAGGACTTCAACCAAAGGATAGGCAATGCAGCACAGGTTTGCACAGCAGCATCCTCCATGAAACGTTACCTAGCCACGAATCAAGAAGCTAGAGAAAAAGGAAAAGGATTACGGTAAATAACATTTATCTAAAAATATTACACAAAGTTTCTCATTCAAAGTAGCCTGTCTTTGGAGTGGGATACCTCAAACATTTACGTTTGGGGGTGAGGAAGAGTGGTAATACGAATTGCACATTGCTTGTCTCTTTCTAAAGCTGCACAGTGAGTAAATAACAACAGCCTGCAATGTGGTCCTGAACGACTGATCGCCAGATGCAGAGATGAATTTACATATTTTTGCTATCACTTTGTTGTTTGATGTTGTTGATGTCCTAAGTGTGAAGGATACCAGATATGGTACTATATATAGTGCGAAGCAGGCAAGTTAGTACACCGAAGAACTCCAAGCAACCAAACACTGCAAACAACTAGAGAGAAGATGGAGAACTAACCACATAGAAACAGACAGTCACATTCAAAGCGGCATAGACACTACCCCTATGTGGCTGTCCTAACCAATGTTCCACCTTTATTGGTAGGACAAAGAGAAACCTTCCAGATGTTAAAAAATAAGGTCATGCACTGGCTAAGGGTTAATAGGCCATTGCCCGGGGAAGTTGATGGTTTGATTATCGGGGTAAGACGGATTAATTGGATAGGTTGTACTCCTAAAAATCTGGGGGGGGAATGTATTGTAATAAATTTCCAAGATCCAAGGGTGGCAGGTTGGATAACAAAGCCGGGCTGGGGCACCAATAGCGGAGGGGTTGGTATTGTGGATCTTACCTTTTTCTACCCAAGACCAATGGGTGTCCAATTTGCTGTGAATAACGACCTGGGTAGTTTTAGTTACTTTCCTTTGCTAGGGAACGTCCCCGACCCTGTGCCTATGTTACAACCAAACTTTTACAACGGTCAAACCTATAACTCCCATGATGGGACAAGAAATTTGGGTTGGGGCTGTTGACCGAAGTCGGGTGATTCCCTGAGTATTGGGAGAGATATGATAAATAAGGGGGACTTATGTGGGAACTCTATTGTGCCTAGTTTGGACACAAGAGTGCCCCCAAAAGAGGTGATCATCGGTGGGAAGATTGCGAGTCTGAGGGCAAATTGTGGGGCCTGTACGTATAGCATGGGGCGAGAGGAAGTATTTTTAGCAAATACTAGTAATTCCCAGGTAACTGATAATAACTCTCTGGACTTTGGGATAGTCCAAGAAGGGAATACTGAAAGCCCAACTAACCTATCTTCCATATTAGTCCCCGAGGTCGGAGCCAGAGATGGCCCAATCCCAGGGAAGTTCTTCTCGTGGAACATTGCAGGGCTATCTAGCCGG
The DNA here is from genome assembly GCF_964261635.1 of Lissotriton helveticus. Classification (NCBI taxonomy): domain Eukaryota; kingdom Metazoa; phylum Chordata; class Amphibia; order Caudata; family Salamandridae; genus Lissotriton; species Lissotriton helveticus. Next base: position 675,485,090 of record NC_136057.1, read on the forward strand.
TTATTGTCCCAAAATTGGATAGATTTTATCAAGGGGTTTGAAGTGTGTCTATTCCAGGAGACATGGGCGTGTGAGCCTATTTTTTTACCAGGCTATTTAAACTTTTCAATCCCAGCAAGTAGAGGTGCAAGGGGCCGTCCTATGGGAGGCTTAACAGTTTGGGTTAAGCAAGGTTTACAAGTTAAAGTAAAAGTCCTGGACTTGGGTTCCAAGGACATCCAACTGTTAAGAATGACATCGGACAAGTGGGGTGTGGTAGACATTTATAATATTTATGCCAGGGGTACTAACACTGGGAGTTCACCGACTCTAGAGGCCTTGTATACTTTCCTTGAATCACAGTCCCTGGGAAATAGAGTGGTAGTGGCTGGCGACCTAAATAGGACATTTGAACCGTTGGATAACACTGAGAATCCATTAGGCCAGGAGGAGGACACCCTATGGGGTGTTCCAACCCTAAATTTGGTTGCAGTCAAACGGTGGACGAAGGACATACTACTACTAAATGCTATGTGCCTGGGATACGGGCTGAGAGCCCTAAATGGAAGAACCAAGGGTGACCAGGAAGGTGTCTGTACATTTGACAATGGCTATAGCAAAAGTAGAATAGACTACGTCATTTGTAGCCTTAATTTATGGCAGGGGGTATGCGATATGGAAATCGAGGGTAGATTGGAAAGCGACCACAATCCCCTCTGTGTCACCCATAATTGGTGGACGCCTATGATAGGTTGTTCGCAACCTTGTGATGGAATGTTGCCCGATATAGCCAATGACACACGTAGACTTAATTGGCCAAGTGTGTTGGCGAATGCGGAGTCCATGGACTTTATAAATTCAGAGGTGGATTTTGCAATCGGCGCCATGGAGGCAGTAAGCCCTATATCCCCAGGGTCTAGGTTAACCACAGATATACACAACAAGTTCTTTTCCCTTTTAAAACCTCATTTTAGTAGATCTTTTAATGCAAATAGGAAAGTTTTACCCAAACCGGCTAGGTGGTTCAATAAGCAGTGTAGGGCAGCCAGACTAGCATTGGGTAGAGCAATTAGAACTAGGGATAAGGTTGTGATCTGTGCAGCCAGGAAGCAATATAATGTTAGTGTTCGCCTGGCTAAGAAAAAGTGGGACGAAGAGCACTGGGAAGAATTGCTTGAGGCCTCGGGGGCTAAGGACTCCAGGCTTTTCTGGAAAATTGTAAAGTGGGGTAGAGGCGGCACCCCAAATAAACCAGACAATAATGTCGATGAGGCGGCCTGGGTGGAGTACTTCAAACCCCAGTATGCAGAGACAAAGGAAGTCATGGACGTGGAAGCAATTTTATCTGTATTTTGCATTGGAAGTTTGTTTTCCCCGAAAGAAGCCGAACTTGTAATTAGTAGCTTGCAAGGGGGTAGGGCACCGGGTTTAGATGGGATACCCTCCGATGTTTTTAAAAACGATAAAGTACGATGGGCCAGGTATGTGACCCTACTGGGAAATGCCATCGCAATGGGGGCTGCAATCCCAGAAACATGGAAGGGTGCAATTATTATACCCATCTTTAAGAAAGGAAATCGGTCACTCCCGGCCAATTCTAGGCCAATAAGTTTGATTGCCACTGTCCAAAAAGTGATCGGGAAGATGGTGGTAAACAAACTGATGGACTGAGTTGAGGAGAATAATGCTTTGTCTCCCTACCAGGCAGGTTTCCGGCGGGCGACCAGTACGGTAGACCAAGTATTCCGATTCACCATGTTGCGGTGGGGGACGGTTTTGCTCGGCGAGGGCAGCCTATATGTCGCCTTTGTCGACTTGCGGGCTGCCTTCGACCTGGTCCCAAGGAGTAAACTCTGGTCAGTTCTGAACAGAACGGGGGTTCCACCCGAGCTGCTCACCTTGATCATGAGGCTACATGAGTGCAACTTTGCCAAAGTCCAGTGGGGGGTGAATGGGGAATCTACCGCCAATTTCCCGGTTGAGCGGGGAGTACGGCAGGGGTGTGCAATGGCACCCTTGCTCTTCTCCCTATTCATTAATGGAATCGTGGGTAGGATGTTGGATGCAAGTGTAGATGCTCCCTCGTTAGCGGGCCTCAGGGTCCCGATCCTGATGTTCGCTGATGACACCTTAATTTTGTCTAAGACTCCGGCTGGTTTGCAGCGTGCCCTAAATATATTTGATGTTTTCTGTCAGGAGCACGGCCTTGAAGTTAACGTTAGCAAGACCAAGCTGATGGCTTTTACCCCAAGGTGTAGACCTCGCCCAAGGATTTTACTGAACAACAGCGAGCTTGAGGTAGTTAGTGTTTTTACTTATCTTGGGGTTGAGATATCAAGTAAGCCAGGTTGGTCCCACCATATAGGGAAGGCGGTTTTGAGGCACCAGCAGATCTCGGGGGCACTACGGGTGGAGCAATCAAAATCTAAAACTAAGCCTATAAAACCAGTTCTTGTCGTATATGACGCCAAAGCCATAGGGTCAGCCCTGTACGGGGCAGAAGTATGGGGCTTTGGGCGGCTTCTCCCCCTGCAAACATCAGAGAATAGGTTCTTAAAGGGAATTACGGGGCTCCCACAGAGTGCGCCATTAATTCCGCTTGGTCTCGATATAGGGAGGAGATCGGTCAGCGACCGAGCTCGATTACGGCCTATTCTTTGTTGGAGACGCCTTTGGACCACCCCAGAGATTCGGCATTATGCCGACTGGTTTCTAGCCTTAATTAAAGCAGATACTATCCATAAAATACCTTGGTTAAAGAACCTCAGGGTTGCTCTGGGTGAGCTTGGCCTCCCTAATCTCTGGGATAATGCATCTGGGGAAGCATTTCCAAGCAAAAACAACATTAAGTCCCTGTATTGGGACTACATAGATGGTAGACTCTGGAGAAGTACAAAATCTGACACAATGGGGGGTAGATTTCTGGAATTTAAAATGAGTCCTGTATTAGAACAGTACTGGGACAGTATTACTGCCCCAATGGACAGGAAGTTATTTTTCCAGTTAAGGTCCGGCTCCCTTCCCCTGAGATCCCTGACGGGCAGATGGCGGAGCTCTAATATTTCATCCTGCCCAATGTGCGGTGCAACTAATGAAAGTATAGTTCACTTTTTATTTTTGTGCGAGGCATATGCCATTCCAAGGAGAGTATGGTTGGCCCCAGTTTGTCGAAACCTTGGGGCATTTAGTGGTGTTGAGGGGCTAAGAATTATTTGTACATCCACCTACATGCCTACTGTCCTGGGAACAGCAAAGTATTTGGGGTGGGCATGGTCCATTAGGCGCAGGGCCATATCTTTTAATGCAACCTGATATTGTTTTAAAATTTTAGTTAACCTCTCTATTTGATGAAGCTGCACAACTGTTTTAAAAATATTTATATGTATGAAATAATGTTTTTTATTAATGTGTTTTTTTAAATGTTTGTTGTGCTTTTATGAGTATATATCTCGAATAAAGCTTTATCAATCACTACCACAAGCAGATTAGATAAACTTAAATGAAAGTACTAGCAGAAACAGCAAAAACAGCACTAATATATGCAAAGACATCTCTGTGATTGTCAAAGACCACTGCACCAGCTTACATAACAAACATCACCCTCTTGCAAGATTTATGCAACAAACTATCAGAATTCTTCAGTAACAGAAACAAAACCCTCTACAACCAATAAGACTCACAACCGGACCCCACCAATGTCACCACCAGTCTACCCATCGAAGACTAGGGATGAGTGAAAAATTCCACTCAGCCAGCGGAGTTCACAAAGTTTTGCCCACTCTGCATTCTCCTTGGAATGTGGCGTTCCAGCAAAACTCTGCCAAGTGCCACTTGGAGTTTTTTCTCGTGTGCGGCTCACCAATGTTCAGTTGACAAGCAAGAATATGCATCTCCAGTGCAATTTTCGGGTGCTAGAATACCTCCCAAAGAGATTTATCAATGCAGGTGGTTGCAGCAATTTGCTACCATTCACGTTGAGAAAGCTGCCAGTTGAGATGAAAATCTACTCAAGTGGCAGAAAGGAGCAGCACCCTATGACGTGCGGCATAGTGCAGTTCGAGCTGATTTTACAGCGCGAAACAAGCTACCAGCAAAAATAAATAAAATTCAGCACAAGAAGCATGCAGCGACGAATTACACCTGCTTGCAGAACTCCACAGAATCTAACAGAGTTTTTATATAACTCCACAGAGTAAAACTCTGGGAGTTCTGCCTACCCAAACCAGAGACCTCAGAAACACCCAGACAGCATGGAAAACTGTCACCTCAGAAGAGACAGCCAACATAAATTTAACTATCCACTCCAGGGCCCAGACAGACCCCTTCCCCACCACATGTGTAACATAGGCCCCTCCCTAATCAGCTTAATACTCACCCACATCCGGAACTCTCCCATCACCACAACAACATTCCTGGAAACCTGAAAACACACAGAGGTAAACGTACTACTGAAGAAACATTCAGCAGACCCCACCTAGCTAGAAATCTACCATCCAATCTCCCTTCTTCCCCACCCAGACACGGTCATAAAAAAATGATCATCAATCAACTCACCCACCACCTCATCACACACCAACTTCTAGACTCCACTCAATCAGGCTTCGGACCCAACCACAACATAGAAACTGCCTTCATTGCAGCAACTGACAACATCAGGATGATCCTTAACTGAGGAGAAACACTAGGCATCATCCATTTCAACCTCTCTGTAGATTTCATCACGTTCTCCCACTCCACCCTCATCAGAAGACTACTGAAGCGGACATCCAAGGACCTGCCCCTAACTGGATCTGCTTTTTTCTTACAGGAATGACACAAAGAGCCCGCCTGACACTCTACAAGTCAGAAACCAAGAACCTCATATATGGAGTCCTCCAAGGATCATCTCCCAGCCTGACCTTGTTCATCATCTACATGGCCCCCACTGCCAGGCCTCATTAGTTTGCATGGCATCAACATTCTGTCATGAGCAGATGACACTCAATTGATACTCTCCCTGACAAATAAGACCCACAGAGCAAAACCCAACTTCAGCACCTGCATGCCTGCTGTGGCCACCTGGATGAGATCCATCTACCTAAAGCACAACGTAGACAAGTTTGTAGAGCTTACCTTCAGAAGGAAGACTTCAGTGTGGAACTCCACCTGGTGGCCAGCAGAGATCTGCCCTAAACCAGTCCCCACTGCCCATGCCAGAAACCTAGGAATCATTTTAAATTACAAACTCGATATGATAGCCCAAGAAAAGCACAGTGACTTTCGCCTGCTTCAACATCGTTAGGATGCTATGGAAAATGTTCAAGTGGCTACCAGAGAACACCAGGAAAATAGTAGCACAGGCTTTTATTACCAGCAGACTCAACTACGTCAACACTCTCTATGCAGGACTCATCTAACAGCTCCTAAACAGGCTCCAAACCATCCAAAATGCAACAGAAATACTTGTCCTCAACCTACCCTGCCATACTCCCATTTCTCCACACCTCAAAGAACTTCACTGACTCTCCTTACTCTCCTTACGCAAGCGTATTCAATTCAAATTACTCACACACATACAAAGCATTTCACATAATAGAGGCCCGCTTACCTCAATAGCCGCATTGACTTCCACCACCCGTCCAGACACCTCCGATCTGCTGGACTCTCACTACTACAGATACCCCACATACACAAGAACAAAACTAGAGGTTGCATCTTCTCTCACATCTCCCCCAAAGCCTGCAACAACCTACCACAGCACATCAGAGCCTCCCCGTGGCTTGTTGAGTTCTGCAAGAAGCTTAAGACTTGGCTTTTAGTTATTCCCCTTCTCTCCAGAAACTCAGCCAACATGCCTGCGGAGCACCTGGATACCTTCCCAGGTGATTAGTGTGCTATACAAATAAGCATAACATAATTATGCTCACTGTGGCATAGCAATCAAGCTGCACCTCACAGATGAGGCCCAAGTAGTCTGAAACCAGTCTTGGGTTGCTGGAGTTAAAACCTGGCAGTTTGGCCTGAACTATTTTTACGAAGGCAGGACAAGACTGATTTGAATTTGACTACTCTCTCTTGCGCTCTCTAGAGTGACACAATCAGCAAAAAAATGATGAACTGGAATGTTACCCTAAGCTATCGGCTGTGGTTGACATCAATTCATACATTCCTTTCATCACTCTTTGTTTGTACTGTAACATTACACCAGGGTGAAACACATTTCCAGGGCTACACTCTCAGTGTGACATGGGTCATACTCCAGGCGTTGGCATACCTGCTAATGAGAGACGTGGGGGGGGGGGGGGGGGATTTACCATGTTTAGCGGCAGCTTCTTTCACACACCCACAACTTTGACCTCTATGAAGCTGAAGTGTGAGGAGCTCAAACGTGCATTAGCAGTTAGATCAAAGAAGGATAGCACCTTGCAGCTGCTTTTTAACATACTTTCGATGTTGTTTAATGTGCTTAACTCGCAAATTATTTACACATCGGCAGCAACACCCTTCCATTGTGGTTTTCTTTTCAGTCAGCTGTGTCAAAGGCATTTAGATTATCCAACTATTGTTTCCATGAAACCACCCACAGAATGTCTGACAAAGCAAATCCAACCCGAAGAACCCTGACCCAGCGCTATACGTTTATAGTTGCATACAATTACATGATCAATTCTACTTTACTGTCGTCGGGAACATGGTATAAATAGTTTCTTGACTTCTGTTCTGAAGCCTATGATAAATTCTGCTTTACTTTAACGGGAGTAATGTTAGTCAAAAGACAAACGTGTAGATGTTTTAAGGAGTAAATAATTCACTTTTGATTATGTGCTTATCCGCTATGTTGGAATAATTGTGGGTGGGTTTTAGTACTTTTTAAATATATTTGGATAGGGCCATCAAAAAACTACCTTTCGGGGTTACAGCACCTTTTCTTAACATCTCACACTCTGCAGCTGTGCACCTGACACAGAGTCCCTCCGACGCGCGTCATCTTTCTCCTGCTTCTGCAGAATCACCCGGAGACAGTTAGGGAGACCTGCGCAGGAGGTAACTAGGAAGCGCGCGCACCATCCAAGCATCCTCCATTCTTTTCCCTCCTCTTTTACTCAACAACACCCAGGCCCCGATTACAAATGGCCCATTAAATTGCTATTCCTACACAAAACCATGTTTGCACAGGGCGGTCTGAAGTTTACCGCGCACCTGTTATAACCAAGTTCAAAAGGGCTGGTATTTATCAGGAGAAGCGGATTTTGGTGCATGGAGCGCCACAATCTGCAAGTTATTCCCCAAAAAGTTGAACAGATGAAAATTCCGAACATCTGTGTGTCGGATTGTAACGGATGTCATCATGATCACATCTGACACGGGCCACTTACTGTAATCAGGCTCTCGGCCTCTCACCTGGGCTGGTACATTCTGCTTTCTGTTATTCATGATTTGGGTAGGAAGGGGTTAGCCTTGGTAACCCTCCATCTTCAAAACTGTTAATTGCTTATGCGATACATGAAGAATGTTCAGATGAAGGCCTACGGACGAATATATACTACCCCATCTTTAAAAATCAAATAAAGGGACTCGAAAGTAAATATATTTTACATTAAGGTTTCCATTAATGTACTCATCTCGACCTGTAGAAAATGCAGGCCACAAAACTTTGCATGTTGGCTGTCCTTCCACTCCACATCTCTGCTGCAAGTTCCCCCTTACAATCCATTCCAGAAGAAAGCAGCCAGCATTGCTCAGGGAGAGTAAAACCTGGGGGCAGTATACATTCCGGAAAATGCAGACATTTAGGTTCCACCCACAGATTCCTGCCTACATATCTAGAAAGAGTGAGAAATTGAAAAAGAACCAAGAAAGAAATGAGTAGAGGCCGAAGCACCTGCGCCTTTGAGGCAGTTATCACCAAACGTTACAAGATTGCGCTGTAGGGGGTTCTACTGTATTCAATCAATCAATCAATCAATCATGGCATTTGTATAGTGCGCTACTCACCCGGAAGGGTCTCAAGGCGCTGGGGGAGAGGGGTCCGTCACTGCTCGAACAGCCAGGTCTTGAGCTGCTTCCTGAAGGAGAGATGGTCTTGGGTCAGCCGAAGGTGGATGGGGAGGGTGTTCCAAGTCTTGGCTGCCAGGTAGGAGAAGGACCTTCCTCCGGCGGTGGTTCTGCGGATGCGAGGTACGGCGGCGGGGGCGTGGTTGGTCGATCGTAGCTGGCGGGTGGGCGTGTAGAAGGTCAGGCGGTCGTTGAGGTACTTGGGGCCTAGGTCGTGGAGAGCCTTGCGTGCGTGGGTGAGGAGCCTGAACGTGAATCTTTTGCTGACGGGGAGCCAGTGCAGGTCTCTCAGGTGGCCGGAGATGTGTCTGTGTCGGGGGATGTCCAGGATGAGTCGTGCGGAGGCGTTCTGGATGCATTGGAGTCTTTTTTGAAGTTTGGCTGTGGTTCCGGCGTAAAGGGTGTTCCCGTAGTCCAGTCAGCTGGTGACGAGTGCCTGGGTGACGGGCTTCCTGGTTTCTATGGGGCTCCATCGGAAGATCTTGCGGAGCATGCGCAGGGTGTTGAAGCACGATGAGGAGACGGTGTTGACTTGTCTGGTCATCGAGAGGGAGGAGTCAAGGATGAAGCCCAGGTTGCGTGCGTGGTCCGTTGGCTTGGGCGTGGTGCCTAGGGCAGGGGGCCACCAGGAGTCATCCCAGGCGGAGGGCGATGATGCCAGGATGAGGACTTCTGTCTTGTCTGAGTTCAGTTTCAGGCGGCTGTTCTTCATCCATTCGGCGACGTCTTTCATCCCTTCGTGTAGGCTGGCTCTGGCGGTGGCGGGGTCATTGGCGAGGGAGAGGATCAGCTGGGTATCGTTGGCGTAGGAGATGATGTTGAGGTTGTGTTGGCGTGAGATGGCTGCGAGGGTGCTCATGTAGACGTTGAAGAGGGTTGGGCTAAGTGATGATCCTTGTGGTACGCCGCAGGTGACTTCGGTGGCCTCAGATCTGAACGGGGGGAGGCGGACTCTCTGGGTTCTTCCGGCGAGGAACGAGATGATCCACTCCAGTGCCTTCTCTTGGATTCCGATGTTGCTGAGGCGCTGCACTAGGGTGCGGTGGCAGACAGTGTCGAACACTGCAGAGAGGTCCAGGAGGATGAGGGCCGCTGTTTCCCCGTTGTCGAGCAGGGATCTGATGTCATCGATGGCTGCGATCAGGGCGGTCTCGGTGCTGTGGTTGGCTCGAAAACCGGACTGAGAGGGGTCAAGGTATCCGTTCGTCTCGAGGAAGGCAGCGAGCTGTCTGTTGACGGTCTTCTCGATGACTTTGGCGGGAAAAGGGAGGAGCGAGATGGGGCGGAAGTTCTTGAGGTTGGTTGGTTTCTTCAGTAGGGCGCTGAGCTCGGCGTGCTTCCAGCTCTCCGGGAAGGTGGCGGTGTGGAAGGAAGTGTTGATGATGTCCCGGAGTTGGGGGGCGATGATTGCGTCGGCCTTGTTGAAGACGTGGTGGGGGCAGGGGCCGGTTGGGGATCCGGAGTGGATAGTGTTCATCGTGCGGGTGGTGTCTTCGGTGCTGACCGGGGTCCAGTTGCAGAGGGTGGTGGTGGCGGGCGTTGGTTCGGTGGTTGGGTGCGTGGACGGTGCGCCGAAGCTGTTGTGTATGTCAGCGATCTTGCGGTGGAAGAACGAGGTGAGTGAGTCGCAGAGGTCTTGCGAGGGAGTGATGTCGTTGTTTCCGGCGCTGGGGTTGGAGAACTCTTTGACGATGCTGAAGAGTTCCTTGCTGTCGTGGGCGTTGTTGTCCAGTCGTTCTTTGAGTGCTGTCTTCTTGGTGGCGCGGATCAGCTGGTGGTGCTTGCGGGTGGCGTGCTTGAGGGCGGCCCTGTTGTCTGTGGTCTGGTCGTGGCGCCAGGCTTTCTCGAGGGTGCGGCAGTTCTTCTTGGAGTCCTTGAGTTCGTCGGTGAACCATGGGGTTTTCTTGCTGCCGGGTCTGCTGGGAGGGTTCTTTAGTGGGGCGAGGTCATCGGCGCAGGCGGTCAGCCACTGTGTGAGGTTGCTGGCTGCTTCGTTGGGGTCCGTTGTGCTGGTGGGGGGGTTCCGGCTGAGGGAGGCGGTGAGCTGCTCGGCGGTGATCTTGCTCCAGCTCCGGCGAGGTATTGTAATGACAGATCCGGTGAGTATAGTGAGAAGGTTGAACAGTGGGCACCTGTTTAGCGAGTCTTTCCAGGTTAGCCACAGAACTGGTTTCTCTGAGTCACCCAGGCTCTCGCAGTGTTCGGTCAAGCACCTGGGTGCTCTTACGGGCACAAACACACAAAATGGATGTGAGGCAAGGTGTGGGAGAGTGCAGCATCTAAACAAGGCTTCTCCAACGAGTAGCTCGTGAGCGACTGGTAGCTCTCCAGCTGTCTATAAGTAGCACTCCTGTGTACCCCCAGCCTACTAAATGATAAGCTTTTGCTTAGTTGAATTTATATACAAAATTTCAGAAGCGTGTAATGGAGACGGAAATCTGTGTCTTTTCAGAACTAATAAACTGATATTTTGGAGCTAAATGGTTCAATTTGCAATAAATATAGCTATTTTATTGAAAATCCATGTGACATTGGGGAGACCTACTATTAATATAATTACCTTGTTGCCAGGGTATTTCAACCAAGGCTATTATGTATTACAAATGTAGAGCTATCCACATTGACAAGGTCTTTTCTGCATTACTACTGGCAACCGTGCCTGATAAACTGAGGTGATCACCGCTGGCAATCTTGTATATTGTGGCAACCACTTGTAGTCTAGTCTTGTGTGGTCACTATTACAATGCTAATAATATTAGCAGCTCGGGGTGACTTTCATTGATGTTAACTAGCTCTTATTACAGAAAAGGTTGGAGACCCCTAAACACAGTGAGGTTGACAAGAAGCGTGTGAGCAGGACAGAGGTCCTTATAGCAAGAGCACAGTGCAGGGCAGGGGAGAATTGTGCCCCCATGGAACAGGGACCGCTCCTCTACTTCAATCAGCATGATATCTGAACTTTCAAGAAAATTGAAAATAAACCAATTAAGCAAATGCACCTTAAAGTAGACTACTAGATTAGTTTCGGCTAAAAATGTAGGTTTTCCCCAAAAAACTTTACTGCTTCCCCACAGAAACAAAAAATATCCTATATTTTCAAATATTTTACGCAAATTGTACCTATTCTGGTTATGCTTACTCAGCCTCATGAAAGACACGACTCATGTATTTGAAAGAGGGTGCATCATGGTTTATATAAGGGGTGTCCATCACATAAATCAAGGACCCCTGCATGTCTGATGAACGTTTTCATAAGGGAATATGCACTAAGCAGAAGCACAATTTGAGGGAAATGAATATAGGCCTCCTAGGAGGGACTCTGTATAGATTTTGCACATGCCATCATCTGAATGGCCAATTGAAGCACATGTGACATGCCACATGGACCACCTGGTCCCTTGCAAGGGAGGATGGGGGTAGGTGTCCGGGGGGGTCACAGTTTCAGACAATATTCTGTCTTCCTCTTACACCAGTTCTCTATTCCTGAAATGGAGGTGGGCAACGTTATTAGAGTCATCCTGTCTGACACAGCACTAGAGAACCCTGTATCTGCTCAAAGACTGGGTCTCTGAGTGCCCAACTTTGCAGTCAAAGACTACACCCACTCTCGTGGGAACCAACGGTTTCATCCTGAACTGTTGTGGGTGTCATCGGCACACCCTGCATAACTGCAGGCCAAACCATTGTTGTGTTAGGATGTACTGCGAGTACAGCTGTGTAGTAGCATTCAATAGACCAGTGCTGATGTCTCAGGTGCATGTCATTAAATACACCCCCAAACCTGTTGGGCGGTGACTCAGGGGTAACACTTATAACAATATACATGAGAGCTTTAAGGATTTCAGGAGGCGCCATGTCTCCAGAATCCAGGAGGGCAATCTGTTCTGGGTCCAAACTCACATAGAGGGTGTTAATTTAGATATGTGTTAATTCATGGTGATTTGATACAGTTAAAAAAGTGGCTAGGGGAGTCAAATGATGAAGGTGGCCTGGGCTTCTGTGGACCTCTGAGAAGAGTGGCATGTTTAAAATCTTTTAACAAACTTCATTGCAATTTAATATCTATTCACTCCTTATCCGGTGATGCTTCATTTTGCTTTTTGAACACATTTTTTACGGTGTCATTACAACGTGTATATAAGAGCACAGGCAATAAAATGACCAGGTCGTATATTAAATGCCTTGTATGTGGGTGGGCCTGCACACCTAATGGAAAATGTGTTATCCAATTTGATACTGGAATTAAGTTGATCTATTTGAATATGGTGTGCGTGCTACCTCACACTGGGGTTGTAGCCCTAACCCCTGTCTAATAATAACCAATTTCAAGGCCTGGGATTACCTAGGTCTGTGAGATGCACAGCTTCTGTCCCTGAGGTTTCAAATTCTTATTGAAATATTCTTACAATTTTTTCAAGGATAAAAACAAATTTTCACAAAGAAATTTTAAGGTATTGTATTGTGAATAACAAGTAATTTTTAGACATACAAGTGCCTATGAGTAAGCTTCAAAAGTAAACATTTATAATTCACTTATGCTTGTTAATCTGCTTCTTAACAAGCAACAAATCATATCAAAAGTACATATGTCATCAATAGTTCAAAAAGAAAATTCCCAATGCATTTCGGGTTGAACACCCTTCTTCAGGGGTATTTCTTTCCAAATGAAAATCAAGATGATCGAATTCAGTTCCTTCCAAGTGGGACTACAACAAAAATGGAGAATAACCAGAGATATCAAAAATGTCACAGTATTAGCCTTGTACATAATCACCAACTTTAGGATTTGACCTTGGTGGAAAGGTGCTGACCAGAAATGAAGAGAGAGATGTTATGCATGCAGAAATTGCAAAGTGCCCAGTGACTAAGACATCTTATAAGGCAACAAGCCGAACTTGCTCTGCCTGAGTTGGACGGTTCTTACCGGCACATCGTGAGATGTAGCAGAAACTCCAAGTGAACGTGCCCATGCTTTTTTAATTTCAGGGGAAAGTTTGCCTCCCTTCTGGAAAGAGCCAACCGTCCCGGGAATGGGTTAATGGCTAAAACTGAAATGGTTCAACTGCAGTGGCAGGCAGGAAGTCTCCTCTGGTATGAAACCTAAAGCAAAGGAACAGACAGCCTACAGTGGACTGTCTGTTACTTTGTATTCCGTTTCATGGCAGAGGGGACTCCCTGATTTCCACTGCAGCTGAAATAACTGTCCCTGATTCTATGTGCTTGGTGAAGTGGCATAACACAAAAAAATGATGCCCCCCCCCCCCTTGCATTATGTGTGGAGAGGCCCCAGAGTTTCACATATGCTTATTGTTCTTGGGCTGAATGGGGCGCCACCTGAATGGATGCCCTTGTGCCGCAGGAGTTGCAGGGGCCTGTTTTGAGCCCCTGGCTTGGTGAAGTTAAGCTGCTTAGTCTGGGTGTATAATGTAGGTAGGGACTGTACCATTTGCTGGATAAGAATAGGAAGCATTGGAGTTTAGCTAACTTCCAAAGTGCGTTCATGAAAGCATTGGGGGGAAAAACTGAGATGGACAAAGGCTTTGCAAGATACAGTTAGAAAGAAAATGAGGAAAGAAATGGCCAAAGGTCTACTGAAGGACATTTTGCTGTCTGCTTGTTGAGTGATTTAATCAATTCACCCCTTAAGGTGGTGGTCAAAAGAAGGAAGTGTACATACAGGCTGACTGACAACCTATCATGGCCTGAAGCACAATCACTCAATGAATGAATGAGTACATCTGCAAGAAAACTGAACAGTGAAATACATGAACCTGCCTCGGGTAGTGGGGATGCAGTGAAGCTGCTGCTGAAGCTGCTGCTGCTGAAACAGTCAAGTGCAGCATACATTCCACCTTTACCTTGTTCTGGTTCACTTAGCAGGTGTAGTTGAAGGGCCGGAACACGGGGACAAGGTGTTTCCAAAGGGATGTTCTGTGTCATCACTACTTTTATGGCAGTTAAGTACTTTCAGGCAATTGTTTACAGTGACCTCAGGATCAGGACAGTCGATGCACTACTTCGACAAGTGCAAGTATCCTGCAGGTGTTTGAAAAACACCCAAACGTTTTTAGTCCAAGAGAAAACTAAGCCCTCAGACCAGCAGACGAAAGCACAGCTCATAATTCATGTGAAATGGTGGGTGAGTGAGTAAGTGAAGGGATGGGTGGATGGCGGAGTGGATTAGTGAAAGGGTGAATGGATGGATAATGAGAGAAAGGATGGATGGGTGAGTGGGAGGATGGATGAGAGAAAAGGTAAATGATGGATGTATGGGTGGAAGGGTGGATGATGTGCGAGTGAATGGATGGATGTATGAGTGAAATGATGGATGGATTGATAATTGAAAGGGTGGATGGACAGATGAATGAAAGGGTGAATGTAAGGATGGGTGAGTGAAAGGGAGGGTAGATGGACAAAAGGATGGGTAGATGAGTGAAGGAGTGAAAGGGTGAATGGGTGAGAGGAAGGATGGATTAGAGGAGGGATGAGTGATAGGAAGGCTGGATGGGTGGCTAAGAGAAAGGGGAATGGAGAGAGAAAGGGAGGATGGATGGATGACTAAAAGGGTGAATGGGTGGAAGGGTGAGTGGAGGGATGGATGAGTAAGTGAAAGAATGGCTGGATGGGTGAAAGGGTAAATGGCTGGATGGATGGACGAGTGTACGGATGGATAGGGTGAAAGGGTGGATGTAGGGATGGATGAGTGAAATGATGGATTGAAGGATATATGATGGATAGGTTTGCAAATGGTTGAATATGTGTGGCGATGGATGGGCACACAGATGGAAGGACGTGGTGAAATGAATGAATGGTGAAAGACTGAATGATGGATGAAAGAATGATTACATCTTGTAGCCCCATTATCTTCAGAACATTGACTTTCACATTTATGAGTCATTGTCTTTATATAATGTGTGTGATGTAAAACACTCCGACAACCTGCCGTACATACTTGGGATGAGTAGCACTATAAAAGAAATCAAATACACATGAGGGACGGTCTATGCGAAGATGAGGGGCACCATTGGAGGGTGGTAGCAAGGCTGACTGGCCGCAATGAGTTTCAGGCGTTTCCCTTGGAGGCTGAAAAGGTGGGGGCAGGTTTGTTACTGGGGTCTGACACTGCAAAGTTCCTTGTATATCCAGCCTTTTTTAGGCTACAATAAAAGTGGCATCGCTTATATTCAGGTGTGGTTCACCAGGGTCTGGTGACTAATGTACCTGCTGGAAGATTGAGTTTTGAACTGTGTAATAAGCCCCTGTCATTTAACCACACCCACTCACAAACCTGCAGTTAACTAAACACACTTATTGTGTTGGACTTTATTTGCTGGATATGAGGGTGGCGGTCGATTATGTGGTGTGCGAGATTTCAGAAATTTGTCAGGTGGTGGGGGGGGGGACATAAAAAAAAAATCAGCTGGGGGGGGCTCAACCTACAAAAGTTTGAAGACCTCTGCTCTAGATGGTAACTTAAACTTGTCCTGAAACTGGATTAGACTTTTGAGCGAGCCATTGCTAACCCTAATCAAAAAAATTCTCTTCATGGCTCCTGCATCTACTCTCCTCATAAATGTTCTTAGGAATTAATGGATTGTCATATAATGGACTCACTTTGTGGTGATTGGATATTTGGGAAGCTAGAAGCTTTTCTAATTTGTTCCCTCCCTATCTCCGTTGCCTAAAAGTAACAGCAGTAGCGAGCTGCTCTTCAGCTAAACATATCTTGATTTCTTCTCTGATCCTATAGGCATTACAGCAGCTTAAGATAACAGTTGTAGTGGTCCATCAACATACGGCCTCCACTTGGATACTTCTGAAGCTTCCCAAAAGATACATATGCCCTGCAGCACTTCTGTAAAACAGGCCCATATATCTAGTATGTACGCACTCCACTGATTTCTTGTGAAATTGATATGTATCTGTACTGGTAATGTTATCTGTCAATTTCAGTATTTCAATATGGTGCCTTGAATTCTCCTATGACATCAACAATGTCTGCTGTGAGACGGTGAATATCAGTCTCCACCGGAGTGTGCATGATGGCAGGACAGTTACCAGAGAAAAGTGCTGTTTTGAGCTTCACCTTAGTCACATGCACCTAGACAGATGGGAGGAAAACTCGAAACCAGTGGAAGTTGAAAACCTGGCCCTTTTAGGAGTACAAGGTGGAATATCTAGATACTGAACATGCGAATTGTCTTTCAGAGTATGCCCTACCATTAATTTGTGTGTTACTTCGGTGACCATTTTACTAGACATTATAGTCCGATTTCGCTTGCCAGAATAATCTAAATGTGTCGTAGTGATTTTAAAATCCCCATTGAATGGAATCCACGAAGGATCAGTTGTGAGCAGCATTTTAAAATAAATCGATGCCTCGGACTCATCTGATGTTTGAATTACCACCTGGGCTCACCTGATACATTAATTCCTGCAACAAGCCATCTGCCCTTCGAATCACTCTCGTATCTAATGATTTGTGGGTCTTGCAGACCTGGAAAATTATGTCTATGCTACGATGATGTTTAATGTTTAATCAGATGGAAACTGGTGTGTTCCTAAATGTGGCACAAATGCGCACTTGTAACTTGTTTTGTATATCATTTTCTCCTAAGGAAAATACTTTTCGTATGGCGAACACCCCCCCCCCCCCCTCCACACACACACACACACACTCATTCAACCTAGAGTGCTCCCTTCCCATGTGCACCATAGAAACACGCTAAATAGCCTTCCACAGCAATAAATCGTATGTTTCCAGGCCAGGGCCCAGCGTGATTACTATGCTACATAGGGCATAGGGACATGAAGTAAATGCATTCGTTTTTACCAAGTTTGTGCGTACATTCGACCCACCCTTTCCTCTGCTTGCACATGTGCTACCTACCTTTGCTTTGTATACTCTGTTTTTTTGTTTTAAAACTTACTAATGATTGAATGCGTGTTAATCGAAGGGGCCGGTTAATATCGACCACGGGGTGGGACCGATCGATTGATTGCTGGAGACGGCGATAGTTCGCATGTTCATTCATCTGGTATAACTGTTAAACAGGAAACGCTGGCGCCGTAAAAACAATAATACTCCTTTTCCTCTAATCTAAAGGCACAGCTGTTAGAACGTCAACAACAGTCTCCGACACAACAGATAAAAAAATACCAACCCCAGATAGCATAAGGACAGGGCACAGAAGAGGCTACTTACTGTGAGGTATTTCAATTAGGACTAGCACCTCCGGTCAGGCCAGTGGGCCAACGCTCCTCGTGCAGTGATCTCTTTTGTGGTTTTAGGGCATCTGATGTTGATAACATTTTCGCCACTAAGCGACTTGGAGAATGTGTACATCAGTCCCCTAAAGCTCCTTTATAGTTCATTGGCAGAAATTTTACAGTCCTTCGGTGTGCTGGGTAGAGAGCGCCCTGCAGCTCCATTGGATCATGGTCTGTCTACAGTACAGACACGATGTTTTTGATTTTTAATAATTGCCAGGGCTTTAAGTGGGCCGGGTCCTGCCGATGCTCAGCACCGCCATTTCTAAAAAGCAGGTGCCGAGACAGGCATCTATCAGGCTCTCCAATGTTGGCCTCCCCCTCAGGGTGAAAAAACAAACATTTGTAATGCAATAGATCTCGCATTTAGGAGAGTTTAAACAATGGGCATTGGAGATGACAATGCCTTTTATTTATCTGTTTTGAGAACAAAAATAAAAGGCATTGTCATTTACAGTCTCAATAACTCAAACTCTTGTAAATGCGAGACTTATTTCACTACAAAGAAGCAGCCGCCATTGTCCCAGGCTGCTTGGAAAGTGAAAGAACGTATGGCGTGCCGAAGTTCCAGGAAAACATGTTGTGCCTGCAGTAGGAGAAACTCATTGAAGAAGATAGTGCTTACAGACTAAATAAGACATACCATATAACAACAGAAGTACATCAGCTAGTTCTCATGGGAGGTTACAGGCGAAGACAATGTGGTACTAAGGAGGGAATAACAAGCCTATTAATGAATCAGAAGCCAGCATTTACAATGGGCAATGACAAAAG
The DNA here is from genome assembly GCF_964261635.1 of Lissotriton helveticus. Taxonomy (NCBI): domain Eukaryota; kingdom Metazoa; phylum Chordata; class Amphibia; order Caudata; family Salamandridae; genus Lissotriton; species Lissotriton helveticus. Next base: position 675,503,147 of record NC_136057.1, read on the forward strand.
CCAATGAAAATTATGGCAGAGAGTGGGCAGATCTTCACAAACATACTCCAATACAGCATGCATGGCAGAGCCGGCATGCCCTGCTAAAATCTTAATTCTGCATAGTACCACTGCTCAGAGCCTATGAGGTAACTTCAAAGAGACTCGTTTTAGTTCTTTCACAGTCTCATTTCAGAACAGAAGCGTTATCAATATTATATACCTCAAAGCCATGGTTGTTGCTTTTTTATTTTATGCAACTAACAACCACGAACAAAGCCAATAGCCCTGGCTTGGTGTTTGTGTAATGTTACTTGTATTATATATCTGGAAGAAATTACAGAAACGGCAAAATACCAGTCGGGCAGCCCACTATGCTAAACACAGAGTGTTAGCTTACTTTTTTTAAGCCTCGTCTTTAATTGCATCGGCCACCGCCTTTGCAAGACCCCACCCCCAATTTGTTCATCCCACTTAAAAGTCCTGAAAAATGCCAGCAGTCAAACCTAAATATAACGAGAAAAGTTCTCTCTTTAGCGGGCAGCTAAATCTTCCTGGAAACCTAAATCATGACGAGCCACAAGGAGGAAGGACAACTTCTACTGGCCTCGGGTGGCCAGTTACCAACATGGCTCGTACTAATGGAAAGCCATGTTTCCAGACCAGTACTTTACTTTTGCAAGCTATTGAATTATAGTACAGACAATCAGATTGGTTTTAGTGTGAAAACATTACTACAACTCCCAGAATGCACTGATGTATTGAATCCAGTGGAAATATGCGTTGGCTACACGAAGTCACGTAGTCAACGCACAGATGGCGTGACATGACACTAATGCTAGGACGAGCCCTTGGTTACACGAGATAACAAGCGTCTCCCCGAGCTGCACGCGGTGGCACACGAGGCAGCCTAAGCTCTAGAAGCTTCCGGTCAGGTCTAAGTAACTCGACCGGAGACCTTTAGCGCCGTAGTGCAGTAATTACGATTAAAAAAAACATAAGTCGGAAAAATGTGCGCCCTGTTAGGTGGAGCCGCCTGCCCAAGTCCCTGAGGCTGTAAAGCACTCTACAGCTTCGACAGCAGCGACACGGGTTAGTTCTGTCGGTGTAGTTTAGACCATGTCTCCTTTCCCCTCAGCTGTTGTATAACGTTAGAGGTTGTACTAAATGTATCTCAGCTCAGTCACAGGCTCACAGCATAACCTCGGGGAAGTCAGAGGGCTTACATTACCCTGAATCATTCGAAGCAGCACTGTCCCCGAGACACCTGACGAATGACAAAGGGGGAAGATTTCAAATGGGAGTAAAGTGGACCTAATTAAATGGACACGCCTGCTGTTTTCAGTAGGGCACTGATAATTAAAGAGGCCCATCCTTTAGTGTGAAATTAACCACTTTACTTGAATAGTTTGTAAAAATGTTAAAATATGGCATGACTCAGGTGTATGGAACCCTGGGCATATCAACATCACATACTAAAGGGCCTTTTATGGGTTCATTGAGAGCACAGAGTGTTGCCACTATTTGCTTCCTACTTCAGTAGCCACTTCAGGGTCTGAGTGGCATGTAGTGCAATCAGGAAGTGCCTGAAAGGCTGGTATGACAGGTCCGTGTATAGGCCGTTTTTTGTGCTATTTGCGGTCTTGTTTTTATGGTATGCAGGGCCGGTTTTTATTGTTGCTTTTCCTGATATTAAAACAAACCCTGCCTGCAGCAAGCAAAAATCAATGCAGTCTTCCGTACGTTGCAAAGCACTTATTCATCTGGTCTTTACACGCTCAAAATGACCCACTTTGCAAACAAGGGGTCCGTTTTGTAGTTTATTCATTCACTAATGTGGGACACCTTTATTATAGTGCTAAGGCCTATTTTCAGTCTCGGTCCAAACATAGTTACAAGGCCAAAAGAAATGACAAGTCGTTAAGGTGGGTTATAACCTGTAGCTTTCAGTTAAAGGCATCCTCTGCAGGTGCACTAACCTGCTGAACTGTTTACAAATCATCACAAACGTGACACGAGAAGGGGAGCAATTTAGCGTTTGGGGTTCGGGCACAGGTATCAGTATGGTGTTAGGAGTCCACAATATACGCTGATTTAGGGCAAACAATAGTGTGGCAAGTAAAGCGGTTTGTTCTATGGTCAGGATTAAGGGGTCGTACACATATTATACACCTACAAGGTGATGTCCACGCGATGCGAGTCATCGCAGGGACCAGAGAGCCGCAGATTGAATGATTGAGAAAGAGCCGCCCGGACTCACCTCTGTGCAGCGGGGAGGCTGCTCGGCCGCTCCCAGCAGCGCGATCCGAAGGAGCAGCAGGCAGCAGCCCAGAGCCCACGACGGGGGCCGGGTGGACCGGCTGCCGCTTCCCGAGGCTCGCCTCCTGCGCTCCGCGTCCATCCTAGAGCTGCCCCTGCGGGCGTGGACAGCAGTACCGCTCACGCTGCTCCAGTGCCCGCGGCCAGAGATGCGCTTAACCCGGGCCCTAGCTTCCAACGTGTATGTAGGGTCTGGAGCTCTGTTTCCGCGGCCCCTTCCTCTTTCCGCAGACCCTTCCCTCGCGGCGCTGCCGCTCTCACCTACCCCGGCTCGGCCTGGGCTGGGATGGGATGGAGCAGCAGCGGCACCGCCGGCCTCGTGACGTCACCAGACGGAGGAGGCGGTGAATGGGCGCGCGCACCCCGCTTCCCCTGCCGGGGAGGACGGGGCGCGCGCCCCGGGGCTGCTGCGCACAGGCACTGCGTGTCGCCTCCATCTACTGTAGGATGCTCGGTCTTTGTTCACCCCGGAGTGAATGGCGGCGCTGTCACCTGTCAGTGATTCACTAGGCTGCCCGAGCCCTGCCATGAATACCACGCTCCTGGAGAGTACGCATGTGTCACCCTGCTTTGTCACATTCACCCTATGTCTTCAACCCATTCGTCTTTATTTTCCGTACATATTTACGTTTAGTGTGGTTTTAACGTAACACCGTAATTGCAATGTATCTAAATTTATTACAATTTAAAAATAGGATGGGTATCTCTAACAATGTGTCCCTAATAGTTTTAAAATCATGAATCCTGTTGCAGAGCTTAAAGTGGTTGTCCAGTATAGAGAAAACATCTCTTTATCCAGTCCTGTATCGAACAATCACTAACATTGAGCGTTGTACAATGGTTCTTGGTTTGATGATGTCTGCTGGATTTTGCAATGTATAGGGTTGTATGTATTTACCTCTTTCTTTGTTCTCGCCCTCTTTTCCCCTTTTGCATCTCCCCTTGGATTCCTCTATTGAGAACGTTGGGTTATGAAGGTTTCGAGGTGGGCAGTAGGGAGGTCAATTAGACGAGGTTTTGTGACAGTGCTCTCTGTATGAACTGTACTGAAACTTATTAAAACTGCAATGACCTAATTTAGTGTTATTTTTGCCGCACAACACCTTTCATTTGGCAAAGAGGATGGGATTGCAGTGTTTCAATTTGCAGAGCACTGTTCTGATTTCTTTGTCTTACTCCTGCGTCTTGTTGCAGAGATCCTACTACCCGATATGCCTTGCATGCGCATGCCACCAATCTGTATTTTGGGATATCCTGGACTTGGTTCTCTCTTGAAATGCGATCATCCTTTCCTTTGCCACACAGTGGGAACGTTAGGCTCTCCCTTACATCTCCACCCACTGCTACCCATATATACCCCCATGTGATTGACCGCACCTACTACAGACTATGTCCTGCTGCACTCCTCCCAGATATACTGGATATTTCCACTGAGGTTGGTTGGTTGGTAGTTGGACAGGCGAGATCCAAGGAGGGGGTCCTTGGGTACCCCTTCAAGTGTTTTGCATGAAGCATTTCACCTCGGGGGCACCAGCACTCCAACTCTTATTTTCACATGGGTGCTATCTGGTCTCTTCAATTGACTTTTATGGACACTGCATTCTACTGCAGCTTTTAGTCCCTGTCAGTTTCACCACAGCTCAGCACCTGCCTGCATGAGGCCAAGTTTTCATTACATGTCCAGACGAATCTTGCTTTAGTTTATAATCTCTGCTCCTCTTTCATTGCATTAAAACAGCCCTGTTGAAAAACTCCTTTTGGAGAACACTTACCTTTGAGAGTGTTCGTGTGCACTCTGCCAGCATTACGGCCATTCAGTAAATATTTTCCTAATTTTTCTCCAACGCTTGTGTTTGCCTCTTTCCTGCTTCATGCTATTATTGTGCATTTAACCACGCTGTACAGTTATATTCAATGCAATTTGGTCTACCCCCCCAAAAAAACACAGATCTCCTGGAAGAGGTGAAAGGAGGAACGTTTGACTCCCCTGATCGCAATACTTGATAGAACATAGGAAAGTTATACTCCTGCACTGTTTAGGATCAGAGGGAGAGGAGACTTTTATACCACTTCGTAAAGTTGAACCTCCTAAAGGTGATGATGACTAGAGTGGACACGGGGAAGCTATGATCCGCTTAGAAAGTTACTTTAAACCCACCATCAGTATCACATTGGAAAAGTAAATTTTTTATACTGTAGACAGCGGGATGGTGAGTCATTCAATACATCTCTGACTGCTTTGAGGGGACATTCTATTACCTGCAACTTTGACACGGCAACTGACAAGATACAACAGGATCAGTTCATGGTCAACACTAATAACAAGCATATACAAGAAAGGCTATGGGTCATGGGGGATGCAGATCTTGTAGAAGTTGTTAAACCGGCCAATGCCATAGAGCAATCAGCATCTTGTGTAAAGGAGGAAAATGAAGGAAGACATGACAGGAAAAAAATGGTCACACATGCAGTGTAAACAGCAAATATATAAAAAAAATTATAATAGCAGAAATAGGAAAGTGTAAAAAATAGTCATTCATGTGGCATCATTTAGAGGTTATCCCGCATTGAATGAGTGTTGTAGTATGTGTGGTTGGACAGGACATTTTGCTCAAGTTTGCCAGGAGGGCAAGTTTATCACTAAATCCAGGATAGCACAAGTATTAGACGAAAGTGTGACAAGAAACAAACCAAGAGAAGATCTTATATTGGAGAATAGTAGCATGGTGGTGTTAGTCGCTGGTGTTAATAGTATTGACATTCCTAATAAAGATACATCTCCCAAATGTGCATTGAAGATGTGAGGAAAACTTTTGGTGATGATAAATTCTCCTCCACACCTTTACCACTAAAGATAGATTTGATCTGATGTTTGCTTCAAGTGTGCATGAAATGACAGACCCTGATGTCAAAGCAGTAGTCCTTGATGGAAGAAACAATGATTTCCTGGGTTATTTCACAGAGATTGTGCAGTTTAATGGAAGTGCTGCTGGAATCAAAATATATGTGCCTGTAAAGTGAGTTTGCATGCTATGCTGGAGAGACCGTTTATGAGCAATAAGGGAACCCAATGTATTGGTCAGGGACCTTGGGTAGTAATGAGTTATAAACACAGTGGTCCCTAAACAAGGACAATAAAGTTTGAACAAATGAATATAGAACCAGAATCGGCACTATGTTTGAGCCTGTCCAGCCGGACAGATATACTTTTAATTCTTACAATTGTATACACAAAACAATAAAGTGGGACTCAAGCCTGCGTCCTACTAGGTGTACATATAGTAAAACAGAAGCAACAGACAGGAAAGCTCAGGCAAAGCAACTTGCTTGCATATTATATGTTTGATTAGTGCAAGCAGAAATATGGTGAGGAACCGCTACACATAAATGATATACATGAAAAAAGTGTTAACGGAGTACATAAGGTCGACGACGTTTTGATTCCTTTTGGAAATGATTGGGATCATCATAAGGACAATGGGACTACATGCCTGAGTCAAAGGATGCCATTTACTAGTGGGGATTAGCTGGCAGTGGTGTGTACCGCATCTGCGGTCACACTGCTGTGGAGGATCCGATTAATGCGTAGATCATCTTTCTGTTGAGATTGCCAGAAAAAGGTAATGCTGTGAATCTTGGCCCTACGGGATAGGGCAGAAGGCGGAACCGCATCCGCAGTGAGCCGCACATGGCAATGGTTTCAATGAACCAGTTAAAGAACCACTCTCGGTGTCACAACACTACACCGAGAGTAACTCCGCATTTTGCACAAAAACAGATAATTTTCAGATGCAAAGACTTTGGAAAAGCACAAGACTGAAGAGCGCGCGATTATGGCCCGGCCTCCCGGATCCTCGCCACTCCCCCACACTGCGGCAAGGTCAGCCCGATTGGCGACCGGCCGCAGCAATTACTTCCGGGGCAGCAGTGACGTGTTTCCTGCGCAGAAGGGGGTAGAACCATAGGCCTATTTAGGCCACTGGGCCACCCAGCACGGTCTCTCTTTCTCCTGCGCCGGACCCCGGGACTGTCCTCTACTAGGAATCTCCCTAAACCCTAAAACTACCCTTTACCACCCAATAGCCTTACCCACCCCTAAACCTTAAAACACCCATGCCACCCAATAACCATACCCACCCTAAAACCCTAAAAATACTCTTACCACCCAGTGCCCCGGCTGCAAATGCCATGTCACCACACCCCTAAACACGCTCCCCCGATGCCGACCTACAAATTGACCAGCACAACACATGCACCTAAGGCACGCCTGGACAGCGACCAGCTCCAACACCACCATTGAGGTAACTTACTCGTGGGAGGAATTGCTCACACTTTAAACCGCTAACTTACTCAAGGGAGAAATTGCTCACACTGAACACCTTCGGTAAGAGACCTTCATGTTCTATCCTCCAGTCACAGGCAAATCTGGACACCGATTGTCCAGTTTGAAACCTTACGCTTTGTAACTTTAAAACTAAAGATACTTCCTCAACCAAACTAATGAGCACGAATAAGCCAATTATTAAAGAGCCTCTGAAATGTAATATGATTAATGCTAGATCTCTCATAAAAAATAAAATTGAGTTTAGCAACTTCATAAATACTAATAAATTCGACCTAGCCTTCATAGCAGAAACTTGGGCTTGCCTTTTGTCCTGGCCTGATTTGGTAGCCGCCTTACCCATAGGCTACTCTATATTCAGACTAGACTGGCCAAGTAAAAAGAGTGGGGGCCTAGCGATAGTATACCCTAACCATCTTACTGCCAGGTACTCACCCTTTTCGTATAATGCAAAGTACAAAGCCCTGACTTTTAAATTTGGACTGAATCCAAATAACACCTTTGGCAGACTGCTTATTTACCGCCCACCGGGCCCCAGATCCTCATTCGTCCAGAATCTATATTTAGTACAACAATTTACACCAATCTAGGTGACTTTAATTTTCTCTTAGAGAACGGATTGGACAACAAATTAGAAACTCTAAAAGAAACCATGACCAGCAAAAGCCTAAATTCAATAGCTAATGATTCTACTCATGTGCCAATTCACAGCCTTGACGGGATCTTTCGACAACCCCTACATAAAAATTGGAAAAATACTGCCACTCAATTGGTATGACCATTCAGCAGTAATTTTCAACATCACACGGACAGACAAGCCACTATCCTTAACCTAGCCTCATTCAATGAGAACAACATTCCCATGGTATAAACCACAGCCCGAAAAATAAAAAATGGTCCTCAATAAGACAAAACCTACCTATGTCAAAAACCTGGACAAGGTTGTCTCCGAATACCTCACTTGGTTTGAAAACGCTGTCAACCAATTAGTTCCCAAGAAAAAATCTACAAATCATAGACCAATGCCCACCAAACCCTGGCATTCAGAAAAACTTAAAACACAAAAACAACCATGTCGTAGATTAGAACGCAGAAGGAGACAACACTACAGTGTTAACAAAAGACACCTATACAAAAAAATCTCAAAATGTATATAAAACCATGATTTTCAAAGAAAAATCATCTTTCTTCACCAATAAAACTGAAACCACCAAAAACTTCATGAAAGAGCTCTTTAAAACAGTCAAATCACTCTCCAATGTCTCTGAAAACAAAAATACTAACTCATACCAGTCCTTCTGCAATATGCTAGCCGCCTTTTGCCAAACTGCAAAAAATATTTACGAGACTTTTACAGCCAAATCTACACTGACCTTACAGCCACATCTACATTGACCTCTTGTTCCTCCAGAGAGATACCTTACTCAACCAACTCAGAGTCTCCCTCTAACCCGAGTAACTATCAACCAATATCCCGACTGCAGTTTCCAGTGAAAGTAATCGATAAGGCCGTGAACCATGAGCTGACAGCCTTTATAGATGCTGTTGGACTTGGCCCTTTTTGCAGGGTCATCCCTTAACTTTTTGCCTTCCTCCTATATTTTGTCTGACCTATTGTTGGCTATTTTATGACTCTGGGCACTTTACCACTGCTGATCAGTGCTAAAATGCATATGCTCTCCCTATTGTAAATTGATGTATGGATTAGTGATTCCATGTTTAGCTATTTTGGTTTACTTATCAGATCCTAGTCTAGTGCACTGAGTGTGCCAGGGCATGTAATCCAGATGCTGCTGGTGGGCCTGAAGCACTGGTTGGGCCACCACAGAAGCAGCCTTGTAAAATGTGTCTAAGGTCTGCCATTGCATAGCCTGCGTGCAGTCTGGTACTGTCATGCTGACTGGCAAGTGCACTAACTTGCCAATCCCTAAACCTTCCCTTTTCTTCATATCAGTCACCCCTATGGTAGGCCCAAGGCAGGGTGCATTATAAGTATAAGATTGGACAAGCCCTGGTGTGTGTGGCATGTCCTAATAGTGAATTACAGCCATTTTCGTTTTTCCTGGGAAGCGGCTGATGTCTCTTCCCTGCAAACTGAAAGAACAGAAGGAGTCTTGTAAACAAAGTGCTCCACGACTGTACTTGCCTTCCACAATGTTGGCTCCACCTCCTGTGGGGCGTCTGGTGTGCCTGCCCTGCACTGTAAAAGGAAAGGAGAAGTCTGGTAAACAGAGTGCTTCAGAACTGGTTTGGACTGGGCAAAGGCCCCTCTCCCCTCAGAGATCAAAGGATTTTGGGGTATAAATATTGGGACCCTGATCCCATGAAATTATATCACTTTGGACTACCAGAAGAAATCTTTACTGACGAGAAGAACCTGAAGAAACTGAGGAGAGACTATTCCCAAGCTGAAGTGCTGCTTGGGGGATTGGCCTGCAGTGGTTGCCTTACTGCCAAAGGAAGGAGAAAGAAACTTTGTGTACTTTGCTTTCAACTTGTGAAGGATCTCCAAGGGCTTGGAAAAGAGCTTGCCTCCTGCTGAAGACTCAGGGACAACAGACTTCACCCCCCAGCTCCCCAGAGTTCTTGTGGAAGTGTCTGCTGCTGTTTTGGGCCTTCTGAGGAACTGTGTGTCACAAGGAGCTTGAAGCGCGACTCAACGAGAAGAAGCGTGTCACCGCCGCTGTGCCTGCCGTTGCAACTCCGAAGGAGGGTGTCGCCGCTGGAACTGTCGCACTGCACCGCATCGGAGAGAAGCGTGCCGCAACGAAGAGGAAGCGTGTCGCCGTCGCTGCTGCTGACGTCGCAACTCCGAAGAAGGAGGGTGTCACCGCTGGAGCTGTCACACTGCACCGCATCAGGAGAAGAATCTAGCAACGAGATCAGAGCGTGTCGCCGTCGCTCTGCCTGCTGTCGCAACTCCGAAGCATGAGGGTGTCGCCGCTGAAACTGTCGCATTGCACCCCATCGACCAAGAGCACCTCGCATCCCCGAGAAGCTCGCCGCCATCGGAGCTGCTGCCGTCTCATCTTGGATGTCGCCACTGTAGTTGTCGCATTGAGCGGAAGCTTCACGCATCGTGGAGAAGAGCGTCACCGCTGGAGCTGTTGCCGTCGCATCGTAAGGGTGTCACCGCTGCAGTGCACGCATCGAACAGAGGGCTTCTCACATCCCCCGAGAAGCGTGCCACATCTGGAAGATCTTCACGTCTTTATTTCTTTGTATCTGAACTTTGCTGAATTTCTCATCGCTGCGACATTGCTTGTCGTAGAAGCACAACGCAACTTAAGGTACATTGACCCAGAGTGTCGCATTAAGAACTGAACTGAACTAAGCTTAAATCTACCATCTTAAAGTAATCATAGTGTGTATTTTTGTCGTTTATGGTCTTGTGGTAATTTTATATAAAGTCTACTTATTTTTTATATAAAACCTGTGTGGTGTCCATTTGTAGGGTTGTCACTGTATTTGGTCACAACTGCTTAACTTACAACGCCTCTGAAGTAAGTCTTGACTGCTCGCGCCACGCAGCCTAGAGGGTGAGCAGGGGTTATTTTAGGAGTGTAATCCCCTTGTCCTTACTAGAGGAGAGGGTCCCGATTTGTCACAAGTACCTACCTGTGCCAACTAGACACCCCCGAATCTAACAGATGCAAATCATCTTTTCGATCCAACCCAGTTTAGCTTAGAAACCAACACAGCACAGACTCTGCCTTAATTGTTGCATCAGAGGATGTAAAAGCCTCGATTGACAAGCTGATAAAAACATTTCAACTCTCAGTAATATCTTATTTTTACAACATCCAAATTTTGGTCTCGGTCTCAGGCAACCCAGACCACTCTGCTGTCAAATTCCATGACTGCATGAAAAATAAAGGAGACTAGATGAATAATAAATGTTTAAAGTTGAACTCAGGAAAGACAACTGAGGTCCTCCTGTGTGGAAACTATACCTACTTTTGGTCTCCTAGCTGGTGGACCCAGGATATGAGTGCTTTGCCAACGCCAGTTGAAAAAGTAAGAAACCTGAGTATCCTGTTTGACAATAGGCTGACATTTGATAGCGAGATCAATCAGATTTCTTCATCTGTTTTCTACATCCTCAAAATAATCAGGAAAATTATTCCTTTTATCCCAACTAACCTCCAAAGACAGTTGCTACAAAACTAATTCTATCTAAACGAGATTACGGAAATACCCTATACATTAATATGCAACAAAAACTACTGACCAAATTGCAAACATTGCAAAATACATCAGCACGTCTCCTATTTCGAATACCAAAACATCAGTCAGCAGCAGCCCTTGCACGTAGAGAGTTGCACTGGCTACCTACGAAATAAAGAATAACCTTCAAGGCACTGGCACTGTGTACTGCCTTCAAGGCACTTCATAACACAGGGCCCGAATACAGGGCCGGACTGGCCATAGTGGGCACCAGGCAATCCCCCGGTGCGCTGCACGGGTGGGGAGCGGTTTTTGCACCTCCACCCTAATCCCCTAGTGGGGAGGGGGCGGGGCAGCCCAGCACTTTGCCAGGGCCTGTTGTGGTTCCCAGTCCAGCCCTGCCCGAATATCTAATAAAAACCTTTTCCTAGTATATCCCTGTCAGACCACTACAATCAATGGCAGCAAATATTTTATAGTCCCTAAATTTAGGAAATCGCATTGGGGAGGTAAATGCTTTGCTGCTTTTAACAACCCAACTGTTAAACTCTCTCCCTCTCGAACTGAAAGAAATTACTAATCGCCCACAGTTCAGGAGGAAAGAACTTAAAACATGGCTTTTTAATCAATAAATTCTTAGTGGTAAGTCTGTTATGTTCCCTATCAAGCAAAATCACTGTTCACACTGGTTTCAGAACAAAGCAGCGCCAAGACGCCCATGGGTAATCGAGTGCTTTATAAGAATAAATACCATGACATTTGCATGTAGGCAGAATTTGTCAGATTAGTCATGATAAACTTTGCCAATGATTGAGTAAACTTGGTACAAATATGTAGAACAAGAGGAGGTTGAACTATATTTTCTTAGCAGGAGCCATGTTATATAAAGACATAAACTAGAGTTGGTAGATATTCAATTTGTTTTCCTTCTTGCATTAGATGAACTACAACCTAATTTTAAAGTTCTGAAACAAGCTTGCTTGGTAACGCATTTCAGTGGAATATGGGTAAGGAAAATTCAATATTTGTAGTCAAGTTGCAGATGCTTTTCAGGTCTTAGCTATGCATTGCAGAATCATATTCCTCTCCACCTCTGAAATATGTCTACCCAAATTTAAATCCCTTTCTCCCCAAAAACACAAACTTGGTGAAGTTACTGTTCTAATGGCTCTCTATAGTTGCTTCACTAACTTCCTTTCCCTGTCTATCGTCAGCAGGCAGTGAAGGATTGTGTGAGTCGATGGTTCATCATATTCACACGCTCATGTTTTTAGGGCATCTTCATGTAGTGCCACATGGGTAAAGAACTGCCACACTGAAGTGGAATGGTCCTCAAGTTAAGATAGTTTCTTACTTTACTTTTGTCATGCATGTGAGCCACCTACAACATACCTGTCTCTGTGCATAGTGATTTTCTCTACAATGCCCAACCAAATGAAATGTAGGGAGTGTGCACAATGCGGTAAAGGTGTTTAGAGCAGCGCGCAGCACTCAAGGCTCATTAAGGACTAACCTGCCCTTCAGGTGACTGATCCTTGGAGCCCAGATTCCCTGCAGAAATAATATGGCTCTCGCCTCTCTGTGCACCGTCCAAGCTTGCAAACTCCCTAGGGATCGTGTTTGCTTAACTCGAGGAAGCAAGGGGAAGGAGCGTGGGATGAGAGAGTTAAAACTGTTGACCCACACAGTACTTCTTCGAGATTGTCAATAAACTTTGTAACCTCTCATACACACCTTTTCTGAGTTGGAAAAGAAAACATTGTTGGACCAATTTTATTCCCAGGTTTTATGGATAGTACTGAACAATAATGTTTAACAACATCTATATATATATCAGTTCTTTCGAAAAGTGACACCACTTTCTCTCCTTAGGTTGTACAAAATTCTGAGATGTGACTTGAGGATAAATAAACCAACCAGTTGGAGACTATTACACCAAGATCTTTCTGTAGTTGTCCATGAATAAGTCCCCTCTCGTTCAAACGAACTGGCATGATTGACAGGTTACTTTTAGTTATTTCTCAGTGTTTTCAAACTATTGTTCCTCGGTAAACCGTAATCATGTTGACAGAAGACATCTCCCGGAAGTTAAGGTCTATGCCTCACGCTTTTTCCCCCGAGCATTCATTGAACACTGACTAAGTGTTTTTGCTCGAATACCTAGATAGAGGACTTTCCTGATGTCAGTTAGCGCGTCAGGTATTCAGTTTGAAGAAACAGGCCTTCCCTCTCCTTTGGGGTGAACAGTTGCAGGCTGCCTACCGACTATGGTCTTTTACATTTCCAGCTCAAATTAGCCGGATGACAAATATGAATACAAAGCAAATATTTTCTTTGGAAATAAAGAGGATTGACAAGTGTTAATAAATCAACAATAGGAAAGTGAACATAGTAAAACGCTTTGAATGTTTGGGTGTCTGCCCTTAAGCAGTGTTAGGCCCAAAACCTTAGTAAATGTAGCTCTTTTAAAGCTATATATGAATTTGCATAAACCAAATGACTTCTCGATTCTTCAAATAGTTGCTGCTAAATTCTAACTTGGAAGGCACAGTGACCTATTGTTAGAAATGATATGTTGTTTATGAATATCTGCTAAAACTGCTGTTTTTGTAGATTATGTTACTGGACAACCTAGTCCTACAGGATCAAATTAAACTGCAATTTAGCGAAGTTAAATCTATGAAAATAGAGGGATAATTTCGAATATACTTCCTAAAACTGAATAAGAAAATTCCAGCAAGAATCATAATCCTGGGTTATTACATATGAAGTACATATTAGGAAAAATGTGAACTAAATGAAAAAGGGTCAGACAATAAATTTAACTCCTAGGTGCTAAAAACTTTGACCAGGCAGAGCTATTGCCTTATATTAAATGGACGGTTTGAGTTATCATATAACTTTATTTGGGACATAACCTTAAAAAGTAAAATACAAGCAAAGATAAAACAAGCTCATAACAACATCAGTTAAAACACGTTATAAATACATTACAATAAATATGAAACGCATATAACTAGGCCTTTAAAATGTGCAAAAGAGGGTAGAGTCAGCATGTATGAAGCCAGAGCATTTGAAGGGCAGCAAGTGTAGCTTTGGCAAACAATACCCAAGGCCAAAACCTGACACTTAGCAGAAAAAAATACAGGAATCGAGATTACAAGGCACTACCCTTGACGAAAGACCAGGCAGCTCTAGAATGAATGATCCAAAGGATTACAAATTACTGATTCAACCAGTTCCTAAAACAGCAGGCATATGATTATCAACGATTACTTATCATTTTCAAGAGCACACTTGCCCGGATAAAAATTCTGCAGCTTTAAAGTGAATTGTGTATTATCTTTGGCACGAGCCTACATCACGACTGATCTGACTGACCAGGCCCACTTTAGAAATCGTAAAAGAGCAAATAAAATTGGTTCTGATGTATCAGATATGATGAGTAGGTGTGAGGCCACCGGCATAGCGGAAGGATCCACCTAGATCTCCGGAGTTTGTACCTTATGCAAATTAATAGAAATTGTACCTCAGTTTTCAGAATGTTGAGACAGAAAGGGCAATCCCATGCAGCTCTCCCCACTCCCTTTTCCCACTTCAATGTAAAAACCCTAAGTGGCAATGTACTAACTAGAAAGGGGTTGTAGAAGCTCTTTACCTCAGAGGACATCATTCAGTCAAAGAATAATTCAAATTGTGAGCTGCATTTAAGTTTAAGAATTTATCCTTCGGCCATCAATACTCACCTTGCGCCATACCTTCTAGACCACATGCCCCTAGTAGATACCCTTAATCCACTTGGCTGGGTAATTCCTCAACCCACTAGGGTCTTCCCACACCCCCTCTAGTTTTAACTGGCTACGCAAACTTTTCATGGATATCTGCCAGGGTGCAGTACACTTGTCTAGGAGGTTAGCTCTTGCAGTGCAGCTTTACGGTATACACCCGTTACGACGCAACTTTTACTCCGCACTACCATTACAACGCGGGCATTACAACGCATGACATTACAACGCATTGCGCTGGGGGGCGCTCTAGGATAAGAGGTAAGTTTAATTTACTATCCAACACCTTCCCTAGGGTCCACGGGGACTGGAGTTAGAATAGTAAATTATACTTACCACTATCCAGCACCCCAAAGCGCTATGCGTTGTAACGGTATTCGTTGTAAATACCGCGTTGTAATGGTACGCGGAGTAAAAGTATGCGTTGTAACGTCATACATCCAGCTTTACGTGGGGCCAGATACTGAGTTGTCCAAATTCTGACCCAGTAAGTCAAAGTTTTAAAGTGGGAAATGTGGTCAATCCTTTTGAGATACATTCCACCATAAAGATAATATTTGTGCGCTAGCTGGGACATTTAGAAGTGCTATCACAAATTTATTTTCAGTAATATTCAGTTGCAAGATGTCTTGAGAGCCCCAGATTTCTGCCCCATACAGCGTGCCTCCCAGGGCCACAGCTCTATAAACCTCAACAGCTGGGGACATGCCCTATAAGTCAATGCTTTCTATTTCCTAATAATAGAGTTACTTTTTGACAGCTGAAGGTCCCAGGGAAGCTTATCAATTAACCAACTCCCAAATCATCAAAGCTCCAAATCTGATCTATAATTGCTCCATCCACAGTCATTTTATTCCTGAATGCACAGTGGGGATTTGTGGCCATGAACTTGGACTTCCCTGCACTGATCTCCAAACTCCTGTAATTGCTGAAACCCACAAAATGGTTCAACAGTCCCTGCAGTCCCATTGGAGTATGAAAGCATCATTGGCGAGCAGAAATACAGGGGTGCAGGCACCAGCTATCTTGGGGGCATCATGCCAACACTATTTCGGTGCTTCTACTGCATGTTTATAAACAGAGAGTACAGCGTGGGGGACCAAACGCATCCCTGTCGCACACTTCATTCAGTAGGGATCCCGTCACCTTGATTATTCCACCTGACCTGTGCGTACGTGTCTGAGTGAAGTCTGACTAGGAGATAAAGGAAATCATGGAGCATTGCCAGCTGATCCAATACCTCCCAAAGGGTATGTCTCGTCACTAGGTCAAATGCAGACCTCATATCCATGAAGGCTACATACAGGTGTTCTGTATTGCATGTGAAGTACGTCCAACAGTTGGTCATAAAGCAAAATACCTGGTCAATCATGCCTATGTTCTTATGAAAGACTGCCTGAAAATGAGACAAGACCTGATATTCATCCATCCACTCCTGTAGGCGGATAAGGACTTGCCTACAGAAGATCTTCTGCATATTATCAATGATACTGATTGACCTGTAATTTTCAGAAATATCTTTTGTCCCCTTCTTATAGATTGGAACAATAATGATGTCATGCCATGATTCTGGAATTTCCTCTCCATTTTTTACAGCATTGCTTAGCATGTTCAAGTAGGGGAACCAACTATCTGGCTCTAAAAGGAATAAATCCACTGGTATACTCAGGTTCAGTGCCTTTTTCTTTCTTCATGTGTAAGAGGACAGCCTTGGTTTATTCTAGTATACATAGTATTGGGGGAGTGCTGGAGGAGAAAGGAGCGGCCTAAATACAAACCATCTGTCATCCTGGGGCAGGGACATAGACTGGCATAATCCCTGGCATAGTTTAAGGCTTTCAAATGTTCAGCCCATAGGCCTCCCGGAACAAATATGTCTGGGGTGGTGATTCCACAGCTACTGCCCGTAGCAATGATTTTCCAAAAGACTCTCAGGTCTCTTTTCCCGAGGGCATCTAGGTGGTTGTCCCATTGCTCCTCTTCCCATTGTTTTTGGAATTAGTCATGATTGACTTATAGGACTTCATGGCTTGTGTTGTGACTAATTTAGAACATTCTTTAAAGGCCTTAATCAAGCCCCCTTTTGCAACTCTGAACTCTTTGGTGCACTAAGGGCATAAAGTAGAACTAACTTGTATCTTTCTATATTGCTTTCTAAAGATGTGTTTTGGGTTTCAAATAGCTCAGAGTGTTTTGAGCTAAACTTAAAGGTACTCGTGTTAGACTATTCATAAGATTCAAAATGAGCCACTAATGATTGGTGGATATTGGTCTTAGGGTGTGTCTCCTTGTTAATATTAGCCCATTTTATGTTCCTGTAGTCATTTGTGAGGGCTAATGGCAATAAAGAAATGGCATTAAGTTGCTCAGGGGACTTGCAAAATAGACATAAACTAAACTTGACAACAAGAGCATTATGGTCACTTTTTGCTCGAACAACAACTTTCATGCTCCACCATAGCCTTTCGTCAAGCAGTATGTAATCAATATAATTAGTGTACAATTCTATTTTAAAGGAGATTGGGGTCGATAATCAGACTTAGTGCGTCTCTCAGGTGTCCAGAGTTGGAACATTTGACTGGCCATCTTTGGCCACTTCCTTACATGTTTGCTGATAAGCTCAGGTGGACCCCAGTAATCATCCTCCCCGGTCATTAGGGCAGGAAGAGGGTCAAGTGGTTCAAATTTTGTGTTGCAATCACCTGCTATATCACGGGCCACGAGTGCTGTAAACTACTCTCTAACAAGGCATGTAAAGCGTTTATGGTGGGAGATTCTACATTGACCTGAACTATTCATATATAAATATTTATCACAGCTATATGATTTATCGAAGCAGTGCTATGTAGTGACAGATAGCTCCACAAGATTTCCTTCGATCCTGAGTCTAAGACTCACCATAAAATTATTCAAGTTTTTTAACCCAATTACTAATCTCCCTGAAACTCTCCCAGATCTAGTTGGAGTAACGTTAATAAAGAATGTGAGATAAACTGGCCTATAGATTAGCTCTGTCGCCCATGCCTCCTGCAGTAGAATAATTTGGTGGTTATTCATGAATTCACCCCATTCTAGGTGGTTTAGTTTGTTTGGCCCGTAGTCCACACACATTTCTTGACACAAGTCTGACTAAAACTCCCAGCAGAACCTGGTGGAAATATAGGTGGGAGGGCAGCCAGGAGAACAGTTGGGAGTGAGTTACAGATTTTATTTGGCCAATAGTAAAAACACTTGTGTCTTCCCACAGTATAGCTGTGGGGAATATGTTGTAACATGGATACCATTGACGTTCTATCTAGGCACTTGGGGGAATCAATCTATATCTGACGTTAACATGCCTTTTTTTTGAGAGAGCATGTCCAATGTTACTCTCCGGGGCAGTAGCCATAGGTAATTTCTTTTTAATACGTATCTTTGAGACATTGTGAAGTGGTTCTCTATATTTCAGGGCAATTAGGCCATTGTTAATTTTGTTATGGACAAATCTTACACCAATATGGTCTAAATTACCATGCTTGCTGCGATAGCGCATGGTTACTACAATGTCGTCCTTTATTATCGATCTACAGTGGCTGACTTTGTACAACCAGTGGATGGTTTTGTTGACTAATAAGCCTCTGTTTTCAGTGGACCATGGGTTCAGTTTAAAGATATTTGTCAACAACATTTTGTCTCCCAGGTGTGTACTGGCACTTCTCTAACTCTGCATATTGATCCGCAAAGCTTCCCCCTTCCTCTCGGTAATTGCCTGACTTCAAAGGGTGGTCCAACGAGGATCACATGGTCATGGGTGACCTAGATGCCTGCCTAAATGGGATGCTCTGATCCTCTCTCCTTTGTTCACTACCCATTTCACGAGGAATCACTTTGTATTTTGGATTGGAATCCTTTGCAGTGTTGGTACTGGTATACTGAGGCAAGGGGTGGGGAATGATGCCTGCTCTAATTGGGATGTTAGGGACACAGGAGAGAATGTTGCCTAATGGCAAGGGCAGTCACACTCGGAGCTGGGGAACCGGGTTAGAGTCTCGGCAGGGGCGATCAACATTCTATGATTCTGGGCAAATCACTTAATCTCCACGTGCCTAACAAAAATGAATGTGTCCATCTGTAACATATTTGGTGCTCACGTAAAGCCCCCTGATACCTTCGGGTCTAGTTCGCACTATATTAATCCCCTCCAAAAAATAAAATAAGGATCAGTTCAACCATGTTAATATGTGTAAGTGATCCTGACCTCTCCCCCTTATTGAGATTAACCAATAATGCAGTCAGCTTCTCCCTCCACCTTCTCTATCTGGGTCTGTTTAAGGATGGTGACAGCTTTTCGTAGCTCAACTGTCTCTTCCCTCAGATGCATCAACTGGATCTCATCTGCACTACCCACTCCAGGTTGATTTGAGATAGATCTTGGGGAACTTAATGCTGGGTCACCTGTATTGGGAAGATCCTCTCTCAGTTGAAGTCCCAAAAATCTATTCTTACACTAAACATTAACAATAAGTGAAGTTGGTTGGTTTTCGCCCAACCCAGTGCCAGCAGCCACCTTGATCGGCAATACAGTTATTAGTGTCCCACTACCATTTTTATAGGCAAAGGATTCTACTGACATAGTCTTTCTTGAGTCTGGGCACAATTTGGTTAGATAAGACTTTATGTCCCTACGATTGGGTTTAGGCACTGCTGATGCGTCCCCTTTATCCTTCTCGCTCAGTATGCCTTGAACTTCTTGGATTAAAATCTCTGATTTCGTGAAGGGTACCATTTTCGGCAACATGCTTCACTTTTTTTGCCCTTCCCACTATCTCCAGCATTGTCCACAGCTTTTCCCCGATCGGGTCATTGTTTGTGTCTAGGACAGAGTGAGCGTCCCCGTATGTCAAGAGAGGGCTACCCTGAATGTAGTCACCCATAATGCTGCACTAGTCGGACTGGAGGCAGTGCTTTGTAGCAAGGTGGCAACCCCTTAGGCCAGGAGGGGCCGCCATGGACAATATCACCATGCTGATCAGACCAGAGATCGTGGACTGTGAGTTATGGTGATGCCAGAGGAAGCCGCCCGGAGCACCAAGGAATGCAACTTATTCTGCCCCTGCTAGAAAAGTGTGAACACCGTGGGGGAACCTGCGTACCAATCCGCAGGTGGGGGAATCTAACAGAATAGTCTAGGCCACCCCCGTTGGAAAACCAATCGAACACTTAGGCAACAGATGGAACCATAGGGCATCACCAATTGCTTAAGGAGTGTGACTGTGAGTGAAAGACTCAGCACCCACTGAGTGCTGCCACTCAAGAACTCCAAACGCTTCGCTCCTGTTGGCCCCAGGTAAACCTGCTGCAAAAATTTGCATGGTGTGGCTCTAGAACAGTATTGACTTTAAGTTAGAGTGATAGTGGATCCTTGAGACTCGGACTACTAGTGGGACATAATTTGGATGTTACCAATAGTGAATAATCCTGATCATTTTATGGCAATTATTGTTAAGCCTGCAATAAAATGAAATCACGTATGCTTTGCGGTTAAAAAATTTAAAACTTCATGATCACTGTAAATGTGATGGGTTTACATTCTTTCTTCAAGCTCTACTGTCAGCTCCTGTAATTCTCTCTGAGATTAGTAAACGGAAACTGCATTTTGACTATGTTCATAGAGCTTTTTGAAATTACCTAATTTTTTTGTATATGTTGGTGGTCTGGGTAACCTTTTCCTCAAAGGAGATGGCTGAACAGGGATATAGTGGTGGAGCAAGAAGTGTACTTTAATACAAGATACGTCTAAAAAGTATAATTCTGCCTCCTCTTCATTTCGTTATTAGTCACATTTACTGCTTTCACTCCTTTCTCCGAGTTTCTATGGTATTGTTCTCACAATCCAGTTTCAGAACTTTTGAAACCTCCATTCTTTTGACTTTGCAGAGATTTCTAGTGATAGGTAACAAATGTGCTCCTCTGCCTATGAACAGTGACTGCTTTTCACTTTATCTTTACATGTTTCCTTAATGCTCAGCATAATGTGCAGTAACCATCTGATCGTCTTGAGTAGAAGTTGCTAAAGGTGCGGTCGCCAGTCTTCAGAAGGGAAAACCCTTGGCCCCCATGCTCTAAGCACATCTTTTACACGGTGTTTAACTCCATCATATGTATGCCTGCTCGAGGTGTTTCATTTCCTGCCTGTGGAACTCCTGACAATGACTGACTGCAATGCTGCTGGCAGAACCTTTTACCTAGCGCTGTCTCTGAGTTGTGCTTTTGTTAGCTCATTACCGCCTTAACTCTGCGGATCCTGTTTTGCAGTAGATCGCAGTGTATTGACATTCTTTACCCGCCTGTATGTTCTACCCTTCTTTTGGGTGTATTCTGTCATTTCAGTGCTTTCTGATGAGCTTTCAAAAGGTGCGACTGAACGCCTGCCCGAAGTGCAGCTGGAGAGCGAAGAGGGTGAACTACAACCCCACGCCTACTTTTCTTCCACTCTGTCATAATTTGGATACAATTAAGAGAAAATGCGCATTTTAATACACACATTATGAGTAGAAATTGGTTAAAAAAACATAGGGTTTCACCGGCAGGTTTGACTTGGAACTTATTAAATACTAGTCACCTTTGAAATGCTGACCCTGGAATGGGGAATAACGGGCGTACCTGTGAAAACAGACTCCTTTTACACATTTCAACCAAATTCGTTTTCACAGCTTTATGCTGCCATTTACCACCAGATTTCAGCTGGTGGAAAATGGCAGCATGGGAGTGCTGCAGTTTAAGGGGTCAGGGGGAGGACAGAGTGGAGTAGGGCAATATTGGGTAAAGTTTCCCCCTGGTTCAGGAGGAGGGTGGGCAGGCCTGAAGCTGCACCTCTTCTTTCAGCTCCTTCCCAGAATCACCAATGGTCTTACTGAATGCAGATTTGCACCAGTCACATTCTGGGTCACCTATTGTTGCATGCGGCGGTATCCTATCAGGAATACTGCTCCAAGCAGCTCATAATGGGCCCCTTAGTGTCTATAAGCTGTTTCCTGTATGCCTGGTGATAAGCATCATGATATTCTGAAAATTGTAGAGGTGCATCATAATCACTGGTAGTCCGCATCCGCATGTAATCCTGTGTTGAATTAAGTATTGATCATTAGAAAATGTGGACATCATAATGAACAATGTATGTGTAATGTTAGGAATTTAGTTTGTGGTAGTTGAAAGAATGTATTGACATTTAAATGTTATGTTATGTTATGTTATGTTACTTTAGTTTGTATAGCGCCAACTCACCCACAGGTCTCAAGACGCTTTAGACCAAGGAAAACACAACAATTCTACCAACCAGAAGGTAAAATAAAATAACATGTAGTTAAATGGAACCAAGGGCTTCCCTAAACAAAATTGTTTTCAGCTGCTTTCTAAACTGTAAAAGATTAGCCTCTTTACGAAGCAGGTCTGGCAGCTTGTTCCACAACTGTGGAATCTGTATAGAAAAGGATCTTCCGCCCTTTGGTGTCATTTTAAAACGAGGGCTGACCAGCAACTGAGCATCCGAGGATCTGAGCGATCGTTTAGGGTTATAAAGCATCAAACGATCCTTTATGTAAACAGGTGCTTGTCCATATACTGCTTTATGTGCTATACACAAGCTCTTGAATTCCACCCTCTGCTTCACGGAAAGCCAGTGAAGCCTGAGCAATAAGGGGGAGGCATGAGTTCTTCTGGGAAACTTGAAAATTAAACGCGCCGCGTCGTTCATAACAACCTGCAATCTATTGATCAGATTATTTGGCAGGCCTAAGTAGAGGACGTTACCATAGTCCAATCGTGATATAATTGTGGCCGAGACCACCGTGCGAAGCATAGACTGGGAGAGAAGAGGAACTAGCTTACGCAGCTGCCTAATTAGGCCAATGCAGGTTCCAACGACCGTAGAAATCTGGGCAGACATTGACAGTTCCTGGTCAATTTTTATGCCAAGACTTTTAACATTTGCTGCTGGTGTTGGAGTAGGACCAAGTTCTTGCGGCCAGTACAGATCACCCCAAGGTGATACACCAGTAGACACCACCAAAACTTCCGTCTTTCCGGGATTAATTTTCAATAGGTTGGCAGTCATCCAACTGACTGTGTACCTGAGGACCTCTAGCACATGGGCCTGAGCCACAGTAGAATTCTCAATACTAAATAGCAACTGAGTGTCGTCTGCGTAGTTAAACACTCGACAACCCATGTGCACTAAGGACTCAATCAGAGGTTGAAGGTAAAGATTAAAAAGTAGTGGGGATAGTGCTGAGCCCTGCGGGACTCCACACTCCACCATACCTACATCGGAGAGACCGTTTCCTTGCTGAATCCTCTGTCCTCTCCCAGTTGGGAAGGATTCTAACCACTTGTATGCCGCGCCCTTTATTCCAAATCTGGCCAATCTGTCTAAGAGCAGGTCATGGCTGACAGTATCAAATGCCGCTGACAGATCTAAAAGTATCAGGACACTTGGTTTCCTACTGTCAGCCATGCTTCTAAGCTCATCCAGCACCGAGAGAATCACTAACTCGGTGCTGTGGTGTGCCCGAAAACCTGCCTGACGCCCATGGAGGAGATTATGAGACTCTAGAAAAGAAGAAAGATCTTGCAGCACATGTTGTTCCAAAATTGTGGATACAAATGGTAATTGGGAAATCGGTCGATAGTTTTTTAGATTAGCTGAGTCCGCTCCCGTTTTTTTTATCAGAGGTCTGACCCGAGCTTCCTTAAAACTAGATGGAAGATAGCCCTTCGACAATGACATATTGAGAAAGGAGACAATATGATTTTCCAGGATGGGACGCGCCGCCCGGAAAACCCTAGGGGGACAGGGGTCAGCTGGTGAACCTGATTTGATGCTATTCATCAGTTGCTCAAGCTTTGTGGAATCGATCTCGGGAAAGCTTGAGATGATACAGTCTTGAGGAATTTCAGCATTCTGCGATTGGATAAACCCACTTACTGTGTTGTTTTTGATCTCAGAGAGAATAATTTCCACTTTCTCTAAGAAATACTGTTGGAAAGTATTACAGTCGATCTTTGTATCAATATTGGCTGTTTTTTTTGTCAATTCTGTCAGAATGTTGAAAGTTTCTTTCTGAACATTATGCGCCTGCTTTATATGAATATCAAAGTATTCTGCTTTAGCTGCCAGAATCAGTTTCTTATAAGCGTTTAAGGTAGTTTTGTAATGATCACGATCAGTTTCCTCCTTTGTCTTCCTCCAATTCATTTCCACACGACGAAGCTCTTTTTTATGTTCTCAAAGGAGGGGTAAACCACGGCGCACCTTTCCCCAGCCCTTTTACTTTTTGTAGCCTCTCCGGGGCTATGTGATCGATCGCCTGAGTTAGATTTTGAGTTAAATTCAAATAATCTTGATCTAGATTGCCGCTGACAGGGTTAATGCAATGTGGAAAAGTGTCTGTCAAGGTTTGTAAATCAACCTTCTTCCATTGGCGAACTTTCTTCATTTCTGGGGCTTGGGTTATAGCTTTCCCCTTAATAGGGATAGTATAATTAATCAGGTAGTGGTCCGACCAAACGCAGGGTAGGACGTCTTGAATGGTCACTTCAGGGTCCGAGGTCCAAACGAGGTCAAGCGTGTGCTCCCTGTTATGCGTAGGACCTTCTACCAGCTGCTTCAAACCAATTGAAGACATAAAGAACTCCAGTTGTCGAGATACCGAGTCTTTAGAAATGTTCTCCCAGTGTAGATTAAAGTCACCGGTTACCACCACCTTTTGGTATCTGTAAATGTAATTGCCTATTGCAAGCGCTTAACTAATTAGTTTATGTGTAATGTAAATACATTAGATTTAAACATGTACTATAAAAGTCTGCACATGTAGAGATGACTAAATGTGCCTTAGGTGAAGAACTGCAATTCTTATTAATGCGTATAGTTTAGGTGTGTAAAGGCCTAAATGAATGTTCACATTTTGCTGTGAGAGGCCTGTTCGTGCTTTCTTATGTTAGCTGAATGGAGTGGGCCTGAAATGAATTTTCCTTGGGAATGCTCTCAGTTAATGACAGTCAGCAGATTTGTTAGTTAGACTGTTGCTCTTTGTTTTAGGAGTTTGGTATAGAGGAGACCTGTTACAGTTGCTTGTTTAATCTTTTTGGAATTGTTTATTCTTTTCATGTTGCACCGAATTAGGTTGGTCCGTAGAATGAATTAACATACAAACACCTCTTAACGAGATTGAAAAAATACATGGGCACTAGTATAAAATTCATTCTACGGACCAACCTAATTTGGTGCAACATGAAAAGAATAAGCAATTACAAAAAGATTAAACAAGCAACAATTGCTCCAATATCCAAATTAGTCTTCATCAGTTTTACAGAAAGGACAATAATCAGTTAATTCTGTCACTACTCTAGCACTAAGGTGACATCCCTACATAACATCTCCCAGGCAAGATCGAGAAAAAGGTGTCAGCTCGTGAAGACTTCCTAAGAAGTACACTCACGTTGGAAATGTCAGAAGCCAAAGCTAAGTCTTCATCCTAAGAATCAATCCCTTCTTTTACCCTCCTAACAGCTCTCTGCTCTCATCTGGCCTCTCTGCCTCGTCTGCTCTCCTCCCTCGGAGCACTGTCCCTAATACAACATGATCAACTCAAAGAACACACCCTGAAACACCTCCTTTGGCTGGACATCTTCTGCAGGTAATTATCCTCAAACTTGCATTTCGTCCAAGAAAGGTTGATTTTTCCTTGGGTCTCATGCTTCTCCAGCGAGCTTCCAATTATCAGCATTCCAATGAAACACTTTAACAGATCTCCTCCATACCTAACTCCTAAAACAAAGAGCATCAGTCTAACTAACAAGGGAAGTGTCCTTGCTCCTGCAACGGAAAGCATGTGAACAAATTAACCTTGCATGTACAAATCTGCTGACTGCCGTCAACTGAGAGCCTTCCCAAGGAAAATACATTTGAGGCCTACTCAAACCAGCTAACATAAGAAATCACTAACAGGCCTCTTACAGCAAAATGTGAACATTAATTTAGGCCTTTACACACCTAAACTATACGCATTAATAACATTACTATTATAAGCATTGCACTTCTTCACCACAAGGCACATTTAATCAACTCTACACGTGCAGACTTTTATAGTACATGTTTAAATCTAATGCATTTACATTACACATAAACTAATTCGTTAAGCACTTGCAATAGTCAATTACATTTAAATGTAATTTCATTCTTTCAACTAACACAAACTAAATTCCTAACATTACACATACATTGTTCATTATGACATCCACATTTTCTAATAATTAATACCTAATTCAACACAGGATTACATGCGGGTGCGGACTACCAGTGATTATGAGTCACCCCTACAATTTTCAGAATATCACGATGCTCTATCAGTGGCTTTACTGCAAAGTGTCATGAATTATATCCAGTAACTTAATAACTTATCTGTTATTGTTCAATTTGCCTAATGATTTTTATAATTTGTATATTTCTCTTTTTGATAGACTACAAGGTATCAATGGAGGTAAAGATCTCTCTTTTTTTATAAATGTCTTTCTGGAAAATAGCACATTGGTCTTAGTTTATATGTCTACTAAATTGACAAAATTCAAAATCCCACAAATGGTTCGAGACCAGGCCTAGGTGCGAAGAATTGTCCATCATGACAACATTACTTTTTATGAATTAGTGAAGCACCAATAATCAGATGTCTACAAAACACCATTGGAAAAAAGGAAAGGTAAATGACACACAGAAAATGGGTTGGGGGTTCAAGGAACACTGGGAGGAAATAGAATCACAACTCTGCTTTCCAATGGAAAATCATAAGTGTTTGCCTCACCTTCCCAAGTCACATGGTAATGTGACTTCCTTATGGACTTCAGACAGAATCTAGGACGAGAAGTGGGAGAAGCAGGAAATGAGCTTAATGGTCTTGGCTGCCTTAATGTTTGTGAAAACTTATGACTTGCTCTTATGTGATAACTGCAGCCTGTGGGAGCTTCATAATGAAGCTGTCGCCCCTTTATTCACAAATTTCTTTCACAGATCCTGAAGCTATTACAGTTTGATTTCAGGAAAAGTCAACACTCACCCATCATCTACATTTAGATCACCTTTCCTAGGTTCTGCTTTCCTCAGAATAGATTTACACAGGTCTATGTCCCGGAGAACCATTATGTTGTTGCACCTAATTTAAGATGAAGAGGATTGAGATACCCAATTAGAGAGCCTGTAAGCCTTGTTCATTGTGGGGACATTAACAGAAAAGCAAAAAGAGTTGAGCATAGCTAGAAGACTAGCAAAAATATTTTCATCACTTCAGTAAGATTCTCTTCCGGATGTACATGGTAGAACCTCAAAACCCTGTCATTCGCTGCCCTCTTATCATTGTCTTGTACTTCCATCCTTTTCTCCAGCTGAAACAAGGTGCCTGTATTCAGCTTTATTGAAAGTTTCGAGATCTCGAAACTCCACCTTCATTCATGATGTTCGCTCCTCTAGCCTATGTAATCTTGACTCTGTGGCTAAAACTGAACTCTGAATTCCAGTTGTTCTCCCGTACAGCTTCTCCACATCAGTGCTACAGCTGAAATTGCTTGTTGTACTTTATCCAGATTAGTAGAAATGTTCCCCAGTGTTGCCTTGATCCCCTGCAATTCTTCTGTAACAGAGTCTCGAGGCCTATCATTAGGGACCCCCTTTGTTTTCCACACATAGACAGTGAAAAGTCTTGTTACTCTCTGTTCAATCATCTTGCTACCATCCTGCTAAGCTCTTCCTGAATCGGGCTATCATAAAATGGCCAATAGTAGATAGAGTCCGCTGGAATCCACCAAGGAGTGCTATCCCATCTGGTTCTCCCCCCTCCTTCAGATCTCAATGCTCTTTGCCCTCTCAGACCTGGTAATACATCACACTCCTCAGGGCTCCCTCCAGCTACTTACATATGCTGCCGCACATCAGCAGCCAGAGATGCCAATTTCACGAACCACCAACACTCTTTGGAGCATCTTCATTGCAGCATCAGCCAATTTCCTCAAACTTCGTGTCAGGGGAGGGAACCCTTCCTTCCACCACAACAAGCACTCCCACGAATGGAGTCACCAGCTATCTCATCATTATTGTTGTCATCAGTGCTTTAAATAGAAAAATACATACAGGTACTCACCAAAAGGAGCGGTCGACTGGATTTAGGGTTTGGGTGGGCATAAGGGCAGTGGTAAAGGCAAAACAAGGGGCGGGTTAGGTTTTTGAAATTGACAAGCTTTGTATGCAACAATCTGCATGCATTGTTCGAATTTCGGATGTATCTGTCCATTAATTATCACACTAATAATACAGCACATACTAATACATGTTTAATACTAACTAAAGTAACCCTTTTTTTTAACCAGCCTCAAAATAAGAAAAGATTGACGAAAAAACAGTGAGGTTCAAAATATATACCTTGTTGTTGGCATGTAGGTCCATGATGCAGGGTCATAAGGATGTGGCCCGACTAGAGAAGTCGACTTTGAAGCTGGGGAACCGGGTTTGAGTCTCAGCATGGAGGCTCAACATCTTGCGATTCTGGGTAAACCACGTAATCTTCCCGTGCCTACAAAAATGAATGTGTTCGTCTGTACCGCAAATGGTGCTCATGTAAAGCACTATAATACCTCTGGGACGAGTTTGTGCTATATAAAAACTTCCCAAAAACTCCCTAAGCTATATTACAAGGATATTAACTTGTGACCTGCAGGTAACACAAGGATCTATGCAACAAAAACAGCAGTCAACTGAGCTAGTTAAATAAAAAATACAAATCTGTCATCTCTATGTTGCATGCTGTGCTTTCCAGCAGGCGCAATGATCCTCATTGCAATATTATGATGTGTTGAACCTTTATTGACAACACAAGTGACTCAGCACTCAAATGATTACAAAAATGTTAAAACCCTACATCTCGTCATAGCTGTAGAATAACACATTGCACATAATTCCGTGACCCATACGAATAGTCTAAAAGATTTCATGATCTTCTTAAAAACTTCTTTTGACTGTAGCCAGCTAAGCTATGGCTACAGTCAAAAGAAGCTTTTAAGAAGACTATGAACAAAGAAATTATTTGGATGAGTCATAGACTTATGAGGCAATGTGTACATTAATTTCCTACAGATATGACGAGATTTATGGTTATGGTTTAACATTTTTGTAATAATTTGAGGGCTGAGTCACTAGTGTAGTCAATATCTAGTGGCGGCTCCACCACTAGGGTGGAGGAGCGTCACCCCACTGCCTTGAAGCAGTAAAAAAAAAAAAAAATGATGATGATAAGAATGTAATGTTATTATAATTTTATTTTGTCCTCCTGATGCGGCAGCTTTGCATGACGAGGCGGGGCTGCAAGGGAGGAGTGGCAGAACCCTCTTAAGTTCGCAATGAATGTACGACCGGCCCTCTCGGGCCACCCAAAACAGTCTTGCACACTTTTCCTGCTCTCCATGCAGGCTGCATTACAGCCTGCATGGAGAACATGCTCAGGCCCCAAGCCCATGGCTGAGTGCCGAACCACGGCACTCGGAGCAATCACAACGCTGCATTACAGCGTTGTGATTGGTATGGGGAGCCTGAGTGCTTACCAATCACAACGCTGCATTGCAGTGTTATGATTGGCCAGGGCAGCTTGGCTGTGCTTCCTGGAGTCCGAGACGGAAGAAAGCAGGAGCGGAGATGCGTGACCCGTCGGCAAGGTAAGTGCATTCTTTTCTCCATTTCCTTGATTTGTTGTTTTTGTTGAACTGCCATTCTAAAGCTTTTGGGGATCAAAGACCGCGCACAGTTTAGCTGTGAAGTATTTTGTCTCTCCTCCTTTTTGCCTCTATCAGTTGAACATATATCTGCCATTGTTGCCATTCAGGATTACATCTCTTTATCTTCAAGTGGAATTAGTAATTATCCTAGTTATTACCTCTACACAACAAATCACAGCTCCACAACCCTTTCTACAATCTTCTGGCAAACCAATTATTAAGTGGCACCAATGGGTAAGAATTATCGAGAACTTCCTAGTAGCAATTGATGCTACACGTTTTTCTCCTGCAAGCAAAGCAGCAGTCCTCTGCATTGGTCTGGCAGCCCAGCAAGTTTTTGACAATTTATCCCGATTTATACCTCAAGGAGGATCAGTTGATGACTGGGATCCCTACAAAGGAAGCATTGGCATGTATGGGCAAACAATATGATGAAGTACTAAGCATTATGCTTGAACATCACAATTTCTTTAAAAGGAAACAAAGTGTTGATGAAACTGTTGAGGAAACAAAGTGCTAATGAAACTGAATATGTAGCAGCACTAACGATCCTTGCATCAACTTGTTGGGGCAAACATGGTTAGCTCTATAAGAGATCAATTTGTTTTACATGTTATTCTCAAAAAATTCAAGAAGGACTTCTAAGTTGTAGATACCTCACTTTATCTGAAATTATTGACCTGGCCAAAGGAATACAATATTCAATGATTTTGTCTAGAGCAGAGGACCCCCTCCTGACAAAAAGTTCTAGAACTTGGTACTCCTCATCATTGACAACTATAAACAACCATCAAAGCCCCCAAATTGCCCTAACAAATCATTTTTACAGTGGAAAAATAATATTAAACAGTGTTTAGCAAAACAAAGGTCAGTGATCGTGGGGGCGTGGTCAAAGGTGTGGCTAAAAACAAAGGGCATCATTTATGAAGAATGTGCGTAGGGCAGCGCCACAAGTCTTCTTGCTGCGCTGCCCTATGCCAATGTGAAAGGGCAGGAATGCACCTTATTTATAAAATATGGTACATTCCTGTCCTTTCCCCCTGTGATGGCGCATAAATTGCTGCCTAGCACCAACATAGGCAGAATTCTTTTTGTGCAGGAAGGGGCACCTTCCTGCACAAAAACAATCCAGAGAGGGATTTTTCTCTTTCTATTTGTGCTGCAGAATGCAGCACACATGGAAAGTGGAAATAATGAGAAGAAATGAAAACATTTCTACCCGTTATTCCTGCTGTGTGGAGGAGTAAGGTTTTGGCACTCCCCAGGTTTACATGGTTTTGTAAATCTGGGTCAGCATCAAAATCCATGGGCGTTGTGTGGGAACACCCACTGCAATGCCCATGGAACACCTACTTGACACAGAGAAAGGCAACGCAGCGACTTGCAATGTGTTGATAGCAAGGCAAGGTGGGGTCGGTACCTGATTGTGTTTCTGCCACGAGTTGGCCGGGCTGTGCTCCCCTTCCTTTCCTGCTGGACTGGGCTCCGCGTCGTTTGCTGGCCGGGCGTTGCTCCACTGTTGTTCCTGGCCGGGCATTGCTCTGCTTCCTTGTTGGCCCGGACTGCGTCTCCCAGGGGCCTGTGCGCGGCGAGGACGCCGCAAAACATAATTAGACTTGCGCCAGGAGGCGCTTAAAGCCCCGGGTGGGGCCGAGTCCTTGTGTGTGTTGATAGCAAGGAAAGGTGGGGTCCGTACCTGATTGTGTTTCTGCCCCGAGTTGGCCGGGCTGTGCTCCGCTTCCTTTCTGCTGGACTGTGCTCCGCGTCGTTTGCTTGCCGGGCGGTGCTCCACTGTTGTTCCTGGCCGGACATTGCTCTGCTTCCTTGTTGGCCCGGACTGCGTCTCCCAGGGGCCTGTGCGCGGCGAGGACGCCGCAAAGCATCATTAGACTTGTGCCAGGAGGCGCTTAAAGCCCCGGGTGGTCCCTCGTCCCACGGGATGCGCGCAGGAGAAGCCCGGGACAAGGGCGGGACCGTCTGTGGCCGTCAGGGGCTGAAGGTGGCTGGGCTGAGCCACCCCCCACCCCCATACCTGAGGCACAAGAAGTGAGACTTTTCTGTATCTGATATCAAATGTTTATTTGTTGTGGTAGGAAATAGCTATACTGCCTTAACCAGATTTCGACCTATATCAGCATCCTTGGTTCAAATTAGTCATGGCGCTCCGCCTAAGGGATGGGAGGAAGATCCTCCATGGTAGTGCTGGGGGTTCTGTGTCAGGAACACTGGACCAGTTTATCACCAGAGCGGCAAATGTTCTTGAAAAAGAAATAATACTAACTGAAAAAGGCTGTCTTTAGAGCTATTATCGAAGCGCTCTTCATTGGGTAAAATTATGACTGCCGTTTCCCCAGAGCAAAATCAGGAAACCAGTGTCTCCCGCCCTGGTACAAGCATGGAGCAGGCGGGAGTAGTCGGGTCGTCCAATACTACCCTTTGCACTTCGTTAGATACACCCGCAGATAGTGCATCTATAGCAGGTAATAGTCAAGCTGAACCCAATACTTCTACCGCCCCTTCCCCGACCCATGCAAATGTACCAAATGCACTAAAAACTGGAAAGGTCAACAAACTGCAACCTATCATTGGTAAAAGAAAGCGCGGGGGAGGGACTCAAAAGGGTAGGTCTGCTAAAGTCATTAGAACCATTACACCAATCCAACCAATTCTGCATAAAGTGCGACACCAAACATCCAACACTGTTTCTTGTAATAGGCCAATTAAGCAAACACCCTGTCTGCCTGCAAAAAATCAACTTCCTAGAGGCACTCTGGAAACCATAGAGCAATTAGTAAAATCTTCGCTGCTTCCTCTACTCGAGAGGGTAAAATTAATCATTGAGAACGTGGTGAAATTGGAAAGTGCCGTTATGGCAAATTCGGCAACACTGGCAAAAGTCGCAGAGTGCCTTCACGGCACTGGGCTTTCACAGCCCATGAGAGTGGTTGCTGATCCCAAGAGTCTCCCAATAGTAACCCCACACGACATATTAATCAGCCCAAATGACAAATTAAACCCCACTGCTACTGGAAATGTCACTGTCCAAACAACTGTTATTGATCACATCAGGGAGAAATCTGGAGCTATTGTTAGTGAAGGCAGAAAGAAGTTGGCAATCCCAGACCATGGCGCTGAATTAAAATCTAGAAGGAATAATACTCCCCGGAAGGAGGGCATGCCAGTGAAGCTCCCCTGTATTAACTTACCCCTGGAGTCATCACCATACACGGTAATCTTGGCTGGCGTCCCAGGGATTCAACACGATAAAATGGAGTCCCATAGAGATTTGAAGAACAAGGTCATCTTCTGGCTCAATGGAAACAGACCGCTTCCAGCCCATATGAACGCGGAGATCTTGTTTGTAAGAAGGGTGAGCTGGTTGGGGTATCGATCTAAAGACTTAGAGGGCGATTGTATAATCATAAACTTTAGGGACTATAGAACGGTTAGGTACATATGTTATGAGTGTTAAAATCGGGGTGTTCCTGGGATAAAAACCCTTGATCTGAGCTATTTCTACCCAAGCCTATTTCGTGGAGCGACACCTGCTCAGCAAAATAGGTGGGAAACGATATCAAGACGCCCTTTTAATGTATGCAGACAGGAGTTCCACCTCCCCCTGATGAACCGTTTTGAGTCACTATGTGGCTTGGAGGGGGTGGATTGACTGGGCACTTGTCAAAAGGGAAATAGCGCCCTCTGGTATGAGAGAACTGGAAATAAAGATCGGGTTGAGATAACAAGCAGCACCAGTATAAAACGGGCGAAACTTGGTGTAACATATGAGGCTCCAATAATAGTCCCCTCCCTGTATCCCCGGCTTCTCATAGGAAATGGTGCTTTACCTGGACCTGCTTTCCCTGAGGGTGATCATGTGCCAAACTCGTCCTGCCCAAATGCCACGAAAACCGTGGTAGAGGCGGTACCCGGGGCAGACAAGACGAAAAAGGGGGAACGTAAGAACTTGGCTTCTAGGTCCCACGAGTATGTGTGCCCTAGTGCAAACAATACTGGTACCTTGGACCTCCAACAGGCCATGTCTTCACCACATACGTGTATTGCAGGTGTCACCCACTTGCTTAGCTTGGTCTCCTGGAACATAGCAGGTTTGAAGAGCAAAACATCTATAGCAGAGTGGGCAGACCTGGTGAAAAAATATGACATACTGGTATTCCAGGAGACATGGGCAGTGGACCCCATTTACCATCTTGGGTACCTAAATTTTCATAAAGCTGCAATTAGAGAGGAGGAGCCAAGCCTGCAACCATGATGGCCGCGTAGGCTCTCGGCTCCGCCGACCTTCTTGCTTTGTTCCTACATCCTGCAATTTATCCTGCCCTCGAGCCGTGTTTTTGTGATGGCGAAACGGTTCTGCTCTCTTTGGAGTGTCTCCGGGATTCCTACCAGCTGTAACACCGGCGAAATGTCCTCACCTCTTCCCCGGCCTTTAATGTCCGCGAGACCGGGTCTTTGAGTGTTGGGGTCGGCCAGCCCCTGCTGCAACAACAACGGCCATCAAATACGGGGAGGAGTCGGCCGGCCGGAGTGTGTCTACTGCACTGCTCTTCCCTTGCCGCAGCCATCCAGCTTACCCGGCGGTTCCGTGTGCCCGAGAGACATCACAGATCTAGGGGATTACATTGTATCTATTCTCTGCCCGTGAACTGCTCGGACAACTTTTTCATCTTTCCCAAGCTATTGTGGGCGACATTTTGAGCACCACGTACTCGGCGATTGGCACTGAAGGCTCCGTATCGTTATTGTGGGCCCAGGTGACTGCTGACGCCGCATCAACGCCACCGATCGTAAGATATGGAGTCTGCTACTCCTGTGCTCCTGACTCGATCGTACTCTGGTGAGTGGCAGCGGAGTGATCAATTGTACGCATGGGAAGACAACGGTCGGGCTCGAGAGTCGCTACCTGCCGGTGAGCCTCGAGTGAGGAGGAATGCTGGAGCCTATGCTTTTGGGGCAGCGCCGGGGATCGGTGATGTTCTGGTTGCTTTAGGTGCTTAGCGGGCTGCCCTGGATTGTAGCGCCCAGGACCTGGGGAGCCGACTGGACGCCATCGCTCCCTCTGTGTGCTTTGTTGAACGTGATTGTTCTTGAGTGCGGGACACTGCGCCACACCCTGCACTTAACTGCGGTGTACTGCTTACCCCCGGGGATGCGGAGATGTCGGGGGACCAGGATCTCGAGACTGCAATGGGGCTAATTGATATTGTTGGGAAGAGGTCTGGTGTTCGTGGACTCATGCAGTGGTTGGAGAAGCAGCTCCGGACGCCGTGTCCGGCAACTCATGTGTGGTTTGATGGGGTGGCTCTCCCTCTTCTCCTGGAACTGGTGTTACTGGACTGGTCTACTGACTTTGGGGGATTAATGCTGCGCGTGGATCCTTCCCACAACGTCTTTGATCACACACTATTGTTTTTGGCTGACTTTGATGGGCAGCTTAACGTCTTCTCATGGCCATTCCGTTCGCCTACTCCATCTAAAATGGCGGCTGGTCTGCTGGACTCCGTTGATACAATTGATCGCATGGGACAGGGTTGAGGATGTTTTCTTGCTTATTGTTGCGTGCACGGCTGATGACGACGAGGGACAGGCGGGATATTGACTGATTCGAATGTTGGTTTTGTATCGGTTCGAGGGTCTGCGTTTGGAGGGTGGGCGGCTGGGAGCCCGTACACTAATTGTCTTCTCCTCCTCCATTTTCTTTTCTTTCTTTTCTTCTTATCTACTATATTTCGGGTTTCCTATTTAGGGCGACAGGCACACTGCTGGGGGGATAGACCATGGCCTTCTGCAGGGGTGCGGGGTGAGGGGTTGGGGGGTGGTTTCTATGTATCTTCTTATTTCTTCCTTGGTTCTATGGTCCTTTTTCTTTATTCTTTTTCTGCCTTATCTTGCAGGGTATCTATGGCATATTCAGTTTTTGTGGGGTGGGGCAATGGTTTGTCACGTATAATGATTGTGTTGATGGTTATTTTGTATTGCTCACTTTGCCCATCACTCCCACTTTAATTGTCAAGCTAGTTGCCTCTGTACAGTTTGAAAGCCAGCTGCAGATCCTGAAACGACCGCTTGGCATTGACCCTGTATTCATAAGACTCAAAAAAAAAAAAAAAGAAAGAAACCTCATTTATCCTGGTATCGTTCCGATACGGACTTTATCCTGAGCTGCGATGGGGCTCTTGGAAGACGTAATGTTGCATGCTTATGGCTTTATTGATTTGCTTGCCCATGATTGTAACTGCTATACGTATAATAAAGGTTTTATAAAAAAAAAAAAAAAAAAAAAAGCTGCAATTAGAGGGACAAAAGGCAGACCGCCAGGGTGTCTAAACATCTGGGTTAGACAAACCACCAACTACAGACCTATAGAACTTCACGTAGACAGCTCAGACCTCCTTGCTATAAAGCTGCAACGGCCCGACCCACCGGAGATCCTTATTGTAAATGTGTACAATAGAGGCATGCTGGGCGGGCGTGGCTCTGATACTTTTTTAATATTGGACACCTTTTTGGATTCCGTTAGGCCCGATAGCAATATAATAATAGCGGGGGATCTTAACTGCTCGTTTGAGCCCCTAAATTCGGAAGGGGAAACTCTGCTGACGGAGGAGGATGTCCAGTGGAACATTCCTCTTCTTCACCTTAAGCCCATTAAGAAATGGTCCGAATCTGCCTTACAGTGGATCGGTCTCTGTCTTGAGCGTGGCTTCAGGTCGGCAAATGGACGAACTGTCTCTGACAAGATGGGTAGGCCAACCTTTGATAATGGCTTATACAAAAGTCGAATAGACTATGTTCTCATCAAAATAGAGTACTGGTTTATATTAGAGGACATGGTGATCATGGATCACCCTGAGAGTAACCTCAATCCCCTCGTAGTGAGTTTACAACTAAACAACGATGGTAAGCGTAACCTCCAATCTGAGATAGCTACCGCTGACGCCCTGCTTACTAATGATCTACGCAGGGTGCGCTGGGCAAGAATTGTTATTGTCCCTGGGGTATTGGATGAGATTAGTTTAAAGGTAACAAGGACCCTGGGAGTTTTGCGTTCACTTCCAACGCAGGAAGATATTAATAGGGAAATAACCAAACTTCATGAAGACCTATTTAACAACCTTCTTGCCGCAAGTAAGAAAACAAAAATCTCACTAAGTTTTGGCATATAGTCAAATGGGGCAATTCCCATGAGTCACAGGTTCCAACAAATCATGTCCCGATAGAGGTCTGGGTTGAGCATTTTGAGTCCCAGTTCTCTGGGCAAAACCTGACTGACGACAGTCCGCCATTTGCTTCCTGCCCTATGCCCTCCTTGTATGAAATAACTTTTGACAGCAGAGAAGCTGAGGCAGCCCTCAAAAAAATCCCCGGTGGAAAGGCCCCGGGAATTGACTGTATCCCGGGAGATCTCTTCAAGCACGACCAAGCAAACTGGTTCCCATACATTGTATTCCTGGGAAACGCAATCGCCAAGGGGGCGGCCATTCCGGATTCTTGGCGTGGAGCTGAGATTCTGCCAATCCACAAGAAGGGGGATCGGTCAAACCCGGGGGACTACCGACCAATTAGTCTGATCGATTGTATACAAAAAATCATTGCTAGGATGGTCTTGGCAAGAATCCAGAGCTGGATCGAGCTGGAGGATATATTGACACCCCTTCAGGCTGGGTTTAGATCCCGTATTAGTATGATCGAGCAGGTTCTTAGGTTCCAACTGCTCTGCTGGAAAATAGTTAGCTTAGGTGGTGGAACTATTTACGCCGCTTTTGTTGACCTTAGGTCGGCATTTGACTTAGTTCCCAGGGGCAAATTGTAGGGGGCTTTAAGAAATGTGGGGATGCCCTCGGAGCTTCCGAATGTTGTGATCAAGCTACATGAGGCTAATTTTGCACAAGTTTGCTGGGGGAAGCAAGGGCAGGTCACAAATAGATTCGCAGTGTCCCGGGGTGTCAGGCAGGGGTGTGTTCTAGCGCCAACCCTGTTTTTGTTATTCATCAACAGGGTTGTGAAGTATATTCAGCCTTTCCGACAGATGCCCCCTCCCTGGGTGGTAACAAGTTTCCGTTACTAATGTTTGCGGACGACACCCTTCTACTATCGCAGACACAGGTGGGCCTGCAGGCGGCTCTGAATAAGTTTGAGGAATTCTGTTACGACCATGACCTGCAGGTCAATGTATCTAAAACTAAATTTATGATTCTTACAAAAGGTAGACCTGTGGTTGGCCATGTCATGATGAATAATACAAAGTTAGAGCAGACAAACGTCATGACTTATCTGGGGATTGTTCTAGAGAGCAAAATGTGTTGGAAACCACAGATCGATGCTATATCCCTCAAGCTTGCTCAGCTTTCAGGGTGCCTGGTGAAAGAGCAGAGAATGTCCCAGACCAAAAGGATAGGCCCAGCTATGAAGATCTACAACACCAGAATAGGTTCAGCGATCCTGTACGGTGCGGACCTTTGGGGTTTTGTAGATCTCTCCTCGCTGGTCAAAATACAGAATAAATTCCTAAGGAACCTAACAGGACTTCCATGTTCTAGTCCCATGAAGCCGTTATTTATGGATCTTGGTTGCCAATCAATAGACGATATTGCTCGCTTTAAGCCAGTGGCCCTATGGAGGAGGATCTGGACCACTCCCGAACTAGCTCCATTTGCTAAGGCAATTACGGATGTCAGATCTATTATGAGTTCGGGAAATATTTTATGGTTTAAACAAGTCAGATTGCTCTTGGAATTTATGGGTTTGGGCAATCTGTGGACCGATCCTGCCACAAATCCTTTCCCCAAAAAAAATATTTAAAAGCCTATACTGATCTGCAATAAACCAGAAACATATTCGACAAGTACCATCTTCTTCTCTGTCTGGTTTGTTTCTGGAGCTTAAAACAGATTCTTCTCTTGAAGACTATTGGGATATCATCACCAGGTCAAGCGCCAGGAAACTCTACCATCAGCTAAGGGTAGGTTCTCTCCCAACCAGAATGTTTACCAGAAAATGGAAGGGACAGGAGTCCGAATCCTGCCGTTGGTGCTCGGACCGCACAGAGTCCATTGCCCATATATTCTTCGAGTGCCTGGCTTATGCAGCCCCTAGGGCTAAATGGCTTAAACCAATTTGCCGTAACATGGGCACAAGGGTAGGGTCTGTGGCCTTAAGGATCCTTAGGTCTGACACGAGTGAACTCATTGTAATAGCCGTTGCTAAATTTTTATGATGGGTGCGGATCTTGAGGGCCAAGCAGCAAATAGTGGAGTTATTTTATTGTGACTCGACCTGATTGTATTATAAGGAAATCAAAATCCCTTTTACATTGTTAGTACTTTTTAAATTGTACATATTACGTATTTTTATGCTTTTTTATAAAACGATGTATGTTTGTTTTTCTATGATGTATTTTAGCATAGTAAACGTCTTTTATGATGAAATATTCGAAATAAAGACATTTGAAATTGAAATTGATTTGAAATCTGGGTCAGCGTCAAAATCCATGGGTGTTGTGTGGGAACACCCACTGCAATGCCCATGGAACACCTACTTGACACAGAGTAAGGCAACGCAGCGACTTGCAATGCTTTGTCTTACTCCAGATCTATGAGGCCATGCAAATCCACACTGGGTGACTTTGCGTCACCACATAGATATAATTGAGACGCTTGCGCTACTGGAGCTTCAAAAAAAGTGATGCTCCAGCTGCACAAGCGTCTCATAAATAAGCTCGAAAATAATTTGTTTATTTTTTAGAACTTTCACAATAGGGTAGCTACAAATAAAATAAGGGGTAGCTTAAATGAAAAATAAATTTTAAGAATATGTTACTCAGTGGGAAATGCACTGTAGTACATTATGAAAACTCTATTTGTTAATGCCTAGCAGAGGTCTGTGTCAGTAACCAGAGAGTCACAGATTTATGACGTGTGTACTTTTGTGCTACAATGTCACAGCCTATGACAGAAAGCACTGTGAATGCGTAAGTCATACTTTTATAATATTTTAGGATAAAATAGAGCTTCCTAAAATGTAGATTTTAGTAATACCAGTACATAAGTAATACAGATTTTTTTTGCATAACTGTCCCTCCAACCCTCCTCACGAGTACTAAGCGCTGTGTAAATACAGTTACGATTAAAAGCACGACTTCACAGCCCAGGTATTTACTCTTCCTACTACCACTGAAAAAAACCAAATCTTTGCAATGAGTGATTACCGCTCCCCAGCACCCTTTACATTTGCTGATTAACTCATAGCTGCATTTGCATTTCA
Organism: Lissotriton helveticus; assembly: GCF_964261635.1. Lineage (NCBI taxonomy): Eukaryota > Metazoa > Chordata > Amphibia > Caudata > Salamandridae > Lissotriton > Lissotriton helveticus. Next base: position 675,542,807 of record NC_136057.1, read on the forward strand.
TTCAACCAAGCAGCCAAGCAGGCACCCTGGTGTGAAGGATTGTTTTACCTGTCTACCAGGCCTCTTTTTTTTCACAGCACAGGAGACTCAATTGACTTCAGCAGAAGCATTTTACCAATCAGAATGATGCGTCCTGGACGGTAGTCTTTTATCAAAAGGAAAAGCACAATTTGAATTCCAGGCAGAAGTGAGGCTTGGAAATGTGCCATCCCCTTTCTATGACTCCAGGGCCCCCCGGGGGTCTGCCCCACAGACTGAAGACCTCTAGTCTAGAGCCATCCATGAAAACCAATCTTTCAACTCAATTAACGCACAAGGGGGAGACACCACCAGCTCTATATCCACTGGCAACAATCCTGTAAAGGCTCCATTTAAGAAAACTCTGATATGCTCTAGATGTGGTTCAAAATCTCACACTGGTAACTCTCCGAATTGTTCAGCCATGGGTAAAAAATAGGTCACTTCCAAGCCGTTTGTAAGAGTACTAAAAGGTCAGTGAAGATCAGCAGCATTGACGTTACTGAAGATGCTCACACATGTACTGAAAAACGTAGTAATGTAGTGTTAACAATTGAATGTAACACAATAAGTAGAGCATGCAAAGCTAAAGGCCATGGAGGGGGTATACTACTTCAAGTCATGGCTGACTTCGCCATGGCATGAGTGGTTCGCCAATCACAATTTTATCTGATATTACTTTTCAGTAAAAATTGAATGATACGGTAATACTTTCTCAGTCTGATGGAAATCCCAAATCTTTTGGGGAAACAGATTAACATGCTTGGTTATTTCAGGTCAAAAATAGTATATATATAGGCCGACATACCATCAATAAAGTGTACGTTAAAGGGAGAAACATTTTAGGCTGGTAAGATTTAGCGAAAATGGGAATTTACTTGAAACCAGGTTTGGATAATCCTGTTGTGCTGAGTGATCTGCCAGAAGGTTATATGGAAGATGATATGTGTATGAGATGTTGTAATTGATGCTAACAGACCTTCTTTTCTAGGTACTTCTCCAGATATTGAAACCATCATTAGCCAATTTTCCACAGATTTTTCTGACAAAATAGGTACTGTACTAGGTTTTGAGTACCAAATTAGATTAAAATCAAATGCTCAACCTGTAGTACGTACGGCTTGACCTTTCCCCCTGAGTGTTAGAAATGATTTAAAAAAAGTTCTGAACAATATTTGTACAGAAGGAATCATTGTTCCATGCGATTTTTCATCTTAGGTTTCTCCCATTGTTGTATGAAAAAAACCTGGGGAGGTGAGACTTTGTGCTGACTTGCGCTCCTTAAATAACAACATTATCGTAGACTGTGATTTCCTGCCCAGAATTCATAACCTTTTGGTTGGACTCGAGGGCTCCAAATTTTTTACTCTAATGTATTTGCTTTCGGCCTATCTCCAAATTCCGCTTGGAGTTGAGTCTCAGGAACTTACCACCTTTGTGACTCCGTTCAGTGAATTCCAGTACCTCAGACTGCCTTTTGGTTTGGCCTCCGCTGCTAGCATTTTCCAAAGGCTTATGGACACCCTTTTTTGAAGAAATTCCTGGAGTCCAAGCTTACCAGGATGACATTTTGGTGCATGCTAGCAGTCATGAGGCCCACAATGACACATTGTCCAAAGTTCTCTCTAAATTAAGCAAGGCGGGTATGACAATTATACATGAGAAATGTAAGTTTGGTGTTCAAGAACTTGACTATTTTGGACACATATTATCCCCAGAAGCTATCAAACCTAAATTGTCTTTAATCAAGGCTATATGTGAGGCTTCTCCGCCTAAAGATAGGGATGCTTTATGTTCATTCTTCGGGTTGGCTGAATATTATGCTTGTTTTGCGCCCGGGTATGCTCAAATTGTAGAACCTTTGAGAGCATTACTTAGAAAGGGTGCTAAATTCATGTGGAGTGAAGAATTACACATCACTTTTAATAAGGTCAAATTCATCATTGAGCAGGCTCCTGCATTACAGCCTTTTCAAGATGAATGTAAATGATTTTTGAATGTAGATGCAAGCTAGTCAGGACTTGGTGCGGTACATGGGCAATGGGTTGGTGGCAAGAAACACACCATTACATTTGCTTCCAGAGCATTACAACCTGCAGAAACACGATACAGAGAAATAAGCACTGGCATGTATCTGGGCAATGCACAAGTTCAGATTATACATTTGGGGTTGTGGGTTTGATGTATTTACAGATCACAAACCACTAAAGTACATCCTCAATGGTGGTGGAACTAATATGGCGTCCGCCAGGTTAGTACGTCTATTCTCAACATTACAAGAGTATCATTTTTCATCCTTGGATGTCTCCTGCTCAGGTACGGGAGGGTAATGTGGGCAGAACCCCTAACCATTTCTTCTAAATTTTGTCATCAAACATCTGCCTGGTAGGAAGAACTTTAGAGCAGACTGTTTATCCTGTTGTCTCTGGAGTGTGAAGAAAATTATACAGAAGATACTGAATGTGTTGTTGTTGCAGGGAAATTAAAATGAAATACCAGTATTTGTAAAGTGCACAGCTACCTCCGAAGTGGTGTCCCGGCGCTGGGGACTCGGGAAGATTAAGCAAGCTATTGTCCAGAGTCACATGGTGCTGGGCTGACCAGCCACCTGTGCCGGGGATCGAACCATGAGCCCCAGATTCCAGCGTCAGTCGCCCTGGCCGCTGCGCCACACCTCTTCCCTCTGTGGATGCTGTAATGGAGTGCGCCCCTATTTCTGAATGTACATGGAGAGAAGAATATGCCAAAGATCACAACCTCAATAAAATCAAATAATTTATTGTTAAAGGGTGTGCAGAGAGTAGAACTCTTTCTGGTGAAATAAAAAAATTCTCTTTTGTTGCGCCTGAACATTCAGTTGTGGAGGAGATTGTAATGTATCATGACCTGTTCATTCCTCTAGAAAGTATGCACAAGGAAATCATCCAAACAGCTCATCTTGGTCACTTGGGTGTCACCAAAACATGTCAGCGCCTTAAACAATATTTTTGATGGCCTTCTCTGGAGAGTCAGGGTAGATCAACCAATGAAAGTTGTGCAGAATGGTCCCTCTCTGACAAAAGGTGGACATCCATTAACACACCCCTACATGCTGTACCTTTTCCAAGAGGTCCCTGGGATAAAGTTGGTCTCAACTTTTCTGGTCTTTATGAGATGGTGCCTACTGATAACACATTCTTAATTTTAATAGTAGATTATTTTTCAAAATGTATGTTTTATTGGTTTTTTGATGGTCCCACTACTGATAATGCAATAACATTTTTAGAACATATCTCCAAATTGGAGGGACAACCAAAATCAATTGTCACAGACAATGGGACCCACTTCATTTCTCAACGGATGTGTACGTTTTTTAGAACACAGTGATATTTAACATCTCAAAGTAGCTCTTTACTCACCTTCTTCCAATGGCCTAGTCGAAAAGGGGAACAGAGTGGTCAAAGAGGGTGTACAAACTGCAATATCATCCGGTTTGGATGTTCAAGAGTTCTTAAAAGAACGAGATTTGGTCATATTATATTACACTCCACAGTACCACTGGGGTTGCACCTTTCACTTTGCTCAGAGAAAGGAAGGTGCACTCCACTTGGCTTTCAATTAGATCCAGGGTTGAGGCTAATCAAAATGCTATGAAGTCTCATTTTGATTCTGGAAAGCATTTTAAAAAAGAACCTTTGAAGGTGGGTGATTGGGTTCTAATCAAAAATCCAAAAAGGGTAATGAAAGGTATGTCTAGGTACTCTTCTCCTGTCCTTGTCAGTCAGGAAAACAAAGGTTCTTCACTTTTAGAAAACAGGGGTTGACGGAACAAGAGGAGTTTGGTACTTCTCATCGGTTTACAAGCAGACATCATTAGGAAATGTTCTGCTTCTAATGCTGATCACAATCAGACTTATAGTTTGTTACATACTACTGTAGTGTCTAATTCAGTTGCTGGTCCAACGATGTATGAAGGTGATTCTAGTACACTCCAAGAAATATTGTCCCCTGAGACTTCCTTGGGTGAGGTGACAGCCAACAGAAAGAATGTTCGCTCTAGGAAATTACCCTGCAAACTCAAAGATTATATACTGGAATAACTGTGTAAACTTACTTTGTATACTGCAAGACAATAGTTTGTTACTGTAACATGTTCATTGTTGTACGGTGCAAATTTCTGTATTGAATGACAAGTTATCGTATTTATTGGTATAGCGAAGTGCTTCCGCCATTGTGGATTGAGAATCTACTATTTTCAACTACAAATTAGGCACTCGATGTGTCTCTTTGTCTTCTATCATAGTTGCCTATTTGTGCAGTATGTAACATAAGATTTCAAATTTTGATTTTACATTCCGGTCAGCCATTATCCTAGCCTTGTAATTTTAATAATCATTTGAAAAATAAAATTTTCAGCATTTTTTTAACTCACTTTTAGGAAAAAGCTCCTCAAAATGCGCAAACGTATTGTAGATGGGGGCTTTTGGTGGTTTCACACCATTATGCGTCTTAGGTACCTGTACTTGATTCTCAAACTCCAGAACCACATATCCATGATTGGTCCTGTTGGACCTGCCCCTTTTTGGCAGGTTCACCCCGAAACTTTTTGCTTTTTCCTAGCCTGTTTCTGTAACCTGGTGTTGGTGATTTTAGGCCTCTGCGCACTTTTTCACTGTGGTACAGTGTAAAGTGCGTGAGCTCTCTGTGTATGTGTGGTGAGTGACCTGCCCTCCCATAGGAATGCATGGGGAATATGTGTGACCATGGTAGTTCCTGATGTGTGGGGAGTGCAGGGTCGAGTTTGGTATGTGCGAACTCGTGAGATTGAATGCTGCGTAATGATGTATGCAGCATGATTGTGTCTAGTGTGGAAGTGCCACTTCTAGACATGGGTGTGCGTGTGTAGTGAGTGTGCTGGCACGTGATTGGCTGGAGCTGGCTGGTGAGCCTGGCTCTAGGAGCCTGGATGGGTCTGCCCCGGTGGTGAATGGAGAGATTAACATGCTAATGTGAGGGAGGGGGCACCTGGGACCTGAATAGGGCTTGACTTTCCCCACACAATGCTGGCTCCTCCCTCAGTGGTGCGACTGATGACCCTAGCCTGACTAGTGAATGGGAGGGGTGGCTGAGCACATCAAGAGTGCTCCCAAACCAGCTGCGCCTGGTTTTGCCCCCACCCTGCACCTTTAGACAAAGGTTTGGACTGTATAAAAAGGGGCTGTGTCCCCTTACAAAATATTCTTGTTTCTGACTGGAATCAACCAGGGGCGTGCTGCTGCTTGGGCCCAGGGGAAGGCTTGCCTCCCTGGGCCCTGCCCAGCCCCTAGATGCCTTGACTTGCTGGAGGAATTCCTGGGAGCGCTTTATCCTTTTCTGGAAGCCTTGTCCTGTGATGTCCTGCTTGTGCTGGGACCCTCCTTGCTATGGGGGTTATTTCTGGGGCCTTTTATGAGTTCTGGGCCCCCAGCGCCTCCTGCCCTTCTGTTGCTGATCGGGTGGCTACCCTGCTTATTATTTTAATTATTGCAGGAGCCCACCCTGCATTATGGCCTTTATTGTTTATATATCAGGGGTGCCCATCCCTCATTATGCCAGAGAACTCACAGCCATCAGCCCCGGGGTCCGCTGACGAGACCGAAGGGGCCGCGCAGTGATTGGGCCGCTGCAGGAGGCTCGTTTGAGGGGCCGTGCTGTGATTGGCCCGCTGCAGGAGGCGCGACTGAGGAGCCACGCTGTGATTGGGTCCGGCCCCCAGCAAGCAGTATCACATGATCGGGGGCTCGCCTGGAATTCCGCGCTGGGATTGGCCCAGCGCTCAGGGAGACCGGAGAAGTTACCGCCAGTTCCCCGCGAGGCTCTCGTGATCGTGAGAGCCCCGCCCGCCGCCTGTAAAAGAGACCCGGTCCCTGGGAGCGGGACCGGGTAAGAGAGAAGCGGGCCGAGTGATGGCTGCCCGGGGCTCCCGTGAGCTGTGGAGAACCCCGGGGCTGCCAAGAGACGACCGCCGCCCAAGGAGCAGATGCCTGCCGGACCCCACAGCCGGTGAGTGTACGAGAGGGCTGGGGGGGCTCCATGTGACTGGTGGTCTCTCGAGCGGCCCCACTTGGCAGCGGGTTGCTCCAACAGGAGTGGTACATTCGGTTTAGAGCCTACAGGGCTCCGTGGGGGCGCAGGTTGGCCGCCCCACCGTTTTCTGTGCCAGTGTTCCGAGCAGCCCCGTTGGCTGCTCCCACCTATGGGGGCACAGTCAGTGTTTAGAGAGCCTGTGGGGCTCTGACTGGGCCCTATGTGTGTAAAGGACCCAGGGGGGTCCCGAGGGGCCCGTGAGTATTTGGTTGGTGCCTCCAACGATGGGGCAAGTTGTTGAGAGGCCCGTGGTCCCCCAGGGGACATGTGTAGCTTTAGAGCCAGAGTGCTCCAACGTCCCCCATGTTTTATTTCTAGAGCCTGTGTGGCTCCAACCCCTGCGGCGCAGTTTGTCTAAGGGCCAGTGAGAGCCCATGCCGCAGTTTTCCTTCCAGCTGCCCAGAAATTAGTGGCAGCTGCACCATTTAGGCGCAATTTGAGAGTCCCTGGGAAGTACAGAGACGGCACAGTGGTGCCAGGCCATTCACAGCTGCGCAGCACTTAGTGCCAGCTGCAGCGTTTAGGCCCTTGGGATGTTCTCAGCTGCCCAGCAAGTAGTGGGAAGCTGCAACGTTTAGGTTTGCGCCGGTGGCGCACCCCTGACTGGCGCTGCATTGGCAGCGCGCCCTGACATTCTGGACACAGGGCTTTTTGAGTCCCCTTGTTGGATGGCCAGTTGGCCAGGGGGCTGGTATGTGGGTAGGGCGCAAGGCCCTAATGCGATATTTGCACAATGTGATTTTACTATGTTTAGAATGGTAATTGCCTAATGTGATTTTTGCGCAATGTGATGTTACTATGATTATGAGGTTATTTTACCTATATGGGTTTATTTTTTTATTTTTTTTTGTTATCCTCATTTGCGTACATGGCTCCAATCTATCAAAACAAAAGCTTCCACAGAGCAGAAAATCAGGCAGTGCCTTTGTACTGTCACAGCGTCAGCTGGCAGGGATAGCACAGGAGGTATGGCGACCAAATCCCAACAGTAACTGCTGGCAAGCCATGAGACTCTGACGTAAGGGCTGTTTGTTGATCAATAGTGCCCGAGGTACCAGGGCCCCAAAAGCACCACTACGTACTGTAGCAGAACCAGAAGGTGAGCCATGTATGCATTAATCATTGGACCTGGGGGAAAAAAAGAAAGAAAAAAAAAAAACCAGGTTCAACGTGACCACACCAGCTGATTCCAAAAGGCTCTCTTTCCCTGATTCCCTCCACTTGCCAGATCGAGTTTTGAAATCTGGAGAATTGAAGAACGCCATTCGTAAAAGGTGGGCGGCAAGGCGTCCTTCCAATGTCTGCAAATTTCCCTGCGAGCCGCCAAAATGGAATAGAACACCAGGTTAGAGGCAGCCCTACGGGACTTCCCACTGAGACCAAAGATGACTAAGCCCAAATCTATGGAGATCTGAAGATCCAGTACCGAGGACAGTTTGTTACTTATGGAATCCCAGAAAGGAGTAATTTGCGGACATTCAAAGAACATATGAATATCCGACGCGCCTCCAGACCACATCTTGGGCAAGAGACCGGACCTGTCAGGGAAAATTTTGACAGCCTCTGCGGGGAATAATAAGCCCTGTGCAATGTAAATAAGTGTTCCTTCGGAGCCAGGCTGGCTTAACCAAATCCCACAGCACCCTGCATGAAGTAATCCAGAGTTCTTCCACGTCTTTTCCTGGCATCGACTCAGCCCACAATTGCGTTGGAAGACAAAATTTGCCATCTGCTTCCTCTAGAATCATGTTATACCAGAGTGAGATCTCCTTCTTTATAGGGGGTTTGTCCACCAGGCATGCCTCTAATTCACTCCCTCCCCCTATGGGAAAACTGCTGTTCCGCGAAGACTGTGAGCGGGATGTCTGAAACCAACTAGAGATTTGTAAATATTTGAATCTTGAGAATCTCGGCCCGACTTTGTTGACCAAGTAATTCCATAAAAGTAGAGAACCATCAGAAAACAAGTCACCCCAGGATATAATTCCAGCCTCTTTAAGTGGTAAAGCTAATGCATCTTCGGCCCAGGCTGGAGGGGCAAGTAAATCCCATATTGGAGCTCTGCTTGAGTGATAACCTAGTTTGATCCAGTGCCTCCACCCCTGTAGTACCTTCAGCTTTATTTTTTTTAAATATTTGGGGTCTCCGAATTTAAACAAGAAACTGCCCTGCCCAACTCTCTCACTGCTCAGCAAGGTGGAAAACATAAGGCCCACGCCTGTCTCAGTTGGTGTTTTCAAAAGCATTCGTGCATGCGATAACTGAAATCCCCATGCGTAAGCCTGAAGGTCTGGGCCCGCCAACCCGCCCTTCTCCCTGCGACGCCTTATCTTTTTCCAAGCGATTCTTGGATTCTTGTTGTTCCAAATGAAAGAAGAGATCTCGCTCTGCAGCTTTGAAATTAATTTAGGGTAAAAAAAACAGCGGAATTGAATTAAATAAAAAAGAAACCTTTGGCAGTATAGACATTTTTACGAGATTTACCATCCCCAAAATGGTAAGAGGGAGATGTGCCCAAGCTCTCATCAGTTTTCGACACTGCGCTGCTACTTTTGCAAAGTTTAAGGAGGCAATCACATTTATATTTTTGTCTATATTAATCCCCAGGTATCGCAAGTTAGCTCTTGATGTTTCACTGTGGGTATTTAAGTTGACATTCCATGACATTGACTCGGTTTTGGTGGCATTCATCTCATAACCTGAAACCTTACCGAATTCCAGGGCTAAATCTATAACCGCTGGAAACGCAGTATTAATGTCTGGTGAAAAAATCATAATATCGTCTGCGTAGAGCGCCACTTTTTTGACCCAATCGCAATAAACAAAAGGTTTAATTAGTGTGTTTTCTCTTAGTTTCTGCGCAAATGGCTCTATATATAAGTCGAATAGCAGGGGGACAGGGGACAACCCTGTCTCGTACCCCTTGTTACCCTAATTGGCTCAGATAAGCCCCCGTTGACCAAAATTGAGGCCGAAGGGCTTCTGTAGAGCAGTTCTATTGCTCTGCGGAACTTGTCCCCCACATTGAATTTCAACAAGGCCTCCGACAGGTTTAGCGAGTTCACCCTGTCGAAGGCCTTGGTTGCGTCCAACGTGAGAACTGAGAGGGGCAAAGCTTCCTTCGTCGCCATATCTATGGCGCCTACAAGATCATACGTGAGCTCGTATAACTGCCTCCCCTTTACAAAACCTTTTTGATTGGGATGTAGTATATCCGGGGCTACCTGACCGAGCCTTTTGACCAATATTGCCGCAAAAATCTTGTAATCAGCGTTTAAAATTGATATTGGCCGATAAGAGCCACAGTCGGATGGGGGCTTTCCTGGCTTCAAGATGAGTGTTATGGAGGCGTTATCCCAAGAGGCTGGAGGGGCCTCTCCTTCCCTCAGTATCTTATTAAACATAGCCACCAGAACAGGAGATACCTCCAATTGCAAGTTTTTGTAGATTTCAGACGGTAAGCCGTCAGTTCCTGCAGCCTTGCCTCCCTTAGCACCCTGTATGGCCTGCTCTACTTCAGTCTTGGTTATTTCTTTGTCTAAGAATGTACTCTGTGCGGCCGTCAGAGATGGTAGAGAGATATCTTCTAGCCAGCTAACAATATTTTCTGATGTAACACTAAGGTCTTCCTGATATATTGCCCGGAAGAAATCCTTAAAAGTTTCCCTTATGTCATCATCTTTTGTGAAGGTGCCTCTGTCTGTTGTAACCGAGTCAATATGATTTCGCACCCGATCGGATTTTGCTTTCCAAGCCAGCAACCTGCCGGCCCCCTCCCCATATTGAAAATGAGATAATTTGCTCGCCTCCCATCTCTGCAAAATACGCTTGTCGAAAACAGATGTCAATTTGTTTTTCAATTCTACCAATTTTGCATGTTTCAGGGAAAGATCATGATTGTTGTCAACCCTACAATTTTCAATATCTATCTGGGCTGCTGTCATATTCTCTTCGATAGAAGACACCTCTTCCATATACTGCCTTCTTCTGTATATAGTCTTATTCTTTATCATTCCTCTTAATGTACACTTGAAGGCGTCCCAAACAACACCAAGTGATGCTGAACCAGTATTAGTTGTAAAGAATGCCCGAGCTTCTGATTGTATAAACTCTATATCCTCCGATGAAGTAAGGAAAGATCTATCAAAAGACCACGTCCTAGTGGGAAGCCTATCCCCCCACTCAAGCTCCAGCTTCATAGCAGAATGGTCGGAGAGATGAGAAGGAGCATAGTCTACGTTCTTAACAGAGTTAACCAGGTCACGGCTAACTAAGATAAAATCTATCCTCGACCGATGTTGATATTTAAGATTCCTGAATGAAAACCCTGCCTCTGCCCTGCTCTTACCCTCCAAATATCGACGTAGCCATATTGGTTCATGCACCCAAGTAAGCAGTTTCTAGATTTTGAAAGAGGCTGCTGTCTACTTGTTGGGGACTTGTCCAGTATAGGATTCAACACGATGTTAAAATCGCCTGTAATTATAACTGGCTCTGGGAATTGTAAAAGATGTAAAAATAAAGATTCTAGTGCCGTTGGGTCATCGCGATTCGGCCCATAATAGCCAACTAGTGTTAAAACTGCGCCACCTATCTCGACCGCTACAATAGCCCATCTCCCTCCAGTGTCCGCCTTTTGCTGTAAAATTTTCATGTTCATAGGTTTTCTGAACAGGATAGACACGCCCCTTATATTCAGCGATTGGGAGGTGGAGACTGAAGTGTCCAACCACCTATTCTTCTTAACTAGCTCAAGCATTTCCCTCTCAATTAAATGTGTCTCCTGTAATATATTGATACCCGCATCAACATCCCGCAAATACTGAAGAATTTTATTTGCTCGAGGTTTGCTGCAGAGACCATTAACATTCCAGGAGAAGATATTAAGCTTTCGCATAGCCCTGGGAATAAATATTAGTAAAGATTACTGCCAAATTATACAATACCCTATTTATCTGCCATTTGGAATTAAACTCCCTAATATATTTTGATTGGAGCTCAATTGAGAATAAATATTTTTTTGCTTTTTCATTCCGTCCCTTCACCCCCCTGTGCCCCCCCCAAAACTCCCTCTCTCCCATGAAAAAACCCTTGTACTCACTATCCGGAGTACCGGAAGTAAGTGCCCTGACTCTTCCCAAACCCCCCCATAAGTGCCTCTAATTTTTATTTTATTGTGTTCTTATTCGTTCCCTTTTTTTTTTTTTTTTTTTGCACGTGATGCATTATTTCATCCTTGAAATTTTGGTGCAATACCTTACGAGACCTTACAAGACCTTAGCTAAAAGTAACCTCCTAAGTCAAAACCTATTATGGTATAAAATACACGGGGGAGGACATGTGAATCCTGTAAAAGTGGATTATCCTATTAGCCATGCATAATAAGCCACTTACTTATCCTAATCAGCTGGTCCTTTCCCCTTCTTGCTACCCAAAGACAATAACAAATCATCAGCAGCCTGGACCGATCGTATATTATGCATTTTGTTATCATGCATTATTTTAAGGGATGCAGGGAAACCTATTTGCACCGTGGCGCCCAACCTACGAAAAGCATCCATTCTCCTTCCCAACTCCCACTGTTTATCGAGAGTAAATCTGGACAGGTCCGAGCGTACCTGAAAGTTGAACTCCTTGCCTGCTAATGATTTTTGTTTTAAGGCAAGGTTCAAGATTTGCTCTTTCAGAGTGTACGTGTGGAAATTCACAAGGATTTTCCTTGGCTTAGTTCTCTGCGGATTGCGCCTAAATGGGTCCCTGTGGATGCGCTGTATGTCCATTGCGAGATCCTCGTTAGAATGTTGCAGGTTGAGAGACTCTTTTAGCAGCGAGATAATAAAGCCCTTGATGTCTGTTCCTTCGCTCCCTTCCGGGACATTTAGGATACGAATATTACATCGTCTGGCATTATTCTCCACTACCTCCATTCTCTCTGATAAAGCCGTATCTTCTATCTTTAGCTTCAGAATATCATCCTGAATGCTTTCAGCGCGCATAGATATTTGCCCCACAGTCTCTTCTAAGGCTTGAGTTCTTACAGAGAGTCCAACAATCTTTTCGTCCAGGGACTCGCAAAAGCTTCTTATGTCTCTTTGATTAGAAGCAGCCTCCTCAAAGCCTCGCTTGATCTCGGCTGATAGTGCTGCAAACATCAACTGTAATGAGGCCACAGAAATGGGAGTGGAGCTAGGATCCAGGGCTCCATTTTCCTCAGGGCTAAGAAACACACCGCCATCAATGGAGCTAGGGGCCAGAAGAGAACCAGGAGGTAGTATCGTATCTGCTTCCACACTGTTCTTAACGTTAATATTCTCCAAGTCTGTTGTTGTTAAATGGTCTTTGCCCCTAATTTCATCTTGGGAGGGTGAGGGTAAGGGTGAGGGGGACACAGCTATGGTTTGAGCTGAGATAGCCCCCGTTACATCAACTTCATAAGCTGGTCCTGAAGCTACCACTTGACTACTAAATAAGTCTGAAGGTGATGGAACTGTTTGACCCTCCCCTACCCCCACACTGAGGTGTAGTATAGCATCGGAATCAGAGACCAGCGACTGCCCCGCTGATCCACTAGGAAGTTCTTGCTCTAGATCTTGCTCCAGAGCTTGCTCCAGTGATGCCATTATACTGTTCTCAGGCAACGGCTCAGTAGGATTACTGTCCCTCAACAGGCGGTCTTGACCTATTTCCAGCACCTGCAGGACCACTTTAAAGTAAGAGCGCAGAGAGGGAGTAATCTTTGAGGTAGGAACAGGAGGAGGTTTGACCGCCTTACTGCACTTTCTCCCCCTCTTGGGCTTTACCTCTACAGAGAGGTATGAGGATGCTTTCTCTGAATTTAAACTGGAGGGTAGTCGATTAAAGACTTGAGAGGGCACCCCAAAACCAGATTCCACTAAAGCTACTGACGTTTCCGAGGGTTCTAAGGCTTCTGACGTTCTCCTTGAAACCTTCTCTGCTGAAGATGACTCCCCACCTTTGCCCTTCTTTTTACGGGGACACTTAACCTTCCCCAGGCCTTTAGTGGAACCCTTACTTTGGCTTCGACTTTCTTTAGTAGCCTCAGCTGCTTTCATGTGCATGGGGGAAACTTCAAAAACTTTTGACTTACTCCCACCTTTCTTCCCCTTTACCTCTGTTATGCAAGCATCTTCCTCCAGCAGCCCACTTTTGGGTAATCCTACGTCTGTCCCCGTTTCTAGGAGACTGGATTCAAAGCAAACGCCAGCGCTGGCAACAGACACTTTCTCGCTGTTTTTACTTGCGTGGGAGTCCTTACGGAGGCTCCGTACGTGTCTAGCCCTGCGGAGCTCCAGGGCGGCCTGACTCCAACGCAGCAGCTCTGGCACCCGCTGCTTTCTCGCTGGGCGTTCCCTGCACTCGGACTCGGTCTCAGTCTCGGTCTCGGTGCTCTCCGCCTCCGCGCCAGGAATCACACACATCAAGGCTTCGTGGACCGAATGCACAGGTAACCTGACGAAAATTATTGTGGTTTTTCCAAAATGCAAAACCGCACTTTCTTCCGAAACGACATGCTTTCAAGCTGGAGCAAAGAAGAACGAAGAAAAGGCCGCGGCACTCGTGCGGGGATCAGAGCAGAGCACTACGTCAGTCAGCCTGCTGCCGCCATGTTTCTCACAACCGCCGACAGTGGCTTGTTGGTGATCAAGAAAGAAGCTACTGACTCACAAGTGTTCCTACCTATGTGGGTTTATGTCAGTGAGAGTTTACTTCACTGTGAGGTACGCCCCTAAATGTGATTTATTCTTAGGGGGAGAGTCTAATGTGTTTAGACTAGTGAGGAGATTGCCTACTGTATTTTTACTGGTTAGGCCTAAATGTGATAGCTGCGTAATGTGCTTTGCCTTTATGCTTGTGTTATACTTCTAAAGGTGCTCATGCTTAGAAGTTTGCTTTGCCTAGTATGTTATACTAGAGAGGTTATGTGTCCATGCGTGATCTATGCCTATGGTTATTAGTATTAAGTAGTGTGTACCTACCTTTACCAGTAGTTACTGGTTGTGACCTATAATTGTTATTTTGTGCTACACTTATTCTAAGTTCTAGAAGTGCTATTTCTGCTAAGTGTTGATTCTGACAGTGGCCCATGTGGCCCTGTCCTGGTGTAAATAATCCCATGTGAATATTGCCCGTGCCAGTTGGCACAATGTATATTGTGTGATTACTATCTGATGTGTTTTGACAATACAGAAGTTATTTTTATAAAACCTTGTGTGGAGTTCCTTTTGTGGTGTGCCTAGGATGTTGTTGCTGTTGTGTGCGTGCGCAAATGCTTTACACATTGCCTCCGGGATAAGCCTGTCTGCTCGTGCCAAGCTACCAAGGGGGTGAGCAGGGGTTATCTTGGCGTGTGACCCCCTTGCCCTGACTAGAATGGTGGTTTCTGACTGGCTTTGGCGTAAGCCTTATCCAACCAGAAAATCCCAGTTCTAACAGGTCCTCATACTTGTCTTCTCTGCAGGCACACATAAAAACTCAACATCACTGACACCTCTATTTTCAATATGCCTGCTCCATATTTTTAGGAATGCCTCCGTGGCCTCTGTCTCTAAAATGGACAGCATGTTTCTCCTCATAATACAGAGAATCACGTATTTAGTGTTGCGTTTTCCTCATTTCATTTCTCCAACTTTTACTTACCTTCTGCTGCCAGGATAGGTGAGGGGTACTGCACCACATCACTTCGGGTTGAAGAAACCTCATAGATTGCCTTTATAAGTTCTTTTTTTGTTCGGAGTCGGTTGTTCGCTTTGCTCACTTTTGCAGTCATGTGTTAGTTCTGTGGTACGTACACACGCACCAGACAGAAAAGTGATTTTTTTTTTTACCTTGCACATATTTTCTTGTGAATGCACAGACATACAATTAAGACAAACGAGTTGCTTAAAATATGCTATCACGAACAAGACAAATATTACAACAATGTTACTATAAAAGGTTTGTAGAAAAAGTCATGTGAACCATAATTAAAGGTTGCAATAGGAAAAGCTAAGCCTTCGTACGTCGGTAGTCATTAAGTGCGAACTGTGACAAATGCGTTTTTGCTGCATTCACAGCTGGGAGGAGCACTTGAAACAGCAGGTAAACAAGGACTGTTGTTTTGCTGTGAACTACTCAGTCCTGGTTGTTAAAATGGACTTAAATTGATCAAACAAACAGTTCAGCCCAAAGACCACAGGCGAAGGGTGGGGAGCTATGTTGCTGGTACTTGCGTGTAGGTGGGAGTGGCGGCTCACCCTCACAGAAGCCCGGGGGCAGAGCTCTCTGCTTCCAGTTTACACCTCCTGTGAAGTCATCGAAACAGTTTTGTTTGTAAAGTTTCAGGAATGGCGTCTCGAGCACACCACAGTCGATCTCAGATTTCCTTTGGGAGTACGTAGCTAGCTAAACTCAATATTAAATAAAATACATTATAGATTGTTGCTAAGTTGGCAGTTCCATTGCAGAAAGTGCAGTGTCCGAGTGCCAATAGTCCCTGGTGTATGCCATCTGCCCCAACATTCCAATATATACCTTTTTTTTGTTCCTTGCCTTTTTCATTTAGAATTGTCCACAGGTGTTCAAACAGCATTACAACTCTTGGAGCGGGCCTTTAACCACTGGGATAGCCCTGGGCAGCCAGCTATAAAGCTTTAATAACTAGGGATCCAGCCGGAGGATGCACCAAGGCTCTCAATATCTAAATGTGGAGGGCTGCAGAGCTCAGCGCAAAGACTAGTTCTTGCCATAGAATTTGCGGATGTGTGACCATAAAACCTCCAGGGAAGGTTCACAGGAGTAAGGTGAGCCTGGTGTGGGAAGAAGGCGAAGAGAAGATGTTCATCCATCTTACTCAAACCAAAAGAGAAGCATCTGCGTTCCTCACCAGAAGAACCTGGTGAAGCAAAGGCGGTGAACTTTGAACTACTGTGGAGTCAAGGTCTAGTGCCTAGTACTGAGCAAATGGACAGCGTAGGCATATTGTGCAGTTTCTACCGCTCAAACGAATTTCATATTTCCCTGTAATAATTCACCTCTAATCCTTTTTGGGTTCTTGAGTAGCATACTACTTGCCAAAAAAGCTATTTGACGCCTCGCCAGAGGTAGTAAGCTATAAATGCAAATACAATTCTCTACCACAAGTGTTCAGAGAAGAGGTGCTAGCACCAGCCATAGGCAGTAGGCACATCGCCACAAATAAATGTATATTTAGAAAGGTGTACAAAACAGAACCCAAACTTCGACAAAGCATATATGTTGGGACTGCTTCATGATTTACAAGCCAGACCTACTCGTTTTGTCAATATTTAGTCACACTGGGTTGTAGCCACTGGGCGTGAGTACTGCAGCAGAATGAACAAATGTGATTGGTGCTCTTCTATTTGCGTCGTTTTCAAACGTTCTGCTACTGACTAATGATTTTTGCATCTTGCTACTCTTCGTTGGCTCCTTTTTAGGTCTTGGACTAGGCAGCGGATGCACTGCCTTGTCAGAGAGATGCTGTATACAGTATAGTGGGGGAAGCTCCGCCCACTTTCCGTTCTTGTTTTTCATTGGCTTTAATCAGAAATGTTGCATTCTGATTTGTTTCTGGCTTGTTTGTCCCTCCTCCTGATGGCCATGTCGTCATTTTAATCCTTTCATGGCTATCAGCCCCTTTACTTTGCAAACTCTTTTGTTCCTCTGCCCCGCCCTTCCCTCCCGCAGTCTGTAACTTCTCTGCCCAACCCACCCCACCCCCCACTCCCGATCATGCCGTCTTGGAGTCACTCACTTTTGTTTATAATGCAATAGGGCTCGCGTAATACGAGTCCTATTGCATTTAGAAATGCTTTTTTTTCCGTCTGATTGGCTGGCTGAGACGCACACTTATTTTGCCTGACCTGTCCAGCCGGCTAGATTGCGCATGCGTCGTCAGTGCCGAGCTTGAGCCCTGCCTGCCCCCTCTGCCAGCTGAGCCAGCGGGGTGTGGCCTACTCTTTGGGTCTCCCAAGCCGCCCGCACCGCCCTGGAGGGCCTCTGCCACCAGCTGCAGCTCTACCTGGGGCATGCCCTGGACACCTGCGGGTGGAAAATCCTCACCAGGGTGCTGTTCAGCGAAAGCGGCGACCCCAAGGAGTACTATGAAAGCCTCAGCGAGCTGCACGGGGAGGGCTACGAAGAGGTGCTTCAAAGGGCCCGGTGCCAACTGCAGCAGATGAGCCCCGAAGGGGTGGAGGTGGCATGTGTGCCGCTACCTGGAGAGGGTTTAGGTTAACACGTGTGGGTGTTGTAGGAGGGAACATCCTGGTCAGGAATGATGATGAGGCCAGCGTCTGGCAGATTCATGGAGGCTCAGCACTAGAGTGTGTTGTGCTGTAATACAAGAATAATGCGGCACATAGGTAATTGTTGCGACCTATATAGAGAAGAGGGCATCAATGCAAGCATTGGCCATAGCATTTTTTTTTGTGGCAGTGTTTCACGCATTAAGTGTGGTGTACTGTGCAGGTGTGAGCCAGCTGTGTTGAAATATGACATGAGTTCGCGGAGAGTTCATTTTAGATAGTTAAATTGAGTACCCCCTCAACTCCCCCACACACGCAGAGTCTTTCTCAACCATGCTAGTCGGTGAATACCACCTTTCTGGTTGAAAACTTTCTACATCAGTTATACCTATTTGTGAATCTCTCTGTTGCTCCTCAAAACTAGGTCTGTGGTATGCAAAATATGTAGAGTCGCGCACTTTATTTTGCCTGACCTGTCCAGTCGGCTAGTTTGTGCATGCGTCATCCAGCAGACGCTAAACAGACGCTCCAGCGCATGAAGCATTGTTTTTTCCCGCTCCCCCGGCGCAAGACGGAACACGCAGACTGGTAAGTTTTCAGAGTCCTCTTTAAAAACTATTAGCCCTCTGCCTCTTTATGGTGTCAGCGCGCCCGATTGGATGGCTGGCGGCCGTGACGACATGCCATGCCTGTGTTTTGGCGTGTGGTTAGAGCATGGGTACTCACAAACTTTCTCTCGGGGGCCAAATTTACAGTGTGGTTTGTGACCGAGAACCGCACCGATGGGGGCGGGGTTAGTAGGGGCGGGGCTAGAGGGAAAAAAATCACTACCGTGAGGCTAAATATATGGTACAGAGTAAACGTTTTGCTTAAGATTATAGGGCAAAACTAAGATAACCCCAGGTTTGATTTGCAACCTTAGGAGTGGCAGTAAAGGCAAAGGTCTTAGTTAGTATTAATAGAAATCACAAAATGTTAGTATTAAGCCATAACTAGCAGCCGCGGCCCGTGGAGGGAGTTTGGTGGGGGGTGGTAAACAACGGAATATGGATAACTGCAGGTAAGTAAACAATTTAATAAATAAAACGAATTTCGTAGCGCGCGCTGCATCGCATTTTGCAATGCAGGGTGCGCTACGAAAATCGGTTAGAGGGAGCCGAGCTGGCAGAAGGGGGCTTGCATACTGTGCTCTAATGGGCGACACCCCGTTCAGTTAAGGAAAGGTAGAAGTTTTCGCTTTTAAACTGGTTCCGTTAAGGAGATAAAGTGCAGAGACGTACATAACTAACTCACACGCATCAGGGAATCTGCAAGCTACCACCCCCCATCCTGCCCCTCCCCCGCTCTGCCTCCCTGCCCCTCCCCCGCTCTGCCTCCCTGCCCCACCAAACTCCATCCACGGGCCACCGCTGATAACTAGCCATATGTCAAGCCCATCAATGTCTAACACACACTGTTAATTCATGCATATACAGCTTATTTAATGGAACACTGTATTTAAATATCAACAAGGGGGAGAATAAGCACACTTAAAGCAAAAAATGTGTCCAGAGAGGAAGGTCTTCAGTAGTGTTTATCCTCAAACTAATTCCAGTTAGATTATCATCAATGTAGTCACCATTATTTCAAGTCTCACACATCATCGGCACCTTTCTCCGGATCTCCAATTGCATTTTGATTAATAGACCTCATAAAATTGCAATGGCTGCACTACGTCATGATTATTAATCAATTTCACTATCAATGACCAGTTTTACTTGCATTAAGGAAGATCAATGGAGTTTAGCAAATGCTAGCTATTCAACCTCACAGGCAGCATCCCCTCGAGTGCTCACATGGACTGCCTGTAAACTCCGTGAAGTACGATTGTGGAAGGCACGGTCGCCCTCAAACCAACACCAATAAACATCAATCATTTGAGACCTGCTATAAAGATAAGTTGTTTTCTTTAAAACTAAAGAGAAATGGCCAACATTAGTTTCTTAATTGATGAAATCTCCTACCAAGGCCTGCGACTGGCACGATTTGGTTTAAAGCCCGGTTCCCTGAAACACCAATGAGGGACTTTACAGCAGCTGGAATTTCGGATGAAAAGGAAGGATTTTCAATATACAAACATTAACATTGGCATTCAAGGCACTATGTTTTAATCCACATTGAGCCCAGTCACCTGCGTGGTCTGAGAAGCTCTGCATATTTCCTTCTCAAACCAGACATGTACTCGTGTAGACCTGCACAGCGTGTGTTCGGCTTGCACACGTCTGTGGGCTCTTCCTGATTTCTGAGAGGACATTAGTATGTTCTAGTGCATAAGGAACTGCAACATGACTTGGTTCTGAATGAGCGCGTGCTCGGACCTCGTGCTGCACCAGTTACTTGGGGCCCACCAGTAGGAGGGGGGAGCACTGACACGGACACAGGAATAGTGTGATAAAGGCCGCTTTATTGGAATCAGGTGCACCCTGCCTACTCCCAACCTTGGCCTGTGCCGCACAAAACTATGTCTCACTAAATATGCTGAATGTCTAACAACCCCCCCCTCACCACCCCTAAATGGATCCCCACATTGCAAAACGTATACAACATCATATAACATCCCGCCGCAACATACCCCCCCTGGCTACAACTGCAAAAGACCTCAGTGTCCCCATCGCCTGTCAAAAGCCAACCCAGACCTCTTACAATACCCCCAACTACCTCCTTTTAACTAGGAAAGCACCAATGATAAAGCAGAATGCCAGCACCTGATCCAGCGACAACACAGCTGTCCCCACTACCCTCAACCACCCGAGCACCATCATCCAAGAAAACAACCTCCAGTCAACTACAAAAAACCCCGGAAACCCCCCACACCCCCGGGACAACCCCTTCAACTGGGAGGGAGGGAGGGACAAAAAATCATCCCCAACTGCCTGCTCCGGCTGCTGTGTCACTGTACCACAAAATGGTGGACAGTGACATGCGAAACACCTCTATATTGTCCCCCCAGCCCAAAAGCAGCCCAAAAGGAGCCCACCAGCCAACCCCCAGCCCAAACAGCCCAAAAATCCCTTCCCCGTCCGTCCTGCAACCCCCTCCCCTCCTACCGGCCCCAAACATCCCGTGGGGGCAAGCCTCCCGCTGGTCGGCTGCCCCCCCAAATCCCCATTGGGGCCCACCAGTAGGAGGGGGGAGCACTGACACGGACACAGGAATAGTGTGATAAAGGCCGTTTTATTGGAATCAGGTGCACCCTGCCTACTCCCAACCTTGGCCTGTGCCGCACAAAACTATGTCTCACTAAATAAGCTGAATGCCTAACAACCCCCCCCACCACCCCTAAATGGATCCCCACATTGCAAAACTCATACAACATCATATAACATCCCGCCGCAACATACCCCCCTGCCTACAACTGCAAAAGATCTCAGTGTCCCCCACCGCCTGTCAAAAGCCAACCCAGACCTCTTACAATACCCCCAACTACCTCCTTTTAACTAGGAAAGCACCACTCGAAAGCCGCATTAGCGTCTTTCGACCCCCCCTAGGACTCCAATCTCCTCGGATACCTGCTCACCCCCAAAGCTGCATCCAGTGCCTCCTTCAACTGCACAATATAGAGTTCCATGTAAATGTATTTGAGCTTCCATCCCATACCTCCATCCAACTTAAAGAAATACACCGCCCCGTAATTAAGCTCGGGATGGCCCGGGAGGCACAAAAATCCTTCATCTCCCTGTTGATCTTTCTCCTCCTCCTGTCAATAGTACCCGGGCGCTCCGCACCCCTCCAACACCGCCTGGGAATAAAGTCCGACCAAATCACATGACACCCTGACCAATGCCGCTTAATCTCCAACAGATCTCGTTTCATCTGTTTGACCAGTGCCAAACCCTTGCATTGCACTAGGTCATTTTCTCCCAGGTGGATAACTAAAACATCCGGGAATACCCCCCCCGACCACATTATTCAGTAAGGGCATCAACTCATGCCAACGCATCCCCCCTTTTCCTCGCCAATGACACCGAAAAAATCTTTCATCCAACTCCAAGTTCAGCTTCCGGTGAGCGTCCCATTCAGCCCTCTCAGCCCGCTTGACAAATGAGTATCCCACAATGTAAATGTTCAGCAGCGCCGCCCCCGGCCCCGCCACAGCACCTGAAAAGACACACATATGAGAGGGCGAAACATAAAGGCTCAGATCGTTCCCTCCACCCCCCGCATCCTGATATATCACCTGTAGCAATCCGACTTCCACTGCCCTAGCCGTTTGATCTCATCAGTCCCCCAGCCACACCGCGCTGCCTCCGTCGCCGCTCCGATTCGAAACGAATGCGTTCCAAACGCCTTTGGGTCCTCACCCATATTCCGCAGGGCGTGCCGCAGAACCCACAAAACCTGATTCGCCGTCCCCCTGCCGCCTTCCTTCCGACCAAAGACCTCGAAACCCGTCGCAGTCCGCCCTGCCGCCAGCCACCGACCCCACATCGCCGGACACACCCCTTCCTGACCTCCTGGTCCCAACACCACCCACGTCCCCACCCCCCTTTGATCTGTCTTTGAGCGTCGCAAGTGCACCGCCACTTCCCGGGCTCGCATCTCCATGTCCTCCCGCAGGAGACCCCGCCCCCCTTTTACACCCACCAGCTCCAACACTCGAAACGCTCCAAAAAACAGCCCGGACATGAGTGTAGAAAACAACGCCGTCTCCTCCCCGTCTCGGCACACAGACGGCAACGCAGCAATCAAGGCCACCAGTAAAACCCCCATGATCGGGTGACGCCGTGCCACGCCCGCTCCCTTCTCCCTCACCCAGCCCTCCAGTAGACGAGTCCCCAACTCACCCACCGACGGGGGATACCCCCACCACAACTTCCCCATGAACGCCACCGCTGCCAGCTTACCCGCAATCATATCCCGCGACAAACCTCTGTCCATCAAGCTCAACATGAATCTCATCACTTGCTCCTCCCGCCGCCAGGGATCCCCCCACCTTACCGCACCAGAGCGGCAAAACTCCTCCCACGTCTGTGCGTACGTCTTCCACGTGGATGCGGCCACCAACGCCCTCACCAGCTGAACAACCCGGAGTCTCCCATCGATCAGAGCTCCCCCGGGACCAGCGTCTTGACCATCTCAGCTGCCGTGGCTAGCCCATGGAACCTCTGCCACTGTGAACGAGACAAAGCATCCGCAATGTCATTGTCCACTCCCGGGACATGGCGCGCGTGAAACATAATGTCATTCTCCAAACAGCGCAGGACAAAAAATCTCATCAGCTTCAACACCTGGGGGTCCCGCGCCGACTGCCTCTTTACCACATGCACCACCGACATGTTATCCACCCGGAACAACACCCGCTTGTGCGCCAGCTCCGCCGCCCACACCGAGACCGCCACCAACAAAGGGAACAACTCCAGAAAGGCAATGCTCCGTCCCCCCGCCTGCCAATGAGGCGGCCATTGCTCCGTGCACCATCTCCCGTCCCAGTACAGGCCAAAACCGCCGACCCCCGCCGCATCGGAGTACATTGTCACGTTCCACTCCCAGTCCTCCGCCGGCGCCATTGGCACACCATTGAAACATTCCAGGAAAACCCGCCACATCTGCAAATCCTCCTTCACCCTCGCCGAGAGACGCACATGGTGATGGGGAAGAGTCGAGCCCAATAGCGCCAAACCCAACCACCGGCAGAATATACGACCCGCTCGCACCACGCGACATGCAAAATTCAGGTGCCCCAAAAGCACCTGAACCTCCCGAACGAACACCTTCCGCTTTCCTAGCATGTCGCCCACCAAGGACAACATAGCCGACCTCTTGTCCTCCGGCAGGCTTGCTTCCATGGCCGCAGAGTCGAGCTCTATACCGAGAAAGGACAACACCGTACTGGGACCGTGCGTCCTCTCCGGCGCCAGGGGGACCCCAAATTCCTCCATCATCCCCGCCAAACTGTCAGCAGCTGCTGGCAGTCCGTCGCACCGGGTCGCCCAACCAGAAAGAAGTCATCCAGATAGTGCGTCACCATCTCAGAGCCTGTGCGCCTGGAAAAAAAACCACTGCAAAAAGGAACTGAAGCGCTCAAAAAGTACGCATGAGATGGAACACCCCATCGGCAGCGCCTTGTCCACAAAAATGCCAACGTCAAACTGGATCTCCAGCAACTGGTGGTCCTCAGGGTGTACCAGGAGCAAACGGAACGCCGACTTAATGTCGCACTTCGCCATCATGGCGTCCCTGCCCCCCCTGACACGAGCCTTCGCGCCACATCCACCGACGAGTATGACACCGACGCCAAATCCGACGCGATGAAGTCGTTCACCGACCCACCAGCCGGCCATGACAGATGTTGAATTAGCCAGAATTGCCCCAGCTCCTTCTTGGGCACCACCCCTATCGGGGTTATAATCAACCCCGGCAGCGGCGGTTCCGCGAATGGGCCCACCATCCGGCCCTGCTTGACCTCCTTAAACAGCTTCTCTCTCACAATACCTCTGTGGGCCGGTACCGATTTTAGATTGTCCGCCCAGCGCGCAATCCGTGGACCCTCATAGCCCAGCCGAAAACCATCCCGAAACCCCGTCGCAACACGGCCGCATTGTCCGCCCGCGGATACGACGCCAGCCATGGCTCCATCCACGCCAATCTAACTGGCGTACGAGCCTGTTCCCAAAGCCCTAGGCCCCCCGTGGCCACCTCCCCTCCCCCGCTCTGTGGCCCTCCGCCTGCCCCCCACCGTGTGCAGGCTGCTGTCCTGGTGGCCCCACGACCCCCCAGCAGTGTACCACTGGATGTCGGCTCCCGCATTTGGAGCACTCGTGCCGGAAACGGCACACATGGAGGCCAAAAGCCCCCCTGTTGAAGTCCCAGCAGGCCCCGGTTGTACTGTGGCCGGTGGGCTCCCCCTGCCCCACCCCCCCTCCAGTGGGGCAGGCAGCAAAGGGGGCTGGCGCGAGCGGCAAACCGATGGCCGTGCACAGTGTGCGACCGAACTGGGCATCCCCCATCGTCTGCTGGTAAAGACCAGAATCCAGCTCCCCCCACTTTGCCTCAGGGTCGGTCGACATTCGCGCCCGGAATTCTTCGTCATAGTGGGACCAGTCGTACTCCCAGTACATCACCTGCGCCCTCCGCACCACGTCCATGTACTTGAAAAGCGCAATGGATAGATCCGGGAATTTTTCACAGTATACGCTAGCGTAGATCAGGAAAGCCGCTGACCAGTTGTCAATCGTTAGCGGGACCTTGGGGCGCCGAGCTAACTCCTGTTCCTCCTCCTTGGACCCCTCCTTAGAAGTCAATTCCCTGTGCAACAACTTTAAAATGTCGATGTACTCTCCCTTCCAGATCTTCTCCCTCGTCGCCAGCGACAAGTGCGCCCCCAGCGGCTTGGTTACCCCCATGTATGGCAGCTTCTGCACCGGCACTACCCAACTCTCCTTACTCGCCGCCCCCGCCGCCGCGCCCCCCGCCGCCGTCCCCCCGGCAGCGCCCGACCCGACCGCGCTCGCTGACGCTCCGCCATCCGTACCTACCCCGGTGTCCTTAACATACCGGCCTTTCACCAGCCGTCCATCATCCCCCCGAGAATCCGTCCCCACCGACACCTCCACACAGCGCCTCTTGCCCGCACCACTCCCCACTCCGTCTCCAACCTTACCTGGCGTCAAGGTCGGCGTCCGAGTTGGATCCCGCCGCCTAACCAGTGGAGCTGAGGGGGCCGTCACCCTGGGCGCGTCTTGCTGTGGCCGGACCTGTAACACACTGCCAACAACGTTACTAGATCCCCCCTCCCGTATCTTCCCCTCCTCCTCAGAATCACCATCACCAACATCCTGTGGCCCCCGGCCGTCCCCCATGGACTCCAGCCGGCTCAACCCCGCCTTCTCCCTGCACACCCGCATCAAATCCACCAAGTCCACGCACTCACCCACTCCCGCTGCCGCACTCGCACCAACATTCAAAGATATCGGAGCTGCATGTACTCCCCTACCCCCGGCGGCCGATGTGACCCTTCGGGGGGGGCTGGCAGTGACATGTAGTGTCGCCGCCCAAAGCCGTCCCATGAAAGGTCCCACGTTGGAGCGGGACCGCCCTTACCAGGCAGGGCCGGCCCATCCCCTCGGTGGAACGGAGCCGCATGCTGCTCACCCTCGCCCCTCGCCAACATGTCCTGCCAATGACAAAAAGTGGAGTCCAGCATGCCGGGTAAGAAAGGCCCTTCCTGTCCCCCCCACACGCTGCTCTCGCCCCAACCCTGCTGTGCCCCTCGCTCCCACCACGCAGAGTGACCCCCCGCCGCGCCGGTTGCCCCCAGCCTCCACCCTCCCCCCGACCCCCAGCCTCACCCCTCCCCCCAGTCAAGCCCCGGAGCAAACGTAGTGAATGCGTATTGAATACGTATTCACTACATATGCTCCTGTGGCCATCTTCTCTGCTTACTTCCAGAAAGGAACTGGCATATGGTACAAAGGTCCGTGGGCCGCCAGTTAAGGCCAGCCGGGCCGCAGGCGGCCCGTGGGCCGTACTATGAGTACCAGTGGGTTAGAGGGAGCCGAGCTGGCAGAAGGGGGCTTGCGTACTGTGCTCTAATGGGCACGCGACACCCCGTTCAGTTAAGGAAAGGTAGAAGTTTTCGCTTTTAAACTGGTTCCGTTAAGGAGATAAAGTGGAGAGACATACATAACTAACTCATATGCATCAGGGAATATGCAAGCTAATGTCATCATGGCCTAACTTTAGGTTATTGTATGCTGTTAGTCGATAGCTTGTGATCAGATATCGAGATAGGAAAAAGCCATTAAGGCCATGTGGGGGCTCAATAATCTGTCCCGAGGGCCACTTCATGCTGTCGTCTCCGCACAACGAACACCCCCCCAAGAAGGGCTACGACTTTGGTACAGTCAGCAAGCAGACCTGCCAGACGTACAGATTAGGCAAGGCCAGCACCTGCCGCCTGTTCATCAATGCGTCCCTCACCAAGTTCTTTGAGTGCATAACGCTGGCCTACAGGTACTGGCTCCTCTGACATGCAGCGGCATTTCACTCCTTATATTAAAACTCCATTCTCAACACGTTGCATGACATGCTTTTCTGCAACATCAATGTGCCATGCATGCTTTTACTTTCCAATCAGCCTGGGAAAATGGTGGCCGCTTCATTGAAAGGAAATAGGTTTCACATTTACAAGAGTTTGGCCTATCAGCATTGTAAATGAAAATGCTTTTTATTTATGTGTTAATTAAAAAAAGAAACATAAATAAAAGGCATTTTCATTTACAATGCCCATAGCTTAAAATCTGATGAATCCGAGACCTATTGCATTGCAAATGCTTGTTTCTTGTTCAAACAAAATCCTGTGTCCTTTGCCCTGCTATGAAATCTGCGCTGGAATGCGAATTTTATTGGGTGCAGCAGAAATGCAGTTCAAGTAATCCTCCTCTGCCTAGCATACCCTGATAAATAAAAAAAAACATTTTCCAGTGTAGGATACAGGCAGGCCCTTTCCTTCAAAA
This sequence comes from Lissotriton helveticus, assembly GCF_964261635.1. NCBI lineage: Eukaryota > Metazoa > Chordata > Amphibia > Caudata > Salamandridae > Lissotriton > Lissotriton helveticus. The sequence goes on from NC_136057.1 coordinate 675,569,688, forward strand.
TTATTTACAGGCCGCCTGTTGGTATACCCTATATTTGGACTGGTGCCCCATAAATATAAATTTGGAGGCATTCTCCCCTTTTCCCTTGTGTATATATATGGTGTCTTTATGAATGTTTTTTCTTAATGTTCTTTTGTATTCATTTGTTGGTATCTGTATTATGTATATGTATTGATGGTGTTTATTGTACTGAATATCAGTGTTCCCCTTTTTTTCGTACTTTTTGAAATGAAAAATATGTAAAAAGGAAAAATGATTTGAACTAAAATGTCACCCGTTTAGGATTATTGGCTAGGTGTGGTGTATAGAATTAGAATTTTAAACTTTCCTACCTGGCCAATTTTGTTGTTTATTCATGAAATCTATCAATGGCATTGCTCCTTACTGTTTCTCTTTCTTATTCGCTTTTAACTTCAAACTCAGAACATTCACTCAGTAACTCAGTTTAATATTTTTGTCCACTTGCACTAATGTGCTAATTCTTGTTTTCATTCTTTCTCTTCTTGCTCCGAAGCTCTGTAATTCCCTTCATAGATATCTTTATCCAAACAGTGCTTTCTTTTCCCTACTTTGGAGGCCTCTGTGAACCTCTTGTAGCTTTTCTTTTCTTGGTATCTTGTTGTCCATATATAATTGTCTATGTTCCCTAAATAGTGCACTGTTAGCTAAGGTTTTGAATGGTGCTGTGTCTGCTGTGGGTAATCTATTTGCCTCCTGGGCTCCCCTCAATTTTACAAGCTATCACTTGGGGAGGTGTGATTCTCAGATTGCTGCGGGCACTGTTTATTTTCCAGGTCAGTGGGAGTCAAGAAATTCCGAGTGAACTGTAAACTGTTGAGTGGCGAGAGCTGTACCTTTTGGGGAGTCGGTCTTTTGTAAGGAACACCTCAACAATTTTTTTTAGTGGGCAATGTTTCTGGGAACTTGACCAAAATCGCATGCAGGAAAATCTGCCTTCACCTCTTTCTAAAATTAAAATTTCTGCGATAATTTGAACTAGAACACAGCTTGACATGCAGGTCAGCGAGCCAGTTTTTAACCTTTTGTTTGATTTTTATTGAGTTCTTTGTTGCAGATGAGCATTAATGGCTAATGGCACCCCCAAGGCATATTCAAGTTGTGAAGAACCAAATGAGAAGAATCACCAACTAACAGAGGCTCTCACCCTCAGGATAGCCAACAAAGTGGTCGCGTGCCAGGTGCCATGCAGGGGACCAGGGCTTGTTTGCCCTGGGTCTCAATGGTAGAGGCAGCAGTGATTAAGCCAGGTCGGGCATTGACCCAGTAGTGCGGCCTAGACCTCGCACCTATTTAAAAGGTCTGCATGGCTGCAAGCAGGTATGTTGGTTCCTGCTCGCGGTCAAGGTGGACAACACGGTCGCTTCTCTCCCTCGAGGCCCACCCCCACAAACCAATCACGTGCTGCTGGTGGACCTCCTCCCATCTCCATGCCCTGCCGGGAGTCACAAGGGCTAGAGAGTTTTGTCGCCTATCCCCAGAGACCTTGTAGTATTAATGGACTCTAACTGGTGGCTCCAGAGGGTGCGAGGAGGCGCCTAAAGTAAAGGAGAGTGCATCGGGGCGATTGTAGCTTCCTCATAGAGCCATGGTTGTGGGGTTGAGACCCATATGGGAAGTGTGTTTAGGCATGGATTAAGTCCTTTAAATGTGGGCATAGAAGCACAGTAGTGCTTTTACTGTGATTGATGCATGTTTGAGTGCTTGGTGAGCAAGTTAATTTGGTGTCTGTTTTAGGAGCAGTGCTTGGGGTGTTGGCATAGCAAATTGGCATTTTCTAGTAAGTTGTACCTTCTACTGTGATTGGTTTCAGGTGCATCAGGGAGTGCACCATATTTAATATAAGGTAGTGTTTTATGCTTCAAGCATTGCTGGGGGAGCAAGGAAGGATGACTAGAGGGCATATCTAGTAGAATTGAAGAAATGATGCTCTGGATGGAGTGCAGGATGGACCCGATGGATGAGAGGTTGGTGTTTTTGGGTCCGCAGGGCCCCCAGGTAGGGCAGCCAGTAGAGCCAGCAGTGCCATTGGATAGGCCTCAGAGGCCAGGGGCTGCACCTCAGGCAGTATTCCTCCAGTAAGGAAGTGTTTTAGGGGGTGGGGGACTAATAGTGAAGGGGGTCAAGGAAGCGGGCCACCTCTGAAGTTGTGCCAGTGGGCGGTCTAAGTAAAGGGCAGGGCAGCGCTCCTGCAGAGGTTGGAGGTTGTGCGGGTTGGCGGAGTAAGTGTTGCAGAAGGGCAAGGCAGTTCTACTACAGTTGCAGTGCTGTCAGTGAACAGCAGTAGTGTACAGACTGGTATTAACTTCATGGCGAGTGGGGTAATGCCAGTGGGCCCTGCAGGTCAGTCGGAGTTGGTGTCAAATTTAGCCAGTGAGTTGCCTTGTCTTTCAAAGGTAGGCGTGTGGTCCGCACCTTTATTGGGAAGTGCACTGGCAGGGGTAGTGGAGGGCGAACATGCAGAAAGGGCTAAGAAATTGGTATCACATTTGGATGGCTTCGGTATACAAGGACAGACATGAGTGACAGGTGTGTCAAGGACAGAGGGGTCAGTAGTAGCTGGTATCTCGCAAATGGATAGTGGGGCGCAAACAGTGTCGGTAGCAGCCGGGTCCCTACCTCTCCTCAAGGATACTACGCCTTCAAGTATGTTACGCCCATTGCCAAGCTTGGGATTGGGGGATGTACGTTCAGAGCTCGATATGTTGGGCAGGCACTTGCATCCAGATGTTAAGGAGAAGATCTGGAGAGGTGCTTAAGTAGATATATGTGAGTTAATTGTAGATATGCCTGACAGAGAGGAAAGCAAACGGTGCAAGGAGTACTTGCATTCTAGAGAGTGTGGGGATTGTTCTTACAAAAAGAAGGTGGAAGAGACCGTTATAAATTGGGCCAGAGGATTCTCGATTTTCTATCAAACATAGCAGAGAGATTCCAAACTTTGGGGGAAAGTTGGCGTGCTACCAAAATAGGATAGCTTGTGCGCATGATGAGTTTGGAGGCACTGTCTGGAGGGATTATGACAAGGAATTCAGGAATATTAAGGCCACTAGGCCCACTTTGAGGTGGGATCAGATAGATATGAACACATGGTTGCGCTACATGAAACCGCAGAGGTTGGAGGCTGCTCCAAGCCAGCCCTTTTGGGTGGGCTCTGGGGCAAATAGTAATTCAGGGAGCTGGGCAAGAAATGGGGCATGCTGGGACTTCAATAAAAGAACTTGCTCTAGAGCCCCAGTGATGTGCAAGTTTAAGCACTGTTGTTCTTTCTGTGGCCTATTTTCAAACAAGAAAGGGAGGTACCCTCTGAACCAATAAGGGACAGGGTAAGAAAGACTAAAAAAACACACAGGTCCCTAAGTAATAAAATGTCATATGGGTCGTAGTACCGTCTGCTATAGTAAACATATAGGAGGCAGTAAACGACCAGCACCTAACAATAGGTACATCAACTCCACTAAATGTGAATATACAGAAAATACATACAACGTCAGAGGAAATTCTGTGACATACAATATACTAAAGAGATAAATCAAGGTTAAAAACATCAGTTATTTATTAAAAACATACAAGGCATTGCCCTGTGATCAATACATAAAACAACAATTTCATACAAATTAATAGATAAAAAACCATAATTTGTATGAAATTGTTATTTTATGTATTGATCACAGGGCAATGCCTTGTATGTTTTTAATAAATAACTGATGTTTTTAACCTTGATTTATCCCTTTCTGTGACCTACCCTCATACCCCAAGTCCAAGTGTTTCAAAAGACAGATAGGGCCCCCAAAAAGCTTGAATGAGATCCCATTGTTGGTCAAGGCTGCCTCCCAGGTTAACTGGCAAGCAATGGTGTCAAGGTTGAACATTTACAGCAACACAATGGCAGCACAAGTTTTGTTGGAGGGATTTAAGAACGGCTTCAGGATCCCGGCTGATGGTTATGTAAGAGTCAACTATTGCAGAAGCCAGCAATCATTAAGGGCATATGCTGTCATTGCCAGAAACAAGATTATGAAAGAGAAGAATTTGGGGAGGGTGCCAGATCCTTTTGATTCCAGACCTTTTGAGAATTTTGTGTGTTCCCCTTTGGGGGTGGCTCCCAAAAAAGACCTGGGGGAATAGCGTCTGATACACAACCTGCCAGTACCTAGGGGTCAGTCAGTCTATGAGGTTATCGATGGAACGTTGTGCTCAGTTAAGTATTCCTCACTAGGGACCTTACTGGCAAAAGCTGATATAGAATCTACCTTTTTTGTTGCTTCCAGTGCACCCCTAGGACTTTCATTTATTGGGTTTCCAATTTGAGGGTGCCTTCTACTTTGACAAATGTATGCCCATGGGCTGTTCAGCCTCCTGTGCTTACTTTGAGAGGTTTAGTAGCTTCCTCTTGGAATGGGTATTTAGCCAGAGATCAGGACACCAATGGGCACTTATTTCTGGGTGTGTCTGGAACAGAAGAGTGTGGGAGGGCTTTGCAATGCTTCCAGAAATTGATGGGTGGATTCAGGCTACCACTTGCGCAAACAAAGACCAGTGGACCGGCCACCACAATTGAATTCCTGGGGATAGAATTGTATTCCAGGGCAGATGTATCCAGGAACCCCAAGGAGAAGGTCAGGGCTATCACAAAGACGTTGGAAGAATGCCTATGAGCCCCAAAAGTGACACTACATCAGTTACTGGTGGAAGTGGGGCAGTTGAATTTTTCTCTCCTCATCATACCTATGGGCTGCCCATTTTCCAGGTCTATAGCGCAGGCCATGTCTGGTCTGAAGATGAGACACCATCAAGCTAGGTTGACAAGTGAGGTCCGCCAGGACATGAGAATATTGGAAGCATTTCTGAAGGACTTTAATGGGACTGTGGCATGGCCAAGCCCTGCCAGGACCAATAAAGAATTGGGTCTCTTTACAGATGCTGCAGGCAGCACAGGGTTTGGTGTCATTTTGAGGATAGCTTGGTATGCACAGCGATGGGCAGGAGACTGGTTAGAATCTGGGTTGGTGGTGAATAATCTGGGCTGGTGATGAACATTAGTTACATAGAGCTCTTTTCCATTTTGGTTGCCCTCAGGATATGGCCAGAACAGTTCCAGAGTCAATCGGTGGTATTCTGGTCAGATAACATGACAGTGGTAGAATGCATTAATCAACAAGCTGCCAAGTGTAAAATGATCTTGCAATTACTGAAATAAATCATACTGCTATGCTTGAGATTGCATGTTGTCTTCAGATCAAAACATGTGTCTGGTGTATTGAACAGTGCAGCGGATGCTTCATCTCGTTTTAAGATGCAGGCTTTAAGGTATCACCACCCTGAAGCAGCAGAGTTCCCGTCACCGTTCCCAGAGCAACTATGGCGGTTTGGGGCCCCAGTCTACCAGATCTTGTGATGGCTAGTTTAGCGCACAGGACAAGGTGTGCCTATGATAGGGCGTACTTTGCACGTATCACAGGTTTCAGGAAGTAAAAGGGGTGGAGAGATGGTTTTCACCTGAGTCTGTCATCACATTCCTAGGGTACCTGAGAGGGGAAGGGAGACCCATGTCCTATGCCAAGCGACATATTGTGGCAATTTCATTTTGTTTTTAAACAATTTTTATTATTTTCAGCGTAACAAACATACACGTTGACATTCAATACGACCACTGTAGTATCTATACTGAAATCCACAGGTACACATTTACAAAATTTCAAGGTATTTTAGGAAGCATGATATACCACTATTCATTTTATGCAGGTCATTAGCCACCCCCCCAAGACGTATCTTATTCTAGATCTTCTTCCTCGTCAGAGCTTGAAAACGTCCTCCTCCGGCAACGGGTCACATATTTCTCCTCTATATACATTCCACGAAGTCCACACTTTGTTCCATTTGCGAGGACACGCCCTAGTGATATACACCGCCCGTTCTGTCAACATTAGAAGATCCATGTTTCTGCTCCACTGCGCCAAGGTGGGTAGTTCTGCTGCGCCCCACTTTTGCGCTATATCTCTCTTTGCTACAATTATAGCCAATGTACCCCATATTTGGCCACATCTGGATAAATCATTAGGACCTCAAATATTCAAAATACATTTGCGTGGCTCTGGTGTCAGGGAGACCTTAAGTGTTTGTGAAATAGTGCGCATCACCTATTGCCAGTATTCAGTTATGAATGGGCAGTCCCAGAGGGTATGAAGTAGTGTACCCTCTGCGCCACAACCACGAAGACAATAGGGATGCGGTGCTCTTTGCAGTTTGTGCAGCATGGTTCTAGTGTAATATATCCGTTGTAGGATTTTGAGCTGTACTAATCTAAACCTATCCGAGATTCCCACCTCCCTAGGGGACGCCAATGCTTCATTCCATTCTGTGTCGTCCATGTCTCCAAGTTCCTCCATCCACCCCTCTCTTAATTTCAGCGTAGGGTCTGATAGATTATTGATCAGCTTACGATAGGTAAGCGAGGTTGCACTATGTTGCATGTAGTCAGTGAGTAATCTATCTTCTAACGGTGAGGATTCTGGGACGTCGGTGTCTGTCGGTATTGCCTGTAACAATGCGTGTCTAATCTGCACGTATATGTATGTTTCAGTTTGTGATGTATTCCTATAGGTTCTGTATCGATCCCCCTATTCCTGACCCTATTCTGGTTACCGAGTTAACTAGCAGCCATCCCATGATGCAGAAACCGTTATCTGATTACGCCAGACCACGGCACAGGAGCGCGTTATCTGATTAGGTCATAACGCTTGCCATCTAATTAGGCAAGCAATATTCCTCCAGCCCCTGATAAGGCATACGGAGTTCTCAAAACAAATCAAACCTATGACAACCTGGGAAAAACCCTGCGGCCATTGTTTTGATTTCACCGAGAACTTCATTAAAAGAATGCGCTAACGACCAGCTCGTATGACATCCTTATTGACGTATCTCTGTCCATCCTTACGTCAATCTCGGCACCTTACAGGTATAAATATTACCGATATTGCCTTAAGCAAACACACGCGGTGGTGACGAGATCGGAGCAGCGAGACTTCCCGAAGCCCAGCAGAGAGCGAAGCCCACTAGCTGCCCCGCCTTCCTGACGCGCTGAGAACGAGACGCTGCCTTTCTCCTGCCGAGAAATCCAGCTCCGGCGCTTCCGAGCAGCCCTTGCAGGCAGCTTGGAATATCGAGACCTCAGACGAGAGATACTATCCCTCAACCATCCTAGACCTCAGGTACGGAACTGAATAACCCCTTGCAGAGAATTCTTGAATCAGTCACTTGGCAAAACAAACTTAACTTAGACTGCTACTTTCTATCCCCGCCCACGTATTAGGCTTAGGTCAGGTACACTGGGGTAGGCGTGGTTAGAAGCACCAGTTGAGTACGATTAGTCAAATGTTTATATGTATGTATCTATTTTATCCATTTTAAACCACCATATGGCTTAGAAACCATATAAATGTTTTACAGTATTATTTTATACTTCTGCTTTTATTGTATGCACTTTACTTAACCATAAGTATTGCAATAATATCGATTCATTTCTCTTGTACGAGAAAAGAGACTGATCAATAAATAACATCTTTTATTGAACACGCCCGTCTCTTCCTTTTCTCTACAATCTGGTGAAACTAAGGATGCACGTACTGACTGAGTAAAATAAGTTGTCTTTTGTTTTCACACGACTCTAGAGATACACTCTTGATTAGGGGAGAGCAAAGTTGTCATGTTCTATGGTTGTCAGAAACTAAATCCCTTCTTGTCTATCCAGGGAGGTTCAACTCCTCCTTGTCTATTCGAGAAAGTTTCTAGTGAACTCTGAGCTAGCTGGCAAACCCAAAACTTTAAGTCTAATATCGACAGTAGAAGACCTAGTTAACGTCTGGTCTAGGTCTATACTATTGGAGGTATTATTCCAATGCGCAGAGCCTATTGGGATAATAGGAACTGCACTACATGGCGCCTAACGTGTTTGGATAGGCGATAAAACTAACGCAAGACTTTAGAGTAACTCAGTCGTGCTTTTTCACTCAGACCCCTTTTTCCCATAATACTCCAAAGACGTCTGGAGTGGGTGAGAGGTAAAATCCGCCAAACCTCGCAGGAGGGAACTCCTATGTATGGTTCTTGGTTTAATCAACGTTGAAGGATACACTGTTCCAAAATATTGTGCATCTCATCTTTGTTTCCACAAGAAACCTGATCTGCAAACAAACAGAATAACCATCCTGACAGTAAAATGCCAGACAGTGATGATGAAAGAGAAAGAGCTAGAGTAGCAGCTGAAGTAATAGCAGCTGATAATACTATGCAAGAAGCAGACCCGGATATAATACTCATCCCGGTCAACATAAGAAGATCTATAACGTTAAAACTTATAGAAAATGGACTGACACCAAGAGGTGGTACAGTCATATTCGTAATTGAGGCACACGAATATCGGCAGACAGAGGTATTCTATTCATGGATAAACTTTCCAGCAGCAAATGCTGTAACAAAGGAGTTCCACTGTTATAAAATAGAGGAACCTCCGGATACCTAAACTCCTTTCGAGGAAGTGGAAGTACCACTCAAATTCCAAGAGCATCTGCTCTTGTTTAATGGCGCCCTAAAACATAATAATCACATCACCAGGCTCGGTCCACTAGGTAGACCAGGAGCAACGTGGCCGGTCCTAGCCGGATACACACCACATCCAGACATCGTAAGAATGTCTGCAGCAGATGTTTTAGTGCAACTAAAACAATTAATTAAAATATATAGACAACTAGTCCAATATGTAATGCGGACTTCAACCATCCAACCTGTAGTTAAAATCCCACAGCTGACCCCTCATCAGGGGAACACAAATAAAATTACACCACAGAACATACAGTCCTGCCTAGGTAAAGTACCAGCTAAACGGGAACAAATACCATTCTGGTTAGCACAAAAAATCACCCAAATAGAGACGGTGTTTCCAGACACCACCCCTGTGGATAAACACAGGATTCTGACTATCTGTCTTCCAATGGGAATCGCACCACACGTGGAGGACTGTGCCACTTGGGGTACAGTCTTTGCTTCCATTTACACAAAAACACATGGAGTTCCATCCATGTCGGTAATACCAGATGTGCTAAAACAAATTCAAGACGAATACGGTCCAGAACCCGCTTTAACTCTTGGTATGAAATTACTAAAAGACTTCAAGCAGGTCTCGGCAATATTACTAGCCAACATAAAAGGAGAAGCAGCGAATGTGGCGATCCGCCAGAGGTTAAAAGAGACAGATATAGCAGACCAACCAGCTGAAATTGCCAGAATTATAGAAAAATCCTATGAAGAACTAGGTAGAGATAGTTTGGGTGGAATACCAGTGAAGCCCCAACTAATTGAAAGTCCTGAAAAAATATTTATTAAAAATAATCTAAACAGTCAAAAGAAGAACTGGGATGGAAACAAACAATCCAATCCAAAAGAAAAGAGATTCCAGTCCAGAGGAAGGTCTCCTCAGCGGAGAGAAAGATCTCCGGACCAAGGACCCAAGTCTCCCCAAAGGGAGCCCTCTGTGAAAAAATACAACCTTAGAAATAGGGATAACATAAAGAAACCTGATAGATATCAAGACTTTGATACACGTCCCTCTCAATCTTTTCAGACTTCCTCGCAGAAATCGGAAAGAAGAGGACGATCGGAACCCAGGGAAGGGCACGTCAAGTCCAAAGACAAGGAACCTGCTCATCCAAATAAAAAATTACAGTTTCCAAAAAAGAAGGTAGCCAGTATTAAAGTATTCAACAATGCCGAGAATACTGAGGACACAGCTGAAAAACGGAGAGTGGGCTCAGACAATGCTAGACAGCGCAGCAGAAGTGAGCATAGCACGCAAAGTCCTTATGAATCATCTGGAGACAGTGGACACGAATGAATACATTCAGGTGGAAACTGCAGACACCAGAGTTAGCAAACCTCACAAAATATATGAAATAACTTTACGTATATAAGGGGATAAGACTAGGAAAATAAGGAGCCTTTTTTGGGATAATCTCTCCAAGGGCTATGACATCCTTCTAGCTGAAAAAGATTGGCCACCAGAGTTCGTCAGGGAGTGCCCACATGGCGAAGAAATAATTATGCCTGCCTTCTCAAATCATATACCAATTCATAAAAAATATACACTTGCAAGAAAGTGGGCAGTAGCTCAAGCTCCTGCTTTATATAAAAATCATGTAGGATGGGATGAGGACTCTCCTCCTCACAAAATCCAGTTAAAATCACAACCTACTGCACAAAGGCAGTATCCAATCAAGCAAGAAGCTAAAAAACAGGTAAAAGAAATTCTAGATCAACTAGAATACCAGGGGGTGATTGAAACTTGCACCTCACAAATGAACAACCCTTTGTTTCCTGTCTCCAAACCAGACAATTCATATCGTCTAGTTTTGGATTACAGACACCTTAACTCGTGTTGCAAAACTTTTGCAGTACAAAACTCGCATAGTGCTGCACTAATGAATAACATAGTGCGCAAAAAATATAAAACAACATTAGACATCTCTAATGGATTCTTTTGTCAAAATATAGCACCAGAGAGCAGATACTTATCAGCGTTCTCAATAAATGGCGCTCAAAAAGAATTCTGTCGGTTACCCCAGGGGTACAAGAACAGCCCAGGAGTATTCTCAGCGAGGGTAACAGAGTTACTACAAACATATGACGAAGAAGCATTATCGTATGTCGACGACATATACCTAACAGACGATGACTTGGATACTCACTTGAAGAGAGTGAACACCATAATACTTGGGTTCGCAGCAGAGGGTTACAAATTCAACTTTGAAAAATCTAGAATTGCCCATCTAACAGTCCTGTTCTTAGGATATGAATTATCAAGTGAAGGCAAAAGCCTGGCTGACAATTTCCTAGAGAAATGTGCCGTACTCCAAGCACCTAGAACACTAAAAAACCTACAGTCAATTCTAGGCTTCCTAAATTTCGGAAGAACATACATTGCAAATTACGCAGGAAGGGTCAAACCCCTTTATGATCTAATAAAACCAGATTTTAAAAATCAAATTGGACTCAAAAACACACAGAAATTCTGAGATCCTTACAAACAGATATGTTAATTAAAACAAAATTAGAAACACGTGATAACACACGCAACCTTGTGATTCGAGTCATCCCATCAAGATGCGGATTCACATACCTGACCTCTAATGAGGGAGAAAAGGTACCAATTGCATTCAAATCACACTTGTACACAGAAGCTGAAAAGAAATTCAGCATTAAAGAAAAAAATTGTTCATGCAGTTCAAACCGCAATAGCTAGAGAAAAAGATAAAGCTGACGGTAGACACATCACAGTCAGAACAGCAGAATCAGCCTTTGAGGCATTAACAACACCGTGTAATTTACCAACAACAGCATTGAATCCGGAATGGATACAATGGGTGAATTCCATTACAATGGACAAAGTAAAATACTACTTTGATCCAGAACTAGAGGAACTAAAATATCTAGAATATGAAAGAATATTCCCTCTGCCAATCGACATTCTGCCATTACGACAGTACGCTTGTGTAATCTATACAGACGGACATGCTCAACCATCCGTTTGGGGGGAACAAGCATACAACCCCACATGTGAGATTACAAAAGAAGTGTGGCGCGGAGGTATACTAAGACCTCTATTAACAAAAACATACTCAGTAGAAACTAATTCAGAACAACAGACTGAAATAATAGCATTGAAAATGGCGCTAGATAATGCAGATCGCGAATTCCCGACACTCATAGTGTCCGATTCGTATTACTGCGTCAAATCATATAACAGCGATTTGCAGAAATGGATTCAAAACGGTTACAAAGATGACACAGGTGCAACAATAAAACAAAAACTGCTTTGGGAACAAATAGTTCTGTTAAAAAAAGAACTACCAAAGACTCACGTGATACACTCACTGAGTCATCAGCGTGATGGCGTTCACGTTGCAGGGAATTCATTGGCTGAGAAAGCCACAGCGGTAGCAACTGAATCGGCTTCCGTAGCTAGAAAAAAGCGTGCAGTAAAATACATTGACGGTGAAACAATGCTGGCGGTGAAAACGTCATCAAAAGGCGACTGCTCAGCGTTACCGATCAGTTACCCACTCAAATATACATACATAATCGATGCAAACTCCGTTCCTTTTGCTCGAATCCCTGGAGTGGGGGATAGAGTAATTCCAAACAAGGACGGGAGAACTTTGTTAATAGCAGACGCACATATGGGCGAGGGTCTCAGACACCTCAAACTAAAAGATTCTCTGGAAGAACTACAATCAGTGTACTGGTGGCCAGGCATGAGCCTGCATCATCACATCTTTGTAAAAAAATGCCCGGGCTGCAACAGAGATCGCAGCGGCGAGAGGAACGGGGTAATACCATGGCGCTTCACTCAATAAGGGCTAAACAATAATCAGTGAAACAAGTGTAAATAATGCGTCCCATTAACAAATAAAGACTAGTTTCCACTTATAAATGTAGACCCCAGCACTCGGCTGACGTCGGGACTGTTATACAAGATTTGCGAGTCTAAATGGCATATACGCTAGGAGCATGCTACGTTTGACCAATGTTTTCACTTTAGCCCTCAAGCTTGTGGGAAAGCACGGCCAAATGAGCATAGCGAAGCGGGATTCTTCTCACTTCCTTCCTGAGGGATACGGGACGGTGTAAAGAAAAAACCAAGACATAAAGCAATCTATAACAGCAAAGGTATTAGGTTCGGGAGCTGGGTGGGTCAAACATCTAATAAGTGTCCAACGTAGTCTAAACAACTTGCCAAGAAATTCTCTGAGGGGATTCAGTCCGTACGAAGTACTGTTTGGAACTAGGATGCTAGTCTTAGATCTTGACAGTCAGACTTCAGTGGTAAAAGAAAAAAGCTTTGATATCAAAGATCGTTTGGCTATTTTACAGGACTTAAACGAAACAAGAAAAGACCTGAGCAACATAAAGTTGAAACAGCAGCCAACAACCACTGAAGAACCACCACCTGTCCCAGCAAGACCTGTCTGGATTCCAAAAGTCGGGTATCTAGTCAGAGAAAAGATCGCGGTAAAGAAGGAATTTGGGCCTTCTTACAGAAAAGCAGTTCCTGTCTTAACTATCAACGGGACAAGATCAGTTGTACTACCGCAGCTTGCTGGTAAAAAGGAGAACCGAGTTGTATCCATCGACCTGGTAAAACCACAATCATGTGGCCGATAACAAACAGTAGGCCAAGTGGACTCCCAATAAGTAGTAGAACACCAAGGTTTGCTACAAGTACAGAGGTGCTAACTAAAAGTCTAATCACATTCGAAACGCCTACAGAACAACAACAAGGACTATGCAACAATGCAATGGAACTCACACCTCTGAAAACCCAAATAAAAACATTTAGTAGAGACACACCAACCTACAATGAAGTAACAAATGAATATGCTGAAGCTGCAAGAAACAGTAATCCTGAAGCAATTGGAACAATAGACAGAACGGCATCCGGCTACTTCATCAACTTTGAAGATTCTTCTGAAGATCTAAGTGAATCAAAGACACAGCCATCAACAAAAACTTTTAAAGATAAAGCTAAGGAACTTTTGAAACAGCTGAAAGAAACCTATCTGATTTCTCCGTGGATTGAATTTTGGGTGTCATTTGGTGTATTTATCCTGATACTTTGGCTCATCATGATACTATGTTTGGGACGCTTCATTGAGGGAAAATATGCTAAAATGGACACAGCAAGCCGGAAAATCAACTTGATCCTCAAGCCACACACGTCTTCACACGTAAAGAAAAGAGAACTTTCTTCAGTCAATTTCACAGCCAATCCTATACCGGGTGGGGTAGCATGGGACAATACTGACTATGAAATTTATGGTCCGGTCGAAATCCTCAAATATCCACACCAAATCAAGATCTCGTTGAGTGACTTTGTAAAACCAAACTCATTTGCTGATGATTGGGACTTTGAAAGTATTAATAACATGATGTCTGATCTAGTGATGTCTGCTAAATTTACCAAACATGATTATTTGCAGGGTTCGTCTAATTATGATAGTATGTACTGCTACAACCACTATGGTAACCATTTTTTACATAAATCAGCACAACCTAGAAATGTTTTAAATTATAATCAATGGGAACATTGTGCAACCCCTCCAAAAGGAAGCTCAAGAACCTTTTATGACAAATATTCATACTTTTCAGGGTTCAATACAAGTAATGCTGAAACATTTTATTTCAAATTGTCAAATAAGACAGGAACAAAAACCATGCTTACAAACACAAAATTGATATATTCGGACTCATTTTTTGAACAAATGAATACATTTGGTTTTGATTATTGGGACAAAAATGTTGAAGTAAAAAGTGTTTGGGGTACAAAAGAATGGCAAGTACAAGGTATAGAATCATTGTTTAGAGCCTGCATGATCCCAGAACAAATTATATTCTTGAATGAAACTATTCAACAAACTACCTGTCTTGGATTAGCCAAAATCAAAGACTTAAATAAACCGTCTATTCCAAAACCAACAATGAACAGCAATAACTCTGCAGATGAAGAGATAGACGTAAACTATGTATTAAACCAAAACAGAACAAATCCTGATTGGAAACAATGGTTAATCTGGCCCACAGATACTAATAACTGTCAAGACAGATTCCTGAACAAAACACAGGGGTTCACATTGACCAGGCCAGACCCTAGATATTCCCAAAGACAACACCCAGGGATAATCACCACCTACAGTGTGGGCAAACTCTGCCTTCATTGGCTAAAAACTTCCACACTGACAGAAATTAAGCAACACCTAACTTTACTTACTGATGGTGCTGACTTGCGTGATTTCATTATGGGACCACGCAAACAGCGTCAAAAACGCTTCATAGCAGCCTCTATATATGCAGCTTACAACGAGGCCTGGAAGATAACTCAAATTGAGACAGCAGAAAGTATACGGGAAATTGACCATATTAATTTGGAAAAATCGCTCTCTGTAGTGGACAATGGGTTAATGACTCTGTCCTCCAGAATCTTTTCATTGGACAGCATTGTGTCATCAGCAATCGACATAATATCGCAAGACTTACTGTTGTTACAACACGGTCCGTCTCAATTGCGTTCTATTGTACAGCTTGGCTGGACGTTACAAAACCTGCGTTCAGGCTATGTGCCTTGGCGTTTAATCAACACAACGTCACTATTCACTATCTTTAACCTTACTGATAAACAGATCAGTATGGCACAAAAGGGTGCTGATTATACAATCCTGAGCATTGAGAAACTCGAGAGATTACCATTGACAATGTCAGAACGACCTGTCATTGAATGGATAATACATGGGATAATTAATATTCCGATATCTACTTTCAGGTTTCAATACTGCCAAAAATATATACAGGCTGGCATGTACGAAAAATTGGGAAAAGGGTACATTAAGACAACATGGAACTTGCCCTATTCACATGCATGTGTCAGTAATAAAGGACAGAAAGTGTTTCTTAGTGGCAATAATTGTGCGATGTCACTAAGCGGTACACTTCTGTGTAATGGAATTAGTTTGCATGGAGCCTGTGAAGGGAACTCAAATAACCTTTCATGTCACCAGCTAGGCACACATGCAACAGAGATAGAACCATTCTTTAAAAGACTCTATAACGGGAGTTACATTCTAATTGTGGATCGCAGATGTTGTAGTCTACTGCCCGGGGTTCCTTATCTCGTTAGTACGACTGCGAAGGTCATGTGCTGTGGACGCTTATTGTTCCCCAGCTCCTTTCCAGACAGGGAGGCAAGGGCATGGCCTAACTTGAAAATTACTTCTATTCGAGTTGATACTTTAAGCAGAATGAAAACAGTGCTTCTTCAGACGCCGACCAGGCTCACGTTATCAAAAGAAACGTATGATCTCCTAGTCGCAAGGACGACTGCAGAGATTCACTCATTGTTATCAACTAATTCCCCCATACATTTCGCAGAAATCCTGAATGAAATCTTAAATATTTCTGATACCAGTGGAGTCTCAAATGTATTTAAGGCAGTATTTTCGATGGCATTAACACCATTCAAAGCCATACTGGGTATTTTTCCAGACTTCGTCCATTCGATTTTTGGAGGAGTTCCCCTCATTTTGGGACTAATTGCAGGAATCCTATTCTTAGTCCTTATATTTCGTTATGGCAAACCGTGTCACAGACAAAACACCTGCGACAAGGGAAGAAACAATCCGAGCCATTGGATACCGGGACCGGATATCAAAAATCCTGGGACTAACCCGGCTTAGAGACCTGAACATGACTTGGTTTCTTTCATTTCGGCCGATATGGCAAAGATGTGTTTTACCTGTATTAAGGTGCATGCTGTGCGGAGAAGAATGCGTGTTGGACACCTGTCTGACGCTACAATCGGATGCGCCAATGGATGCAGAAACATTGTTGGGTCCGGTAAAGGCTCATGCATTGTGCTGCCCTCAACGGCTGCCAATCCTGATGACGGCATTCGTGGAAACTTCACCACTACGATTAAGGGGTAGTGAAGATCAAGATGAAAGCAGCATCGATCAGGTACAACCTTCTGTCAGCAATACTAATCAAAACGTCAATGGAGACAATCATGCACATGAATGCATGGTTACGTCCTTTTCCGAGTTAGTGGAACTCTCACAGGAAGCTGTTGACAGCTTTTTCAGCAGTCTCAACGATATGATGTTCTCACCAGAGCAGAAATAATGACTCTTGAACAAGCTAGCACACGGCGTTCCCGACACCTTGAATTTGGCCTTCAACTTTAATAATAAAGTAGCAAGATCGACTTTTCCTCCAGTTCACGGACAGCAATTTTTTAGCAGCCCCAAAATATATTTGTTAAATTTTACGGGACACTTTTCTTCTGCTTAAAGTAAGAACTATTCTTAGAGAACTAATTTCTATTTTTAGAAACTTCATAGACATTAGCTGCCCGCTGGTATGTTTATAAATATTTTTGAACTGTGATGAAGTGGTCTCGAACTTTTCTTCTGTATTAAGAGCCATTTCATGTGTAATTCTAATATTCAATTACTAATAATGTATACATATGCGTGATTATTTTTAGCATTATTCTACTGCTTCAGTGCATATAGTACATATGACTATTTTTTTCCCGTATGTTACATAATTTCAAAATGCATTATGTGTATTTTGGGGTGGTAAGGTATACACGATACTCTACAGTATGTTTTACTATGCCTAGATTCGTAAATATGGCCATAGTTAGCGTGGAGTGGGTGTGATGTATTCCTATAGGTTCTGTATCGATCCCCCTATTCCTGACCCTATTCTGGTTACCGAGTTAACTAGCAGCCATCCCATGATGCAGAAACCGTTATCTGATTACGCCAGACCACGGCACAGGAGCGCGTTATCTGATTAGGTCATAACGCTTGCCATCTAATTAGGCAAGCAATATTCCTCCAGCCCCTGATAAGGCATACGGAGTTCCCAAAACAAATCAAACCTATGACAACTTGGGAAAAACCCTGCGGCCATTGTTTTGATTTCACCGAGAACTTCAGTAAAAGAATGCGCTAACGACCAGCTCGTATGACATCCTTATTGACGTATCTATGTCCATCCTTACGTCAATCTCGGCACCTTACAGGTATAAATATTACCGATATTGCCTTAAGCAAACACACGCGGTGGTGACGAGATCGGAGCAGCAAGACTTCCCGAAGCCCAGCAGAGAGCGAAGCCCACTAGCTGCCCCGCCTTCCTGACGCGCTGAGAACGAGACGCTGCCTTTCTCCTGCCGAGAAATCCAGCTCCGGCTCTTCCGAGCAGCCCTTGCAGGCAGCTTGGAATATCGAGACCTCAGACGAGAGATACTATCCCTCAACCATCCTAGACCTCAGGTACGGAACTGAATAACCCCTTGCAGAGAATTCTTGAATCAGTCACTTGGCAAAACAAACTTAACTTAGACTGCTACTTTCTATCCCCGCCCACGTATTAGGCTTAGGTCAGGTACACTGGGGTAGGCGTGGGTAGAAGCACCAGTTGAGTACGATTAGTCAAATGTTTATATGTATGTATCTATTTTATCCATTTTAAACCACCATATGGCTTAGAAACCATATAAATGTTTTTACAGTATTATTTTATACTTCTGCTTTTATTGTATGCACTTTACTTAACCATAAGTATTGCAATAATATCGATTCATTTCTCTTGTACGAGAAAAGAGACTGATCAATAAATAACATCTTTTATTGAACACGCCCGTCTCTTCCTTTTCTCTACAATCTGGTGAAACTAAGGATGCACCTACTGACTGAGTAAAATAAGTTGTCTTTTGTTTTCACACGACTCTAGAGATACACTCTTGATTAGGGGAGAGCAAAGTTGTCATGTTCTATGGTTGTCAGAAACTAAATCCCTTCTTGTCTATCCAGGGAGGTTCAACTCCTCCTTGTCTATTCGAGAAAGTTTCTAGTGAACTCTGAGCTAGCTGGCAAACCCAAAACTTTAAGTCTAATATCGACAGTAGAAGACCTAGTTAACGTCTGGTCTAGGTCTATACTATTGGAGGTATTATTCCAATGCGCAGAGCCTATTGGGATAATAGGAACTACACTACAAGTTGTCCCCAGATCATACTGCTGTTGGAGCAGGGCGAACGGGATCACGGTCCCTTTATCCCATAAGTCTCCCACTGTGGATATTCCGATGTTATCCCATTGTGTAAATCCCTTACTCCGTCTCAGTCGCCCCAGCGCCTTAGTGTCCCAGATTGGGGTGAGCTAAGTAATTTTCCCCTTCCAGCCCAATTTCACCTGCGCTGCGTGCCATATCATGGCTGTATTTTTCGCTGGACCTATCAACTTTGTTGCCTGGCTTTTGTTATAGAGCACTGATAGCATACTGTCCGTGCCCAATTGTGCCCTGTCGGCTCTGTATGCCGGGTCGTCCCGAGGTGTATGAATCCACTGATTTACAATTTTGAGCTGTGCAGCCCAATAGTACATTTGCAGGTGCGGTAATGCAATCCCCCCCTCGTACCAACTCCTATTTAGCTTGATATGGGCAATGCGGGCCAGGCGGTTACTCCATAATAGAGTGGAGACCAGCGCTGTTACTTGCTGAAAGTATCGTGGCGAGACCGGGTATGGTGTGTTTTCTAGGGCATAAAGAAACCTCGGGAGAGCCATCATTTTGTAGAGCGCAGCTCTACCAAAGAGCGTCAGGGGCAATGACGTCCAGTGCTTCACATCATTTCGCAGACGTTCCAGGGGGGACTTCAAATTCTTATCAAATAATTCTGTCGAGTTGTCGGTGATATATATGCCAAGGTATCTGAAGGAGCTCGAGGCCAGCATCAGCGGGCAGTCTACAGCAAGGGAGGGCCTTGGGCCCTTCAAAATTTATATAACGGATTTCGACCAATTTAGAGTGTAGCCCGATGTTTTCCCGTAGGCATCACAAAGTGTGAGGAGCGCTGGGATGCTCCTATCTGGGTCTATTAAATACACCAACATGTCGTCGGCGTATATTGATACACGATCCTCCCATCCCTCCTTCCAGCTAATCCCTTTCAGTAATGGCGTTGCTCTAAGCAATGCCGCCAGCGGTTCCAAGACCAGGGCAAATAGTAAGGGTGACAGGGGACAGCCCTGCCGGGTCCCTCTTGCCAGCCGGATGGTGCGTGAGATATGGCCATTAGCCGTAATCTGTGCAACCGGATTGGTATATAGGAGGCGTATCCAAGCCATGAACTTAGGGCCAAATCCCATATGGGACAGGACTGCGAATAGGTGTCCCCATTCCACCATGTCAAATGCCATTCGGGCATCTAAGGAAAGGAGTACCGCTGGTTCCTCTAGCAGCCCCATGCACACGCCAGAGATTGAGAGCAGTGCTTCTATTGGGCATGAAGCCCGATTGATCCGGGTGTATCAACAGTGGGAGATGGGTCCTCAATCTATTGGCTAACAGTTTCGCAAGAATTTTCACCTCCACATTGATAAGTGATATCGGGCGGTAAGAGGAATAGTCTACCGGCGGCTTACCGGGCTTTGGGATCGCCACTATTGTTGCGGTACGCTGATACAGCAGGAGTTCCGCGTTCGCCAAGCTCTCCGAGTACATCGCCAGCAGTGGCGGGCTAAGCGTTTCAGACATGAGCTTGACCATTCTATGGGGATCCCGTTTGGGCCCAATGCTTTCCCGGATTGTATCGCATGGATCACCAGTTGTATTTCATCGATCGTGAGATCTGCATCCAGTTCTTTGACTGCGTCAGGTGGAAGTGTCTTGACCACTATGTGGCTAAGGGATTCTAATGCTTCACCCTCCGTGACTTCTCTCTCAGGGGTATAAACTGTTTGGAAGTGTTCTGCCAGTGTGTGCACTATCTCTTCTGGGCGCGTCTGTAATGTTCCCTCTCTCGTGTGTAGCTGCAGTATGCCTCTACTGCCTCCCCCCTGCTTGTCCAACCACACCAGCATTTTCCCGGCCTTATCCCCCACATGGTAAACTTTATGGGCTGTGTCCGAGATACTATCGACTACCTGTAACCTGAGATGTTCCTTATACTGCTGCTGGCGTAACTGCAGAGTGTGTGCAGATTCTGCCGTGGGGTCCGCCATATGGGCCACGTTCGCTGTGTGCAATGATAGTTCCAGCTCAGAAAGCTCCCGTTGAGTGACTTTTTGTGCCCTGGGATGGAAGCCATTGCTTGTCCTCGAAGGACTGTCTTGTACGCTTCCCACGGCACCGAGGGAGAGGATACCGATCTTTCGTTTTCGTCAAAGTAATACTTAGTTGTTTTTTTAAGCTCTTTCTTAATTTTGGGGACCTTCAAATAGTTAGGGTATATGGGGTATATTCTTTTGCGTGTCTTTTCCCCGCTGGAGAGAGTTAACACCACCGGAGAATGGTCTGATATTCCCCATGGCAGTATCTCTATGGTATCTACGTTGCTCATTCCATTGCCAAGCATCAAGAAATAGTCAATACGGGACAAACTATTGTGTACTGGTGAGTGATAGGTGTACTGTTTTGTGGTGGGGTGTTTGTGCCTCCAAATATCAGCCATGCCCATTGCTTCTAGGAAGCCCTGGAAACTGGAAGGACCCGCTGTGTGAGCCCGGATCGGGAATTTATCCAACACTGGGTCTGCCACTAGGTTAAAGTCCCCCCCGATGATGGTATCTCCCGCTGGGAGATTCAGTAGAAATTCTCCCAGTGCCGGCAGTGCAACCATTTGAAGGGCCGGCGGTATATAAACTGACACTATGTTAAGAAGTCGTCCTTTCCATTGTCCATGGACCGCCGCAAACCGGCCTTGGTCATCTATCCTGTGCTGCAAAAGTATGAATGGTGCGGTTTTCTTTACCAGGATGCCTGTCCCCCTTGATCCCGAGGTAAACTCTGAGTGTGTAGCCATTCTGTAGCCTCGCCTGTCTAGTGCCTGGCATGCCCTCCCTGTGAGATCTGCTCTTGTAATAAGACCAACGATGGGTCTTGACGCTTGATAGCTTGCAGCACCAGCCCCCTCTTGATTTTATCCCCCAAGCCTCGCACGTTCCAAGTGAGTATCCGCAGGGGCGGAACCGCGGTTTGTTGCATTATGCCACTATGGGCGGTAGATTGTGAGTGTTGTGACATAGTGAGATGTTGCAACTGTGCCCAGCCATTTCCCCACCATCAGTGTGATATATCTGCAGCCCTGTTGAGTGGTGTGTGTGTATCTTTTGTCGTAACTTGTTGCCACATGTGTAAATCGAACCATAACAATTGAACCCCCACCAACCCACCTCCCTGCCTCCCTGCTCCACGGACATAAAACCGTCCGCCTCCCCAACTTAACAGAGTGCTTTTCCCTGTCCCAAGCCATTGTACTTGCTTGCGGGGGTAAGGAGTCTCACAGCGGCAGCGGCCCCATCTGCCCTCCTTAGCTTCTCCCAGTTAGAGTCCAAGGGCAGCACGCCCGCCTCAGTAAATGACAGCCGCCAT
This sequence comes from Lissotriton helveticus, assembly GCF_964261635.1. Lineage (NCBI taxonomy): Eukaryota > Metazoa > Chordata > Amphibia > Caudata > Salamandridae > Lissotriton > Lissotriton helveticus. Next base: position 675,591,693 of record NC_136057.1, read on the forward strand.
ATCTGTTAGAGCCGGTCCCTCAGGAGTCCGGTTGTTGTTCGCCATTCTCGGAGCCCACCTCCGACGGGTTGTCCAGATTGTCGCGTCCCGACGTTTGTGTCCCTGTGAGGACCTCGTTCTGCAGGTTCTGGTGGCCTCTGTTAGTGCGGCGGGGTGTTCCCACTTGTCGCCAACCCTCTAACCAATCGTGTGCGGCTTCAGGCGTGTCGAAAAACCATGTCTTGTTGTTGTCAACTATTGTCAGTCTCGTCGGGAACAACATCGAATAAGGCAGTCCTTTTGCTCGTAATGCTTTCTTGACCTCTGTGAAAGTTGTCCGGCGACGGGCCACTTCCGCCGTGTAGTCCGGGAAAAAGGCAAGTGTCGAGTTCTGAGTCTTGATTGGCGGTGAGACCCTCGCTGCTTGGAGTATTGCATCCCTATCTCTGAAATTGAATAGTCTGGCTAGTACCGGTCGCGGTGCTGCACCTGGCTTAGGTGTTCCGCTGGGCACTCTATGTACTCTTTCTACAGAGAAAAAATGCGACAGTCCTTTGGGCTGTAACTTGGTCTTGATTAGTTCCTCAACATAGAGGTCCATCGCTCGTTTGCCTTCTGATTCCGGCACTCCTAAAATTTGCACGTTATTCCGTCTCAAGCGCCCCTCCTGATCATCCAATTTCTCTTGTAGTTGTTTATTTACGGCTTGTATACGTTCCATCGCCAGCTGCAACTCCGAGGTGTCTTCCACCAGTGATTTCATGACCACCTCCACCTGCGCAACCCGCTCCGTCATTTTGTGAAAGTCTGCTCGCAATAGGCTCACATCCGTAGAGATCGACCCCACCGTTGTCTGTACATTGGACGGTGTTTTCATTATGTCCTCCAAGGTCACTTTCTTGGCCCCCTCTCCATCCATGCTTTTTCCAGTGGAGGTGCGTCCTTCTGTCTGTGGCGGGTTGTTTTTCTCATAGGCGTATTTGTCCAGCTTGGCTTGCATCGTGTTATTTCTCGGCCCTCTGCCCGACATGATATTTGTCTTTTCGGAGTCGCTGGGTGCAGGTAGCTCCTCACCAACACTTGCACTGTCCCTGTTACTCCGTGCCCCAAGCCGCCGCGAGTATAACTGTGCAGAGACGTCCTTTAATGAGGTGCTGTTACCTCTGTGTATATCGCAGTGCCACTGTATCCCGGGTCCTCAGAGGCGTGCCAGTCCCGTCGCCTTTAGGGGTGGTTGTTATGCGCTCACCGCCGGGATGCATTCACCCTGTATCTTTCCTTTCACTGGAAATAGTAAGCCCACTGCACCTGATTCAGCCTATATGCAGCATTTTACCCAGGCCTCGTGCACTGCCTCTGCATTTTCTTCCTCGGAGCCCCCAATGTAGACTTTGTCCCTGAGCAACTCCGCCGGCCTCTTTGACCCGTTTCATGTACCAGCGCCCCACCCGGGTTTCTCGTATCTCCCTCGCGGGCTGGCTGTGGGGCGCGGGCATGGACCGGTCAGGACAACCATGCGGATGGGCACTCCCCTCACTCTGCAGGGCCCCCGCGCTTCCCGGGTCCTCTGTGTGATTTTAAGCTGCGGTCTTGTCGTGTCTGCCCACCGGCTGTTTTCGGAGGGGGGGGCAACCAGTGTGCGCGATGCTTGTCCCTTGACGAGGGATCACTTGCTGTGCCGCTCCTCGCGGCGAGATCCGTCCACCAAGATCGCAAAGGCGGGGCGTGATCTATGCCTCCGCCGCCTCTCAACGTTTCATCGCCAGTTGGACGTCCCAGTCTCCTCCTGCTTAGTCCGCATTTATAACGGGCCCCTGCTGCCTCTCCGCCCCGGGTCGTGCCTCCTAGACGGTCTTTCTTTTCATCGGAGTCCGGGCTGGCTTCCAGTCACTTCCGCTCGGCCAGTCAGGTACCCAGGACCGGTGCTGCTGTATTGCTGTTAGACCCCCACCGGATACTGTATGGACTCTCAGGTTCTCGGCATCGGATTTTCACCGGTATTGCACCGGACGGTGCCGCTTGGTTTCCGGCTTCGGGAGCCACCTTCAGAGACGAGCTTGTGTCAGATTAAAGTACGGATTTTTGATACGGGGCCGCCTCGCTTACAGAGCTCCTACACTACACAGCCACCATGCTTGGCTAACAATTTCATTTTTTGCAAAAATGACAGGCTACATGGGTGAGACAAAAGCATTCCTGATGCAAAGGGCACTAAAGGACTGGCAGCACTTAGAGGGGTGTAGGCAAGACTCCAGCTTCCTCATAGACACAGCAAAACTGGCAAATATCATGGCCAGTCTTGACAGGGTATGTAGATCATCAGATGAAGGTTGCCTTTTTAGGGCAGCATTCTCCCTGGCCTTTTACAGGGCATTAAGGGTGGGTGAGCTGATATCGAAGAACAAAAAAGACATGAGGGCTGGTGTGCAGCGAACAGACTTTCAATGGCCAAATGGCTCCCTGGCGGTCACCATTACTTATTCTAAAACCGATCAAATTGGTAGTGGGGATCACATACTGCTGCACTGAGCCCCAGGGAATGACTGTTGTCTGCTAGGGAATCTAGAAGCCTTTATGGCCCACCGGTTGCAAGGGACGGTGGGCCCCCTTTTGGTACGTGAGGATGCGATGCCACTTACAAGGTTCTAATTTGCCAGAATGCTAAGCTAGGCTCTGGCGTCAGCAGGTTATGATCCATCAGACTATAGTTCCCATTCATTTTGGATTGGTGCAGCGACCACGGTGGCAAGTATGGGAGTAGCTGGACAGGAATTACAAAGGATAGTTAGATGGAAGTCTGGTTGCTACAAGCGCTATGTGAGATTGACTGTGTTGTGAATGTCTCATTGCTTCTTGTGTGATTCTCCCATTCCTAACTATATTCTCCGGTCAACACGGTTGATGGAGATGTTAAAGTGATGCAACTGTTGGATACTTAATTGCCTCCAGTCTATGCTGGAGGAAGAGGCATTACAGATGTGCTTGTTTTAAGCCACTCTTTGTGAGGCGTGCTAAGATTTATTCTACAGGTAACTACGTATCACTAGCAAACAAAGACGGATATCAGCTGACGTTTTGTGGACAAAGGGGTCTGCGCCTGGCCCATTAGAGAACTGCATTGGAGAAGATGTTGCCCTGGAGGCTTTAGCTTCCAGGGGTGATAATTGTGCATCTGGGAGGCAATGATTTGACGGACCTTGGTTATGAAGACTTGTTTGAGTTGATTGCCTCTGAAATGTGTTGGCTCTCAAAGAAGTTCCCAGAGGCCATAATTGCATGGTCCAATATTGTCCCAAGGTTGAGTTGGAGAGGTGGTAAGTCGGCCAGAGCTGTCAATGAGTCAGTGAAACGGTTGAACCGAAAGGGGGGTACGTGTTCAGGACAGCTCCTTTGTCAGCCATACCTCATGAGTGCATCAAGGGTCAACGTTTTTTATTACAGGATGGAGTGATTCTGTCAAAAGAAGGCAATGCAATGTTTCTTGACAATCTGCTGGGCTGGCTAGGTCAACGTACATTATGCATGGGGGGGCAGATAGTCATCAAACTATGCTGGCCTGTGACGCGTGAGGTCAAGATTGGGTGACCTCTACGGCATCCTTTGTATACCAAAACTTAACATCAGCAACCCTGGACCCTCCAAGGGGTGCTGCCACCAGGTCGAAAGGAGGTTGCAGGGTTGAGAGAGTTCTGAACAGTCGCTGACATTGGTCCTTATCTATCAACAACCTACGCACTGGCATTCAGGCACAATCTAGCACTGGGCCTTAGAGGACGAGGAATCTTGGTGTAGGGGGTGCCCATGGTAGGTATCCAAGGGTTGCTGGGCCCCCTGCACAAGAACTTCCGAGGCGGGAGAGCTCCCAGTGCAGAAGAGGGAAGGTGGGGCCCTCCCATAAGGAGGGCCACCATCCTCTGGGATGAAGGAGGTTGAAAAGGAAGGGGCACAGAGACAGTCTTGATCTCAATCGGAACAGTTATGGAGTTTTTTGTTGGTCGCACAGGAACAGACTAGTTATGGTTAGGTGATTCCTATGTACTACAGCCCTTCCTAAGGCTAGGTCTCACTTATAAACAAGATGTAAATAATGTGATTACTGTGCTACATGTTTTGAAAATGTTTTTTGTGTGAAAAATAATAAATATGGCCTGGGGTCTTACGACCCCTAACCCAAAGAAAATAAGATTGGGCTCATGGCATTGTTTTTGACATTGATGCTGGTTAGGTAAAGGTAGATATTCATGGGACATCGGCAACTCCCTGGATATATGGAGGCCAATCACCTTCAGCCCAGCTTTTACTTAGTCCGCATCCGAATTTTAAGCTGCAACTACGGTACTATACGGTACTATACCCCTTGGAATACAAATCAGATACCACGTTCAGGGTAGTCGCAATGGACATTTTTTAACACTATATTTTTTCTAGGTGTGATAAAAATCTGCATCATATTCTCCTCTGGGTTAGCCAAAAGGAGTGCTCTGTACCGGTCAACCTTTTTGAGGAGGCTTAAAATCTTTTGTCTTCAAAACCACCTTGCTATCTAATTAAGTTATAGTTACCAAAAAGACAGAATATGCAAGCCACCAGACAGACAGATTTAGAAAGGAAGAATGTAGAACTCAATGTAATAAACCAAAATGAATTTTTTTTCGAGGAACTGATAAGAGACTATGTAGTAGAAATCTATTCATGAAACAGGACTAAATGTTGTTGATCTTTTTAGTGGTGCAAAATTCAAGGTGCCGTTTGACAAGATATAGAGGTTTGCCCCACTGAATAAAGTTATTTCACAATAAAAAGCCTTTTCAGATTTCAGTTTACTAAAACGAGAGCAGGTATCAAGTGAGGAAGCTGTGTCTAATTAAGGTGTCCAATTAGGATGCCTTGAAACAGAGTCAACACAGCAAATCCTTCTTGTCAGCTCTATTGGTAATAAATGTATAGAACAAAGTTATCATTAGTTTATAGTAGCTGTTTAATGAAGTTTCGATGTTGGTTAATATTCAGCAGAAGCTTAAAGTGAAGATGCTAGTTAATGATAACAAGGCTCTTTATCAATACAGTGGTCAATCTCAATCAGTTCTTTTTGGGGCACTGAAGATTGCTAAAAAAGATACAGTGTAGAAAAACGTCATACACTGCAGAACAAGGATACAGGGCAACATGAACGGGAGGGAAGGCAAGGTGAAGGGGGAATATTCAGAAGATTCTAAGCAGAAGGCTAGCAGCAGGCTAAACGAACAACTGAGAAGCTTTGATTGCTCATTTTTCACTTCTGCTGCCTACTGCCCAGATCAAAATTACACATAATGTTTGCACTGCTTAAGAAAGGCTTAAGAAATGGCTTAAGAAATTTGAAAAACAATAATCTTCATGTACTTTCTCTGTATTTCAGTTCCCAAGTATACGCTCATTGTAGTTTTTTTAATGTCCTCCTGAAGTGGACTTACTTCATGACTCCATTGCATGTAAAAGTAAAGTCTCCTCTGTAGGAATATCTGACAAACCTCTGATTGACGCGAGCAAATTTGCTATTGGTGACCAAGGCATAAATAAGGCAAGTACTTATGAACACCAACATAAAAGAAGTATCACCATCCCATGACACTAAAAGACAAAGCAGGAGATAATGTCCACCACACATGCAGAATTTCAATACAATGAGCTGCATTCTCTAAGCCTAGGGCAAGGGAACCTTGAACACATCCTTCACCAAACAACCAATGTACTTACCCCAAAACATGCTCTCAACGGCACCTCAAAATATACCTGAAATCATTCAGCATGTTTTGCTGTGATATTTATTTTGGTCTTATACAACCATCTGCAATTTTCTTTGATGGAATCAAAAATACTGTAACAGTGTAGATCCACACTGAAATGCTAAACATCTGAAAAATACATTTCCTAAAATACTCCTTGCAAGCTTTGTAAATAAACACATAAACATTAAAAAGGACCATAATAAAATGCTGTGCTTGTCAGTGCACCCAGTCTAGAAATGTTTCTTGATTGATTTAATGTAAAGAAAAGGTGTCACTAATGTCTTCTCTGGAGTAGACACACTGGAGATGCACAAGGGATACTCCTTTCATCTGGATGGAAAGTAGCTTATGACGAGCCAGCTTATTTGTCTTTAAATATTTATTTGTATGTTTAGAAGCTAATAGGACGTAACTGAGTTTGAGTGCATACTACGTATGCAGAACACTGTGTGTTTATTTGATACTTGGAGTTCCTACTAAGAGCAGTAGGTGTATTGGAACACTTGCAGTGAATTTCATGTACCAAGTACAATGCTGAGGTAATTAGGGAGGGAATTCAATTGAAAGGAACTTTGAATGTGTATAGACCTCTTGTATCTCATCTTCTGATCTGAATAGGTTGAATGAGGATGATCTTAGGTGACTGGTATACTGGTCAGGTTCTAATAATCTCTTGAGGTAGTTAGGGATTCATGTTCTTTAACAACAGCCCCAGTAATTATATTGTAGTCATGGAGATGCGCTCAGAGTGCTTCATGTTGAATTTGAAACAGGTGTAAAAGATTTTAAGTTTAGAAATTGTATTCCTACTAATCTCATCTAAGTAGGCCCCAACTGTGCACGGCCAACTATGTCATGTTTCAATATAAAGGGTGTCATTTTAAGTAAGGCAGACCTACTTTGTCAAAGTGTCAGACCACCAAAATACGAAAAGCGACCTATTGGTTTTATCAAAGGGTCAGCACATCAACATACAAAGCAGAATTATTTGCTTTATCAAAAAGTCACCAATAGCTATAATTAAATGTGTCACAACTCAGTCCAGGACACTGGCATGTGTCAGGGACTCTGGCAATTACTGGTGCCAGGGATGATAAAGTAGGCAGAATACTGGGTACAGAGCTGCCCATGATCACACAGTGAGTCAAAGAAGAAGGTTAATCCAAAGAGGAAGCTCTGTACAAGAGAATAAGAGAATTAAGTCTCAGAAAGGACAGGCCCTCAAGAGGTGATTTAGCATTCAGAAAAACTACACACATGATGAATGTGCAAGATATATATATGAAACAAAATTAATAATAAAGGGAGTGTGGGGTAAAGCACTTAGGAGCTCCACACGGTAAGACTGAAGCTCAGTAAGTTCCTCATCCACAATTGCTGTTACAGATACTGACTGCAAATACCCACATAGAGGATATTCATGCAAAGGCAGGTTTGTGGAGCTGATGCCCACGGTGATGTTATAAATGTAACTCAAAGACAATACTCACAGTGAACAAGAGACACCACATAGGTTGTCAGCTGTGCCCACAGATCCTGGCGATCAAACAGGAACATGCAAGGCATTAACAGCAAGCACAATAGACAAGGAGCTAGCAAGGAGTGCTTAACCCCTTTGCTGCTGCGCGAATTCTGCCGCGGTGCGGGGGGGGATCCTGCGTGGCGCCGCAGTGCTCATGATGGCTCCCGGCCATCATAAATCATGGTGGGCATGTGCTCATGAGGGCCAGGAGCCATCAGAACTCCACCCACTGATGAATTCGCCCGCACAGGCGGGGAATTATTCGCGCGTGGGCGGAGTAGCAACGTTCGGACGGCTCCCGGCCCTCATGAGCACACGACTACCGTGACTCATGATGGCCGGGAGCCGTCATGATCATGGAAGGAGTTAACTGGAAAGGAAGGAAATCACAGGGCACACTTGGCAGAAAGCAAGTAACAAACAACATACAAGGTAATAGAAGCAATACAGCAGAAATAGAAAGACAGCAAACTAGGAACTGGAACTAAGGAAATGGGAAGAAAGGCAGGGACTGGAAAGGGATAACCAAAAGGGGAGGCTACAAGGGTATGACCGTTTGGACTTGTTCCACAGCGGTTGCTCCCCTGACCCACTGCCTGCCCTAGCGACGCTTGCTGACCACACCGCCTGCCCTGATTGAACTCCTGGCCACCCGGACACCGGCTGCATCACAGAGCGCTTCGACCACTACCAAGCGCGTGGTATCGTTCGCATTGCACTTATTGCTGCTCATTGGCCCTGCATAGCGGTGTTTATTTACAGGCTGATTATTGTTTGTTGTGTGTTACTGTACCTTTGCTCTCCCTCCGGCTGTGCCCCTGCTTCGTTCACGCGACCATAACGCCATTTTGTTGTTCTGTTTACCTGCGGCCCCTGTCTCCTCCCCGCTCCCGCCTCCCGGCAGCCCCTCCCACACACTGGTATAACTATCTAGCCCCGTCCTCCGTCCCACCGTGACCGTTTGGACTTGTTCCACAGCGGTTGCTCCCCTGACCCACTGCCTGCCCTAGCGATGCTTGCTGACCACACCGCCTGCCCTGATTGAACTCCTGGCCACCCGGACACCGGCTGCATCACAGAGCGCTTCGACCACTACCAAGCGCGTGGTATCGTTCGCATTGCACTTATTGCTGCTCATTGGCCCTGCATAGCGGTGTTTATTTACAGGCTGATTATTGTTTGTTGTGTGTTACTGTACCTTTGCTCTCCCTCCGGCTGTGCCCCTGCTTCGTTCACGCGACCATAACGCCATTTTGTTGTTCTGTTTACCTGCGGCCCCTGTCTCCTCCCCGCTCCCGCCTCCCGGCAGCCCCTCCCACACACTGGTATAACTATCTAGCCCCGTCCTCCGTCCCACCGTGACCGTTTGGACTTGTTCCACAGCGGTTGCTCCCCTGACCCACTGCCTGCCCTAGCGACGCTTGCTGACCACACCGCCTGCCCTGATTGAACTCCTGGCCACCCGGACACCGGCTGCATCACAGAGCGCTTCGACCACTACCAAGCGCGTGGTATCGTTCGCATTGCACTTATTGCTGCTCATTGGCCCTGCATAGCGGTGTTTATTTACAGGCTGATTATTGTTTGTTGTGTGTTACTGTACCTTTGCTCTCCCTCCGGCTGTGCCCCTGCTTCGTTCACGCGACCATAACGCCATTTTGTTGTTCTGTTTACCTGCGGCCCCTGTCTCCTCCCCGCTCCCGCCTCCCGGCAGCCCCTCCCACGCTCCGCCCCCTCCACTCTCCATATATGACAGTAGTTCCCGCGCGCAGCGTTCACGCGCAGCGACCGCGCCCAGTCCGCGCCGAAGGTGTGCCAAAGGTAAGCCCGTCTACGCCCGTCCGCGCCTGGACCGCGCCCAGCGCCATACCCCCTGCCCCTCGCGCTGCCCATCCCTCCCGCATTACCTACGATGCCGCCACCCTCCTAGCCCTTAACCCCGGTCGCGCCCCCAACTGCGTCCAAGCCGCTCCTGGACACACCCATGGACCTTTCTCTTGCTACTCCTGCAAATTCATCGGCACCGACAACATCTCCGCTACGACCACACCACAGATTCCCGACTCCAACCACCTACAATGCATCTTGCTCAACACCCGCTCGGTCCACAGACACGCCATTGACCTATGGAATCTACTAGACACCATCTCTCCAGACGTCGCCTTCCTAACAGAAACATGGATGAACGCTTCCTCCGCCCCAGACATCACCATTGCCATCCCTGAAGATTATAAGATCACACGCAAGGACCGTACCGGCCACTCAGGAGGAGGAATCGCTATCGTCCATAAAAAATCAATCCGCATCTCAACCAGCTCTGACGCCAACCTCGCCAACTCCGAACACCTTCACTTCCAGATCCACATCGACCCCAAGACCACACTCAGAGGCACCCTCCTCTACAGACCACCAGGACCCCGCGCAAAATTCAGTGAAGACATCGCGGACTTCATCACTCCACACGCGCTCCCCTCCAAAGACTACATCCTTCTGGGAGACCTCAACTTTCACCTTGAAAAGATCAACGACCGCAACACCACCACCCTCTTGGACAACCTCGCCAACCTCGGACTTAAACAACTGGTCACTTCCCCCACCCACATCGCAGGTCACACACTCGACCCCATCTTCACCTCCAGCAATCATGTCTCCTTCAGCCACACTACAGATCTCCTCTGGACTGACCACAGTTGCGTTCACTTCACCTACAACAAGCCAAAACCCACCAACCACCTCGAACCAACTCTGCAAAGAAACTGGAACAAAATCACCATCGACCAGATCTCCTCATCGCTCCTTCTAAACACCCCAGCCCACTCTTCTAACCCAAACCAAGCCGCCGCCAACTTCACCCTATGGTTATCCAACACCGCCGACACCTTAGCACCACTGAAAAAACGTCAAAGCAAACCTGGCAGCAAGAAGGCCTCATGGTTCAACGATGATCTTAAGAAGTCCAAGAAACTCTGCCGCGCCCTTGAAAAGGCCTGGAAAAAAGACCCAACCACTAGCACCAAGTACGCCTTCAAAAACGCCACCCGCACACACCACCAACTAATCCGAAAGGCCAAGAAAACAGCATTCAAGGATCGACTTGACAACAACGCCCACAACAGCAAGGAACTTTTCAACATCGTCAAGGAATTTACCAATCCCTCGGCCAACTCCAACGACATCACCCCCTCTCAAGCCCTCTGCGACTCCCTAGCCTCATTCTTCCACAACAAAATTGCAGACATCCACAACAGCTTCGACAACCAACCCGGAGACCAACCCACCCAACCATATGCTGAACATTCTTCCCCCTTGAACACCCTTAACGACTGGAACCCAATCTCCACTGAAGACACCATCCGCCTGATGAACTCCATCCACTCAGGATCCCCCACAGACCCATGTCCTCACCACATCTTCAACAAAGCAGACTCCGTCATAGCACCCCACCTCCGAGACGTCATCAACTGCTCCTTCAACTCCGCCACCTTCCCGGAAAGCTGGAAACACGCTGAACTCACCGCCCTTCTGAAAAAACCCACAGCGGACCCCACCGAACTCAAAAATTACCGCCCCATTTCGCTCCTTCCATTCCCGGCCAAAGTAATCGAGAAAGCTGTCAACAACCAGCTCGCCGCTTTCCTCGAAGCCAACAAATCCCTCGACTCCTCACAATCTGGCTTCCGAGCAAAACACAGCACTGAGACCGCCCTCATCGCTGCAACAGCCGACATTCGAACTCTACTGGACAATGGAGACACAGTCGCCCTCATCCTCCTCGACCTCTCTGCAGCCTTCGACACAGTCTGCCACAGCACCCTTTTACAACGCCTCAGAAACATCGGAATACAAGGAAAAGCACTTGAATGGATCACCTCGTTCCTCACCGGAAGAACCCAGAGAGTCCGCCTTCCACCATTCAAGTCCGAGGCCACTGAAGTCATCTGTGGCGTACCACAAGGATCCTCACTCAGTCCCACCCTCTTCAACGTATACATGAGCCCCCTTGCGACCATCGCCCGCCAACACAACCTCAACATCATCTCTTACGCGGATGACACTCAACTGATCCTTTCTCTCACCAATGACCCCAGCACCGCCAAAACTAACCTACACGAAGGAATGAAAGAAGTTGCCGAATGGATGAAACACAGCCGTCTGAAACTGAACTCAGATAAAACAGAAGTCCTCATCTTAGGTACTTCCCCCTCTGCATGGGACGACTCTTGGTGGCCGGAAGCCCTTGGAAAAGCACCCATCCCGACTGACCACGCACGGAACCTAGGCGTTATCCTGGATTCTTCACTCTCAATGAACAGACAAGTCAGCGCCGTATCCTCATCCTGCTTCAACATTCTTCGCATGCTCAAAAAAACATTTCGCTGGATCCCCACCGAAACCAGAAAAACAGTCACCCATGCTCTGGTCACGAGCCGACTGGACTACGGAAACACCCTCTACGCAGGCACTACCGCTAAACTCCAGAAGAAACTCCAACGAATCCAAAACGCCTCAGCCAGGATCATATTAGACATCCCACGCAACGAACACATCTCTGGTCACCTGAAAGATCTCCACTGGCTGCCCGTCAATAAGAGGATCACTTTCCGACTGCTAACCCACGCACACAAATCACTCTACGACATCGGACCAGAATGCCTCAACTCACGACTGTCCTTCTACACCCCCTCCCGCCAACTACGCTCTTCCAGCCAAGCCCTCGCCACTGTACCTCGCATCAACAAGACCACCATGGGAGGCAGATCCTTCTCATACCTGGCTGCTAAAACATGGAACTCACTCCCCACCTACCTTCGCCTTACCCAGAACCACCTAGCATTCAGAAAGCAACTTAAAACGTGGATATTTGACAAGTAATCCTCCTCCCCTCCCTAAGCGCCTTGAGACCCTCTGGGTATGTAGTGCGCTATATAAATTCTTTGACTTGACTTGACTATGCTAGAATAGTGCAGGTTCAGGAATCAAGAAAACAAAGTAGCATTGAAGATAGAGCTGGAGCAGGAACAAGAACTGAGCCAAGATTCAGGAGTCAATGTAGCACTGCAGGCAGTGCTAGTTCAGGAACAGGGAATTACTAAAGCTCAGGAGTCAAGGTAGCACTGCAGGCAGGGCTAGTTCAGGAAAAGAGAATTACTAAATCTTCAGGAAGTAAGGTAGCACTGCAGGCAATGCTAGTTCTGGAACAGGGAATTACTAAAGCTTAGGGGTCAAGGTAGCACTGCAGACATTGCTGATTCAGGAATAAGGATAGCTATAGTTTAGCAATAAAGAAATAACTAAATCTCAGGAAACATTGGAAACGAGGATATCAAAAGCTCAGGAAACACTGGAAACAATGGTCGGTCTCAATGGTACACAGCTAGAATAACCAACCTTGGCCTGCAGGGAGCTGGGAATTAAAAGAGCTCATAGTAATCACATGCACCAGGTGTGAGCAGGCTAGCAGCAGCCAGCCACAGGTGAGCTGAATTCCTCCACCCATCTTTGGCCTGCAGGGGTGGAGACGAAGCAGTGAGCAGGGAATTCTAGGTAAGAATGTCAAACTTTAACAGGCTGGCTTCAAGCATGAGAGGCTGGCTTTCACAAAACCCGGCATGGAATGGGAATGAATGTCAATTCCCAAATAGTGACCAAATGAATGGAAGTCAGGATATGCATGCAGGGGAGTATCTGGAAGCTTATTAGAACACAGGAAAGTCACACTATGCACCCCTCAGGTGGTGGGCATGAGAGTGCAGGCAGCGATTCATGACATAATGCATATTTCATAAATTCACAAGTTGCAATGTTTAAAAATTGTAATTTTCACAATATTTTCAATAAAGCATGCTTTTTTTTTTAATTAACATGACTTTGAGTGTTTTTTGTTTCCTCCACATTTTTCAGGCCACATGGCACAGCCATGGAACCAACGGTAGCCTGGAGTGCTTTAAGAAAACAATTATGGTAAGGTGTCCTGGGTCATGGATTCAATGACCTAGGAGGCCAACTGTATTTTTTAAGTGGCTGGAAGGTTTTATTTTGGTACAGCTTGTTAAGGAAACTCCCTATACAGCTGCCCATACCCTGGTACATATTTTGGCTGACCCCCTCTCGATCAAAGTACTCCCTGTTGTTAATCTTACACTGTCGGATCATGTCTTAATTCATTTTGAGATTTTAATTCCTACTACGCACGTCCCAGCCTGCACAGCCCACCCTGCACAGCCAAGAAAATGTCCAGACCATGACATAAAGTTAATGACCTTCTTTTGACTGAAGCCCTACAATCTGTCTCTAGTGATCAGACTAGAGTGTCAGAGCAAGATGCTGTGCTCTTTAATGTTTGAGTAGAGAATACTATAGACACTAATGCTCCTAAGAAAGTACATTCTGCTAAGAGTCTTAAGCCTACATCCCCTTGCTTTTCCGACTCTTTAAAGCTTCTCAAAACCAGCAAGAGAAGCTGGAGAGATTCTGGAGAACTAATTATGATGTAGAGGCCATGGCAACTTATCGTGAGGCTCTTAAGACATACCATAAAGCCATATACATGGGTTGTAAAGCTTTTATTGCCCAGTCAATCTCTAAAGCAGATAACTCTCCCAAAGAAAGGTGGTTAACGCCTTTCTATCACCATTGGTGACAAAATTACTTCAATGGGAGTCTGTGCAGAACTTTCTGATTTGTTTGGTAATAAAATTCAGGTCATTTACGACATTTTTCCTCATCCTTCCACAACCTGCTTAGGTCTTGTCGCTCCTTCCTCTGTTGCACTTTTGTCCTGTTTTTCTCCTATTTCCCTTGAAACATTGGCCACTGCTCTTGCCAATTGTAAATTGGGATCGTCACTTGATCCATGTCCCCCAACTATTCTTAAAAAGGCGGATTAACCTCTGGGTGAACACATTGCTCAATGAGGCTCTTGTCCAGGCAATGGTTCACTCTGGGTGGAAGCAGACCTTGCTTCACCCCTTACTTAAGAAGGCTTCTGCCTATTCTAAGATTTTGAGGATTGTCAGGCGTAGTTCTCTCCTGACTAACATGGCAAAGTTGGTAGAAATAAAGGTCAATAGGCAGCTCACTTTTTTCTTGGAGGAAAACCTTCTGCAACATGACTCGCAATCTTGTTTTCCACACGGTTACAGTACTGGAACCGCTCTTCTTGAGGTTTCTGAGCGTATTAAAATGTATCTTAACCGAAATTCCCCAGTTATGTTAATGCTGCTGGATCTCTTGGTGGCTTTCGACATGGTCTCTCATGCTATCGTACTTGATAGACTGGATGGTATCGATATTACCGATAATGCCTTCTCTTGGTTTAGGCCATTTATCTGTAACCGCACATAGTTGGTCTTTCTCCCACCTTTTACATCTGCAGCTAAGCCTTAAAAATGTGGCACTCCTGAGGATTCGGCACTCAGGCCTACCCTTTTTTATTATATACACGTCACCCCTAGCCGATATTGAGGAGTCTTTTGGAATTAGAGTTGTCTCATATGCTGATGATACTCAGCTGTTCCTGGCCTTTCACTAAAATGCTCCTTCAACTTTGATCTCTTTTAAATCATGTCTTGAATCAGTACTTGATTGGATGAATACCAACTTTTTAAAATTAAACTCTGAAGTTCTATTTTTTGGCTCTAAAACCAAACCTGATGCCAAACTTTGGTGGCCATCTGAGATGGGTAATCCTCCTTGTCCTTCTCCTCAGAAACATGGGGGTTAGATTTGATGCTGAGCTTACCTTTGAATCTCAGATAAAATCTCTGTCTAGTTCCTGTTTCCTGACACTTAGATCTCTGAGACTCATGATGCATTTTATTCCTTTGGATCAGCAGAAGACCATTGTGCTTGTATGATTACTTCCAAACTGGACTATTCCAATAGCCTATAACTTAGACTTCCTTTCTTTCTTATACATCGTAACACTGCTGCCTGTCTGATCCTAAACCTCCATCTCTGGTGCTCTATCTCTTATCACCTGTGTCAGCTTCACTGGCTGCCAATTGGTAAAGGGATTCAGTTTAAGGCCCTCACTTTTGCTTTGAAGATTTTTAACTCCAGGGGTCCTCTATATCTTAGGCGTTGGTTCAAAATCTCTTCCCAGGGGTGATCCATTTGCTCGAATAATCTTAAGCTTTTTCAAACCCCTTGTATTGCTAAATCAAGAATAGGTGGTGGTTCCTTTGCCTAGCAGACAGCCAGACTGTGGAATGCCTTACCTGTGGCTTTGAGAAACTGCCCATCTAAAACGATGTTCAGGAAGAAGATTAAAACACTTCTCTTTGACTCTGTAATAACCTCCTCCTGAGCTGGTTTCTTCCCCCAAACTCAGGGACACTTTTACCGTTAGTGCTGTGACACCTTTTAAGTAGCTGTGCGCTCTATAAAATGTATTGTATTGTACTGTGTGTGCTACCTTGTCACTAAATTGTTTACACATATGTATTGGGTACTACTGTATCTCTGTATCATTCTAATTGGAAAGGTCCCTGACCACTTAGGCCATATATTTAGCTATATAAAACTGTCTAAATAAATTAATAGACTACAGTCCTCTCTTGCCCTTAAAGAAACATTGATATTCTGACACTTTACAAAACGAGTTGCTAGCCTCAATTTTTTATTATGGAGAGAGTGGAAGGATCCAACTGCACAAGGAAGATGACTTCCATTTTCAATGGATTCAGATATAGCCAGTGAGCATTTATTAGGTTCTGAAAACCAATTGGACAGCTTGCGGGTCATACCCTCTAGTTACTTTCTAGTTACTTTCATGTTACTAAAGGGTATTGAGATGTCACTTGTGTAGATGTAGTAATAACGCTGGTAGCTATCTAATATGACAGGTAAATGCTTTAAAAAGTCAGCAACAGGGATGAATTCTAGGGCACTCAATAGCTGATTTCTACGGTCAGGTAAGTTAAGAGCCTATTCAGAGTTACCACAGCTCTGTTTATTGCTCTGTTGAGGTAATGAGTAGTGCTTGTGAAGAGTGTCACAGCCTCATTTAGAGTTTGGTGGACAGGGTAGTCCACAACAAAGTTGGAGGAGTGCACCTTTGGCCAAACTGATGGTCCACCTTTTCTAGAGATGTCCAGACCATCATTTTTCCACCGGTGGTGCCAACGCTGAGTCTACCAGCAGAAACCTTAAGCTGATGGCCCAACAAACTTGGGGCCACCAGTGTAAGTACCCAAACCGCCCACCATACTTAGGAAGCATGTTCTGATGTAATTATTTTTTGTTCTAGGCCTCCAGGAAAATCTTGATCGTCCTTAACAGAAAACAAAAGGCCTCCGCTTCCCCCCACACTCAGGATTGTTAGTTTTTTTTGTTTTACAGGGACATGCTCCCGCTTTAGGAATTGTTTGGGGGGAAAACAAAGGTTGCTGTGTGGCCACTTGAAACATGGTGGCTATGCAGCTTTCAGGGCCTTCAGTTAGCCAACATGGCACCAGTATGTCTATCAGGGCAATATAGAACATCCTCCCACTGCTACAGCAGAACATGCCTGTGCCTAAATGACTCCCATAGAATCAGCAACAAATAAATGCCTGGACTGAAAACT
The DNA here is from genome assembly GCF_964261635.1 of Lissotriton helveticus. Classification (NCBI taxonomy): domain Eukaryota; kingdom Metazoa; phylum Chordata; class Amphibia; order Caudata; family Salamandridae; genus Lissotriton; species Lissotriton helveticus. The sequence continues at coordinate 675,608,530 of NC_136057.1, forward strand.
TCGAAAAGAAGCTTACTATTTATATACTACAAAGCCAAATTTTATGCAACAATAATGAACAATAGAATATTTACCATAGTGACTTTTCACCTATAACTTTTGACCAGTTTATGTAATGATGGTGCTTTGAACGTTCTGCATATGAAAGTGTTCCAGCCACCCTGCCAGACATCTTGGGTAGAGTAGGCCACAGAAGCCCCAACATAAAGTTAGAGCACCAGTGATTCATCTTCCTTAACCTGTTGGGTGCTGAGGACAAAACAATTCTTTCCTCAGCCATGGTGCTTATGTGCTGAGGACGGACCATACCATCCTAGCTCCCACCCACGGGGCCGCCCATCTACAGACCCCACCAGGGAAGCCAGTGGAAGCAGTTACCCTGCCACCTGACCCCCCCACTGTGATCTGATGACATCAGCATGCAAACTGCAAGCCGACGTCATCAGCACAGGTCATGGACGCGCTGAAAGTCATTGCTTCCAGCACGTAGGACAAACAGGTTAGTTTTGTCTCCCAGGGGAATCGGGAATTACAGAGAGGGATGGAGGGAAGTTTTTCCTTTCTCCTGGTGTCTCTTTGCAGTGCAGTTCTGCTGTGCTTTCATGGGTGGGGCCGGGATCACGCAGAAGGAATGGACCCACTAGGCCACTAGGGATTATTTTCCATGTTTTGGGATTATTTTCCATGTTTTGGCAAGGGTGTGGCCCCTTGTTAAGAGTCGCTCCCAAAAAATATGGAATCCCCCACCCTGGGCAGATCACCCTTATTTTTAGGCCCATCTGCCACCAAGGGGGGCAGAATGCCACTAGACCCCAGGGATTCAACATATTTATAGCGGGGACCGCCCGTGTAGATTTACAATGCTCAAGCGAGAGGAGCACTATATGGCGCAGAGTTGTGGAGTCACCACTGCGCAACTCCTTTAACCCTTACTGAGAATACCTTTATTAGGTGCCTTTTGAAACTATCCAAGAGTTCCCCTTTGACCCCCCCTACGGTTAGATCTAGATCTGCTCCCTATTCAGGAGATTGTTTCTAATCGCCCCCAGCTGTACTGGAGGCGACTGTGGTCAACCCCAGAGCTCTCGAGTACAGGGAGGACCTAAGGGACCTTCTGTCCAGAGTAGGCGTGGGAAGAATTCCCTGGATGAAATACATAAAACAGCTTTGCCACGCTCTTGGCAAAGGTGACTTGTGGTCTTTACCTGAGGAAGCCTGCGCCCTGATCTCCAAGAGGTCAATGAGTCTGTTACTCAAGCAATATCGAACGGAATCATGCTAGCAAACCCCGCTTTGGGTAGGTTGACCAATACCTTCTTAGATATTAAGGTTATTCCCTACTTCGAGAAGTTCTTGGACGATATCCAGCCCCTACTGGCTAAGAAATTATACGTCCAGTTTAGATATGGAACTCTGCCCCTAAGGGCTGTAACACATAAGTGGTCCAACGCTCCCCAGTCTTTGAGCTCTTGCCCAGGGTGTGAGGCCAGCGAAGAGACGGATCTGCACGTTCAGCTCTTCTGCCCCTCCTACTCTAGGGCTAGAGCCAAATGGATCATTCAAGTTTGCAAGTCTAGGGGTCTTAGGTATTATAGGGAGGTACTTAGAATTCTAAAATATGACACCACCCCGCTGATTGTGTTTGCTACAGCTAGATTCCTCCTGTCTACGTGGTGCTTAAGAGGCGCCAATCTTAAAACGTAAAATTGTTGAATTATTGTTCCTGTGCTTCCACTTAACACTGTATTGAGCACCTGTGCTTTACAAACAAAATATAGTCCAGGGAATGTGAATGATTTCCCTCTTTTTAACTTTTTAACATGTACAATTTTCGGTATGTTTTTTAACATTGTGCTCTTTTTTAATACCATATGAATTTGGGCTGTTTATGTGTGTTTTATACTATTTGTCTAAATTGTTCTTACCTAAATGTGTGCATATGTGCTTTTATGGTTTTTAACCGATAATAAAGCTTTTTGACTGACTGACATATTGATATGTTGAGGAGTGGCCCCTTGGGCAAGGGTCGCTCCCCATTATGGGGACATATTTTTTCCATTTTCTGCCCCTCCTGGGGACAATTTTGCCTTATTTGTAGGCCCATTTGCCCCACCAAGGAGAGCAGAATGCCACTAGACACCAGGGATTCAACATATTTATATGCTGGGGAGCAGTCCCTTGGGAAAGGGTCACTCCCCATCAAGGGTGCAACACTTTGGCCGTTTTCTGCCCCTCTACATTTCAAACAAGTGAGGTAGCATTTCTATTGCAAGACCTGAGAGAACCCTAGGTGGTAGGAAATTTGTGCTGGCCCGGTGATCCCACAACTTTCCAACATAGAAATGTGAGAAAAACATGTTTTTTAGCTAATTATGAGATTTGCAGGGGATTCTGGGTAAGAAAGCTTTGGGGGATCCACACAAGTCACACCTCTCTGGACTTCCCTTGGTGTCTAGTGTTTAGGCATTTCTGGGTTTGGTAGGTTTCCCTAGATGGAGCCCGGGACCACATATGCAGGCGACCCCCCCTTGCAAAACCAGGTAAATTTTTGATCTGTAATTGTGATGCTTCCACAGTGTTTTTTGGACCCTTCCCTGTCTTGGGCACTTGGCCCACCCATAAAGTGAGGTGGAATTTTTTTTGTGAGACCTAGGGGAACGCTGGATGGTAGGAAATTTGTGCCGGCCCGGTGATCTTTTCTGACGCGAATACTTGGCCTAACCACAAAAGTAAGGTAGCATTTTATCAGGAGACTTGGGAGTATGCTGGCTGGATGGAAGTTTGAGGCTCCCTGTAAATTGCAGAACTTTCTATCACAGAAATGGGAGGAAACTTGCTTTTTAAGACAAATTGTGAGGTTTGCAAGCATTCTGGGTAACAGAACCCGGTGAAAGCCACACAAGTCACCTAATCCTGGATTTCCCTAGTTGTCTAGTTTTCAAACATGTACAGGCTTGCTAGGTCAGCCCCAGGATGCCGGCTGAGCTAGGGCCCAAAATCCACAACTAGGCACATTGCAAAAAAGGGGTCAGTATTCACTGTAAAAATGTGGTGGGTTCACAATGCATTTTGGCCCGTTTCCCGTTGTGGGCACTAGGCCTACCCACACAAGTGATGTACCATTTTAAACAGGAGACTATGGGTAATATGTTGTGGGGGGAAATTTGTGGGTCCACGCAGAGTACAGAACTTTCCATCACAAAAATGTGAGGAAAGTGTGTTTTGTTAGACACATTTTGAGGTTTGCAAGAGATTCTGGGTAACAGAGCCTGGTAAGAGCACACAAGTCACCTCATCCTGGATTCCCTGGGAGTATAGTTTTGCCAAAAATCTACAGGTTTGCTACATTTCCCTAGATGCTGGCTGAGCCAAGGCCCAAAATCCACAGCTAGCCACATTGCAAAAAAAGGGTCATTTTTCAGTGGAAAAATGTGATGTGTCCATATTGTGTATTTGGCCATTTCCTGTTGCAGGCACTAGACCTACCCACACAAGTGAGGTACCATCTTTAGCGGGCAATTATGTTTCTCCTCATTTGCACCTTCCAAATGTAAGACAGTGTAAAAGAAATAAGTCATTTTTAGAAATGCCCTCTAATTCACATGCTAGTATGGGACCCACAAGGTCAGAGGTGTGTAAATAACCCCTGCATCTACAATCCTTATCTCTGTGCCCATTCCGGAAATCTCTAGGGCCAGATGTAGGTAATTTTATTTTACCACTTCTTAAATACCGAATCATACCGATTCGGTATTTAAGAAGTGGTAACATAGAGGGGGGAGATGTAGGTATTTCAGATTCGGTAAATACCGAATCGTTAAGATTCGGTATTTACCGATTCTGTAAATACCGATTCGGTATTGCCCATTGATTCCTATGGGCCCTGAAGCCCATAGGAATCAATGGGCAATACCGAATATGTAATTACAGATTCATTAAATACCAATTTTAGCAAGAGTGCAGGGGGTGTCACTTTGACACCTTCTAGCACCCCAAAAATAGGCATGTGCGCCATGTGGCACACAGACATGCCTGTGTGTCACATGGCACAGGTGTGCATGCACACATGTGCATGCACACCTGGATTCGGTATTTTACCACCCAATTGGATTGGGTGGTAAAATACCGATTCTTAAAGCCCTGTGGCACTCTGACATGTGCCAGCTACATCTGCATTTACAGAATCGGTATTTTACCGAGTCTGTATTTACCGATTCGGTAATTTTACCGATTCGGTAAATACAGAATCGGTAAAATACCTATTCTGTAAATGCATGCCCTACATCTCAAATTCCAATTACCGGTCGGTAACGGCCGAATTCGGCCACCTACATCTGGCCCCTAGTTTCCCTTGATACATATTTTTCACTCTTTATATTTTACCAAATGAATTTCGAAATACCCAGTAGGCAATGGAAAGCCATTACAAGGTGCAGCTCAGTTATTGGCACTGGGTACCTCAGGTTCTTGCTGAACCTAAAAGCCCTAGAAATCCCCACAACCAGATGGGTCCAGCAGACGTAATGGCATTGCTTTGAAAATCTTCCACAGTTAGAAGAAGTTACAGATGAAAACATAGACACAAATGCTGTTTTTTTTCGATTCAATTTCAATATTTTTTTGTTTCAACTGTTACTTTTTATAGGAAAACCTTGAAGGATCTACACAAATGACCCGTTCCTGAATTTTGAATGTCTAGTTTTCAGAATTGTATAGCTTTCCAGGATCTACCATGAGGTTCACACCCATTTCCACCACTACCTGGTAGGAGGTTGAAAGCACATAAAATAGAAAAAATGGTCTATCTCCCAGTAAAATGCCAAAACTGTGTTGAAAAAAATGTTTTTCTGATTCACATATGCCTGTTCCTGAAAGCTGGGAAGATGGTGATTTAAGAACTGCAAAACCTTTGCTGAGGCCATTTACAGGGAAAAAACAGATGCTTCCTTCTGCAGCACGGTTGTCCCATTTATCCCCCCAAAAACTAAATTTAGATGTATTTTGGCTAATTTCTCAATCCTCTCCAGGGGAATCCACAAACCCTGGCTATCTTTAAAAATTCCCAGGAAGTTGAGAAAAAGGAAACAATTTGTGTGTAGATACCTTAAGTGGATGTAATGTTATGAGGGCCTAAGTGCGAACTATCCCTTATAGCTAAAAAAAAACGAGCATTGGCATAGCCAATAGGTATCGCTTTTGAGACCTTATAAATATTTAGTTAGCAGCACAATATCCTTGGGGCAACAACATCAACTGTTGCATGGCTAAACACTTATAAGGTCCCAAAGGTGAGACCTATTGGCTATGCCAATGCTTGTTTTAATAATAACGCCATGCCATTTGCATAATTTTTGCCCAGGTGTCTCCTTTCATCAAGAATATTTATATTCAACTACCTGCTACTAATGGCGGGGCTCTCCTGAGGGACAGGAGGGCCCGTCAGTGGTTCTGCCTCCACCCCCCCTCCCCACACACACAACACGGCGGCGGGGGAGTGGAAAAACATTTAGGAAAGAGTGTTGATTCTCGGCGCGGGGGGGGGTTGTGACTATTTATTCGATTAACTGTGTATAATGCAGAGGAGGAGCTACGCTAGCAACCAAGATGGCCGCGTAAGCTCCCGGCTCCGCGAACCTCCGCCAGCAGCTCGATTATCCTGTCTTTTATCCTGACTTCGCACCTGATTCCCTTGTTCGTGAAGTTCTGCTGACTTCAACGGTGCGATCCCGAGTTCTCTACCCCATCGGCTGACGAAGATACGCCGTGTCTTCATTTTCGGCTTAACGACGTATGGAAGCCGGGACCTCGATTTCTAGCCTATCCGGGTTGGAATTGAATAACATCGGCCGTGAGACCTGAACTGAGCCCGGTCTCCTGAAGTGTGCCGTGAATTTGTATTTCCGGTGACGATCCTGTGCGTGACCTACATCGAGGACACACCACTGTGTTTCACCGGTTGCCGTGGTGGGGGTCCATTGCCCGGAGACCTTGCTGACCTCCCGGGGTCGACGGGCTGGGGCCCTCGCCGGGGGCGACGGTGTATTCCGATAGACGGTGAGCGCCCGCTGTTCAACATCTGCTTTACGTGGCCTGTTTCCCCGGGGTAGCCGGCCCCCGGGGCTCAAGTCCGGCTCTGTCGCCTACTGAGAGGGGATGGGGCGGACGGAAGGCACGCCATCGCTGCAGGCCGTCATGGCCGCCATTGGGGCGCTCCACTCGCACACTATCGCTGTGTTCCGGACACTGATCGTGAAAGTGGACGATATCCTGGGACCGGAGGATGCTTCTTTGTCCAGTCCCCAGCGAGTCACGGTACCAGCGGTGAATTGCACGCTTGAGAAGGAGGTCCCCGGACAGATCCCGAATTTAACGAGCCTTTGCGGTTCCCAATCGTCGACAAACCAGCCTGTGTTTATCGCCAGTGCCTCCTACCCGATTCCGCAGACGCCTGATATGTCTATGGACCGTCTTTTCTACGGTGCAAAGTTCCTCAGTGACTGTTGGAGATGCCCGCTGTTCTTGGACACTTTTCCTCATTTGATTGGTGGACTTTGTGAACTTTTATCCTGTTTTCGATCCTTCAGCACCGACTTGAACTTTTATGAACGCTTTGCCTTTTCCATCAAGATGGCGGCTCGAGTGGGAAAGACTCTTATGATGGACCGTACTGGCCAGGGCTGAATTCGACTGCTCGGGCTTGATATGATGGTTTCACGTAATGTTGGGGTTGTGCCTGTATTGTGGAGGGAGTCGGGTGGTTTTTCGACGAAACTCCCCCGGGTGGTTTGTATATTCTACTGCGCATTGGCTTCACTACGTCTCGGGGTGGTCGCTGTTGACGGGGGACACGGGAGACCGGGAGTGTATTTGCTTCTCCTCCTCCACTCTATCTTTCCCCCTCCCTTGGGGTAGTTCTTGGGCGACGGGCACGCTGCTAGTGGGACTAGGCCATAGCCATTGCAGAGGTGCGGGGTGGGGGGTGAGGGGAGGTTTTTTTTATTTTGTCTTTGTTCTTATGTATGGCCCCTTTGCTTTCTCCTTTTCCTTCAACGAGGGGTGGACTGTTTAGTATACACTGATCCTTTACTATTCGGGTGTCTGCGCTGGTCTTTTCTATCCTGTGTTACTTAGGACGGGGTATCGCGGGTGGGATGTTCCGGATTGTATGATTGATTGTCTGTTCCCCTATTTCCCGTATCCGTAATTGTGCTGCGCTATGTGCTCCTTCTATTGATATGTTTTCTGTGGTACTCCCCCGCCTTTCCTTGCTCCCCATTTTACTGTCTGACACCTGATTCTTGTATCGCCTCCTCTTGTCTTACTGTTAAATAAAAATATATATAAAAAAAATATATAAAAAAAAAAACTGTGTATATTGGCTGACCTGGAAATACCATATTTGAGGTACAGGGAAAAAAGGTGGTTCAGGCAGCGGCCATAAACTCAAAGGTGGACATTTTTCCAACTTTTACTTCCAATTTTGACCCTTGATTTGGTTCTGTAAAATAGCGCGGGTGTGTCATTTAAATATAAAAAGTATTAACGCAATTATGGATCATATCCAAAGGAAGATGCTGATGACCCTGTATTTGGTTTGTTGTCATTTTAACACAAACCTGAAAGAAAAACAAATGGCAGATTATTGGTCTGCGGATGCATATGGTTTAAAAATATAGTTTATATTTCTGGCGGTGGGGCACACACACACACACCACCTTTTGGCTAAAGACGCAGAATTTGCTAAATGTACTTTGGCATTGGGTCATCACTTGTCAGCTATTTTTACCCAGCGGACAAACAACATAACTTTTGGTCGATCCGCCAACTTAAATGACCAATTAAAAGGAGCTAACACAGTTAGACAACATGAAGATTCCAGAATTCCCATATAATGTTTCCTTGATAATGCAGTACAGACCTTGTGTAACTGGCATTTCTGCCAAAGCACAGCAGATGTGTGCCAGCCTGCCTGCACACATTTGTTTACTTCCAGTCCAGAGGCCCCTCACCGCCCCCACCAGAGTTAATCATATTGGGTTTAGGGGTCCAACCATTATGGGCTGCGGGCACTTCCTTTTCGGATCAGACTTGGCAACAATTCAAGAGTTTTCGTGTGCGGAGCGGTTTTAAACGCTAATGTGATTGATGCGAAGCGGCGAAAAAAATAAAAAGTGCCTCCTTGAAATCTAGCGCACCCGTTGTAAAGTACATTTTTTTGTCTTTAGTCATAATTCAGTGAACTTTGAACCCTCTCTGCAAACACTGTCATCTGTGCGCTCAAACTCCACAACACCGATCCTGGGTTCACATAGTGGCAAACATAATAACAGGCACTTAAATCCGCACCGCCATCAGATCAAAATATTCAAACTATGAGGTAGGCCGTGCGGATTAGCACCCAAAAAATAATTTACACAGATTTTAAGGACCATGTTTTTTTCGTTCCGAAAGTTATTCTACAATAAAATGAACATGCAGCCGCCCTACGCAGCGAGTCATTAAGATGCCTTTTTATCTATGTGCTCAAACATAGCTCGGTGGTTTGTTCTATAACTGGTAATATATGAGTGTGCAGCCAGCGAGAAAATCTTGAATTTCGGATCCAGGGAGTGCTAGCTTAGCCCTTTAGTCTACAGAAATCGATTAAAAAAAGAGCTGTAGTAAATGATGGGGAGGAGAGAGGACATGTTTTCTTTCCATTGCCTTTCTTTTAGAATTCATTGTCAAATTGCTTCAATCGAAACACACTAGGACAGCAAATCCCACAATGCCCCGCGTAGCATTCATTTTAATGGAGACATGCTCTGCTGTAGCACAGGGTCATCTAGTGAACTGGGTAAAAGTAACAGCTGATGTTGCGCTATATTATATATGTTGTTGCTATAGTCTTAAATTGGTACAAAAGGTGGTGGTGATGGACGGAGCATCTGAACCAATCAAACACTCACACCCAGTCAAAAGATCTAGGTTTGATCCATCACCGTTCTTTAGCCCACTCTGCCACCCCAGTTCAGACATGGCTATATGCAAATCAGTCTGACCCTGTGCCTCATGGGAACAGTCCAGCCCGAACTGCCAAGCCATGCCTTCCCTGGACCGGAAACAAGCTTCCGGTGGTGATGGACGTCCATCACCACCCCCTTTTGTACTGCTTTGGCCGCCATAAGTGTGGCAGGGTATGCTCAGACATAAGTCCCTTGCTCACTTTGCCACTGGATTCAAGCAAGCCGGGCTGAAGACGGCTGGAATGCCAGAAACCGGTCCTCGGAAGCTTGTTTCCTGTCCAGGAAAGGCATGGCTTGGCAGTTCGGGCTGGACTGTTCCCATGAGGCACAGGGTCAGACTGATTTGCATATAGACATGTCTGAACTGGGGTGGCAGAGTGGGCTAAAGAAGGGTGATGGATCAAACCCAGATCTTTTGACTGGGTGTGAGTGTTTGATTGGTTCAGATGCTTCGTCCATCACCACCCCCTTTTGTACTGCTTTGGCCGCCATAAGTGTGGCAGGGTATGCTCAGACGTGAGTCCCTTGCTCACTTTGCCACTGGATTCAAGCAAGCCGGGCTAAAGACGGCTGGAATGCCAGAAACCGGTCCTCGGAAGCTTGTTTCCTGTCCAGGGAAGGCATGGCTTGGCAGTTCGGGCTGGACTGTTCCCATGAGGCACAGGGTCAGACTGATTTGCATATAGACATGTCTGAACTGGGGTGGCAGAGTGGGCTAAAGAACGGTGATGGATCAAACCCAGATCTTTTGACTGGGTGTGAGTGTTTGATTGGTTCAGATGCTTCGTCCATCACCACCCCCTTTTGTACTGCTTTGGCCGCCATAAGTGTGGCAGGGTATGCTCAGACGTGAGTCCCTTGCTCACTTTGCCACTGGATTCAAGCAAGCCGGGCTGAAGACGGCTGGAATGCCACAAACCGGTCCTCGGAAGCTTGTTTCTTGTCCAGGGAAGGCATGGCTTGGCAGTTTGGGCTGGACTGTTCCCATGAGGCACAGGGTCAGACTGATTTGCATATAGACATGTCTGAACTGGGGTGGCAGAGTGGGCTAAAGAACGGTGATGGATCAAACCCAGATCTTTTGACTGGGTGTGAGTGTTTGATTGGTTCAGATGCTTCGTCCATCACCACCCCCTTTTGTATAGTCTTAAATTGTGCACATCCCATGCCGGGGCTATGTGAACCGTGATCTTTCCGTTTAACACGTTATAATGCGTGGACAGTTGTTATGACGACTGCGAGAAAACACAAGCTGTTTGTAGATGCCTTGGAAATGTGTTTATACTGATTTACGCAAATTGCGTAAACAATCCCAGCGTGTTTGTTTACAGTGGTTGGCAGTGGAGGAAGGGTGCGGGTGGCTCCCAACCCGTGTTTTGTTGTAACACAGTACATGATTGACACCACCCTCCCTCGTCGTGGCATTTCTCATTTCTGACCCAGCAGGACGCCGGTGCTCAAATTAAACCAGCAGGTACAAGTCTTAGCAAACAGAGCAACAATGTTGAAAAGGGATATCCTTTACAAGTAGAACAAGTAGAACAAATGCGCGCCTTCTCACGGCAGCAGGGGAGGGGCCTGCGTGATTCCCTTGCGGGAGCGTGCGACCAGATGGCGCCACTATATTGCGCTGCGTGCTCCCACAAGGAAATCGCCAGACGTGCACGCGTTGCCATTGCAAGCAATGCAACGCGTGCATGTTTTTGCCCCCAAAGCTGTGCAGATGGCATTAGTTCTCTCTCCTATGCAGCGCATGCGCACTGCGTAGGCGAGACCTAAAAAGGCTAAGCACAGGGGTGGGAAGGCCTAGCAGTGAAGGGGTTAAAGAAAGACCTCAGCTATCCTTTCAGTAATTACCACATTTTAGAGAGCCAAAGGGCGGGCATTACTTTGCCATTGTAGGTAAACAAGAACTAAAAGGAAGCAGGTGTTTCACTCCTTTGAAAAATACATATTTGTTTAACAGACTACAAATATTGACCCTGTGAACAGGCTGTATGACTAAATCTAAGCTGCCAACTTAATGTGATATATTTATGCAGACTTATGAACTTTGCTCAGCAATGCCCGCTGCATTGTGCTTCCAAGGAATCAGTAATACACGTTCATTAAAACGACGAAAATAGTCACTGATGATTTGAGGGAAAGCTATGTAATTATTGCTCCAAACGTCTTTTATTGAGTTTCCAAAGGAAAACGCAAACAGTGAAGAAATGTCATAAACGTTTAATATTGAGTAAGAATGACTAAAAGAATATAGTCCCCCTGTGGGTCTTGCAAATGGCCACATTAAATGCAGTCATCGATGCAGCGTAAGAACAAACAGGACCCTGTGTGTAATACTGAGCGTCCCGCCAATGAGAATTCTAGAATCAGTGACAGAGTCATAAAGACTGCAGAGGGAGTAGGCCTGTTTAGTGGATTAGACGGAAAGGTGCAAATAACATTATTAATAACAAGCTGTTGGACTGTGACAGTTGTTCATTGCCATTTTTCTCATTATGCAGCATGGTATTCAATTCACCCCCCCCCCCCCCACCTTATTTTTTTATTAAAATTAATGTTTATTTTAACAGTTGTTTGACTTTTTCTTGCATATTAAGACAATAGATTATATTATATTGTATTGCATCATTTATTTAGGGCTTACTACCCTTATGTGGGACGCTGAAGCGCTTGCCTGCATGAGTAGAATGCAACACTATGTAGGGCGTGTGGTTGGAAGGATGTTGTTTTTGTGTTGATCCTATGTGGGAAGTGTTTCCATGTCTTCCACGATGACCACCCAGGTTATTTTAATATATTATGGGATGCAACACGTAGCAGTGTGTTGGAAGTTGAAGTATAAGGATAGACACACAGTTTTTATGGTTTTCAGTATGCTGTTAGTTTTGAACAGCTATGCAGGTCCCTTTATGGTATTTCATATGATATAGTCTGCATAGCTGGTTATTGCATTGAGTTATCCAATCTAACATTTTGTGGGTATTGTTGTGGCCCTAAGCTGGCATGTTTGAAGGGAAAATGTTTTTATTATCATCCTATATCTGAGTGTCTATTTGAGATGTAAAGAAGCAGTCAGATTGCATAGACATTTGGGACATGCAGTTAAAGACCTATAATAAACTCCTACAAAACTGCTCAGCAATTTGTGACAGACCTCTCCACTTATTCCTTGCCTGTTTACTAGTAGCTACTTGGTTGTACAGTGCTGGTGATGGGCAAACCTCACAGCAGATATACATTATGTGAATTTATTAGGTATAAGTTGCAATTTGTTGTTTGAGGGGCGTGGCATAGCAACTTGGCCAACAGGACATAAGCCCCAGAGCTCCCGGCCGGCAGGTGACAACATCTTTCATAAACCTGGCCATGCATTCCATATGAAAATCCTTTGGGGAACCCTCTGCACGCCTGCTGAGGGGTGGCTGGGGCAGAATTGAGCCCCATTGCATGCAAACACGTACCATTGCCTGAGGCCCAGCCGGGCCAAATTTGGAACAGAGCCTACGGCGCCATTTGCAGAGCAGCCGTGAGCTGATGCCCAGGCTCTGTAGCCCCAGGTTGCGGCAGCCCATCCCCAAGTTTGACTGGGACCTGATTGAAGTGATCTGCCAGGTGGCCCTACCTTTCCCCTTCTCTTCCAACATTGAGGGGAGACAGAATCTCATACGGCACATGGCCCTCCCTGACCGGGCGCCTAGGGGTGGCGGCACCATAATGGAGATCCTTGGCGGGGCCCGGCGGAAGCTGAGGAGGATCAGTTGTACACTGTCGCTCCCGGGCGTTCTGGTCTTGGCCCGGCAGCACAGGACAGTAGCGGATTGCTCTCAGACACAACAGGGAGCTGTGTGTCGACGCAAGCAAATACTGGTGGCCTGTGGCAGGAAGCGGTAAGGACCCGCAAGTTATCCTGCCAACCTAGGGCCTTGCAGGTGGCTGCTGTTGACTTGCTGGAAGAGTCCCAGCAACTAGAAGAAGGTGAAGAGTTCTGTGGGGACCTCACACCTGCAGGTGGTATGAGTGGTTCTCCCCTTGGGACCCAGTGATACTGTTCCCTGGTCTCGACAGGCACGCATTGCAATGGCCTAGACTAGAGCCAAGGGGACCTAGGCACTCTGGGTAGTGTGTGGCTGCAGCAAGCCGGTGACAGCACTGAAGATGCAGAGGCTACTGGAAGTATGTCCCAGTATGGGATGGAATGCTGGCACAAACTCATGAGACTCTTAACCTCAGGTGGGAGACCGAAGATCCCAGCGGCAGCTGAACCTCACAGCACCCAGCCCCTTAGGTACAAGTTGTGCCCCTTGGCAGTAACTGCAAAAGAGTTTCAACCTTGTGCTGCCTCAACAGGAGAAGACGCATCAATGGGCCTTGATCCATAAGACTACGCAGATCCTGGAGCCCCTGTTCCCATGGCTCGTCACCCCCTGTGAATTAACTGCCCCCAGACCATTGGATTAACACAGGGGGACCCACCGCTTTGAGCAATTGACATTGACAAGGACCCAGCATCCTAGCAGAAACACATTGAGTGATACTGGCTGAGGAAAGGGGCGATCCCGCTGCCCCTCCCCTGCTGAGATTATAGGTAAGGAGACATAAGGGTGAGCCGACAGGAGTCTGGGTGGCAATGTGAGTGCACAAGAGCAGGAAGTCCATGCTTGTATATCATATGGTCATGGCCCTGTGCCTAGTGAGAAAACCCCTAAGTATGCCAGCATTATGTTGAGCCACTGGAGGCTGAACAGAAAACATAGTATTGCTGTATTGAAGGCAGAAGACCCCACACTTGCTTTTTGGTTGTACAGTGCTGGTGATGGGCAAGCCTCACAGCAGATATACATTATGTGCATTTATTAGGTATAAGTTGCAATTTGTTGTTTGAGGGGCGTGGTATAGCAACATGGCCAACAGGACATAAGCCCCAGAGCTCCCGGCCGGCAGGTGACAACATCCTTCATAATCCTGGCCATGCATTCCATATGAAAATCCTTTGGGGAACCCTCTGCACGCCTGCTGAGGGGTGGCTGGGGCAGAATTGAGCCCCATTGCATACAAACACGTAACATTGCCTGAGGCCCAGTCGGGACAAATTTGGAGCAAAGCCTACGGCGCCATTTGCAGAGCAGCCGAGAGCTGACGCCTGGGCTCTGTAGCCCCAGGTTGCGGCAGCCCATCACCAAGTTCGACTGGGACCTGATTGAAGTTATCTGCCAGGTGGCCCTACCTTTCCCCTTCTCTTCCAACATTGAGGGGAGACAGAATCTCATACGGCACATGGCCCTCCCAGACCGGGCGCCTAGGGGTGGCGGCACCATAATGGAGATCCTTGGCGGGGCCCGGCGGAAGCTTGTGGTATATAAATAAATAATACCGGATCTAGGTTTGACTGGACATAGCAATAACAGATAGCTCAATAAATAAGAGTCAAGATTCGAGGTAGTAGGAGTTTGCAGGTTTAATACAGCATAAAGGACAGGAACAGGACAACCTGCACGGGAACAGGATGGCAGCGCTGCCTGGGACAGGATTGGACTGGCGTAACATTTAATAACAGTACACAAGCATATATACTAAAACTGTTGCATTACAGTGAATACAGTAGGCGGAGCAGTGGGTGTGGTCAATAGCAGTCGCGAAAGATAAGGGTGAAAGTGGGTGTAACAAGAGGCGTATACATAGACATGTGATGTAAACGTAACAGAATATGTCATAAATGGGGCGGAAACCTGGAGGGGGCTACCTAAGGAGCCGGGACCTCTAACCTAATGGTGCGCGCAAACTGACAATGACGTGTTACTAGGAGAAGCTGGGGGCTATGAACTCTGTGCTAGGAGCAGAGACTGAAGTCTGGAGAGTCAGGGCGACATGTACCTAAACCCTATCTAGTATCTGATGTTTAGAGAACATGTTGATATAAACTAAAAGTCAGGAGAGGAGAGGCTAACAGACTCTAAGACTGGAGCATGCATCATTCTACATGTAGTGCGTAATGAAGAATATTAAATGACCATTAATACAGTATTTCTCCTACATGGAGACGTAAAGGCTAGACAATGACGGAAACTATTGATGCGATTCAGTAGCTTAGGAATGCAGAGAAGGAGGGCTGGACTGATAACTAGAATCATAACATACTCTTGGCAGACTAACAGGCAGAGCCAGGCCGAGCCGGGCACTGCGAGGCAGGAAGTAAGTGAAGGGTCGAGGATACAGGTGGGGGCTGTATCGCTCCTCAGCGAGGGTTCAGGAGACAGGAGCTGAATCTGGTGTCCGGGCCCTTTTGAGGCCTAGAAACGGGGACTTTATAATGAAATAACGTGCACACTGAGAAGCATGGCAACGTAACTTTACATAGGCCTAATACTCGTAGCTTTCACGAGAACTGGAAACTGGCATACTAGGGATGGACACAACTGTAATTGCGTCTTTAATCAAACATGGGGAATACATATGCATATTAATCATGCACACATAACATAAGATGGGGAACACGTAGGGACACAGAACATGGCACAATTTACTTTTCCACATTCCCTCCTTGTCACTACGTTTCCATCAGGAAACATCAATATTCATGATACCATCTATCATTTCATACAGTATCATTTGCTCGTCTCGGATTTTCTTGGAACGGGATTTAGAACGGGACTTGGGACTAGGAATACAAGAGGTAGCACAAATGCCGCAAATCGCAGGGCCACATTGTATACAGAGGCAGCAACTGAATATGATCGCTACCGCAATACCTAGAAATGACAATACTTTCCATCCCCAGGCGGAAATTATATTCCAGAACCAACCGGACCATGTCCAGGTGCCTGGATTCTGGTGTAACAGATGGGCAATTTTATGAAGTCTGGTAATAGCTGAATAAACAGATGGTGCGGTATTAGGAATGAAAATGCAGCAACTAGATCCGATGACTCTACATGCCCCGCCCCTATCGGCCAGTATGACGTCAAGGACGAGACGATTCTGGAGCACGACAATTCTCATAAAGGATTGCTCTTCGGTTAAGTTACCTAGAGCAGAAGTAGTCTCAATCACTACTGCTTCAAGGGTTCTCGTTAATCTACGTATCAGTTTACTATTCACGACAGTACCTAAATAGGGGAAGACACCTTTATTGATATCTATGTATTGTTCTAGAGCAGTTTCAGTATAATCGACAATCGGGAGGTCTCTCTTGTGTCTAGTATGTACTAGGTGGGAATTCCTATGATAGTCAGGTGGGGCTAGAAAAACTGGTGGCAGTAGGAAGGCAATGTAACAGGTTCCCTCCCAATCGAGGGGCAGACGAACATATGCGGTCTGACCACAAACAAAATAAGAATGACGTGAAGCTTTGAAAATAGATTTCCCACTGTCACTATACTTGACAATAGTAGTACAATCACTATGTCCTACATGTACGGAACTATTCTTTCGGACACATAATTCGCCTTTGACTGGTAGTACTGACATAGCAGGTAAGTCTGGAGTAGAATCAGACTGAACATTCAGGACCATAAAATTCGAAGAATAATTACCTAAATTATAAACTTCATTTTCTAGATCTAACCCTGTTCTGTGGGGAAGACCTTGCTTGTCTGGGAAACATGTACTGTTAAGAAAAGACATATCTGTTAAGGATGACGTTAACGTGGACCATGCTCCACACGAACCATTATGTGAAAATGGATAAGGAAAGAGTGGCAGAACTCCCTTCGGTGTCTGGAAAGGGGGGAGTCGACCACACACCCAACAATTAGTGGCATTGCTGGTCTGGTGTGAATAATGTAACATGCGGATAAAGGAATTATTACGCATAGCAAGACGATAAGATAGTTCATGAGGAGGCAGATCACTAAACGTGTGCTCTACTGTAGCAATAGAAGACTTATTTACATGAGAAACTGGAAAACACAAATAAAATGCATAACATGTGCAGGTAAACATAAGGCTGAGATATAGCAGAAAACATAAAATAATAGTGCAACTTTTAGAGTTCTCACTAACTCTCTCTCTGTGGGGGTCTATTATATACATGTCAGAAACCGGTCTAACCGTTTCACCTAGGGGAGGACTTAGACAATCAAACTGGCTGACTTATTTTACTAGACCTTAATTTTAGCTTATACTCCTGCTGCGGAGTTTTCTCTAACAGGGAGGAATCTGTATCATTGTCTTTTGCGGGACAGTCCTTGAGAATAGTACTTTGGCAATCCTTAAAATCCTCGGAAATGTTCTTTGAAACAGTCTTTAGTCCGTAAAATCTTTTCACATGAGACAGGTGGACCCAGCCCTTCCTGCCTTCCAGCTTGACGGCAGTACGGGTGGCCAGGAGGACCTGTTTTGGCTCCTTCCAGCGAGGCTCCAGCGGACTTGAACGATCAAAATTCCGGACAAGAACCATGCATCCGGGAACGATTTCATGTGGTGCCACCTCGGTATTGTCTGGAAATGCGGCGGCAACCTGTGAACGACAAGAGTGTAGGGCAGACATCAAGGAAGCTAGGTAATCTGTCAGCATATTACTTGAAACATCTGTAATACTTCGAGGTCTAGGTGTACCCCACATATTAGGGGGGCGGCCGAATACGACCTCGTACGGGGACAGACCTGATCTGGAATGTGCGACCATGCGCATATAAAACAAAGCGACTGGCAGAGCTACTAACCAGTCCACACCTTTTTCTTGACATACTTTGGCAATGCGGATTTTCAGGGTCTGATTATGTCTCTCTACGAGACCGGCTGCTTCAGGATGGCGTACACAATGGAACTTCCACTGGTACCCTAACAAAAGGGAGATGTGTTTCATGAGCTCAGATGAGAATGGCTGGCCGTTGTCAGAATATACGACCCTAGGGAGTCCATAGCGGGGGAAGAATTCACGAACCAACTGCTTGGCAGTGGTCGCGGCTGTGTAATCTGGGACTGGATATGCTTCTGTCCACCTGGACAAAGCGCATACAACTACAAGGACATACTTGAAACCTCGACATCGCTCCATCTGAATATAATCCATCTGGAGGACTTCAAAAGGGTGGTCAGGGGGCTGGAATCCACCTTGTTCCACCGGGACACTTTTACCTGGATTAAACTGGCAACATATCATACAGGTACGGACTTTCTGCTTGGCTGCAGCTCGTAAATGCTTATTGAACCAAATGTTCTGGATACTATCTAACATAGCTTTTTCTCCTAAATGTGCTGGACTATGTGCGGTATTGATAATGACTTGAACCATTGAGTCGGGGAGAAACCATGTGGCTTTTCCCTTCGTTACCCATCCCTGATCTGTCTGGACCCCTCCTTGTTCGGACCATTTCTTAATTTCATCGGGAGTAGCATGTAACTGGATATCTATGACATCTTGAGTAGGGTCCTTAACTGTCATACAGGTAGTCAGATCTGGAATATGTGTCTGTGTCGGATTAACTGGAATGTCTGGAGTCTGTGCTGTAAGCTTGGCTGTGCGATCTGCTAGATCATTACCTTGAGAAATAGTATCAGTAACTTTCGTATGTGCTTTGCATTTCATGACAGCAATAGATGTCGGTAAGTGTATGGCATCTAACAGAGCTTGAATAAGGAGACCATGCTGAATCTTGGTTCCATGAGAAGTCATGAAACCTCTCTCCTGCCAGAGCACTCCAAAGTCGTGTACAACTCCGAATGCGTAGCGTGAATCTGTGTAAACATTAACTTTCAGGTTCTTGGCGTGTATGCAGGCTTGGGTCAGAGCAACTAGCTCTGCTGCTTGAGCAGACAGGGTGTCAATACGGTGTGTTTCTATAACTTCAGTGTCAGTAGTCACTGCATACGCGGCTACTAGTTCTCCTGTACTTGTTCTCATACATGAACCATCCACATAAAGTGTCAGGTCGGGATCTGGTAATGGAATATCTGTCAGATCTTGTCTTGGCTTAGTCATAGTGTTAACTACTTCCACACAGTCGTGTGTGGCAGGATTCGAATTAACTGAAGGTAACAGTGTAGCAGGATTTAGAACGTTGCAGCGTCTGATTTCTATGTGTGGCTGGAACAGTGTCAATTCATAACCTGTTAAACGTGCAATTGTCAAGTGCTGAGTCTGTGTTCGGTTTAAAAGAACTTCCACAGAGTGTGGAACTTGTACTGTCAAGGAATGTCCTAATACTATGGAATCACTTTGTCTGATAGCTAGTGCTGTGGCTGCAACTGACTTGAGGCACGCAGGCAGAGCCTGGGCTACAGGATCTAATGTGCTCGAGAAATAAGCACAGGGCTTGTATTGTCCTGCTTGATCTTGTGTGAGAACAGATAACGCTGTACCTTCGCGTTCAGTGACGAAAAGTGTAAAAGGCTTACTATAGTTTGGTGTAGCTAGAACTGGAGCTTGGCATAGAGCTTTCTTTAACTCATTGAAACTAAGTGTATGTTCAGATGTCCAAGGGAGGACAGTCGATACGGCTGCCTCCTGTGTCGTTAACTGTATCAGTGGCTTGGCTAGGAATGCATACTGAGGAATCCATTGTCTGCAGTAAGAAGTAAGGCCGATAAAAGCACGTACCTCCTTCTGGGTCTTGGGCTGAGGAAGACTCGCTATTAACTGGATACGGTCAGGTGTCAACTGCCTACCCCTCTTGGACAGTAAGTGGCCTAAATAGATCACTTGCTGGACACAGAATTGAAGCTTCGAAGGAGACACCTTGTGCCCCATCTCGGCAAGGAAATACAAGACTGTAAGTGATGCTCGCTTGCAAGCACGTTCAGAACGGGCTGTGATCAGAAGATCATCGACATACTGGAGCAGGGCAGTGTCAGTTGGCATGTGAATGTTGTCTAGTTGTCTCTTAAGTGCTTGACTGTAAATACTAGGACTTTCTGTGAAACCTTGAGGAGCTCGTGTGAACATATAGCTCCTTCCACTTAAACAAAATCCGAAAAGAAACTGGCTGTCTGGATGAATGGGGACACTGAAAAACGCGTTCTTGAGGTCTATGACTGTAAAAAATGAGGCTTCGGAATCAATGGCTGTCAATAGGGAAGAGATATCTGGGACAACTGGGTACTGGGGAATAATACATTTATTAAGTTCTCGAAGGTCAATCACTAATCGATATACTGGGGGTGCATTTGGATCAGTACGTTTCATGACTGGAATGATCGGAGAATTACATACATTGGAGTCAGTTTCTACAACTACTCCTTGAGCCATGAGCTCGTCAATAATTTTGGATAAGGCTGCTACAGCCTCAGGTGGCAATCTGTACTGTCTGATTCGTGGTAACACTACACCTGGCTTGAGAGTCACACGATGGGGTGTGATTTGCATATAACCTACATCAGTTGGACCTTGCGCCCATAGATGCTGCGGAACATCGGACAATCTCGGATCAAAATCTCGTAATACATAGTGACCCTTGAAGTCACGTAGAAACAGTCGTATTCCTTCTGGGGAGCAGCAAATAACTGCACCTAATTCTTTCAGTGTCTTAATGCCTAACAAATTTTCTGGACATGACTTCGTAAGTAATAGATCAGTAGTGCGGGACAATGGACCTACTTCTAGAGTAACTGGCTTAGATATCTCGTTTACAATAGGCTTTCCTGAAAATCCAAGGGAAACATTTCTAGAGCCTGAGAGCGGAGCCCCTGGAACCTCGGCGTGACTGATGGTCGTCCTACTTGCCCCTGTATCAATCAGAAACTTTCTGTCTTTCCCTAGTACTTGACTATGAACATAGGGACCTTCTTGATCTACAGGAATCTCAATGAGAGGCAAGCCTACCTCCCTCTCTAGGCTGTTTCATGAATATGGCTGATACTCTGGATACTCAGACTGTGCATACTGGTACATCTGCTGTGTAACATGCTGTGTTGCAGCAATAGGCTGCGGTGCTGGAACTGTCTGTTGTGCATTCTGTGGCTGAGAAGTCTGTGAAACTTGTTCTTGTCTAGGCGGACGTGGTCTTTCTTTAGTCTTACCGGTAGCTATGTTATGTTTCAGAACTGCACACTCGTTTATGAAATGACCTGGCTGTTTACAATAATTGCAGGTCCCTTTAACGGGAACTGCAGGATGACTGGCTTGATTCGGACCCCTCTTCTGACTGTCTTGAGGAACAGATTGTGCAACTAGTACTTTCATTTTCGTGTCTTTCATACGTTTTCTTTCATGATCTTGCTCTTCTCTGATTCTATTCTGGTGATACTGAAGCATCTGTAACATCTGGGACGGGGTACTAGCTTGCCATGTACTTTCGACTTTCAAAACTCGATTCTTAACTTGTGGACTTGAATTCTCGACTAATTTAGTAACAAAAAGATGAGGGTATGACTCGCTACTCGTCTTGAGGCCACTGTTTATAATAAAGCATTTCTCAAATCTAGAATAAAAATCACTAGTGTCTTCGTCTTGTTTCTGTTTACAGGCTGAGATTGCATCCCAGTCTTCCTTTTTAGTGGCTAATAATCTTGGCAAAACTTGTATTAACAGTTCAGGTAATTCTTTACATTTCTCTCCAAGACCGGTACCTGGTACTCGTATCTTATCTTCAGCTTCTAGAACTGCCCAATCGATCTTTTTCTCTCCCACCTCCCATTCTTTTTCCTTGAGTTTCTCGTATACCCCTGCGGGCAACAGGACCTTTAGCATTTTAATAATATCTGGATACGTGTATTCTCCCATACGGAGCATGTCTTTTAATTCTCGGTGGAACCCTGCTGGATCTTTGTCATGACAGGGAATTAATTTCTTCATTTCTAAGAGTTCCATCTTTGTAATCGGGGTGTAAACAAATACTCTTTGCATTTCACCATCTGCTGTCCTGACTGGGTGTACTTCTCGTAACGGATTCTGTCTATCTATGTAAAACGGTTTACTTTCTGGAGGTGAGACATGAACAAAATGTGGGTTCAGGAACGTTCTATATTTGTGGCGTTGTTCTAGAATGACACTAATTAAATCGGTACCTAGACCTTTCCATCTATACTGGAGCAACTCATTCAGGACATCGTGTAACGGACCTGGATCAGAATGTTGACCCTCATACAGAGTAATGAGGTGCTGGATCATATACATACCCACCAGTCGTTGCTCGGCTGGGGGCAGTTTCAGAAACATTTGTGCCACTATTTCGTCTGGAAAAGTGGTAGAATCAGTAGTCCATCGGACTGCTGATCGGGCTAGTTCTTGTTCATGCATAGTACTTAACTCACTATAACCGATTCGTGATTTCAGAATGTGATCGGTAGCTTGAAATACTTGTTCTAGAGAACCTTGTTCTGGTGCTGGATGAGGAACAGTTTTCTTGTAGTCTAGACGTGAATGTCGGTCGGAAAGTCTAGTTCTACCTACATACGCTATTCTGGCGGGATTCTCGTCCTCTACCTCTTCTGTAGAAGAGTCATTTTCTTTCTCGCTTACTTGTGCTGCTTTACGTTTCTCGTGTAACCTTATTATTTCTTTACGAATTTTCTTGTACATACTCTCTATACTACTGATAGTTCTATGTTTACCCTCGGCTATATTATCACTCCACCTTGTCAGGATTCTCATTTCGGCTGGATCTTTGGTCGGATAATCTTGTTCCCTTATTAAACAATTAATCAGAAACTTTAATAGCATGAGCTGGATCTCAGCTTTCCTTTGAGACATGGCTTCGCCAATACTTTCTGGATCATCCCCTGTACGGATGAAACGATATATTCTGTCTAGATCTTCTTTCATATTCGGTAGGGTGTCCAAATACCCGGTCACCCGTCTTACACGGATGGAATATATAACTGTACTATCATCACCTGCAACTGGATCATAGCGGCATTCAGTAAGGGCTCGTCGGATATCTGCAACGGACTTATATTTGGGCGTACGCTGTAACGCACATTCATGTAACTCGACTAACGTTACTCGTTGGTGTGGCGGCGGGGTACCAGGAGGACCTCCTCCTGCGGCCCCTATATTGGAATCGTCGACTGATACTCTTCGTGCTGGCGCGGTGGGAAATTGTAACGTGGGCTGGACCGGGGGTACCGTAACAGGTACTCCGGTGACTGGAGGAGCAGGATTTACATTATTTACAGGAGCTGGCGGAACAGGATTTGCATATTCTGGGACTGTGTCGTCCAAATAGGACGAAATAAAAATATCAGCTGCGGTCGGTGTGTGACGTAGCTTGGTCGGAACTAATGGTGGTGGGAAATTACTGGATGTCTCCGGGGTTGCTTTTGGCAAGCCCTCGGCAAGAAGAGGGTACATACCCTTAATGAGGGCATGCCTCTGTCTGTCTGACTGTTCGGTTTTGACTCGTTCACCTATCTCGATTAATTCCCTTTCTTGGGCTCGTTCTAAGGATTCTCTACTTAGTTCTGACTTTCTGATTTCTTTTTCGGTTCTTTTATGAGATTCTTTGCGCCATAACTCGATGGCATCTTTTTGTGACTGTCTGGCTTTCTTTTTCCATAATGCTTCTTCTACTCGCATGATGCACTTGGCATCCCACGTACCTGATACAGGCCATCTATACTTTTCTTCTAACTGTTTGGTATACTCTACCCATAAATCTAGATATAATATGGCACTTATGCCATGCTTCTGATACATAAAGTGACCTGGACTGTCCCTAGGCGGGACAGGAACTGCTGCTTCTAACAGACCTTTTCTAGTTTTCAACTGACGTAGTTTGGAAAATAGGGGCATGACTGAACTGTAATCTAGACACAATACAATACACAATGAACACGATAATTACACCACTTTCATACCACGACATTAAAAACACATGAAGAACATTTAAAATAACAGTTCGAACAGAATACTACCTGGAATACTGAAAACAGAATACATGAGTTTTCTCGAGAACAGAACTGACTAGAACAGAAACTAGATGCACTGCTAAAACAGTACGAAACTTACCGGTCTCATAAAGAGACACGTCAGGACCCGCATCCACCGAAGTGGACACTTCGTTTTGGGTCTGTGTACCACCAAAACCCACGGACCAGAGTCAATTAGATTGACCCTGTCTAGATACTACCCCAGCAACGGTACTCACCGGGCAGCAAGAACGGAAGGCCTCGGACTGGACTGGACTGCTTCGACGCCGGACGGACGAACTTCGGACTTCAGTTACGGGTGGGCCTCCGGATACCTCGGACCTTGGACTCTAGGCTTGGGCTCTGGTCGGGACTCGCCGCGTTCCTCCACCGCCTCGTCTGGATGCTGGACCGCCACCTCCGTCTCCTCCGTGGGCCTGAGGGATACTTGAAGCAGAAATATCTGCACGTGCACGGTATGGTTCCGTCACGGCTGCAGAGGGTCAGGGGGCCGGCGTGGCTTCACCGGCGCGTGGGGAAAGGGCAAGTACCTGTTCGGGCGCCATTATGTGGTATATAAATAAATAATACCGGATCTAGGTTTGACTGGACATAGCAATAACAGATAGCTCAATAAATAAGAGTCAAGATTCGAGGTAGTAGGAGTTTGCAGGTTTAATACAGCATAAAGGACAGGAACAGGACAACCTGCACGGGAACAGGATGGCAGCGCTGCCTGGGACAGGATTGGACTGGCGTAACATTTAATAACAGTACACAAGCATATATACTAAAACTGTTGCATTACAGTGAATACAGTAGGCGGAGCAGTGGGTGTGGTCAATAGCAGTCGCGAAAGATAAGGGTGAAAGTGGGTGTAACAAGAGGCGTATACATAGACATGTGATGTAAACGTAACAGAATATGTCATAAATGGGGCGGAAACCTGGAGGGGGCTACCTAAGGAGCCGGGACCTCTAACCTAATGGTGCGCGCAAACTGACAATGACGTGTTACTAGGAGAAGCTGGGGGCTATGAACTCTGTGCTAGGAGCAGAGACTGAAGTCTGGAGAGTCAGGGCGACATGTACCTAAACCCTATCTAGTATCTGATGTTTAGAGAACATGTTGATATAAACTAAAAGTCAGGAGAGGAGAGGCTAACAGACTCTAAGACTGGAGCATGCATCATTCTACATGTAGTGCGTAATGAAGAATATTAAATGACCATTAATACAGTATTTCTCCTACATGGAGACGTAAAGGCTAGACAATGACGGAAACTATTGATGCGATTCAGTAGCTTAGGAATGCAGAGAAGGAGGGCTGGACTGATAACTAGAATCATAACATACTCTTGGCAGACTAACAGGCAGAGCCAGGCCGAGCCGGGCACTGCGAGGCAGGAAGTAAGTGAAGGGTCGAGGATACAGGTGGGGGCTGTATCGCTCCTCAGCGAGGGTTCAGGAGACAGGAGCTGAATCTGGTGTCCGGGCCCTTTTGAGGCCTAGAAACGGGGACTTTATAATGAAATAACGTGCACACTGAGAAGCATGGCAACGTAACTTTACATAGGCCTAATACTCGTAGCTTTCACGAGAACTGGAAACTGGCATACTAGGGATGGACACAACTGTAATTGCGTCTTTAATCAAACATGGGGAATACATATGCATATTAATCATGCACACATAACATAAGATGGGGAACACGTAGGGACACAGAACATGGCAAAATTTACTTTTCCACAAGCTGAGGAGGATCAGTTGTACACTGTCGCCCCCGGGCGTTCTGGTCTTGGCCCGGCAGCACAGGACAGTAGCGGATTGCTCTCAGACACAACAGGGAGCTGTGTGTCGACGTTAGCAAACAAATACAGGTGGCCTGTGGCAGGAAGCAGTAAGGCCCACCTATAGGAGCGCACTATAGAAAGTGCTTTGGCCATCATTGTCTAACATTAAATCATGGGCAAAGACAGAGTTCCAGGCTTGTATTCAACCAATACGCAATATACTACCTCGGGCCAAAGAGACTCTCACTGTAAGGTGGAGAGGATGTTGCAGAGAGCCAGCCAGACGGGAGTCCGGAGCAGCGCAAGCAGAACTTCTGGCAGCTATCCACGGCTCCCGAACGGTGTTGGAAACTAAGATAGAGGCTGTATCCATCAACGCAAACCTCCTGCACGTTGACCTGAGAAAGGTGGCAGAAAAGGTTGAGACGGCTGATAGTAACATCATATAGCTGCAGGGAGAGGTCACGGTCCTAAAACAGCAAATGGCCCAAATGACCAGGGCAACTGCAGAATTGGAGCATTGCATGAAGGATACTGAAGGTTGATCCTGCTGGAGTAACACCCACCTGCTGGGATTTCCGGAGAAAGTCGAGGGTACAGCACCAGAATAATTTCTAGAGAACGGGGTGCACACAGAACTGAAACTACCAGGACTATCACAATGTATTGTCGTGGAGAGGGCCCACAGAGCCCTGCTTCCTCCACCACCATCAGGTGCCCCTCCCAGGGCCTTCAGCGGCAAAATTCTTAATTACAGGAATAGAGACCGTATATTATGTGCAGCTTGGGAAAAACATGTCCCGTAGTTCGGTAACAGCGGCATAGCTATAAACCTCACACAAAACAGGTGCAAGATAGGCGCAAATCCTTCAAAGCAACTAAACAAAAACTGAGAATCCTACACCTGCAGTATAAGTTGTTGCATCCGGCGGGGCTAAAGGCACTGTTCTAATGGAAGGCACATTTTTTTGATCACCCAGAGCAGGTCTGGGAGTTGTTGAAGATAAAGACGGAACAACAGCTCCACAACCGGGTACTAGTCACAAATGGACTCGGGGTTCTTGCTTCAGAGGAGAAGCACAACGAAGCTACCGCTCTCAGCCCGAGAACCCAATACAGAGCCACTGGGCCCACAGACAGTAATGATAAACTATTATGGGACAATGTAACTGCAGAACACAGCAGAACACTCACCAGCAGCAAGTACAGACACACAAACCCTTGATTCTAGAGATCTAGAAGAATCTGTGAACACTCAGCCATATTTTGTGCCTGACACCATGGAAGAGGCAGATCTACAGATTGGAGAAACGTGAGAACTTTGCAATTTGTTTAATCGTATCCTGGGAAGGTGGTTAAAATCTTAGGGACATGGGAGTCCAGTCTACTCCCGGAGACAGAGATTTACTTTGAATCCTGCGGAGGGCGATGTCTAAACAGGAGAATATTTACTGAGCGAAAATACTGAAGTAATAATAGTCCTATGTAGCAACAGGAATATGGGTTCAGGGTACAATCGAATTGCTGGCTGGGAGGTCACAGATAGACTAGAAGTGACCATCCTAGTTGGACATGTGGGGATGCTGTCCAGGTTCTGGAACATGCAATTGGTGAGCGTAGATAGGCTGACAGTTGAGACATGTGTGCTCGTGGGTTGGTGGGGGGACCTTATTGTTTCAGTTGCTCAGTTAAGGTTTTTTTTATTGGCAGTCTGAAAATCTACCGAAATACATGAGATGGGGGGATATCACGGTTGAGTCCCACAGACAATGGGGTGTAGTTCCTTGGTTCCTCACAAGGAACGTCAGGGGACTGGGTTCCTATGAGAAACGTTACAGGGTGCTCTTATTCCTAAAAAGCCATAAGATTAGTATAGCGCACCTTCAGGAAACAAACTTAGAAGATGCAGGGGTGGTCGGACTGTCAAAAAAGTGGCATGGCCAGTTATATCTTCCTCATACTCTACCTATAACAGAGGCACCCTGTTATGGGTGGCAACAGGGCTGCCATTCTCATTGACCTACTTGGAAGCAGATGTGGGTGGGAGGTATGTGCTTTTACAAGGTTCGCTTGATGGTCAAGCAATCATACTCCTCAACACCTATGCCCCTAATATCGACGATCCAACCTTTTTCTTGTCCATGCAAGATCTGGCAATGCAAGAGGTGGAGGCCTCATTGCTATGGATGGGAGACTTTGTGTCCTGGATGGAGACCTAGACGGAACACCCCCCCAGAGTGAACACAGAGCGCCTCAGGACTGCGGCACTTAAGGAAACCATGCAAAACGTGGGATTAATAGATTATGGAGGTGGAGAAACCCAACACAAACAGCTTACACATGTCACTCCAGAACACAAGATAACTTCTTTAGGTTAGATAGAATACTAAGTGCTGGCCACAGGCGACTAGAAGATATGGACATAACACATATCGGACGCTTTCTCTCCGACCACTCAGCGGTCTGTTGTGAAATCCGATGGGGTGGTCCGCCCTCCTGGGGCCAGTATTGGAGAATGCTTGCAGATGTACTGATAGATCCAGTGGGAAGGGAGACATTGTCGCAATCTATGACTGATTATTTGATCATTAATTGGGGCTCTACAGCGTGCACAGCTACATAGTGGGATGCCCTGAAATGTCTAATATGGGGTGCATTTAAGTGACTGAAATGTGGTGTGTTTAGAAAATTGCAGTCGGAGCAGTGTAGGGAGGAAATATGTCATGCTACTATGCAGACTAGGGACTTGACACATCCGGAATGGCAGGCAGAGGAACAGGGAGTGCACAGGTATATAGAAGACATCTGGAGTCGCCTAGATAAGTATATGCTTAAACAGTAAAGGCAGCACTTGCATAGGGAGGAAGATAAATCGAGGCACCTCCTAGAGTGAATATTGCATAGGGAACATCCTCCCCCATCCATAACACATTTACTCACACCAGAGGGTAATGCTGTGGCTATGAGAAAAGGTTTAGTGGAAACATTTAGGATGCACTTACATGAAGTATATGCAGCGGACCCCAAAATTACCCTGGCCAGGCACACCCTGTTCCTTGAGAGCTCAGCCATGCCAATGAGGAATTGAAGCCCAATTGGCGCTTGAGGAACTCTGAGCTGCTTTGAGTATGCTTCCCCACTCAGAGGCTCCGGGAGTGGATGGTTTCCCAGCTGAATTTTATCAGGATCACACGGCAGAGACCGCTCATCGCCTACTGGAAGTATTCCTTGATGCACGGGACACATGGGTGCTCGCACGTACTATGTAAGAGGGGGAGATCTGTGTGTTCCTAAAGCTGTGGGGAGACAAAACGAGCTCAGCGACTTATAGACCTTACACAAGTAATAATTCAGACGTGAAAATGTTGTGCAAATTACTGGAGAATCGGCTAGCCCCTCATATGACAGCTTTGGTTCATGAGGACCAGTGCAAATGTATCTCAGGCAACACAGGGGTTAGCCATCTCTAGGAGGATACTCCTACCCAGATGTCTGTACCTACTCCAGAACACATTGCACCCACTGATAGCACGAGTATTTCAACAGCTGGACTCGCTCCTTATCTCGCTATTATGGGCAGGTGGAACTAGTAGAGTAGCTTTGGCTACATTGACCAAGCCATATGCAGCAGGTGGATTGGATTCCCAATTTTGGACCCATATTATTATGCCGCTCAATTGCAACACGCAGCATGATGGCTGGATGCAGACCCTAGTTGGGAGACACAATCTTGGCAGGAATAGGGAATGCCTGTCATCTTTCTGAACTACTGATGGAGTTGGCGGGTACAACAAAAGACACTCCATATATTGTGAGACAGACAGCCAGGGTGTGGCAACAGTTTGTAGTTGCAGTACTTAAGCGTGCACTCTTCCACAGGGAACGTCCAGTGCGTATATTAAAACCAATTAGGCAGATGACAATCAATAAAGGGGGATGCGAACTATGGGGCGAACTATACCCGGACGAGTCCTTTATTTCATTCGAAAATGCCCGCATAGAGTTAGAACTAGGCCTGGGGCAGTTCTTACAACATGCAGGTCTAGCAGAAGCAGCTAAGCACATCTGCCCATTTTATCCGGCAGCCCCGCAACCTACTCATACACTTGATATACTGTTGGCCTATGGTTCGGGCGGACACCTGATTACACACCTTTACAGACCTATGTGGTTGGATACGCTAGAAACCCCACAACGGGCCCATGTGGCATGGTATTTAGGCCTTGACACCCCAATGGTTGATGCTGATTGGCAACGGGTATGTGAACTAACGTGAACAAACTCTAGTAATGCCCACTTTCGGCTGGTATATTAAGATTGTTTGCAAAGAACCTCCTTAACACCTAAAGATCTCCATCGCATGGCTGAGTCTCAACTGGATACATGTTCTCGCTGTAATGCTAGGGGGGGCGACTTTCTACCTGGTCCTGTGATGCAGTCTACAGCTTTGGGCAACTAGTAGTGGATGAGATGGTATGTGCCACTCAACTACCCCTAGTTTTTACACCCCAATGTTGCTTATTAGGCTATTTTAAATGTCAGAAGAGCCATAAAATGACTTATAAGTATGGTCAACTGGCCATGGTGTTAGCGCGGCATAGAAGCAATCACATGGATGTCTAAGTGAGCCCTGACAATAGCGCTCTGGCATAGGGATGTGCAGAGTGGGCCCTAGCGGAGGAGACACATATATGACTTAGTACGGGGGATGACAAACTTGAAGATACACTTGAAGATGCACCAAACACCTGGCGGGCCCTTTCAGATACACATCTAGAGCCCGATTCCAGGGCGACAACAGACTGTGAAACAAGCTCTGAATCCGGTGACTCCAAACACCATGATGCTGAAGGAGTGGAGAGTAGTGAGTCTACATAGTTGTTATAAGCTGCTTATACTGACAGGTGTGGAGTACCCGTTATCAATTTCCTAGAGATCAGGGAAACAGAACTGTGTGCATGAGATTATTGAATGCTTTTGATTGACCCTCTCATGAATAGACTGTATTGATATGTTATGTCTACTCATATGATGACTGCCTAACTATATGTTGATAAAATGAAAAATGAAGTTTTTTAAAAACTATTTGTTGCTGACCACTGAGTATTGTGCTTTTAGTATTATTGTAGGCCATAACAGTTATATATTGAAGTACATAGTTATATAAGTCAAGTCAAAAGGCTTTATTTCGATAAAAGTTATCATAAAAGCTTCACAATAAAAATACATAAATTCATTTGATTAAAAAAGAAGAAAGGGAAGGAAAATACAACAATTTAATTACAGTTAGTTTAAAAGGTTTCGATTTTCATATAAAAGAAGCATTTCATGGATGATTGAAAAAATGAATTAAACAATTGCTTTAAGCCTTTTACTTCTAATAGACCAGGCCCATGATAAAAATTTAGAAAGAGTGCAAACATACAGGGTGCGACAGTCTGACATTAATATGCGTAGTGCCTCCTCATGGCGCCTGGTCCCCAACAGGCGGCCACATGCTTTAGCCATTTTTTTCTTGGTAGGGCATACTCCCGGCATTCAAACAAAAAGTGCGCCACTGACTCTAGTCTAGATATGCACACTGGGCATAACTCTGTAGTTTGAGCTGGTGGTTTCCACCGGGCTGTGAAGGCATGCAGAGGAAGAGTTCCTGTTCTAAATTTGAAGTAAAGGGCCCTATCAAATGGTTTCTCAATGATGTCTAAATAGAGTTCCCGAATTGGTAGGTCCTTAAATTTCAAAAAATCCTCCGTGAGTCTACCCAATGAGCAGTTAGTACTCCGTTGGGTCAGGATTCAGTTCTTGAGCGTTGCCTTTGGGGGAGAAGATCTATTTACCCAGGCTTCGCTTAGACCCAAATTGAACAAGAGGAATTTCACATCTCTTAACCATTTGATTCTATGCCACCCTGGTGATGCCATAATTTCTAGAAGCCCATGCGCGTATATAGCGAGCTCCAGAACTCACCACAGACCGGCCCATAACAGGAGGGGCCGGAACTTAGCTAGATCTTCAAGGGGTCGACATCCTAGATCCAGCATTAGTGGAGCCATGGGAGTGCCTTGGGGAAGTGACATAATGGCCCTGCAGAACTTCCTCTCTGATATTGGCAGTTCGTTGGTAATGCATGAGCCCCATAGTTCTGCCCCGTAAAGAGCAGAGCTAACCCCCTTTGCTGTGTAGATTTCAATGACAGGGGCTATAGGTCTAATTGCACAGGAGCGCTGTTCTTTCAGGAGAACTCCTGTTACCCTCTTGTAGGCTAGCAGCATTTTGTCTAGATGAGGGGCCCATTGCATGTTATGCGACAACCAGATGCCTTGGTAGTCAAATACTTCTACCCTCCCCAAAGGTACACCATTCAATTTCGGGGGGCATACAGATTTTTTGGGGGGATTCATCACAAGGTATTTCGTTTTGTCTGTATTGATTACCAGGCCCTCTAAACAAAAGGACTGAAAGTCATTGAGAAGTTTTTGGAGGCCCATTGGGGTTTTGGATATCAAAAGCGTATCGTCGGCAAAGAGAAGGGTGGGTATACACTCCCCCGCCAGGGATGGTTCATCTGAAGGATCTTCCCGGAGGTGCTCAACCACTCTGTTGATATATAAAGAAAAAAGGGTGGGAGCTAAAACACATCCCTTGCGGACCCCTCTCTCCACCGGGATACTACTAGTTTTTTCGCCTTCTGTGCCCCATCTTATCTGGGCGAAGCTGTTTTCGTGGAGCCTTATGAGTAGCGAAAGAATGTAGTGTGGCATCCCCATATCAGCAAGAACTCTCCAAAGGGTCTCCCTGGGTACAAGGTCAAAGGCAGTCTTTAAATCGATAAAAGCGAGATAAAGACTGCCCTTGCCTATAACCACCACCTTCCAGTACACCAGCATCAATCTGAAGGCTTGTTCGATTGTGCCAGTGCCTGCTCTGAATCCTGCCTGGTAATCAGAAAGGATATTATTATCATTAATCCAATCCAATATTCTGACCAATAGGACCTTGCCAACTACTTTTTGGCTAATGTCCAACAAACTTATGGGTCTATAGTTGGACGGGTCATCCCTAGCACCTTTTTTAAAAATTGGGACGACCTCTGCCCCTTTCCAAGATGTGGGAATCGAAGCACCCCTGCAGATAGCAATAAGCAGGCAGTGGATAAGTTTCCCCCATTTCGGAATGTCTGACCGCAGCAGGTCCCCGGGAATGCCATCCGGACCAGCTGCTTTTTGGGGCATGATGGTACTTATGGCATACTCCACTTCTTTTATTGTGAAGTCAGACTCTACAGAATGAACCTCCCAATCCGTTTGGATCGTAGTTAGGGCCCTCTCCCATCCCTGGTCATCATTGGGTACATCTATGCGATTAAGGCCTGATTGGCGAGTGTATAGTTTTGAGAAACGGTTAACCCACGCTTGACTGGAAATGTTGCATGTGATGAGGTCACTGTCCGGTCTATTTCTGGCTCTAATTGTATCCCAGAAGCACTTTGGATCTTTTTTTAAGCTAGCCTCTTTTAAGGTACGCCAGTACTCTTCTTCCCACTCTTTTTTTGCAGATGCCAATGTTCGCTTGTGCTCTTTCCTGGCTATCTGTATCAGAGTTTGGGATTTACCTTTAACAGCCTTGATCAAACGGGACTTTGCCTGTCTACATGTAGATGTATACCAGTCGTGCTTACCCCTAGGGTTCCGGGGTGCCATATTCCTCCCCTCACACCCCTTTTTTAGGAATACGTCCCCTATAGACCTGAGTGTTGCCTCAAAGATGGGTGTTGCCATTTCAGTTAGCGAAGCCGGATTGGCAGTATCCAGTTCCGTTTGTGAGGCCATAAGTAGTTCGTTAATACTAGCAAGTTTGGCGTCATCAGTAGAGATTTTATTCCACTTCAGGCGTCTTCCACAGGAGGAAACAGAGATTTTATGGGTTTGTTTAAGGGGTACTACAGAAGATTTATTGGGCCAAGGATCTATTAAGGATAGAGAAAGCGAATTATGATCGCTTTCCACAGTAGGTAAAACTGGCATATCCTGCACTAGTCCCCATAATTTAAAATCCAACAGAATATAATCAATCCTTGAAGTATGATTAACTCTGTTGAATGTGGCAGCACCTAAACGGTCTGAGGTTGTGCGGCCGTTTGTGGCTCTTAGGCCAAACTCCAGTGTCAGCGCATTTAACTGAATTGCACTACGAGTCCATCTTTTAATCGGGGGAATGGTTAAAGTTGGAATACCCCATCTAGCGTCCTCCTCACCTAGGTCCATGTTATCATCCATAGGGAGTGGCTCATAAGTACAATTCAAATCTCCCGCAACCAAAATTTGGGCACCCTCAGCATTTTCTCTAAGTTCTGCTTCAAGGGTAGTTACTATCGGGGACATACACCCCTGTTTGATACCTCTAACATAGACATTATACAAAGCGAGGGTTAGCCCCCTGCAAGAACCTCTCAAGGAGATTCCTAGAATGTCTAGGCTATTAACCTGCTTAGGTGTTATACAGCAATTAAGGGAGATGCTTACCCAGATGAGCAGGCCCCCCGAGGGGCGTCCATTCCCATTTTTGGCTTTTTCTGCAGGCACAAAATATGTGACATATCCCACCCGATGGAGAGGTTCTAGGCTCCAGGTCTCCTGGAACAAGCAGATTTTGTGCGCCTCCACTAGATCATTCCACTCGGGTGAGCCCAGTTTCCTATGAATACCTGCAAGGTTCCAGCTTAGGATCTTTAGTGAGCCCTTAGTGTCATAACCATTATTATTATTATTATTATTTTGGGGGCCCAGACAATCAACTAACGGCAAGGGAGCAGTTAAAGGTGTTGGCTGGATTTTTCTGGACTCTGCAACAGAGGCAGGGTAGGGTCACAGCGACCCACAGGTCAGCCCTTTTTTTGTTTATCTGCAAAATCAAAGCAGTTTGCTTGCTGAGTTGTTTGTAATTTGTGGGTAGCAAGCTGAGGGCTGCACTTGAGGGTGTGACAATTTTCTGGGCTCTATTGTCTGGCTGAAAGTGATGCATTTATCTAGGGAATAGCCAGGTTGTCAACTGTCTTCAGAGGTGAATAGGCTCTTGGACGCTTCTAATGCTGGCTGATGGAGAGTTTCAGCGCTCGGCAGCACGTACTGGGAAAGCAGTCCCTCCTACGGATTTCTTATGGTAAGGTGGTATGATGATAAGTGGTGCAAGTCTGGAGCCTGGTTTGTATTGCTTGAATTTAACTTGTAGGTATAGCTGTCCTTTTCTTTCTGAGCTCTGTGGACAATGCAGAGTGCCTTGAACACTCCAGTTCTAGCTATTGATAGCCAGTGGAGTGAATGAAGGACTGGGATCTTGCGTTCTCTTGAGTGAAGGCGAAGAAGAAGCTTTGCAGCAGCATTTTGGATGACTTGTATTTTGTGCATAATGAATGCAGGTGCGCCAAGAAATAGGTTGTTGCCATAGTCAAGCTTGGAGATTACAAGTGCCAGGATGGCTTTCAGTTTATGTTGGTTTGCAAGCTATTGGAAGATACAACATGGTGTTTTCATCATGTAGAAGGCGCTCTTTGTGACGTTGGTTGCATGAAGTATAAATGATAATTCTGAATGCATGGTTACTCCTAGGTTTCTAACTTCTCTTATTGTTGTCAAAGGGGCTTCAAGTTTCTTATGCCATATGGCAGTAAACTGGTGGTTTTGCTGTTGTCTGCAAGTCATAATCTCCGTCTTTGGAGTGTTGAGCTTTAGATGGTTCTTCATCAAGCATGTGTTTATGGCTCATCAAGTTTTGAATTGTAGAGCTCTTCAGGCCACTCCATTTTTAAAATGATCTGGGTATCATTTGAATAGTTGTAACTTCTGCGGTTTTAAGACTTAATTTGATTTGGTATGGGGCTTAGGTAGATTTTAAGTAATGGAGGGGATATGATCAACCCCTGAGAAACGCCACAGTGTTATGTGTGAGGAGGTGATGGGAAATGGGGTAGGTAAACTACGCTTTGTCTGTCTGTTAGATAATTAGCAATCCATTTTAAAGCATTTTCACAGATTCCGATACTGTGTAGGCTTTGCAATAGGGTGTGGTGGTGGACAGTGTCAAGTGCAGCCAATAAATTCAGAAGTAATAAGCTATTCCATTTTTGTCCACTTTGAGTTTTAGATATTTCCCGATGGATATAATGGTTGAGTAAACATTGCTCTCTCCAAACGTTTTTGTAAGAATGGTCCTTTTGATATGGGCCTGTAATTTCCTGGAGCAGATGGCTTGAAGTTTTTCTTTTAAAGGAGAGGTTTGATCCGGTTTTTGGGCACCGGTGGGAATAAAATTTGTCCTAGGGACTTGTTGAGTAGGCACCTAGCTACCTCTTCTGCACAGGTTGAGCAAAAGATATCTTTAAAGAATATTGGTGTTGCTGCATGGTCTGGCTGCAATAATAATATTGAGGAAATCTTTTTGTGGCAGGGTATTGAAGGTATGCATTGATGGATGATTATTGTTAACTCTTTCTGTGGGAGTTAGTTCACGTATTGTTGTGCTGTTGTCTCTGTTCTCCATCAGGTAATTTTCAATCCTTATAACTTTTTAGCTCAATTCATTAGAGAGTTTACCACAGAAGTCTTTTGATCTTTGTGTTTCTATGTTTAAGCATTCTGGATTGTGGAATTTTGTTGGAATTATATCAATCAATCAATCAATCAGGAGTTTGTTAAAGCACAACTACTCACCCGTAAGGGTCTCAAGGCACTAGAGGTGGGGGTGCAGGTTCCATTCCATCAAGGAGGGGGTCTGTCGAAGAACCAGGTTTTGAGGTTTCTTGCGAAGATGGGGAGCGATGTTGTCTGTCTGAGGTGGAGCGGAAGGGCGTTCCATGCTTTGGCAGCGAGGAAGGAGAAGGAGCGGCCTCCCGATCTGGTCTTTCTGGTGCGGGGGACCACGGCGTAGGAGAGCTGGGCTGATCGTAGGTTCCTTTGGGGTGCGTGGAATTTGAGCCGGCTGTTCAGGTATGCTGGTCCGGTGCCGTGGAGGGCCTTGTGTGCGTGGGTGAGCATCTTAAAGGTGATTCTTGCCTCGACGGGGAGCCAGTGGAGTGTGCGCAGGTGCTGGGAGATGTGGCAGTGTTTTGGCAGGTTGAGGACCAGTCTTGCGGCGGCGTTCTGGATGTTCTCTAGCTTGCGGATGAGGTTTTTGTTTATTCCGGCGTAGAGTGCGTTGCCGTAGTCGAGTCTGCTGGTGACCAGGGCGTGAGTGACTGTCTTTCGGTGTTCGAGGGGGATCCATTTGAAGGTCTTACGAAGGAGGCGGAGGGTGTGGAAGCAGGAAGATGAGACAGAGTTCTTTGTAAGGACAGTCTTCTTCAGTTATGCACATGGAGTAGTGCTGTCGTTTTGTGGTTCTAATGTCTCTTTTGTAGGTTCTGTTTTAGTGCTGTGGTGTGCTTTTGGCTGCTTCATCTCCTGATTTTTCTATTTGCGTTATCGCACGTTGAGTTGTGTTTTCCTTCTTTTGATGTTGTCATTAACCCATATTGTGTTCTTTGGGAAGTCAATTTTGGATGAGGCTTTTGTTGGTATCTGTTTGACCAGTGCAGTGGAGATCCATTTGTAGAAAGTGTGTTTGTTTTTCGACTGAATTTGTATTGGTTTTTTTCAAGGTGGGTGTTGAGGTCCTGAATGTCTAGTTACTTCCATTGTCTGTACAAGCTTTTGTTGTTGGTGTTTTTTGTTGTCTTTGAGGTGTTCTTATTGATAGGTGTGTAGCTATTGAAGGGGATAATGTTGTGGTCACTCCAGCTTATGGGGTAGTTGTATGTAACTGTGACATGCACTAGGGGTGCATATAAGACATCTTTAGTGTATTTGTGCAGTGAGTTCGGTCATAATGACTTGTTGTAGGTTGAAGGCTTCAAGGTTGGATGTGATAGCTGTGGTTGTTGTTAGATGCTTCATGTCAAATCATATGTTGAGGTCTTCTAGAATAGATGGGTGTTAGCTACTGTATCAAGTAGGATATCTTTAAAGTTGGTTTTGCTGCATAGTAGTCTGTACAATGGCAGCTGGTGACTTTTAAAAGATGCGGGCATAAAAGTTGTTTGTGACTTTGTCAGAGCAAATGAGCCCAAGTGACTCAGAGAGGGTTCGTGGGGGAGAGTTCCTTCTGTCCCCCATGAACATTTTGAGATACAGAGGGCAACATGATATGTTCTAAGGCATTTTGGAAGGTATAGGTTTAAATTGAGAATTTTACAGAAAATTTTAATTTCCAACTCTTGGGTAACCAAGAATCTGATGACATGACTGTCATAAATGATTTTCCATGGGGCAGCGCCGTCACTAGGGCGGTGCGGGGGATGCGGACCGCACCGGGTGGCACCATCACAAGGGGTGACACCAATCTGGCTACGCTCACTGGGACAGTGTGTGCAGACAAGAGCTGGAGGTCTGGGGTGCACACACACTGAATACATATGCGTGTGTGTAAGGGCAAGGACACACGCCACTGATGTGTGCAGTAGTATAGAACGTTTCCGTGTCTGTCTGCACTCATGAACAGACGGACGGCACGAGCATGCGTCTCACAAACACAGCAGTCTGTCATTCTGCAATGGGCACTAATGAAAAGGTTTATATTTTTAACATTTGATGGTGGTTTGCATATTATACAGGCTGCGTTACTTGCATATTCCTAATGTTGGCGTCGCATAAACATTAACATGTCATGAGTCTAACTGCCAGACGTTTCTCTGAATGTAAACGCACACAGCGTCCTGCATCAGCAGGTCTCCGTGGCATGCAACTCCTGAATTCCCATCTATAATTGAAATGTTCTATTATATGAGTTCATGTATAAATGAGCATGTTAGTGTTAGATGGAAAGATAAAGAGATGAAATAATAATGATTACCTTAAATGGTGTACCGATTGATTGCTGCATAAAAATAGTTATTTGAATAACATTGATTGGTATGTGAATGGGTGTTTTGGTGTAAGATCCAGATAAAAAATACCTTACCCTAAAGCGCACAATTCAACTCAAACATTAAAATTACCGTTAATCACGAACCAGGAGTGCATTACCTAGCAATTGAGTATCCATTCTTCTTGCACGTGTAATTCACGGTGAACAACCTTTACAACGAAACTATTACAACGCACTACCATTACAACGCGCTCATTACAACGCAAACCATTACAACGCCTTGCGCTGGGGGGCGCTCTAGGATAGGGAATACATTTAATTTTTCTATCCAACACCTTCCCTAGTGTCCACGGGGACTGGAGGTGGAATAGAAAATTATACTTACCACTATCCAGCACCTCTAAGCGCTATGCGTTGTAAAGGTTTGCGATGTAAAAACCGCGTTGTAAAGGCAGGCGTTGTAATAGCCTGCGTTGTAACGTCATACATCTGTAATTCACAAGCCCTGATTCTGCTCACCACAGATATTTTCTGAAAGTTGTGGAAAGCAAAAGCGCAGCTTGACAGGCGCTATACGTACACACACAGTTGCGCTGCCTGAGGCACTGGACACTGATAACAGATGTTTATTGTTACCCAAATCAATGGCACGCATTGAAACATTGCTTACTGGGCTGAGGAGTTGACTGATGGGAAAGTTGTGGAAGGAAACACAGTCTATTTTCAGGAAGGTGGCCGAGGGGGTAGTGTCTCTAATCATAACACAACATCAAATGAGTAATAACGTAACAACACAACAACAAAAATGTAAAACCAGAATGCAACACAGCAACCACTGTACAGAGTAACAATTTCATATTGCAAGAATGCAAACATAAAAATACAGCACAAATTATGACAAAATGCCATTGAGAAAACATACACAAACATTCTAGTCTCACATTACCAACTACAGAAACTTGCTTTTAGAATAAAGCGGTAAAATGTGTTTACGCGAAGCATTGGCTTAATTTACTACCAAGGACATAAAATAGCTACAGTCGATAATTTTATGTGATCCAGCCCAGGGACTTATTTTTCAGCATCAGATTTTGTGCCAGAACAAAAGAAAAAGCAAAAAGAAACAGGAAGAATATGAAAGGAAAACAGTAACGAGAGTGAAAAAAGACAGAAAATGTGTGGAGGGGGGAGCAGGAAACATGCATTCTGCGTAATCGAGATTAGCCGGCCTTGGAATTCGGTAGTCAAAGCATTTGGCAGTGGGATACTCAGACAAACTTTGGGCACCTAAGCTAATTTTAACGTTATATAAATGCTCTGATTTTTATTTTAAATTATATAAATGAATGACTGAAAAGGTTCACTTGTGTGACTTCTTTGTAGAAACTGACCAAGTAGATGGAAATCATTAAATGCAATAGATGCGACATGTACAGCGGTTGTCCTCACCATTATCCTAGGGCCCCCTCGCTTCCCCCCGCCATTGGCTACTGTT
Source organism: Lissotriton helveticus (assembly GCF_964261635.1). Taxonomy (NCBI): domain Eukaryota; kingdom Metazoa; phylum Chordata; class Amphibia; order Caudata; family Salamandridae; genus Lissotriton; species Lissotriton helveticus. The sequence goes on from NC_136057.1 coordinate 675,648,509, forward strand.
GTCTTATGTAACAACTTAGCAACACCACCTGATCGCCTGGCAAATAAGGAAACATTTTGCCCCCACCGCCTGTAATGTGTTACCCTTGCTCGACGTTCTGTGTGCGCATGAGCTTAATAATGTAGTTCAAGGTTATGGTTTGCATATGGCCCGTGCATGGAGCGGATGCTGGCTGAGTGTTCAAGCATCGTTCGACACCGCCCCCATCAGTTCACAAGCCAAGCACTGGAAGAAGGTGCCGCACTCCTTCCCCCGAGCTGGTGAAGAGCTCTCTCCCATGGCCGCCAGCCAACAAAATGTCCAACAGTAAGTACTCTTCAGAGAGTCAAATGCACAGGGGATATCGCCAAGGCCCCCTTGCACTGTTAGGAACCCATGTTCCTTAGCCCTTGACCCAAGGCAGGGAAAAACACCCCAGGTGCCTCCGAACCGGGGGCGCTGCCCTGCCGGTTACAACCTTATCTCCTGTAACAGTAAAATGTAAAGTTTAAAGCTAAAATAAAAATAAAAAAGTAACATATTTTCTATGTAGTTCTTAGTTCTTAACTTCTTACAATCTTTTACCTCCTTCCTTGTTGAATTTACTTTTTCTTCTATGGCCTTTGTATATAGGACCTAAATTTACAAACGTTATTAAGGATTCTGTATGGTCTCGTTATTTGCCAACTGTGTCCACTGGCGGACTCGGAGCGGACTCGGTCCATGCGGTAAGTCGTGAGGGGGTGACACCATGAGTTACCCGCACCGGGTGACACCAACCCTAGTGACGCCACTGCCATGGGGCAAAATTGGTGCATGTATATTTTGCACTAGTTTGATTGCTGACGTAGTATAAAAGAAGTAGTGAAATAATTTGATCTCACACTTGTCCCTCATTAAGTGGAGCTGTTAGACCTGACATCATTGGCATGAGTCTCTCCTCCATTTTTTCTGTTTGCCTCCTCTGTTTACGATGTTTTGCTGGTATATTGCTTTGAGCACTGTGCCACTGCTGATCAGTGCCACAGTGCAAGTGCTCCGTATGTGAAATTGCTGTATTGATTGAATTCCATGTTTGGCTTATTTGGTTTACTGTCAGTCCCTAGTAGAGTGCACCAGGAGTGCCAGGGCTTGTAAATACAAATGCTGCTAGTGGGCTTGCAGCACGTGTTGTGCCACCCACAGAAGTGGCCTAGTAAAAGCATGTCTACAGGTCTGCCATTGCTAGACCTACGTGCAGTCTGGTACTGTCACGCAGACTGCGCAAGTACACCTACTTGCCAGTCCCTACACCTTCCCTTAACTTCATGTTAGTCACCCCTATGGTAGGCCCAAGGGCAGGGTGCATTTAAGCATAAGGTAGGACAAGCCTGACAAGGTTGGCATGTCCTAATAGTGAATTACAGCCATATTCGTTTTTCACTATTGTAAGGTTACCTGCTCTCCATCAGTTAGAATGGGCTGCCAGGATTATTAATGCTATAATCCTAGCGGGCTCGGGGAGCATTATTATTATTATTATTATTAAAAAATTTTATAGAGTGCGTAGTCACCCTAAGGTATCCCAGCGCTGAAGATCCCTGCTTCTGTGGGTTCGGCGTCGGAGAGGGGGGAGGACAAGATTCAGAAGGGGAGGGTTAAAAATTACGGAAACAGATGGGCTTTGAGCCGTTTCCTGAATCGTAGGTAATTGGGTTCTTTTCTCAGGTCTCGGGGAAGAGCATTCCAGAGGCGTGCAGTATGGACCGAGAAGCGTCTTCCACCCGAGCAGGCTTTCTTGAATCTGGGCAGGATGATAAGGGATTCAGTGTCTGATCGAAGGGATCTGGAGGCTTTGTAGGGCTTTATGAATTTCCTAAGAATAGGAGGGCCTTGATTCTGCAGTAGCTTATGCGCTAGGCAAAGGACTTTGAAAATCACACATTCCCTCACTGGGAGCCAGTGGAGGAGCTTCAGAGCAGGTTTGGCTGAAGCTCTGGCCGGGGTGTTGGTGAGGATCCGGGCCGCCGCATTCTGGATTTTCTGAAGTTTATTTAAGGTTGCTTCAGGTGCGCCCAGGTAGACTGCGTTACTGTAGTCGAGCCTGGAGAGTATGAGGCCTTGAACAAGAAGTCTTTGGGATATGGGTGGAAGTAGGGGCAGGATCTTTCTCATAGATTTCAGTAGTCCGAAGCAGGTACCGGCTACTTTTTTTGCCTGCGTGGTGAATGAAAGATCAGTTTCGATCCATACTCCCAGGCTTTTTACTTCCTGTTTTGGGTCAGGGGGAAGACCCAGACAGGGTGGCCAGGCGTCCAGGGGGAAGGTGAGTCCTTTCTGACCCAGAAGGAGGATTTCCGTCTTTGATCCATTCAGCTTTAAATCTGAATTGTTCATCCACCCTTGTACATGCGTTAAGCAGTTGAATAGGTCCGCCGGTTGTTTACTAGGGTGGGAGAGGGAGACGACAAGTTGTGTGTCGTCCGCATAACTGATGATGCTCACTCCGAACGGGGTGACGATCTCCTCCAATGGAGCCATGTATATGTTAAACAATGTGGGGCTCAGGGAGGAGCATGGTGCAATGTCGAGTTTGGTATCCCTAACTCAGGGTTTAATAACATATCCGTTTGGGTGGATGGTTTTTGGACTCTGTGTTTGAAAATAGCACTTTTAGAAAGTAGCTATTTTCTTGTCTAACTGTCTACCGGTCTCTGCTGGTTCTGGTGTGCATGTGACAGGAGCTGGGTGGCTCCAGAGGTCTGAATGAGTCAGTGTGGGGTGAGTGGGGCATTTGCATTGAGAGTAGGGGAAGAGTAGCTCCTGATAGCCTGCCCTGCCTGATACAATGCTGGCTCCGCCCCCCTGCCAGGTGACTGATGACTCTGTGCCTGCCAGGGACTTTCCTGGCCCCACCTCCTGCCGGGCAACTGATGGCCCTGCCCCTGCCAGTGACAATGCTGGCTCCGCTCCTGCTGGGCGGCTGAAGACTCTGCCCTGCACAGTGAATAGGCCAGGTGCCTAGGCCTGGCAACACCCACAACAAACCCAAGATGGGGGGAAATTCCCCTGCATGGACAAAGGGATCAAAGCCAAAAAGGGGTATAAGAGAAGGACCCCTGAACCAAGAATTTAGATCACTTCTGACAAGGAAACCTGAACCAAGGACAAGAAGCCTGCTGATCCAAGGACTGCTTACCCCTTCTGCCAGAGTGCTGTTTGTTGGGGGAATCCTGCAGTTGCTTCTTTATTTTTGCCAAGGAACCAGGAGAGAGGAACTGAGTGTGTACTCTCAAACTTGCTAAAGAAAATCTCCAAGGGTTGGAAGAGTGCCACCCTCCTGTTGAAGTCACAGGGCCAAAGGACTTCATTTGTTTGCTGAAAGTGCTTGTTGCTGCAACCTGAAATCCAGCACCTCTGAAGAATCCAGCAATCTCGACGCCGACGGACACTGCCGAATCCAGCTCGACATCGTGAGTAACGGCTCCAGTGTCCCGCACCTTCGACGCCGGCCGCCGGGCCCGATCGACGCCAGTAGCGACGCCAGTGAGTAGCGAGTTCGGCTCCAGCTCCAAGTGACCCTGTGTCGACGCCGCCGCTGATCGCATCGACCTCGAGCCCTCTCGACGCCGTGAGCGCTGCTCACTCTTGCAACATCGACATCGACGCCGCCGTATCCTGCTTCATCTCGTGAGCGCTGCTCCCGCCTGACTTCGGTCGACGCCGCTGCAGATCGCCCCGACTCCGAGGCCCGATCGACGCCGAAGACGCGACGCCGGACATCTCGACGCCGCTGATCATCAAGTGCTTCACTTTTCCAAGGTACTGTGTTGTTGGGGTCTGTGCGACTCCGGGCTCGATGTAGCGCTCCTCGCGGTCGACGCCGAACCTTTGGATTAACTTTGCCTCGACGTCGTGTGACTCCCGTGTGGGTTACATTGTTGCCAAGAACTGTGTTTTAAAGAAGAAGAGTTGCTTTTGTTACTAAAGACTTTGTGCTAAGAAGAAACCGTACTTGAACTATTATTTTTCCTTCCAAGAGTATTTATTAAGATTGTGGTATATTTTTGTCGTTATTTGGTCTTGTGCTAAGCCTTATATAAAAATCCTTATTTTTATAATACTACTGTGTCGTGTCCATTTGTAGTGTATTCACTTTATTACTGTATGAGGTCATAAATGCTTAACGCACTGCCTCTGAGATAAGCCTGTCTGCTTTGCCAAGCTACCAAGGGGGTGAGCAGGGGTTATCTAAGTGTGTGATCCCCTTGCCCTGACTAGAAAAGGTGTGTCCCTATTTGTCAGAAGTGTATACCTCTGCCAACTAGAGACAGCCGCTTCTAACATTGGTAGGTCAGCGGTGAGGATTTGAACTTTGCATTTATGACCCATGTGCAGTGATTAGTGTGTGCTACATAGTGAAAGCAGACCATAGCGCAGCCACAATCTGTTTTGGTTGGATATCCTATTTTTTGTTCTCCAATTTCCTGAAGCTTGATTTTTGAAACTGCCAGTTTTGACCATGAGTGATGCTGGAAGCACTACCCCTGTTGTTGTGGAGGAATTTGATAGGAGTAAGATAAACGACTATCCGTTAAAGAAGCTGAAATCCTTTTGCAAGCAGTTGAAAGTTCCTACCCCAGGCATCTCAAGGAAAGAAGATTATCTCAAAGCATTGGTGGCCTGGTTAGAGGCCAGAGATCCCTCTGATCCGGTGGTGGTACCGACAGAGGAAGGGGAAGGGGAGGAGAGGGTGCCAGTGAATAGGCCCCCATCCCCTCCTGGCAGCAGCGTTTCCTCCAAAGGTCTTTCTCCTGAAGAAAGAGAAGAAAGGGCGAAGGAGCGAGCATACAACATGGAAATGGCAAAACTTAAGATAGATGGGCAGTTGGAGATAGAGAATGCAAGAGGCAGGAGAGAAGCTGATCTGGAGATCAAAAGGTTGGAGTTTGAAAGAGAGAAGTTAGCTTTGGAGCGTGATACCAGGTTGAGGGAGTTGGAGCTCAAAGCTAAAGAGTTAGAATTGAATCCCTCTGGTGGCAGCATCCCATCTGTGCCTGCAGAAAGTAGGTTTTATTTTCCTAAAGATGTGATCAAAGATTTTCAGAAGAATGAAGATATTGGTCAATGGTTTAAAGCATATGAGTTAGCATTGTTGGCCCACCGGGTCCCTGAGAAAGATTGGGGAGCGGGGTTGTGGGGTCGCTTTGTGAATGAGGGAAGAGATACCCTGTTAGAGATGCCTGTTGAGGATAGGATGTCTTATACTCATATGAAAGATGCTTTAATGTTAAGGTCTGGCCTAACCCCAGAAAAGTACAGACAGGCCTTTAGAGAATGTAAGAAGTTGCCTGGTACTACGTGGGTTGAATATGTGTCATTTTTTTGCAGAGCCATGGATGGTTGGGTAAAGGGCAGCAAAGTGGAAAGTTATGATGCTCTTTATGATTTGTTTGCTTGGGAGCACTTGTCTAATAACTGTTTTCCAGAGCTGCGCCAGCACCTAATTGATAGCAAGATATCTAACCCTAGAAAACTTGCTGAGGAGGCGGACCGCTGGGTCAGTACCAGGGTCCACAAGGGTCCAGTGGGAGACTCAGCCAAACGTGGACAGGGTCCCCAGCAGAAGAGTGGGGGGGACAAGGGCAAACAGAGGGAGTTCCAGAAAGGGCCCCAAAGTAATCCCCAAGGGAACCAAGGGAAGGGTTCCCAGCCTCCCCCAGATAAGAAATCAGAGGCCCCGACAGGTAAACCTGTTCGTAGGGGCCCAATGACCTGCTTCGCTTGTAAGCAGGTGGGACATCGTTTTTATGATCCTCAGTGTCCCTTGAAGAACTCTAGTGCACCACCCAGTGCACCCCCCCGTCAGTTGGCGAGTGTAGCCCTGGGAGGGGAGGAGATGGTTGCCCATGGTGGGGAGGGTCCCGCAGAGATGTCCCTGGTCTCTTTAGGAGACATGGAAATGGTCCCTCCACCCCCTCTGCCTAGTAACACTAAGAAATATAGGCAGTGGGTGACCATTAATGGCCATAGAGTGGAAGCTCTCAGAGACACCAGAGCGAGTGTGACAGCTGTCAAGTGTCACTTGGTGTCCAGAGAGCAGGTTGTTCCCCACGCATTCTACCCTGTGATAGCTGCTGACAACTCCGAGAGAGAGTGTGAGGTAGCTCAGGTTTCCTTTGAATGGGGGGGAGTTTCAGGTACTCTTCAAGTTGCTGTAAGGCCCGCCATGCCTGTTGATTGTCTCCTGGGCAATGATTTGGAAGACTCCCCTTGGGCTAAGGTGGAGAGGGAGACACATTTGAAAATGTTGGGTGTGCCAGAGTGGGTGTGTGCAACCACTCGATCGATGACAGCAAGTAAGGGTGTTGATGGGGTTCTGGAGCCTGAAAAGATGACCCAGGACCCAGCTGTGAAGAGAAGAGGCAGGGGGCGCGGGAAACCGTCCCCCGTAGTTCCCGTGGTCCAGGAGGAGGCAGACCTTGAGGGGTATGCCCTGGAACCCACAGGTGAACAAGTTACTGAACTGGGAGACCTGCCCGAGCTGACCCACTGGCAGCAGGATGGTGGTCCCTCCAGGGAAGAATTTTGTGCAGAACAGAAAGTGTGCCCTTCTCTTGTGGGTATGAGGCAGCAGGCCTCAGCCCAGACAACAGGTGATCAGTCAGGGTCACATTTGGTCTACTGGGAGAACGATCTCCTGTATAGCGAGCCTAAGGCTGCTGAGCCTGGGTCAGCCCGTGTGCTGGTGGTACCCCAGCGCTTCAGAGCCTTCCTACTGGGTTTGGCTCATGACGTTCCGTTAGCTGGACATCTGGGGCAGGACAAGACCTATCACAGGCTTGTCACCCATTTGTATTGGCCTCAGATGAGAAGGGATACAGATATCCATTGCAAGACCTGTCAAACTTGCCAGGCAAGTGGGAAAAGCAGGCGGAAGCAGAAGGCTCCCCTCCAGCCTTTTCCCGTGGTCAGTACCCCCTTCGAACGGGTGGGGATTGACATTGTTGGGCCCCTGGACCCCAAGACAGCCATGGGCAACAGGTTCATCCTGGTCTTGGTGGACCATGCCACACGGTACCCGGAAGCCATCCCTCTCAGAACAGTGACGGCCCCCGTGGTGGGACGGGCACTGATGGGTGTTTTTTCCCGAATGGGGTTCCCCAGAGAGGTGGTGTCAGACCGGGGCACCAACTTCATTTCCAACTATATGAAGTCTCTGTGGAAGGAGTGTGGGGTAACCTACAAGTTCACCACTCCTTACCACCCTCAAGGTAATGGGTTGGTTGAGAGATTCAACCGTACCCTTAAAGGCATGATTATGGGTCTTGAAGAACCAATGAGGCGTAAATGGGACGTCCTCTTGCCATGCCTCTTGTTTGCTTACCGTGAGGTGCCACAGAAGTCTCTAGGGTTCAGCCCCTTTGAGCTTTTGTATGGACACCCGGTAAGAGGACCTTTGAGTCTGGTCAAAGAAGGCTGGGAGCAATCTCCCAGGAAACCTCCCCAGGATGTATACAGTTACATGCTGGCCTTTAGGAACCAGACTAGGCGCTTCAGAGATCTTGCTCAGGCAGATCTGGAGGCCAGCCAGGAAGAGATGAAGCGGTGGTATGACCAGAAGGCCACTCTGGTAGAGCTTCAGCCTGGACAGAAAGTTTGGGTCATGTCCCCTGTGGAACCTTGTGCGCTCAAGGACAGGTGGACTGGACCATTTGAGGTTGTGGAGAAAAAGAGCGATGTCACCTACATGGTGGACTTAAAGTCTCCCAGGAACCCCTTGCGGGTCCTGCATGTCAACCGTTTGAAGCCCCACTTAGAAAGGTCCGAAGTGGGCATGCTCCTAGCTACAGATGCTGGAATGGAGGAGGAGAGTGAGCCTCTTCCTGACCTCCTGTATGCAAAAGAGCAAGATGGGTCAGTGGATGGTGTTGTCCTCTCTGACACACTGACCCCTGAACAGCAGCAGGATTGTCGCCAACTGTTGGGACAATTCCCTGATCTGTTCTCCTTGATTCCTGGTGTCACTCAGTGGTGTGTCCATGATGTGGACACTGGGGACAGCACTCCTGTGAAGCACAAGGCTTACAGAGTGACTGACAAGGTCAGAGCATACATCAAGGAGGAGGTCTCCAAAATGTTTGCCTTAGGGGTGGTTGAGTCCTCTAGCAGTCCTTGGGCCAGCCCAGTGGTCTTGGTCCCAAAGGCTGCAGCGCCTGGTGCTTCACCGGAACTTCGGTTCTGTGTGGATTACCGAGGACCCAATTCAGTCACCAAGACTGATGCGCACCCCATCCCCAGAGCTGATGAGCTCATAGGTGGAAGAGGTGTGGCGCCGCGGCCAGGGCGACTGACGCTGGAATCTGGGGATCAGGGTTCGATCCCCGGCTCCGGCGGCAGGTTAGCCCAGCACCATGTGACTCTGGGCAATAGCTTGCTTAATCTTCCCGACGGCCCCCAGCGCCTAGAGACCCTTACGGGTGATTGTGCGCTTTACAAATGTGGATTATTATTATTATTATTAGATCGGTTGGGGGCTGCCCGGTACCTTAGCACGTTTGATCTAACGTCTGGGTACTGGCAGATCGCCTTGACTGATGGGGCAAAAGAGAGGTCAGCATTCTCCACACCAGATGGGCACTACCAGTTCCGGGTTATGCCCTTTGGGATGAAGAATGCCCCTGCCACCTTCCAGAGTTTGGTCAACCAGGTCTTGGCTGGACTGGAGGATTTCAGTGCCGCCTACCTGGACGACATCGCAGCGTTCAGCGCCAGCTGGGAGGAACACTTGCGCCACCTCCAGGAAGTGTTGTTGGCCCTGCGCAGAGCAGGCCTCACAATCAAAGCCAGTAAGTGCCAGATTGGGCAGGGTTCAGTGGTGTACTTGGGGCACCAAGTAGGGAGCGGCAAGGTGGCCCCCCTGCAACCCAAGATTGATACCATCCTGGCATGGGCACCGCCCAAAACCCAGACTCAGGTGAGAGCCTTCTTGGGTCTCACGGGTTATTACAGGAGGTTCGTCAAGGATTATGGTAACATTGTGCACCCCTTGACTTCGCTGACTTCCAGGAAGCAGCCAAGACTTGTGATCTGGACTGACGCCTGTCAGACGGCCTTTGACACCCTGAAAACTGCAATGTGCACAGCACCCATACTCCAGGCACCCGACTTTTCTAAAGAATTTGTTGTCCAGACGGACGCTTCAGAGCATGGCGTGGGGGCTGTTCTAGCTCAGGTGAATGAAGAGGGCCGAGACTTACCTGTAGCCTTCATCAGTAGGAGGTTACTTCCCAGGGAACAGAGGTGGAGTGCGATAGAGAGAGAAGCATTTGCTGTGGTCTGGGCGCTGAAGAAGCTAAGACCCTACCTGTTTGGGACTCACTTCCGGGTTCAGACAGACCACAGGCCCCTCAGATGGTTGATGCAAATGAGGGGTGAGAATCCAAAGCTGTTGAGGTGGTCCATTTCCCTACAGGGGATGGACTTCACGGTGGAACACCGCCCTGGCACAGATCACGCCAATGCTGATGGTCTGTCCAGATTTTTCCGCCTTAGTGATGAGGACTCCCTAGGGTAAGGGTAGTTCTCCCCACATTTCAGCTGGAGGGGACACGTGTTAGACCTGACATCATTGGCATGAGTCTCTCCTCCATTTTTTCTGTTTGCCTCCTCTGTTTACGATGTTTTGCTGGTATATTGCTTTGGGCACTGTGCCACTGCTGATCAGTGCCACAGTGCAATTGCTCCCTATGTGAAATTGCTGTATTGATTGAATTCCATGTTTGGCTTATTTGGTTTACTGTCAGTCCCTAGTAGAGTGCACCAGGAGTGCCAGGGCTTGTAAATACAAATGCTGCTAGTGGGCTTGCAGCACTTGTTGTGCCACCCACAGAAGCGGCCTAGTAAAAGCATGTCTAAAGGTCTGCCATTGCTAGACCTACGTGCAGTCTGGTACTGTCACGCAGACTGCGCAAGTACACCTACTTGCCAGTCCCTACACCTTCCCTTAACTTCATGTTAGTCACCCCTATGGTAGGCCCAAGGGCAGGGTACATTGTAAGCATAAGGTAGGACAAGCCTGACAAGGTTGGCATGTCCTAATAGTGAATTACAGCCATATTCGTTTTTCACTATTGTAAGGTTACCTGCTCTCCATCAGTTAGAATGGGCTGCCAGGATTATTAATGCTATAATCCTAGCGGGCTCGGGGAGCATGGTGCAATGTCGAGTTTGGTATCCCTGAACTCAGGGTTTAATAACGCATCCGTTTGGGTGGATGGTTTTTGGACTCTGTGTTTGAAAATAGCACTTTTAGAAAGTAGCTATTTTCTTGTCTAACTGTCTACCGGTCTCTGCTGGTTCTGGTGTGCGTGTGACAGGAGCTGGGTGGCTCCAGAGGTCTGAATGAGTCAGTGTGGGGTGAGTGGGGCATTTGCATTGAGAGTAGGGGAAGAGTAGCTCCTGATAGCCTGCCCTGCCTGATACAATGCTGGCTCCGCCCCCCTGCCAGCCGACTGATGACTCTGTGCCTGCCAGGGACTTTCCTGGCCCCACCTCCTGCCGGGCAACTGATGGCCCTGCCCCTGCCAGTGACAATGCTGGCTCCGCTCCTGCTGGGCGGCTGAAGAAATGAAATGAAATGAAATGAAAAAGGGATTTATAGAGCGCTCTGTGGCCAAGCGGCTTCCTGGCGCTGGCGAACACATCAACATCTGCCTAACAGATAGGGGGAGGAATTAGTCCGGGAAAGCCTGAAGGAAGAGAAAAGTTTTGAGGGCTTTCCGAAAGTGAGAAAAGATGGGGATGGAGCGGATAGAGAGGGGGAGGGAGTTCCAGATCTGCGGCGCGCGCACAGAGAAGCGGGTGCCCCCTGTGCGAGACTTTCGGAAGCGGGGAACGTGAAGGAGAGAGAGGGAAGAGGAACGGAGGGAACGGGAAGGGGCATGAGAGGAGATGAGGGAGTTGATGAAGAAAGGAGCGGAACGGGCTTGCGCCCGAAAGGCCAGGCAAGCAAGTTTAAACTGGGACCTGTACTGAACAGGGAGCCAGTGAAGGGTTTTAAGGGCGGGAGTGATATGGGAGAACTTGGGAAGACGAAGGACAAGACGGGCCGCCTGGTTCTGGATGGCCTGGAGACGACGGCCTGGATGGCCTGGAGAAGACTCTGCCCTGCACAGTGAATAGGCCAGGTGCCTAGGCCTGGCAACACCCACAACAAACCCAAGATGGGGGGAAATTCCCCTGCATGGACAAAGGGATCAAAGCCAAAAAGGGGTATAAGAGAAGGACCCCTGAACCAAGAATTTAGATCACTTCTGACAAGGAAACCTGAACCAAGGACAAGAAGCCTGCTGATCCAAGGACTGCTTACCCCTTCTGCCAGAGTGCTGTTTGTTGAGGAATCCTGCAGTTGCTTCTTTATTTTTGCCAAGGAACCAGGAGAGAGGAACTGAGTGTGTACTCTCAAACTTGCTAAAGAAAATCTCCGAGGGTTGGAAGAGTGCCAGCCTCCTGTTGAAGTCACAGGGCCAAAGGACTTCATTTGTTTGCTGAAAGTGCTTGTTGCTGGAACCTGAAATCCAGCACCTCTGAAGAATCCAGCAATCTCGACGTCGACGGACGCCGCCGAATCCAGCTTGACATCGTGAGTAACGGCTCCAGTGTCCCGCACCTTCGCCGCCGGCCGCCGGGCCCGATCGACGCCAGTAGCGAGGCCAGTGAGTAGCGAGTTCGGCTCCAGCTCCAAGTGACCCTGTGTCGACGCCGCCGCTGATCGCATCGACCTCGAGCCCTCTCGACGCCGTGAGCGCTGCTCACTCTTGCAACATCGACATCGACGACGCCGTATCCTGCTTCATCTCGTGAGCGCTGCTCCCGCCTGACTTCGGTCGACGCCGCTGCAGATCGCCCCGACTCCGAGGCCCGATCGACGCCGAAGATGCGATGCCGGACATCTCGACGCCGCTGATCATCGAGTGCTTCACTTTTCCAAGGTACTGTGTTGTTGGGGTCTGTGCGACTCCGGGCTCGACGTAGCGCTCCTCGCGGTCGACGCCGAACCTTTGGATTAACTTTGCCTCGACGTCGTGTGACTCCCGTGTGGGTTACATTGTTGCCAAGAATTGTGTTTTAAAGAAGAAGAGTTGCTTTTGTTACTAAAGACTTTGTGCTAAGAAGAAACCGTACTTGAACTATTATTTTTCCTTCCAAGAGTATTTATTAAGATTGTGGTATATTTTTGTCGTTATTTGGTCTTGTGCTAAGCCTTATATAAAAATCCTTATTTTTATAATACTACTGTGTCGTGTCCATTTGTAGTGTATTCACTTTATTACTGTATGTGGTCATAAATGCTTAACGCACTGCCTCTGAGATAAGCCTGTCTGCTTTGCCAAGCTACCAAGGGGGTGAGCAGGGGTTATCTAAGTTCGTGATCCCCTTGCCCTGACTAGAAAAGGTGTGTCCCTATTTGTCAGAAGTGTATACCTCTGCCAACTAGAGACAGCCGCTTCTAACAGGAGCAAAATATATTTGTCGTGTTCCCTATTAGGAAATAAGTCAAAATAGTGCAAATCAGTGAGATTTGTTTTGCATGAGCACAAAACTTTATATAATACAGCTGATACTAAGACTGTATCCAAATTTGATTGTGCCATCCCTTCCACGCCAAAGAAATAATGGTGCAAACATCTTGCCTCATTTTTGCACCACGGCTAAAAGTTAAAAAAACATGTCACACTATAATTTGTAACGAATATACAAATCAAATGTACCTTCATATATCTCGCGGGCATGATGTGATTATAAACACATCATTGTATAAAATAGAAAAGTCAGGGCGATCTGTTCGACTCATTTGTAAGTAAGATACTCTAAACTAGTCACGCGTTTTTCACTTATAAATACGCTATTACAGCAACAAGCACAAACAGCAATTAACTGGCTGCATGATTTAAACTGAATTCGCCACAGAGGTGCCTTCCCATAAAGTAAGTTTGTAGTATCAATGATCCGCAGACGCACATGGGCAACCCTTGGCTTTGTTTCTAAGGCAGTCTCTGATATTTATTTATATCCGAAAAATAAGTTTGTTTGATTGTCTCATTTTATTCGCTCATACTGAAATAGGACCGGGTAATGAACACATCCTATACATTAGGAGACGGATGCGCTGATGAAATGTAAGTGAAACATACATAAAATGCATCGAACACAAATTGCCACTGGCCATATGCATAATGGTTTTCACTGCCTGGTTGTGCATATATTTAAGCAGAACTTTGAATATTTCCCCCTACAACATGATGGAAAAACAGGCTGGCATAATGTAAAGAGCACCGAATGAGAAACATTATGAATATTGTATTTTGGGACACAATAAGACAACCCGCCCTTAAACTGGGAAGCACACACTATGCAGTACACAATAGCTGTATTGCAATTTCACAATAGGGAAGTGCTACGCATCTCTTCCGTTTACAGGAAGAATGTCCCCGAACCAGCAGATGCAGGCTGTGACTAAAGTGGGAAATAAACACATCAGTGGCAACCCAAGCTTTTGGAAACAAAAAACAGGTCGCTTAGGCAGTGCTCTGAGATGTACTCTGCAGGTTAAATAATAGGACACAGGCAGAGTACTCCAAGATTGGCATCCATGTTCACAAGCTTGGAGTCCACAGTTAGATATCCCAGACTTGTCCAAAGTTCATTTTTCATACTGTGTTATGATTCCATTTAAAACATAAGCACAGGTGCGCCACACAACAGTTTCAAAAACTGAGAAAACAACTGTGTAATCTCTATACAACACAAATCTTATTAAAAGTTTTTTTTTATTCCAATTTCTATTTCTTTAAAAACGTGGTCATAAACATCAGTTTTCACAATGATACAGCTGACGTGTTTCGTTCTACTAGAGGACTTCTCCAGGGCCTAATAAATTGAAAGGTTCAATCATAGCAAAAAGGAACGCTAAAGAAAAACCAGAGCGGCAGCCTTTATGTCGTTCCACATCTAAGGCATGGTTATCTTGAATATTTAACATCAAATGTATAGGCAGCGTTCCTCATAGTTATGAAGATCGCGAAGATACAAGAATCAGGGATGACGGTTAGGTCCAATGTTGGGGCACCAACGGTTACGCAGAGTAATACATAAAAATGGGGAGATTGCGCCTGAATTGGTCGATAATGTGTTTACATTTCAATCAATTTGTGGGTTCCTTATAATGAAGGAAGTACATCAATGATGCAGATAGAATCCCAAGTCAAAGGCGTGCACATAAACATTTAATCTTGCAAGCCCACTTGTAATCACCCTGATAAATCACTTAGAAACGCCATATCAATAGCCCCAACAGCGTATGCAGCCAACCCAATCAATGTCAAATCAAATATGTTCTGTGTGTTCAAAACCAAAGCCGGCAGCCGATATTAAGCTGTCAGCACGTCTCCAAACGCCAAACGTCATGGCAAAAAGGTCGTCAAATGCGATGCAGAGCACGCAATGTAATTTGTTTTATTTATTTATATGTTTACTTACCTTTATTTGGCCATAATCTGTAGTTTACTACCCCCCACCTTGCCCCTCCCCGCCCCACATCAGCGCCTGGCAGCACTCCCACCACGGGCCGCTAATGCTTTATTGCAGAGGGCAGGCAACACAGTTGTCACCGCCTTGTCAATGTTGTGCCACGCCAACTATGTAGCAGGATGTCTGCCTGATTATCAGAATGGAAAGAAACTAGAATGCAAATAAAAGTAGAAATAAATTAAATATGTTCTGTTTTTAGCAGCATGCAGTGGGATCAGGAGAATAGTGCCCATTACACTCCTATAAACCAACCGCCCGCATCTATATATTAAGAGAAATGCATAGGTAATAGTTGGAGTTGGGTGACATCTTATTTTCAAGGATTCACAGCTACCCATGGTGAGAATTTCAGGAACTGTTATTTGTAGTATTTTTTTTATGGATGACAGCTAGGCCTCCACCAATTTTTGTTCATGATGTGATGATCAGGAGGGATGGCTTTATGCCATGTGGGTGCAGAATCTTCACTGAACCATATTTTTGTAATGAAGGTGAGTTCCGGTGTTGTTTCTGAGAGTAGGTCAAAAAGTTAAACCAATTTTTAATCATGGATCTTACATTGAAGAGTAGGCACTGTAGTTGTATTTTTTCTACTTTATGTCCTGTAATAAGGGTGGAGGGAGATAGGGTACTTTGCTGTTGGTTTGGGGGTCAATTGTTATTGTGGCTGTTGTTGGAAGTGGATGGGAGGCTATCTGGTTAGAGAACTGTGGACTCTGAGATATGAGTGGGGGGGGCTTTTTGTGCGGAGTGATGCTGTTTTCACATATGTGTTGTCTAATAATTGGTGGAGTGTGGGATTGTGTGGTGAGAAGGTAAAATATAGCACTATAAAAAAATGGTCAATATAATTAATTTCTTAAAAACGTTTTTAACTTCATATTATTTAAGAGAATTAAAATGCACTTCATTAGAATTACTTCTAATATAGAAAAATTAGACCACTGACAGCTTAGAAAAATAAGGCCACTGCAAGCGGCACTGTTCAGTGTATTAAAATAAAATATAGCCACAACAAGTGCCAACCGGCACCATTAAGCACTGCTTCAAGGTACTTCTCATTCTCCATAAGTACAGAAGGACAGAAACGATACACGATGTTGACACTGACAATGAAACTAATTTGTACATTATTTCAGATTTTAATGAGTATTATACACACCCACTAGTAACAGTAACAAATGTCGCCGGAAAGTAGGATTTGCCACAATCAACAAACAACAACCCACACGCTTGGACGTTTATCTTATTAACAAGAGTGACTTTTTATTTTTTAGTTTAAATAACCTGTTTACCTGAGGAACAACCTTCCTTAAACTTTCGGAGCATTTTCTTATTCACAGTTGCCGGGCGACTAGCCACAATAGACAAATACAAACTTTTACTTAAAAGCTTGTCTGTCTCATATTATGTGCGAACGTGCTTGGGTGCATGAATATACCCTTTAAAGGCTCGGTTACTAGATTGGCATAGAGCACTTGTCAAAGATGATAAAAATGAGCACACCAAGTTCAGACCTAACTCACGATGGATGGCGTTGACGCCGGTGCCTTCCGATAACCCAAAGTTTTAAAAATTAAAATCCCTAATAGGTATCCCGTAGCTGATGATTAGCTGTTTGAAGCATACAGACTTTTAGCCAATAATGGCTGGGCAAATAATTAACAACTTTTGGAAACATAGGGGCAATTAACAAAAATGAATAACTATTGGCAACATAAGGAAAAGGTCGTAGTGGCTATGTGGAACACTTTATTCGACGAGTGCTTCGATCACTGGCACTGAGTTCTGTTGTTTGCCTGTCTCTGTTCTGCGCTCAGTCAAAGTGTAAAGCAGGAACTTTGAAGAGAGAGAGGTAGGTACTTATCTGTATATGTTGTGCGAAGGTTGGTGCCAATAACCTTATCATATTCATTTCTCTTTCCCTCAATAGGTTTTCCTTCAGCTCAGACCCATAAATGTGGCTAGATAATTAACAGTAGTTTATGCCATCAGCAGAGGACATAAACCAGTAACCGCAATCAGCTGTGGGCAATAAGGATTATATATGTTCAGAAGAAGGCAGTTAAGAAAGCAGTATTAATGAACTCGTCGTGAAAGTAAAGTAGCTAATTGATCGTAAAACTATACCTATGATATTAAATCATGCCTTTTTCCTTACCAAGGCGACTGGTTGTTTAATTGTTGGTGCTTGTACGATTTTCAAATGCTAAACAGAAAGGTATTGACAGTCCGATCCTGGATCATATTATACTGCAATAGAAATGACTTACCTCGTTATCCTGGGCATTTCTCATGCGGCTACAATCTGCTTTCCATGACCTCCATGTATCCATTCAATGCATCACGTCGAACTCTCAAAGACTAGCCATTGCACCAGATTCACTAGCATCTTTAGTTTTTATGTAGTGATTCATAGGCAATGTAAACATGTTTCTTTAAATCCTTAGTGCAAACACTGTGACCTACCAGTCTGGTAGGTCACAGTGTCTGTAATGAAGTTATACGAAAATCATATTTACAGTACAAAAGAAACAACAGTGCTCCTGAAAGCAAGAAGGTCATCAGGAGGCATCTCCACTTAACACCATCCTTGAAGTGTATCCATCCACTATCACACCCAGGAAGAGTTGAGTTTTCACATTATGAGCCTCACACACAAAGGAGTCTGTGAACAGTAACCAATTTACAAGGAGCACCTTTAGGAATAAATCGAATCACAAAGGCCCCTATTAACAAACATTTTAGCACACCTAGGTTTAACTTAGGTGCACAAAAAGTGTCATCTGAAAGGCAAATGCTGCTCTGCTGAGTCACATACGTGCATGCAACCCCCACCCCTTGTAAGCCACGGCAGTATGACTGATTATCAGCTGTTGTTGCTTCAAGGTTAGGTTTGAGAAGATAATTGGTCCACAAGAGAGCAGAAGGGTGGCCATTGGCTAAGTGCCGGACACGGATGAAGGCATGCCTTTGTGGGTGTTCACTGATGCTCTCCTGTCTTTTCCCACCCAGTTTACACAGTGTTAGAATTAATGTGCAAATTGGTTGTGAAAAATCTCTTCTCTCCCCAGCCCCCCAAAGTTTCAGGCAATGTAGGGATATATTTTCCACGTAAATGAAAAAAGATAGGCGTTAGATGCATGAATTCACACAAAGGTATGCCTTCATCAGTGTTCGGCATTTAGCCAATGGCCACCCTCTGCCCATCTTGTGGACCACTCATTTTCTAGCACACCTACATTCACTAACGTCTGATGACTAGTAGATTTTCACACTCGATTTACGCAGTGCTGAAATGGTAGTGAAACATCTCTACTCCCCCTCTATAGTTTCAGACAGTGTAGAGATATGTTTGTCATGGAAATAAAAAAGAAACATGTTAGATGTATGAATACACATTTCTGCTATTCTTAGTCCTATATAAGAGTAGATGTACATCTGGGAATGAATGATGGGTGTACATTTCTGGGGATGCTCTTCTGTTCATTTATGGTTTGCTGAAATACTGAAATCTGTGTTGCCAAGATAGACCTAACAAAAATCTTCCTTAGACCATGAATGTGCCGGAACCAAACCAGAAGAAGGCTCTTCGACAGTTTACAGAGATGTTTTGCTAATTTGTCTGGCTTTAAAGAAGACATTCTTTTTGATCACTAAACACATATTGGCTGTCAATTGATTGTGATACCAAAGGGGATGATCGACGGAGCGTTTGAACAAATCAAACACTCACCCCCAGTCAACTGATCTGGGTTTAATCCATCACCATTCTTTAGCTCACTCCACCACCCCAGTTCAGACATGGCCATATGCAAATCAGTCTGACCCTGTGCCTCATGGGAACAGTCCAGCACGAACAACCAAGCCATATTTTCCCTGGACCAGAAACAAGAATCCTGGGACCGGTTTTGGATTCATAATCCTCATCAGCCAGGCTATCTTGAATCCGGTGGTAGAGTGATCAAGGGACCCACGTCTGGGCATACCCTGCCAACTCAGGGCGAACAAAGCGATACCAAAGGGGATGATGGACGGGCTGGACTGTTCCGATGAGGCACAGGGTCAGACTAATCTGCATATGGCCATGTCTGAACTGGGGTGGTGGAGTGAGCTAAAGAATGATGATGGGTTAAACCCTGATCAGTTGACTGTGGGTGAGTGTTAGACACACGCTGATCCGCTCAGTGTAGCGCGCGTGCAGCCCCAGACATTTAAGGGCATCACAGACCTGTTATTGCTCGATCTCGTGTGGCTGAACGCCACTTGTCCCTCTAAGAAGTTGGATGCTGACCGCTGGGGGTCGCGAAACTAGTTAGCATGGAGGAGTCTCGTTCGTTATCGGAATTAACCAGACAAATCGCTCCACCAACTAAGAACGGCCATGCACCACCACCCACAGAATCGAGAAAGAGCTATCAATCTGTCAATCCTTTCCGTGTCCAGGCCGGGTGAGGTTTCCCGTGTTGAGTCAAATTAAGCCACAGGCTCCACTCCTGGTGGTGCCCTTCCGTCAATTCCTTTAAGTTTCAGCTTTGCAACCATACTCCCCCCGGAACCCAAAGACTTTGGTTTCTCGGAAGCTGCTCGGCCACCGGATCGCTAGTCGGCTTCGTTTATGGTCAGAACTATGACGGTATCTGATTGTCTTCGAACCGCTGACTTTCGTTCTTGATTAATGAAAACATTCTTGGCAAATGCTTTCGCTTTGGTTCGTCTTGTGCCGGTCCAAGAATTTCACCTCTAGTGGCACAATACGTATGCCCCCGGCCGTCCCTCTTAATATATGGCCCCAGTTCCGAAAACCAACAAAATAGAACCGGAGTCCTATGCCATTATTCCTAGCTGAAGTATTCAGGCGACCAGCCTGCTTTGAACACTCTAATTTTTTCAAAGTAAACGCTTCGGACCCCTAGGACACTCAGTCAAGAGCATCAAGGGGGCGCCGAGAGGCAGGGGCTGGGACAGGCGGTAGCCCGCCTCGCGGCGGACCGGCAGCTCGATCCCAAGATCCAACTACGAGCTTTTTAACTGCAGCAACTTTAATATACGCTATTGGAGCTGGAATTACCGCGGCTGTTGGCACCAGACTTGCCCTCCAATGGATCCTCGTTAAAGGATTTAAAGTATACTCTTTCCAATTAGAGGGCCTCGAAAGAGTCCTGTATTGTTATTTTTCGTCACTACGTCCCCGAGTCGGCAGTGGGTAATTTGCGCGCCTGCTGCCTTCCTTGGATGTGGTATCCGTTTCTCAGGCTCCCTCTCCGGAATCGAACCCTGATTCATTATTACCCGTGGTCACCATGGTAGGCACAGAAAGTACCATCGAAAGTTGATAGGGCAGACGTGCGTATGTATCATCACCGTCACGGGGACGTGCGATCGGCCCAAGGTTATCTAGAGTCACCAAAGCGGCCGGGCGAGCCCGGATTGGTCTTGGTCTGATAAATGCACGCATCCTGGGAGGTCA
Source organism: Lissotriton helveticus (assembly GCF_964261635.1). NCBI lineage: Eukaryota > Metazoa > Chordata > Amphibia > Caudata > Salamandridae > Lissotriton > Lissotriton helveticus. The sequence continues at coordinate 675,668,529 of NC_136057.1, forward strand.
GCACTCGTCGGCATGTATTAGCTCGAGAATTACCACAGTTATCCAAGTAACAGATGGAGCAATCAAAGGAACCATAACTGATTTAATGAGTCATTTGCAGTTTCACTGTACCGGCCGTGTGTACCTACACGTGCATGGCTTAATCTTTGAGACAAGCATATGCTACAGGCAGGATCAACCAGGTAGCCGCACCTGATGACAGGGTGTGGGGGCCGCGTGCCCATCTCCCCGACCGGCATACCCAGCCATCTCCCGCCTCCTTCCTTAGATCCTTTGAGGCCGTTGAAGCCTCAGGAAAAGACAGGAGACTGTTGTCGTATGTATCAAATAAGATGAGTTTCTGATTATACCGCCACTAAGCACCCATGCATTTATATCCATGATGTCTCTATGTTTCAGGTTTACCAGCGTCCGTTGTGAAGAGCGGGAGGAATAAATGCCAAAGACTCAGGGAAGTGAGGGTAGTGGGTGGTGAGATCCCTACATGAGGGCCAAAATATTTTACGTGATCACAGGTGTAGTATTGTGTAAATAAAGGACAGAACTCTTTTGGTACCTGAGGGACTCCGTAGACCTGTGACATATAAGCGTTGGCGGGTAATTAAGGGAATGCAGGTTTAGAACATGAAGTTCTTGCTCATATGCAGAAGTATAAAAACATGTATAACTACTCTCCATGTGTGGCGTAGATGTGACAACTGGCAACAAATAGTGGATAAGTAACCCGTAGATCAACAGTGCTCTCCCAGAGAGTTTGCCGTGGTCCAGCACACTGCTCATGCATGCCACGTGTGCCGTAGCTGTAGTGCAGAATTGACATTGGCACCTGTGGAGTCCAAGGCAATGTCAGCCTCTAAAGCTTTAGAGGATAAAGAAAGCATCATTGAAAATCTACCCATCGGTGGTCGAGAATCAAAAGAAAAGGTGGCAAACAGAGGTACTGTGCTACTACGCAAATTAATGCTATTTGTCATATGGAGTGACAGTGCTAAAGGCGAATGCAACCAGGTTTTGAAAAGCGAGTGATAATGTAATAATCCATTGTGAGTTAAGCTGTAAGCTGATGTGCTATGAAGCAGAGATCAGCCAAGTGTTTACGAAGAGACATTTAAGAGCAAAGCCAATTGAACATCATAACATAATCTGCTTAACAAATCATTCGACCACGAAAAGACTTGTCATCATACCACAGTCTGCTGAGAAGTAGCCCCAGAGGGAGGGCCAGGGTCATGCTTGCAGGGCCGTCGATACACAAAGCGTCCCACCATCAAAGCTAATGTGTGTGGGCACTGAACAACTTCACAGATCTCCATCACAATAATTTATTGAAAGGTTTTATATAGTGCTGGCTAGACCCGGAGATATCAGATAGCTTTACATGAGTATCAGACCATAATTGCAGGTTACATCGTTACAAAGGTTACACAGTTATTAGAGCCTGACAACATAGTTACAAGTAAGGTCGAGACAAACAAAAAGGACATATACATAAGGGAAAAGCAGGCAAGGGGAGAGATTCCGGGGAGGTGGAGGTAAGAGCAGGGGAAGTAGACAGAGAATTGAGGAAAGATGAGGAGGGGAGGGTGAGAGACACACCATGGAAAGAGGAGGGGGAGGGTGACACAAACTGGTAGATTAGTCAAAGCTGCGTCCAAAGTCCAGTAAGCTGTGATCCCAGGGGAAGTGGTATAATTTCCTCATCTCTGTTGCGAGAGGCTCCCTATATGCAGTGGACTCTCTCAGAGGGGTCTCTGAGACTCCAAGGCCTACATACTGGATCCTTCCCCAAAAAGGGGTGCCGGAGTGCTTTGGCAAGGGGTGCCATACCATACCTCAACTGTGAGGAGCTCCCTTATCGCTGTGGACTCTCTCAGCGGGTTCGCTGGGACTTCAGAGTATATATATTGGATCTTTCCCCAACAAGGGGAGAAGGAGTGCTTAGTCAAAAGGCACAAAAGGACAGGGGGCTAGGCGGTGTAACGGTCAAGGGGAAAGATTCAGGTGAGAGGGGATAGGAGCAAAGGAAATAGAGAAAAGGAAGAAAGAATGCTAAATGGGAACAGATACATATATAGGAGACAAGGAAAAAGCAGAGTTACAGAAATACAATGAGGGTGGGTGGGCGAGACAGGGGCATGGGGAGAAAAACTGTGCCCAAAGTCCGGCTGGGTAGGTGACGATCGGGGGATGAACCAAGGCTGATCTCCTCAATAACTGAACAGAGCAGCTCCACCGGGCGTCTGACATAGTGCTCGGACTCCTCTGTCAGGATGGAGATCAGGAGTACTCAGAGATTGTCAGATTTGTGTGGTGGGGGAAACCATGGTCCAAATGAATTCTAGTTGCCATCTTGAGGTCAGGCACAGTCCTGGTAGTATTATATACGGAAGAGTTCAGCTGGGGGGGGAAAGTCACAACTGGCGGCCATGTTAGGGTCAGGCACCCATCAGCCTCAGCTTCGAGTAAATGGTGGCCCCAGGGACCCCTCTCCACAACCCTCTCCACATGGGTCCGGGTACCGGGACGAGTCCGCGATGACCTCAATGAAATGAAATGAAATGAAATGAAATGAAAAAGGTTCTTGATAGAGCGCACTGTGACCAAGCGGCTTCCTGGCGCTAGAGGTGAAAATCTGAGGGAGAAGGGAGGCCAAAACTGTTTAATAAGAATAAGCAATGAAGAAAAGGTGGGTCTTTAGAGCCTTACGGAATTGGGGATAAGCGGTGATGGATCTGATTGCAAGGGGGAGACTGTTCCAAAAGGAGGGGCCCAAAACAGAGAATCTGGTGCCTCCGGTTTTGGATCTACGAAACCGAGGTACATTAGAGAGAAACTGATTAGCAGAGCGGAGGGAACGGCTGGGGGTATAGGGAGTGACGAGGGAATTAATAAAGGCAGGGCCGGTGCGGGCTCGAGCCATGAAAACCAGACAGCCCATCTTAAAGAGAGATCTCTGAGAGACGGGGAGCCAATGAAGAGTTTTCAGGACGGGGGTGATGTGGGAGGACTTTGGGAGGTGAAAGATAAGACGGGCGGCCTGGTTCTGAACAGCCTGTAAGCGGCGAAGTTCGTACGCTGGAATGCCAACGTACAGGCTGTTCCCGTAATCGAGACGGGAAAGAATCATGGCCAAAATGATGAGCTTAAGGGCGTCAGAAGAGAAAAAACGGGACACCTTTCGGATGATTCGGAGGGAGAGGAAACAGGAGGAGACAACCGAGCTGATCTGGGCATGCATAGAGAGGTCTCGACTGACTCTAATGCCCAAGGTCTTTGCCGAGGCCGCTGGTAAAGGTGGAGGGCCAGAGATGGAGGGCCAGAAGGCAGTCGACCAAGGGGAGGAGGAAGAGCCAGTCAGGACCAACTCCGTCTTGTCCAGATTGAGCTTCAGTTGATTCCGATTCATCCAATCTGAAATAAAGACCAAAGTGGAGTGAAATTTGGGTGGGGAGTGCAAGGGAGAAGAAAGATCAAAAACAAGCTGGAGGTCATCCGCGTAGTTGTACACGGAGACCCCCATATCAAGAAGGGAAAGAATGAGAGGACGGATATAAAGGTTGAAAAGAAGGGGGGATAAAGAGGAGCCTTGGGGAACTCCACAGGGGACCAAGCGGGAAGGAGCAGAATAGCCGGAAAGATGAACCGCCTGAGTTCGGTCTTTAAGAAAAGAAGCGAGCCAGGAGAGGGCAGTACCCTGAATGCACGCTGCGCTGACACGGTCGAGGAGGATGGCATGGTCGACCGTGTCAAACGCAGCGGACAGATCGAGGAGCACCAAGGCTTGAGGCAAGTTAGAATCTGCCTTACTCTTTAGCTCGTCCAAGACAGACAAGACAACAGACTCGGTTGAGTGAGCCGGTCGGAAGCCCGCTTGGTGGGAGGCCAGGAGGTGATTGTCCTCGATGTAGGAAGAGAGACAAGAGGTGATGTAACTCTCCAGGATCTTTCCGAGATAGGGGAGAAGGGAAATAGGCCTAAAATTGGAGGGGAGGGAGGGGTCTAGACCAGGTTTTTTAAAAATAGGACGAACTATGGCGGATTTGAAATACTTTGGGACAGAACCAGAGGAAATGGAGAAATTAAGAAGAGAGAGGGGAGGGTCGGGGCAGTGAGTGAAAAATACTTTCAGGAAGCGGGCAGGCGCACAGTCAGCTGGGGAACCGGACTTCACTTTCTGGAGTAGAGCCAAGAACACATCCAGGGAGATAGGGGGAAACTGATTCAGAGGAATAGAGGACAAAGAGGGGACAGAGAGAGGAGGGGAAGGAGAGACAGAGGGAATATTAGATTTGATCTTGGCAATCTTCTCCAGAAAGAAGTCGTTAAGAGAGAGACAGAGATCTTGAGAAGGGATAGTGGTCAAGTTGGCTCTGTCGGATGCAACAAGATTGCGAACTATAGCGAAGATCTCCTTAGGTTTATTAGCTGAAAGGGATATTCTTTCCGAGAAGTAGATGGTTTTGGCTTGCAGTATGGCTTTTTTGTAACTCGCCAAGAGCATTTTGTATTTGGCTCGCAAATCAGGGCAGTATTTACGCCTCCAATGACGTTCAGAGCGTCTAAGGTCCAATTTGAGGATTTTTAGCTCATCTGAAAACCATTTTTGAGCGTCATGGGGGCGACAGGTCTTGACTCTCCTGAGGGGGGCGACCAAGTCGCAGGAGGAGGACAGCCAATGGTTTACGGCATCTACTTGACGGTCAATAGGGAGGTTGCATAGGTCGGGGCCGGAGGAAGCAAGGGAGACACACAGGGAGTCAAGGTCCACCCGATTCCAATTACGGGCCACGATGTTTTTGGGTAGGGGGGGCCTCTCTTGCATTCCGAGCTCAATGGAAAAAGAAATCAGTGAATGATCAGACCAAGTGCAGGGAAGGACAATGGGGGGAAGAATGGGACAGTTAACTGACCAAATTTGGTCCAAGACATGACCGTGAATGTGAGTGGGAGAGTGAATGTGGGAGGAGAAATTAAGAGACTGAAGGGGAGCAGAGAAATCTTTAGACGACAGATCTTCTCTGGGGTCGCCTGGCCAATAATTAAAATCCCCTAGAAGAAGCACAGAGTTATTGTCAACGAGCGTAGCTAGAAGTTCCTGGAGAGCAGGGACAAAGGAGGACATATGCTGCGGAGGGCGATAGAAAAGGGCTATAGTAAGAGGAGCCCTGAGATTGACAGAACGGGCAACTAAGAAATCTACTCCACACATGGGAGGATAAGGAAGGGACTGAAACTGGAAACTAGACCGAATGATCATGGCCACTCCCCCCCCGAGTTTACCAGCGGGGCGATCCGCCCGAAGAGCATAGTAAGAGTCGGGGAGGGCGGAGAGGAGATCAGGAAGGGAGTCGGCAGAGAACCAAGTTTCCGTGAGCAAAAGAAAATCAGGGGCGTCAGTGTCTAATAAATTAAAGATCTCCAGCTGATGTCTACTCGCAGATCTAGTATTGAGTAGGTAGGCAGTAGCCGTGCTAGAGATGGGGAGGGGGGAAGAAACCAAAGAGGGACAGGACTGGGACAAGGGGGAAGATGACGTAGGTAAGGGTAGTGTGACTAAAGGGGATAAGATGTCCAGGGCAATAATGCGCTGAAGCAGAGAAGGGTCAATGCCCTGACCGTTATTGAGGGACAGGAGTTGAGCTGGGGTATAGGGTAGGGAAAGGGCAGGGTCCATGGCCCCTGGTCCCTGCCGGTCGCGGACGGGCGCAGACGGGCTTGCCTTTGGCGCGCCTTCGCTCCCGTCCGCTGCGCGACCGGTGGAAGCACATTGTTTATGGAGGGGATAAGCGGAAGGGGCGTGGCCTGTAGGAGGTGGGCGTGGCCTGTGGCCTCTGGGGGATGACGGTGGAAGGGTGGTGGCCCGCAGCAGCGCTCGAATCAGCTGCGCAGGGGTGCCCAGAACATAGAGAAGAAAGAAAACAAGTGCCCAGAGCGAGGTAAAACAGGAAATGCAATAATACTTTTTCATACAAACAGGTTAAAAACAAGTGATGGCGTTCTCCCGGCTGTGCCTCAGGAGAATGAATAACCTCTGGCAAACGCTAGTATTCAGCGTGATTAAATGCCTTTGGTTTGGGGGCGTGGCTAGCGGGAGGGGGCGTGGCCTATGGCCTTCAGGGGTAGGCCAGCAAACAAATGCCCAATGGAAACACCACAAATGAAACCAAATGGAAACACAATTTTAAAACAAAAGTTCAGTTTTTTTGCAAAAACGCTCTCCCGGCTGCGCCTCAGGAGATGTAGAAGCCTCTAATGGGCGCTTGTAGTCAGCGCTGTGAGATACCTTCAGCGGGGGGCGTAGCTGTCAGGTGGGCGTGGCCAATAGTTCAAGGGGGTCGAGCAACAACACAAGGGCTCTAAATGAGCGATACAGTTGGAAACTTAGTCAGTAAGCACACAGTTTTAAAAACATACATTCAGTTAAAAACAGAAACGTTCTCCCGGCTGCGCCTCAGGAGATGAATGAGCCTCTGGCAGGCGCTCGTAATCAGCACCGTTAAGTGCCTTCGGCGGGGGGCGTGGCCTGTAGGAGGTGGGCGTGGCCTGTGGCCTCTGGGGGATGGCGGCGGAAGGGTGGTGACCCGCAGCAGCGCTCGAATCAGCTGCGCAGGGGTGCCCAGAACATAGAGAAGAAAGAAAACAAGTGCCCAGAGCGAGGTAAATCAGGAAATGCAATAATACTTTTTCATACAAACAGGTTAAAAACAAGTGATGGCGTTCTGCCGGCTGTGCCTCAGGAGAATGAATAACCTCTGGCAAACGCTAGTATTCAGCGTGATTAAATGCCTTCGGTTTGGGGGCGTGGCTAGCGGGAGGGCCCCTCAACCCTTGTTGTTATCCGCATCTGGACCACGCCCAGCGCCAGAACCCCTGGATCCCGAAGACACCACGACACCCAACTACACTACGACACCAGCACCCTCCATGTAATTAACCACAAGCGAGAACACACATGCTACCAGGCCACCCCGAAGTGCACCCAAGGGCCCTCCACCTGCCGGAACTGCAGATTCACCAGTATCCGACCCGCAAAACCACCAACCAACAAACCCAACCACCTGAGGTGCATCCTCCTCAACACCTGCTCCGCCCGCAAACACGCCGTCGAAATCTGGGACCTCCTAGACTCAACCGCCCCAGATGTCGCCTTCCTGATGGAGACCTGGCTGACCCCCGCCTCAGCACCAGACTTCGCCATAGCGATCCCGGAAGGATACAAGATCGCCCGCAGAGACGACATCAACGGAACTGGAGGTGGAATTGCCATCGTCCACAAGAACACCCTTAGCGTCTTGACCAGCACCGACGACCCCCTCAGCACCGCCGATCACCTGCACTTCCAGATTCACACCGACCCCAACACCACCCTCAGAGGAACCCTCATCTACAGACCCCCCAGACCCAGACCACAGTTGAGCGACTCCATCACCGACCGCATCAGCAACCACGCCCTTGCCTCCACTGACTACATCCTCCTCGGGGACTTGAACTTCCACCTCGAAAACAACAACGACTTCAACTCCACCACCCTGATCGGCAACCTCGCCAACCTTGGACTCAGATAGCTTGTGACAACACCCACCCCTGCTGCCGGTAACAGGCTAGACCCCATCTTCTCCGCAAGCCCCCCTTTGGACCACACCCCCGAACCCCACTGGACCGACCACCGCTGCGTCCACTTAACCTTCAGGAAACCCACCGCACATCGCCGCACCCAATAGATGCCCCATCGCTGCTGGGGAAAAGTCACCGAAGCGCAGCTAGCCACCGCTCTCGCCCAGAACCCACCAGCCGACTCCACCGAACCCGCCACCGCCACCCTCGACCTCCGACAGTGGATCAATGACTGCGCCAACACCCTCGCCCCGCTCAAGATACCCTCCAACAACCACACCACAAGAAAGCCACCTGGTTCACTGAAGACCTCCAAGCCTCCAAGCGTACCTGCCGGAAACTGGCGAAGAACTGGCTCCGCGAACGATCAGCAGACAACTACACGACCCTCAAGAACGCCACCCGCAGACACCACCAACTCATAAGAACCGCCAAGAGGACCGCTTTCAAGGACCGCCTGGATAACAACACACACAACAGCAAAGAGCTCTTCAGCATAGTGAAGGAACTCTCCAACCCCAGCTCCAACACCAACGACATCCCCCCTTCGCAGGACCTGTGCGTCTCACCAGCCACCTACTTCCACCGCAAGATGGCAGACATCCACGACAGCTTCAATGCTACGAACACCCCCCAACGATCGAGACACCCGCCTCTACAACCACCGCCGCCTGATCGCATGGTTCAACATCAACGACGATGAAAACATCAAGACCATGAACTCTGTCCACTTTGGATCCCCGTCTGACCCATGCCCACACCACGTCTTCAACAAAGCCAGCACACTCATTGCATCCCATCTCCGGAAAGTCATCAACACCTCCCTCAAGACAGCAACCTTCCCCGAGAGCTGGAAGCACGCAGAGATTAATGCCTTACTCAAGAACCCCAAGGCGGACCCCAAGGACCTCAAGAACTTCCGTCCCATCTCCCTGCACCCGTTCCCGGCAAAGGTCACCGAGAAAATCGTCAACACACAACTGACCCGCTACCTCGAGGACAACAACATCCTGGACCCATCCAAATCAGGCTTCTGCAGCAACCACAGCACCGAAACCGCCCTCATCGCTGCCACCGACGACATCAGGACCCTGCTCGACAACGGGGAAACAGCAGCCCTCATACTCCTGGACCTGTCAGCCGCCTTCGACACGGTCTGCCACCGCACACTACGAACATGCCTACATAACGCCAGGGTCCAAGAGAAGGCCCTGGACTGGACCACATCCTTCCTCTCCGGCAGAACACAGAGCGTCCATCTCCCCCCCTTCAGCTCCACCGCCACCAAGATCATCTGCAGCGTACCCCAGGGCTCCTCCCTCAGCCCAACGCTGTTCAACATATACATGGCACCCCTTGCCTCCGTCACCCATCAGCACGACCTCAACATCATCTCCTACGCCGACTACACCCAGCTGATCATCTCCCTCACCAAAGACCCTCACACAGCGAAAACCAACCTCCATGAAGGAATGAAGGCCGTTGCCGAATGGATGAGGAACAGTCGACTGAAGCTGAACTGAGACAAGATGGAGGTCTTCATCCTCGGCCCCAACCCCTCAGCATGGGATGACTCCTGGTGGCTGACATCACTGGGAACAGCCCCGACACCCACTGACCACGCACGCAACCTGGGGTTCATCCTTGACTCCAGCCTCTCCATGACTAAACAGGTCAACGCCGTATCCTCATCCTGCTTCAACACCCTATGAATGCTCCGCAGGATCTTCAAGTGGATCCCCACCGAAACGAGAAGAACAGTAACCGAGGCCCCCGTCTCCAGCAGGCTGGACTACGGAAATGCCCTCTATGCAGGAACATCAAACAAGCTCCTGAGACGGCTGCAACGCATCCAGAACACCTCGGCACGACTGATCCTCGACATCCCCCGCCGCAGCCACATCACACCCCACATTAGAGACCTACACTGGCTCCCCGTCAACAAGAGGATAACCTTTAAACTCCTCAACAAACGACTCAGCTTCTATGCCCCTACCCGCAAGCTCCATTCCGCTGACCTCGCCAGAGTGGCGCGCATCCGAAGAACAACCGCTGGCGGCAGATCCTTCTCCCACCTCACCGCCAAGACCTGGAACACCCTCCCCACCAACCTGCTGCAAAGCCAAGATCTCCTGGCCTTCAGACATCTTCTCAAAACTTGGCTCTTCGATCAGTAGCAGCACCTTCCCCCCCCCCCCCCGCGCCTTGAGACCCTCACGGGTATGTAGCACGCTTAACAAATGTCCTGATTGGTTGATAGATTGATTGATTATCTTTGTCGGGTGGAGGTCATTTAATGTTCTCCTCGTCCCACTTTCTTTTGAAGTCAGTATGCTATTACAAATGACCTCCTGTTACCGGAGTTACCACCCTCCTCCTTCGTATGGCATCCGGATTGCCCAAGGAGTGTGCAGGTTCACCTCTGTTGTCTGCTGCGTCCTCCGCCTAGGTTGTGATGCAGGTAGAATTGCCCCTGATAGTTACAGCTATTAGTGCGGAGCAGTGTACCTGCAGTCATTTAAAGGCCTTATGCCTGACTTGGCCCCAGATGGCCTGTCTCGCGAGGGCCTGTTTCATGCTACTTTCCTTCGGGCCGCGTCTTTGCCCAGTTCCTTTCCGATTGAGGTCTCTGCTCATGACTCTATGATCATCAAGCCCCTCCGGCGCTGTCTCTGCTAAGCGCCACACGGCCTCGCACATCAGGCCCCGGAGCTTCACTCACTACTGCGTTGATTAGGTGGTGGCCGCTTCCACCCCTTGTTCACCTCTTCTCCATTGCTGCCTCTTTGCTCTGTTTACTCTGCCCCAGGGTCCCAACAGGCACCCCGGTCCCAGGCACATTCTCTACCTAGTGACAGTAGCAGCGAAGAATTGCGAGACCTTGTTATTTGTGGCTCTTTTGGTTGGCATAAGGTGAGCGCCGTTCGGTCAGCCACCGGCCGCCCTTCGTGTGTCGAAGGCGCTTTCTCCAAAGGGGTGTGGGGCCCTATGTCGGTGTCGCTCCGTTGCTGGGGCCCCCACGACGACTCAGGTCTCCTCCTCCTAGATGTTCGCTGAGTGTTAGGCGTTGATCCCTGCCTCTTTGCACGCACAGGGCATATAGCTTAATGGTGCGGGCTAGGAGCTCCTTCTTGATATCTCTCACCATAGCCAGAGTCGTCTGTTAGTCGTAACATCTGCCCCACATTGGATGTCAAGAGTTGAGGGGTCGGTGACCGATGGGAGCACCAAAAAGCCTTGGCAACTGCAAACAATGTGGAAAGCGACAAAGGTGCAGTGTCGAGACCAAAAGTCCAAGTGACTCACCACAAGCAGGGGAGACAGATTAGGCCCTGAGCAATCAGGGGAGCCTACTGAAGTCAAAGAAGACCCTCAAGAGGACCCACAGGCCAGAGGCACTGAAGTCGCAAGAGGGCCTCGAGCGGTTCACCAAAGATGCAGACCCACAGTGTAAGAGATATGATGAGGACAAAGATCTTGGTCACAAGAGATGCTTGAGGTGGAGGCTACTTTGTGCCCAAAGATCTCTGAGGAAGACAGCCAACAAGCCTTTGCAAAGGCAAGTCAAAGCGGTGCACAGGGGTTTGGTTCCTGCAGCTCCGTCGAGGGATACTGGCCTCAAACTTGGTGAAAGGATGGTGCAGGCCTCAAGGTAATTGAAGAACCACCACCTGTGTTGTTGAGCCTTTCGGAGTCCATGTCAGCCCAGGATCTTCAGACCAGTCAGCTTTGTTGCAGTGCCTTGAGATGCAGGGAAATGACTACTTCGCTTCAAGGGAGATTACTTCAGGTGTCTTGGATGTCCACAGGCTTTAGGAGGATCCTATATGGAGCACAGGCACAGACATTGCAGCATACTTGTAGGACAATGAGACCAGGATCAGCAGGAGTCTTCCCAGTTGCTGTACCGGTGCCCAGAGTAAAGTCCAGTGAAGTCCAGAGTGCCCAGATGGTCAAAGAAGTAATGGTGTCTTGATATGAATCTTGTCCCACGATGAATCTTGGGACCCACGCACAGGATTATGGGTGACCTTTAGGTTTTAGTGCAGTGACCTCAGATATAAGACAACCTATATCTGTTGTAAGTGGTGCTAGCCCCAGTTTACAAAGGCTGCAATGGCAGGCTTGCAGTCACAGTTTGAGTGTTTTCTCATGGATGGCATAATACATGCTGCAGCCCATGGGAGACTCCTGCTGTACCTATGCCCTTGGTACCTCAGTACCATATACTAGAGACTTATAAGGGTACACCAGTAGCCAATCTGGGATGTACCTAAGTACTCACCATATCCAATTTAATGAAGAAAGCACAGAGACTGGGGTCCTGATTAGCAGGATCCCGGTCAGAGCAGTCAGAACAATCATAACACCAGGCAAAAAGTGGGGGTAACCATAAAAGCAGATCCTACTTTCCTACACTGGTTAAGGTGTAAAAGAAGCCATAAAAAGATACCACAAGATGGTGAAGTGACATACAATCACATCAATGCAGCCTTGAACGTCAAGTTCAATCCAGTGCTAAAAGTAGGCTTCAAAAAATACATCTTCAGTCAAGAACACCAGAGAGTAGGTGAAAAACCATCGATGAATTTGTTGAGAGACTGGATCTCTTTATAAAGCATTGTAAGTATAATGAATGTAATGATGAGGCAGCGACATGCCTCAGAGTTACAGATAGATGTCTGTAAGATTCTTTTCAACCAATCAATCAATCAATCATGCCATTTGTATAGCGCACTACTCACCCGGGAGGGTCTCAAGGCGCTTGGGGGGAGGGGTATGCTACTGCTCGAACAGCCAGGTCTTGAGTTGTTTCCTGAAGGCGAGATGGTCCTTGGTCAGCCGAAGGTGGATGGGGAGGGAGTTCCAAGTCTTGGCAGCCAGGTAAGAGAAGGATCTTCGGATGCGTGGTACGGCTGCGAGGGCGAGGCTGGTGGACCGTAGCTGGCGGGTGGGCGTGTAGAAGGTCAGGCGGTCGTTGAGGTACTTGGGGCCCAGGTCGTGGAGAGACTTGTGTGCGTGGGTGAGGAGCCGTAACGTGATCCTCTTGTCGACGGGGAGCCAGTGCAGGTTCCTCAGGTGGCTGGAGATGTGGCTGCGTCGGGGGACATCCAGGATGAGTCGGGCGGAGGCGTTCTGGATGCACTGGAGTCTTTTCTGTAGCTTGGCTGTGGTTCCGGCGTAGAGGGCGTTTCCGTAGTTCAGTCGGCTGGTGACAAGTGCCTGGGTGACAGTCTTCCTGGTCTCGGTCGGGATCCAGCGGAAGATCTTGCGAAGCATACGCAGGGTGTTGAAGCACGATGAGGAGACGGCGTTGACTTGTCTGGTCATCGAGAGGGAGGGGTCCAGGATGAAGCCCAGGTTGCGTGCGTGGTCGGTTGGCTTGGGTGCGGTGCCCAGGGCTGGGGCCACCAGGAGTCGTCCCAGGCGGAGGGCGAAGATCCCAGGATGAGGACTTCCGTCTTGTCCGAGTTCAGTTTCAGGCGGCTGTCCTTCATCCACTCGGCGACGTCTTTCATCCCTTCGTGTAGGCAGGTTCTGGCGGTGTCGGGGTCTCTGGTGAGGGAGAGGATCAGCTGGGTGTCGTCGGCGTAAGAGATGATGTTGAGGTTGTGCTGGCGTGCGATGGCTGCAAGAGGTTTCATGTAGATGTTGAAGAGGGTGGGGCTGAGTGAAGATCCTTGCGGGACGCCGCAGATGACTTCGGTGGCCTCGGAGCGAAACGGGGGGAGGCGGACTCTTTGTGTTCTTCCGGTGAGGAACGAGATGATCCACTCCAGTGCCTTCTCTTGGATACCGATGTTGCTGATGCGCTGGACTAGGGTGCGGTGGCAGACCGTGTCGAACGCAGCGGAGAGGTCCAGGAGGATGAGGGCCCCTGTTTCCCCCTTGTCGAGCAGGGTCCGGATGTCGTCGGTGGCTGCGATGAGGGCGGTCTCGGTGCTGTGGTTGGCTCTGAAGCCGGACTGCGAGGGGTCGAGGGATCCGTTCGTCTCGAGGAAGGCGGTCAGCTGTCTGTTGACGATCTTCTCGATGACTTTAGCAGGAAAAGGGAGGAGCGAGATGGGGCGGAAGTTTTTGAGATCGGTGGGGTCCGCTGTAGGTTTCTTCAGGAGGGCGCTGATCTCGGCGTGCTTCCAGCTCTCCAGGAAGGTGGCGGTGTTGAAGGAGGCGTTGATGATGTTCCGGAGTTGGGGTACGATGGTGGAGTCGGCCTTGTTGAAGACGTGGTGTGGGCAGGGGTCGGTCGGTGATCCGGAGTGGATGGTGTTCATCGTGCGGGCTGTGTCTTCGGTGGTCACCGTGGTCCAGGTGCGAAGGGTGGCGGTGGGGGGCGTTGGTTCGACGGTTGGGTGCATGGGTGGGGCGCCGAAGCTGTTGTGGATGTCGGCGATCTTGCGGTGGAAGAACGAGGCGAGGGAGTCGCAGAGGTCTTGTGACGGAGTGATGTCGTTGGTGCCGGTGCTGGGGTTGGAGAACTCCTTGACGATAGTGAAGAGCTCTTTGCTGTCGTGGGCGTTGTTGTCCAGTCGTTCCTTCAGGGATTTCTTCTTGGTGGTGCGGATGAGCTGGTGGTGCTTGCGGGTAGCGTGTTTGAGGGCGGTCATGTTGTCGGTGGTCCGGTCGAGGAGCCAGGCTTTCTCGAGGGTGCGGCAGGTCTTCTTGGAGTCCTTGAGGTCGTCGGTGAACCAGGATGCCTTCTTGCTTCTGGGTCTGCTGGGAGGGTTCTTTAGTGGCGCGAGGTCGTCGGCGCAGGCGGTCAGCCACTGTGTGAAGTTGCGGGCTGCTTCGTTGGGGTCCGTTGTGTTGGCGGGTGGGCTCTGGGTTCAACGATGAATGCAGAAGGAAACTGTGAGTTTAAAGCAAGCCCTCACAGCTGCCTAAGCTAAAGAGCATGCTGATCGACAGGCGGCTGACAAGGAGACCGGAGGTGGCCAAGGTGCGTCCATCATGAGCATGATGAGTAAGCCAAAAAATAAAGCTGAGAGACGCAGAGTGATGTCTCCATGGAAATAAAAAATTTATTTCAGATGTGGATTGTTGTTTCCACATGACAGTAGATGTCCCGCCATTGAACAGATTTGCAACGGCTGTGGCAAAGCGACCCATTTTGTGACAGTTTGCAAGGCAAAGGGAAAAGTAAGTGTGTCACAGAGTGAAGACAAAATGGCTGGCCAAGCACTGCATTAACGACGTTCGATGCGCTCCCACAAGGCCAAGTGGTCACATTAACTGAGGTAAAATTGACAACAAACAATATCGATTGCCATCAAAATCAATGTTAAAGAGTTCATCCGTGTCGCTTTCAAGTGAAAATGACAATGATAATTTTGCAATGTAGATGTTTGCTTCAGTGAGGCATGCACATGTGGAACGGTAAACAGACAAAATATCGACTAAAAAATATCGAATAGACATAATATCGAGTCCAAAATATAGGCTGGACAAAATATCGAATGGACAGAATATAGACATCAAAAATATCGTTTTGAAGGTAAGTAATGTAATATCGAATTTTAAAATATAGATAGTGAAAATATCGAAGTACATAATATAGGTTAATTAAAATATCGATAATTTAATAATATCGAATTTTTTATAGTGTATTTTATGTGTTTAAAGTGTTTATTTATGTTATAATGTAATTTAATGAATGAATTTAATGTTATTTAAATTTTGCGTAATTTATTTCTGTAGCGGGTTGTGGGTTTATAGGGGAATAGGGTGGGAAGTAATTTAATTATAATTAATTAAATATGTAAATTTATTTATTGATATTTGTTTATAATTAATTGGCTTTCCCTACTGTTGCACTCTCTGCAGTGGGAATAGTAATTTTTACCCCTACGATATCCAACGCTTTCCCTACTGTTGCACTCTCTGGAGTGGGAATAGTAATTTTTACCCCTATGCTATCCAACGCTTTCCCTACTGTTGCACTCTCTGGAGTGGGAATAGTAATTTTTACCCCTATGCTATCCAACGCTTTCCCTACTATTGCACTCTCTGGAGTGGGAATAGTATTTTTTACCCCTACGCTATCCAACGCTTTCCCTACTGTTGCATTCTCTGGAGTGGGAATATTAATTTTTACCCCTACGCTATCCAACGCTTTCCGTACTGTTGCACTCTCTGGAGTGGGAATGGTATTTTTTACCCCTACGTTATCCAACCCTTTCCCTACTGTTGCGCTCTCTGGAGCGGGAATAGTCATTTTTACCCCTATGCTATCCAACGCTTTCCCTACTGTTGCACTCTCTGGAGTGCGAATAGGAATTTTAACTCTACGCTATCTAATGCCTTACCTACTGTTGCACTTTCTGGAGTGGGAATAGTAATTTTTACCCCTACGCTATCCAACGCTTTCCCTACAGTTGCACTCTTTAGAGTGGGAATAGTAATTTATACCCCTACGCTATCCAACGCTTTCCCTACTGTTGCACTCTCTGGAGTGGGAATAGTAATTTTTACCCCTACGCTATTCAACGCTTTCCCTACTGTTGCACTCTCTGGAGTGGGAATAGTAATTTTTACCCCTACGCTATCCAACCCTTTCTCTACTGTTGCACTCTCTGGAGTTGGAATAGTAATTTTTACCCCTATGCTATCCAATGCTTTCCCTACTGTTGCACTCTCTGGAGTGGGAATAGTAATTTTTACCTCTACGCTATCCATCGCCTTACCTACTGTTGCACTCTCTGGAGTGGGAATAGTAATTTTTACACTTCCGCTATCCTACGGTAATAATATTGGATATTTTTTAATTATATTATGTTACTATATATATGTGTTTTAACAAATATGATTGTAAAATTATTTTTTGTTTAACTTTCATTAATTATTTAATTATTATAAGGTAATTTAAGTATTTTTAAGTATATTTTAGTAATTAATTTTTAATATTAATTTAATTTAACATTGTTTTTAATAAAGTCGATATTTTTATAAACTATATTTTTGTAAACGATATTTTTTACTCTATATTTTTGTACTTACCTGTTTGTAGATACAAAGTCGATATTCTGTCTGTCGATATTTTGTCGCCGATATTTTTGCTAGTCGATATTCTGTCCCTCGATATTATGTCAGTGATCCATGTGGAACTAGTCGAATGTGAGAAAAAACAAAGACAAAAGAAAGGTTGATATGAAAAAGCACCAAAGACATACAAACATTGTCTGAAGATTACCCTGAAGATAAATGGGTATTAAATACCTTTTAATATTAATAGCGGTGCGTCAATAAACATTATGCCTGAGGAGAAATATCATGAATTGTCTCCCTTACCACAACTTACGCAATTGAAAACTAAGATATATACAGGGGTTGCATTGACACCATTAAAAAGTCATGATTCATTTGTGGCTACAATGAAACACAGGAAAACAGTGATGCAAGTGTCTATTCATGTAGTTCAAGGTACAGCTTCAAGTGCCTGCCTGCTCAGTTTTAACACCGCTGCTGATGTGAGACTGATATCAGTGAACTACAATAAGGATGCTCATCCTAAAATAGTAAGGTCCATATAAATGAATAGGTTCGTCTTGTTGACCATACACACAGACAAATTGCATTTCACTTGCAAGAAGCTGTTGAAGAAGCACCCAATTCATCGTTCAGACACAATATCATTAAACACTCCACTGGTCCAAAGCCATTGTTTTCTCCCATAGTAGAAATACCTAAAAGAGACAGTGAAGGAGCTGTACGCATTTGCGTCGAAATGCATCAGGCCAACAAGGCAATGGAGAGAGAACAATATCCCGGTCCGCATATTGCTGCTATAATAACTCAATTGAATGAGGCAAAGTTTTTCTCTTGACTCTACTTAAACAAAGGATATCACCAGTTGGAACCTGAAGAGAACTGCAGGTACATTACAACCTTCCCTACACACATTGGTCTGTTTCGCTATAAGCGACTGTGTTTTGATGTATTCTCCACTGCAGAACTTTTCCAAGACATCATTCGATGTATCATATAGCCTGTTGCAAATGCCTTCCACTATAGTGGTGACATATTAGTCTTTGGAGCTACTCAGAAGGAGCATGCCAAAGCTCTCATGCAAGCATGCCATTTGCTAAATGATGCTGGTTTGATGTTGAATGCTGACAAATGTGAATTGCATAAGAAAAGCTCAAAATTCTTTGGCCATATCTTTTCTTATGGGGGAATGGCAGCTGATCCAACTAAAATGCAAGCGCTATCTATTGCCAGTCCCCCACGGGATATTTATATGTTACATTCATTCCTTGTAATTGCCAGTTTCTGTTCAAGATGCATACAAGCCTTAGCTGCGGTCAGTGCACCGTTATGAGAACTGACTAAACAGACTGTTGTGTTTCAGTGGTCAAGTGAGTGCGAGGAAAGTTTCTTGACAACCCAGGAAGCCATTGAGTATGCCACTGAAATGGCCTACTTTGATCCCAACCTTCATATAGAGGTTATAGTTAATTTTAACCCTGTTGGGTTAGGCTCAATCCTTGCACATCACAATGGACAGTCAAATACCCTAAGGCATATTGTGGCTTAGGCCAGTAAAAACTTGTCACAAATTGAACGTGATTATTCACAACCTAAGAAAGAAAGGTTGGCTGTGGTATAGGCTTTTGAATATTCCCATGTGTTCTTATAGGGAAAGCCCTTCACAGTACTGACCGCTCATCAAGCACTATTGACTATATTTGGCAATCCAAAAGCCAGGATGCCTCCTCGTATTGAACGTTGGCGTTTAAGATTACAAGAAACCAACTACACAATCGTTCTCCATCCAGGTGAAGGATCAAATTCCTGCTGATTATTTTTCAAGAGTGCCATTACAATGCCCTGGTACCCCATTTAAGACAGCTGAAGCCAACATCAATTTCATTGTAAAAGTGAGCACTCTGGCTGTCATGCCATTAGAACAAATTGTCACTGCCTTGAGCCAAGATAGTGACATGCTGAAATTGAAAGACATTATTATTCACCAATCTTGGAACCAGCACTCTCGACCGCTTACCAGTGACGGTGAGTACTTAAAGTGCAGAAATGTACTGTCAGGAAAGCCTCATCTTGCCAGATACATGAATTGTCATTCCAGAGAGCCTACATCAACAAGCAATTGAAGTAGCTCATGAGGGACACCGAGGATTAGTTGCTACAAAGAGAACTCTTCAAGACAGAGTCTGGTTTCCTCCAACCCCGGGCGGAGATCTCCGCTTCACCCGCGGAGTGCGCAGAGATTTGCCTTCTCCGCGTTCCATGGAGAAGGCAAATCTCCACACACTCTGCGGGTGGACCAGAGTTGGCCAACCCCTGTCTCCACCCCCACTATTACAAGTAAGTAAACATTAAGTAAAAATACATTTAAAACCAGTTAGCTATGTACTGGGGTGTCCCTGGGCTGCAGTCCTCATCTTCCTCGCCGTATGCGCAGTTTTTACCAGGATTACCCATACGACAAGGAAGAAGAGGACTGCAGCCCGCAGATGCCGCAGTACATAGGTAAGTGGTTTTACATGTATTTTTACTAAATGTTTACTTACTTGTAATAGTGGGGGGTGGAGGCAGGTGGTGTAGCGGAGCTCCACGGAGTTTGGTTGAGTTTCCGTGGACCTCCGCCTAGACCTGCTTCGCCCACTATGCCCAGCGTTAGTTTCCTCATCTCGATGAAAGGGTTGAAAGAGAGTTAATGGTCTATCATTTATGCAACTGTCTCTCTTCCCAGGTTACTCAGCATGCATTAAACATGTCAGAATTGCCTAACCACGCTAAAGAGAGAATTACTTTTTATTTCTTTGGTGCTCTTGAGAATGAACATCATCTAATGGTCATTGTTGATGGATTCTCCTGTTTTCCATTGGTAGATCTTTCATCCATCACTCTTGAAAGGGTTATTGAATGGTTAGAAGGCATCTTTGCGCATTGGGGTATCCTTGTGATCTTGAAATCTGAGAACAGCCCGCCCTTCAATAGTCGAGAGCTCAGAGGCTTTCTTTGCCATCTCAATGTAGAGCATCAGAACAGCCCCAGACCTATGGTCTTGTAGAATGTTTCATGAACAATCTAAAGAAAGATGTGCAGCAAGCTGTATTATAGAAGCTTGATCTCAAGGTTGTTTTGAATATCACTCTTCAAGCTTACCCATCAATCCCTCCCTCAACCACAGGGGAAACCCCGGCAACCGTAATGTTTGGGAGAGCCATGAGGACCAAATTACGTTAATGTACCAGCCTCAGATCAAAGACTGAAAAAGATATCATTTTCAAGAGAGGAGATCAAGTAGTAGTTCAACAGTCTATAAATCTGATGCTCCCTTTGAGGCTGAGCCGTTTACTTTTGCAACCACTAAAATGACACATGGTGACTATCTAACGTCCTGGGAGGCCCTTTACTAGAGATTCTTCTCACTTCAGACGTGACGCATCACTCACCAAATATCGATTTAACTTTAGAGATTGGGTCCAGACAGACAGTTGATGATTCTGCAACTGCTGTTGTTTCTACCTCACCTATACAGATCATTGACACTTCGACTGCAAGCTCCCGTTTTCTAATGACCTGATCAGGACGTGTGAACCAAGCGCCACGAGGCTTATTGAAGAGTTATAAGTGCATATGTATTTGTAATTATTTATCTATTTATGTATTAGTCTATTTATTTATTTATTGTAAAATGTTGTAACTGTTTATTTAACAAATGGGGGGCTGTAGTGTTGTGTAAATAAAATATGACTGAACTCTTTTGGTTCCTGATAGACTCTGTAGACCTGTGACGTAATTGCTGGAGGGTAATGAAGGGAATGCAGGTTTAGAACGCGGATTTCTTGCTTAGATGCAGAAGAATAAAGGCATGCATGTCTCTGTGTGTGGCATAGTTATTGGCAAGTGCCCAGGATGGGTAGGATGCTACAACAAGCAAAGTAGACACAGAAAGGAATCCTAAAAGCAAATTCTTGATGTGGCATTTACTATTTTAGCAAATGCGCACCTGAGGTCCCGGTAAATGGGTTGAATTAATTGGCAAATTAATTCCGCACTATTCTCTTGTTTCCATAATGATTATAGGACTGTGAAATTATGAAAAGTGATCGCTGGACGTTAACGAGAGTGTTCTGAGTTACAAATATAAAAAGAGTTAAAAAAGCAAAGGATTACCTTTGCTGTAAACTAAAATGCACCTGCATGGGTGACTAACGACATACATAAGAACAAAATATTGCAGTTGTTTTGCACCAATTCACAAACTAAAATTTGACTTCATGCCAGTCTTATAAATAGAACAGGTACAAAAATGAAATGAGGAGGGAATACAGCAGATGAGGCTTGATGGATGGAGGAAAATCTAGGCCACAGCAGTGCCTCTGGGGTAAAAATATTAAATTAATTTGGCATCTAAAAATATGCATTTGAAATTGAAGCATTGCATGAATCTAGGATACCAGCATCTGCCACAACACAAAAGTGAATCTGTACCATACATTTAAGAGATAATAAAGCAAGTGTAAATCTTATTTTAGAAATGGCGAAGAACATTTCTCTGCCCGGTGTGGTCTAATGCATAATCAGGTGAGCACTTATATATACTGACCAGATGAAGCATGCTGGATATTTCTCAAAGGCGCAGAATGAACAATTGATAAATATGCTAGCTAAAACATATCCAGCGATCATGATAACTTTAAAAAAAAAAAGAATGCAAAACTTACAAATGTCAATGTGAAGTAAGCATTACCTAAATGTAACTTCCAAATAGCTGGGAATTGTGTGTGGGTTCATAAAACAATATCTTATTGCACATTGCTACAAAACTGTCTTAGTAATATAACCATATAAAAGACAAATTGATCAATAATACACAATAGAACATGACAAGCCGGGCTACAAGACGATACCATCAGACAGCCCCTACTCTCAAGGGGTATGGTAGGCTATTGTACAAAATTGCCATTTGTGGAGCACACAATCTGTTACTGGCATGGCCTATTGGAATTAGGGAACATTCATGTGTGTCTTCATAGCACCGAACGGGGTCAGGAAACGCTCTGCTCTGCATCTTACATTCGCCTACATCTCTGGTTTTATAGCGGCTTCAGGTTCAATGAGGTGTGGGGGCGTGATTTTGGTACCGTACAGGCCTGTGGGAGAGCTTTAGACATTTAAGTTGGCGAATCGTGGGCCGGCGACATGCACTTTGCTTGACAATTAGAACGAATCTCTGCCTGATGTGGCAGTCTATGTGGGGGTTTGTGTATGGTGTACATTAGTGGTTTGGAGTATTATCATAGCCCTTCATAGAGTATGGCAGTGCTTCATTGGATGTATGTGATATGATGTGTGAAATGTGTACTGTTGAGTGTGTGTATGTGCGCCCCCGCATGTGTTACTTTATGACAGTGTGTTGTGGAAAAGTCAGCCCATAACGCACCTGATGCCCAGGCTGCTGGCGCAGGACGCCTCTTAGTTCCCATCTTGAACAATTACCAAATAAAGAGACGGGCGCTGGAAGCAGGAAAACAAGGACAGAGTTTTATTTCTCATGAGGAGAGCCTGTCATTTCGGACACTCGCATAGTGTCTTCAGGAGGTGCTCTCTCTTGGTGCCCTCCACCACAAGTTTCTCTGAGGCTTCGTCTTTTATACACATGTTTATGATGCACAAACATTCCTTATTGCAATAAAGACGCTTTGAAGTAGGAAAAGGCATGCTTGGAATCCCAGCTTCAGGCCTATTCCCATACCAGTCGCTCAGATGTCATCCTCCCCTCCTGAATGTAACAAGAGATTGTGATCTCTCAGCCGGACATTCCTACAGGACACGAGGGCAGGAGGGGATGATCAGATCAAAGGTTGGGCAGGCGATAAGATCGGGGACTTCGGCTGGTGTATCACGGTTTTGTTATGCTGGGCAGGAAAAGGGGGGGGGTGTACATCCACGAGGCTTGGTCTTAGGACTTGGGACCGGGTCGAAAGGCCAAGTGCAGTTGGGGGGGGGCTCGTCAGCTGAGGGGAAGGGTGTTCTTGGGAGGAAATGGGGGGTGTGGGTCAAGCAGGAGGGTTACTTCTAGGGCAGGGTCACGCAGAGGGAGAGGGTTTTATGGCCGATGCATGAGCAGTGCGCGCGGGGAGGGGTGCCGGGAACAAACGGGCAGAGAGGCCATGGTGCCTAAAATGGCTGTCGTGTACGTGTGTGCATGGGTCTATGCTGGCGGGATAACCCAGTCAGTGTTTAGCGATATCCGTTCTGCCTACAACAAGGGGTACAGTGAACACAAATGAACGCCGCTTATGTGCATATACATTGCCATTTTCAACAGTCGCCGCTTTTTTACATAAGCTAGTTCATTTCTATACAGTCGATACGATTGGCGGAATGCGGTACATATGATTTTACATTTGTTGGGTTATTCATACAAGTCTAGAGATCGGCATAATACTTAGTCGGGGGTCAATCAAGAAAAAGGTTCCGACACATTATAGAATCAGGTTCCGACTTTCTCTCCGGTGACATCAACATACAGTAAAAAGTGCTCTGATACCTTCGGGTCTTGTCAGTGCTATAAGAGACTTTTGGAAAACTAAATACATGAGTGACCGATGAAACATTTTTGAAAGCAACACAAAAATGGTTGAGGGAGGAATTCAGTTCGATACAAGCAATTAGTCAAGGGGTGGGTCGAAAGTTCAGGAAGGGGGGTCTTCGTCACAATGTCTTTTTAACAGAGTCCGTCTTCTTTCGTTGGCGCTGTTGAGCACCGGCGGTGGAGCTATAGGTCCAGCTCGGATTCATCCTTACGCGTTGCAGGGTGCGATCAGTCCTCTGCTGTTAGATCACAGTCCTGTTTCCTAACTGATCTTCTTAGGGGTGCCTCATGCTGGGCACCTGCGTGTCTTTCTTCTTCCGTGGCAAAACCTTATTCTATCTAAATGCTGCTCTTCTTTTCTGAGTCAAAAGTTATGCGAAAAGGGTGATGTTGTTGAATAATCGAGGGAAGAGAGGGCGGAGTGGGATCAGATCTTTGAACACACCAAGGGACCAAAGGAGCAAAGGACGACAAGCAGGCAGGCCCATCAGTCGGGCTCAAAAAGGACGGGGACTTCAGGCACGAGTGGGTCAGCAAATCGAGGGCTTCAAGGCAGCCCTTCATTCCTTTATCTGCCGAGTTTGAGAGTGGTGCCTCGTCCCGCGTCTCGTTGCTCTGCGACTCCACCTTTGGTTGCCGTCACACGTGCTTCATGATCTGTGGCCAGGCTGTGCGTCACATCCAGCTCCTCTCCTCCGGTGATTGTATCTTTGAATGGGTACAAAACAAGTTTTAGAAAAACTGGCAGGAGAAGACATTTATACATCTCAATTCCGTCCCCAATCCTAAGTAGGTGGGGGATAGGTTCATCGGTCACAGTCAGAAGTCATCACTTATGGAGTATGTAGGAGGGCATTTCCACTGAATTCGTAAGCCTATTTGGCGTTCATTCATGACGTACGTGGAGAGAAATCGGACTCCTATCGACAGTATATTATATCAAACTCGAAATCGAGTCCTTAGGTAGTGACTCGACCCTTTTTTTTAACCCAAGTACTGACAATCTTACATTTCCCTTCGGGGTCGACTAACTCTTGCAAGCAGGGGGGTTATCATCATGAGAGGGGGGCAGAGGTTAAACATGCTTTTCTTGGGGAGCGACGGTTAATCAAGGTCATCAATTACGCTTCGGGGATAGCTGGTATGGAGCTGGGGTCAATCGGGAGAAGCGAGGACGCTTTGGACAGGGAGCTGGGGTCAATCGAGGGAAGCGAGGACGCTTTGGACAGGGAGCTGGGGTCAATCGGGAGAAGCGAGGACGCTTTGGACATCCGCACTTAAGTGCAGAGGGGTGAGGCAATCTGGGCATTGGGGATTGCATTTCTAACGAACTGAAAAACAGACAACCATTGACGTTATAGTCCCCCTATAAAAGGCCAGATTAGGGGACATCAGTCGTCTTACCTGTCCTTTCTTTCATTACCAACTCGGGTTCTATGGTTTTGCAGAAAGGAGAGGTAGTAATATGGCAAGTTACAATCGTTTTAGTTCCTGTCAATTTTGCCGAACACCTTTGTGTTCGAAGAGACCCAATTAGGTTTGTGCCGGTGGGGCACAACGTTACCACACAAGGGAGGAGGGAACAGGGGGACCCTCAGAGAGAGAGAGAGAGAGAGAGAGAGAGAGAGAGAGAGAGAGAGAGAGAGAGAGAGAGTCGTCCGCACTCTAAACGAACCATTCGGTACACGTATGACATGGAGAGAGAGAGAGAGAGAGAGAGAGAGAGAGAGAGAGAGAGAGAGAGAGAGAGAGAGAGAGAGAGAGAGAAAGAGAAACGTGTACAATAATGGGCCATTCAGTGCGCACACAACACAGAACAGCAGGGGTCAAGTAATACGGAAACACAGGCAGAGGGACGACGTAGATCCATACATTACGTACACACAAACTCAGGCGGGGGAGACAGTACATGTATTATTTACAAAAATCCAAGACAAAACATAGAACAGTTATTGGCCAAAATGATCTCTTCCTGTATGCTGCGCATCCTTAGCATCCTAAGCTCTTTTTACCTTTTTCTTCTCTTTTATCGTCGGCTGCCTTCACTGGTGGCTTTGGTTGCATACACTTATATGCCTTTGGCAATTGGTCAAGAACTAACCTGGTCGGGCTAATGTGTTTCCAGGCTGAGGCAACAGTGGGTGTCAGTTGTGAGAACAATGGGGCAGCTTTGAGTTTCATGTCTATGAGGGTGCGAAAAGGAGGTAGTAGATTTTAAACACTGGCAACATTCCTAGTCCTCCAAGCGGAGGGTACTTGGGTAAACCTCACCTCGGAATATTCCTTAAACTTTCCCTATTTAGTTAAACATAGGAATTTATTCATTAGTGCACGTCATTCTTGGTTGTATTATTCGGGGTGCCAAGCGAAGTCATATTTTGTAGTTTCCGCTTCAGGCTGTCCTCCCAAGCGCTAAGTTCAGGGAGAGAAACAGTCATTGTTTGCTCGTCGTGTGTAGGTACCATAATCGAACCCCTTTCTCCCATCTCTTTGTCCGCTAGATCACCATTTTCCTTTTCGTACTTTAATCGACGTTCCGATGTGACCTGCAGAAAGAGGGAAAAAGAAGGGGGGCGGGGGCAGCATTTTAAAAACACATCAGCGCGCATAAACTCGAAAAGGCTTTTACTTACTTCATACTCGGGCTATCTCCACTGGACGCAGTCCCTGCCAACTTGGCGTTTAAGCCCAGGTGGACCATTTAGTGTGGGAGAGATGATTATCGGAAGCCTGTGGATAGCATAGGTCGCCCAAGTGTGGTATTACGGATCGTGCGCAGGGGGGGGGGGTCAGAACAAAGGGCAGTCGGTGCAACGTGGGGGCGAGCTCGTGCTCTCCTTTGAGGAAAAGTGATAACCTACAGTGGTACGGGGTCGTTTGTCGTTCGTACCAGGGGGGGGGGTCAGGTGGCACTCCTTCGGGGTGACTTAGGGGCATTTTTAAAACAACTTTCCTGACACAGGTAGCATATAAAGTATAGGCTAAATACCAGGATCTTTAGCAGTTGCTTTAGGCTTGTACAAAAATGAAAAACACATACAAAAAAAACCTGGACCATTCATATTTGCAATATTTCTGCGTACTATACTTTTTAACCCTTAACTAGTCGAGCTGAGCCATTTCACCTGTAATCTAGTTATATCGGAAATAGTGGTCATTTATTCGAAACTTACCAATTTACGCGTGACAACTACGTTTGCTTTTTCCAAAAATCTTTAATAAAAATGTCGGTGCATAAATACGGGCCTACAACCCCGTGGGCCGGCCAGAACTGTACATGTGGGGATACTTATTAGTGGAAAACCTAATGGAGTCGGTGGTCGTTGATTTCATAATAAAAAGTGCGACAGGTGCAATAAAATCATATCGAAACTTCAGTGTGAGCGAGTATCATAAGTGTTGAAATTCGAACTTTCAATAATCATGATGTGCCAAAACTTAACAACAATTCATTGTCCGAATGTTCAATCAGTACCCATCTCACTTCAATTCATTGTCCGAACACATAATCAGTACCCATCCCATATCAATTCATTGTGTTTAAAAACTGCATACATATCTCATGACACCAAGGCTGAGCAATCGGGGTGCAACAAGGAATTGAAAGTTTCATTTGTACCAGCGCCATTTTGGGAGCAGCCAGGCAGATCTAGGCATAGTCAAAATCTCCACCAACTCGTGGTTGGCCTAGAGGCTCTTTCGGCAGTCCAAAAGTTCCGTTAAAGGGCAACAGAAAGGATCGGCGGTATGAACCATCAGTCAAAAAGGGGGAGGGAGGCAACAATTTTTTCTACCGGGTCATACTGGGTTTTCACCGGAACTGATCCGAACTGTAGTCTGCAGGATTTTAGTCATTCAAACTGAGGCTGGCGTCAGCATGGGAGCGCCGACGTCTCGCGGCTACATTTTCATCGTTCCGCGGGTAATCATGGCAGTCATTCCCCATCGGGGGTGTCTGCGGGGGTCGGGGGCCCCCGTGGCTTTTATAGAATCTTCAAAGTCGAGGAGAACACTTCTGATTGTGGGACTCATTTCTTAATCAACAAGCAACCGGGCCATCTCTTCACGCCGGGCCCGCTCCTGCAGGGTCGACCGCCATTTTACGAGTGGACGAACCCTCGTCGGGTGAGTGGAGCGTTGGGGGTGCCGCTGGGGGCCTCCACCTGGGGAGGTGGGAGAGGCTCGTTCGCGCCGCCTCTCCCTCCCAGCACACCCCACGCCGTTTTTCTCGGCGCTAATATTCATGATGGCCTGACCAGGCGATGAGAGGGGGGGGTCGGAGGCATAGGCAAGACATCCCCCCCCCGGTGGCTTCACGGCCGAACGGGGAGCTTCTACCAAGCCGTGGCTGGACCAGGAGATGCGAGGGGGGGGTCGGTGGCATGAGCAAGACATCCCCCCCGTGTTGTCGCAGCCATTATTGAAGAAAGAAGAGGGGACGCCCGGATCCCGTCGGCCTCGGCTCCTCTTCTGGCCCACTTTATGCGACGACCTCCCCGACCGACGGCTGGCAGCAGGACCCGCCCTACACGTGCCGAAGATCTCGTCTTCCGGATGGGCGTAGCCGCGGACCTGTTGCACTTCGGGAGTTTCCAGAATGGGGGTAGGTATCTGCTGACTTGTATCTATCTCATGTTACCGTTATTGGGGCGTGGCAGGCGGTGGGACAGACATGTTTGGAGCAGTGAGGGGTGGCGAAGCCTGGTTGCCTCGTGGCCGTTGCGATGTCAAGCTTGGCTTCTCTCACCATTTTCATGTTTCTTATTACGGGCTTATTTCTAACTTTTTTTATTTCTAGCGAAATCATGTGTTTTATCGTGAGCTATTTCTAACGTTTTCCTATTTGTTGCGAAATCAAAAACTCATCAGTGGCCTACTGATTTTGCTTTCTTATTTCTTTCTTCCCTTTTTTTCCTAGTGTGTTTCATGCTAAAGTTTCTGTTAACAGGATACGGTGATTACTTCGTTATTGTTGCATATGTCCTTTTTATTAGGGGTGCCCTCTGGTCGAGCCAGATGACCTACCTCTAATAAATGGTCCGGGTGGAACTAGTTTACCAATCAGTGGGGAGTAGATAGGCCCGAGAGATTACAACGGGGGACAAAGGTCCGCATTACCTACCCTTCACTACTTGCAAAGATTAGACAGAATATTTCTTTTCTACGTTATTTGCAAACAGAGAATACCTCAAAAGAACTATTCCTTGAACAATAAATGTCCAGACAATCAATCAATCAGTGGGGAGAAAAACAGGCATGACGGATTACAACGGGGACAAAAATCTGCATTACCTATCCTTCACTATCTGCAAAGGGGGCAGAAAGATTTCTATTCTTCCCTGTTTGTAGACAGGGAATATCTCAAAGAGCAATAATTGATAAAAAAAAAAAATCGATAACAAACAATCAGTGGGGAGAAAGATAGGCATGACGGATTACAATGGGGGACAAACGTCTGCATTACCTATCCTTCAATATTTGCAAAGAGAGAGGAACGTTCCTATTCATCGCTGTTTGCAAATAGAGAATGTCTGAAAGAGAACCAATACTTCAAGTACAATCAATCAATCAATCAGATGGATAAAGCCATCCTACCAATCGGACGTAAAGACGTCCTACTTAACCTTACCCGGACCGGACCGTGTGGGCAATTCTTCGCCTTCCCTTTTCCAGCGCCCAATCGTTCTCTTTCTCCATGTTTTTACCGCAGCATTCCTGTGGGATTCCAGTCAGGACAGTAGGTCACTTGAGAGAGGTCCGTTCGGAATCGGTGAAGTTCATTCAATCAGCAGCCGGACGAGGGCCCTCTCAAGGCAGGTATACTCCAATCGTTTAGATGTTCACCCCATCGTCTGGACCTCTCTTACCGGACCTTATGTCGCTGATGGACCCCGCGTTGGGACGCCAATTGTGGAAAAGTCAGCCCATAACGCACCTGATGCCCAGGCTGCTGGCGCAGGACGCCTCTTAGTTCCCATCTTGAACAATTACCAAATAAAGAGACGGGCGCTGGTAGCAGGAAAACAAGAACAGAGTTTTATTTCTCATGAGGAGAGCCTGTCATTTCGGACACTCGCATAGTGTCTTCAGGAGGTGCTCTCTCTTGGTGCCCTCCACCACAAGTTTCTCTGAGGCTTCGTCTTTTGTACACATGTTTATGATGCACAAACATTCCTTATTGCAATAAAGACGCTTTGAAGTAGGAAAAGGCATGCTTGGAATCCCAGCTTCAGGCCATTCCCATACCAGTCGCTCAGATGTCATCCTCCCCTCCTGAATGTAACAAGAGATTGTGATCTCTCAGCCGGACATTCCTACAGGACACGAGGGCAAGAGGGGATGATCAGATCAAAGGTTGGGCAGGCGATAAGATCGGGGACTTCGGCTGGTGTATCATGGTTTTGTTATGCTGGGCAGGAAAAGGGGGGGTGTACATCCACGAGGCTTGGTCTTAGGACTTGGGACCGGGTCGAAAGGCCAAGTGCAGTTGGGGGGGGGGGCTCGTCAGCTGAGGGGAAGGGTGTTCTTGGGAGGAAATGGGGGTGTGGGTCAAGCAGGAGGGTTACTTCTAGGGCAGGGTCACGCAGAGGGAGAGGATTTTATGGCCGATGCATGAGCAGTGCGCGCGGGGAGGGGTGCCGGGAACAAACGGGCAGAGAGGCCATGGTGCCTAAAATGGCTGTCGTGTACGTGTGTGCATGGGTCTATGCTGGCGGGATAACCCAGTCAGTGTTTAGCGATATCCGTTCTGCCTACAACAAGGGGTACAGTGAACACTTGACTTCAGGGTTGACATCTACGAGCCTTTTAATTTCGAAAAGAATGGCTAAGGAAGGTCCTTATTTGAATGTTGGGAATTCACTATCAAATATTGCAAGTCTCACTAGCTGCACCTCCCAGGTAAGTCCTCAGATACTGTTGTTAATTTAACAGACACAAGCAGTATGTATTTGCTATGGTAAACAAATGCAGTGTTCAAAAAGAAATGTTACGCGTCCAGCCAACACACGTTCCATGCTTCGGCCCTTTCCGGGGGTTTCAAAATTATGAAAGGGAGAGTGGCTCTTGAAGCCTGTTCGTGCCAGAGCTCCTAGAGGCCTTTAGGGACATCTAGAGACAATATTAAGAAAACAGACATAGCAGCATCAGACACTTCGATAGTAAACATTTTCCCAGAGAGAAAGGGAGAAAAATGTAAACAAAATCATCTACATGCTCCATATCAGCTTTCATGTGTTTGATTCAAGCCGTTCCATTGGCCCTTGAAGGTAAAAGCTGATTTTTAGACCCAGCTAGAAGGGCACCCCTGTTCCCTAAAGCCTACTCTTGGTATCCTAATGTTGAAAGTGTTACCATCACCATCACAGTGGAACTGATAATTCTGGTAATATTGCACAGATATAGGAGCAGGCAAATAGCACCTGACAAGGTCCTCACCAAACAAGGTCCAGCCGTTCACCAGAATAGGCGTCCGGATGTGGACAAGGATACCTACTCCACAGAATATGATCCCACAGAGCCCACTGCCCCTCGACTGCCCAATGCACACTGTCAACTCGATGGGTTTAACATAAGCAATTTACTAAGCAAGGTGTCTCACTTCCGCTCAACAAACTTCAGCCTTTAACTTCTGTCCTTTTCCTAACATGCCTGTTGTAAGATTATTTACGGTGGATCCCACTAGGGAGGTACGTCTGGAGCATCTCAAGGTAAATGTATGGAAATAGAATACACATCTTGAAGAGGCGCCAGGACCAGTACAATTCTGAGAGTAGAGTACAAGTCAACTGCTACGATTTAAGAGATACATCTCCTAATTTCATCCAAAAGAAATCTATGTGAATATGCCTATACGTGCTTTTGTCTGAAGGTTTGTACTTTAAGTTAGAATTATTTCATGGGGTGTTGTATAGCAGCCACGGTAAGAGTTCATTTCTGTTTTAGTCATTGCAAGCTTAGTATTTACTAAGCAGTGGTTACTAAGGTTGCTATTCTAAAAGTATTTTATGTTCTTCTTTGTAACAATGGTGGCTAAAGTACTAAACATGCTTTCTTTTCATTTAGATCATCACTACAAAAGTGCAGTAACCGAGCTGGAAAGGAATATGTTATGTACAACGGGTCCTTTTAGATGAAAATGAAGATTGTGTTGGAAACTTGTATCCATGTAGGCAGTCATTACAATCCCAAGGTGAAACTTTACTTTGAAACTGTTGGCATTGTAAAGGCAAATATATATCTAATATCGATTATAATATCTTCAGACAAGATAGACTGGACGGGAGGGGCGGGGGTGTGGCACTTGTGGTGAATAAGTCTGCCACTTGTACCATCATTCCCATGGATACCATTTCAGGATCTGAAGCCCTTGCTTTTTCTATAGGCCTGTCGCCGCATCAATCCCTCAAGGGGCTCTTAGTGTATAGGCCCCCTGGACAGGCAGGCTCTTTCTTCGATGAGCTTCAGTCGGCCATCTCGGCGCTAGCTTTGAGAGCGGAGCACTGCATCCTGGCTGGGGATTTTAATTTCCATATGGATGAATGTCTGGACCCTAATACGATCAAGCTGATGGAGATCACGGCTCCCCTTGGCCTTACCCCTTACCTTTTTGGACCAACGCATGTAAGGGGGTCATACCTTAGACCAGGTTTTCTCCACGTCCATCATTGAGGTCGTGTCACTTCTGCCGGTGCTTTGGTCTGACCATAGCCTGGCGAAATTTCATGTACTAGGTACCAATAAGCCATCTACTACCGCTCCCAGACAGCTGGGGCGAGCCCCCAGGGCCTTTCATCGGGTGACTCCAGCAATGCTGGTCCAGGCATCTCGCGATCATCCCTGCCCTTTCTCGGGAGACCTGGAGAGGGATTTAGAGGCCCTGCAGGGGTGGCTCACGGACAGGCTGAACGATCTGGCCCCCGTGATGGCCCCCCGACTAACATCGAAACGGGTTTCTGCCCCCTGGTTCACTGAAGCACTGTCGGCCTCTCGTAGGCAGTGCAAGGTGGCGGAAAGGGCCTGGCGCTCTCAGTATGACCCAGCGGCCAGGCTTGCCTATAGGACTGCGGTCAAGGCCTACCATCGTGACATCCTTCTGGAGAAAAAGGGTTACTTTGCGAGAAGGATAGAGGCGGCCTCTAATTCCTGCAAGGAGATCTTCACAATTGTCAGGGAATTCACAGCCGCACGAATTAATTCAACTCAGGCCGCTCCATCGGACTCTTGGGTCTCGGCTCTCGCTGATTTTTTCACCATCAAGATCAAACTGATTCAGGACTCTTTTCCTCTGAGGGTACTTGAAGTTCCTCGGAGCCTTGAAGACGGGTCTGGTTCACGGTCTTTCTCGGGCTCAGTTTTGGCAGCTTTTCCACCTATTTCGATTCCTTCATCGCTGGCACTTATGGCTAATCTTAAGTCTGGGTCGCCTCTTGACCCATGTCCGGCCAAATTCCTTGCGAAAATGGCAGATGCTATAAACCCGCTGGCAAACCCGCTCTTGAATCTTTCCTTGAGTCGGGGGGTGGTCCCGTAGGCTTGGAAACAGGCGATGGTCATTCCCCTTCTTAAGAAGCCTGGTCTTGACCCGGAGGCCTTGGCCAATCTCTCTCCTCCCGGCACTGGTGAAGATCCTGGAGAAGCATGTTCATATTGTGCTTTCCAATTTCCTGGAATCTCACAATCTCCTGTACCCCACCCAATCTGGCTTCCGCCCCAATTTAAGCACCGAGACGGCGCTTCTGGAGGTGTCTGAGGCCATTAAAGAGGTGCGGGATTCGGGAGGCAAAGCCATGCTCGTCATGCTGGACTTGTCTGTGGCCTTTGATAACGTCCCCCATGAGGGTCTCCTCATCAGACTCCATGAGATCGGTCTGAGGGGGACGGTGCTTAGCTGGTTTAGATCATTTCTGGCTGGCCGCCGACAAACGGTCTGGGCCCCACCCAGCTCTGCCGTGATGCCGCCTTTGGGGGTCGGAGTTCCGCAGGGCTCTGTGTTGAGCCCGACGCTTTTCAACATCTTTATGACCCCTCTTGCGGCACTGGCGGAGTCTTATGGGGCCCAGATCGTATCCTATGCTGACGATACTCAGCTCCTCTTTACGTGCAGGAAAGGAGAAGAGTTTGATGGAGACAGTATCCGTGAGTGCCTTGGGGCTGTCTTCAAATGGTTCCAGCTGAACAGCCTCAAATGCAACTCAGATAAATCTGAGGTACTCTTCTTCGGCTGCCCTCACGATTCAGACTGGCAGGAATGGTGGCCGGTCAACATGTTCCCTCCAGCACACTCGTCCCAGTTAGCTAAGAATCTGGGAATTAAGATGGATAATGGCCTGGCGTTAAGATCTCAGCTTCTTGGTCTCACGGGAACTTGTTTTGGCCTGCTTAGGATGCTGCGTAAGTTTCTTCCTTTGTTATCAGTAGATCATAGGAAGTTGACGGTGCAGGCCCTAATTGGCTCAAGATTGGACTATTCCAACGTCCTGTATCTTGGCCTGCCGGACTACCTTCTGCAACGGCTCCAGGTGGTCCAGAACTCGGCCGCGCGGGCCATTTTTGGCCTATATAGACGTGCCAGAGTTTCGGGACTCCTGCAGTCGCTCCATTGGCTGCCTGTTCGGAAACGGATAATGTTCAAGGCCTTGACCTTAGCCCATAAGGCTCTCCATGCCGTGGGGGCAAAATATCTCCAGAAGAGGCTTGCCTTTTACCACCCGACCCGATCCTTGAGGTCTGAATCCCTGTTCCTTGCGGTGGTCCCTCGAGTAAAAAGGGCCCGAATCGGGGGCCACTCTTTTGGGCTGTTGGCACCACAGATGTGGAACACGCTGCCTTTGGCACTTCGCAGCACCTCTAATTTGTTGATTTTTAGGAAGGGCCTTAAAACCTGGCTTTTTGCCCAGTAGTCTGTTTCTGTTCCCTGTTTCACTTTGCTCCAATGTGTTGTGTTACTCTGTGATTGGTTTCAATAAAAGCGCCGGGACACTCTATGGAGTAGCCGTGCGCTATAAAAGACAAAAAATAACATAACATAACATAACATATCAGAAAGGTAGAATAAAAATCAGTCTATGGATCATCAAGTTGCACACAACAGCATTGTTGTGAATAACCCAGACTCGAATGGGGCCCTCAAAAATTCACTAAGTGTTGCACCAGCTGTCAGAGCAACCTGTAATTTGTGGACATGGTCAATGCTTACATAAACATCTGTAGTCACTTGTTCGATGCGACCTGCAAAGCCAAAGATGATTACAAGGTGTCCTCATACCAGATGATGCTGCAGATGGTTGAGTAAAATCGTTTGTTTTCATTTTTATTTTCTGAATAATGTGGAGTATAAAATATCAGTAGCATATGTAAAATACTAGAAAAACAGTCATCGCCAATCATACTTTTTTGTTGTTGTTTGGTGGAGGATACATCTTTTCATTTGTTCGTTTTTTGTACAACCATTTTTTGTTTTTCGTATACTTTCTTCAGTCTAAACTAATTATTGCGATTAAACAATGACAACAAAGTGTTGTATGAACTCGAGTAAAGAGTATATTTCATCCACACAGTGCAATATTTTTGTGGGTCTGGATGGATCTGTAAATGGAGAAGCAAGTGACACTGAATAATGAAAGCAAGGAACCGAAAGATGGCCCTGCTATAATTGCTAATGAATGGTATAAAAAAAAGATAACTAAAACTTCAATTTTATTAAGGATTCAGATGCCTGTAGTATGCTTAAACGTCCTGTGCGTTACAGCAGCCACAAAACAAATCACTAACCACAAACTGTCTTACCCTCAACATGAGGAAGAAAGAAAACGACCTACAAAATGTGTGAAAGGATAACTAATCTCTGGCATAAAGTTCCACCAATTGCCTCCCTGGTCTCCATTTTGGCTATTTCTTTGTGTCAAAGCCTCTAGTGGCACACACATTCTGTCTTCTCAAAGCTGTGCAGCCATTTCTTGCTTCTCTTCAGCAAGATTGAACCTCCTTTGATAATATAGCGCAATGCTCATGAAAATCAACACTAGTGTCATTGCTAACCACACACATATGTAACATGCAAACTAACCAATAAAAACATAACATTAACTACAGGATGGTTCACTAATTCAAGCAAGCTTCACAATTCTTTCACCTGAGTGTGATAATCATTGCTTCTACATCCACAATAGAATTGAAACTTTCCTTCATGACAGCTAGTACACACTTTATAGTAGGGAAAGACTAGAGAGGGAATCTAAGAAATTAGCTGTGGCAAATGTTATACCCATTGAGAAAGCCACCCATCGTTTGCCTAGTTACCTCATCCTGCCTAAGCGTCATTGGGAGAGGGGACTTCTCTTTCGACTAAGGGCTGGCACTTTAAAATATTTGCTTTGTTTTCCCCCCGGATATAATGCAAACCTTGATTTTCTGCCCTTTCCGTGGGACGATCACGGGGGACAAACACTTTTACATTTTTTATTCTTTTGCAAGTTTTATACAAAGTATGCTCAATGGTTGTTAATATCGTTTTTAAAACTTTTTTTTACCTCTCCGCTTATTAGATGCGCTTAGTACCATACTTCAACTAGAAAATGAGGAGTTAGTTTTCGTGTTGGTACTTTTCTGAGAATAGCTGTTTGTGCTTGCAAATCGATGGGCAGCCTATGAAGGAAGTCTGTGTTGTGCTTTTCAATTTTTATGCATGTTCGCGTAATGCTATTGTAACTGTTCTTATTATGGATTTTAACTTACTCTATGTATTGTGCTTTTTTTATGGATATGGTGCAGTCCAAATAACATTTTTTAACTGAACTGTAACTGACAGCTAGTAATTTCTTTTTATTCTATGTCAGCACAAGGGGCAATAATTACACATTTTTACAGCTTACTCATTACCACCGGAGCCACATCCACTATTCGTGTGAAGTAAATCTGGTTACAAGTAGAATCCACCAACCAATAGACTGACAACCTAACATCTACAAGTTTGCTACCAATACTGAAAGCTTTGGATGCCAAGTCTCCACGTACTAAAAGGGGTCCTAACCTTGTCATATCCCAATCTGCCTCATGCATGTTCCATTTCACCCAGCATTCTAACATGGGGAAAGAAACCATTCTTAAAACACATGAAAAGGTGAACTGCACTCTTGTTGTATTTCTATCTAGGACCCTAATTCGATATTCCCGATTTATGCCCTTATATGGCTATAACAAACGATATCCTTATAAAGGCATAAGAATCATATCCATATTTAGTAATAGCCCATGCAGTTCAAATACGGCAAGGCGACTCCCCTAGACTCCTAGAAAGTACAACGCGTTCTTTAAACAAACCAAGCCTCCAGCAGCCCGGGAAATCCCCCTGCTTTTGTTTTGATTTGAACAAGAACTCCTGGAGTCCAGAAAGAACTGTTAGTTCTTAGTGACGTCTTATGTCCAACCTTACGTCAAACTCGGCACCTTTCAGGTATAAATATACCAACGCTGCCTTAAGCAAACACACGGTGGTTTGGAGCAGAGCGGCTACCTACTTGCCCGAGAGCCCAGCTGATGCGAGAGCCCACGGACGCCGCCCCTCCCTTTTGATGCACTGAGAAAGACGCTGTCTTTTTCTCCAGCCGAGAAAATCCAGCTCCGGTGTTTCCAGCCGCCCTTGCGGGTTGCTGGGATATCGAGTCCTGAGAGAGAGATACCAGACCTCCTGCATTCTATTACCCAGGTACGGAGCTGACTAAACCCTTAGAGAGAATTCTTGATTCAGATTCTTGGCAAAACCAACGTAACTTAAACTGCTACTTACTTACTGCTTCCCACGTCTTAGGCTTAGGTCAGGTACACCGGGGTAGGCGTAGATTAGAAGCACCAGTTGAGGACGATAGTCAATGTTTTTATGTATGTATATATTT
The DNA here is from genome assembly GCF_964261635.1 of Lissotriton helveticus. Classification (NCBI taxonomy): domain Eukaryota; kingdom Metazoa; phylum Chordata; class Amphibia; order Caudata; family Salamandridae; genus Lissotriton; species Lissotriton helveticus. The sequence goes on from NC_136057.1 coordinate 675,705,600, forward strand.
TATCCATTTTAAAGTATCATATGGCTAAGAAACCATATCAATGCTTTTACAGTATTATTTCATAATACTCCTTTTACTGTACGCACTTTACTTTATAATAAGTATTGCAATTGTGGCAATTAATTTCTCTTGCATGAGAAAGAAGACTGCTCAATAAATAACACCTTTTATTGAAAACGCCCGTCTCTCTATTTCTCTGCACTCTGGTGAAACTAAGTACGCACGATTGACTGAGTGAAATAATTGTCTATTGTTTTCAGACGACTCTAGAGATACACTCTTTATTCTGAGGGAGCAAAGTTGTCATGTTTATGGTTGTCAGAAGCTAATCCCTTCTTGTCTATCCAGGGAAGTTAAACTCCTCCTTGTTTATTCGAGAAAGTTTCTAGTGACCTCTGAGCTAGCTGGCAAAACTAATTAAGTCTAATATAGTCAGTAGAGGCCTAGTCGACCTCAGTCCTACGTCTACACTGCTGTTTATATTATTCCAAGGCGCAGAGCCTATTGGGAATATAGGAACTACACTACATGGCGCCCAACGTTTGGTAAGGCGATAATCTAACGCAAGACACTAGAGTAACTCAGTCGTGCTTTTTCACACAGAACCCTTTTCCCGTAAAAACTCCAAAAGACGTCTGGAGTGGGTACAAGGTTAAAATCCGCCGGAACTTAGTAGGAAGAGATTCCTATGTATAGTTTTTGGTTTAGTCAACATTGAAGGATACAGTGTTCCAAAATATTGTGCACCTAATCTTTGTTTCCCTTGAAACTTGATCTGCAACAAAACTTTCTATCAGTAAAATGGTGGAAAGTGAAGACGAAAGGGAGACAGCTAGAATAGCAGCTCAACTCCTAGCGGATGACACAAGTCTCCAAGAAAATGACCCGAATGTTATACTCATTCCGGCAAATATAAGAAGAACTATAACTATTAAACTTATAGAAAATGGACTGACATCACGAGGTGGTACAGTCATGTTCGTGGAGAGGCCCATGAATATCGGCAGACAGAGGTATTCTATTCATGGATACACTTTCCAGCAGCAAACGCTGTAACAAAAGAATTCCACTATTACAAAATAGAGGAACCTCCGGATGAATACATTCCTTTCGAGGAGGTTGAAATCCCACTAAATTACCAAGAGCACCTGCTCTGGTTTAAAGGCGCCCTAAAACATAAAAATCACATCACCAGGCTCGGTCCACTAGGTAGACCAGGAGCAACGTGGCCGGTTCTAGCCAGCTACACACCACATCCCGACATTGATAAAATGTCAGACCGAGAGCTCTTAGCTCAACTAAAACTGTTAATTAAAATACTCAGACAATTGGTCAAATATGTCATGAGGACTTCAACAGTCCAACCGGCAATAAAAATTCCAGAGACCACCCCTCACCAGGGGAACACAAATAAAATCACACCGCAAAATATACAATCAGCCATTGGCAAAGTACCTACAAAATGGGAACAATTTCCATTCTGGTTAGCACAAAAAATCACTCAAATAGAAGCAGTATTTCCTGATACTACACCCACTGAGAAACACAGAATTCTGACTATCTGTCTTCCAATGGGGATCGCACCACATGTGGAGGACTGTGACACTTGGGGCACAGTCTTTGCTTCGATTTACACAAAAACACATGGTGTTCCGTCCATGGCGGTTATACCAGACGTACTAGGACAGATTCAAAATGAATACGGTCCAGAACCTGCTTGAACTCTGGGTATGAAATTACTGAAAGACTTCAAGCAGGTCTCGGCTATATTATTAGCCAACATAAAAGGAGAAGCAGCATCTGTGGCGATCCGCCAGAGATTGAAAGAAACAGATATAGCAGAACAACCATTTGAACTTGCCAGAATCATAGAAAAATCCTATGAAGAACTAGGTAGAGATAGTTTGGGAGGGAAACCAGTAAAACCCAAACTACTTGAAAATCCTGAAAAAACATTTATTAAAAATAATCTAAATACTCCAAAAAAGAGTTGGGATGGAAATAAACAATCCACTCCCAAAGAAAAACGATTCCAGTCCATAGGAAGGTCTCCTCAATGGAGAAATCGATCTCCGGACCAAGGAAAAAAGTCTCCCCAGAGGGAGCCCTCTGAGAAAAGATACAACCTTAGAGATAGGGATAAATTGAGGAAACCTGATAGATTTCAAGATATTGATACACGTCCCTCTCGATCTTTTCAGACTTCCTCACAGAAATCGGAAAGAAGAGGATGGTCAAAACACAAGGAAAAGCACGTCAAGTCCAAAGACAAAGGACCTGCTCATCAAAGTAAAAAATTACAATTTCCAAGAAAGAAGGTAGCCAGTATTAAAATAATTAAACATGCCAAGGATACTGAGGACACAACTGAAAAACGGAGAGTGGGCCCAGACAATGCTAGACAGCGCAGCAGAAGTGACAATAGCTGGCAAGATCTTGATGAATCTTCTGGAGACAGTGGACACGAATGAATACATTCAAGTGGAAACTGCAGATACCAGAGTTAGCAAACCTCATAAAATATACGAAATAACATTACGTATAGAGGGGGACAAGACTAGGAAAGTAAGGGGTCTCTTTTGGGATAACCTTTCGAAAGGCTATGACATCCTGTTAGCTGAGAAAGACTGGCCACCAGAGTTTGTCAGGGAGTGCCCTCATGGCGAAGAAATGATTATGCCTGCCTTCTCAAATCATATTCCAACTCATAAAATATATACACTTGCAAGAAAATGGGCAGTGGCCCAAGCCCCTGCATTATATAAAAATCATGTAGGATGGGATGAGGACTCTCCTCACCATAAAATCCAGTTAAAGAATCAACCCACTGCACAAAGGCAGTACCCAGTTAAACAAGAAGCTAAAAAGGAAGTCAGGGAGATCTTAGATCAACTTGAATACCAGGGGGTGATTGAAACATGCACCTCACAAATGAACAATCCTTTGTTTCCTGTCTCCAAGCCAGACGATTCATATCGTCTAGTTTTGGACTACAGACACCTAAACTCCTGTTGCAAAACATTTGCAGTACAAAGCTCACAAAGTGCAGCACTAATGAATAACATTGTGCGCAAAAAATATAAAACGACATAAGATATCTCTAATGGATTCTTTTGCGAAACATTGCACCTGAAAGCAGGTATTTGACCGCTTTCTCAATAATGGGGTCGCAGTACACTTCTGTCGACTCCCACAGGGATTCAAGAATAGCCCAGCATTATTCTCAGCAAGAGTAACAGAGTTACTACAAATATATGATGATGAAGCATTATCCTATGTCGATGACATCTACCTAACAGATGATGACCTGGAGACTCACTTGAAAAGAATGAACACCAAAATACTTGGTTTCGCAGCTGAGGGTTACAAATTCAACTTTAAAAAGTCAAGAATTGCCCATCTAACTGTCCTGTTTTTAGGATATGAATTATCAAGTGAAGGCAAAAGCCTAGCAGACAACTTCTTAGAGAAGTGTGCTGTACTCCAAGCACCTAAAACGCTGAAGAACTTACAATCAATACTAGGTTTCCTGAATTTCGGAAGAACATACATTCTAAATTATGCGGAGAGGGTTAAACCTCTCTATGAATTAATAAAACCTGATTTCAAACCAATCCATTGGACTCAGAAACACACAGAAATTTTAAGATCATTGCAAACAGACATGTTAACTAAAACAAAATTGCAAACTCGCGAAAACATACGCAACCTTGTAATCCGAGTCATCCCAGGAAGATGCGGATTCACGTACCTAACCTCTAATGAGGGAGAAACGGTACCAATAGCTTACAAATCACATTTGTACACACAAGCTGAAATAAAATTCAGTTCTACTGAAAAAATTCTAATAGCGGTTCAAACTGCTGTAGCAAAAGAAAGAGCCCAAGCCCAAGGAAGAAGGATAACTGTTTTAACAGCAGAATCAGCCCTTGAGGCATTAACAAGCCCACGCAATTTGACTGCTGTCGCATTAGATCCAAAAAGGATACAATGGGAAAATTCTCTTGCTGCAGAAGACGTGAAGTACTATTTTGACCCGAAAATGGAAAAACTAGAAAATCTAGAATATGAAGAAGAATATCCTCTGCCAATCGAAATTCTGCCTCTCGAACAATACACATGTGTAATCTACATGGACAGATTTGCACAGCATTACGATGTAGAGGAAAAATCCTACAACGCAGCGTGCGCGATTGTTAAAGGTCGCTGGCGCTTTGGTAAATTCAGACCAATAGTGACAAAAACTGAATCACTAAGAAATTGTTCAGCTCAGCGAGCGGAAATAAGATCTTTAAAGATGGCGCTTGAAAATGCCAATCGCGAATTCCCCACACTAATAGTGTGCGATTCGCATTTGTGCGTCAGGTCTTACAATAATGACTTGCAGAACTGGATTCAAAACGATTACAAAGATGACACAGGTGCCACAATAAAGCATAAAAAGCTTTGGGAACAGGTAGTTATTTTGCCGAAAGAACTACAAAAGACTCACGTGATCCATACACTGAGTCATCAACGTGATGGCGTTCACCTTGCGGGGAATTCATTGGCTCACAGAGCCACAGCGGAAGCAGCTCAACCGGCTTCCATAGCCACAAAAAAGCGTTCTAAAAATTACATAGACGGAGAAACTATGCTAGCGGTAAAAGCCTCATTAAAAGGCGACTATGCAGCATTACCTCTGAACTATCCACTCAGTAATACATACATAATTGATGCAAACTCCGTTCCTTTTGCTCAAATCCCTGAAGTGGGGGATAGAGTAATTCCCACACATGGGATTGGGTCTAAGACACCAAGAAATCGTGAAATCTCTGAAAGAATTACAATCAGAATACTGGTGGCCGGGGATGAGCCTGCAACATTACAAATTTGCAATGGGCTGTCCAAACTGCAACAGAGATCGCAGTCGTGAACCGACCGGAGTATTGCCAGGACCCTTTTTCTAGAAAACATCAGGCTATCTATACGCAGAAATGCGTCCCCATGATATTTAAGACTAGATTCACTTAAAATGCAGACACCAGCGCTCGGCTGACGCCAGAACCGTTATAAAAGATTTGCGAGTCTTTTATCGGCACATACGCAATAGGCATGCTACATTCTGACCAGGGTCCTGCGTTTAGCTCTAGGGCTTACAAGGAGGCCATGGCCAGCATGGGCATTGCATTGCGGTACTCTTGTCCATTCCATCCTGAGGGAAATGCGGTAGTGGAAAGAAAAAACCAGGACATAAAGCAATCTATAACGGCGAGGGTATTAGGTTCTGGTGATGGGTGGGTCAAACATTTAACAAGTGTCCAAAGTAGTCTTAATAATCTGCCAAGAAATTCTCTGAAAGGTTTCACTCCGTACGAACTATTGTTCGGTACTAGAATGTATATTCAGGATCTTGATAGTCACACTTCAGTGGTAGAAGAAAAATGCTTTGATATCAAAGACCGTTTGGCTGTTTTACAGGACTTAAATGAAACAAGAAGAAACCTGAGTAACATAAAATTAAAGCAACAGCCAACAGCCACTGAAGAAAAACCACCTGTCCCAGCAAGACCTGTCTGGATTCCAAAAATTGGGGATCTGCTCAGAGAGAAGATCGCGGTGAAGAAGGAATTTGGGCCTTCCTACAGAAAAGCAGTACCTGTCTTAGCTGTCAGCGCAACAAGATCAGTAGTACTACCGCCCCTTGCTGGTAAAAAGGAGAACCAAGTTGTATCCATCGACCTGGTAAATCCACAATCATGTGGCCAATAATAGGTAGTAGGCCCAGTGTACTCCCTAGAAATAGCAGAATACCAAAATTTGCTACAATCCAAGAGGTTCAAATTGAGAGGCTAATCACATTTGATAAACCTGCAGTGAATAAAAAAGGACTATGCAACAAAGCCATGGAACTTGTGCCTCTTGAAACCCAAATTGCAACAGTTCGTCAAGAAACACCAGTCTACAACGATGTAGCCTCAGACTATGCTAGTGAAATGAAGAAAAATCCAAAAGCAAATGAAAATGGGGAAGCAATTCCAACAATTGACAGAACTGCATCTGGCTACTTCATCAATTTCGATGACTTTTTTGAAGATCCAAGCGAGCATGAAAAAACGCCAGCAACAAAAAATTTCAAAGACAAAGTGACTGAACTCTTTCATCAACTAAAAGAAACCTATCTGATTTCTCAATGGATTGAATTTTGAATTGTGTTAGGTGTACTTTTCCTCCTGCTTTGGCTCATCATGGTTCTATGTTTGGGAAAATTCATAGATGGAACATATAGTACAATGGACACAGCAAGTCAGAACATCAACTTGGTCCTAAAACCTCACAAGTCAACTCACATCGAGAAAAGAGAACTGTCATCGGTGAACATCACAGCCAATCCAATACCCGGTGGGGTAGCATGGGACAAAACGGCTTATGAAATTTATGGCCCGATTGAGCTCTTGAAATATCCACACCAGTTTAAGGTTTCATTAAGTGACTTTGTAAAACCAAGAACTTTCTCTGATGATTGGGACTTTGAAAATATTAACAATATGATGTCAGATTTAGTAATGTCAGCAAAATTTACAGAACATGATTATTTACAGGGTTCATCCAATTATGAAGAAATGTATTGCTATAATCATTTTGGTCATCACTATTTGCATAAATCTGCTCAACCTAGAAATGTTTTAAATTATAACCAATGGGAACATTGTGCAATACCGCCTAAAAGCAGCTCGAAAACATTTTATGAGAAATTCCCATACTTCTCAGGTTTTAACACAAGTGATGCAGAAACGTTTTATTTTAAAATGTTAAATAAGACAGGAATGAAAACAATGTTGACAAATACTAAATTGATTTATTTTGAAACATTTTATGAAAAAATGACTACATTTGGTTTTGAATTTTGGAAAAACAACATTGAAACAAAAACCATCTGGGGTACAAAAGAATGGCAGGTCCAAGGTTTAGAAGCATTATTTAGAGCCTGCATGATCCCAGAACAATTAATATTCTTGAATGACACTGTGACGAGGGGGACCCGGACTCGGGTCCTCCAGGCTTACCTGTTCATATGTCCCCTCTTTTTGAACAGCATACCGACACCTGGAAAACCACGGACGTCGACGTCTACAACCCCTTGCAGTACACGGAGGACCACTGTTTCTTTAATTGGGCGGAGCCTGACCTGGGACCCTCCCTCCTATCACCGGTAAAACCCTGCCCTGAAATCACACAGGTGTGTGTTACACCCGGAGGCGGCGGAGGAGAAGAGTGGAGACAAGAGGACGGAGCGGAGTGGAGAGCGGAACGTGGAGCGAGAGCGGACGAGCGGAGGAAGGACGAGGAGAGCGAGGAGGAGCGGAGGAAGGACGAGGAGAGTGAGGAGGAGCGGAGGAAGGACGAGGAGAGCAAGGACGAGCGGAGGACAAAGGAGACAGAAGGCGAGGACCGAGGAGTCGAGAACACCGGAGGAGGACCGAGAGAAGAGCGAGACTGCAGCGACAAGCCAGGAGGCCAACGGGAAGGCGCATTGCCCAGCCACGCTTCCCGGGAAGTGTGGCTAGAACAGGTATGGTCACGCTTCGCGGGTTGGGCGGGACGTAAGCGGGTCAAACCCCCCTGACTAGCCTCTGGACATCCAGTGCATGAAACCCCCCCCCTTTACACCTCACAAGTATCGGGGTAGTTAGCAGGCACGTGTGACTCCTCACTCCCTTCCCTAATCAAGAGAACACCGGTCTCCAGACTAACACTGGTTTCTCTTTCTTTTCTGTTATGGTATGCCGGCCCTCGCTTGACAACGGCGGAAGCTCGGACTACACCTCCCAGACGACAGTGGGAGAATAGACGGCGGGGAGCCATAAAAGAAGCAACGGAGGATGCTGAAAACCACCTCCCGTACTACCGAGTGCCTGTACAGAAGAGGCGGCTTTACAAAATAATAAAACCTGCGTTACCCAAAACTCCGTTGTCAGTGGATTTGTTTGACACCAAACCTGAAACCCCACAGACACCATTCAACTGACTTGCCTGATTTCATACTGGGACCACGCAAACAGCATCAAAAACGTTTCATGTACGCCGGTATATACGCTGCTTACAACGAGGCTTGGAAAGTAACACAAATTGAAACAGCTGAAAAAATACGAGAAATTGATCGTATAAATTTGGAAAAATCACTTTCTGTAGTGGACAATGGGTTAACGACTCTGTCCTCCAGAATTTATTCACTGGACAGCATTGTATCATCTGCTATTGATATAATAGAGCAGGACTTACTGATGTTACAGCATGGTCAGTCCCAATTACGTTCTATTGTACAGCTAGGCTGGACGTTGCAAAATCTGCGTTCAGGCTACGTGCCATGGCGTTTAATCAACACAACGTCATTATTTTCTATCTTTAACCTTACTGATAAACAAATCAGTTTGGCACAAAAAGGAGCAGACTATACGATTATGAGCAATGAAAAACTTGAGAGATTACCATTGACAATGTCAGGAAGACCTGTCATTGAATGGATAATACACGGAATAATCACAATTCCGATAACAACTTTCCAGTTTAAATATTGCCAGGAGTATATACCAACAGGCCTGTATGAAAGGTTGGGTAAAGGATACATCAAGTCAACATGGAAATTACCTTATACACACAAATGTTATAGTGAAAAGAAAAAAGAGGTTTTTCTTAGTGGTAATAATTGTAAAAAATCACTAAGTGGTACACTCCTGTGTCAAGGTATTAACTTACATGGAGCCTGCGAAGGGTCTTCAAATAACCTTTCATGTCACCTGCACGGCACTCCTACAACTCAGATAGAGCCACTTTTCAGACAGCTTTCCAACGGCAGTTACGTTCTAATAAATGACCACAGCTGTTGCGGCATGGTGCCAGGAAAAGCCTATCTCGTGAGCGTTAGTTCCATGGTCACTTGCTGTATGCAAGTATTGTATCCAAACAGCACTCCAGACATGGAGGCGGTAATATGGCCTTATTTGAATATCTCTTCTATTCGAATTGATACTTTAAGCAGAATGAAGTCTATTCTTTTACAGACAACTGTGCCTTTGACCTCGTCCAAAGAGACGTATGATCTGCAAGTTGCAAGGACAGCAGCAGAGATACATTCCCTAATATCAACAAATTGCCCCGTGCATTTCGTAGAAATGTTAAGCCAAATCTTAAACATGTCAGATACCAGTGGCATCGCACATGTATTTAAGACAGTTTTTTCGGGACTGTTAACACCCTTTGAAACAGTTCTAGGCATCTTTCCTAATTTTGTCCATTCTGTCTTTGGCGGCCTACCTCTACTTTTGGGACTCGTGGCAGGAATTTTATTTTTGATCCTTCTGCTCCGATATGGCAAGCCAAGCCGCAGACAAAACTCCAGCAATGATGGAAGAAACGATCCTAGCTATAGCTATACGCTATCAGGACTGCATCACTAAAGTCCTCGGATTAGCCCGGCTAAGAGATCTGAATATGACCTGGTTTCTTTCATTCAGACCAATCTGGCAAAATTGCATCTTACCTGTGCTTCGATGTATGCTATGCGTAGAAGAATGCGTGTTGGACGTCTGTCTTACACTACCATCAGCAGTACCAATGGATACAGATACCTTGCTAGGTCCTGTAACGGCTCAAGCATCGTGTTGTCCCCAGCGGCTACCTATTCTGATGACGGCATTCATTGAGACTTCACCACTATGAGTATGTGGCAGTGGAGTACGAGATGAGAGCAACATCACGCAGGTACAACCTTCTGTGAGCATTGCTGATCCTGACATCGATGATAGCAATCATTCTCACACATGCACTGTTTCGGCATTTTCAAACTTAGTTGAACTTTCACCTGATGTTGTAGACCAATTTTTTGGAGTCTGTCTGAGATGATGTTCTCCCCTGAACAACGGGAATAACTTATTAAACAAACGAGCACAAAGCGTTCCCTGAACTCTGAATTCGGCCTTCAGCTTCAGAAGCTACTGAAAACATTTGGAACTGTTTTTCCCCTGAAAGCGAAATCATTTTTTCTCACTTCCAAAATATTTACCTTTTTTTTGGGCACAAAGTACTCTGCTTAAAGTAGAACTATTCTTAGAGAACAGAGCTTCTATTTTTAGGAACTCTAGAGACAATATTTTACCTTAGCCTCTAGCACATGTACAGCATTTTGTATAAATATGTGATGGAATGGTCTCGACCTTCTTTTCTGTATTCAGAGCCATTTCATGTGTAAATTTCGCAATTCATTCGGCTGATATATATATGCACCTTAACTAAATGAAACCACTGCTTGAAAAGCGTACAGTACCAATACTCATTTTCGTGTATTCACCATATACCATTTCAAATGCGATTTATGTATTTTGGGGTGGGTTGGAAAACACACATGCATCATTATATGTATACTATTGCTTAGTTTTAGTAATGATGGACATTAGATCGTGGGTGTTGTATTTCTATCTAGGTCCCTAATTCGATATTCCCGATTTATGCCCTTATATGGCTATAACAAACAATATGCTTATAAAGGCATAAGAATCATATCCATATTTAGTAATAGCCCATGCAGTTCAAATACGGCAAGGCTACTCCCCTAGACTCCTAGAAAGTACAACGCGTTCTTTAAACAAACCAAGCCTCCAGCAGCCCGGGAAATCCCCCTGCTTTTGTTTTGATTTGAACAAGAACTCCTGGAGTCCAGAAAGAACTGTTAGTTCTTAGTGACGTCTTATGTCCAACCTTACGTCAAACCCGGCACCTTTCAGGTATAAATATACCAACGCTGCCTTAAGCAAACACACGGTGGTTTGGAGCAGAGCGGCTACCTACTTGCCGAGAGCCCAGCTGATGCGAGAGCCCATGGACGCCGCCCCTCCCTTTTGACGCACTGAGAAAGACGCTGTCTTTTTCTCCAGCCGAGAAAATCCAGCTCCGGTGTTTCCAGCCGCCCTTGCAGGTTGCTGGGATATCGAGTCCTGAGAGAGAGATACCAGACCTCCTGCATTCTATTACCCAGGTACGGAGCTGACTAAACCCTTAGAGAGAATTCTTGATTCAGATTCTTGGCAAAACCAACTTAACTTAAACTGCTACTTACTTACTGCTTCCCACGTATTAGGCTTAGGTCAGGTACACCGGGGTAGGCGTAGATTAGAAGCACCAGTTGAGGACGTTAGTCAATGTTTTTATGTATGTATATATTTTATCCATTTTAAAGTATCATATGGCTAAGACACCATATCAATGCTTTTACAGTATTATTTCATAATACTCCTTTTACTGTACGCACTTTACTTTATAATAAGTATTGCAATTGTGGCAATTCATTTCTCTTTCATGAGAAAGAAGACTGCTCAATAAATAACACCTTTTATTGAAAACGCCCGTCTCTCTATTTCTCTGCACTCTGGTGAAACTAAGTACGCACGATTGACTGAGTGAAATAATTGTCTATTGTTTTCACACGACTCTAGAGATACACTCTTTATTCTGAGGGAGCAAAGTTGTCATGTTTATGGTTGTCAGAAGCTAATCCCTTCTTGTCTATCCAGGGAAGTTAAACTCCTCCTTGTTTATTCGAGAAAGTTTCTAGTGACCTCTGAGCTAGCTGGCAAAACTAATTAAGTCTAATATAGTCAGTAGAGATCTAGTCGACCTCAGTCCTACGTCTACACTGCTGTTCATATTATTCCGATGAGCAGAGCCTATTGGGACTATAGGAACTACACTACACTCTGGGCTAAACTCTCTCATTAGAAAATATCTATATATGCTATTAGTAATGTGACATCCCACAATCTAAAGTTCGCCAAAACTCTTGGATAAGACATTGATCCAGTACAGGATTTTGTCCTGTTAACAATGATAAATGTTACCACATCTGGGGTGAATATCCTGCCTGACAAATCCAATATTACAACATATGAGACTCTCCTGCAAAAGGCACAGTAAAATAACCAGTTCGGCTGATAATTCCTTCAAATGTAAAACCTTATTAGGAGCCCAAACGAGGAACAGGTGCACATTCTTGTTAACATTCAACAGTGTGGTATATCTTGAAATTCTATCCTCCCCATAATTATCCATACCACCAAAGTGTGCCCTCTTGCACCATGGGTGAAGCTGCCTCAAGGATGCCTTAGAATTTTCTTTAAACTGAGGCTGTAAGATCAAAGAACCTTACAATTATACCACGAAGACTTGAAACCAGACTTCACAGCTCCAAAACAATATTATCAAGATCAAACTTCCAGTCTGTGATGTACTTGACATAGCAGAAGTTCCAATCCATTATAAGACAAACCCCCCCCACCCCCCCACAAGTATAATCTAATCCACTTTCACTACTATATACTGGTCAAGATAGAAATGCCACATATTGTTGGCAAGCTCTGGAAGACATCTAAATTTCATATCGTCCTGGCAATTTATATGTATCTCACCACTGATAAATTGTGAATCCTCAGTAAAATGCACCATTTCACCTCTACAGTGATTTTACGGCAAAGGTACTTGCCAATAGCTGCAGACTCCTTAGGTGGAGGTTCCATTCTCATAATGGCCACATTGAGGCAGTAGACACATTGCCACCATCGGATCCCCTGCTCTGTTGACTGGTGTCTGCATCCATGATGAATCTGGCATTGAACTAAAAATTGGCCTTCCATTCCAGCTGGCCATGTGCTCAGATTATCAGTTGTTCTCTATTCTGCCCTCCAAAGAAAGAGCTATCATGTATGTAAGTCAATCCCTTGCAAAAGGGAAGTATATTTAGCCTCTAAAAGACTCTGTAGTGTAGAAGAACTGGAATGATCTTCTAGGCAGACAGAGGAAATAAACACACTAGTTTTGCAAGCGAATAAGGAGAACCGTTTTTTACTCTCAGTACCTTCCTGAGTTCTTTTTTATATTAAAGATCCAACGGGCACCTGCAAGGTCACTGAGACCCAACCTGTCATGGATCCCTGGAATTCTGTTGCTGTCCTGGGTGACACATCCATGCCCGACCTGAGCATGAAAGAGAAGAAGCCACTTTTGCAGGTACCCTATGTTCTCTGGTATTTTGGTTGTAGAAGTGGCCGGTCAAACAACCCCTTTTTACAAAGGGCCACTCCAAGAGCTCTAAGCTGTTTGTGCACTGAAATTAGCACTTTTGCCAGCACCATAAGAGAGTTTTCAAGCATTGTCAGGTCTGTTATAAATAAGACCACAAGAAGCCAACTCTGTTCTTTGGGTGTTCCCTCTTAGGTGGCGAATTTATCTAACCTAGGGTGCACCCTGAGGAGCAGTGATTGGTACCTCTACTGACAGGGTATAATTCCTCAACATCCATGTTGCTCTTTGAGTTCAGTTGGAAATAACTTCTCGAACCTGCGTCCTTGCCATCTTCTGCAATGTTTAACACCTTAGTCAGGAAGCCCCCTTTATCCCATAGCTTGTCCTAGCATGCTTTACAGTACTTTCCTATCACCTTCGTAGGGTCTTTTGAAAACTTGCCCAAAAAGGTTGGGCATCTTGGTGTCAATGTTAGGTGCCAGAACAATCTTGCTCTCTAAAGAAGTTAAAGGGCATTCTGTTCTCAGTCTATTACTGAACTCTGTATATTGTGGCTTGCACAGTCATGCCTACACATATACAGTGTTTTCTCAGAAGGTGCCGATGCTGATAAGCAAGGATGGTAGATTTAATCAGAGATAATTATACGCACACATTCTACGTTTTTCTATCCTCTGCTCTAACTGGTGCTGTGTCATCTTGGCCTGCCTCTCAATAGTGTTTATTTTTATTAGTAAAATAATCTAGACACAAATTAAATTCCTTCTTGAATACCTCCTTCAAATCCACAATGTTGCCATCATCTGCTATACAAGACTTAGAGTAAGAAGGCTCCTCATTACGGGGAGATGTTCTTGTGCAAAAAGCTTGACATAACAGCTAGATTGGAGAGCCTCCCAGCTAGAGGGAAAGAGTAGAGCTTTTTTACATGTAAAATACAGGTTTTCTTCAGCTTCTCAAAGACCTTAGAGTATCCAGGGGTCCCTTTTGCCCATCGTCCTTCCACTGACTTCCCCCCTTTACCAAAGGTTTCAGAATTTCTGCTTCCCTTCAAATAGGGGGGAATGGGGATTTAATCTGGGATTTTTTTGTTTGTTCTAGGGCTTAAGCACCACAGATACAATGGGTTGCACTGGAGAGTCTGTTGCCTCATAGAGGCCTTTGCTCATGGCATGTAGCCTTTGCTCTTATTTTTATTTTTATTTTTTTTGCTGCTCTTAGTATATACAGAACCTGCTGCCCTTAAACAAACTAAGTAGCCAAGTGGGGCCAGATCACTAGCTAAGTTCCCTAGCCAGACAGCGTATACCAATAGCAAGGATGGAGGTGCCTTGCCTCTGCCACCATGTGAACAAACTGGATTAAATCTAGTCTCATGCAGGGATGAGGTAGGATCATGGTCAAACCTATGAAACAAATTGTGAGGCCCTACTCATCTTATGCCTCCTGAAACCATGGTGGAGCATGATCACGTTCACTCACACAGACAAAGTACTGATGGGATCTTTCCCCACAACACCCACTACCTTGTGTCAAGCTCCCAGCATATACAAGTGAAAACCTCTGCTTGGCTTCCCTCTGTAGGACTAGGTCTGCAATATCCAGAGCTCACAAAGCAAGAAAAAACATTCAAGGATCCACAAAGAAAGCATGAAATACTTATTCTTTCCGCTCCATGAAGTAGTCGTAGACTATTCTTGTGATATGTAGGTTGCAGCAGTGTCGTAACCTGTCAGAGAATAATGAGGTCACCAAAGTGTCATGAACTGATGGCAGGACCTGCTTAAGCATACAATTATCTACCTGACCCCAAAATGGCCATTGGATGGGGATAAACGTCATTGTGGCTGAAACCTGCATAGTGCAATATCCAATTTCATACATTGAAGTCTATGATGCAATAGTTGAATTAAATGCACATTACCCTCCACTGGGCAGCAGTCCATTTAAACCATACCCATGCAGCAGTGGTTCTTGAACTATTAGGACCACAGGTGCAGCCTCATTCAAATATTGATGACATAGTGATCTTACCGCCGTGGCTCTTGTGGCTGCTTCCGTCTTTGTCAGGTGGGGCCTTTCTAGGCCAGGTTCATACTGGACTCTGTAACAGTAGGTGTAGCCTCTGGGCTAATCTGAATCTTGGGAAGTTCTTCGGGCTGGTCAAGGTTCTAACCTTGATACTGACAGAGCTTTCTAACTCTGACACCAGACACTCAGTGCTTGTTATTTGCAGAAGTCTTGATGCAGTTCATGACCAGAATCATTCAGGGAGACTGCAGGATGCCTTCCATACGCAGGTCGCTCCTGGCTTTGTTCCCTTGCAGTCTCTTACTATTTCTGTCCATTGCCCACAATTTCAGTCTCTCTCATCCTGCAGAGGCAGGACATTGCATTCTCTCTTAACAGGCAGACAGGTAGGCTTCTAGGCAGATTATTCTCACCTCTTCCAGCAAAACATGCATAGTCAGGTGATGTCCACTCACTTCTGGGATAATAGTTATCATAGAGGCACTAGCCCTGGTCACACAGTAATCCGCTCACTATTCAGCTGAGCACTCCCTTCCTTGACACACACTATAGAGCCCAACGCGAGTGGATAAATCTGAGAACTTTTACATCGACCTAATGAGAAAAGAATCCTTCCCTCACCCACCAGTGGTACTCCTTGGTAACATAATTTCTCATACCATCCTGTGGGAGCATTGGGTGCTCTGCAGCAAGTGTGGCGATGTACGCACCACTCCTCCGGGGAAGCACCGCTGGGAGGACGTCCTGAATTGGGAACAGGACCTGCTCAACCTGTTAGGCATCAAAGTTGAAGGACTCGGTGGGTAATATTTCAGTTTTCCACCAGCATGATCACAGGTAAGTTAAGGTATGTGATTTTATATATATATATATATATATATATATATATATATATATATATAGAGAGAGAGAGAGAGAGAGAGAGAGAGAGAGAGAGAGAGATAATATATATATAGAGAGAGAGAGATGTATGTATTGTATATATTATATTATTAATTTTTTGTGTATTTATAAAAAATAAATATATTTTACATTATTCCTACCTTGCCTCCTTCTGGGTGTTTCTATTGCATTTTTGTTTGAACTTTGGCAGAGTCCCGAGTCCCAAGATGGATGCCACCACTTCCTGGTTGAAGTGGTGGCAGACAACCAGATCTCATAATGAGATCTGTCAGATCCACTGAGCCTCTGGGTTCCTAAATATAAATAAATATTTTTTCTTTCATAATTACAAAACTACTGAACAGATTTACAGCAAATTACAAAATGAGGTCTTTCTGAACCACGATCTACATTTCTGTCAAATCTGGTGTAATTTCGTTCAGCAGTTCAGGCTGTAGTGGTGTCTAAAAATCCTATGGGAAATTGCTAAGGGAAAAGACTTTTTGAGACCCCCCCTTTTTCTCAGCCCCTGCGTGAAGTATCACCCCAAATCTTTTCAGATAGCAAATAAAGTTGGTGGCAAACTAGTTTTGAAAATGTCTTCAAGCGGCGCCAAAATTATTAGCAAAACAAAAAACGCATTTCCTATGAAAACTAGGTTCTAACTATAACTACCGCCTTGTGATTGCCAGTAGGTAATATATATATAATTATATATATACATATATATATATATATATATATATTATTATTTTTTTATATATATATATACTAGCAGCCCGTCCCAACGTTGACCGGATATAAAATAGAATGTGTGTAATGTGTGTATTTGGCAAGGGCAATTTATTTTAAAATCTCGCGGTAGACAACATTTTTTGTTTCATTAGAATCGGGACAGAGAAGGCCCAGCTGCAGCCCTGGTTGATGTTAGCAGGGCGTGTAATTGGTGTAGTCATCCGCCGCCTGAGCCCGGCTACAGCCTTGGTTGATGTTAGCAGGCACGTGTAATGTCATTGAATGAGAGAGTTATCAGCCGCGGGTAAATCCGTTTAATGAGAGAGTTGAGTGACAGCGAGTAGGAGAGGCTGCAATAATTGTCCCCGCAGACACGCTCATTTGCGTGTTCCCCCGCTTGAGGCCAAGATGCAGCCCTGTTTGATGTTAGCAGGCGCGTGTTTTTCCCCGCTTGAGGCCCAGCTGCAGCCCTGGTTGATGTTATCAGGTGCGTGTAATTAGTGTACTGATCCGCCGCCTGAGCCTGGCTAGAGCCCTGGTTGATGGTAGCAGGCGCGTGTAATTTCGTTGAATGAGAGAGTTCAGTAACAGCGCGCAGGAGAGGCTGCAGTAACATTACTTACCACGCCGCCAGCTGAACGCATTTGTCACGCCCCCAGCACACGGCCACAGCAGACGATCTTCTGATTAATGTACGACCCACATGGCATGAAGGGCGGAACGTAGCACACGCCCCCAGCGTGCCCCTTGATGCGGCACAATTGCGTTCACATGGCATGAAGGCTGGACACACGCCCCCAGAGTTTCTCACGCCCCCAGCGTGTCACCCCCCCAGCGTGCCCCTCGATGCTGCGCAGTAACGTAATTGGCGCTTGTATGTACGACTCACATGGCATGAAGGGCGGACACACGCCCCCAGCGTTTGTCATGCCCCCCGCATTTGTCACGCCCCCAGCACACGCCCACAGCCCACGATATGATGGCCGTGCCACATGCCCCCAGCGTTAGTCACGCCGCCAGCCCACGCCCACAGCACAATGCAGACACGCCCACAAGGGACTACTTTGCTAGCAGGGTTCTTTTACCTTTTAAATGTATATGGTGGCCGTCTGCATAGCCTATGTCCTTCTGCTGCAACTGCCCTTTCCAACGCTGTATTGGGTGTTGTGATTGGTGCTGTGGTTACTGAGAGGTTTGGGCTCTCTCTTTATAATATTAGTATGGATATGGATATATATATATATATATATATATTCCTCCAATCTCGCCCAAAATATGAACGAGCCGACACATGCTAGGTTTGCCCAACTTGTATTTATTTTCCACCAGGTCACAGCATTTCAGTAGCGCGCAGCTCACACTTTCGCAGCCCTTGGCAGACACGTTTCGGCGGTTGCCTCATCAGTGCCGGCTGTCTGCTGTGTGATTCAGATAGCAGTTTTTCGCGGGGCTTTTTTCACAAGTCCTGCCAGCGAACCCCATTGGCTAGTTGTTTGTAGCCATAGAAAGCGGACAAGCGTGATGTGTACCGGCTAATGTTTGTCGCTTTCATGGTGTGGGGTACCTGGATGCCGCTAACACTCCCGCTGTATTTTGGAAGCAGACGGCTCAGAGTTCAACACAAAGGTACAGTGTCCCATAGTTGGCATTAAGATAATGCTCTCCTTGCCGCCACTCCCATTATGTAGCGGGTCTCTGGCGAAATCAATCCTTTGCTGGGCAAACCTCTTAGCAGAAAATCTGCTCCCTCTTCCCGATACCTACACAAAGTCCAGGTCGGGGGGGCGCCACGTTGTGCAGTCCATGCACTTCATCCAACAACTTTTGCCGGCAGACGTGGAGCTCCAGACCGAGGGGCGTGCCGGTTAGCAGAGCCGACCTCCGTTCTCCATACTCCTCCAATCTCGCCCAAAATATGAACGAGCCGACACATGCTAGGTTTGCCCAACTTGTATTTATTTTCCACCAGGTCACAGCATTTCAGTAGCGCGCAGCTCACACTTTCGCAGCCCTTGGCAGACGCGTTTCGGCGGTTGCCTCATCAGTGCCGGCTGTCTGCTGTGTGATTCAGATAGCAGTTTTTCGCGGGGCTTTTTTCATAAGTCCTGCCAGCGAACCCCATTGGCTAGTTGTTTGTAGCCATAGAAAGCGGACAAGCGTGATGTGTACCGGCTAATGTTTGTCGCTTTCATGGTGTGGGGTACCTGGATGCCGCTAACACTCCCGCTGTATTTTGGAAGCAGACGGCTCAGAGTTCAACACAAAGGTACAGTGTCCCATAGTTGGCATTAAGATAATGCTCTCCTTGCCGCCACTCCCATTATGTAGCGGGTCTCTGGCGAAATCAATCCTTTGCTGGGTTCAGTGATTTCATGAGTGATGTCACTGACCATGTCATGAGTGATGTAATATGTGACGTCATCAGCAGTGCATTGCACGCGCAAGTTATAGTGAGTCCAACTAACTATAACGTGGGAATTTCAATGGTTTTATGCGAGTAAAATTTCCAGCTAACTATAACTGGTGTGAAACCTATGGTTTTTCAGTGAATTTAATAGGTTTTTTAAATGCTAATTCCTAACTATAACTGGTGTGAAACCTATGGTCTTTTCAGTGAATTTCATAGGTTTTTTAATAGCAAATCTCTATAGGTATGAAATGTAATATTTTTTATAACGAATTTTATATTGTATAATTATGTAATATTTTTATTTATTTTTTTTGCCCCGGAGCGCTCCCGGGGCGCGTACTGGTGAGCGTCCCGTTAGCGCTAATCCCGCGAACGAAAACAACATCGTGACGTATCGCGTAGCCGCGTGATGCGTCATATGATGCACAGCGTAAGCGCACCCGGAAGCACGTGAGCGCATACGATCGCGAAACGTCCTGACGCGCTTACGCAACGCGCCCCCGGGCGCGCCCCGGGGCGCGTAGCGTAAGCGCGTCAGGTCATGTGACCTGAAAATAACACTTTTCATTGGTTCACAACACTTTTGGTTTCCAAATGATGAAAGCCCTGGTCATGTGACTTGAAAATAACACTTTTCATTGGTTCACAACACTTTTGGTTTCCAAATCATGAAAGCCCTGGTCATGTGACTTGAAAATAACACTTTTCATTGGTTAAGAACACTTTTGTTTTCCAAATGATGAAAGCCCCCACCTTTTTTCCTCATTTTCACTTTGTTATTTGAGTGAGGAAGACCTGCTTTTTCCTTACAGAGATGGCTACAGTCATATCAGCAGCTGGAGCATCTGCCCCACCACCACCACCACCACCACCACCATCAAAAATACCACCAGAAGATCACATTGGTGGTCAAGAAGAAGAGGAGGAGGATGATGAAGAGGAGGGACAGACAAGGCATTTCCTGCCTGAAGATAATCAGCCCTACAAACCAAAAGAGCACTTCGTATGGCAGTTCTACAAAATCCCAAGGGGTTTCAAAAAAGTCAACGCTGCGAAGGTGACTTGTCTGATTTGTGATACTGAGCTGTCCAGGAGGAACCCTAACAAAAAATATTCCTTCAAGAATCATACCATGATTCGGCACATGATCCGTTGGCACCCAATCAACTATTCTGCTGCAGAGGTAAGGGACCTCTGCAGTAAGCTACCCCCATCAACATCCAAACCCTCAACATCGAAAGAACCAACTCCATCGGGTTCAGAGGCAACAGAGACAATGCCTATCATACAACCAAAATTTAACGATTTTAAAATCATGTGCAAATATTGTGGAAAGTTACTTTGCTATGGTGAGCAAAGTATAAAACTTATCATCTGTGCTGGGAATAACCATAAGTGCCCGAAAAATCCCTAATTTTTTCAGTTTTTTTTTTTGCTCCAGTTGAGCCATTTACAATTCCCTGTTTTTTTGTTTCTCCCCATAAAAAATAAAAAAAATATATAAAACTGTTCAGAAAACCCAACAAAAGTAAAAAATGTTCAAAAAAACAATAAAAAAATATAAAACAACAAAAAGAATAAAAAAAACAGTTCTTTTTAGAACTACCTTTAATTTATAAAAATAAACCTATATTTTTAAAGAATCTCTGTCAATCTTTTTTCTACAGGGTACGCGTACCGGTACGTGCACCGGGGCGCGCACCGGGTCGCGCACCCAAAAAATTTTTTTTAAAGAAAGAGTGAGCATGAGGGAAGAACACAGAGAGAGTAATGTTAATAGAAAAAGAGCTAGAGGGAGCAACACAGAGGGATTGTTTATTACATAGTAAAAAACAGAGAAGGTGTAATAGGGTGTAAGTGAGAAAAGGAAAATGAATAAGGGAGCGAAAGAAGGGAAGAGAGAAAAAGAAGACTAAAGTAGAGGTACTGGTAGAATGTGAGTGGGTGTTGAAAGTAAAAGGAAGGACAGTAAAGAATGGGGAATGAGGGGTAGTGACGGAACCGGAATAAATGAACAACGGTGAGGGAGGGTGAGAACAGAGCAGTGAGTGTAAGTAAAGAGGGGTGAAAGAGGGTGGATAAAAGTGAATAAGGTTAAGACATGGGGAGTGACAGAGAGAAAAGAGAGAGAGAGTAAAGGAAGGAGTGACTGAAAGAGTCTGAGTGAAACAGGAAAGAAAGGTAAGTAAGGCAGTGTGGGTGACTTATAGGGAGTCAGTGGGTGTAGGTGGGGGTGTGGGTGTGTAAGGTGTTTGTGTGGGTGTGGGTGTGTGGGGTGTTTGGGTGTGGGTGGAGGTGTGGGTGTGTGAGATATGTGTGGGGGTGTGTGGGTGTGGGGGGTATGTGTGTGGAGTGTGTGTGTGTGTGTGGGATGTGTGGGTGTGTGTGTGTGAGGAGTGTGTGTGTGGGTGTGGGAGTGTAAGGTGTGTGTGTGTGGTGTGTGTTTGGGGTGTATGTCAGGGGTGTGTGTGTGTGTTGGGGGAGGTGTGTGTGTAGGAGTGAAGTAAATGATTAAGGGAAAGAGAATGAGTGAGGGAGCAAAGGAAGGGAACAGAGGGTAAGGGAAGCAAAGAATGGGGACTGAAAGAAGTTGAATGTAGGAGGGGAAATAGGGAAAGGGGAGTAAACATGGAGAATATGAATAAGTGAGGGAAGCAGAGTAAAGAAACAGGAGTGAGGTAGGTTGAGAAAATAGTAGTGAGGTTAAAGCAAAGGGTGATGACAAACTACATTTTTTTAGTCACACTTACCATATAATAAATGTAACTTTAATTACATTTTTTTACTACATTTTGTATCTGTGAAAGAGAGAAGAAAAAATAAGTTGTAATTAGTAAAATATGTATTTTAAAAAAAAAGATACAAATGAAGAGGTTAAAAATCATAACAGTGTATTTAGAAATAAAGTAAGAGTGAAGGACAAAAAGAGGGAAAAAGAAATAGAAGGAAAGCAAATTACTAAGAGTAAGGCATATAGATTCACTGACAGAAAGGAAGAGAAGAAGAGAAAAATGAACTGAAGGTAAGAAAGATACTAAAAGTTTGTGAGTTAGCAAAACTAAATCAGGAAACAGGAGTAAGTAAAAAGATAATGACTGAGAGGGAAAGGAGTCTAATTAAGGATGCATTTAGAAGAATGAGGAATGGAAGATAACTGAGAGTAAGTGAAGGAGAGTCATAGAGTGAAGGGATGAAGGGAGAGAGGATAATATAGAAGGATTGAGGGAAAAGGAGTTAGGAAGTTAGTAGACAGAGAGACTAAGGGAAGTACTGAGTGAAGTGGAGTACAATGAGTGAGGAAAGAAAAATTAGTAAGGGAGCAAAAGAAGGAAAGAGAGGAGAAGAGGACTAAAGCAGTGGTACTGAGAGAAAGTGATTCGGTAATGAAAGTAAAGAGAAGGACACTGAAAGATAGAAAATGAGGGGTAGTAATGGAACCGGAGTAAAATAAATGGGTTGAAGAACGATGAGAGAGGAGCAGTGAAGTTGTTGTAAGAGAAATGATAGAAGGTAGATAAACACGAGTGAACATAACACAAGGAGAGTGAGGGACTGAGGACATAGAGGTAGTGAACGGAAAATAGAGAGAAGAGGTCAAAAGAAAGGAGCAAACAAAGATAAGCGAGGGAGAGTGGGTGATTTATAGTGATAGAGTGCGACAATACTGCTGAGTGAGTAAAGAGGAATTACTAAAAGAGCAAAGGAGGTAAAGACGGAAAAGGGAAGTAAAGCAGAGAGACTGAAAGCTGAATAGTTATGCAAGGGAGAGAGGGGATGCAGACAGTTGAAATGAGAATGAGGGGTTGTGAAAGAAGTGGAGTAAAGGAACGGGGCTGAAAGAGAGTGAAAGAAAGACATTATAAGTGAGTAAAAAGAGCTGAAAGAGGGTGGAAAAAGGAAAGTGAGTTTGAGACAATGGGAATACAATTTAAATTACACAATAAAAACTATAGAATAACTTGTACAACATGTTACATAGTTTATTTTTGCTGTTCTCAGAATATATTGAATTTCACTTAGAAAAGTGAGTTCAAACTACTCATCATATGACAGCGGGGAAAAAAAACACAATCAAAAAGATTGTGTTTTAAAAAAAAACATCTAAACTTAAAAATCACAAATGTACACTAATCTTTGATTCACTTACTTTTCCTTTAGGCCAAATAGTATATCATGAAGGTCCTTTTCGTTGGAAAGTACTCTGCTGTTCACTAAAAAATCCATTTCATCGACTTTCTAGAAGAAAAGCTCCAAGAACATCTGAAATATTTTCATAATTTTCATATACTCCTTTTTTTCAGTCATGACTCTTTGCTCATTCCTTCACTTTTCCTTAAGGCCAAATAGTGTCAGATGTATCATTATATTTTCAAATTAATTAAATGACACTCTGAAATTACCGTTTTTCCGACGTTCTGAAAGAAAGGCTCATACAACATTTTCACAATATTTAAACATTCGTAATTCCATGTCTGACTCACTCATGTTCATCATTTCCTATAATATTGATATCACTTACTATGAGATCCACTTACAGTACCTATATGATAACTCAATTTTGTATATTATCTTGATCACTTTTACTCAGACTATAATTTTAAACAGCAAACTAACCTTTATTTACTGCTCCCGTCTTCATAGGCCAATTACCTTTACTTAAATTTTGGTTCTAAAAACACTAGGTATGACTTTTTTAAGTCAAAAGGCAAACGTTGTTTGAAAGTCAAATGAGTGTCATTACAGTGGGTCCAACCTTGACGACTTTTTAAATAGCATGTGTAATGCCCTGATGTTGTTGAAGGACCGTCATGATAAATAATAGCTACAGTTGCAAAGGTTCTTCCTGAAATTGATAACTGAGAAGCCACAAAATTTTTAATAGAAGTTGACAATTTACTTCCATCAGGTCTACATCGTTGGAACATTAAAATCACATATTTACCATAAGTTTGTAAAAATAATGTGGACAGCATTGCAGACTTACATTGGGTACACACCATATTGTGATCAGCTGCTTTAACTAGATTATTAAAAGGCACTGATTTGCAGTCTGGTAAACTCAAATATATAAATCTTTCAGTGTCTATTCTAGTACTACTTGATAAACTACAGTTGTCGCAGTCATGCTGCCATTGATAAGAAAGGCTAAAAAGATTTTTTATATCTACACCTTCATCTTCCAAAACATCAAACATATACATTAAAAATTCCTGACAATCCTGCTGAATAATCTGTGAAAATTGATTTTGACCAGAACATATGTCTAGAAGATTTCTAATTTCTGAAACACTTTCTATTTTTGCTCTATCACTGCTACATTTCTCAAACACAGAATTCAATAAACAGCAGAATGTTTGATCCCGATTTTCAACAATCTGTTCTTGTAAATTTTGAAGAAAAAAAACAACATTAACCACTACATTAGCATAGCTGTTGACACCAGAACTGTTTTCAAACTGAAATCCAACAACATCTTCAACAGAATTCTTTTTCTTTCTGCTTACAATTACAGTTTCATCTACTTTTTGTCTTTTTGCTACTACCTCACTGCAATTATTCTCATTTCTTCTTTTTTGGCCTACCACACGTTTTTCAAACAGAGGATATTGAGGCAAATGTGGAGAATACTCTCTTCTTAACCTATTGCATTCTTTAACACAATGTACATCAGCACAAATCTTTGTTTCATCACACTCAATCAAGTACAATCCTGATAAAGTTCTGACTCGTGATAATGCCACATATGCCATACCCTCTTTAAACACAGAACTTCCAATGTTCACCAAAGCACTATCTACACTTAAACCTTGAGATTTATGAATTGTCACTGCATATGCCAAACAAACAGGAAACTGTTTTCGGCGAACATATAAGTCTTTCACAAGCAAAAATCTAGCTGAACAACGACAAATTTGTTCTATTTCATCAATGCCATCAAATTTAATTTTTAAAATTTCAATTACATCTCAATTTTTGTAATTCACAAAACCAACAACATGACCCATTGCTCTATTTACCAGACCTCTTTCAACATTTAAATTCCTTCTCAAAATGATACGACAATTTAAACACACATTCAGAGTCTTTTCAAAACCAGCAGTTTTAGATATAGTCTTCTCTAATTAATCCAATTTTGATTTCAAATTTTCAGACAAAATAATTGTTGCTCCCATATGCTCTATTTTATCTATAGCTTCCAGTTTCACTATCTCTTCATTTTCTAACTTTAACATTTTGTTGTCGAACATGAAACATTCTTTCAGAGTTGGCATCAAACATATGCCAGATTTCTTCTCGTTAATTTTCCTAAAAATATTCTCTGGAAGAATGTTTTCATTTGGGTACAAATTTGAAATTAATTTTCCATGTAAAGCTTCTTTCCCATGCTGACTTACTTTTCCGATTCTTACATCTTGTAGAATATTTTTATAATCTTCATCCTTTGCCTGCCGCATATTTTGGAGTAGTTCTGCATATTTGAAATTTAACCATATATTAACGTTTCAAATGCTTCCTAGGCACTTCCTGGTATCTTAATGCGTGACCATTTTAAACACTGGTTGTCCTTTCACTGGAGTCAACTGCAGTAGATCTCCAAAAACAATAATGTGTTTCCCTCCAAATAACACATCATACTCTGTTCTAAGAATTTCTTGCATTCTCAAATGCACAAAAGCAAGCATTAGATTTGAGACCATGCTTACTTCATCAATGATAAGAAGTTTCATTTTCTTCAGGACTCTCGAAACTTCGGAACACGCATCTCCAGATAGCTTGTGGTATTGCAATTTGTTATCATGATCCACTGGCAGCATCAGTAAACGATGTAAAGTAATCCCTTTAATATTATGTGCTGCCAGCCCAGTTGGAGCGGTAACAACACAAGATAGCGGTGATTCAGTCCTTTTCTGCAGATAAGTTGCAATTGCTTTAATCAGAAAACTTTTTCCAGTTCCCGCTTCTCCACTCACGTACAGTTGGACAGGTTTAAATGATGTACATGAGCACTCTTTTTTCTCATGACTGAATCCATGTTCAATCTGTTCTGTGACTTCGTCATATATCTGCTTCTGCTCAAGGTTTAGTTGTTTCACCAAATCTTCTAAGTTAACTACATCATCTTGAGCTTGTTCCATAGCTCTTTCCACCTCATCCATGGCTGTGGCAGCTTCATTTTGGATAATTGGTCCTCCTAGTGGATCCTGACTCAATGAAGTAGAACTCTGACTGTTTTGAGAACTGTCTCTAGCAATCTCTACAGCAATTGTGGCTTCTTACTCTATCTCTTCGTTCAACATTTGCAGATAATTTGGAAAAACAGGACATTCTATGGTATCCTTGGTTGCAGTAAAAGAATCTTCGTAACAGAGAAAATCTCCAAGTAGTTCCTCTTCTGTACGCCATGGCTTAAAGAGTTGCAAAAGAGCTAAATAGTAAAATTCCCTTTTCTCTGGATTTTCGCAACTCAATTTTCGATGATTAATCAAATGGCCTTTTCTCTGCTTCACTAGACATCCTTCACACCCAATGACAGCATATATTCCATTATTGATATCTTCTCTGATGTTCCTCTTATAAATATATCTTTGCAGAACTTCATAGAGACAAGTGTTCTCAAGGTAAGGACTTCTATTTGGATAGTATGTATCCAACATGTTTGTCTTCAAAATATCTGTACTTTCTGGTTCTTTCTCCGCCAAATACTCTATTTCTTGTACAGATTTCAAAACTCGGTTTCGTGTTGCAGCAAGACCTAGACTCACCCAAATGATGGTTCTAGATTTGGCATATAGACTTGCTGATGACAATCGATCAGAACATTCATATGCTCCAATTTCTCGATGTGACAACATCTTCAGACTGTAACTGTATAATTTCTTGCTTAGACTCTTTTCATGTGAAATGTCCTCCCACATTTCCTTCAGTTCTGTCTTTTCTTTTTTTGTGATGTAAGACGTCACATATCTAGCCACAGCAATAGAGTTGTCAGCAACGAACTGAATATCCATGTTAGCATTCCACATGGACAAAATCACTGGGTTGTCGTCGTTGATGTACTTGGACTCTTCGTTTCTTTTTAAATTGTATGTATTTTTTGGTGATTTCCTCGTCACAGTATGTCGCAGAGAAGACATCAAATTATTTACTCTTCCTTTAGAAATCACTGGACGTGGAAACGCGAAACGACATTTTGTATAGAACTTGTCCTTGTTTCTGAATTTTCGACGACAGTACTTTCCACAACGATGGGATTGAAAGCGTAAAACTTGTTGCCTTAAACTGTTTTCTTCGGTACTTTTCGGAACAGCACATGTTGAATACTCTTCAATGAAGCTCATCACTGTCTTATCCGAATCTGTTCCAAATTTGGGTGCATCTTTAATCCACAACAACATATGTATATGAGGAGCACTTCTCGCTTGATACTCCTTTCTCCAAAAGAAATCCAAAACCTCTCCAAGGGGAGGATTTTTTTTGTTGGTAATGAAAGACATCATAGCTTCAAATCTATGATTGAAATATCTGCATACATTCACTGGATCCAAAGAACACAGTTCTCCAGCAGTTTTGAATTCTATATTTTGTATATTTGCATTTGCCTCTCGTAGAAATTGAAGTAAGTCGTCCCATGCATACTCAGCACAGCTAAGAGTGAGGAACCATGTAGGAGTTCCTATGTTTCTTAGCATACATATCAATTCCCCATGACGACGGTACCAATACTCATTTGTACCACGCTGACATGCCATGAGATTGATTAGATGAGATTCCAAAATATTATCTTGCAGATTGACTTTCTCCATAAAGTCCCTTGCCGAAACATTTTGCAGATGTGCTCCACTTTTCAGTATATGGTTTACTGCATAAGAAAGCCCAGACAAGTCACTTTCATACAGTAGATGAAACAAATATGGAATGCATTGACGAAACCTTGGATCTTCAGCATATAATCTTAAAGTTCGATATTCAGATGCAGGAATTTGAAGTGGTCGATCGTCATATCGTCCACCTCGACCTGTTGGAAATAAATGTGGAAAACAACGAGCTTCCAAGCTTTCTTCCCATACACTAATGGGACATCCTTTTGCTGCTTTCATTTGAAACAAGTCAATTGCATTCCCCATCACTTCTTTGGAATGCAAAGGATGAACAGTATAATGTTCATATATTTCTTCACTTCTAGACACATCAACTTTTTCAATTTGGCCAGCTGAAGAATCACTGTCTTCATCTGCAGCTGTTTCCTCTGCTCCAACACATACATGTTTGTAGTACTCATTGTTTTTGACCAAATACAACGTTGCCTTTTTGACTTTCCTAACATCCACTAAATCTTGCCAGATTTTCTTACTCTTTGTCGGAACCCCATTAACTAGAATAACCAGAGGTTCCTCTTCCACTTTCTCTACACCAATTGTATCAATATTTTTCTTGAAATCTAGAGGCAAATAAACAACTCTTCCCTTTCATCCTCTCTGTAAATCTGAAGGAGGCAATTTCCCTATCTTAGGCTCCATGCGAACAATTGCCTGAAAAGGGTGGACACATTGAATCAAAATAGACTCATATGTATTTAAATCCATCAATTCTGGAGGAATGTCTACCAACTCCAGATTATGAACAGCTCTAGCAGGCATTCTGTTTTGATTTAATTTATTATAGCAATATTTACAAATACGCTGATCAGAACTCAAATCAAAAGAATTCTCCACCCACAAATAAGTGGCAAAATCCTTCCACTCATAATTATTTATCTTTTTACTTTTTACGTATAAATCAACTAATCTAGTTTGATGCTTATAATGAGTTCGTCGACAACACACACAAGTAAAATTCGGCCTTTCACTTGATTTCACCTTAAACCTGGTAATTTCCTGGTCAAACTTTACTGTACTTGAAATCTGTACATTGTCTTCCACATTACCTTGAATTTCATAATACAACCTTCTCACTAATTTCCTCATTTTGTTATGATGCACTGCTAACATCCTAAAATGATGAAAAACACTCTGACATACTTTTCTAGAAAGACAAGCCAGTGAATGCCCTTGCAAACCTGTGTTTTCTCTCACTCTACAAGGATCTAAGTCTTGCAACATCTTCATTTTCTGTTTTAGAGTTTTCTTACCATATGTACGTAAGAAATTACAAAACAAATCGATTGATTCCTGTTGCACACTACAAATACTACTACACTTCCAAGTGTACACTGGACCCTTAGTACGTCTCCCTAAAACTTCATCAGTTAACACCTCTTCTGGTTCTCTAGGCACAAGTTTCTCTTTTTCAATCGGACAACCGTCTTTCACCTCATATGCTCGACCACTGGTGTCAACTGCATGCACTAAATCATTCTCCTGAAAGTAACTCTCCTCATTAAAAAATGGCTCACAACTTGAACTGTGCATCCATTCTCCAGAAAAAACTTTACAAGAATTAGTCCGATTAATTACTCTTTTCCATTTACTGTTTGATTTGAAAACATCAATTGTCTTGTTAAGTGTCCTAATTCTATTGATTATTAAAATAAATAATTTTTTCTTAACTTCAAAAGCCTGATCAACAATCTTCTCTACACTTTTCTTTTTCTTATAAAAAGCAGTTCTCTGTTTACCTTTTTTAATTTTTTGTAACAAATTTAAAACCACCCTATTGCGAAACATTTGTTTACGAATGTCCCTAAATTGATTTTGCCTTCTATTTCTATACATATTATTGTGTTCTGCTGCAGTAGTAACATTTTTGGGAATCTCTCCTTCCTCTTCAAATTTGCTCTCTCCTTCTCTTTTTCTACATTCTGTCCAACATTTTTTTTTGATCTACATATGTTCCGTAAGAAAGACTTAGTTGTCTTACCAGGAGCTTTTTTCCTGTTTTTTGAAGTATTTGTTGTAGGAGACTGTTTTAATTCCGTTGCTGTTTTTGATTTTTTCCGCTTAGCATCTTTTCGTCTCCTTTGCCTTGAGGGCAGATTTCCTTACTATTGAAATCTTGATTTTAATCTGTGGAAAGCAAAAAAAAAAAAATCATTATAGACCACTATTACCAAACAACAAGACAATGACAATAAGCAAACAATATAAACACTATAATACTTATACATATGACCTTATCTCTGTTTTTTAAATATAATTCTAAAAAAATATTTCAGGCACATGAATTGGTTTTACATTATTGACAAGGATTAGATAGTATCTGCATGATTAAACAAATATATTTGCACATTTCACAATCATATCACCTGTGTTTCCTCAGATTAGTAAGCAGATTGTACACATGAGGTAAGGACTGTCCTGGGGAGCATAGGTGGTGAGGTCGGTGTCTAAGAGTGCACTGGACTGCACTTCATGAAGCCTATCCCCCACTGCACTCTTAGACACAGCCCTCACCTCCTTTCCACCCCTGGACAGACCTCTCTTCCACTACACTCTTCAACACAGGCATCACCTCCTATGCAGCCCTGGACAATCCTCACCTTATCTGCAACCCTGAATAGACCTCAACTCATCTGCACCATTAGACAGGCCTCAGTTCATCTACACCCCTGGACATGCCTCATCTCATCTGCACCCTGTTACCATCAATTATACTCAATGTATTGAGGCCTGTCCAAGGGATACAGATTAGATAATGCGTGTCTAAGGGTCAGAGGAGGTAAGTCCTCTCAATTGCACTCATGGACACAGGCCTCAACTCCTTTGCGCCCCTGGACATGCCTCACCTCATCTGCACAATCCACTTCCTAATTTGAGGAAACACAGGTAACATACATTTCCTCTCTCTTGCAAACATTCCTACCAAGCATTACCAAAACAATGACACAAACCAACAGCAAACAAGCTCTGTCTGCTTCCTAATCTGAGGTAACACAGCTGACCTGATTGTGAAAGGTTCAAATATTTTTATGTAATCATGCACACACTATTTACTCCTTCTCAAAAATGTAAAAGCCATTAATTTGCCCCAAATTCGTTTTTTGAATAACATTTTAGAACAGAGCGCAGGTCCTATGTACAAGCATTCCATTTCAGTACTGAAAACTCACTATTTTACAAAATACATTTCCTCTCTCTTGCAAACATTCCTACCAAGCTTTACCAAAAAAATGACACAAACCAACAGCAAAGAAGCTCAGTCTGCTTCCTAATCTGAGATAACACAGGTGACATGATTGTGAAAGGTTCAAATATTTTTATGTAATCACGCACACACTATTTATTCCTTCTCAAAAATGTAAAAGCCATTGATTTGCCCCAAAATCGTTTTTTGAATAACATTTTAGAAACAGAACGCAGGTCCTATGTACAAGCATTCCATTTCAGTACTGAAAACTCACTATTTTACAAAATACATTTCCTCTCTCTTGCAAACATTCCTGCCAAGCATTACCAAAAAAATGACACAAACCAACAGCAAAGAAGCTCAGTCTGCTTCCTAATCTGAGGTAACACAGGTGACATGATTGTGAAAGGTTCAAATATTTTTATGTAATCATGCACACACTATTTATTCCTTCTCAAAAATGTAAAAGCCATTCATTTGCCCCAAAATCGTTTTTTTAATAACATTTTAGAAACAGAGCACAGGTCCTATGTACAAGCATTCAACTACACTACTGAAACCTCACTATTTCACAAAATAAAAATCCTCTATCTTGCAAATGTAGATACCAAGCATTATCAAAAAGCATGACACAAACCAACAGCAAAGAAGCTCAGAGCCTCATTTATGAGGCCCTTCGTCAGTTTTGCGCTGGTGATGCGTCACTTTTTGTGACGCATCGGCAGCATAAAACATGTGCCTTGTTGCGCCATATTTAAAAAATTACGCATCTAGGTAGATGCGTCACTTTTTAAACCCCTGCGCCACATTATACCTGCGTCAGGTATAATGTATGCAGAGGGGGCCTTCCCCCGTAAAAAAACTCATAATAGTGACGCAGTGAAATCTATGAGATTTCACTGCGTCACTTTTAGGACGATGTTACGTCAAAATCTTGCGCCAGCCTCACAGCAGGCATAAGACTGATGCAACCCCTTTTTACATGGGGCTTTCCCCATTTGAAAAGACGCATTGCTGGAGTTGTGACACACTCCAGCAATGCGTCACTTTTGCGCTTACAGATACGTCAGAAATACTGACTTATCTGTAACTCCTTGCGACATGATGCGTCATACATTAAATATGACGCATCATTGGTGTTGCAAGGAGTGCGCAGTGAAAACTGACGCATCGCTGTTTTCATAAATAAGGCCCTCAGTGTGCTTCCTAATCTGAGGTAACACAGGTGACATGATTGTGAAAGGTTCAAATATTTTTATGTAATCATGCACACACTATTTATTCCTTCTCAAAAATGTAAAAGCCATTGATTTGCCCCAAAATCGTTTTTTAATAACATTTTAGAAACAGAGCACAGGTCCTATGTACAAGCATTCCATTTCAGTACTGAAAACTCACTATTTTACAAAATACATTTCCTCTCTATTGCAAACATTCCTACCAAGCATTACCAAAAAAATGACACAAACCAACAGCAAAGAAGCTCAGTCTGCTTCCTAATCTGAGGTAACACAGGTGACATGATTGTGAAAGGTTCAAATATTTTTTATGTAATCATGCACACACTATTTATTCCTTCTCAAAAATGTAAAAACCATTGATTTGCCCCAAAATCGTTTTTACAATAACATTTTAGAAACAGAGCACAGCTCATATGTACAAGCATTCCATTTCAGTACTGAAAACTCACTATTTTACAAAATACATTTCCTCTCTCTTGCAAACATTCCTACCAAGCTTTACCAAAAAATGACACAAACCAACAGCAAAGAAGCTCAGACTGCTTCCTAATCTGAGGTAACACAGGTGACATGATTGTGAAAGGTTCAAATATTTTTATGTAATCATGCACACACTATTTATTCCTTCTCAAAAATGTAAAACCATTGATTTGCCCCAAAATCGTTTTTTGAATAACATTTTAGAAACACAGCGCAGGTCCTATGTACAAGAATTCCATTTCAGTTCTGAAAACTCACCATTTTACAAAATACATTTCCTCTATCTTGCAAATATTGATACCATGCATTTTCAAAAAACATCACACAAACCAACAGCAAAGAAACTCAATGTGCTTCCTAATCTGAACTCTCTATCTATATTGAATGAATCATAACTCACCTTTACAAATGCTTTGGGAGATTGAGAACAGTGCAGATACACACACCAATATTTCTTTAGCAGAGCAAAAGGTATGTACTCCAGGCACTGCAACCTTGAATGGCACAGAAAACTTCTAATTCTACACACATATCCCTCATGTTAACCAATTAAACCTCTTCCCTCTCTATTTTCAAACCAACAGCCTTCCCCCCCCTCAGCCCTTTCTGCCTGTTACCATAGCAACTCCCTACTCACTCACCTAAAAGTTTATTCTACAATGTTGCAATTGAACTTAGCAAGGATGTTTGACCTCTCAATACACCAGCTTATGAGGTGCAATCTTTCTTTTAATGACTTTTTCTTAACCATTCAAATCACTTCTTTCACAGAACAGAACCATGCACCCTAACTTTCAGTTTTCAACTATCTGAATCCACAAATCATTGCACTGAAACTCCACAGTTTGTTTTGCAAACTCCTACTGTTCCAACTGCCATTTCATTCCTACACTTCATCTGACTGCACCAGAACCTCCTCTCACCATGTACTCTGTCTGGGTTATTGGACATAGCTACATTCACTGGGCTCAAAGGTATGCAGCTATCAGACATTTTCACAACCTTGATTTACCAAATGTGCACATAAAATGGATTGGCCAAAGAGGATTGAGATGTCATCAATTGATACCATTGGTGAAAACCTTTTACCATCTGCCACACCCTGACCTCATAATTTTGCACTGTGGTGGAAATGACCTAGGCACTTTGACTGGGGTAGGTCTGGAGATGGTTTTAAAGGACACCTTTGGGCAATTGATGACACTTTTTCCACAAACTGCCTTGGTATATTCCAATATATGCCAAAGACAGAAATGGAAGTGGTCCAACCAATTTTTTCCACAATTTGAGAAAACACAGAAACATGTGAATAAATCTGTTTCTGCTTACATGAGAGACTATGGAATGGGTTCAATATACAACAATAACTTGCGTTACAACATGCAAGATATCTACAGAGGAGATGGTGTGCACTTCTCAGATGAGGGGAATAGAATATTCCTCCTGAATATAAGACTGTGCATTGGAAACTACTTGTAGGTACCTAAATTAGCCCCAGAACCCAAAAGCTCTTTTCAGGGCGACCCTACATCTGATCACTCAAAATGATTATTTTGCTCTAACTTTTTTCACTAATTTTCACCAAAGTACGCTCCCCGGTACGCTTCCCGGTGCGCGTACTGGGCGCTCCCCCGCGAAAATTTAAAAAATACTTTTTTTTTTGGGCCTATATGGGCCTCCTAAGACCCCCTCAGAAAACCTAGGGGTCAGGGGGTGTCTACCGTACCCCCTTTTACCCATTCCCAACGTTGTTTGTCCTCCATCTTGTGTCTCAATTCTTCCGAAACACAAGATGGAGGACTCCCGTTGCGCTTACCGGTACGCGTACCGGGGCGCTCACCGGTAAGCGCTCCCCAAAAAATTTAAAAGTTAATTTACATAAAAACCTCTGTAGAGATGTTCACCAAATATAGAATAGGCCACACTACATACCAGTCCCTACCATTTTCCCAAATTTGATGGAATTCCTTTCAGCCATTTGGCCTGTAGCCCTGTCTAAATATCCTGAGGTAAATTACATGACAAAAACACATCTGAAGTGTTAGAATTTACAACCAATTAAAATGTTACTTTCAATTTCTAGTATTATTTCCTGACATTTGATTGGTTATGCACATGAATATAAATGAAAAAAGAGGGAAACACAGCCATTTTGACTACAACTACCTGAGGTACATCTTGAAAGGATTTTCACATTTTCTCTTCTTCACCTCTCTCAAAAGTAAGTTGTTAATTTGTAAGGAGCACTTTAAATTAATTAGTAAAAACGTTTTCTGATAGTTATTTATTGTCCCTCTGTTATAGTTAGAGCTTGAGATACGCTTCTCCATTATATTTATGGATTAAGTTAGGCTTCTCTAGTATAATTATGATTTTACTTAGTCTTCATCACATGCACTTTTTAATAGTTCTACTTCCTGCCTGATACCATACACTGCCCAAAGATAACTTCACTGTTAAAAACTCAGCAGTACCTGTCTGAACTTAAACCTAACAGTGCCCTATCTCTACTGATATATTTATTTTTTATGCAATTTACAGCAACAAAATGGAAGGAGAACAAAAGAAATGTAATATTTCATTCGAAATTGATCTCGAGAACAACCCAGAGGAAGAGATTGATGATTTAGACTTTTTGGATCAGTCTCTTGATCAAGAGTTTGTTAAATATGTGGAAGAAATGGAATCATGGAATCCAAATGAGGACATTCCTGACAAAATAATGTTGGAAGTGTTATTAAATTTTGAAAAATCAGAGCAATAATTTTTTTTTTAATAATTAAAAATTGTTCCAGACATTATTCTTTTTTATATGTAATTCATGAAATAGTACCAAAATGAATATAATATAATGTGAGACTTATAGTATACTGTGCAACATTTTTATGTTACATAGTAATTTTGCTCATAGTTACTTCCTTTCTCCCACTATATTATCTCCAATGTGTATTTGACATCTCTTTTTCATCTCCTGCCTCCATGTTGTTTCTACTTTCCTGACAAACTATGGTATGGATTCCATATACCACAACAACTTCTGTAACAACATGCAAATTACAGAGGAGACAATCTACATTGAATTTAAAACTCTGCATTGGTACCTACATGCTGGTAGTTATATCACCCACACAACACAACAACTCTATGCAGAGCTACCCTACCTCTAAGCACTTTAAATTATTATTTTACTGTTTCACTGGGTTCGATTTTTGGTACGCTCCCCGGTAAGCTCCCCGGTGCGCGTACCGGGCGCTCCCCCCGCGAAAATCGAAAAAAAATTTAAAAATGTTTTGTCCCGCGGGACCCTTTTATGGCCCCCACATCAAACCTAGAGGGTCAGGGGGGGTCTACCCTGCCCCCTTTTGGTCATTTCCCCCTTTGTTTTTGCCACCTCTTGTGTCTCGATCCTACCGAGACACAAGATGGCGGCCGCTCCGGACTGTTTGGAATGTTTACAGACACCCGAGAGCCAATCAGCTTTCCGTGCACGAACTCGCGTTGCGCGCTGGTACGCTCCACGGTGCCCGTACCATGGCACGCTTATAGATATATATATTTTTTTTAACCTAAATTACTCAAAATCCTCTGGAGCACATATCTTGAGACATAGCAAAGGCACATCGGGCTACGAGTCCGTACAATTTTGCCAAGTTTGGTGAAAATCCATTCAGCCGTTCGAGCTAAAAGTGAGTCCAACCGCCCTATGGAAATTAACATGGGGAAACCACGTTTTGGGACCCCCCTTTTCTTTCTTTATCTTTATTTCGGCTACTTTAGCCATAAAAGATGCATACATAAAACACAGGCCATAACATTTCACACATGAGATACTAAAAACAATTAAGACTTGAGCATAGGTACAAAATTCATAAAAAACATCCTCAATGATAATACATACATAGTTGCATAAACACCAAGGCTTCATCACAATTAACATCTAGTAGTAAGTAGGGATCGTACACCATTATCGTATAGCAAATATAGCATCCAAAAACCAAAGAAAGCACATCAAAATTTAGCTAATCAAAGTAAATGGCCAGTCTTCCTACGGGCAAGGTAGACTGAGTAAAGAAATCTACTGATGTTAAATACAATGAGTTGCGAAGTGTTAGTTTTTACAATTCTATAAGCCATTAAACAAGATCTTATGCCTAAAGTATTACACAGGGGTTTGATCCACCTTTTTCTTGCTTTGGTGTATGCTTGGCAGAAAAACAATATTTGGACCTCGTCCTCCGTGTGAAGACCTGGGCACATAGTGCACTTACCCTGAATAAGGTTGCCCCCTTCCAATTTTCTCTTGGACCAACGTTCAATGTTAGAGTTTATCATAAGGTTCCCATACCTGAATTTCAAGAAAAGAGACTTTGCAAGAGGAGGCTCTATCTCATCTAGAAACGCCTCAAAATAAGGTTCATCTTTAAAGTCTAAAAAGTTTTGGGTTAGAGAACCAATTCTATTACCATTAACTAATTGATTAGTAATAAAAGACCAGAAGGCTTGTTTTACCATGGATTTTGCATAGAACGGTTGCCTGTCCGGACACTCCCAAAGGTGAGACAGACCCAGGATAGAAAACCATGTTTTAATATGTTGGAGCCATACTATAGAATGTAAAGAATCTAGGCCCAAAAGGGACCCCCCTTTTATCTCGGCCCCCGCTTGACAAATCCCCCCCAAACTTACAGGAAAGGAGCGGAGCACAGCGAGGCAAATTTGAGGAAAATTACAGGCAGATCCCTCAATCTGCGCCAAAGTTATTCCCAATAGAATGTTGCGGATTTCCTATGGAAAACAATCCTAACTATAACTACCTACTGGCGACCGCCAGTAGGTAATATATATATATATACTAGCAGCCCGTCCCGACGTTGTCCGGGTATGAATTGCTGCCGGCCAGTAGTATATTGTTTTGTAGGATTTCGTTTTGATACCATTTCTTATCTGTGACAGGCCTGTGAAACGCTCCGATTCACAGTGCCCTGCTGATGCACTTAAGAGTGCGCGTTCAGTAGTGTGTGAACTCGAGTTTCCCTACTTTATTTTTCCTTGCAATATTATATAGCGCGAACTCGACAACATGGCATGAGCACAATTTACATGGCAGAAGAACACATTCATTTGTGGTAGGCACGGGGAGACAAAGCGATTTGCCTGGAATCACAGGATGTTGAGCTGATGCCGAGATTCGAACGTAGCACTCCAGCTCTAAAGTTCGCAATTCTGGAACTTGTGGCGGGAGGTGTGTCTAAAAGTGTATGTCGGTGCTGGCCATCAATGAGAGAGACCTGTGCATTTTTCAAATCGGTGGTGAAAAAATATGAGTATGTTGCTGGAGATGTGGGCCTCCATGCCACCAATGTACTTACCGGGGGAGGGTAAACACCCATTATTCCGCAACTTTCTTTCCGCATACTTTCATTTCGGAAAGTACCATGACTCCGCAATGCCATTATAAC
Organism: Lissotriton helveticus; assembly: GCF_964261635.1. Classification (NCBI taxonomy): domain Eukaryota; kingdom Metazoa; phylum Chordata; class Amphibia; order Caudata; family Salamandridae; genus Lissotriton; species Lissotriton helveticus. The sequence continues at coordinate 675,743,951 of NC_136057.1, forward strand.
GCATGGCATTACATTTTATATGCTTTACCACACATACATTTACAACGAAATTCGTTGTAAATGCATGAATGCTAAAAGCATGTTTTTTTTTTAAATGTTTGGATAAGGTAAGTATGGGTATAGGGGTATATGTTTTGGGGTACTGAGGTATATGTTTTGGGGTGTTTGGGTATTTTAAGGGTTCAGATATAGTTTTGGGTTATGGGGTACAGGGGTAGTTTTAGGGTTTAGGGATAGGTATGGGTTTTGGGGTACAGGGGTATTTTTAGGGTTCAGGGCTAGGTTTGGGTTTTGGGGTATAGGGGTATTTTTAGGGTTCAGGGGTAGGTTTGGGTTTTGGGGTACAGGGGTATTTTAAGGGTTCAGGCTAGGTTTGGGTTTTGGGGTACAGGGGCATTTTTAGGGTTCAGGGCTAGGTTTGGGGTTTGGGGTACAGGGGTATTTTAGGGTTCAGGGGTAGGTTTGGGTTTTGGGGTACAGGGTTATTTTTATGGTTCAGGGCTAGGTTTGGGTTTTGGGGTACAGGGGTATTTTTAGGGTTCAGGGGTAGGTTTGGGTTTTGGGGTACAGGGGTATTTTAAGGGTTCAGGGCTAGGTTTGGGTTTTGGGGTACAGGGGTATTTTAGGGTTCAGGGGTAGGTTTGGGTTTTGGGGTGCAGGGGTATTTTTAGGGTTCAGGGGTAGGTTTGGGTTTTGAGGTACAGGGGTATTTATAGGGTTCAGGGCTAGGTTTGGCTTTTAGGGTAAAGGGGTATTTTTAGGGTTTAGGGATAGGTTTGGGTTTTGGGGTAAGGGTATATTTATAGGGTTAAGATGGGTTAGTGTTTAAGGGTTTTGGGGTATTTTAAGGAATAAGGGTGGGTTATGATTATGGGGTACAGGGGTATTTAAAGGGTGCAGGGTGGACACCCGGAGTTGGAGTGTACAGAACCTGGGAAGAAAAAACAATGAAATATTGGGCACAATGCTCGCTTTTTTTTCCGTAATCCCGCGCCCCGCACACGCCCCCAGCACACGCCCACAGCACACGATATGAGACATGGCATGAATGGCCGTAGGTACCACATGCCCCCAGCGTTTGTCATGCCCCCAGCACACGCCCACAGCACAACGCAGACACGCCCACAAGGGACTACTTTGCTGGCACGGTTCTTTTACCTTTTAAATGTATATGGTGGGCTTCTGCATAGCCTGTGTCCTTCTGCTTCAACAGCCCTTTCCAACGTTGTATTGGGTGTTGTGATTGGTGCTGTGGGTCCTGAGATTACCAGCCTCAAAGTTTTGGGCTCTCTCTTTATTATATTAGTATATATATATATATATATATATATATATATATATATATATATATCGAAAAACACCTCGCTCCCAAGAAAGCAGGCTGGGGCCCAGAGGGGAATCCAAAGGTAAGCTTTATTAAAAAGTTGCAGCAGGTAATAGTGGCGGCGTATGCATTTCGGGCGAATGGATGTGCCCTCATCAGCGCCCTTCACAAAATGAATATTTGTTAGTCCCGCTCTCTTTCACAAATTTAAAAGAGGTGTGTCACTCCTCCCCCGTCGGAATACCCTTCACCTGCTGATTCGCTGGAGTCCAATACTGCCTACAGCTCCCAGAATGCTGTAGAATACATGCTCTGGTTGGTGATGGCGGGGGGGCAAACAAATGTCAGTTTGTGGAGTGAAAGTTACTTGAAACGGGCTCACTCGTGCTGTATCCAATGTCATAAAGTGTCCCATATATATATTACCTACTGGCGGTCGCCAGTAGGTATATATAGTTAGGATCGATTTCCATAGGGAAATCGCAACATTCTATTTGGAATAACTTTGGCGCCGGTTGAGGAATCTGCCTGAATTTTTCAGCAACTTTGCCTCGCGGCGCTCCGCTCCTTCCCTGAAAGTTGGGCGGGGATTCGTCAAGCGGGGGCCGAGAGAAAAGGGGGGTCCCAAAACGTGTTTTCCCCATGTTAATTTCCATAGGGCGGTCGGTCGCACTTTTAGCTCGAACGGCTGAATGGATTTTCACCAAACTTGGCAAAATTGTAGGGACTGGTAGCCCGATGTGCCTTTGCTATGTCTCAAGATATGTGCTCCAGAGGATTTTGAGTAATTTAGGTTAAAACAAATGTATATATCTGTAAGCGTGCCCCGGTGCGCGTACCGGGGAGCGCTCCGGGCGTGCCACGCGACCTGCGCACGGGAAGCTGATGGCTCTCGGGTGTCTGTAAACATTCAAAACAGTCCGCAGCGGCCGCCATCTTGTGTCTCGGTAGGATCGCCCGGTACGCGCACCGGGGAGCGCACCGGGGAGCGTATTTGGTGAAAAATAGTGGAAATAATAGTGTAAAATATTCATTTTGTGTGATTACAGGTAGGGTAGCTCTGAAAAGAGCTTTTGGGTTCTGTGGCTGTTTTAGGTACCTACAAGTACGTCCCACACACACCCACACGCACACAACCCCCACACCCCCACACCCACACACTCCCCACACACACCTCACACACGCACACCTCCACCCACACCCAAACACCCCACACCCCCACACCGACACCTTACACATCCACACCCACAACCACACATCCCACACACCCAGACACACACACACACCTCACCCCCAACACACACACACGAACACACAGATACCTCACAGACACACCTCACACATCCCACACACCTCCCCCCACACACACGCACACCTCAGACACATCCACACATCCCACACATACACACACATCCTACACACATACTCCCCACACCCACACACACCCCACACACACCTCACACACCCACACTTCCACCTACACCGAAACACCCCACACACCCACACCCACACACACACCTTACACACCCACATCCCCACCCACACCCACATACCCCACACAGATATACACCTCATCCCCCCCAGACACACACACACACACACATAAACACCTCAGAGACACACCCCGCACATCCCCCACACACACCTCCCCCACCCCCACACATGGGGAAAACTCAGTGAAACACTAAAATAATAATTTAAAGTGCTTAGAGGTAGGGTATCTCTGAATAGAGTTGTTGTGTTGTGTGGGTGATTTAAGTACCAACATGTAGGTACCAATGCAGAGTCTTAAATTCAATGTACACCGTTTACTCTGTAGATAATTTGCATGTTGTTATAGAAGTTATTGTGGTATATGGAATCCATACCATAGTCTGTCAGGAAAACATAAAGAACATGGAGGCAGGAGATGAAAAAGAGATGTCAAATACACATTGGAGATAATATAGTGGGAGAAAGGAAGTATCTATGAGCAAAATTACTATGTAAAACAAAAAAGTTGCACAGTATACTATAAGTTTGACTTTACATTATAATCAATTTGGTAGTAGTTTAAGAATTACATATAAAAATGAATAATGTCTCAAACAATTTTAGAATTATTAAATATAAATTTATTTTTGAGATTCATTTTCAAAATTTGATAGAACGTCTAACATTTGACTGTCCGAAATGTCCTCTTTTTGAGTGAACATAACTTCCAACATTTGACTGTCAGAAACGTCCTCATATTGAATTAACAAATCCACAGATTCTACAAAATGTAGAAGTTCATGGTCCCGTGATTCATCCATGAATTCCAAGTCATTGGGTTCAATGATTTCCTCATTGTTCATCTCTAGGACAATTTCAAAGGAAACGTTCTGTTCTTCCATTTTTGTGCTGAAATTTGCATTAAAAAAAAAATCAGTAGAAATATGGCAATGTTGGGTTTAAGTTCAGACAGGTAGTTTTGATTTTTTAACAGTGAATTTAACTTTGGGCAATGTATGGTAACAGGCAGGAAGTAGAAATATAAAAAAGTGCGTGTGAAGAAACGTAAGTAAATTCATAATTATAGCAGAGAAGCCTAAGTCAATCCATAAATATAACAGAGGAGCCTATCTCTATCTATAACTATAGCAGAGGGACAGTAAATAACTATCAGAAAACGTTTTAAAAAAATAACTTAAAGTGCCCCTTACAAAATATCAACTTACTTTACAGAGAGGTGAAGAAGACAAAATGTGAAAATCCTTTCAAGATGTACCTCAGGTAGTTGTAGTCAAAATGGCCGTGTTTCCCTCTCATTTTTCATTTATATTCATGTACATAACCAATCAAATGTCAGGGAAAAAAAATAGAAAATGAAAGTAACATTTTAATTGGTTGTCAATTCTAACACTTCAGATGTGTTTTTGTGAAGTAATTTACCTCAGGGTATTTAGAGAGGTCTACAGGCTAAATGGCTCAATGGAATTCCATCGAATTTGGGAAATGGTAGGGATTGGTATGTAGTATGAGCTATTCTATATTTGGTGAAAGTGTCTCCAGTGGTTTTTATGTAAATTAACTTTTAACATTTTTTTAGAGCGCTTCCCGGTGCGCGCCCCGGTACGCGTACCGGCAGCGCTACGGCAGTCCTCCATTTTGTTTTCGGTAGATTTAAGACAGAAAATGGAGGACAAACAATGTTGGGAATGGGTATAAGGGGGCATCGTAGGCACTGCTTGACCCTCTAGGTTTTCTGAGGGGGTCATAGGAGGCCGAAATAGGCAAACAAACAAAAAAAAAGTTTTTATTTTTTGCGGGGGGAGCGCCCGGGAAGATTACCGGGGAGCGTACTTTGGTGAAAAATAGTGAAAAAAGTTAGAAAAAGATAATCATTTGGAGTGATCAGAGATAGGGTAGCCCTGAAAAGGGCTTTTGGGTTCTGTGGCTGATTTAGGTACCTACAAGTAGGTACCAATGCACAGTCTTAAGTTCAGGAGGAATATTCTATTCCCCTCATCAGAAAAGTGCACACCATCTCCCCTGTAGATATCTTGCATGTTGTAACGCAAGTTATTATTGTATATTGAACCCATTCCATAGTCTCTCATGTAAGCAGAAACAGATTTATTCACATGTTTCCGTGCTTTCTCAAATTGTGGACAAAATTGATTGGACCACTTCCATTTCTGCCTTTGGCATATATTGGAATATACCAAGGCAGTTTGAGGAAAAAGTGCCATTGATTGATCAAAGGTGTCCTTTATAAGCATTTCCAGACCTACCCCAGTCAAAGTGCCCAAGTCATTTCCTCCACAGTGCACAATTAACAGGTCAGGGTGTGGCAAATGCAAAAAGGTTTTCACCAATGGTATCAATTGGTGACATTTCAATCCTCTGTGGCCAATCCATTTAATCTTCACATTTGGTAAGTCAAGGTTGTGGAAATGTCTGGTAGCTGCATACCTTTGAGCCCAGTGGATATAGCTATGTCCAATAATCCAGACAGAATACATGGTGAGAGGAGATTCTGATGCAGTCAGATGAAGTGTGGAAAAGAAATGGCAGTTGGAACAATAGGAGTTTGCAACAAAAAAAACCTGTGGAGTTTCAGTGCTATTGAATCACAAGCAATGATTGGTAGAATGAGATAGTTGAAAACTGAAAGTTAGGGTGCATGGTTGTGTTCTGTGTAAGACGTAATTTGAATGGTTAAAAAAAGTCATTTAAAGAAACATTGCATAAGATAAGCTGGTGTATTCGCAGGTCAAACATCCTTGCTGAGGTGATTTGCAACATTGTAAAATAAACTTTTAACCCTGGGAGCTCAGTGAGGAGGGAGTTGCTATGGTAACAGGTAGAAAGGGCTGAGGGGGGGAAGGGTGTTGGTTTGAAAATAGAGAGGGAAGAGATTTGATTGGTTAACAAAAAGGGATATCTGTGTAGAATTAGAGGTTTTCTGTGCCTTTATGGTTTGCAGTGTCTGGAGAACATATATTTTGCTCTGCTAAAGAAATATTGGTGTGTGTATCTGACACTGTTGTGAATCTCCTAAAGCATTTGTAAAGGTGAGTTATGATTCATTTAATATACATAGAGACTTGTATACTCTATGGAGAAGATTTGGAAGGAAATTGTGGTCTTTACATGTTGCTTTGTGTCATGCTTTTTGATAATGCTTGGTAAAAAGTTTTTACTGCCTAGAGTAATTGTATTTTGTAAAATTGTGAATTTTTAGTCGTGACATGGAATGCTTCTACGTAGGACCTGTGCTGTGTTTTGTAAATGTGATGTAAAAAACGATTTTGGGGGGGGGGAAATAGTTTATACATTTTTTAAAAGGAATAAAGAATGTGTGCATGTTTAATAGAAATACATTTGACTCTTTACAATGATGTTACCTGTGTTAACTCAGTGTAGGAAGCATATTGAGTTTGTTTGCATAGAGGAATTGTATTTTGTAAAATTGTGAAGCTTCATGTGCAATATTTTGCCTCAGTATTATCCCTGCTGTGAGGCAGATGGTTGTAAATATGATCTGTGCTGTGTTTCCTAAATGTGATGTCAAAAACGATTTTGGGGAAAATAAATGGATTCTACATATTTGAGTATAATGTGGTGCAAAGGTTTAAAAAATGACGCATACATGCGTCACTTTTTAAATATGGGGAAAAAAGGTACATGTTTGGGCTTTCATGGGGAGCCTAGGTGGTGAGGATTGTATCTAAGTGTGCAGTGGACTAGGCTTCATGAAGCATAAAAATTATTTTTACATTTTTTAAAAGGAATAAAGAATGTGTGCATGTTTAATAGAAATACATTTGACTCTTTACAATGATGTTAGCTGTATTAACTCAGTGTAGGAAGCATATTGAGTTTGTTTGCATAGAGGAATTGTATTTTGTAAAATTGTGAAGCTTCATGTGCAAGATTTTGCCTCAGTCTTATCCCTGCTGTGAGGCAGATGGCTGTAAATATGATCTGTGCTGTGTTTCCTAAATGTGATGTCAAAAACGATTTTGGGGAAAATAAATGGATTTTACATTTTTGAGTATAATGTGGCGCAAAGGTTTAAAAAATGACGCATACATGCGTCACTTTTTAAATATGGGGAAAAAAGGTACATGTTTGGGCTTTCCTGGGGAGCCTAGGTGGTGAGGATTGTATCTAAATGTGCAGTGGACTAGGCTTCATGAAGCATATCCCGTCTGCATTCTTAGACACAGGTGTCAGTTTGACTCTTTACAATGATGTTAGCTGTGTTTTAAAACAGTGTAGGAAGCTTATTGAGTTTGTTTGCATAGAGGAATTGTATTTTGTAAAATTGTGAAGCTTCATGTGAAAGCGTTAATTGTATTTTGTAAAATTGTGAATTTTTAGTCGTGACATGGAATGCTTCTACATAGGACCTGTGCTGTGTTTTGTAAATGTGATGTAAAAAACGATTTTGGGGAAAATAAATAGTTTTTACATTTTTTAAAAGGAATAAAGAATGTGTGCATGTTTAATAGAAATACATTTGACTCTTTACAATGATGTTACCTGTGTTAACTCAGTGTAGGAAGCATATTGAGTTTGTTTGCATAGAGGAATTGTATTTTGTAAAATTGTGAAGCTTCATGTGCAAGATTTTGCCTCAGTCTTATCCCTGATGTGAGGCAGATGGTTGTAAATATGATCTGTGCTGTGTTTCCTAAATGTGATGTCAAAAACGATTTTGGGGAAAATAAATGGATTTTACATTTTTGGGTATAATGTGGCACAAAGGTTTAAAAAATGGCGCATACATGCGTCACTTTTTAAATATGGGGAAAAAAGGTACATGTGTGAGCTTTCCTGGTAAGCCTAGGTGGTTAGGATTGTATCTAAGTGTGCAGTGGACTAGGCTTCATGAAGCATATCCCTGTCTGTATTCTTAGACATAGGTGTCAATTTGACTCTTTACAATGATGTTAGCTGTGTTTTAAAACAGTGTAGGAAGCATATTGAGTTTGTTTGCATAGAGGAATTGTATTTTGTAAAATTGTGAAGCTCCATGAGAAAGCGTTTGCCTCACTCTTATTCCTGTTGTGAGGCAGGTGCAAGATTTTGCCTCAGTCTTATCCCTGCTGTGAGGCAGATGATTGTAAATAGGATCTGTGATGTGTTTCCTAAATGTAATGTCAAAAACGATTTTGGGGAAAATAAATGGTTATTAAATTTTTGAGTATAATGTGGCACAGAGGTTTAAAAAGTGACGCATCTACCTACATGCGTCACTTTTTAAATATGGGGCAAAAAAGGTACTTGTTTGGGCTTTCCTGGGGAGCATAGGTGTTGAGGCTTGTGTCTAAGAGTGCAGTGGATTAGGCTTCATGAAGCCTATCTCTGCTGCATTCTTAGACACAGGTGTTTTGAGGCAAAATTTTGCACTTGTTTCACAACAGGAATAAGACTGAGGCAAACGCTTTCTCATGGAGCTTCACAATTTTACAAAATACAATTCCTCTATGTAAAAAAACTCAACATGCTTCCTACACTGATTTAAAACACAGCTAACATCATTGTAAAGAGTCAAACTGACACTTGTGTCTAAGAATGCAGACAGGGATATGCTTCATGAAGCCTAGTCCACTGCACACTTAGATACAATCCTCACCACCTACGCTCCCCAGGAAAGCCCAAACATGTACCTTTTTTCCCCATATTTAAAAAGTGACGCATGTATGCGTCATTTTTTAAACCTTTGCGCCAAATTATACTCAAAAATGTAAAATCCATTTATTTTCCCCAAAATCGTTTTTGATATCAAATTTAGGAAACACAGCACAGATCATATTTACAATAATCTGCCTCACAACAGGGATAAGACTGAGGCAAAATCTTGCACCTGCCTCACACCAGGAATAAGACTGAGGCAAACGCTTTCACATGGAGCTTCACAATTTTACAAAATACAATTCCTCTATGCAAACAAACTCAATATGCTTCCTACACTGATTTAAAACACAGCTAACATCACTGTAAAGAGTCAAATTTACACCTGCGTCTAAGAATGCAGACAGGTATATGCTTCATGAAGCCTAGTCCACTGCACTCTTAGACACAAGCTTCACCAACTACGCTCCCCAGGAAAACCCAAACAAGTACCTTTTTGCTCCATATTTAAAAATTGATGCATGTAGGTAGATGCGTCACTTTTTAAACCTCTGCGCCACATTATAATCAAAAATGTAAAAACCAATCATTTTCTCCAAAATCGTTTTTGACATCACATTTAGGAAACACAGCACAGATCCTATTTACAATCATCTGCCTCACAACAGGAATAAGACTGAGGCAAACGCTTTCTCATGGAGCTTCACAATTTTATAAAATACAATTCTATATAACTATATAACTCAATATTTTCTTGGGAAGCATAGGTGGTGAAACCTGTGTATAAGAGTGCAGTGGAGTTAGACATAAGTCTGATCTTCTTTGTAGTTGTGGACAGAGCTGTCTTCCACTATATTTTTCAATACAGGCCTCACCTTTTGTGCACCACTGGAGAATCCTCACCTGATCTGAAACCCTGTATTGATCGTTTGCTTTTTGTCATTGCTTTGTTCTTTGGTATTAGTGGTCTATAATGTGCTACTGTTTTTCTTTAACACAGATTGAAATCTTTATTTGAAGAAAAAGCAAAGATGCCCACAAAGGAAAGGAAAAAGAAACAACGTAACCGGTAAAAAGCAAAAACAGCAACGGAATTACAGCATTCTTCCACAACAGATACTTCAAAAAACAGGAACAAAGCTCCTGGTAAGACAACTAAGTCTTTTTTACGCAACATATGTACATCCAGAAAAAATGATGGACACCATGTAGAAAAAGAAAATGTGAGAGTAAAATTGAAAAGGAAGGAGAGAACTTCAAAGAATCCTAAAACTGGAGCAGGAGAGAATAATATGTATAGGAATAGAAGGCAGAATCAGTTTAGAGACATTCGTAGACGAATGTTTCGCAATAGAGTGGTTTTAAATTTGGTAAAAAATATTAAAAAAGGTAAACAGAGAGCTGCTTTTTATAAGAAAAAGAAAAGTGTAGAGAAGATTGTTGATCAGGCTTTTGAAGTTAAGAAAAAATTATTTATTTTAATAATCAATAGAATTAGGACACTTAACAAGACAATTGATGTTTTCAAATCAAACAGTAGATGGAAAAGAGTAATTAATCGGACTAATTTTTGTAAAGTTTTTTCTGGAGAATGGATGCACAGTTCAAGTTGTGAGCCATTTTTTAATGAGGAGAGTTACTTCCAGGAGAATGATTTAGTGCATGCAGTTGACACCAGTGGTCAAGCGTATGAAGTGAAAGACGGTTGTCCGATTGAAAAAGAGAAACTTGTGCCTAGAGAACCAGAAGAGGTGTTATCTGATGGAGTTTTAGGGAGACGTACTAAGGGTCCAGTGTACACTTGGAAGTGTAGTAGTATTTGTAGTGTGCGACAGGAATCAATTGATTTGTTTTGTAATTTCTTACGTACATATAGTAAAAAAAGTATAAAGCAGAAAGTGAAGTTGTTGCAAGACTTAGATCCTTGCAGAGTGAGAGGAATCACAGGTTTGCAAGGCCATTCACTGGCTTGTCTTTCTAGAAAAGTCTGTCAGAGTGTTTTTCATCATTTTAGGATGTTAGCAGTGCATCATACCAAAATGAGGAAATTAGTGAGAATGTTGTATTATGCAAAAAGTCCAGCACTTAAGCTTAAACAATTAAACAGTGCTCTTTTGCATGGAACAGAATTAGATGTGAAGAAGATTTGTGAAGAAATTGAGATTTGTTATTTTCGTAAGCAAGAGGACAGTGTAGAAATTGAGACAGCAATTCAAGGTAATGTGGAAGACAATGTACAGATTTTAAATACAGAAAAGTTTGAGAAGGAAATTACCAGGTTTAAGGTGAAATCAAGTGAAAGGCCGAATTTTACTTGTGTGTGTTGCCGACGGACTCATTATAAGATTCAGACAAGGTTAGTTGATTTATATGCAAAAAGTGAAAAGATGGATAATTATGAGTGGAAAGATTTAGCAACTTATTTGTGGGTGGAGAATTCTTTTGATTTGAGTTCTGATCAGCGTATTTGTAAATATTGTTATGACAAATTAAATCAAAACGGAATGCCTGCTAGAGCTGTTCATGATAATCTGGAGTTGATAGACATTTCCCGTGAATTGATGGATTTAAATACATATGAGTCTATTTTGATTCAATGTGTCCATCCTTTTCAGGCAATTGTTCGCATGGAGCCTAAGATAGGGAAATTGCCTCCTACAGATTTGCAGAGAGGATTAAAGGGAAGAGTTGTTTATTTGCCCCTAGATTTGAAAAAAAATATTGATACAATTGGTATAGAAAAAGTAGAAGAGGAACCTTTAGTTATTCTAGTTAATGGGGTTCCAACAAAGAGTAAAAAAATCTGGCAAGATTTAGTGCATGTTAGGAAAGTCAAAAAGGCAACGTTCTATTTAGTCAAAAGCAATGAGTACTACAAAGATGTATGTGTTGCAGCAGAGGAAACAGCTACAGATGAAGACAGTGATTGTTCAGGCGGCCAAATTGAAAAAGTTGATGTGTCTAGAAGTGAAGAAATATATGAACATTATACTGTTCATCCTTTGCATTCCAAAGAAGTAATGGGGAATGCAATTGAATTGTTTCAAATGAAAACAGCAAAAGGAAGTCCCATTAGTGTATGGGAAGAAAGTTTGGAAGCTCGTTGTTTTCCACAGCTATTTCCAACAGGTCGAGGTGGACGATATGACGATCGACCACTTCAAATTCCTGCATCTGAATATCGAACTGTAAGATTATATGCTGAAGATGCAAGGTTTCGTCAATGCATTCCCTATTTGTTTCATCTACTGTATGAAAGTGACTTGTCTGTGCTTTCTTATGCAGTAAACCATATTCTGAAAAGTGGAGCACATCTACAAAATGTTTCAGCGAGGGTCTTTATGGAGAAAGTGAATCTGCAAGATAATATTTTAGAATCTCATCTAATCAATCTCATGGCATGTCAGCGTGGTACAAATGAGTATTGGTACCGTCGCCATGAGGAATTGAAATGTATGCTAAGAAACTTAGGAACTCCTACATGGTTCCTCACTCTTAGCTGTGCCGAGTATGCATGGGAGGACTTACTTCAATTTCTACGAGAGGCCAATGCTAATATACAAAATATAGAATTCAAAACACCTGGAGAACTGTGTTCTTTGGATCCAGTGAATGTATGCAGATATTTTAATCATAGATTTGAAGCTATGATGTCTTTTATTACCAACAAAAAAAATCCTCCCCTTGGAGAGATTTTGGATTTCTTTTGGAGAAAGGAGTATCAAGCGAGAGGTGCTCCTCACATACATATGTTGTTGTGGATTAAAGATGCACCCAAATTTGGAACAGATTCGGATGAGACAGTGATGAGTTTCATTGAAGAGTATTCAACATGTGCTGTTCCGAAAACTACGGAAGAAAACAGTTTAAGGCAACAAGTTTTACGCTTTTAATCCCATCGTTGTGGAAAGTACTGTCGTCAAAAATTCAGAAACAAGGACAAGTTCTACACAAAATGTCGTTTCAGCTTTCCACGACCAGTGATTTCTAAAGGAAGAGTAAATAATTTGATGTCTTCTCTCCGACATACTGTGACGAGGAAATCACCAAAAAATACATACAATTTAAAAAAGAGACGAAGAGTCCAAGTACATCAACGACTACAACCCAGTGATTTTGTCCATGTGGAATGCTAACATGGATATTCAATTCGTTGCTGACAACTCTATTGCTGTGGCTCGATATGTGACATCTTACATCACAAAAAAAGAAAAGACAGAACTAAAGGAAATGTGGGAGGACATTTCACATGAAAAGAGTCTAAGCAAGAAATTATACAGTTACAGTCTGAAGATGTTGTCGCATCGAGAAATTGGAGCGTATGAATGTTCTGATCGATTGTCGTCAGCAAGTCTCTATGCCAAATCTAGAACCCTCATTTGGGTGAGTCTAGGTCTTGCTGCAACACGAAATCGAGTTTTGAAATCTGTACAAGAGATAGAGTATTTGGCGGAGAAAGAACCAGAAAGTACAGATATTTTGAAGACAAACATGTTGGATACATACTATCCAAATAGAAGTCATCACCTTGAGAACGCTTGTCTCTATGAAGTTCTGCATAGATATATTTATAAGAGGAACATCAGAGAAGATATCAATAATGGAATATATGGAGTCATTGGATGTGAAGGATGTCTAGTGAAACAGAAAAAAGGTCATTTGATTAATCATCGCAAATTGAGTTGTGATAATCCAGATAAAAGAGAATTTTATTATTTGGCTCTTTTGCAACTGTTTAAACCATGGCGTGAAGAAGAGGAACTTCTTGGAGATTTTCTCTGTTATGAAGACTCCTTTAATGCAACGAAGGATACCATAGAATGTCCTGTTTTTCCAAATTATCTGCAAATGTAGAATGAAGAAATAGAGCAAGAAGCCACAATTGCTGCAGAGATTGCGAGAGACAGTTCTCAAGGCAGTCAGAGTTCTGCTTCATTGAGTCAGGATCCACTAGGAGGACCAATTATCCAGAATGAAGCTGCTACTGCCATGGATGAGGTGGAAAGAGCTATGGGACAAGGTCAAGATGATGAAGTTAACTTAGAAGATTTGGTGAAACAACTAAACCTTGAGCAGAAACAGATATATGATGAAGTCACAGAACAGATTGAACATGGATTCAGTCATGAGAAAAAAGAGTGCTCATGTACATCATTTAAGCCTGTCCAACTGTATGTGAGGGGAGAAGCGGGAACTGGAAAAAGTTTTCTGATTAAAGCCATTGCAACTTATCTGCAGAAAAGGACTGAATCGCCGCTGTCTTGTGTTGTTACTGCTCCAACTGGGCTGGCAGCACATAACATTAAAGGGATTACTTTACATCGTTTACTGATGCTGCCAGTGGAGCATGATAACAAATTGGAGTATCACAAGCTATCAGGAGATGCGTGTTCCGAAGTTTCGAGAGTCCTGAAGAAAATGAAACTTCTTATCATTGATGACGTAAGCATGGTGTCAAATATCATGCTTGCTTTTGTGCATTTGAGAATGCAAGAAATTCTTAGAACAGACTATGATGTCTTATTTGGTGGAAAACATATTATTGTTTTTGGAGATCTTCTGCAGTTGACTCCAGTGAAAGGACAACCTGTGTTCAAAATGCTCACAGATGAAGATACCAGGAAGTGCTTAGGGAGCATTGGAAACGTTAATATATGGTTAAACTTTAAATATGCAGAACTGCTTCAAAATATGCGGCAGGCAAATGATGAAGATCATAAAAATATTCTACAAGATTTAAGGATTGGAAAAGTAAGTCAGCAAGGGAAAGAAGCTTTACATGCACGATTAATTTCAAATTTGTACCCAAATGAAAACATTCTTCCAGAGAACATATTTAAGAACATTAACGAGAAGAAATCTGGCATATGTTTGTTGCCAACTCTGAAAGAATGTTCCATGTTCAACAACAAAATGTTACAGTTAGAAAATGAAGAGATAGTGAAACTGGAAGCTATTGATAAAATAGAGCATATGGGAGCAACAATTATTTTGTCTGAAAATTTGAAATCAAAATTGGATTCATTAGAGAAGACTATATCTAAAACTGCTGGTTTTGAAAAGACTCTGAATGTGTGTTTGAATTGTCGTGTCATTTTAAGAAGGAATTTAAATGTTGAAAGAGGTCTAGTAAATGGAGCAATGGGTTATGTTGTTGGTTTTGTGAATTACAAAAATAGAGATGGAATTGAAATTTTAAAAATTAAATTTGATGACATTGATGAAATAGAACAAATTTGTCGTTGTTCAGCTAGATTTTTGCTCGTGAAAGACTTATCTGTTCGCCGAAAACAGTTTCCTATTTGTTTGGCATATGCGGTGACAATTCATAAGTCTCAAGGTTTAAGTGTAGATAGCGCTTTGGTGAACATTGGAAGTTCTGTGTTTAAAGAGGGTATGGCATATGTGGCATTATCACGAGTCAGAACTTTATCAGGATTGTACTTGATTGAGTGTGATGAAACAAAGATTTGTGCAGATTTAGTGTGTAAAAGAATACAATAGGTTAAGAAGAGAGTATGCTCCACATTTGCCTCAATATCCTCTGATTGAAAAACGTGTGGTAGGCCGAAAAAGAAGAAATGAGAGTAATTGCAGTGAGGTATCAGCAAAAAGGCATAAAGTAGATAAAAGTGTAATTGTAAAGAGAAACAAAAAGGATTCTGTTGAAGATGTTGTTGGATTTCAGTTTGAAAACAGTTCTGTTGTCAACTGCTATGCTAATGTAGTAGTTAATGTTGTTTTTTTTCTTCAAAATTTACAAAGACAGATTGTTGAAAATCGGGAACAAACATTGTGCTGTTTATTGAATTCTGTGTTAGACAAATGTAGTAGTGATAGAGCAAAAATAGAAAGTGTTTCAGAAATTAGAAATCTTCTAGATATATGTTCAGGTCAAAATCAATTTTCACAGAATATTAAGCAGGATTGTCAGGAATTTTTAATATATATGTTTGATGTATTACAAGATGAAGGAGTAGATATAAAAAATCTATTTGGCCTTTCTTATCAATGTCAACATGACTGTGATAACTGCGCTTCATCAAGTACTACTAGAATAGACTCTGAAAGATTTATATATTTAACTTTACCAGACTGCAAATCAGTGTCTATCAATAATCTAGTTAAAGCAGCGGATCACAATATGGTGTGTATCCAATGTAAGTCTGCAATGCTGTCCACATTATTTCTACAAAATTATGGTCACTATGTTATTTTAATGTTCCAACGATGTAGACCTGATGGAACTAAATTGACAACTTCTATTAAAAATGTTGTGGCTTCTCAGTTATCGATATCAGGAAGAACCTTTGCAACTGTAGCTATTATTTTTCATGATGGTCCTTCTACAACATCAGGGCATTACACATGCTATTTAAAAACTTCTAAAGGTTGGACCCAATGTAACAACAATCATTTGACTTTCAAACAACGTTTGCCTTTTGGCTTTATAAATTCATATCTAATGTTTTTACAGCCAAAATTTAGGTAAAGATAATTGGCCTATGAAGACGGGAGGAGTACTCATATATACTCATACATCTGACACTATTTGGCCAAATGGAAAGGTGCAAGAATGA
The DNA here is from genome assembly GCF_964261635.1 of Lissotriton helveticus. NCBI lineage: Eukaryota > Metazoa > Chordata > Amphibia > Caudata > Salamandridae > Lissotriton > Lissotriton helveticus. The sequence goes on from NC_136057.1 coordinate 675,759,962, forward strand.
GTAAAGAGTCATGACTGAAAAAAAGGAGTATATTAAAATTTTGAAAATATGTCAGATGTTCTTGGAGTTTCTCTTGTAGAAAGTCGATGAAATGGATTTCTAAGTGAACAGCAAAATACTATGCAACGAGAAAAGGACCTCCATGATATACTATTTGGCCTCAAGGAAAAGTAAGTCAATCAAAGATTAGCGTACATTTGTCATTTGTCAGTATGTAAGGTTTTTTTTAAAACACAATCTTTTAGATTGTGGCTTTTTTTTTCAGCTGTCATATGATGAGTAATTTGAACTCACTACTTTAAGTGAAATTCAATATATTCTGAGAACAGCAAAAGTAAACTATGTAACATGTTGTAGAAGTTATTCTATACTTTGGATTGTGTAAATTAAATTGTATTCCCATTCTCTGACACTTACTTTCCTTTTTTCATCTTCTTTCAGCTCTTTTTACTCACTTATAATGTCTTTCTCTCACTCTCTGTAACCCCCGTTCCCTTACTCCACTTCTTTGACAATCCCTCATTTTCATTTCAACTGTGTGTATCCCGTCTCTCCCTTGCATAACTTTTCAGCTTTCAGTCTTTCTGCTTTTCTTCTCTTTTCCGTATTTTCCTCCTTTGCTCTTTTAGTAATTCCTGTTTACTCACTCAGCAGTATTATTGCACTCTATCACTATAAATCACCCACTCTCCTTAGCTTATCTTTGTTTGCTCTTTACTTTTGACCTCTTCTCTCTGTTTTTCGTTCACTACTTCTATGTCCTCAGTGCCTCACTCTACTTGTGTTATTTTCACTTGTGTTTATCTACCTTCTATCACTTCTTTTACAACAACTTCACTGCTCCTCTCTCATCGTTCTTCATCCCATTTCTTTTACTCTGGTTCCGTTACTATCCATCATTTCCTTTCTTTCAATGTCCTTCTCTTTACTTTCGTCACCAAATTATTTTCTCTCAGTACCACTGTTTTAGTCGTCTTCTCCTCTCTTTCCTTTTTTTTTGCAGACTTACTTTTTTTCTTTTCTCACTCATTGTACTCCACCTCACTCAGTTTTTCTCTTAGTGTGTCTACGTTATAACTTCCTCAGTCCATTTCCTTCAATTGTTGTATATTATTCTGTCTCCCTTCATCCTTTCACTGTATGACTGTTCTTCTCTTACTCTCAGTTATCTTCTATTCCTCATTCTTCTAAATGCATCCTTAATTAGACTGTTTTCTGTCTCAGTCATTATCTTTTTACTTACTTCTGTTTCCTGATTTAGTTTTGCTAACTCACATTGTTTTAGTATCTTTCTTACCTTCAGTTCATTTCTCTGTACTTCTCTCTCTTTTTCTTAGTGAATCTATATGCCTTACTCTTTGTAATTTGCTCTCCTTCTATTTCTTTTTCCCTCTTTTTGTCCTTCTACCTTAGTTTATTTCCCTTTCTGTGTTCTTCACTCTCACTTTATTTCTAAATAGATTGTTATGATGTTTTTAGCTCTTCTTTTGTATCATTTATTTAAAATACATATTTTATAATTATAACTTATTTTTTCTTCTCTCTTTCACAGATACCAACTGTAGTAAAACAAATTAAAGTTACATTTATTATATGGTAAGTATGACTAAAAAAATGTAGTTTGTTATCACCCTTTGCTTTAAGGTCACTAACCTTTTCTCAATCTACCTCACTCCTGTGTTTTTACTCTGCTTCTTTCACTTATTCTTATTCTCCATGTTTACTTCCCTTTCCCTATTTACCCTCTCATATTCAACTTCTTTTGATCCCTATTCTTTACTTCACTTACCCTCTGTTCCCTTCCTTTGCTTCTTCACTCATTCTCTTTTTCTTAATTATTTACCTTACTCCTACACATATAGCTCATCCCCCTCCCAACACATGCACACACCTGTAATATACACCCACACACACACCACACACACACATCATACACACAAAAAAACCTCCCACACACACTCTTCAAAAACACACACACATTCCATACACACACATACATCGAACACATATACACCCCACACTCATACACTTTTCATACATATTTCACACACCCTCATTTCTACGCACACCAAAACAGTCCACACAACCACACCCACAGACACACCTTACACACCCAAACTCCTACCTACACCCACTGACTCCCTGTAAGTCACACACATTGCATTACTTAACTTTTTTTGCTGTTTGACTCAAGCCCATTCAGGTACTGTTTCCTTTACTCTCTATGTTCACTCTCTATGTCACTCACCATGTGTTATCCTAATTCAATATTTCTCCCTCTTTCACCCCTCTTTACTTATACTATGGGTAGCGCACCGGGGAGCGTAACAAGGGGAAAACCAAGAGAAACAGTAAAATAATATTTTAGAGTGCTTTGAGGTAGGGTAGCTGTTGTGTTGTGTGGGTGATTTACTTACTGCACTCCTTCCACTCCTTTTCTCAGTCCCTCTGTTCTCACAGTTCCTCACTCCCGTTCACTCAGTCCGTCTCTCTTACTCTAATTGTCTCTGTCTCTTCACTCTTTCACTACTTGTTCATTATGTTTTCTCCCTGAAGGTCAAGCACACTACGTTATTTACATTTCTTTGCTGCTTCAATTATTCCCTTTCTGTTACTTCTTCTTTTCTTCTGTCAGTTTTTCCTCTCTGTCAATCCACATGTTTTAACTTTAGTCGATTTTATCCATCTTATTTCATCCCTCTTTAGTTATGGACACTACTTTTTTCTCTCTCTCCCTCACCAGTGTTATTTAAATCTGGTTCCGTTATTACCTTTTATTTGTACATCATTTTTTGACTTTCCTTTTCCTCTTTACAGCCACTCACATTCTTCATGTGCCTCTGCTTTAGTATTATTCTTCTCTCTTTCTTTGTTTCACAGCCTTATATTTTTTTCATTTTCTCTCCTACACTTTCTTATATCTTTTACACTGTTTTACTATGCATTATACAGTACCTCTGTGTTGCTCTCTCTTGCTGTCTGTCTCTTAACATTACTCTCTCTTTCTCTTTCTCTTATGCTCTCCTTCTCTTGTTTTTTTTTTCTTTTTTTTTTTTTATTGCGCTAACGGGGCGCTCTCCGGTGCGCGCACCGGGAAGCGCACCTATGAGAAAAATGAAGTCAAGAGTGCTAAAAATTTTAGTAATTTTTTAGAAATGGGAGGTAGTTCTGAAAAGAACTTTTTTTATGTTTTTGTTGTTTTATATATTTTTTTATTTTTCTGAACATTTTTTAAAAAAATTGTATTTTTTGAACAATTTTATGTTTTTTTGTTTTTTTGGGGGGGGACAACGAAAAACAGGCATTAGAAAGGGCTCAACAGGAGCAAAAAATTTTTTATTTCTTGGGGCGTTTTGAGCACTTGTGGTTTTCAAACGCTCTATTAATTAAAATGATACTCATATTTCCGTATGAAATTAGTTCACCACAATAAATGCACACTAGCTTCATGTGCACAAAATTCTGTTGAATGTTTGGGACCGTCTCCCTCGCCTCTGGTCCCGATAGAGTTACCTGTGACGATGTACTGGCCACAGGAGTTGGTAGGTTATCTTGGAGGTGACGCAGCTCAGCAGCGCTGTAATTGTTTGGATGCCACCTCTGCATGTGGCGGTGCATAGTATAGTTACCAAAACTATACTTTTTGTTTGTACCTCTAGACAAAACATCTTTACAAATGAGGCATGTCACATATCGGGCATTGACCTTTTTTTGGTCTTGAGGAAAAGAAAAAAATTGCCATATAAAATGGTCTTTGTGGTGTGATTTGCGGGGCTGTTCAGGCAAGAACTGCCTCCGCTCTACGTCCTCTTCCTCTTCTTCTTCCTCTTCCTCTGGGTTTGGAAGGAACTGCGCAGGTGGTTCTTCCTTCCTAGGTGGTTGTGGTGGGGGTGGTGGTCCACCAGCTACAGCTACTATAGATGCCATTATTTCAACAAGGAGAAACAGGTCTTCCTCTCACAAAGATGAAAGTCAGAGTGAGGAAAAAAGGAGGGGTTTTCATCATTTGGGAAAAAAATAGTTCTAAACCAATGAAAATTGTTATTTACAGGTCACATGACCTATCACGCTTACGTTACGCGTCCCGCTCCGCACCCGCAGCGCTTCCGGGGTGCTGCGCTTCGCGCCTCGTTCACGCTCCGGAGCACTTCCGAGTGCACGAACGCGGCGCGTCATAAGACGCATTACGCGGCAACGCGATACGTCGCGCTTACGCGACGCGTAGCGATGTTGTTCTCGAACGCGGCAGTTGTGCAAACGGTACATTTCCCGGTGCGCGGACCGGGTCGCGGCATAAAATTGAGCTAACGGGAAGCTACCCGGTGCGCGAACCGGTAGCGAAACTAAAAAAAAAAAAAAAAAAAAATATATATACATAAAAAAATTATATTAAATACATATAAAATATATTTTTCCTTTAAAAAAGAATACATTTAACAGCTTTTAATATTTGCTATTAAAAAACCATTGAAATTCACTGAAAAAACCATAGGTTATAGACCATATATAGTTAGGAATTAGCATTTACAAAACCTTGAAAATTCACTGAAAAAACCATAGGTTGTAGACCATATATAGTTAGGAATTAGCATTTTTAAAACCTTATTTTACTCACACAAAACCATTGAAATTCCCATATATAGTTAGTTGCACTAACTATATATTTCGCGCACCCGCAATCCACTGCTGATGATGTCACATATTACATCATTCATGACATGGTCAGTGACATCACTGATGACATCACTGATGACATCTCAAATGACATCACTGATGACATCACTGATAACAACATCCAGTGTCTGTATGTTTCTGTAAACTTTAAATATGTCTTACATATTGAAGAATGAGTGGATGTATAAGTGTCTGGATGAAGGATTTAGTAGGTGCATGACTGACTGTATGAGTGAGTGATTAAATGTGTCTCACTGAGTGCATGGGTTAGTGACTAAACTGTCTTAATTTGTGCATCTGATGTCTGTTGTTCTGTAAACTGCTGCATGTATTGATCAGTAGCTATATGAGTAACTATATGGGTTATTGATTGGTTGCCCAATTATTTGTATGGGAGACTGAGTGTGTGTGTGGGTGGTTGGGAGCTGTATGACTCTGTGCATAGATGTGTGAGCAGTTGATTCACTAGATGTATGGGTTCAAAAGTGCATGTGGGAACAGCTGTATGGGCGGTTGACTGTGTGCATGAGTGTATTGGTGAGTGAATGGATATCTCAGTGCTACATGTCAAAGTAAGAACATATGTAAAACACAGTATATGTGAGAGTTGACATATATAAATAACTGTGCATAAGAGCCAGTGAATGTGTGAGTGGCTGTATGGATCATTCTGAAATTGTATCAGGGATTGTATAAGAGAGTAAATATGTGTTAGTATCTGTTTGAATAAGTAAGGTGTGTATAACTGTATAGTTGAGGAGATGGAGGTGTGATTGATTCTTTGCATGACTGACTAGGTGTGTGAGTAACTCCATGGATGAGTGACACTCTGTGAGTGTCTGTTTACACTGAGTGTATATAAGGTTATGTTAGAGTCTGAAGAAGTTCATCGTATTATCTCATGAATGATGTCATCAGTGATGTGATCAGTCATATCAAATGAGATGTCATCAGTGATGTCATCAGTGATGTCATTTGAGATGTCATCAGTGATGTCATCAGTGATGTCACTGACCATGTCATGAATGATGTAATATGTGACATCATCAGCAGTGGATTGCGGGTGCGCGAAATATATAGTTAGTGCAACTAACTATATATGCGAATTTCAATGGTTTTGTGTGAGTAAAATAAGGTTTTAAAAATGCTAATTCCTAACTAAATATGGTCTATAACCTATGGTTTTTTCAGTGAATATATTACCTACTGGCGGTCGCCAGTAGGTATATATAGTTAGGATTTTTTCCCTATGGGATTTTTGAAAATTCTATGTCTAATAACTTTGGCGTTTGTGGACGGAATTGGCAGAAATTTTCTGGAAAATGGAACATTTTGTTTCTGAGCAGCCCCTGGAAATTTGGGGAGGTTTTGTCAAGGGGGGGCCGAGAAAAAAGGGGGGTCCCAAAACGTGTTTTCCCCATGCAATTTTCCATAGGGCGGTTGGCCTCACTTTTAGCCCGAACGGCTGAATGGATTTGCATGAAACTTGGCAAAATTGTAGGGACTGGTAGCCCGATGTGCCTTTTGTAGGTCTCAATATATGTGCTCCAGTGGATTTTGAGAAATTAACGTTTAAAAAAAGATATATATCTGTAAGCGCGCTCCAGGCAGCGCTCCGGTCCGCGGACCTTAAGCGTACCGGAACTTCGCGTAGCGAAGCTGATTGGCTCTCCGGTGTCTGTCAACATTCTAAACAGTCCGGAGCGGCCGCCATCTTGTCTCTCGGTAGGATTGAGAGACAAGAGGAGGCCAAAACAAAGGGGGAAATAACCATAAGGGGGCATAGTAGATCCTCCCTGACCCCCTAGGTTTAATGTGGAGGCTTTAAAAGGGCCCCGCGGGGCAAAAAAAAACACACATTTTTTTTGGTTTTTTGCGTGGGGAGCGCCCGGTCCGCGAACCGGGAAGCGTTCTAGGCAGCGTACTACAATGAAAAATGAATGATAGACTTTTCAAATGCTGTATGTTAATTGATTGTTGGTTTTGTTGATTATTTTTTATTTTCTTTATTTTTTAAGCATTTTTTTTTATTGTGATTGTGTTTCATAATTTACTAAACTTTCTAACATTTCATTGTCAGAAATTTCATAATTATCATTGAATATACATTGTAGTCTCTGAGGGTGTAAAATGTCCTCATTTTCAAGGAGGTTATCTACTGCTTGTACACATTGCAGTAGTTCTTTGTCTAAAGTTTCATCGAAAAATTCAATATCATTTTCATCAATGATTTCTTGGCTGCTCTCTTGCAGGACAATTTGAAATTCAACTTTCTGTTCGCCTTCCATTTTGCCTGAAATTTAGATGAAAAAAATATATATTAGTAGAGATAGGGCACTGTAGGGATTAATTTTAGATAGGCAGTTTTTATCAGTGAATTTATCTTTGGGCAGTGTATAGTATCAGAGTGGAAGTAGGAATATAAAAAAGTGTATGTGATTTAACGTAAGTAAATTCATAATTATACAAGAGAAGCCTAACTCCATCCATAACTATAACAGAGAAGTCTATCTAAATCTATAACTACTACAGAGGGATAGTATATAACTATCAGAAAAAGTTTACCATATTAACTTATAGTGCACAATATACTTCAGTTTTAAAAATAAAAACTTACCTTTAGAAAGAAGTTGAAGGAATTAGTGAAAATCCTATTGAAATGTACACCAAGAAGTAGTAGTCAAAATGGCTGTGTTTTCTTCTCTTCCTTTATATATATTCAGGTATATAACCAATGAAATGTCAGGTAAAAAAAGTAGAAAATGAAAGTAACATATTAATTGGTTGTCAATTCCAACACTTCAGATGTGTTTTGTGAAGTAATTTACCTCACGGTATTTAGAGAGGTCTACAGGCTAAATGGCTAAATGGAATTCCAATCAAATTTGTGAAAATGGTAGGGATTGGTATGTAGTATGAGCTAATCTATATTTGGTGAAATTGTCTCCAGTGGCTTTTCTGTGAACTACTTTCCCACCTTTTTTGATGGTGCGCTTCCCAGGGAGCGACCCGGTACGCGAACCGTTGAGCGCCCCGGTTCGCGAACCTTAAGCGTTACGGGAGTCCACCATTTTGTGTTTCGGTCGAATTAAGATACAAAATGGAGGGCAAATAATGTTCAGAATGGGTAGAAGGGGGCACGGTAGACTTATCTTGACCCCCTAGGTTTTGTGAGGGTGGCTGAGGAGGCTTATATGTGCGAAAAAAAAACATTTTTTTTAAAAATTTCGCGAGGTTAGCTCCCGGTTCGCGTACCGGGTAGCGCCCCAGGGAGCGTACTTTGTTGAAAATTAGTGAAAAAAGTTAGAGGAAAAATAACAATTGTGAGTGATCAGATGTAGGGTAGCTCTGAGAAGAGCTTTTGGGTTTATGGTACATTTAGGTACTTATAAGTAGGTACCAATGCACATTCTTAAATTCAGAGTGAAAATTCTGTTGCCCTCATCTGAGAAGTGAACTCCATCTCCTCTGTAGATATCTTGCATGTAGTAACGCAAGTTATTGTTGTACAGGGAGCCCATTCCATGGTCTCTCATGTAAGCTGAAACAGATTTGTTTACATGCTTCCTCGACTTCTCAATTTGTGGACAAAATTGGTTTGACCACCTCCATTTCTGTCTTTGGCATATATTTGAATATACCAAGGCAGTCTCAGGAAAAAGTGCCATTAATTGCTCAAAGGTGTCCTTTAAAAGCATTTCCAGACCTACACCAGTCAAAGTGCCCAAGTCATTACCTCCACAGTGCACAATTAACAGGTCAGGTTTGGGCAAATGCATAAAGGTTTTCACCAATGGTATCAATTGGTGACATTTTAATCCTCTGTGGCCAAACCACTTAATTTCCACATCTTGTAAATTGAGGTTAGGTAAATTCCTGTTTTCAGTGTACCTTTGAGCCCAGTGAATATAACTATGTCCAACAATCCAGACAGAAAACATGGTGAGAGAAGGTTCTCCTTCAGTCAGATGAAGTGTGGCAATGAAATGGCAGTTGAAAAAATGAGAGTTTAAAATGAAAAAAACTGTGGAGTTTCTGTGTTCATGAAGCAGTAACAGTGATTGGTGGATTTTGATTGCTGAAAACAGAAAGTTAGGGTGCACGGATGAGTTATTTGAAAGATGTATTTTGAATGGTCAATAAAAAATCATTAAATGAAAGAATGCACTGGATATGCAGGTGCACTGAGAGTTCAGAGTTCAATTGCAAAATTGTTGTGTGAACTTGCAAACACCAGAAGTCTTCCAAGAGGTGGTTGCCATGCAGAAAAGGCAGAAAGGGCAGAGGGGGGAAGGGTTTTCATTTGAAAAAAAGTGAGGGAAGAGTTTTGATTGGGTGACATGAGAGATATGTGTGAAGAATTACAGCATTTCTGTGCTTTTGATAGCTGCAGACTCTGGAGTGCATACCTTTTGCTCTGCTGAAGACAAATTGGTGTGTTTCTGAGACTGTTTTCAAACTCAAAGTATTTGCTAAGGTGAGAAAATATTTCTTTAATTTAGATAGAGAATAGTGTGCTTTAAGGAGAAAATTATGAATTATGTGGCGCAAATTGCTTGTAAATATGCTCCCACCTGTGCATGGAAAATTTAGATTTTGAATGTTTGTGTTACATAGCCATGTTAAAAGTGATACAAACATGCTGCAAAGGCAATTAAAAAACGCTTTTATGTGTCTTAAGGACATTTTAAGTAATTTTCCCATGTGCAGTGTTTTGAAATTATGATTTGAAAATCGTTTTTGGGGAAAAGGAATTGTTTTTAAATTTATGACAAGGACATAATGGTGTATGCTTCTTTATAAGGCAATTGACTGTCCCTGATGTTATTTTTCCCATTTTAATGTAAGACCTTTCTCTGTGGCGCAAATTGCTTGTAAATATGCTCCCACCTGTGCATGGCAAATTTAGATTTTAAATGTTTGTGTTACATAGCCATGTTAAAAGTGACCCAACCATGCTGGAAAGGCAATAAATAAACACTTTCATGTGTCTTAAGGACATTTTAAGTAATTTCCCTGTGGGCAGTGTTTTCAAATTATGAATTGAAAATCGTTTTTGAGGTAAAGGAATGTTGTTAAAATTTATGTGCGCCATATGCCCCCAAATTTCTTTTTCAGGGGTGCAGCAGGGTGTTATTGAGACACCCCTGCACCTTTGGAAAAATTCCTAATTTGCGATGAGCTAATTGCTAATCGCAAATTGCACCTTCTTTCATATGGGCATCCTGGCGCATGGAAATGAATGGGTAATTTGCAATTAGCAATTTGCTCATCGCAAATTTGGAATGGTAAAGAATCGCTATTTATTCCTTAAAATTCGCTATTTTGGAAATGCAAAATAGTTATATGATACATATGGCGGTTGATGTCTAACAAGATAAGAAGCTTAGGGATACATTTATGATGACTGGCGCAATGAAGTGGACATCACTTACTTCATTGGTAGAGCTTTACATGTATTATGTCCTCTGTATTCTTCATCAAGCGTAACTTTAATCTGCAATCCTGAGTAGGCCTCACCTTAAACAAACCTCTGGATAGGCCACATCTTATCGTCATCCTGAATTAATCATTTAAAATGCTAGGGACAGATTTATGATAGGTGTATGCCTCTTTTGCGCCACTTACAAAACACTGTCCATGGGGAAATGACTTAAAATGTCCTTAAGACACATGAATGTGTTTTTTTAAAGCGTTTGCAATTTTTTTGGGTCACTTTTAACATGGCTATGTGACTCAAACAGTCAAAATCTAAATTCACCATGCACAGGTGGGAGCATATTTACAAGGAATGTGCTCCATGGGGAAAGGTCTTATAATGTAATATGGGAAAAATGACATCAGAGACACTGAAATGCCTTATAGAGAAGCATACACCATTATGTCCTTGTCATAAATTTGCAAACCATTACTTTTCCCCAAAAACGATTTTCAAATCATAATTTGAAAACACTGCACATGTGGAAATGACTTAAAATGTCCTTAATTCAAAATTTGCTATTCCTTATTTTGCGATTGCACTGAAGGATTTGCAAATTTTGCGATTCCTTAAATGCAATGTATTAAACAAAAAATATGTAAAAAATGACATTAAGGATTTGGAAACTACCACCAACTTCTAGTTTGTGGTAATTTGCGAATTCTTTTCAAAAAGCATTTTTTTCCAAAAAACAAAAGGTGCCATATGACGCCAATACATGTCCTTAGGGCATGTATGTGTGCCATATGCCCCCAATTTTCTTTTTCAGGGGTGCAGCAGGGTGTTCTTGAGATACCCCTGCACCCTTGAAAAAATTCCTATTTTGTGATGAGGTAATTGCTAATCGCAAATTGCAACCTTCATTCCTATGAGCCTCCTAGCCCATGGAAATGAATGGGTAATTTGCAATTAGCAATTTGCTCATTGCAAATTAGGAATGGTAAAGAATTGCTATTTATTCCTTAAAATTCGCTATTTAGGAAATGCAAAATAGTTTGATGGTACATATGGTGGTTCATCTGTAACAAGATAAGAAGCTTAGGGATACATTTATGATGACTGGCAAAATAAAGTGCAAATCACTTACTTCATTGGTAGGCCTTTACATGTATTATCTCTTCTGTATTCTTCATCAAGCGTAACTTTAATCTGCAATCCTGAGTAGGCCTCACCTTAAACAAACCTCTGGATAGGCCACACCTTATCGTCATCCTGGATTAATCATTTAAAATGCTAGGGACAGACTTATGATAGGTGTATGCCTCTTTTGCGCCACTGTGCGTCACTTTTATGATGCAGCGGCGGTACAAAAGATTTGCTATGAGGCGACAAAATTACAAATTGATGCATTTAGGCAGATATGTCATGGTGTAAAAAAAACGTACCACATGAAACCGATGCAGCAGTGATGCAAAAGATGCACCATGTTGCAAGACAGGCCTCACTTAGGGCCATATGTATCAAGCTAATTAGCATTCGCAAAGATCAAAATTCTGCGAATTTCGGCCTTTGCGAATGTTAATTAGACAAATGGTATGTATCAAACAAGTTTGATGCAAAATAAGGAGTAGCAAAATTTGCTATTCCTTATTTTGCGATTGCACTGAAGGATTTGCAAATTTTGCGATTACTTAAATGCAATGTATCAAACAAAAAATATGTAAAAAATGACATTAAGGATTTGGAAACTATTGTGGTAAATTGGTGGTAATTTGTGAATTCTTTTCAAAAAGCTTTTTTTCAAAAAAACAAAAGGTCCCATATGACGCCAACACATGCCCTTAGGGCATGTATGTGTGCCATATGCCCCCAAATTTCTTTTTCAGGGGTGCAGCAGGGTGTTCTTGAGACACCCCTGCACCCTTGGAAAAATTCCTAATTTGTGATGAGCAAATTGCTAATCGCAAATTAAACCTTCATTCCTATGAGGCTCCTAGCCCATGGAAATGAATGGGTAACTTGCAATTGGCAATTTGCTCATTGCAAATTAGGAATGGTAAAGAATTGCTATTTATTCCTTAAAATTCGCTATTTAGGAAATGCAAAATAGTTTGATGGTAAATATGGCGGTTCATCTGTAACAAGATAAGAAGCTTAGGGATAGATTTATGATGACTGGTGCATCACCAGGGATGTGTCAGTCATCCTGCGCCGCTGTTCCGCCACCCATGGTGTGCTGCATTTACAATGCGGGGCATCATGGGGCAAAAATGGCACAGATGCGTGATGTATCTGTGCTGTAAAGGTAGTGATTGCTGGAGTTGTATCGCAAGTGCGATGCAGCTCTAGCAAGGCTCAGGGGTGACCCATCTCCACAATGTTGCGTCAAGACCTATGCCTGCTTAAAGCAGGCGCAGGGTTTTGACGCAGCTTTCTCCTATCTGATTGTAAATACGGCACACCATGGGTGGCAGAGCAGCGGTGCACGTTAACTGGTGCATGGCTGGGGATGTGCCATTTAACATAAATCTGCCCCTTTACATTTAAGTATGTGCAGGACACACAGAGTCGGTGAGGCTTATCCAAGGTTAAGAAGAGATGAGTCCTGTTCACTGAAAAATTAGACATAGTCTTCACCTGATCAGCATTGCTGGACATGGCTAAATAATAGCTGCAAAATATTACTCTTGTTAAACAATTTTACTATTATAATCTCTGAGATTTGTCTCTTACTCTGCAACATCTCATTGTTGTTATCTTTCTTTAAAGATAAAGACAACATCAACATGAGTGACAATCTGCAATCAGTTGATTTTGACCTCATCATTGAACTTGTAATTGAAACATCAGTGGATGTTGATCCATTGGATGATTTAAATCCTGAGGATGAAGAAGAGCGTGATGAGGATGCAGATTTGTCCGAATTATATGACATAGGGTGGGAAGCTGACCTGCTTGAGCCTATGGAAATATAAACATTTATTTTTAAAATGTATAATTAATAAAAAGTAAAAATGTAAACCGTTTAATTTAAAAATAAAGACACCTTCAAAAACAGGTTATGTGTAGTGTCTTCAATAAAATATTAAAATATGCTCATAAAATTAGATCAGATTCACATATAAAATAGCACAGGTAACATAAATATAAATGTCATTTCTTTTCTGCTATTTCTGTATTGTAAATTTGCCAAGGACTAAAAAATCTTCTATTTAAAATGTCAAGTAGTGTGTTAAGTTTTTGATCACTGTTATTGATTTACTGTTTGGTAATAATGTTTAATAACATTTTTTATTATATTTTACCACAGATTCAACTGCAGATCATTTCAAGATTTCACCATGCCAACAATAGAAAGACAGAGAAAGGCTGCAAAACGTCAAAGACAGCAGGTGAAACAAAATAAGCAGCAGTCCTCTAACAAAAAGATTTGTCAAGTCACGAAGAAAGCACCGGGTAAGAGCACAAAATATTTCATAAGAAATATGTGTAGTAAAAAAAATATTACTACAGAAAATGTTTCAGTCCATAAAAAGAGAAGCAAATCAAATGGAAAGGAAAGGCCAATCAAAAATGTTACTGCTAGAGCAAGAGATAACTCTGTGCATGATAGTAGAAGGAAACAACAGTTTAGGGACATTCGTAAACGAATGTTCCGCAACAGGATAATTAGCAATTTGTTAAAAAATATTAAGAAAGGTCAACAGAAACTGGTTTTTTATAAGAGAAAAAAAAAAGTTGAGAAAGTTATTGATCAGGCATTTGAAATTAAACGTAAGTTATTTATTTTGATAATCAATAGAATTAGGAAGCTAAACAAGGCAATTTATGATTTCAAAAGAAATAGTAGATGGAAGAGAATAGTTAATCGTAGTAATTTTTGTGAAGTTTTTTCTGGAGAATGGATGCATAGTTCAAGCTGTGAGGCATTTTTTAATGAGGAGAGTTATTTCCAGGATAATGATTTGGTGCATGCAGTTGACACCAGTGGTCGTGCTTATGAAGTGAAAGATGGTTGTCCAGTTGAAAAAGAAAAACTTGTGACAACAGAGACAGAAGAGGTGTTAGGTAATGAGGTTTTAGGAAGACGTGCTAAGGGTCCTGTGTACACCTGGAAGTGTAGTAGTATTTGTAGTGTGCGACAGGATTCCATCAATTTGCTTTGTGATTTTGTACGGTCATTTAATAAGAAAAGTTTGAAGCAGAAAATAAGGTTGTTGCAAGAATTAGATCCTTGCAGAGTGAGAGAAGTGACAGGTTTGCATGGTCATTCACTGGCTTGTCTTTCCAGGAGAGTATGCCAGAGTGTTTTTCATCATTTCAGGATGCTAGCAGTGCATCATAATAAAGTGAGGAAATTAGTTAGAATGTTGTATTATGCTAAGAGTCCAGCAATTATGCTTAAACAATTATGCGCTGCTCTTTTGCATGGTTCTGAAATAGATGTGAAGAACATATGTGAAGAAATTGAGTTTTGTTACTTTGGAAGTAAAGAGGAGAATGTTGAAATTGACCCAGAAGAAGAGGGTAATGTGGAAGATAGTGTACAGGTTTCCAGTACAGATAATTTCCAGAGGGAAATTGCGACGTTTCAGGTGAAATCAAGTGAGAGGCCTAATTTCACTTGTGTGTGTTGTCGACGCACTTATTATAAGAATCAGACTAAGTTAGTGGATTTATATGCAAAAAGTGAAAGGGAAAATAATAGTGAATGGAAGGATTTTGCAACATACTTGATGGTAGAAAATTGTTTTGATTTGGGATTCGATCAACGTGTGTGTACTTATTGTTGTTGCAAATTAAATCAAAACCAGATGCCTGCTAGAGCAGTTCATAATAATCTGGAATTGGTTGAGATTCCTTCTGAATTGAAGGATTTAAATACTTATGAATCTATTTTGATTCAAAGTATCCATCCCTTTCAGGCTATTGTAAGAATGGAGCCAAAGACAGGGAAATTGCCTCCATCAGATATACAGAGAGGATTAAAGGGAAGAGTTGTTTATTTGCCTCTAGATTTGAAGAAAAACATTAACACAATTGGAGTAGAAAAAGTGGAAGAGGAACCTCTGGTTATCTTAGTTAATGGGGTTCCGACAAAGAATAAGAAAATATGGCAAGATTTAGTAGATGTTAGGAAAGTTAAAAAGGCAACATTGTATTTAAAAAAAAATAATAAATACTATAAGAATGTATATGTTGCAGAAGAGGAAGTAAGTGAGGAAGAGGATAGCGATGTGTGTGCTGGTCAAATTGAGAAAGTAGAACCCTCTACTAGTGAAGAAATATATGAACATTATAGTGTTCATCCTTTGCATTCCAAGGAAGTCATGGGGAATGCTATTGAGTTGTTTCAAATGAAACAAGCCAAAGGGAGTCCCATTAGTGTTTGGGAGGAAAGTTTGGAAGCTCGGTGTTTCCCACAGCTTTTTCCAACAGGTCAGGGAGGAAGATATGATGAGCGACCTCATCAAATTCCTGCTTCTGAATACCGGACTTTGCGATTGTATGCAGGAGATGCTAGGTTTCGACAATGCATTCCCTATTTGTTTCATCTCCTGTTTGAAAGCGATCTGTCTGGACTGTCATATGCAGTGAACCACATCTTGAAAAGTGGTATACACATGCAAAACATCTCGGCAAGTGACTTTATGGATAAAGTCAATGTTCAAGACAGTATTTTGGATTCTCACCTGATTAATCTCATGGCGTGTCAGCGTGGTACTAATGAGTACTGGTACCGTCGTCATGGTGATTTAAAATGTATTCTGAGGAACTTAGGTACTCCCACATGGTTTCTCACTCTGAGCTGTGCCGAGTATGGCTGGGAAGACTTACTTGAATTTCTACGAGAGGCAAATGCTAACGTAGATAACATCGAATTCAAGACACCCGGAGAACTGTGCTCTTTGGATCCAGTCAATGTATGTAGGTACTTCAATCATAGATTTGAAGCTATGATGTCTTTCATCATGAATAAGAAGAATCCACCTCTTGGAGAGGTGTTGGATTTCTTCTGGAGAAAGGAGTACCAAGCAAGAGGTGCTCCTCATATACATATGTTGCTGTGGATCAAGGATGCACCTAAATTTGGAACGGATCCAGAAGACTCAGTGATGAGTTTCATCCAACAGTATTCTACGTGTGCTGTTCCAAACGCAAAGGAGAAGAAAAGCCTAAGAGAAAAAGTTCTGCGTTTCCAAAGCCATCGATGTGGAAAGTACTGCCGTCGTAAATTCCGAAACAAGGACAAGTTCTACACCAAATGTCGTTTCGGCTTTCCACGACCGGTGATTTCTAAAGGAAGAGTAAACAGTTTGATGTCTTCGCTGCGACATAATGTCATGAAGAAATCACCTAAAAACACATACAATTTGAAGAGGAACGAAGAGTCCAAGTACATCAACGACTACAACCCGGTGATTTTGTCCATGTGGAATGCTAACATGGATATACAGTTTGTGGCTGATAACTGTATGGCTGTGGCTCGGTATGTGACGTCTTACATCACCAAAAAAGAGAAGACAGAATTGAAGGATATGTGGGAGGACATTTCCCATGAAAAGAGCCTCAGCAAGAAGTTGTACAGTTTCAGTCTGAAGATGTTGTCGCATTGAGAAATTGGAGCTTACGAATGCTCTGACCGGTTGTCTTCAGCAAGTCTCTATGCCAAGTCCAGGAGTATCGTTTGGGCGAGTCTTGGTCTTGCTGCAACGCGTAATCGAGTTCTGAAACCTGTGCGGGAAATTGAGTATTTGGCGGAAAAGGAGCCAAACAGTACCGACATTTTGAAGACCAACATGTTGGATACATATTATCCAAATAGAAGCAGTCACCTCGACAATGTTTGTCTGTATGAGGTTCTTCAAAATTACATATTCAAGAGGAACATCAAAGAAGATACTGAGAAAGGAGTGTATGCTGTAATAGGAAGTGAGGGATGTCTGGTCAAGCAAAGAAAATGCCACTTACTTGGTAAACCATCGAAAATTGAGTGGCAAATCTCCTGAAAAAAAGGAGTTTTTCTATTTAGCACTTTTGCAACTTTTCAAGCCTTGGCGTGCAGAAGAGGAACTGCTTGGAGATTTCCTCTGTTACGAAGACTCTTTCAATGCCGCCAAGGAGACCATAGAATGTCCTGCTTTTCCCAAATATGTAGAAATGTTGAATGCGGAAATTGAGCAGGAAGCAACGATTGCAGCCGAGATTGCCAGAGACAGTTCTCAGGACAGTCAGAGTTCTGCTTCATTGAGTCAGGATCCACTAGGAGGACCTGTTATCGAAAATGAAGCTGCCACTGCCATGAATGAAGTGGAAAGAGCCATGGCACATGCTCAGGAGGATGCGGTTAACTTAGAAGAGTTGGAAAGACAACTCAACGTTGAGCAGAGGAAAATATATGACGAAGTTACCATGCAAATTGATCATGGATTAAGTCATGACAAGAAAGAGTGCTCATGTACGTCGTTGATGCCTGTCCGACTGTACGTGAGTGGAGAAGCGGGAACTGGAAAAAGTTTCCTCATTAAAGCAATTTCATGCTATTTGCAGGAAAGGACAGAGTCATCGCTGTCTTGTGTTGTCACCGCTCCAACTGGACTGGCAGCACATAACATTAAAGGGATTACTTTACATCGTTTACTGATGCTGCCAGTGGAGCATGACAACAAATTACAATATCACAAGCTATCTGGAGATGCTTGTTTTGAAGTTTCAAGAATCTTGAGGAAAATGAAACTTCTTATCATTGACGAAGTAAGCATGGTTTCCAATGTCATGCTTGCCTTTGTGCATTTGAGAATGCAAGAAGTTCTCAAAACAGAGTATGATGTGTTATTTGGTGGCAAACACATTGTTTTCGGAGATCTTCTGCAGCTGACACCAGTGAAAGGGCAACCTGTGTTCAAAATGCTCACGCATGAAGATACCAGGAAGTGCCTAGGCAGCATTGGCAACGTCAATATATGGTTAAATTCAATTATGCTGAACTGCATGAAAATATGCGTCAGGCGAAGGATGAAGTTTACAAGACTATTCTACAAGATGTTAGAATTGGAAAAGTGACCGAGCATGGGAAAGAAGCTTTACATGCACGATTACTATCAAATTTATATCCAGAACAAGATGTTGTGCCTGAGAATATTTTTCAGAAAATTACTGATAAGAAATCTGGAATATGTTTGATGCCAACTCTTGCAGAATGTGCCAAATTCAACAACAAAATGCTGCATTTAGAAAAGCAAGAGATTGTGAAACTGGAAGCTATTGACAGAGTAGAGCATATGGGATCAACAATTATTTTGTCTGAGAATCTGAAAACAAAATTGGATTCATTAGAGAAGAGTATATCTAAAACTGCAGGTTTTGAAAAGACTCTGAATGTGTGCTTGAACTGCCGTATAATTTTAAGAAGGAATTTACATGTTGAAAGAGGTCTGGTAAATGGATCAATGGGTAATGTTGTTGATTTTGTAAAATACAGAAATAGAGATGGAATTGAATTTTTAAAAATTAAATTTGATGGCATTGAGGAAGTACAGCTAATTGGTCGTTGCTCTGCTAGATTTTTGCTTGTAAAAGACTTATATGTTCGCCGTAAGCAGTTTCCTGTTTGCTTGGCATATGCGGTGACAATCCATAAATCGCAAGGTTTAAGTGTAGACTGTGCATTGGTGAATATTGGCAGTTCTGTGTTCAAGGAGGGTATGGCATATGTGGCATTGTCACGAGTTAGAACTTTATCGGGATTGTACTTGATTGAGTGTGATGTCACAAACATTTGTGCGGATCTAGATTGTGTTAAGGAATACAATAGGTTAAGAAGAGAGTATGCGTCACATTTGCCTCAGTATCCTTTGTTTGAGAAACGTGTGGTAGGCCGGAAACGAAGAAATGTGACCAATACTGGGGAGGTTGTAGCAAAAAGACGAAAAGTCGATGAACCTAAAATTACAAGCAGAAACAAAAAGGATTCTGTTGAAGATGTTGTTGGTTTTCAATTTGAAAACAGTTCTGGTGTCAACTGCTATGCTAATGTAGTGGTTAATGTTTTGTTTTCTCTAGAAAATGTAAAAGAAGAGATTGTGGTCAATTCTGATCAAAGATTTTGCAGTTTGTTAAATTCTGTGTTAGAGAAATGTAGCACTGATAGAAGAAACATAGAAAGTGTGTCTGAAATTCGAAATCTGTTAGACAGATGTTCAGGCCAAACACAATTCTCTCAAAATATTCAGCAAGATTGTCAGGAGTTTTTAATGTATATGCTTGATGTATTGCAGGCTGAAGGTGTAGATGTAGATCAGCTGTTTGGGCTTTCTTATCAATGGCAGCATGACTGCGAGAACTGTATGGTATCAAGTACTACTAGTGTAGACTCAGAAAGATTTATATATTTAACTTTGCCAGACAGTAAATCAGTCTCCTTTAATAAGCTAGTAAAAGCAGCTGATCACAACATGGAGTGTAGCCAGTGTAAATCTGAAATGATGTCCACATTATTTATACGAACATATGGCCAGTATGTCATTTTAATGTTCCAACGATGTAGGCCTGATGGAACAAAATTGACAACTTTAATTAAAAATTTTGTAGCTTCGCAGTTGTCAATATCAGGAAGGACTTTTGTAACTGCAGCAATTATATATCATGACGGCCCTTCAATAACATCAGGACATTACACAGCTTATTTAAAGTCTAGAAATGGCTGGTCATTCTGCAACGATTCTATTTTAATTTTCAAAAAAAAATTGCCGTATGACCTTAAAAACTCTTACCTGGTGTTTTTAAAACCAAAATTTTAGGGAAATAATCTTGGGATGTGCTCTGTGGAATTTCAAGAAGTTCTAATGGCTCCTACACAATTTGGCCTTGAGGATAAGTGTAGTTCAGAGACATAAGTTCTAACCATAAGACTGGACGTCATGGAGAAATAAGTGCACTTTGAATGAGTTCAGAAATACTATTTCTTTTTATAAGCTAATTGAAGCAGCCAATCAAAACATAGAGTAGAGGGAATGTAAGTCTGCAACGCTGTCTACTGTTTTACATTGCTTTGTGATTGAAAGTGATGTAGAGAATTAAATAATTGTAGTAGTCATAGAGTTAGTGTAAGTCTGCTTCATAGTAAGCAGTATCAGTGTCATAGGAAATGTAGAACATGACTGAGCAAGAAGGGGAAGATATTACTATTCCAGGATTGTGAAAATGATCTTCAACATTTTAATTCTGAAAGTTGCGGAAATGCCAAATGATGGGATTGGCTTACAAGAAATCCAAGAGTTATAAATGGGTCTGACAAGATTTGGCCTTGTGGAAACTTGTGGTAGAGAGCAAGAAGTCATTTATTGCATGTAACATGTTTTTAAAAACGATGGAGATTTTCTTTCAGAAAGTGGCGGGCTGAAAGTAATAACAGCACAAAAGAGTGTAAGCTGTTCATAGGACATCCTTTGACGTCATGGAAAGTAAGTTAACTTTAAGGAGTTCTGAATTCTGATTTCTTATGTTGTATGGGTTTTTTAAACACAATCATTTTGATTGTGTTTTTTTTTCCCCGCTGTTACATGATGAATACCTTCAAGTCACTGTTTTTAGTGAATTTTGATACATTCTGAGAACAGCAAAAATAAACCATTTAACATGTATAATTAATTCTGTACTGTTTGCATTTATGATGTATATGTAGAACTGTGTAGGAGGCATGGAGAAGGTGAGGCTTCTGTAAGTGTCAAAGTTGTTGCATGCGGAGGAGCTTGGCGGGCATCCGAGATGGCCGCGTGAGCACAGCGCTCCCCGGACCCCCGCCGCTCCCGGCTTAATATCCTGCTTTAATCCTGATCTTTTGCGAGGATTCATATAGAGGACGTTGGGCTGATCTACCTGGACCTTTCAGAAACTGATTTGGACATCGGGTGCCTGAATTATGTTCGATTGAACTTTTGGGCTCCGCCCTCGAAGTGCGCCCGGGACTGGGTGAGGTTCGGTGGCCGTCTTGGAGTTGAACAACAACGGCAGGGGGATTGGTCTTGTGGGTCCCCTTCTTAAGTTTCGGTTTTGTTTCTGCCTCAGACTGGGACATTGGTGAGAGGGTCGGGCCAGAGCTGCGGCCGGGACACGAGTAGGTTGTCTGGCCCTTGGCTGCACTGTTCCTGGAGTGGGCTGCCTCTATCCTGGTGATACCCCTCTTGTGGTCCTTTGGTCCCGGGGCCTCCATTTCTGGTGCCCGGTCCCTCGACCCTGGTGACTTTACTCGTGACGCATCTTCAAAATGGCGGGCAGAGGGGACCGAGAGACGCGCAAGACGAAGACGCCTCTGCGCGGGGGTCCGGTTCAATCTAATGTTATGGATCGTTATACCCACTCTAAGGGGTCCCCCGGAGCTGCCCTGCCCGGTCCCATTGCGTCCGACCAAGTAGTGGATGCGTCGACGGAGCCCTCCTTGCAGGACATCATGGGCGCCATTTCTGGCATGAGGGAATCCATAGGCCATCAGTACGAAACCTTGGCCCACAAACTTGACACTGTGGCAATTGAGGTGAACTTGATTAGAGCCGATCTCTCCAAGACGAACGAAAAGGTGAAGTCATTGGATATCAAATCATCCAGCCTCACGACGGACGTCTCTGATATTCAGACGGAGAGTGGCAATCTCCGTAGGGTGAACGATTTCATGACCCGGCGCTTGGAGGATTTTGAGAACAGGGCACGTCGCTGTAATGTTCGCGTGGTTGGTGTGCCGGAGAATCCAGAACCCCACTCGGTTGATCTCCTGGTTGAAGACCTCATCCAGAACCACCTTTCTCCGTCTGGCCTTAGTAAATTTTTCACAGTGGAACGCGCACATCGTGTTCCTGGGGGCCAGGGCAAGCCAGGCGCCCCGCCGAGACCTATTGTTGCAAAGCTGTTCCACTATAGAGATCGGGACACTATCCTGCAGGCCTCGCGGGTGAAGGGCCCGGTGGCCTTTGAGAATGCCACGGTGAACTTTTATCCGGACTTTTCCCAACAGGTCCAGAAGCAGCGTATGGGATTTCGTGGTGCCAAGAAGCGTCTTAGGGACATGGGGATGCGTTACGCAATGCTCTTTCCGACCAGGCTGCGGGTGCAATATAATGATCGAACTTTCTTCTTTGATCGGCCAGACGCTGTGAATGACTGGCTGGACTCCCTGCCTCATCGACCTCCTGAGACTGAGTCCGAAGCCCACCCGGGCGGTGCTGAAGGTGGCGTAGAGAGCTGAACATTTCATCTTTGACTGAGGCCTTGTTTTGTATGTCTTCTCCAGGGATGTAAGCCTATGTTCCTCTACCTCACACGTGTTTTGCTGTATGATCTTTTTCTCGTCCCTGTTTGATCGGGGGGCGGGTGGGACGGAGCCTTTCCTCCTCCGGGGTCTTTGTGTAGAATAGGGGTTCTTGGGCGACAGGCACACTGCAGGTTGGGGTGGCTTTTTAGCTTTTTGCAGGGGTGCAGGGTGGGGGGTGTTTTCTTGTTCTTTGGGGGGTGGGTGGTTGGGAAGTTCGTTGTTTGTGTGTTCTGTGTTCAAGGCGACTTTATTCTGTATTTGGACTGCTTTTTATGGTCATGCTCATTGGTGGGGGGTTTGGGCTTTTTCGGGTGGGATGGGGGGTAGCGGGTTGAGATTTGTTTCGTGGAACGTTAACGGTCTGGGGGATCGGATCAAACGAAGTGTGGTGTTGAAATGTATACGACGTTTATCTCCTGACATTGTTTTCCTGCAGGAGACTCATTTGATAGGCAATGTTTGTCATGCAATGAATAGGTGGGGCTATCGCCTCGTAGCACATTCGGGGTTTACCTCGGGTTTCAGGGGTGTGGGTATCCTTATCCGGGCTTCCCTCCCCCTGGCTATTGATGATGTTATTCGGGATGACCGGGGGCGGTATGCTGTTCTTGTGGGTCGATATGAAGGCCGTGCCCTCTCCTTGTTAACTGTTTATGTGCCCCCCGGCTTACAGACTTCTACCTTTTCGGATTTGGGCCGTGTCTTGTTGGACCTCCCTGATAGTACTCTCTTTCTGGCTGGTGATTTTAATTCGGTAGTCTCCGGCCTCCACGATCGCCACCCCCCTAGGGACACCCCGGCGGCTCAGCAGTGGTTGGGTGGATTTCTGGATACCTTTGGCCTGGTGGATTGCTGGAGGCTTTTGCATCCTACGCAGCTTCAGTACACCTTTCACTCTGGGGCCCATGGGAGTCTGTCTCGGCTGGATTATTTCCTGATGCCTGCGGCTCAGTCCCCGGCGGTGCGTGAGATTGTGCACCTGCCCAGGGGTATCTCTGACCACTCTCCGCTCTGGCTTCGTTTTGAGGTTGGGGTGGAGGCAGTGGGCCGGGTGGCCCCCATTAATCCGTGGTACCTTACCTCCCCCGAGACCCGTGCCCTTTTGCTTAAGTCCTTGGACTCGTATTTTCTGGATAACGAGGGGTCGGTTTCCTCTGCTGTGTCCCTATGGGAGGCCTTTAAGACCGTGATTCGTGGGCAGGCCCTCTCCCTTATCGTTGAGGCTAAGAGAGCGAGGAATAGAGAGGTGGTTGATCTTGAGGGGGAGATTTCTGCATTGGAGGAGGGTTTGGAATCTGGTGTCACGCCTGAGAAGCTCCATGCCCTGGGTCTGAAACTATTTGCTTATAAGTCCATGGTCACAGATGCCGCCAAAGTGATGTTTCGGGAGCAACAGGGTCGATTGTATGATGTGGGTGACAAAGCGGGTAAATTGCTGGCATGGCTGGATAAGAAGGAGAGAGCTAATCGTGTGGTACCCGTGATTCAGTCTGCGAGTGGTGTGAGTGTGACGGACCCGATTGGAATAGTTGACCGGTTTGCCGATTATTTCCGTGTGGTGTATACCCCTGTGTCTGTGAGGGATGTGGTTGACTCTCGCCTTCTGTTGCGTGATATAGCCCTGCCCATTGTTTCCGATTTAGACCGTGTGGCGTTGGACTCCCCCTTTACGATTGATGAGATAGCTACTGCCATCCGTTCCCTCCGTTCGGGCAAGGCATTGGGCCCGAACGGGTTGCCAATCGAATTGTACAAGTTGCGTCCCGATAAGGTGGCTCCGTATCTTCGTGCCATGTTTCTGGAGTCCCGTGAACGGGGTATTCTCCCTTATGATCAGAGACTGGCCACAATAGTTGTCATCCCCAAGGAGGGTAAACCACGTGATCTTTGTTCCTCCTATAGGCCCATATCCCTGCTAAATGTTGAACCCAAGGTATTAGCGAAACTTCTGGCATCTCGTCTCCTGACGGTCATTAGTGACTTGGTCCATCCGGATCAATCTGGATTTATCCCGCATCGCAACACAGCTCTAAACCTGCGTCGTCTTCACGGCGCGGTCGCGAGGGCGGGGCTTCTGACGGAGCCGGCCATTTTGCCGTCATTGGATGCTTCCATGGCCTTCGACACGGTGGAGTGGCCTTATCTTTGGGCGGCTCTTGAGAAATTTGGTTTTGGGCCTGAGTTTATTGGTTGGGTCCAGTTACTGTACGCGGAACCTCTGGCGCAAGTAGTGGTGAATGGTAGGGTCTCGGCTCCTTTCGCCCTTGGTAGGGGTACCCGTCAGGGATGCCCCTTGTCTCCGTTACTGTTTGCGCTCGCCTTGGAACCATTGGCTGCTTGGCTTCGGTGGGAGCCTTCCCTTAAGGGGATCCGCTGGTCGCCGGACTTTGAGGACCGCGTTTCGCTTTACGCGGACGATATCCTTTTATATCTCACCTCCCCGCGTAAATCTCTGTCTGTTCTGTTTGACGTTCTTGCTTCCTTTGGAGCCAACTCGGGCCTTGTTATTAACTGGACCAAGTCCTGTGTATATGTTCTTTCGGGGGTTTTGCCCCCCTTGCCGAGCAGACTTCCTATTCAGGTGGTCCAATCGGGTTTCAAGTATTTAGGGATTTTTATTACGTTGGACCCGACGCTCCGCTTTGAGCGTAATCTCCTGCCACCGTTACTTAGATTGCGCCTGGATGTGGCCCGTTGGCATAAGCTTCCGTTGTCTCCTCTAGGCAGGGCGGCCCTGTTTAAAATGATGTCCTTGCCGCGATTCCTTTACGCGCTCCAAAACTCCTATGACGCTATTCCTAAGACCTATTTCCAAGAGATTGAGAGTCTTCAACGGCAATTGATATGGGATGGGCGTCCACGTATCGCACTCGCAAAGCTCACCATCCCTTGGTATGACGGGGGCATGGCGCTCCCCGATATCAAGCGATATTACTGGGCTTCCCAGTTGTCTGCCATTAATCACGTGATGTTTTCCCCGGGTCGTAATCCTGCATTCGAGATGGATAGACTCCAGCTTCCGGGTGGGGACTTTACCAGAGCGCTTTATTCTCGATCGGCCGGGCACCATCTTGTGGGCCCATCCAAGATCGCAGTAACTGTATGGCGAGCTGCGAATGTGAGTTTGGGGTGGGAGGATCGCTTGACGTTGGCGACGCCGCTTTATGCCTCGGAACGTTTGGGCGGCCTTTGGTCTACCAAGGGTTTCGACCGCTGGGATGTGATTGGGATTTGTAAGGTGGGTGATGTGTGCTCGAACGGTTGTGTGAAGTCGTTCCAGGCCCTCCAGGCGGAATATGGTTTGAGTGGTAGGGAATTTTTTCGCTACCTGCAGGTCCGGCATGCCCTCGCCTCAGTCTTGGTTCCTGATGAGGCCCTGCCTGAATCTTCCCCCCTCGAGGACCGCGTCCTTGATGGGCATCTTCCCGATAGTACTATTTCTCTGATTTACAAGAAATTGATCAATAATCGGGCGGACTTATTGGTCCGACTTCGGGAGGCTTGGGTTGGCGATGGGTTGGAACTGGACGATGAGGATTGGCAGTCGGCACTCTCTTCTCCCAAGGAGGTGGCCATTCCTGCCCGTCTCCGTTTGGTTCAACTTAAGATTCTCCATCGAGTTTATGTCACGGGTCCTCGTCTGGTGACGATGGGCTTTTCTTCGGATGGGCTATGTAAGCGTGGTTGTGGTTTGAGTGCGACCTTTTTACATATCCTTTGGGAGTGCCCGGTTGTAGCGGCCTACTGGACTGCTGTGCTTGAGGTGATGACTGCTGTGACGGGTGTGGCCCTGCGGCCGGAGCCTCGTCGTTGTCTGTTGAATGTGTGGGAGCCCACTGACTACTCTGTTGCCCAGACCAGATGGGCTACCCTGGGATACATGATTGCGAAGCGGGATGTTGCGCAACTCTGGGGCGCTTCCAGGCCCCCTGAGGTCTCGAAGTGGGAGGACAACATGGACTGGTCCATGTTTCGTGAGAAGACGGTTTATGTGGCCAGGGGCAGACCCAGGGCGTGGACGAAGGTTTGGGGTCAGTGGAATGATTATCGTGGGGATATTTGCACCCCTCCCCTGGTAGGCACTGCTGAGATTGTCCTATCTCCCTAGACGAGCGTTCCCGGAACCTTCCCATACGGTTTTTTCTATATTTCAGGTTCTCCCCGCTGCTCTCCTCCCCCCCCCCCCTCATGTCTTGATTGGAGCCTCCGGGCTCTGGGTGTGTTCTCCTGATCGTGGATCGTCCCCCCCGTTCTTTGGGCTGACCTTCATTAACGTGCATTCGCCTTTTAGTGTTTGTTTTTCTTTTTGTAAATTAAAATTAAAAAAAATTCAAATTGCTCTGTGATATATGTAGAGTAATGCTTTGTGCTCGAGCTGTACCTGACCACGGGTGTACATTTCTGTTTCATGCATTGTGCCTTATTATTAGCGGCCAGCCCGTGAGGTTGTAGGCCCATTCTTGTACTTTTCTATGCTTGCTCCAATAAAGGTTTTTGAAAAAAAAAAAAAAAAAGTTGTTGCATGCAGTGCTGCACTTCTGCGTATTCTTTCATATGCTAGACTACATCTGCACAATGAGATACCTAAGCAAAGGAAACACAAGTGATGTGATTGTGAAATGAGCAAAATAAATTGCACGTATTTCAATTACATCACCTGTGTTTCCTATCATTACGAATCACATTGTGCAGATCAAGTTTAGGTCTGTCCAGGGAAACATAGGAGGTTTGGACTTTGTTCAAGAGTGCAGTGGACATGACTCACTTCATTGGTAGACCTTCACATGTATTATGTCCTCTATTCTCTTCAACAACTCGAAATTTCATCTGCAACCCTGAGTAGGCCTCACCTCAAACAAACCTCTGGATAGGACACATCTTATTGGCATCCTGAAGCAATTATTTAAAATTTTAGTGTCTTGCGACACTTTTCTGAGACAACAGCAATGCAAAAGATGCACCATGTTTTAAGATAGGCCTCACTTCATCTGCATCAAGATACTGTTAGTTTAAAATGTATATCTTTAGGACTGTGTAGGGGGCCTGGAGAAGCAGAAGCTTCTGTAAGTGTCAAAGTTGTTGAAAAACTGTTTGTCCTTCAATCTTTTCCCTTGTCTTTTGTAATTTTTAAATACATGTTTTAATATTTTTGAAATGTTTGTTCTCTCTTTCACAGATTGAAAGTATAAAAACAAAAAGTGAGTAATTTAACGACAATTATAAGGTAAATGCTTTGTACTCTTTTCGTTACATTTCTATCACATTCACCTACTATTAGTTCCACTGCTTCATTTCTTTAACCCTCAGTTTCCTGCCTTTGCTACTTCCCTCATTCCTTTCTCTATTACCTACTTACTCAACTCCTTCCACTCTTTTTCTCAGTCCCTCTCTTCTCATAGTTCCTCACTCTTGTTCACTCACTCCGTCTCTATTACTCTTAGTGTCTTTGACTGATCACTCTATCACTACTTGTTCATAATGCTTTCTCTGTGTAGTTGAAGCACACTAAGGGGCATATTATGAATACAGCCAATAAAATTATTGCTCTTTTTATTGGCAGAAAACTGGTGCAAAAGTGGTTTTAGCGGCAGTTTTCTGCCGCAAAAGCAGCTTTAGCGACACATTTCTGCCAATAAAAGCTGCAAAACTTTTATTGCCTATGTTGATGATATGGCTCTATGTTACTTACATTTCTTTGCTGTTTCAATTAATCTTTTTCTGTTATTTTTTGTTTTCTGTTTTCTATTTTTTCTCTCTGTTATTCCTCATGTTTTAATCTTATTTTGAACATTCACTCACATTCTCCAAGAAACTCTTCTTTGTTAATGTTATACTCTCTTTTTTTTTCTTTCACTTCGTTATCTATTTTGTTTTTCACAATTATACCCTCTTCCGTCTTTTCTTCGGTAAATAGATCTATTAAACAGTATCTCTTCTTTACTCCCTATAGCTGTCTTTCTTTTAACATCACTCTCTGTTTACTTTCCTTATACTTACTCTTTTTTTTTTTTTTTTTTTTTTGGGGTTAGCTCCCGGTCCGCGTACCGGGAAGCTAACCCGGGAGCGAACCAAAAGAAATAGAGCTTGCCAGAGTGCTAAACATTCTAGCAATTTTTTTTGAAAGGGAAGGTAGTTCTGAAAAGAACTTTTTTTAAAATATTTTTGTTGTTTTATATTTTTTTTTATTTTTTGAACATTTTTTGGTTTTTTTTTATTTTTTGAACGATTTTATATTTTTTGTGGTTTTTTTGGGGGGGGGGAACAACAAAAAACAGGCGTTGAAAAGGGCTCAACAGGAGCAAAAAAAAAATTACTGGGGGCGGTTAGGGCAATCATGGTGTTCATACGCCAGGTTGAGTGCATTGATGCTCATGTTGCCACACGCTAACAACGCACGACAGTGCATACAAGAGTGTATCATGTGGCCAAAATTTTCTTGTATATTTGGCACAGTTTCCCGTGCCTCTTCTGGTGTTAATGAAATTGGTATTCTTGGTCTGGCCACAGGAGTTGATCTTGGATTGTCCTGCATATCCCTTATTTCCGCCCGGCTGTAATTTAGTGGATGCTTCCTTGTCATGTGCCTGTGCATTGTGTGATTTCCATAACTATATTTCTTGTCCGTCCCTCTTGATAATTGTTCTTTGCATATGCGGCAGGTGACATACCTCGCATTGACTTTTTTTTGGCCACGAGGGATCGAATAAAACTGCCAGATGAAACTGGCTTTCTTTCTGGAAACCCGGGGCACCTCTTCTAAGAACTGTGGTTCTTCTCCCTCCTCATCCATTTCTTCATCTTCCTCCTCAGTGTTGGTAATGACCTGGGGAGGTGGTCCTCTCTTCCCATGAGGAGGTGGAGGTGGTGGTGGGGGTGCACCAGCTGAAGCTACCAATGAAGCCATTTCTCATATAGTAGTAAAGGTCTTCCTCTCACAATGATGAAAGTCAGAGTGAGGAAAGAAGGAGGGGTTTTCATCATTTGGGAAAAACAATACTTCTCAACCAATGAAAAGTGTTATTTTTAGGTCACCTGACCTAGCCTTACATCATTATGAAACCAAAAGTGAAATGAACCAATGAAAAGTGTTATTAACAAGTCACATGACCTGTTATGCTTACGTTACGCGCTCCGGTCCGCGCCCCGGATAGCTTCCGGGTCGCTGCGCTTCGCGCCTCGGTCCGCGCCCCGGGGCACTTCCGGGTGCGCTAATGCGGTACGTCACAAGACGCATTACGCGGCAACGCGATACGTCGCGCTTTCGCGACGCGCCGCGGATCGCTTCCGGGGAGCTGCGTTTCGCGCCTCGGTCCGCGCCCCGGGGCACTTCCGGGTGCGCTAACGCAGTACGTCATAAGACGCATTACGCGGCAACGCGATACCGTCACTATGTTGATATCTTACCGGTTCGCGGACCGGGTCGCGGCATCAATTTGAGCTAACGGAAAGCTTCCCGGTTCGCGGACCGGGAGCGAAACAAAAAAAATATTTAAAAAAAATTATTAATAAATATATAAAATATATTTTTGGATTTAAAGAAGAATACATTTTACAGCTATAGATATTAGCTTTTAAAAAACCAATGATATTCACTGAAAAAACCATAGGTTATAGACCATATATAGTTAGGAATTAGCATTTACAAAACCTCAAAATTCACTGAAAAAACCATAGGTTATAGACCATATATAGTTAGGAATTAGCATTTAAAAAACCTTATTTTACTCACACAAAACCATTGAAATTCCATATATAGTTAGTTGTACTAACTATATATCGCGCACCCGCAATCCACTGCTGATCATGTCACATATTACATCATTCATGACATGGTCAGTGACATCACTGATGACATCACTGATGACATCTCAAATGACATCACTGATGACATCACTGATGACATCTCAAATGACATCACTGATGACATCACTGATGACATCTCAAATGACATCACTGATAACATCTCAAATGACATCACTGATGACATCTCATTTGACATTACTGATCACATCACTGATGGCATCATTCATGTGATAATACAATTAACCTCTTCAGACTCTAATATAACCTTAGATACACTCAGTGTAAACAGACACTCACAGACTGTCACTCATCCATGGAGTTACTCACACACCTAGTCAGTCATGCAAAAATCAATCATACCTCCATTTTCTCAACTATACAGTTATACACACCTTACTTATTCAAACATATACTAAAACATATTTACTCTCTTATACAATCCCTGATACAAGTTCACAATGATCCATACAGCCACTCACACATTCACTGGCTCTTATGCACAGTTATTTATATATGTCAACTCTCACATGTACTGTGTTTTACATATGTACTTACTTTGACATGTAACACTGAGATATCCATTCACTCACCAATACACTCATGCATACAGTCAACCGCCCATACAGCTGTTTCCACATGCACTTTTGAACCCATACATCTAGTGAATCAACTGCTCACACATCTATGCACAGAGTCATACACCTCCCAGCCACCCACACACACACTCAGTCGCCCATACAAATACTTGGGCAACCAATCAATAACCCATATAGTTACTCATATAGCTACTGATCAACACATGCAGCAGTTTACAGAACAACAGACATAATGATGCACAAATTAAGACAGTTTAGTCACTAACCCATGCACTCAGTGAGACACATTTAATCACTCACTCATACAGTCAGTCATGCACCTACTAAATCCTTCATCCAGACACTTATACATCCACTCAAGACATATTTTAACTTTACAGAAAAATACAGTCACTGGATGTTGTCATCAGTGATGTCATCAGTGATGTCATTTGAGATGTCATCAGTGATGTCATCAGTGATGTCATTTGAGATGTCATCAGTGATGTCATCAGTGATGTCACTGACCATGTCATGAATGATGTAATATGTGACATGATCAGCAGTGGATTGCGGGTGCGCGATATATAGTTAGTACAACTAACTATATATGGAATTTCAATGGTTTTGTGTGAGTAAAATAAGGTTTTTTAAATGCTAATTCCTAACTATATATGGTCTATAACCTATGGTTTTTTCAGTGAATATATATATGTGTATATATATATATTCATTGAAAAAACCATAGGTTTAAAGCAGGTTATAGTTAGGAATAAGCGTTTAAAAAATCTTGTATGAAATGTATGAAATTGGATATTGCACTATGCAGGTTTCAGCCACAATGACGTTTATCCCCATCCAATGCCCTTTTTGGGGTCAGGTAGATAATTATATGCTTAAGCAGGTCCTGCCATCAGTTCATGACACTTTTGTGACCTCATTATTCTCTGACAGGTTACAACACTGCTGCAACCTACATAACACAAGAATAGTCTACGACTACTTCATGGAGCGGAAGGAATAAGTATTTCATGCTTTCTTTGTGGATCCTTGAATGTATTTTCTGGGGTATAGGGGTATTTTTAGGGTTCAGGGGTAGGTTTGGGTTTTGGGGTACAGGGGTATTTTAAGGGTTCGACACGGTCGACCATAACATCCTGGTCGACCGTGTCTAAGAGGCTGGCATCCGGGGCACCGCCCTTGACTGGGTTCGCTCCTTTCTGAGCAATCGCCGCCAAGCGGTTCGGCTCTCTCAGTTTGCTGCCGATGAGGTCGAACTACCCTGCGGCGTTCCACAGGGCTCCTCCTTATCTCCCCTTCTTTTTAATTTATACCTCACTCCCCTCATTCGGTCCTTACGCGGCTGCGGTGTCACCGCGTTTAATTACGCGGACGACATTCAGTTGGTTTTCGACATCAGTTCCTCTGACCACTCTATCGACAACTTCCAAACCACCCTCAGTCACATCAGTGACTGGATGGGGGTGAACCATCTGAAACTCAACCCCGACAAGACAGAATTATTGCTTGTCGGGGGAGCCTCTAACCCCTGGAAATCCACCTTCTGGCCCGCGAGGCTGGGCCTTCCCCCAACCCTGTCAACTCAGTAAAGAGCCTTGGGATCATTGTCAGCAATGACCTCACCATGAAGCCCCAGATTAATGCGGTGGTATCCTCTAGTTTTTTCCAGTTGAGGAAAATCCGAAAGATCGCACGCTTCCTGACCACCGAGGCTCTTACCCTGGTCTTGCTGGCCCTAGTCATCTCCAGGATAGACTATGCCAACTCGCTCTATGTTGGCATTCCAGCCTATCAACTGAAGAAGTTACAACTCGTACAGAACCAGGCGGCACGGCTTATCTACCACCAGCCCAAACACCAACATGTTTGCCCCCTGTTAAAATCTCTCCACTGGCTCCCGGTATCTGAACGTTGTAAGTTCAAACTGGGGTGCATCACTTTTAAATCCCTTGCAGGCACAGGCCCTTCTTTCATTTCATCTCTACTACACCCATATGTCCCCTGCCGTAACCTTCGCTCTTCCCACCTGGCCTTACTCCGGACCCCGACCTTCAAACGTAAAAAACTGGGTGGACTAAGGTTCTCATTCCTTGCCCCATCACACTGGAACGCCCTCCCGCTTGGCCTGAGACAAGCCCCCTCCTACACCCACTTCAGGTCCCTCCTTAAAACTCACTTGTTTTGTAATGCTTATAATTAGCGCTTCTAGCCCCTCGGATTGCCAGCCTCCTTTTGCTTTAGCGCCAAGAAACCGCTGGGTGTTAGCTGCGCTTTATAAATTCTTTTTACATTACATTACATTACATGGGTTCAGGGCTAGGTTTGGGTTTTGGGGTACAGGGGCATTTTTAGGGTTCAGGGCTAGGTTTGGGTTTTGGGGTACAGGGGTATTTTAGGGTTCAGGGGTAGGTTTGGGTTTTGGGGTACAGGGGTATTTTTAGGGTTCATGGCTAGGTTTGGGTTTTGGGGTGCAGGGGTATTTTTAGGGTTCAGGGGTAGGTTTGGGTTTTGGGGTACAGGGGTATTTTAAGGGTTATGGGCTAGGTTTGGGTTTTGGGGTACAGGGGTATTTTAGAGTTCAGGGGTAGGTTTGGGTTTGGGGTACAGGGGTATCTTTAGGGTTCATGGCTAGGTTTGGGTTTTGGGGTGCAGGGGTATTTTTAGGGTTCAGGGGTAGGTTTGGGTTTTGAGGTACAGGTGTATTTATAGGGTTCAGGGCTAGCTTTGGCTTTTGGGGTACAGGGGTATTTTTAGGGTTTAGGGATAGGTTTGGGTTTTGGGGTACAGGGTATATTTATAGGGTTAAGATGGGTTAGTGTTTAAGGGTGTTGGGGTATTTTAAGGAATAAGGGTGGGTTATGATTATGGGGTGCAGGGGTATTTAAAGGGAGCAGGGTGGACACCCGGAGCTGGAATGTACAGAACCTTAGAAGAAAAAACAATGAAATATTGGGCACAACGCTCGCTTTTTTTCCCCGTAATCCCGCGCCTCGCACACGCCCCCAGCACACGCCCACAGCACAAGATATGAGACATGGCATGAAGGGCGGACCGTATCACACGCCCCCAGCGTTTGTCACGCCCCCAGCACACGCCCACAGCACAACGCAGACACGCCCACAAGGGACTACTTTGCTGGCACGGTTCTATTACCTTTTAAATGTATATGGTGGGCTTCTGCATAGCCTATGTCCTTCTGCTTCAACTGCCCTTTACCAACGTGGTATTGGGTGTTGTGATTGGTGCTGTGGTTGCTGAGATTACCCGCCTCAAAGGTTTGGGCTCTCTCTTTAATACATTAGTATAGATATATATATATATATGCAACCAAGTGCAGTCTTTACCATCTCGGCTCTCGCGAATGAAACAGACCACTCAACTCCAACGTGAAATTTGGCATATAGATTTATCTCTGTAGAGCCACCAGATCCGACGCGTTTCGGGCATTGAAAAAAACATAGGTTTAAAGCAGGTTATAGTTAGGAATTAGCATTTAAAAAACCTCAGAAATTCACTGAAAAAACATAGGTTTTAGGAATGTTGTAGTTAGCTGGACATTTCACTCATACAAAACCATTGAAATTCCTCTGTTATAGTTAGTTGTACTAACTGTAACTCTCGCACCCGCAATCCACTGGTGATGATGTCACATATTACATCATTCATGACATGGTCAGTGACATCACTGATGACATCTCAAATGACATCACTGATGACATCATCCAGTGAATGTGGTTTGGTTCCATATTTAAATATGTATTATATATATAGCAATCTGCATTGAAGAATGAGTGGATGTATAAATGTCTAGAAGGACGATTTAGTAGCAGTGCGATTAACTATTTACTTGACTATGTTTTTTTCAGTGAATTTCAAAGGTTTTTTAAATGACAATTTCTACTTTTTATGTTGACCACTTCCCCATATTTTCAACCAGAAACCAAATCTACAATGCTACGAAAAAAATCAGGCAATAGTTCTACTTACCACTAACAAATTAACATCAACATTTAACTACTGTAAGAACGTCGAACATCTACTACGTGAATTACATCGAACTCACACCCATGTTTAAAGAGCAATATGTGTTAGAGATTGTAATTATACACTTCCGACACCCAACAAAATCACAATACTCAGCGCCACTACCACTGCAACCACCCCCACGGACCTCTCCTTCCTACTACCTCAGAGGCAGCGCAAAACGGTACTATGGACCTTTCCAAAATAATATATCTCCTCAACAGTACACTAGCTCAATCTACAGAGATGTGGCAATCAAGTATGTATAAGGGAAAGAACTTGAACATCAACAATAATATACACAACACTAAGACTACCAGTGAAATACTATACACAATTCACTATAGAAATCAAAAACTTTTTACTGTGTACATATACCATTGGTCTGTGTAGTGTACTGAATAGTGGACGCAACCATATTATCTCAGACATTAGGGAATATTTCGACCATTTAGCTGTGTTCACCCCCTCCTTTGAAACAGAAGCGGAGATGGCTAGTCCAACGTAAGCAATGTCAACGTAAGACTATAAATAATTAGTCTATGCCTTGGGCGTGGTTCGCTTCAGCAAAGAAAACAGACTGCGCCGCAGCGAAGGTCCTCACCCTGCCACGTGGCTGCCGCCATGCCCGCGTGCTTCCTTGATACAGGCCGATTGCGAACTCAGCGCCACAGCACCGCAGACTTATGTCTGTATCGACCAGTGCTTTCCATCGACACTGCGGACAGCAGGGTTCACAACTTGAATTCAACTTTGGATCTAAATTTGTCTTCAGTATCTGTGGTGAGAAGTGCCTTCAATCTATTCTGTGGTCAGTAGAGTTGACAACTTGATACTAGTTGAAATCAGCTTTGCATCAACACTACGGACAGCATTGAATCCAGCCTTGCTTTATTTAAGGCAGAGACAATCTACACTGCTTACAACAGGGTTCTCAACTTGAATTTAGGTTTGCATCAACACTACAGACAGAATTGAATCCAGCCTTGCTTTATTTAAGGCAGAGACAATTGTACTGTGTCCTCAGATTCTGTGACAAAATAGCATGCTTCGATCTTTGTGTCGACTACTGCTTTAAATCTACACTGTGTACAACAAGGTTCACAACTTGAATTCAGCTTTCCATCTACACTATGGACAGCATTCAAGATATCCTTGAATTATGTAAGGCAAAGATTATTTTCTTAAATGATGCCACAAAAAACATTCCTCAATGACTGTAGTGAGTTCTGTTTTCAAATGTACACTGCGATCAAACGAGTTTACCGCTTGATACCAGTGGCGCATAAGCACTACAGACAACATAAAATTCAGTCTCGATTTATTTAAGGCAGAAAAATAGTACTGTGTCGTCAGATTTTGTTAAAGTTTTATGTCAGCAATGAGGCATACTATAACTTTTAAGTGGAATTCATGCAGAATACAATCGACAAAAAACATTACTCCAATTACTGTGCCCCCCTCCTCCCCAGACCATGCATCATCGCATAATATGTACACGCTAAGCACCAAAGATACTAGTAACTCAGTGCACCAAAAATGATAATCACGTGGCCTTACTAAGGCACCATTCACACCACACAAAAAATTACTATCAGTACAGCCTGCCCGGACCATGCATCATCGCAGGCTCCACAGAACCTTCTTGTTTTAGATACCACTAACTCAGTAGAAACCAAACTAAGTATAACACCTATCAAACCCTACACAATATCTCTTTATTATGCTTCCTTGAAAAACTTACTTTATATCACTTCTACATTTAGTTGAATAATAAAATACACGCTGCATACATGTTCAATCTTCTACTTCCACTACAATTGCTGATGATGCACTCCACCCTAAGATCTACACTGCAGACAGCAGGGTATACAACTTGAATTCACCTTTGCATCTACACTATAGACAGTAGGAAATTCAACCTTGATTTATTTAATGCAGAGACAATTATACTGTATGTATTCAGATGTTGTTAAAATAAGTGAAAAAAAACATTGTTCTATAACTGTACCGATTACTAGCTTCTATGTACACTGTGCACAGTAGGGTTCTCAACTTGAATTTACTTTTTCATCTACACTACAGATTGCATTAAATTCAGCCTCGATTTATTTAAAGCAGAGAAAAAATAGTACTGTTGCACTGCTAGTATGTGCAAGCACCTTCAATAGCTGCATCATGTGAACTATGATAACAAACAATGTACAAGATTGCGCCAAAATGTACCTCCACCACCAGCAATACCAAATACCTCTGGGGTATCACCTTCAACATCACCACCAGACATACCTCCCCAATTTGTGAAAGTTACAATGCACAGCGTGAAGAGGTATCGTGTAATTTGTTATGAGGAGCAATCAGTACACCTACTTTTCACAGCAATTGATAACCATCGATGCTAGTTTTTTTTCCCCCTCAAAGTTCATATACTCCAGTATGCAACAGAGAATGATTTCAGTGCAGCCCATTCAGACCATGCATCAGCGCAGGGTGAGCACACGATAAACACCAGATGTACCACTAACTCAGTACACCGTAAATAATAGTCATGTGCCCTTGTTAAGGCAAAATTCAATAGTCAAAACACATTTTTACCAGTGCGGTCTGCCTGGACCACGCATCATCGCAGGCTCCACACAAACCGCCCCTACCTCAGTCCACCACAACTCATGAACTCTTTACGATAGAATCTTTTGTGTATTATTTGACATACAATGCTCCTACCTTTGTACAGCAGAAGTCATAAACCATTTATGATTAAATATCTGTATATGATGTAATGATTACTATTCTTCTTCTTACCAACAACAACGTAATAAAATGGAGTCGAGCACACGTGCCCGTACCCACTTCAACTATCTATCTGTGTCTGTGTATTTATTGTGTTTGTAAAATGCTGCTCCTCTGCCCTACCACATTATATTGTGCTATAAATAGCGTATGCAGCCATCTTACCTGTGACAGTAAGTGTGGGCTATACCTCCTTTTTAATTTTTTAATTTTTATTTTCTTTAGCATATTTATATAGCGCAAAATCAACCCAAAACTAATACATTTTCAGGCACGCGTACATTATTACAATAACAGGATGTGGACGCAACTCTGAGGCTCAAACACTGATTTCCAGCACCAAGTTCTATAGTGTACCTGAATAACCACATACATATGTATATATTAGCTGCCCTTCATGTGCCAAAAACTGCAACTTAAACCTTTCACAGCCCTGTATTACTACAGCTACAGCACTCCACTGAATGCATAACAAAGATTCATAATCGCAGAAATGCGTCATGTCCACCATCTTTTATATATGCAACTATGAACAAATATAGAGTCAGTGATACCCCATACCTTCCATGTTGGCCAAGTTGTGGGACTTTACAGATATAATAAAACATTTCTTTTTAAGACCCGGGTGAAATCAGCACTAGAAAACGGACACCCGAATCACGGGCGCACGTTCTCTATGCCATTTTAGAGTTGCTCCCATCTCAAGCGCTGTGATGTAAATGTAAATGTAAATGTATTTGAGCTTGTAAAGCGCACTACTACCCGTCCGTAGGTTTCCTGGCGCTTTATAACTCTGGGGAACCCGTCCTGGCTTTCCCTGTGGGATGGTCCCTGCTGGGAGTCCCCGAGGTGGAGCCAGGCATCCCCGGAATTGATGTGCCGTTGTGGAGATTAGGCAAGCTAATGCCCAGAGTTGCCGAGTGGAACCCCTGATTAGAGTAAGCACCGAAGCGAGAATTATCGAGTCCGCTGACCCAAGTCCACGACCCTGCCGCGTCGGAAATTGAACCCTGGTCCCGGGCCGACTTCTACTCCCGGGTCTGCCGCCTCTAACCAGTGAGCCACACTACTGGCCCGTCCTAGTGATTCAAACGCCTCATGTAGGCCCGATCCACTGTGTAGGGGGGCCCACTACTATGTGTGTGGTCTCTTTGGTCACTGAGTTAGAGGTATCAGAAGCATTGAGCGGGTGAGGAACCTGCGATGATGATGGGAGCTCGAGTATGTCGTTAGCCATAACGATATCAAGACTCAGCACCATTTATGAGACTTCTTAGTGTCAGATTGGGACTACATGATGCAGAAGGTGTCCTGTCCACGAAAAGGTGAGTAGTGAGGCCTGGGTGCGCATCGGAGGGAGTCGATGGGCTACAGCAGACTGGATACAAAAAAGTGACGCAGCGATTTAGACAAACGCAGTCCTATATAGTGTATCAAATTACATGTACATTTTTTTTTCCAATAGCAGGAACGTTTTTATAATCGCTTAAGCGTCCGGAATATAAACTATACAAATAGTTCTTTTAAATATGAGAGGGAACGTGTGTGAAAGGCTGATGTTATTCAACTCCACATTAAGATAATAACAATTACCAAACATAACATCTTTCTTTTACTATCTTTTAAATGTAGAGCTTCAGGGTGCATTATGTCCCAGCATGTGGTGAAAAACACACTGGTGACAGAAAGTTGAGCTGCGAATATTCTTTGCAGTCACTCTCTGACTTCCTCTCTCCTTTGATTTTTAATTTGATAAAATAAAAAAATTACACACAATGTTAACTTCCTTTTTATCTTACAGGTTGTGTTTCACAAATTGGTGTCCCCCACAACACCTCTAAAACTCAACGTTCAAGGATTCTGCGATGATGCGTGGCGATCGTAACAACGTTTGAGAAGGCTGCTACAACACGTGGTGCACCCTCTTTGAATCACGCAAATGGCACAAGGTGAACAAAAAAGCTTCTTTCCGAAACAACGACAAGTAATCTGTGAAAGGAGAGAGTGGGTAGTGTCCAGCTCCTTTACTGCGTAGGAATGTACAATTGCCTCAGAGCAGTGATATTAGATAGATTACAACAGTCTGAGAGACAAATCTATAAGCCCCTTACGCCACTTTTGTGTGTACTATACTATGACTAACTCTATATACTATATTTCAGATCACTAAACTGGAGGGTGCACTATGAACCAGCACATACTTGGACACACAACCAAGGTAAAAGGTGAGCTACGAGTATTTTCTCCACTGTTAACTGCTCCATCTATAACTTTCACTCTCTCACAGTTTTAATGTTATTTTCTCTCTCTTTCTCTCTCTCCCTCTCACATCATTTCTCTTTCTCTTTTAAAATTATGGACGCTGTTATACACTCTGCCGTGACCAACCAAAGCTGTGTTCAAGTTGTGAACTCTGTTGGCCACAGTGTTTATACAAGGTAAGCAGAGCGACCTAGATATACGATGCCTCTGATTAAATGCATTAGAAATGAAAGAACATATTTACAAGCCCATTGCGCCACTTTTGTGTCACTTTCAACAGGAGAAAAGTAAAACAAAACTGGTGCAAGAGTCTTGTAAATAAGCCCTAAAGAATATTGTCATTATGCCCTAAAGCATAATGACTTGATCTCTCACCTAATTCTGTCTCATCTCTGAATCATTTTAAAGACGTGTTGATCTGTAATGTAAATCTGACGCAGTAGGCTCTTCCATATACACACCACTTGAACGCAAGCCTATAAGACAAGTGAAATGTATCAGGCACACTGCACACGTTAAAAGAAGGAAATATCTTCAACTGTTAATTTGACTTGTAATGTCACATTGATCTAATTTTAAACACTAATTTTCTTTTTTGTTCTGCAGATTACCTACCGTACTTCTATTGGACTCCATATCACATTTTGTTAATTATATTGTTTTGTTAAAGTTACGTTTCTAGTTATTTATTGTATTTTTATCTTTAAGTTACAATTCCAGTTATTTATTGTTTGAACGAAATTTAATTTTAAATAAGTATATACGTCTTTTTTTTGGGGGGGGTAAGCGGTCCCCAATAGAAATGATATTTATAATTTGAAGTATAATTCTGAGGCTAACTCTTTACCAGATCTTTAACAGAGTCTATACCTACGACTAACGGTTCCTATGGAAAAGTTTAAAAACTCCAGGACAGTAACTTTTTTCCATTACCATCATAGTGTGGTGAACTTCTAACCTCTGTGCTCATTTAAGTGTTCCATGAACTGTTACTATGGTAACAGGCAGAAAGCCGTTTGGGGTAAAGTTGAAAGGTACTGGCTTTACAAAAACCGTTATATGAACCCTGGTTCCTTTACAAGACCAAAAAGGAAAGCAAACTAAAACAAAACACTGTGTACCAGATTTACAACCCCCTTGCACCACTTTCGTGTCCAAGCCCCCCCCTACAAAATTAGAAGTGTGTGGGCCTCAACGACCCCCTTCAAGCCCCGGGAACCACCACCCCCGGAAATTTGTGTATTGTGAGAGACAGACTGCGTGACCCTATGCCTACAGCCCTCGAGAGCCCTGGAGCTTGCAACGGCCGGCTCATGCAGTGTCCCGGGGTGCCTACCCCCGGGACACTGCTGTTTGATTTGAGAGGGCGGGAGTCTCACGGCTCCCGCCCTCCCATAGCAGACTTAGGGGTCGATCAGGATGGCGGACGGAAGAGCCACCGCGGCCCTGGAGTAGGCGGAAAAAGCCTTTTCCGTGTCCGCCTGCCGCGGATACTCCGTCCGCCATATCAGGATAGGAAAACGTGTCAAATTTCCGTCCGCGACGGAAAAACACGCTCCGCCGGCCAACTACACACGACCACGCGGCGGACGGAACACATCCAAACGCTCCGCCGTACGCACTGACGTCGAAGACCGTCCCCCAAATCAAGATGGCGGAAAACACACATAAAACCGCTGCGGAAAAACAACCTGTCTTAACACGGCGGAATCCCCACAGCGAACATAGGTGACACAGCCGAGATACCCACCGCAAGCTGACCACCACCATGGACCCGGCGCTACACGCTTTCCCGATGCTCTTCGCGATCCACCACGTCCTAGTCATGGCCTACTATGGACGACGACGCAGGTAAGGTACAAACCATTGGCTGTCTGGAGGGGAATACCAGCAAGGGACGTGACGTAGGGAGGGGGAGTGTCATGTTACCGAAACCACTGATGAGAAGCATATACGAATACACATTAGCAGGACGCAAGCAGGAATGACAACGACAGACCACGAGACTTGATAGACTACCTTTATTGTCAAATAATAGGGGTCAAATCACAGTGTATGCGTGAACATGGGCAAAGTGGGCACCAGAGCAGGTACAACATAGCAGGTAACGAGAGGGCAGCATGCAGTATCAGAGCATCAACAGGGCATTGTAGAGTACAGAGCAGGTACATCATAGGCAGGTAACGAGAGGGCAGTATGCAGTATCAGAGCATCAACAGGGCATTGTAGAGTACAGAGCAGGTACATCAGAGGCAGCACGTGAGAGGGGCTAAGTGCATCAACAG
The DNA here is from genome assembly GCF_964261635.1 of Lissotriton helveticus. Taxonomy (NCBI): domain Eukaryota; kingdom Metazoa; phylum Chordata; class Amphibia; order Caudata; family Salamandridae; genus Lissotriton; species Lissotriton helveticus. The sequence continues at coordinate 675,802,118 of NC_136057.1, forward strand.
TCCATTGCACAGAACAGCTCCATCAGAGGCAGCACGTGAGAGGGGCCAAGTGCATCAACAGTCCATTGCACAGAACAGCTCCATCAGAGGCAGCACGTGAGAGGGGCCAAGTGCATCAACAGTCCATTGCACAGAACAGCTCCATCAGAGGCAGCACGTGAGAGGGGCCAAGTGCATCAACAGTCCATTGCACAGAACAGCTCCATCAGAGGCAGCACGTGAGAGGGGCCAAGTGCATCAACAGTCCATTGCACAGAACAGCTCCATCAGAGGCAGCACGTGAGAGGGGCCAAGTGCATCAACAGTCCATTGCACAGAACAGTCACATCACTGGCAGCACATGAGAGGGCAGAATGCAGTATCAGAACAGCAACAGGGCAGTGTGGCCAACAGAGCAGGTACATCAGAGGCAGCACGTGAGAGGGGCTAAGTGCATCAACAGTCCATTGCACAGAACAGCTCCATCAGAGGCAGCACGTGAGAGGGGCCAAGTGCATCAACAGTCCATTGCACAGAACAGCTCCATCAGAGGCAGCACGTGAGAGGGGCCAAGTGCATCAACAGTCCATTGCACAGAACAGCTCCATCAGAGGCAGCACGTGAGAGGGGCCAAGTGCATCAACAGTCCATTGCACAGAACAGCTCCATCAGAGGCAGCACGTGAGAGGGGCCAAGTGCATCAACAGTCCATTGCACAGAACAGCTCCATCAGAGGCAGCACGTGAGAGGGGCCAAGTGCATCAACAGTCCATTGCACAGAACAGCTCCATCAGAGGCAGCACGTGAGAGGGGCCAAGTGCATCAACAGTCCATTGCACAGAACAGTCACATCACTGGCAGCACATGAGAGGGCAGAATGCAGTATCAGAGCATCAACAGGGCATTGTGCATTACAGAGCAGGTACATCAGAGGCAGGTAACGAGAGGCCAGTATGCAGTATCAGAGCATCAACAGGGCATTGTGCATTACAGAGCAGGTACATCAGAGGCAGGTAACGAGAGGCCAGTATCAGAGCATCAACAGGGCATTGTGCATTACAGAGCAGGTACATCAGAGGCAGGTAACGAGAGGCCAGTATCAGAGCATCAACAGGGCATTGTGCATTACAGAGCAGGTACATCAGAGGCAGGTAACGAGAGGCCAGTATCAGAGCATCAACAGGGCATTGTGCATTACAGAGCAGGTACATCAGAGGCAGGTAACGAGAGGCCAGTATGCAGTATCAGAGCATCAACAGGGCATTGTGCATTACAGAGCAGGTACATCAGAGGCAGGTAACGAGAGGCCAGTATGCAGTATCAGAGCATCAACAGGGCATTGTGCATTACAGAGCAGGTACATCAGAGGCAGGTAACGAGAGGCCAGTATCAGAGCATCAACAGGGCATTGTGCATTACAGAGCAGGTACATCAGAGGCAGGTAACGAGAGGCCAGTATCAGAGCATCAACAGGGCATTGTGCATTACAGAGCAGGTACATCAGAGGCAGGTAACGAGAGGCCAGTATCAGAGCATCAACAGGGCATTGTGCATTACAGAGCAGGTACATCAGAGGCAGGTAACGAGAGGCCAGTATGCAGTATCAGAGCATCAACAGGGCATTGTGCATTACAGAGCAGGTACATCAGAGGCAGCACAACTACGTGTCCCTACCAACCCGTCACAGGGACCACAAGAGTGCCACGCAGTTCTCAATGGACACACCATGTGAATTAACATTTGAGTGAAGTGTACAGCACGTCACATCACAGAATCAGGGGGGACTGCGTGAACTACCTGCCTCGGACACACTGGCAGCACCAGCAACAGGAGTGTGAGACACAGCCACAGCCCGAGTGACACACACATGGGCCACGGACCCAGACACACTGGCAGCACCAGCAACAGGAGTGTGAGACACAGCCACAGCCCGAGTGACACACACATGGGCCACGGACCCAGACACACTGGCAGCACCAGCAACAGGAGTGTGAGACACAGCCACAGCCCGAGTGACACACACATGGGCCACGGACCCAGACACACTGGCAGCACCAGCAACAGGAGTGTGAGACACAGCCACAGCCCGAGTGACACACACATGGGCCACGGACCCAGACACACTGGCAGCACCAGCAACAGGAGTGTGAGACACAGCCACAGATGTAGTCACTGACACGTGAGCCACTGACCCAGACAGACTGCCAGCACCAGAAACAGGAGTGTGCAACACAGCCACAGATCTTCTAACTGACACGTGAGCCATAGACCCAGATACACTGCCAGGACCTGCAACAGGAGAGGGCACAACTGACACTGTGCCACCATCTGATACATGAGAGTCAACTGCACCGGCGCCACTGGGACAACTGAAATGATGAGCCACAGGGCTGTATGGGCCAGGAGGCAGGGTGGGCCTGGGAGCTGGGGATAGCTCACCTAGAGCCAAATCGGGGTTTGCAGGTGTCAATGGTGTGTGTCTGCGTTTCTTAGGGAGGTGTGAGTGCACCCTGGACAGGACAGGACTGCCAAGTGGTGGGGACTCCAAAGAATCACCACCCAGTATAGGTGGAGCAACTGCTGCCGGGGATCTGGTTTCGGGGGACGTGCTGGAGCCTGCTTGTCGTTTGCTCTGTGCCTGCCGCCTGGACTCGGAATGATGTGTAATGGGGGATGCAACAACAGGGGACACCCTCCTCTGCTTCTGACTGGCCTGGATGGGAGTGGAGGTATGGGGGGACTCCGCCGCGGAGACATCAGTTTGGCGTTTAGTAGAAAACATCAGCCTCAGTGCAGCCAGGGGTGAAGTATGCCTGTCCTTGATTGCGCCATTGTCCATGCTAGATGCCTTGTCCGTAGGATGTGCCTTATCCTTAGGTGGAGTGTTGTCTCTGGATGTAGCCTGTGCCCTGCTCGCCGCCCTGTTCCTGCCAGCAGACTTGTCGTCTGTGGTGCACCTGCCTCCAGCAGACACCTGCTCCCTGTGTGTGTCGCTGCCCTTGGGAGTGTTCCTATCCACTGCTGTGGGCCTGCTCTTGGGAGTCTCCCTGCTCTTAGTAGGTGCCTTAGTCTTCTCACTGTCCTTGGGAGTGTTCCTATCCACTGCTGTGGGCCTGCTCTTGGGAGTCTCCCTGCTCTTAGTAGGTGCCTTAGTCTTCTCACTGTCCTTGGGAGTGTTCCTATCCACTGCTGTGGGCCTGCTCTTGGGGGTCTCCCTGCTCTCAGTAGGTGCCTTAGTCTTCTCACTGTCCTTGGGAGTGTTCCTATCCACTGCTGTGGGCCTGCTCTTGGGGGTCTCCCTGCTCTCAGTAGGTGCCTTAGTCTTCTCACTGTCCTTGGGAGTGTTCCTATCCACTGATGTGGGCCTGCTCTTGGGAGTCTCCCTGCTCTTAGTAGGTGCCTTAGTCTTCTCACTGTCCTTGGGAGTGTCCCTTACCTCTGCTGTGGGCCTGCTCTTGGGAGTCTCCCTGCTCTCAGTAGGTGCCTTTGTCTTCTGACTGGCCTTGTCCAAGGAACAGTCCATGGACATGTGAGTATCCCTTGCCTTCGGAGTACCTTTCGTGTTGAATGCCTGTGTAGCTCCGGAAGGCATGTCCCCCAACAACACTTGTGGATCCTGTGTGTGTACTCCAGTGCATCTGACGTCGTCTACGTGAACAGATTTAGCTGATCTAGGGGATGGGGTCTGTGCCCTGCGTGCCCTGACGTGCTGTCTGACGCTGCTTCTAGTGCAATAACCTGTATTTGAGTCCTGCTCTGAATAATCACTACCCCCTGAGACATCCAGCGGTGTAGATGGGGAAACAGAAGTAGCACCCTGTTCATTCGACTGTACTATTGCAGACGACACACTGCTTGCCAATGACTGCACTGTCCTGTGTAGACCTGCAAGATCGCCATGCATCCCTTCCATGAATGCCACCACCTGCCCCAACTTCCTATCATGATCCTGGAAAGCATTTGTCATATTGGTCTGACCCACACACAGCTGTCGCAGCAGATCAACGGCCTCAGCACACAGTGCATTTTGGCTCACCGTGGCAGGGGCAGCGGTGCCTGCACCGAACGCCACTCTGCTCCCCCTACTCCTTCGGCCACGAACAATACATGGTGCAGTTGGCGGAAGTGTGGGCCCTGTGTGCTGTCTTCCGACAGAAGGTGATGAGTGCCCACTCCCAGTCTGTGACAACAGTGCAGGCTCACCAAGAGTGTCCGACGAGGAGGACGATGGTGTCTCCACATGCGAGTCCTCAGGGACGGTCCTGTCCCCCTCTCCGGCGCTGGCCTCCTCCGTGTCAGTCTGCGTGTGTGCGAAGTCTGAGCCGGACTCATTTCCTCGGCTACTCTCCACCGTCTGTGGCTGAGTGTCCTCTGTCAAAGCTGAAATGCACAGAAAAGATGTGTGAGTCATGGGCACACTCACGTACAGAAGGAACAGGATAGCCAAATCACATAGCAGACAAAGGTTCATGAGCCCTCAGCCTGCACATGGCCCACCCCTACCAGTCATCCTCACATTTTCTGCCATGGGGACATGGACCACTAGGGGATGTGCTTTAACACTCAACTACTAAGCAAGTGGCGTGTCAACATGGCGGACCTGGATGTCAAATGAGTACCACCCAATGGGACCAAAATGCCATCACAGGCATACATACGCAACACGGAACTCAATGGTGTGTCTGTGCACCAATACATGCATAGCACTCACAAGTTTCCTACACAGACAGTATGCTCACCGCTAGTTTGCTGTTGATCGGCACTCAGACGTTCGGCCAGTTCAGGATGCGTCACTGCAATGATACGGTGCATGAGAGGGGTCATGGAGCGTCGGGCCAGACGGGGCGTCCTTGGAATCAGGCCCAGTGTTACTTCCGCTACATTCTTGCTCAGCCTGGAAATGTCGTCCCAGCGTTTGTGGCAGTGTGTATGTCGTCTGTTGCACACCCCCAATGCCCGTACTTCCCGTGCTATGGTCCTCCACAGGTCCTTGCGAAGGTGCAGCTTGACCTACCATGATGGGAGACAAAAGGGTTTAAGTCAGTGGACAGGTGGCCTGTCACACACATAGGGGCAAGACGTTACTGTCAGCAGCCATGCACAATCAGGAACATATGTCTAGCCCACACTACACAGCTAAGATATAAATAGGCCTGATCATTTGGCCCCCTCATGCACACCAACATGTCCCACACTGCACTTACCACCCGTCCCGGTGCGCCGTAGAGGCGTCCATAGTTGCGGAGTACACCGTCCACGAGGACATCAAGCTCCGCGGCGGTGAAGGGTCGAGACCGGATCTCTTTGCCTCTCGACATGGCAAGATCACGGAGTATGGCACTAGAGCAGCAGTCGGTGGTCAGCTCAGCAGCAGCAGCAGGTCGAGGTGATGGTCACAGGCAGCACTGGTCCCCAGGGTAGGAAGTTTCATGTTGGCCAAGACACATATATAGGGCCCTCAGCACGTGTCAGTGGCATACGTCGCCAGCAATTGGTCAGCCCTGGGAGCGTGATCGTGAAATGGGCCAATGACTGGCCCTGTTGTTGCGGTGCACAGCTTCCGCTACTTGCGATTGGCCGTATGCGGCCAGCGTCCCTCTTCCCATTGGCTGCATGTGCAGGGACCGTGACGGGCACACATCGGCAACCGCACGTGCAAGCTTCAGGCACGGATGCTTCAGTTGCAACAATGTACTATCACTGGCGCCTCCATGGCGGGGCACGTACACAGCGGGGGAGGTGCAGGCCTATACACCCTGCAGATGTACTCAATGGACATGCCAGTTCATGACCCCCCTTACAGTCACCTTGCATCATCCACCGTACACCGGCCGGAGCGGCCGGCCCATGAACATCCGCCGTGCCCGGCCATGAACACAACCGCCATGGCCGGGACCGGCGGTTGTTCATGGCCGGGCACGGCCATGGCGGTTGTGTTCATGGCCGGGCACGGCGGTTGTTCATGGCCGGGCACGGCCATGGCGGTTGTGTTCATGGCCGGGCACGGCGGTTGTTCATGGCCGGGCACGGCCATGGCGGTTGTGTTCATGGCCGTGCACGGCGGTTGTTCATGGGCCGGCCGCTCCGGCCGGTGTACGGTGGATGATGCAAGGTGACTGTAAGGGGGGTCATGAACTGGCATGTCCATTGAGTACATCTGCAGGGTGTATAGGCCTGCACCTCCCCCGCTGTGTACGTGCCCCGCCATGGAGGCGCCAGTGATAGTACATTGTTGCAACTGAAGCATCCGTGCCTGAAGCTTGCACGTGCGGTTGCCGATGTGTGCCCGTCACGGTCCCTGCACATGCAGCCAATGGGAAGAGGGACGCAGGCCGCATTCTGCCTTTGGGAAGTAGCGGAAGTTGAGCACCGCCATGGCGGCGCCAAATATGTGATCTTGTCAGACGCTGCACCGTGATGTGTTGTGTGCAGTTGCGTCATGAGGGATGTGAGCGTGATTGTGAAAGGTCATATGTCATACAATATAGCATGTGTGTCCATACAATGGACATCGGTCGGCACACAATGGCCAACAGATGTGCATTCGTACGTGTTGACGTCGGGTTTGACCCTACAGACGTTGTTACATCTTCACAACTACACAGTACATCACGGCTGTGTGGCCAATTCATGCATCTGTTGTCGGTTTATTGTTGTGTCGAGGTGACTACAGTGGTGGTGGTACACATGCATTCCGTGTATGTGATTTATACGTTCTGTCACCATGCATGTCATTACCGTATGCACATCATCATTGGTGGTGGCATTTGTGCTTGATGACATGGCGTGTGTAAACTTATCGTTTGTGTGCATGCAGTTGCATGAGTGTCTGTGATGTGTCTACGATACATTAGGGTGACGACTGGAGTTATGTCAGTAAGGTACACATGTGATGGAGTTGTACACGTATGCGTCGTTTGTACGTTGACCTAAGTTACATCTCTCTCCCACACAGGAGGGCTCCAAATGTGCATCGCCCATACACTCAGCTGGAGGATATGGTAGACGAGGAGGTGATTCGGAAATTCAGGCTGGATCGACGTCGGTTGCTGGAGCTTGTGGCTCAATTGGCTCCTCATCTGCAGCCACGTAGAACGTATCCTGGCTCGTTTACACCCACTGCAAAGGTCATGGCGGTACTACATTTCTTCGCTACTGGCACATTTCAGTATACAGTTGGAGGTGCCGGGGGTATGTCACAGGCAATGTTCAGCACGGTTCTTCGGGATGTGTTAACAGCTATGATGCTGTACAAGGATGAGTACATACATTTCCCACGTCCGGAAGAGTTGCCAGCTGTCAAAGCTGGTTTCTATGCACTGGGCCACATACCTCACGTTGTGGGCTCAATTGATGGCACGCACATCGCGCTCATTCCACCACGGGCACGCGAACAAGTGTTCAGGAATCGGAAACACTTTCATTCGCTGAACGTGCAGGTGGTGTGCCTGGCGAGCAACATCATCTCCCATGTGTGTGCAAGATTTCCTGGATCCGCACATGACGCCCACATCATGCGAACCAGCAATGTCCCACGACTCATTGGCAAATCTGCCACCCGGTCAAGCGTGGCTTGTTGGTGAGTGTGCAGTGGGGACTCTTTTGATCTCTGTGTTGCATGGGGTACCCACCATATCTTGTTCTGATGTTTGTCTCTGTCATCCCCCTACATAGGCGACTCGGCTTACCCAAACCGGCCCTGGCTCCTCAGTCCCCTACGTAATCCGAGGACGGCGGGTGAAATGCGGTACAATGAGGCACATGGAAGGACACGGAGAGTCATCGAACGTACCTTTGGACTGCTGAAGTCTAGGTTTCGGTGCCTCGATAAGACCGGAGGGGCACTGCCTTACTCACCAGGAAAAGTATGCAAGATCGTGATTGCCTGCTGCATGCTCCACAACCTGGCAGTACGCAATGACATTGAACTGCTGTTGGACCCTGAAGACGAAGGAGTTCCTCGGCCTCCCATCCCACCCATGTCGACTGATGAGGATAGTGGTGAGGAGGAAGGTGTGGACCAGAGGCGCCAGCTCATTGATCGCTACTTCCCTTGAATGTGAGTATCTACCTCTAGTGGCGGTTGACAATGCCTCATGTATGTTTTCTGGTGTTGTGTGGATATGGGGTTATTCAGCTGGGTGTGGTTTGTGATGGTTGCACATGTGTGTCTTCATGTCTTTGGACATAGGAGTGTCCATGATGTGTGTGCTCCCATCCCATGCTTGTGTGATGGTTGTCGTTTGTGTAATGTTGCTGTGCATTGTGTTGTGATGTGTGTGAATCTCTTTACTGACGTGTGTTTGCTGTCTCTGGTTTACTCTAGGTCACTCCCGCAGCGCCATGATCATGTGCGACTATGATCCCTGTACCTGTTTACGTCTGTATCTGATGGCAATCATGTGAATAAACATGGAGGCAAAACATCATTGTGTGAGTAAATGCAATTTATTGACAGGTTGTGCTTTTGTGCTGGTGAATATATACAAGTAAGTGGGAGGGAGGGAGTTGGAGTTGTAGGTAATGGCAGATGAAATGTCCGTGCTGACACCACATTGGGGGGTGTCAGGCTAGTCCAGCAGACCAGTGGCAATGATTGTCTATGTGGGACAGGATGGTTTGCAGGGTGAATGTCTGGCACAGGCAGTGGCATTGTCAAGGTCGTCCCCTCTTGGAGCGTGTGCCTGGCGCTCCAACACTGCTCTCAGCAACTTCCTGCCTCGGCCGCCCCCTCCGTCTCGGAGGTGGTACAGAGGCAGCTGGGAGGGCAGGTTGGTGATGGGCCACATCCGTCGCCAGGGGCTCAGGTGGTGGTGGCGGCGGTGGAGGCGGAGGCGGAGGCGACGGGGGAGGCGGAGGTGACGGTGGCGGTGGCGCTGACACACATGGTGGAGGAGGGGGGGGGTTGTTCCGGGCAACCCATTCCCTCCACATCGTTGCCTGCTGGCCCATGATCACCAACATCTGGCCAAGGATGCCAGAGATCTCGCGCAGGCTGTTGGTGTTGTCCACTGAGTCCTCGTGAACACGATCAGCGTTTGCCTGGGACCGGTCGTATGAGGCCTGGCACCTGGCAAGAGCTTGTAGGGACTGTGCCACTGGCTCGGGTAGCTGTCCCTCCTCTGACCGGCGGTGTGTGGGTCGCCTGATTGGCAGTTGTCCCGTTGCCTGTGTTTGTGGCCCACTCACCCTGCTTGTGTGTGGGGCCGTTGGACCAGCGTTGCGCGCTGGGTCATGCTGGGTGGCACCGGCAGGAGTCGTGGTGCTCGTGGTAGTGGTGGTAGTGGTGGTACTGGTGGTACTGGTGGTACTGGTGGTGGTGGGGACTGTGCAGATCACAGAGACGGGTGCCGCGGGAGTCACACATGCGACGTTGGTCGGTCCCGGGAGTCCCTGCGAGCCAGATGGCCCTGGCTGCGTGCTTGGTCCCGCTCCATCCTCCGCCCCGGAGCTGCCTGTGTCGTCGTCGGCAGAGAGTCCTGTAGGTGTGGGAGGCGAGGCTGGCGGCCGGGTACTGCTTTCCCCAGTCAGTTGACGATCACCTGAGGGACAAGATCGAGCAGGTCAGTAATGTGGACAGTACATGGTTACATTGATTTGTAGACATTTCTGTTTCCTGTCGCACACACCCCACCCTCCACCACCACCGCCACCCTCCCCGTGCACATGGGGGCCTGTTGGGAGTTGTAGTTTGGGCCTCTCACACACCCCACCCTCCACCACCACCGCCACCCTCCCCGTGCACATGGGGGCCTGTTGGGAGTTGTAGTTTGGGCCTCTCACACACCCCACCCTCCACCACCGCCACCCTCCCCGTGCACATGGGGGCCTGTTGGGAGTTGTAGTTTGGGCCTCTCACACACCCCACCCTCCACCACCACCGCCACCCTCCCCGTGCACATGGGGGCCTGTTGGGAGTTGTAGTTTGGGCCTCTCACACACCCCACCCTCCACCACCACCGCCACCCTCCCCGTGCACATGGGGGCCTGTTGGGAGTTGTAGTTTGGGCCTCTCACACACCCCACCCTCCACCACCACCGCCACCCTCCCCGTGCACATGGGGGCCTGTTGGGAGTTGTAGTTTGGGCCTCTCACACACCCCACCCTCCACCACCACCGCCACCCTCCCCGTGCACATGGGGGCCTGTTGGGAGTTGTAGTTTGGGCCTCTCACACACCCCACCCTCCACCACCGCCACCCTCCCCGTGCACATGGGGGCCTGTTGGGAGTTGTAGTTTGGGCCTCTCACACACCCCACCCTCCACCACCGCCACCACCACCACCACCCTCCCCGTGAACATGGGGGCCTGTTGGGAGCCATGGACATGTTAGTGTGTTGGTGTCCGACGTGCATGGGTTGGGGCGTGGGGGATGTTTCTTCTCAGTTGTGTGAGCCTGACCATGTCGTGCTGATCGTGGTGCTTGGTTTGTACTCACCAGTCTCTTCTCCTTCGTCAAGGCCGTCTAGGCTCTCTGGGTGTAGTATCACCAGCACCTTCTCCTCCCAATCGGTGTAGGGTATGGGCTCCGGGGGTGTGCCACCGCCAGTAAGATTGGCTCTGGCGTGGTTTTTCGCTCGGATGCCCTTGACCCTGGTCTTAAGGTCATGCCACCGCCTCTGAATGTCGTGCTTGGTCCTCGGCACAGTCCCCGACGCATTCACACGAGTGACGATCCTGTCCCACATGTGGTTCTTTTGCGCCACGGTCGTCTGCTGGACTTGGGCCCCGAAGATGTTGGGCTCCACACGGATAATTTCATCTACCATTACCCGCAACTCTGTCTCCGTGAATTTGGGGTTTTTTTTGGGTGCCATGGTGTGTGGTGCTCAGTGTGTGAGTTGAGTGAGTTGGGAGGTGCAGGTGTGTGGTGTGTGATGTGTAGGATTTGTGTGGTGGGTGTTTGTGTGGTAGGGTGGTGGGTGGGTGTCTTCTATGTGATTTTATGTGAGTTAGCAGTGTCTCGAATGGCCCTCTTGCTGGCAGCAATGCTGTGGTGCAAGGGATTGTGGTTGTGTGGGGGTGTCTTTTTATAGTCGTGTCTCGATGGTTGTTGGCAGTCAGGTGGTAGGTGGGCGTGTTGACTTGTGTGCATTATTGGATAATTGGGACGTGTCATGGTGGCTTGTGCTGGGGGGGGGGGCCTTGTCAATGTTCGTATGTTTGCTTAGGACTTGCGGTGCACTTTCATACATTTGTTAGGCGCTAGGGATGTTGTGCGTGTTGGCCTTCCGCCCTGATGCTGTGGTTCTCGTTGCATTGTTTCCGCCGCGGACGTGGATGGCTGTGAGTTCCGTTGTACGGGCGGATTTATCCTAATTGCGGCCACGGAGTATTCTCAGGGATGGCGGTACATGTTTTATTTTCCGCGGTCATTTCCGTCCGCGGCAGTGGTTGTTCATTGGACTCCGTCCGCCGCGGACGGACTTGGTTGTGTTCCGTCCACCGCGGACGGTGTTGGTTGTGTTCCGTCCGCCGCGGTCGGAGTTTCGTGACATGAATATCCTAATCCCAACCGCGGTTTCTCCGCGGCGCTGCCGGGAGTAAAATTTCCCCCACCATGGCGGACAGTACCCATTTCCGTCCGCCATCCTAATCGGCCCCTTAGTTTGCATTTTGAAAGACAGAGAAGAGAAATCTGTTCTCACTTTCAAAATAAAAAGCAGATTGCATTTTCACATGCAAGTTAGCATCTCCCCTTGCGGAAAAGCAATGCTGACTCCCGAAGAGCACGGGAAGCCAGTGGGACCGTGGGGCCATTGTAGCTCCCCTCACGGTCCCCAACATTTTTGATAAGACCCGGGCGATAGGGTCCCCGGAGATATTAGAAATTACTGATAGGGGCTATTTTTTTTATGGTAAAATTACAAGTCGCGCACCCAGCGCAGCGCTCAGTGCGGCCCCCTGGTGTGCACACGCTGGATGCACGACTCATAATCTGTAGGGTGCGCAACTCCAACACCTTTGATGCACAACTTCTATGCATTTGGGACTCGGCATTACTTTTCCACATCATGAGCTACTAACATACAACTCCCCAAGTGGAAAAGCAATCTGATTTTGATTTTGAAAGAGAGAACAGATTTCCTTGCTATGGGAGGGTGGGATGGACACCCCAGAACACTACAGGAACCGGCCCTCCCACAATACATAAAGCCCCGGAGAGTGGTGATCTCTGGGGCTTTTGAGACCTTACACCCCCCCCCTTCCTAGCCATACTTTTGTTTGTAGCCCCAGTGGGTAACGGGGCCCTCGAGTGCTCCAGTAGGGGAGCCACATAGACCCCCTCCCACAATACATAAACACCCGACGGGTGATGTCCCCGCGGCTTTCAGGACCTTCGGTCACTCCCCACACCATTTTTTTTCTTTTTAGCCCCGGGCGCTGATGTTCCCCGAGGCTGGAAGTCCCCTCTGGGCCCCACATAAAATTTAATAATTTTGCCCCCCGAATTTACCTCCTCGGAGACAAATTATTTTTAAAAAACTCCTTTTTATTTTACGGCACTGTCCACGCACTCTATACGTATCCCGGTTTCAAAAAAAGAAAAAAATGTGGGCCCTGGGGGTCTACAGGGTAAAAATATTTCTACCCTGCCCCCTTTCTCCATTTTGAACACATATTCCACTGACTCCCTCAGCCTTGCTTCTACCGAGGCACAAAATGGCTGCCAACAGTTCCTGGTTTCAAATGTTTACAACCGCTTGACAGCTAATTAGCATTGATCGTGTGAACGGGACGGTGCGCTTATAATACGATGACAGTCCTCACACAATCAGCGGATCCCCCGCGCCCATAGATATATAAATGACTTTAACCATACTTTTCTCAGGAACTACTGAACAGATTAACACAGTTTAAGCAAAAGGCACAAGTCGGAACTGAGGACTACCTCTCTGCCAAATTTGGTGTAATTTCGTTCAGCCGTTCGGGCCGCGGCTAAAGGTCTTATGGGAAATTGCATGGGGAAAACATGTTTTGGGATCCCTTTTTCTCGGCCCCCACTTGACAATTCACCTCCAAACTTTCAGAGAAGGAGCGGAACTGTGCTGGCCAAAAGATTGGAAAAGTTCAAGAAGATTGATCAATCGACGCCAAAGTTATTGCCAATAGAATGTTGCAGTTTTCCTATGGATAATAGGTCCTAACTATAACTACTTACTGGCGACCGCCAGCAGGTAATATATATATATATAAATATGTCTAGAGTGTCCCGGCATGTCTGAGGAAGTGAAACGGAAACTTTAAAGTGAAGCCGGTCTGACTGCGTAATACGGCAGAATTCAGTACACGCGATTGAAGTATGGAAGCAGTTTGGAGTTAAAGGTGGTTGCAGTGACTCGCGTATACCGACTCGGAGTGTGAAGTGAAATGCCGATCAAGGTGGTGGACGGATGGCAAAGGTGTTTTCGTAATTTCGTGTGAGTCACTCCTACTGGCTGACAACAAGTGTTGAAGCTTCCATGAGAGAGCAGCGTGTTACCGCACAACGTAAAGTAAACAGTAATTGAAAGCTGAAAGCTAAACGTGACTTTCCCCTGTTTTCTTCAGCATTTCAAGACTGGATTGGAAGTGGGGGCCTCCAATGAAAACTGAATGGCTTCCATGAGGAAGACATTCTCTGCAAATTGCACAATATTTTATCAGCAGGATTAATGGATTAAGGTGTACCAACCATTGATAAAGCATGATTCTTTATGAGCCTTGGATATGGATCAAGATACAGAGTCACGTAGGAGACACAGAGCTCAGTCAATGTTTGTTAAAACGGGAGATCAACTACAGGTTAAAGAACATCCAACTCTACCTACCTCAATACATCAGAAATATCAGAAGTTGGAGAAACTTATTCAGAAGGAAGTTTCAAAATGGTGGGAAGCGATTACACTTGAAAAGTACCAGGAAGAAAAAAGAGTTCCAAGGGGTTTGCGAATTCTCATTGCCCCCTCTTATGAAGAACCGGACCCTGAATTGGCTGAGGAATGGGTGGAAAACTTAATGGACTTCTCCAATCGGATGTTATCCATATTGATTAAATATGCATGGAAAGAAAGGGCGGAGCGATTGAAATCGATTGCAGAACTCAAAGAAGAAATTCATAAAGATGAGACACCAGAGGCCTTCAACAATAAGATGGAAGAGATTCAAAATAAAATTGCTAAACGTGAAGATGAAATCATTGCTAAAAAAGAGAGGAAATTCTTGCAAGACAAGATTGATTATCAATCGGGAAGAATATTCACATTCACTTGCAAATATGACAACATGAAACGCAAAGGGATCCAAGGGAATTTGGATACAGTGCAAGTCACTGGAGAGGCTGACAGTGATGTCAGCGAGAGTGACGTCTCTGAGGATGGAACTACTTTGGTTGCCAAAATCCCCAACAAGCCGACAAATTTTTGGGAGGAATTCCGAACGATGAATCTGTCATCAAATGAGCAGAATTGGCAGATAGACAGGGGCCGTGGAAAAGGAAGGGGCTTCCGAGGATGAGGCAGAGGAAAAGGAAAAGCTACAGAAGAGGTCACGCCATCCACAAGCAAACCAGGAGAGGTGGAAGGTGGAAGAGAAACAACAACCCCAGTGGGAGTGGAAACAAGGGGTCAAAAGAAAAGAGGAAAATGAATTGCAAGAACGTGGTAAATCTCTCTTTACGTCCCCTTTCTAATGTTGAACATGATGTGTTACAATATGGCCTTTCCTTTTGTCCAACTACCACTTTTTCTTATTCCCAAGAGAGAATTGATGTATTCAAATTCACTAGGAAATTATGATTGCATAAATGGCATAAGTTGAAAGTTAAAAGCACTATATCTGTAAGAGAAGTTAGTAGTGCGAGTCCAGTGCGTGACACCATTAATGAAGTGGATACTTTGATTGCACTGAAAGAACTAGAGTGGGATGGTGTGGAGATGGGACCTATCAATGCACAAACATTAGGTTATAAGATTGATTTGAATTTTTCAAACAACTTTAAACCCAAATCTGTTTTTAACCCAGCTTTGCCATCATGCAATATTGACACTTTTGAGACTCTTGTGATCAATGACGTAAAGAATTTGGCCAAAAGGAATAACTGGGCACATGATAATTTAACCCAACAACAAAATCTGGCAGTGAAATATTTACAATCAGATTCCAACATTGTCATCCACCAGTCGGACAAACGGGGGGAATGTTGTTGTTTTGGATGTGTCTGATTACATACAGGAGGGGTTGCGTCAACTTAAATGTCTGGAGTGTTATGAAGAAGTAACTATGAGTATAATTGAAGACTCCAATGCAATCTACTTTGGTATGTTAAAGGATTGGCACTCATCAGGCATTTTAGAATGGGATGAATACTAATTTTTGCTTAACCGCAACCCTAAAGTGGCCATTCTATATCTTTTTCCAAAACTGCATATAGATTCAGTCAAGCCACTGGGAAGACCGATTGTCTCCTCTATGGGCACCCTATTAGAGAAAACATCTAAATACATTGATTTCTTCCTACGTATGTAGAAAGTTTACTGTCGTATTTAAATGATAGGAGGGACTTTTTGAATAAGATCAAGAATGTTGCTTGGCAGGAAGGATTTGTAATGATTACTCTAGATGTGTGTAGCCTATACACATCGATTAGGCATGCAGATGGTATTCAGGCTTGTCGACAATATCTTAGCTCCCGTTCCATTTCTTTCTTAAAACACACTGAGATGGTTCTTCAAATGAAATTGTTCTGTCTAGAGAATAACTTCTTTATCTTTAATGAGGTCTTTTACAGACAAAAGCAAGGTACAGCTATGGGCACCTGTTTGCCAACTTGTTCATGGGCTGCTGGGAGCAGCTGGTGTCCAAGGCACATGATCTATACCGCAGCCATGTTAAATTATGGCTGCGGTATATAGATGATTTATTTATCATCTGAGATGGAGGAACTTGCTGACCAGTTCATTTCAAGCCTAAGCCAGTATGAGCTGAATCTGAGGTTTGAAGGAAAAATGAGCAATTAAAACATAGAATTTTTGGATTTACAGATTGAAGTGGTAGATAACAGACTAGCCACTAAGTTGTACCACAAGACTACTGCAGGTAACACTCTGCTACATGCAGGCAGTGGACATCCCAAATAATTAATTCACAGCATACCTTTTGGCGAATTCCTCTGGGCACAGAGGAATTGCTGCACAGAGAAAGATTTTGTCCGAGAAGGCAACTGCATGACTGAGCGATTTGTGGAGAGAGGGTATCATCGTAGTGTCATCAAAGAGACATTTTTGAAAGCTAGCAAACTGTCACATGCTGAACGTTTAATACCTAAAGAAAGGATGGCTGAAGAGAAAGACACGGTTGTGAGATTTGTTGCGACCTACCATTCTAACTCATGGCAGATACAAAAATGTTTGAGAAAACACTGGAAAGTTCTTAAAACTGAACCTACCCTGGAGGATGTGGTGGGCTGCAATCCTAACATCACATATCGGAAGACTGATTCACTGAAAGATAAACTTTGTAAAAACGAGGTTTCATTTGTTAAAAGCAAGAGAATGGATGTTCAAGGATGCTTTATATGTGACGTCATCAGCAGTGCATTACACGCGCAAGTTATAGTGAGTCCAACTAACTATAACGTGAAATTTCATTGGTTTTATATCAGTAAAATTTCCAGCTAACTATAACTTGTGTCAAACCTATGGTTTTTTCAGTGAATTTCATAGGTTTTGTAAATGCTACTTCCTAACTATAACGTGTGTAAAACCTATGGTTTTTTCAGTGAATTTCATAGGTTTTTAAAATGCTAATTCAGAAATATCTTGTGTATACAACCTATACTTTTGTCAATAAAGTTCTGGCAATATTTTTTTCAGAAACAAGCCGTTTTCTTCACTGTTCAAGTTGCATAGAGACTCCTTGTAAAGCGATACAGAATTAGAAAGTCTGTACCTTGCCTTTTTTTCAACGCATTAAAATTTGGCTGTAAATAAAAATAGCCTTTCTAAACTTTCGTGCACGACCCGGTGTGCGCACTCTCGGCAACAGTTCTCAATAAAATGGATAGCGCATTTCCAGGCTTTCGTGCGCGACCGACTGCGCGCACCCGCCTATATATTTGGTGAAAACTTTGCAATCTGAACTTATTGAATTTCTTCATAGACCCATCAAAGAACTTATAATACGTCAAAGAGACTAAACCTAGGCTTCTTTTTTAATATTATGAAAATTTTCATTAAATGGAGCCGAATGTCTTTATAAATTTTCGTGTGTGACCGAATGTACACACCTTGATATTTTAAAAAAATATATAAAAGGTTTTTTACTTTAACAATTGTATGCTTGATTCCAGCTCAGAAGATATATTAAATCCGGATATATTTGGATTTACTCCTTTTCACGTTTTGAAACTTCGCTGAATTAGACCGCTACTTCCAAATGGCGTACGTGACCAGATACTATCACCGCGTACACGTCCTGAGACGCGCATGTGAAGTCATGTGACTTCACAACAACACTTCCAATTGGTTCTTAGTAGTTTCTATTCTGCAATTTACACGAAGCACTCCACCCACTTCTCTCACATCTCTACCCTGTTATCTGCAATTGTGAACATCAAAAGGAGCTGCGCTACGCCCCTGTAAGAGGCCTCACTCCCACTGCTGCAACGGCTTGGCAGTCCTCCAGATGCACAGGAACAGCCCCTCCGATCCATTGAAGTTCTCTGTCGTGAGAGGCCTCACTCCCACTGCTGCAACGGCTTGGCAGTCCTCCAGATGCACAGGAACAGCCCCTCCGATCCATTGAAGTTCTGTGTCGGTCTCAATACCACTTACGAAATGAAAATAAGCACTGAAGAATATTTATGCTGTAGCAGGAGGAGTACTACATGCTTGCAGAATGCATTCTATTACCTATAAAAAAGTGAAACACCCACGCTACAATCATATAGAATATTTCCTCTAAAGAAGCCTGTGAATAACTTTCGAACATCAGGTTAACCTTTTTTTACTCTGTCATCATTGTTAAAGATAAGTATTTACAATACTATATTAAACAATGCCATGATTTTTCCTTTTTAATTTTAAAAATCTTGCAATCTTTCACAAACCCAATACTCATGGCTTCTTTTTCGTGACAAAAATCTTGCAATATTACATACCTACATAGAATAACGGATTTGTAACCTATGGGGCAGATTCATGTTAACTACTTCATACCCAGATATGCACCAGTTAATGTGCACCACAGTATGGTAGTGCTCCGTTACCCATGGTGTGCCACATTTGAAATGTGGCGTACCATGGTACAAAAGCACCATACATGCGTAACACATCTGTGCTCAAAAACTAATACATTGCTAGAGTTGCATCGCAACTGTGATGCAGCTCCAGCAAGGCTCACCAATGCACTATATTCACAATGCTACGTCAATACCTACGCCTGCTTCAAGCACATGCACAGTTTTGAAACAGCATGGGCCTGAAAGTCACTGAGTGAAATATCATACATTACAGTCAGCCACTTTCAAGACGCATTCCTTCAGAGGAACACTTACCGGTTATTAGAGGTAGATCGTCCGACTCCACCGGAGGAGACCCCTAATAAAAAAGACATATATAAAATGCGGACTAGCCACTGTATCGTGCTAGCAAACTTTAACTTAAAAATCGTTAGAAAAAACAAAAGGAATCGAGCAAAATTAGTAGGCCACTGATAGGATCTCTTTTTCACCTCGCTAAAATAGAAACATTAGGAACAACCCCTCATGAGAAATATGAAACTAGTGAGAGAAACCGAGCTCGACGCCATGATGGCTGCAAGATAGCTCGGCTCCGCCGCCCACCCCGCCCAAAATAACGACAAACCCTATACAAATATTATAAATAAATACAACACACCAGCAAAGTAACAGGGTAAAACGTTTTATTAAATAACTATTTACATGGCAGCCTGCTGCAACATGAAAACAACACTTCCAATTGGTTCTTACTAGTTTCTATTCTGGAATTTACACGCAGCACTCCACCTACTTCTCTCACTATCTTTTCTACTCTCAAGAGAGAACAACGTCGTACATTTTTCGGAAGACTTTGGTGAAATGGCTACCGTATCTCATTCATCTTCCGAATCTGAACAAAATGATCGACTACCTTTAAGAAGAAAAAAAGAATCTTTCATCTGGCAATTTTTCACTTATCCTGAAGATTAAAAGAAAGTAAATGCACCAAAAGTAACCTGCACAATATGTGACTCGTTTCTCTCAAGAGGAAATCCAACAAAAAAATATTCCTTTTCCATACATACCATGGTGCGGCATGTCAAACAAGAGCACCCTGTGCAATTTGCAGAGGGATTGACAAAAGCCCTGGCCACGCTATCACCATTAGAGGTGGCCAGCACATTTTTTGATCGACGACCTGTATCTCCATCGAGTGCAGAGATGGACTTGAGATATTTAACTATATATGGTCTATAACCTATAGTTTTTTCAGTGAATTTGCTCCTCCGCCCACCCCGCCCAAAATAACGAGAAACCCTATGCAAATATTATAAAAATATACAACACACCAACAAAGTAACAGGGTAAAACGTTTAATTAAATAACTATTTACATGGCAGCCTGCTGCAACATCGATCCAAATGCATGGTTTTTTCAGTGAAATTCCTCCGCCGCCCACCCCAGCCAAAATAACGAGAAACCCTATGCAAATATTATAAATATATACAACACACCAACAAAGTAACAGGGTAAAACGTTTAATTAATTAACTATTTACATGGCAGCCTGCTGCAACATCGATCCAAATGCATGACACTGTTCCTGTCAAGGTAGCATAGCTGGTGGCCTAGGGGTGGAGGACTGTTGTGCAAATACCCCGGGGAAGACTCTGCATATGCTTGGTCCCTGAGATTCTTCGATGTCACTGCCTTCCATAAATGTCATAAGTCCTGGATGTTGGGTGCCATAGTTGAGGGTTTCACCTAAAGACACGTCCTGCGGTGCCCTGGTCCAACCATCACATATACCTGCGCCAGGAGACGGCGTGGGGTGCACTGGAAGGGAGAGGCGGCGCGAACGAGCCTCCCCCACCTCCCCAGGTGGAGGTTTCTCAGCTACACCCCTAAAGACACGTCCTGCGGTGCCCTGGTCCAACCATCACATATACCTGCGCCAGGAGACGGCGTGGGGTGCACTGGAAGGGAGAGGCGGCGCGAACGAGCCTCCCCCACCTCCCCAGGTGGAGGTTTCTCAGCTGCACCCCAGCACTTCACTCGACATAGGCGGCCGGCTCCCAGGGTCCGGCGGAACTTTTAGCCTTTTGGTGACTCTTCCATTCTGGACCTTGTCCCACAATCCGTTTGACCTGAAGACACGTCCTGCGGTGCCCTGGTCCAACCATCACATATACCTGCGCCAGGAGACGGCGTGGGGTGCACTGGAAGGGAGAGGCTGCGCGAACGAGCCTCCCCCACCTCCCCAGGTGGAGGTTTCTCAGCTGCACCCCAGCGCTTCACTCGACAAGATGAGTTGCGCCCGCTCCTGCGGCACAGTGCCTCGCTTGGCCAGCTGAATTACGCCTGCTCTTGCTATTACAGCGTCTCACCCGCCATCCGGCTGAATTGCACCCACTCTTCCGGTACAGCGACAGGCGGCTGCCACGGAGCTCAGGAAATGGCGGTCGGCTCCACAGACTTGGGCCTGGCCTGCAAGGATGGCTCTGGACAACCCTGGAACTCGGACGCTTGACTGCTACGGCATGGGCCCCATTCCCAAAAGCGTCCCCTCAGCCTTGAAGATACTACAAGAGTCACCGGGGCCCCCGACTCCCGCAGACTTCCGGTGGGCAGCTTCTGCCACGATTGCTCGCAGAATGCCCACGACGTAGCCACGAGGTGCTCTCATGCTGACGCCAGCTTCAGTCTGAAACATCCAGAAACACTGTAGTATCGCGTTGTCGTGTAATGCGTCATATGACGCGCTGCGTTAGCGCATCCGGTGCGCGAAGCGCAGCTTCCCGGAAGCGATCCGGGGCGCGGCGCGAAGCGCGTAACGTAAGCATAACAGGTCCTGTGACTTGTTAATAAAACTTTTCATTGGTTCATTTCACTTTTGGTTTCCTAATGATGTAAGGCTAGGTCATGTGACCTAAAAGTAACACTTTTCATTGGTTTAGAACTAAACCACACCTCTTCAGGTGGTGGTTGAGCAAGAGGTGCCCCCCCTCCCCACCTTCATGTTGCCTGATTCGGCCAGCTCAATCGATCGAGCATGAGACTCTGTTGTGATCTGAAGAACCGCTGCCTGCGGTGCCTCACAGAACCGCTTAATGAAGGCCCCCGAGGGGCGGTGTGGTGGCGCGGACTGGGAGGGGCCGCTTATCTCCTACCCCGTCCCCAAGTCTCGCTTGGCCAGCTGAGTTCCGATCACTCTTGCGGCCTACGACATGGAGAGGCCGAGGCGTTGACTAGGCGGGACCTCCGGCCGCAACCACAGCGCCAACGATCGCTGCTGACGGAGGGGAGCCTTGCCGGTGAGAGCCACTGATCTAAAGAACCGCTGCCTGCGATGCCTCCCTGAACAGCTTAACGGAGGCCCCCGAGGGATGGTGTGGTAGCGCGGACTGGGATGGGGCGCTTGGCTCCTGCTGAGTTTCGCCCGCTCTTGCGGCCTACGACATGGAGAGGCCGGGGCGTTATGGATCAGTATGAGCAAATTGATCTCAGTCTTGTTGCCCTGGTGTGGCCTGAGATCGCCCCCGACATAAGCGGCCGGCTCCCGGGGTCCGGCGGAACTTTTAGCCTTTTGGTGACTCTTGTCTTCTGGACCTTGTCCCACAATCCGTTTGACCTGAAGACACGTCCTGCGGTGCCCTCGCAATGCGGCCTGGTCCCTGAATGTGTGCAGGGGGACGGTATTGATTGGATCAAGATGGCGGCTTCACACAAAGCTGACTCAAGTGTTGCTGCTGATGCTATGCAGACAAAAACTGGTTTTCAGTTTGTACATTCTTCAGGCTTTTTCTTCATAAATGTAACAATATGAGACTCACTAGGAGAACGGCCGTTTATCTTTCCTTTCAAAATGCTGCCAACAATATTTTCTGAATGGAAGACACCATCTGAGATCGCCCCCGACATAGGCGGCCGGCCCCCGGGGTCCGGCGGGACTTTTAGCCTTTTGGTGACTCTTGTCTTCTGGACCTTGTCCCACAATCCGTTTGACCTGAAGACACGTCCTGCGGTGCCCTCGCAATGCGGCCTGGTCCCTGAATGTGTGCAGGGGGACGGTATTGATTGGATCAAGATGGCGGCTTCACACAAAGCTGACTCAAGTGTTGCTGCTGATGCTATGCAGACAAAAACTGGTTTTCAGTTTGTCCATTCTTCAGGCTTTTTCTTCATAAATGTAACAATATGAGACTCACTAGGAGAATGGCCGTTTATCTTTCCTTTCAAAATGCTGCCAACAATATTTTCTGAATGGAAGACACCATCTGAGATCGCCCCCGACATAGGCGGCCGGCCCCCGGGGTCCGGCGGGACTTTTAGCCTTTTGGTGACTCTTGTCTTCTGGACCTTGTCCCACAATCCGTTTGACCTGAAGACACGTCCTGCGGTGCCCTCGCAATGCGGCCTGGTCCCTGAATGTGTGCAGGGGGACGGTATTGATTGGATCAAGATGGCGGCTTCACACAAAGCTGACTCAAGTGTTGCTGCTGATGCTATGCAGACAAAAACTGGTTTTCAGTTTGTCCATTCTTCAGGCTTTTTCTTCATAAATGTAACAATATGAGACTCACTAGGAGAACGGCCGTTTATCTTTCCTTTCAAAATGCTGCCAACAATATTTTCTGAATGGAAGACACCATCTGAGATCGCCCCCGACATAGGCGGCCGGCCCCCGGGGTCCGGCGGGACTTTTAGCCTTTTGGTGACTCTTGTCTTCTGGACCTTGTCCCACAATCCGTTTGACCTGAAGACACGTCCTGCGGTGCCCTCGCAATGCGGCCTGCTCCCTGAATGTGTGCAGGGGGACGGTATTGATTGGATCAAGATGGCGACTTCACACAAAGCTGACTCAAGTGTTGCTGCTGATGCTATGCAGACAAAAACTGGTTTTCAGTTTGTACATTGTTCAGGCTTTTTCTTCATAAATGTAACAATGTGAGACTCACTAGGAGAACGGCCGTTTATCTTTCCTTTCAAAATGCTGCCAACAATATTTTCTGAATGGAAGACACCATCTGAGATCGCCCCCGACATAGGCGGCCGGCTCCCGGGGTCCGGCGGGACTTTTAGCCTTTTGGTGACTCTTGTCTTCTGGACCTTGTCCCACAATCCGTTTGACCTGAAGACACGTCCTGCGGTGCCCTCGCAATGCGGCCTGGTCCCTGAATGTGTGCAGGGGGACGGTATTGATTGGATCAAGATGGCGGCTTCACACAAAGCTGACTCAAGTGTTGCTGCTGATGCTATGCAGACAAAAACTGGTTTTCAGTTTGTCCATTCTTCAGGCTTTTTCTTCATAAATGTAACAATATGAGACTCACTAGGAGAACGGCCGTTTATCTTTCCTTTCAAAATGCTGCCAACAATATTTTCTGAATGGAAGACACCATCTGAGATCGCCCCCGACATAGGCGGCCGGCCCCCGGGGTCCGGCGGGACTTTTAGCCTTTTGGTGACTCTTGTCTTCTGGACCTTGTCCCACAATCCGTTTGACCTGAAGACACGTCCTGCGGTGCCCTCGCAATGCGGCCTGCTCCCTGAATGTGTGCAGGGGGACGGTATTGATTGGATCAAGATGGCGGCTTCACACAAAGCTGACTCAAGTGTTGCTGCTGATGCTATGCAGACAAAAACTGGTTTTCAGTTTGTACATTGTTCAGGCTTTTTCTTCATAAATGTAACAATGTGAGACTCACTAGGAGAACGGCCGTTTATCTTTCCTTTCAAAATGCTGCCAACAATATTTTCTGAATGGAAGACACCATCTGAGATCGCCCCCGACATAGGCGGCCGGCTCCCGGGGTCCGGCGGGACTTTTATCCTTTTGGTGACTCTTGTCTTCTGGACCTTGTCCCACAATCCGTTTGACCTGAAGACACGTCCTGCGGTGCCCTCGCAATGCGGCCTGGTCCCTGAATGTGTGCAGGGGGACGGTATTGATTGCATCAAGATGGCGGCTTCACACAAAGCTGACTCAAGTGTTGCTGCTGAAGCTATGCAGACAAAAACTGGTTTTCAGTTTGTACATTCTTCAGGCTTTTTCTTTATAAATGTAACAATGTGAGACTCACTAGGAGAACGGCCGTTTATCTTTCCTTTCAAAATGCTGCCAACAATATTTTCTGAATGGAAGACACCATCTTGTAGCATAAAGGGCTGCGTCAAGAGTGGTATTGCCCAGAATGTCTTGTTTTCTAGTGCTCGTAATGACGAAGCAAGAACTGCCGAAAGGGATTCTGGTCCTGCCGCTACTTATTGGACACATTGAACTATACTCTGGTCCTGCCTGACCTCGACCAAAATGGCGCCAGTATGGGAGCGAATTGCAACTCCTTATGACGTTCTAGTTACTTAGCCTTGACGTTATGGGGGATGTATGCGGTCTTTATACACATTGCGGGCGGGGAAGGGTACTGACTAGGAATACGGACAACCCTATTGATGTCGATTTTTCATTATTGATTATTGTATTAATAAAGCTTCGAAATAATGTTACCCATGATACTCGCCCATGGTATGCGTATTGACGATTTTATTGTAACTGATCCTGTTATACTTTCAATTAAAAAATCAACCTTCACTGATCCTGCAACCGTTTGTCACGTTTAGTTTTTTCAATTAAATGGCTCGCTTGTTACATACTCCTATACCCCTGGCTTTTGAAAGACACCATCTTGTAGAATAAAAGGCTGCGTCCAGGATGGTATTGCCCAGAATGTCTTGTTTTCTAGTGCTCGTAATAACGAAGCCAGAACTGCCTTGGTATATTCCAATATATGCCAAAGACAGAAATGGAATTAGTCCAATCAACATTGTGCACAAATTGAGAAAGCAAGGAGAAATGTTAATAAATCTGTTTCTGCTTTCCTCAGAGATTATAGCATGGGTTCTATTTACCACAACAACTTGCGTTACCACATGCAAGACATCTATAGGACAGATGGTGTTCATTTCACGGATGAGGGAAACAGAATCTTCCTCTGCAACATCAGACTCTGCATCGGTACTTACTTATAAATGCAGAAAAAACTCAATTAACACAAGGGCTCTTTTCAGAGCCACCTTATATCAAAGCACTCAAACTTCTGATTTATCTCCATTTTCACACTCTTGTAAATAGGTGTGCGCGCCCGGGTGCGTGCACCCCGCAACTTTTTAAAAAAAAAATATATATATATTTTCGCGTTTAAGGGCCTTACTGCACACCCTGAGAGAACCTATGCAGCAAAACAATCTCTACCTTCTCCCCTTTCCATGTTCCAACGCTTTCAAATGACAATATATTTACTCGCAGTGACAAAATGGCGGTCAACACTTCCTGATTTCCTTCGAATCGAACGTTAACAGACGTCACGCAGCAACAAAAAAAATCCGCTCGCGCGCAGCCGCTTGAGTGCGCGCACCCGTCCGCGCTTACAGATATATAATTGACTTTAACTTTAATTTTCTCATCAACTACTGAACGGATTTACACCATTCCAAAAAAAGCGTAATCTGCGAGCCGGACTCTACAGTTTTGCCAAATTTCTTATAAATCCATTCAGCCGTTCGACCTGTAGCCGTGTCTAAACGTCCTATGGAAAATAACATGGAGAAAACACGTTTTGGGACCCCCCTTTTATCTCAGCCCCCACTTCACCAACCCCCCCAAACTTTCAGGGAAGGAGCGCAGCGGACCGAGCCATCTTCTTTGAGAAATTCGCAAAGATTCATCCACCAGGGCCAAAGTTAATCCAAATAGAATGTTGAGGATTTCCTATGGAAACTAGGTCCTAACTATAACTACCTACTGGCGACCGCCAGTAGGTAATATATATATATATATATATATATATATATATGAACAAACTCCTAATTTGTGCCACACGCTGACAGGATACTGAGCGCCTCTCGCCGAAAAACTGGACACAGACCCAAAAGTTAATGCTTCAAGATGTTTTTATTTCCCGTATGCCAAGACGCGTTTCGCAGCCCAAAAGCCGCTTGCTCACTCGACAAAATTGTATTGCTCTGGGAGTGCTTTTAAAGTGACAGTGCTTGTTACAAACAGTAACCACGCGATCGGCTCTATAATAGACCTGAAAGACATACTAGGAAATTTCTATGAGAGGCTAGAGAGGATAAATGTAAAATACAAAATACATAGTCTCATGTTTTTAAACTATAGTATAAAAAGACACGTAACAATCACACTAGTATAGTGGAGTGAAAAAGTAGAAAAATATATCTGTATGATAAAAATATATATTCATCATTATTTACATACATTCTCCTGACAGATTGCCTCACATTAAATAACACACTCCAGTATATGTCAAGTGGACTAAAGATCCATCGTGCAAAAGTGTAAAATTGTGTCAGTGCAGTATATTAAAAACAGCTGTTTTTGTATATATGTAGACATTTCTCTGCCTATGCTAACATAGCAGCAGTTTGGTGCATATCAATGTTGAATACAATATCTATCATTTATAGTTGTACTAGATGTTGTACTGATTTGAATTTTTGAATATGCATCCGTCTATTGGACAGAAAATACTAATGCCTCAACGGGATCCCCGCTTCTGGTGGTTTAGCATATGGAGATTAACACGTAAAACAATCATTATGTATAATATCATGAAGTTCGTAACAACCAGAATTCCAAAAGTTTTTGACATAATATTGAACACTACAGTGATTTTCAGATATGACCCTTGTAGTCGCAGTAGATCCTAACTCAGAGAACCAACGCATTCAATGGTGTATAGAAAGTGCAATAGTGCATCAAAGAATTAATATATATACACCGCAACTAAATGGATTGCTATCTACAGTGAGTACCAACATTGTTGAGAATAAATAGATAATAAATATTGAATAATAAATATTAAATATTGAATATTGCATGTTA
This sequence comes from Lissotriton helveticus, assembly GCF_964261635.1. Classification (NCBI taxonomy): domain Eukaryota; kingdom Metazoa; phylum Chordata; class Amphibia; order Caudata; family Salamandridae; genus Lissotriton; species Lissotriton helveticus. The sequence continues at coordinate 675,829,201 of NC_136057.1, forward strand.
AATATAAAAATAAATGTCAAATATATATAATTTTTTAATAAAATTGTAATATAAAGGTTTGCTTCTCACCCTTCTTTATATATGCAAATTGTCAATATTGGATCACTGAGTGCATCAACGCTTGAATTTAGAAAAATGAGATCTCTGGATAGAAATAGGTATTGTGCTGGAAGAGTCAAAAGTAGTGAGTATACAAAAAAGGTTTATGCAATTAAAGGCATGTGTATAAGTCCTCCGTAATATTGAGGCCATTCGGGTGCTTGGTATCCAATTGGAGGATATACCTTGTCTCCAACTTCCTGAGTTTGCCCTCCAAATCACCACCCCTTCTGTTTGGAGGGACAGTATCTATCAGGAAGTAGCTGAGGCTCTTGTTATTGGATTGATGACATTCTTTAAAATGCCTCGCTACTGGGTATGTATTGTCAACATTATTGATCGCTCGAAGGTGTTGGGGGATTCTGATATGGGCCTGATGTTTTTTGCTACCAACGTAGCATAGGCCACAAGGACAGGATAAAACATAGACGGTATATTCAGTCTTGCAGGTTAGCAATTTGGATATTTTGTAGGGTTTCTGACTAAAGGGAGTTTTGTAAGTAACGGTGTTAACCCCGTGGTTACATGCTTTGCATGTTTTACACCGGAAAAATCCCTTGTGAGTTTGTAACCATGAAGTGTTGGCAATGATTTCTGGATTCGGGGTAACTAACCAATCCCTCATAGATAGGGCCCTACTGTGGGTAATCGACACCCTCTGCGGGAGCAGGGGTCCTATTACCGGGTCACTGAGAACTAGTGGCCAGATTGTTTGCACAATTTTATCAATTTCTTTGTGCTGGTTGCTATACCCCATAATCAGGCGAAAAACAGGATTACTCGATTTTTCGCCTTCTGAGATGTTACGGGTTATGGTGTCAGGACTTTTTTTTACCAACAAGTAAATGGTTGCGATCAAGTTTTTGGGTTTTAAATATGGCTTGTTCCATGGTTTTGGGAGAATAGCCGTGATTCAAAAACCGCTGCCTACTCTCTTCTTGAGCCCCTACTAGTTCGCTGTTAGTACTACAAACAGGTTTGAGCCTTAGCATTTCGCCATAGGGAATGCTATTAACCAGGTGGCGTGGGTGGGCACTCGTGGCATGTAGTATGGAGTTGCCCGCCGTCTTTTTGCGGTAAAGTCTTGTTTCCAATTTATTGTTCTCTATGTAAACCTATATATATATATCCACAAAGTTATTCACGAAGATACCCCAGCCTCTTAAGTGTGGCGGGCTCAGACGGGGTCGCGAACCCCTAAATCTCCACAGAATCGTCGGTCGATATTTGAAAAACACCGAAGTCTGAGCCACAAATCCGTTAAAGAGTGTCTTTATTCACAGCTTCTCCAGTGGAGCAGCTGTGAATAAAGACACGCTTTAACGGATTTGTGGCTCAGACTTCGTTGTTTTTCAAATAACGACCGATGATTCTGTGGATATGTATATATATATATATATATATATACATTAACTCCGTCACTTAACCACAGTTGCACCACAGACGGACCACAGAATTGTGCTAAAGTTTCTTTATTGCTCGGTCGGCATGACGCGTTTCGGCTCGGATAAGCATTGATCACATGACGAGATATATATATATATATATATATATATATATTCACTAAAAAAACATAGGTTTCAGAGACGTTATAGTTAGGAATTAGCATTTAACAAACCTTAGAAATTCACTGAAAAAACCATAGATTTCAGGGGTGTTATACTTAGCTGGACATTTCACTCGTACAAAACCATAGAAATTTCTCGGTTATAGTTAGTTCTGCTAACTATAACTCGAGCGCCCGAAATGCACTGCTGATGATATCACATATTACATCATTCATGACATGGTCAGTGACGTCATTGGTGACATTACTAATGACATCTCAAATGACATCACTGATGACATCATCCAGTGAATGGGGTTTAGTTTGAAATTTAAATATATATTATACATATACCAATCTATATTGAAGTTTGAGTAGATATATAACTGTCTGGATGGAGGATTTAGTAGCTGTCTAATTGTCTGTTTAGGTGACTAATTAAAAGTATCTTACTAAATACTTGGGTTAGTAACTAAACTATGTGAATGTGTGCATTACTGTCTCTGTTGTTGTATAACCGACTGCATCAGTTGGTCACTAACTACATGAGCGTCTATGATAGTTTTTCATTAGTTGGCTAGGTATTTGTATGGGAGACTGAGTGTGTGTATGGTTGGGTTGAGGGTGTGTAACTCTAAGGATAGATGTGTGAGTGGTTGATTGACTAGGTGTATGGGTTTAAGAGTGTATGTGGAATCAGTTGTTTGGGTGACTGAGTGTCTTTATTTGTGTGTTGGTGAGCGAATATATGTTTTAGTTTTAGATCTCCAACAAAGTACAAAAATAAAAGGCATAGTATGTGAGAGTTGGTGTATATAAATCAGTATATTTAAGAGTCAGTGATTGTTAGAGTAACTGTATGAATGAGTGTATAATTGTAATGGGGATTTTTTAACATAGTAACCATGAGTTACTATGTGTATGAATAAATGAGGTGTTGTGTGTATAACTGTACAGGTAAGTAAATGTAAGTGTGATTGTTTTTTTTCTAGAGTGAGTAGGATGCCTGCATAACCGACTAGGATGACTACTGATGTGTAAATGTCTATATAGGTGTATAAGTGCATTTGCTAGTGTTGTATTGACCAGTGACTGCATGTATAAGTGATTCTGTGGGTGAATGGGTAGTTGTGTGTGTAGAATTAGGAATCAGTGAGTGGGTATGTAGTAACTAGTATTGGTATGTCAACGGTTTCAAATATGGTACTCTGTATTTTACAGTGATTGATGAAAGGTTATACTAATGTTGTCAGGAAGTGATCATTGCGCCTACGTAATGATTCCGGACTACATCTCCCAGCATGCTCTTCATCAAGGGGAGGAGCATATTCTATATAGGTCATCCAGTGCGCACAGGACGTGCGCGTAATTCTGTCTTTTCACGGAGGCAAGCAGGCTTGTTTGTCTTCTGTCTTCCCGCCATTGAATGTTTCCAGTCGTTCGTGGAGCCTTCCCAGGGTGTTTGGTTCCTGTGTCTTGGCCGGATTCAAGTTTGGTTCTGCGCAATTGCTGCTGGAAAGTGACAGCTCACAGAAGCATCGGGCTCCGACTTCAGCGCTAGGACTCTTGGTTAGAGCCACGTGGTTGGAGCACTTTTTCGGACCCCTCCTCGGTTCCTCTCACGCTGACGTAAGCGTTAGAGAGTTGAACTGTCTCCCAGGGGTTCTTGTCCTGACTTTGAAGCTGACGTTGGATTCCTTGTTCCTCCCGCTGACGTAAGCGTGGAGGTTGTGGGTTACTGAGCTGAAACGAGCTCAGGTAAGCGCTAACTTTCTTTTCCCTCTTGCGCTGAATTGCAAAGCACGACTTTGGTTGTTTCACGCTGAGGATTGGCGTGAGGGATTAAAGGACCCTGTGTTTACTCGCGCTATTGTCGGGCGCTGGGAGTATTCCTCTCTTGGGTTTTCTAAAGACTCTGAGTTTATTGTTTTGTTTCTTACCGCTGGATTTGACTTGGAACTATTCATGTCCTATTACTTCTACGTTACATTCCCTTCTTGATATCTACCGTGGGGATATTTTCCTTTTGTTTGGAGTGGATCTTTCCTTATTGCACTTAAAGTCACTTCTTTGGTATGTATGAGCAGACACAGAGAGTTTGGGTTGAATGACGTTACGATAGTGAGAATAATGTTATATACCTTATCTGTTATAGATCTATCGTTTCGTGGTCTTGGAGAGAAGCATCTCTGTTGATGATCATTAGTTGGTTTCTTGGGAGAAGAGGCTTCGGCCGCTAGACCACAGGTATTAATCCAGCCTTAGCGAGACATTTTTGAGTGTAGACTGTTTATGCTGTGTATTTACACTGTGTTCTTCTTTTCAGGTATCCCCTTCCCAGCGGTTCCGGCCCACACCTTCTATTTTTTCCCTTACCTGATTGCCTCATTACTCTGTGGTCATCCAGAGTTGGGGACGTCGGGCGGTGGACCCCTTTGTGCATCATATCGAATCCAGGGAGCAAACGTGGATCTGACAAATGTGTGATGAGGTGTTTCAGATTGTCACGAGGATGATGTCATCAGTGATGTAATCAGTGATGTCATTTGAGATGTCATCAGTGACGTCACTGACCATTGCGAGCGCGCAAGTTATAGTTAGCAAGCGCCTTGAGACCCTCCGGGTGAGTAGTGCGCTCTACAAATGTCCTTGATTGATTGATTGATTGACTATAATGGAGGAATTTCTATGGTTTTGTATGAGTGAAATGTCCAGCTAAGTAAAACACCCCTGAAACCTATGGTTTTTTCAGTGAACTTCTAAGGTTTTTTAAATGCTAATTCCTAACTATAACGTCTCTGAAAACTATTTTTTTTTGTGAATTTCAAAGGTTTTTTAAATGTTGATTTCTAACTATAACATCTCTGAAACTTATGGTTTTTTAACTGAATTTCAAAGGTTTTTTTAAATACTAATTTTTAAGTGTAATAGTAGTTTACCTATTTTTTTGTATTGGATTTCTATAGTTTTTTTAACTGTTTATTTACAAATATTTTATGTATGAAACAACGTTATATTTTTTCTGAAAAATATCAATTTTAAACTGAAATGTTTTTAATTTTTCTTTTCTTTTTGCATTTTAAAATATTTATATAATTTTCTTTTTTTCAGATTTTTTTTGGGGAGTCGCGTACCCAAAGCGTACCTACCGCAGTGGATCTGTGTACTCTACGCGCCATTTTGGAAAAGTCGTGAAGGATCCACGTATGGTGAGTGACCACTGTTACGCGGTTTGCACGACTAGTATGCGACCGGTCTGCGACTCCTGCTCCCGTGCATGTGCGCATTACGGTACGCGACGCTTGCACGGTGGCGGGCCACACGTGACGTCATATACGTACTGGGACGCACTGGGTGCGCAACTCCCGCAAAAAATGTTTAGGTTCTAAAATTATATGTATGTGTCTTTAATATACATATTAGGGAAAGAGATTATCTAAGGTATTCATAAAAATAATATACTTCTACTTGTAAAAAACGTATATTATTTTTAAATATATTTTCGCGAAGTCATGTCGGGTGCGTGCTTCGTGAGCGCAGGGTACATGGATCCCATGTGACCTCAAAAAAACTATTTGATTGGTTCATAACTTTTCCCACTGTAACTATTGAAGGACCCCACCCATTTCAATCATTCTTGTTAGAGCATCTTTAGAGAGACATCAATTCTTCACTTTTCCACCTGGAGAGAAGAAAGTAAACGCGAGAAAGGTGTCCTGCAAAATTTGTGACCGAGTCCTGTCAAGAGGCAGTAAAAAAAAATACTCTTGTGGCACTGCTTCTATGTACAAACATCTCGGGCCATACATCTTCTCAATCATTCTCGGGAGGAATTGAGGCGAGCTGCTTTGAACCCCTCACCTGCTGTGGCAAGTACGTCTGGAGCGTCCTCAGCAACACCTGCATCGGACATTAGGCCAGAATTCACCTTTCTTGAACAGCACAGCGTGAAGTGCAGGAAACTAATATGCTTCAGTGAGCAGTCGGTGGATGCAGTTTGTGCTGCGCAACGCAACCATCGTTGTTAATTTTTTTTTGTTTGTTTTTGGAATGATAAGTAATTCCAAAGGTTTCCTGTTTTATTCGTTCTTTTTTTTGTTCATTTTTTGAAAAAACACCCAAAAAAATACAAAATTGATAAAAAAAAATACAAAAAAAAGAATTCTTATCAGAACTACCTTATCTAGTTAAAGAAACAACTATACTTGCATGGTAATGTGTGAAAGTTTGGTTGAATATATGTATAGAGCATGATTGACTGAAAGAATGCATTAGTAGTGTATGGTGAAATTATAGGTGAAGATTTATGAGGAACTACTGCAGCATGACATTGCAAGCTCTTTAGCTGCACTGTGCTGTGGCACTTCCGAAGCACAGGGATGTGACATATGTACATGAATATGTTGCAATTCTGTGCTTCCCTCTGCACTGCTGCACAAACTGCAGCCATGCGGTGACACAGCGGTACAAAAGGGGATGGTGATGGACGGACCATCTGAACCAATCAAACACTCAGACCCAGTCAACAGATCTGGGTTTAATCCATCACCGTTCTTTAGGCCACTTTGCCACCCCAGTTCAGAAATGGCCATATGCAAATCAGTCTGACCCTGTGCCTCATGGGAACAGTCCAGCCCGAACTGACAAGCCATGCCTTCCCTGGACAGGGCTAGGAAGCTTGTTTCCGGTCCAGGGAAGGCATGGCTTGGCAGTTCGGGCTGGACTGTTCCCATTAGGCAGAGGGTCAGACTGATTTGCATATGGCCATGTCTGAACTGGGGTGGCAGAGTGGGCTAAAGAACGGTGATGGATTAAACCCAGATCTGTTGACTGGGTGTGAGTGTTTGATTGGTTCAGATGCTCTGTCCATCACCATCCCCTTTTGTACTGCGGTGACAAAGGCACCCTTGCGCCATGGTGCAAGGATGTCTGTGTCTGTTGCTAGACATTGGGCCTGGAAACAGAAACAAAATGCTGATCTCTTAATGTTTTTGGGAATTGACAGAATTGAGAAAAGCATCCACGGTGGCAGCAAAGAGAGACAACTCAGGCAGAAGGAGTCAGAGTACATCATTTTGCTTGGGTGCAGGTTGCCTGTAGGACTGAACAAGGGTGAAGAACTTCATGTACACATCGGCTAATGTGGTAGCTTTTTTGAAGTTTTTCTTGATCACTCATGTTTTATTTCTCCCTTCCTTCTGCTGTTCCCTCTGTCTTCTATCCCCTCCCTCCATCCTTTTTCTTTTCTTTTCTCTGATTCACCATCTATTTAATGGACGTTGTGGGTAGTCCCCCTGTTTGTTGAGTTCAATGACTGAAACACATTTTGTGCTATTCTTATGACACTACATTTTTTTTATATTTCTGCACGGAGAAACACCATTTCGGACATAGGGACTTCATGCTCTAGGACCTGCCAATTATAAGTAGGGGGAGGGGGGCACAAGATGTAGTTACCTTAGGGCACGGTTTATAGTTACTCGAAATAGCTACAACTGCTGAATTGTTATGGTTTTGTGTGGATTAAACATGAACCCAACTACAACGTTCCTATAACCTTAGGCTTTTTCAGTGAATTTTTATGTTTTTTTAATGTAAAGTAATATATAATTAGATCTGTGCTACCCGCGAATCTGCGTCCCTAGATACCTGAAGTTTTATTTCTTTAATAATTCCAAAGCTACTAACAGATTTCTACCAAATTACAAGAGCCTCTCTTCTGGACCAAAAGTTAGCTTTCTGCTAATTTTCGTGTGTATCCATTCAGCAGTTTGGCCTGTAGCTGTATCTGGAAATTGCAAAATCCCCATCGACATTGCATGCGGAAAATTGTTATGGAACACCCCTTTTTCTCTGCCCCCGCTTAACGTATCAGCCCTATATTTTCTATGCAGAACTAGGCCACTATGTTTGCTAAAATTTCGTAAAGATTCGTCAAACTGCGTCAATGTTATTAGCAAAATATAAAACACTGTGTCTATGTGAGAAGTTGGTCCTAACAATGACTCATTCACCCATACAGCCTCTCAATACAGCCACTCATTCACCCTTACAACCACTCACACACCCACACAACCACTTACATACCCATTCACACATCCATACAACCACTCAATCACCCACTCACTCATCCATACAGCCACTTACACACTCACTCTCCATTACAGCCACTCACACTCCAACTCACTTTACCAAACACCCATTCAAACAGCCACTCACTCACCCATGCAGCCACTAACATAGCCAGTCACTCACTCAAACAGCCACTCAGTCACCCATACATCTACTCAGACAGCCACTCACTCACCTATACAGCCTTTCACACACCCACTAACTCAACAATACAGCTACTCACTCACCCACTTATACACCAATACAGCTACTCACTCACCCATACAGCTGCTCACACACCCACTTATACACCGATACAGCCACTGCCACACCCACTAACGTACCCATACAGCCACTCAGACACTCACTCACACACAGATACACACAATCACATAGCCACTCACATAATATATGGTAGAAGTAGTATCACTCATTAGTAGTACACAAAGTATACTAGTTTAACTTTTGTAGTTGTTTAGTATATATTTTTAACACTCATAAACAATTAAAAGTAGTATCACTCATTAGTAGTACACAAAGTATACTAATCTAACTTTTGAAGTAGCTTAGTAAATATGTTTAACACTCATAAACATTTAGAAAATACTCACATAATATCAGTGATGTCATTTGAGATGTCAACAATAATGTCATCAGTGATGTCACTGACAATGTCATGAGTGATGTAATATGTGAAGTCATAAACATTGCAATGCAGGGGTGTACGTTATATTAAGCTTAGATAACTATAACTGCTGAATTTCTAATGTTTTGTGCATGTGAAATCTAAGCCTAACTATAACGTCCCTGTAACCATTGTTATTGTCAGTGAATTTATAAGCTTTTTTTTAATTTTGTTTCCTAACTTTAACATCCCTATAACCATTTGTTTTTTCAGTAAATTTCAATTTTTTTTTTTTAATGTGTTTTACTAATTATAACGTCCCTGTAACCGAGAATGGCCCAGGAGGGGTGCCATGCACCCCTGCTACCATTAACAATATGGCCCAGGAGCAGGGCCTGTGCAGCCCCCTCTCCCTTTTTGTAATTGGGACTAGACCCCGAGAGGTTGTGGTCCCCGGACCGTAATAGGCCCAGGAGGTGGGCACATGTAATCCCTCTCCTCTATATTTTTTTGACCTTGCCCTGGCTAGGTGGCTGTCCCGGGGGGCAGTATCGGGCCCTGACCCACCAGAGGGCTCAACTAGAAACAAGCGCGGGAGACCGCGCTTGTGGGGTTTTTCAATTGTGCTGCGAATTTGCAGAATCAACCACAATTTCATGGTAAAATTGGAAACAACTGCTTTTTGGCACTGGCGGGGTCCTTGGGGGACCCCATGTGAGAGGGACGGGCGGAAGAAGAATCTAGGAGGCCGGATTGGTGAATACATTTTGATAACGTTTTATTGAAGAACCAGCAAGCAAAAGTCGAAAATGAATCCAGGGTTTTCTCTTCCTCTCTTCTTCGTATTGTGTCCGTGGTCTTCCTCTGATGCGGTTCGTTTTTTTATGAGAGGGACAACCCAGGATGCTCAGTAAAGAGAAAAAAGAAGGTTGCGGTAAGTTGTACTGTCCACATGGCCTACTTTTAGGACAGGGCCCTTCACAGTCCCAGGAAGAGGGTGTTGCTCATGCCAAAAAGAAAGTGCCAAAAAGGAGAAAGGAAAGAAGAAGAAGAAAAAAGGAACACAAGATTGCCGAACTTTGCCAGCATTAACAACGTCTCATCCACTTGACTACACAGCCCCTTAACTTCAGGGTGCTGAGGATTGACCTTTGATCTGGCAGTTTTGGGGTCAATGAATGGAGGGTAGGGAAGGCAGAAGTCGGGAGATATCCCCTTTCTATCCACTGGTTCCGCTGGGTCAATTACTTGGGAAACGACGTGCTTGGTTTGTGGGGGTAGGGCTCGTGGAGGATATGTGAAGCATTATACACAGTGCAGTGCTCGGGTGACAACTTTATTCAACAGTGTGCAGACCCCAGTCCCTCCCTTTTCCCGGTTCCCTTCTCTCAAGTTCAAGTTCAAAATTTGTATAGCGCACTACTCACCAAGAGGGTCTCAAGGCGCTGGAGGGAGGGTGGGGTACTTTACTTATCCATGTTTTTAGTTGCTTTCTGAAAGAGAGATGGTTCTGTGTAAGGCGGAGGTGGGTGGGGAGAGAATTCCAGGTTTTGGCCGCTAAGTAGGAGAAGGATCTTCCCCCCATGGTGGATTTATGGATGCGCGGAATTGCGGCTAGGGCTTGATTGGACGATCGTAGTTGGTGGGTGGGGGTGTAAAAGGACAAGCGTGTGTTGAGGCATTCGGGTCCTAGGTCGTAGAGGGTTTTGTGTGCGTGGGTGAGGAGTCGGAAAGTAATCCTCTTGTTGACGGGGAGCCAGTGGAGGTCTTTCAGGTGATCGGAAATGTGAGCTTGGCGGGGGATGTCTAGGATGAGTCTGGCTGAGGCGTTTTGGATGCGTTGGAGTTTTTTCTGTAGTTTGGCTGTGATTCCGGTGTAGAGGGTGTTTCCGTAATCCAGTCGGCTTGTGACCAGTGCGTGGGTGACCGTTTTTCTTGTTTCGGTGGGGATCCAACGGAATATTTTTTTGAGCATGCGTAGGATGTTGAAGCATGATGATGAGACGGCGTTGATTTGTCTGGTCATCGAGAGGGAGGAGTCCAAGATGAAGCCCAGGTTACGTGCGTGGTCCGTTGGTATGGGTGCTGCTCCCAGGGCCGGTGGCCACCATGAGTCGTCCCAAGCAGAGGGGGATGAGCCTAAGATGAGGACTTCCGTTTTGTCCGAGTTCAGTTTTAAACGGCTGTTCTTCATCCACTCGGCTAAATCTTTTATTCCTTCGTGTAAGTTGGTTTTGGCGGTGTTTGGGTCTTTGGTGAGGGAGAGGATCAGCTGGGTGTCATCTGTGTAGGAGATGATGTTGAGGTTGTGTTGGCGCGCGATGGAAGCGAGGGGACTCATGTATACGTTGAAGAGAGTGAGACTGAGTGAAGATCCTTGTGGTACGCCGCAGATGACTTCAGTGGCCTCCGATCTGAAAGGGGGGAGGCGGACTCTCTGGGTTCTTCCGGCGAGGAACGATGTTTTTCCTTGTATTCCGACGTTGCTGAGGCGTTGTATGAGGGTGCTATGACAGACTGTGTCGAAGGCTGCGGAGAGGTCAAGTAGGATGAGGGCAACTGTTTCTCAGTTGTCCAGTAGTGTTCGAATGTCGTCTGTTGCTGCGATGAGGGCGGTTTCGGTGCTGTGTTTGGCTCGGAAGCCGGACTGTGAGGGGTCGAGGGATTTGTTGGATTCGAGGAAGGCGGCGAGCTGACTGTTGACGGCTTTCTCAATAACTTTGGCAGGGAATGGGAGGAGCGAGATGGGGCGGTAGTTCTTAAGTTCAGTGGGGTCTGCTGTGGGTTTCTTCAGAAGGGCGCTGAGTTCGGCATGTTTCCAGCTTTCCGGGAAGGTAGCGGAGTTGAGGGAGCAGTTGATGACGTCTCGGAGATGGGGTGCGATGATGGAGTCTGCTTTGTTGAAAATGTGGTGGGGACATGGGTCGGTTGGCGATCCTGAGTGGATGGAGTTCATCAGGCGGATGGTGTCTTCAGTGGTGATTGGGTTCCAGGCGCAAAGGTTGTTAGAGGGGGGTTTTGGTTCGGAGGTGGGTGGGGTGGACTGGTCTCCGGACTGGTTTTCAAAGCTGTTATGTATGTCGGCGATTTTGTTGTGGAAAAAAGAGGCTAGGGAGTCGCAGAGGTCTTGGGAGGGAGTGATGTCGTTGGTGCCGGCGGTGGGGTTGGTAAATTCTTTGACTATGTTGAATAGTTCCTTGCTGTTGTGGGCGTTGTTGTCAAGTCGATCCTTGAATGCTGATTTCTTGGTGGACCGGATCATTTGGTGGTGTGCGCGGATGGCGTTCTTGAAGGTGGTCAGGTTGTCAGTGGTTGGGTTTTTTCTCCAGGCTTTTTCGAGGGTGCGACATAGCTTCTTGGATTTCTTAAGGTCATCGTTGAACCAGGGGGCTTTTTTGCTACCATGCTTGATATGATGTTTTTTCAAGGGTGCTAGTTCGTCGGCGCTGAGGGTGATCCATTGTGTGAGGTTGGTGGCTGCTTGGTTTGGGTCCGATGATTTGGCAGGAGGGTTTTGGTGAAGCGAAGAGAAGAGCTGTTCGGTGGTAGTTTTGTTCCAGTTTCTTCGGGGGATTGGTTGTGGGAGGTTGTGGGTCGTGGTCTTTTTGTAGTTGAAGTGAACGCAGCTGTGGTTCGTCCAGTGGAGAGCTGTGGTGTGGTTGAAGGAGATGTGCTTGCTGGAGGTGAAGATTGGGTCGAGCGTGTGTCCGGCATAGTGGGTGGGGGTATCAACAAGTTGTTCGAGTCTGAGGTTAGCCAGGTTGTCCAGAAGGGTGGTGGTGTTGCTGTCGTTTTTCATTTCCATGTGGAAGTTGAGGTCTCCCAGTAGAATGTAGTCCTCAGAGGGGAGGGCGGGTGGACTGATGAAGTCAGTGATGTCTTCGCTGAATTGTGTGCGGGGTCCTGGTGGTCTGTAGATGAGGATGCCTCTGAGTGTGGTATTGGGGTCGATGTGGATCTGGAAGTGAAGGTGTTCGGCGGCTGCGAGATTATCGTCTGAACTGGTCGTGATGCGGATGGAGTTCTTATGGACGATGGCGATGCCTCCTCCTGTTTGGATGGTGCGGTCCTTTCGGATGATCTTGTAGCCGTCCGGGATGGCTATGGCGATGTCGGGAGCTGATGAGGCGTTCATCCAGGTTTCTGTAAGGAAGGCGACGTCCGGCGATGTGGTGTCGAGTAGGTTCCAACGTTCAATGGCGTGTCTGTGGACCGAGCGGGTGTTGAGTAGGATGCACTTCAGGTGGTTCGTGTCGGAGCTCTGTTTGGAGTCTGTGGATTTGGTGTGGGTCCTGATGCAGTCGAACTTGCAGGAGTGGCAGGTGAAGGGTCCAGGGGTGTGCCCTGGGGCGGTTTGGTAGCAGTCTTGGAGACGGCCGGGGTTGAGTGCTGAGAGGGTGGCGGCGTCGTACGTTATGCGGGCGGAGTGGGTTTTGCGAGGACCAGGGGGTCTGGCGCTGGGCGCAGTCCAGGCGCGGACGGGCGTAGACGGGCTTACCTTTGGCGCGCCTTCGGCGCGCATTGGGTGCGTCCGCTGTGCGCAAAAGCATCTGTCATAAGTGGATAGTGGAGGGGGGTGGGGCGAGGGAGGAGCAGCTGGGAGGCGGGAGCGGGGTGGAGAGCCGGGCTGGGAGGCTCAACAACAAACAACAAAATGGCAGCAAGCCAAGAGCCAAGCAGGACGAGATTGGGGCACAAGTATGATAATGGCAATGAAATGGTCAGTGGCACCGGCACATTCAGGCACAAATAGGTGAGCAGGCAAAGGCTGCAATGCACAACAGTGAATTAATTAATGCGCAGTCTAACAGTATAGCGCTACGATAAAATCGATTCAGGAATCAGGCACAAGTTATTACAGGAGCAATGCGAGCAATGCGATATTGATTTAAGGTCAAAGAGCTGTCTTGCACGATAGCGCTGCGATACCAGATACTGGGCTGGGAGCAGCATGGGGAGCGACCGCTTCTGAGCAGCTCAGGACGGTCACAGCCGTCTCTCACACAGTCTCTCACCCCCTCACCCCTCCCGATTCAAGTACCGCAATGGCGGCAACTCTCCAGAGTTGCGGCGGCTCACAGGTGTCCTTCAGAGGTATCCACCAATCCTCGGACCAGGTCTCCGAACCTCTGTCCTCTTCTCGGTCTTGGGGTGTGGCATTCTCTGGATTCTTCATGTCGGACGGGCCACCCTCTCTCCACTCCAAGGCAGGATGTCTTGCTACGGCATCTTCTTCCCTCACAGCAGTCTGGCGGCTCCTTTCATCGGGACTCTCTCCCCATTTTCGGTTCCCCGGGACCTCCTTACCTGGCGCTAGCCCCGCCTCTCTTCGTTTCCATTGGCCCAGGGTTCCAAACGGGCAGACTCCCTAATGCATAAGAGAGGCAGTGGGGAAAGGTATCCCTTGCTCCCCCGGCCTCTCAGGAACATTGAGCGTATTTACTGGACCCATAGGAGGTAAAGGCAGGAGGTGAATGGTGGAGATCGAGTCGGCTCCCTCACATCCCACCACCAGGCATGGGGGGGTCAGGGTGTTTGGGGTCTTCCACCTTCTCTTTTTGTTACTTTTCTTTAGGGACTTGGCTGAGTCCAAGTCCCAAAATGGCTGCCAACACTTGCTGGTTGACGTGTTTGTAGCCAATCAGCATGAGATCTGTCACACCAACAGAGGGTCCGCATCCCTAGATATAATGTTTTGTTTTTGGCTCTCATAACTCCGCAACTACTGAACGGATCACAAAAAGGGCTCTTTCTGCCAAATTTGTTGTAATTTCGTCCAGTAGTTTGGGCTGTAGTCGTGTTCAAAATCCCTATTTGAAATTGCATGGGAAATGCACATTTCTTTGCACCCTTTTACTCAACACCATGTGATGGATCCCTCTGAAATGTTTCATGCAAAACTAGACATACTGTGCCTAACTTTTTGGAAACTTTCATGAAGATTCGTAAAACAGCACCTTAGTTATAAATAAGTCAAAAAACGCTTTTCCTATGGAAACTTGGCCCTAACTATAACTACATACTAGCAGTGCAAGAAGGGAATATATATAATATATATATATATATATATATATTACCTACTGGCGGTCGCCAGTAGGTATATATAGTTAGGATTTTTTCTCTATGGGATTTTTGAAAATTCTATGTCTAATAACTTTGGCGTTTGTGGACGGAATTGGCTGAAATTTTCAGGAAAATGGCACATTTTGTTTCTGAGCAGCCCTTGAAAATTTGGGGGGGGTTCGTCAAGGGGGGGCTGAGAAAAAAGGGGGGTCCCAAAACGTGTTTTTAAAATTGAGTTTTCCATAGGGCGGTTGGCCTCACTTTTAGCCCGAACGGCTGAATGGATTTGCACGAAACTTGGCAAAATTGTAGGGACTGGTAGCCCGATGTGCCTTTTGTAGGTCTCAATATATGTGCTACAGTGGATTTTGAGAAATTAACGTTTAAAAAAAGATATATATCTGTAACAGCGGACCGGGCAGCGCTCCAGGACGCGTACTTTTCGCGCAACGGAGCTTTGTGAAGCGAAGCTGATTGGTTCTCCGGCGTCTGTCAACATTCCAAACAGTCCGTAGCGGCCGCCATCTTGTCTCTCGGTAGGATCGAGAGACAAGAGGAGGCCAAAGCGAAGGGGCAAATGACCATAAGGGGGAATAGTAGATCCTCGCTGACCCCCTACGTTTGATGTGGAGGTTTTAAAAGGGCCCCGCGGGGCAAAAAAAAAAAAAATAATAATAATCGAACGGCTGAATGGATTTGCACGAAACTTGGCAAAATATTAGGGACTGGTAGCCCGATGTGCCTTTGCTAGGTCTCAATATATGTGCTCCAGTGGATTTTGAGAAATTAACGTTCAAAAAAAGATATATATCTGTAACAGCGCTCCGCTTCGCGTACTTTTCGCGTTACGGAGCTTTGCGAAGCTGATTGGTTCTCCGGCGTCTGTCAACATTCCAAACAGTCCGTAGCGGCCGCCATCTTGTCTCTCGGTAGGATTGAGAGACAAGAGGAGGCCAAAGCGAAGGGGGAAATGACCATAAGGGGGCATAGTAGATCCTTCCTGACCTCTTAGGTTTGATGTACCATTTTGCCAAGTTTGGTGTAATTCCGTTCAACCATTCAGGCTGTAGACGTATGTAAATGTCCTATGGAAAATTGCATGGGGAAAACACATTTGAAAGTGTTGAAATTTAGAACCAATTAAAATGTTAGTTTGGTTTTGTATTTGTGTGTGATGAAAGTTAATTGGTTATGTATATATTTCAAATGAGAGGAAACCACAGCCATTTTGTGATACTACTGTCTGAGGTACATTTGTGAGGAATTTTTGGTGGTGAATTTCTGGTGTTTGATTTACACAGTACTAACACTTCTCCTACTTTTAAAAAGGTGAGTTGTTAATTTGTAAGGGGAACTATGTTGTACACTTGAAGATAATTTGAAAAATGTTTTCTGTTATTTATTTGCAGTCCTTCTGTTATACTAAATACTTGATAAAGTTAGTTTTATATTATGTATTACTAAAAACGATAAATGAAAGTGATTATTTTTTTCTGCAATTTACAGCAAGCAATTTCAAAATAAAATGGCTCACAATGAAGAGACCGTGGCAATTTCTTTTGAATTGTCCACTACATTGATTGAAATTGAGAGCACCAATAATGAAATATTGTCACAAGGAGGAGATGACTTGTATGATTCCATTAGATTGATTGAAATGGACAGCACCAATAATGAAATATTGGCACAAGGAGATGACTTGAATGATTCCACTACATTGATTGAAATTGAGAGCACCAATAATGAAATATTGTCACAAGGAGGAGATGACTTGTATGATTCCATTAGATTGATTGAAATGGACAGCACCAATAATGAAATATTGTCACAAGGAGGAGATGACTTGAATGATTCCACTACATTGATTGAAATTGAGAGCACCAATAATGAAATATTGTCACGAGGAGATGACTTGAATGATTCCACTACATTGATTGAAATTGACAGCACCAATAATGAAATATTGTCACAAGGAGGAGATGACTTGAATGATTTTTTTGATCAATCTCTTGATGGCGAATTTATCGAATGTTTGGAGACCATAGAGTTACAAGAATCATCATTGCAGACTTTTCATGAGGACATTGCTGATGAGGACATGTTACTAGTTCTTTCAAATTTAGAAAATTCTGAAGAATAAATTTATATTTAGAAATCAAAAATTGTTTGAGACATTATTCATTTTTATTTTTAATTTATGAGGTTGTAGCGAAGTGATTGTAGTATAAAATGAGACTTATAGTATAGAGTGCAACATTTTTATGTTACATGGTAAGTTTACTCATATTTACTTCCCTTCTGCCACTATATTATCTCCAATGTGTATTTGACATCTCTTCTTCATCTCCGGCCTCCTTTCTCTCACTGTGTGTCTCCGATGCATCTTATCGCTGCTATTTTGTGTAATTACAGAAGAGAGTAAAATAAAATAGTTCGGAACGTGAAAAGGGGGCAAAGTAGAGTACTCCTCACCCCCTAGGCCTTTTTAGGCGGTCCCAAAAGGATCAGTTTCTGCTTTCCTGAGAGATTATGGTATGAGTTCCATATACCACAATAACTTGCATTACAACATGCAAGATATCTATCTCCTTTTGGAGATATTCGCGCTAAGCGCGAATATATCCAAAAAGTAACACCTGCCCTGAGCAGTTCTTAGCCATGTTATCCAATGGGAGGTGGATAACATGGCTAAGAGCATTAGCTCGGTAATGCATGAATATCGCTGAGTTTTTAGCGATATTCATGCATTGCGGCCGTTTATTATCGCATTTGCGATAAACCTTGATAATAGCAAGGTTTATCTTCGATAATTTCTGACGATGCTTAGCGGTAAAAAATTCGTTGGTAAGCATCGTTAGCGATAAATATCGCTTAACTTTGGTAATATGCCCCAACGTCTGTTAACGTTCGATTCAAAGGAAATGAGGAAGTGTTGAAAAACATTGTTTGCGCCATCTTGCCTTTTTTGAAATGCCACACTTTTGTGGTGCACGGCAGCCATTTTAGATGCCTTGACCAGACCCACTCTCTGCACGCTGTCGATTCGTAGCATGGCTCCTCACCCTCGCAAGCATCTTCCCCAGGCACTGGTCACCCCCGCTCCCTGTCTTATGCATGGGCAATAAACCTCCCCCCATCTGCGCTGCTCTTCCCTGAGAATCACACTCTGTGCCCGCCCGACACCTCCCTTTCGCCCTATTCACTACCGCACCCTCTGACACTCCTCTTCCTCTGTGTCCGATTGTCCAGGCTATCAGCTAGCCCTGCAGATGTAGTTTATGGCCCCAGCTGTAAAGAATCACCCCTCTTCAAAGGAGTTATAGTAGATCAAGGCCCACACCCGATGAGATCCGTCACACCACACGTGTTCCTACTATCTGAAAACCATCCTGTATTGTGATTGGGGAGGGGACCGAGCCTGAAGCGGAAGATTCCAGGAATGACTCTTGGTACATCAAAGTTTTTACAATTATGTGTCACATTAAAAATATATAGCACTCCAACAAAGTAGTAGGAATATAAAACTTTAATAACATATAAATATATACAACAAAACAAAAACAGTAAAAACATTTAAACAACGAAGAGACCGTGGCAATTTCTTTTGAATTATCCAATAGATTTATTGAAATTGACAGCACCAATAATGAAATATTCTTGTCAGTAGCGGTCTGTTGTGCGAATAGTTCCAAGGCAGCAGAACGCGCTGAAATCTAGATGGCACGAAAGTGATGTCTAGTAAGTTGCCGCCCAGCAAATAACGGCGTGGGGCGCCGCGGGGGTGAGTGAGTCCAGTAGGCACCACAGCTATTCTTACCGGCATCGCAGAATTACTGCTGGGGACAATGCCTGTGCTGTAGCAGGGTCACAGCAGAAACAAAAAGGATTTTGTTGAAGATGTTGTTGGTTTTAAATTTGAAAACAGTTCTGGTGTCAACTGCTATGCTAATGTAGATGTAGTGGTTAATGTTTTGTTTTCTCTAGAAAATGTAAAAGAGGGGGAGGCAGTCCAAAGTTCCGTTAAAAGGGCAAAGGAAAGGATCGGTGGTTTGAACTATCAGTGAAAAAGGGGAGGGGGTGCAACAATTTTTCCTACCGGGTCACACTGTGCTTTCACCGGAACTGAGGACTGCAGGATTCTAGTAATTCAAAGTGAGGCTGGCGCCAGCATGGGAGCGCCGACGTCCCGCGGATACAGTTTCGTCACTCCACGGGCGATCATGGCAGTCATTCCCCATCGGGGGTCGGAGACTCCCGCGGCTCCTCTAGAATCTTCAAGGTCGTGGAGGACTACGGTGGTGGAGTCAACCAGTGACCGGGCCATTTCTTTATGCTGGGCCCGCTCTTGCCAGGTCGACCGCCATTTTGAGAGTTCGGTAGCTACTGGCGATCGCGGGGTCAAATGAGCGGACGGGCTCCACCCTGCCGGGCGAGACGTTGCAGCATGGCCACAGTGGAAGAACCCTTTTCCGGGCGCCTGGAGCGCTGAGGGTGCAGCTGGGAAGCCTCCACCTGGGGAGGCGGGAGAGGCCTGTTCGCACCGTCTCTCCCTCCCAGTGCACCCCACGGCGTCTCGCTTGAGATTTGTTATGGCCGGACCAGGCGATGAGGACGAGGTGGGGGGGGGGGTCGGAGGCATGTGCAAGACATCCCCCCCCAGTGTTGTTGCAGCCAATATTCATGAAAGAAGAAGTGTCCCGTCCGTCTTCGGGCCGGGCTTCCTGTAGATGTCGGCCGGACGCCCCTGGCTCTGGCCCCATGAACGGGTTTCTTGGTTTATCGGCTGCAGCCGGATCCCGTCGTCCTCGGCCCCCCGACCGTTGGTGGCCGGACCGGAAGAGCATGTGGCGGGAGTACCTGCAACTCTCAAGGGCCACCGCGGCCGGACTGGGAGAGAGAGGGGAGGGTCGAGGAGACATTCCCCCCCCCTGCAACTGTTCAGCGTTGTAAAGGCAATCCCCTGGCCGGGTCCCGCTGGCCTCGGCCTCTCCTCCGGCTACACCCTACGTTAGGATCTCCTGGCCGAGGCGTGGCAGCAGGACCTGCCTTATATGGGCTGCTCCCGGCTGGGCGTAGCCGCAACCCTGCCCCACCTTGGAAGTTTCCAGAGTGGGGGCGGATGTTCTACTGACTTGCATTTTCCCTAGTCTATCGATTTTTTTGGCGTGGCAGGCGGTGGGACAGCGAGGGGTGATTTGGTTTCTCTTACTGTTTTTCTGGTCTCTCACCACTGGCATATTTTAACGTTTTCTTGTTTCTAGGACATTAATAGGTTTTATCATTACGTTATGTTATCGTTTCTTTGTTCGTTGTTTCATAAAAGTTCATGTTCATCAGTGGCCTACTGATTTTCGTTTTCCTATTCTTTTCTTTCCAGGTTGTTTCATGCTAAAGTTTCTGTTAACAGGATACAGTGATCACTTCGTTATTATTGCATATGTCCTTTTCACTAGGGGTGCTCTCTGGTCGGGCCAGATGACGTATCTCTAGTAAATGGTCCGGGTGAAACAGGTGCATCAATCAGTGGGGAGTAGATAGGCATGACAGATTACAACGGGGGAGAAAGGTCCGCATTACGTACCCTTTCACTACTTGCAAAGATTTTCCTACGTTTATTTGCAAACAGGGAATACCTCCAAAAAGAACTAATTCCCAAACAGTCAATGTTCGGACAATCAATCAATCAATGAGGAATGAAATAGGTACGACGTGTTAAAGGCTTGCGTTACCTACCCTTCACTATCTGCAAAGGGAGAGAGAATATTCCTATTCTTCCTCGTTTGCAGGCAGAGAAGATCCTTAAGAGAACCAACTTCGAACAATTCAATGCTCGATTGAAACAATCAACAAGGGGTACTGTGAACACAAATGAACGCCGCTTATGTACATACGCATTGCTATTTTCAACAGGTTGTTCCTAATGTTTCTATTTTAGCGAGGTCAAAAAGAGATCCCATTAGTGGCCTACTGATTTTGCTCGATTCCTTTTGTTTTTTTACACGATTTTTCGCTATCTGCAAAGACTAAACAGAGTATTGCGACTCTGTGCTTGTTTGTAAATAGAGAATGAACCAAAGAGAACAATCAATCAAATGGAGAGAGAAGCAGGCACGACGGATTACAAAGGGGGCAAAGGGCTGCGTTAACTACCCTTCACTATCTGCAAAGAGAGAGTACTCCTAATAGAAATGAGGGGTGGGGGGCAGCATTCAAAGCAGATCAGTGTGCATAAACACGAAAATGTTTTTACTTACCACGTACTTGACATTCGACAGCTTATGATATTTGCTATTAAAAAACCATTGAAATTCACTGAAAAAACCATAGGTTATAGACCATATATAGTTAGGAATTAGCATTTACAAAACCTTGAAAATTCACTGAAAAAACCATAGGTTATAGACCATATATAGTTAGGAATTAGCATTTACAAAACCTTGAAAATTCACTGCAAAAACCATAGGTTAGAGACCATATATAGTTAGCTGGACATTTTATTGACATAAAACCAATGAAATTCCATATATAGTTAGTTGCACTAACTATATATCGCGCACCCGCAATCCACTGCTGATGATGTCACATATTACATCATTCATGACATGGTCAGTGACATCACTGATGACATCACTGATGACATCTCAAATGACATCACTGATGACATCACTGATGACATCTCATTTGACATCAATGACCACATCACTGATGATATCATTCATGTGACAATACAATGCATCTCCTCACATTTTAATATAACCTCTGTTTCACCCAGTGTTAAAAAGAGAGTATAATTTTTGAAACCATTGACACACCAATACTAGTTACTACATACGCACTCACTGATTGCTACGTCTACACACACCTTCACTCATTCACCCATACAATCATTCATACATACAATCACTCATCTTTACAACACTATCATATGCACTCATACACCTATACAGACACTCACAGTCTGCCACTCATCCATGGAGTTACTCACACACCTAGTCAGTCCTGTAAAGAATCAATGACACTTCCATTTTCTTGTCTATACAGTTAAACATAGAGCACCTTACATTTTCAAACATATACTAACACATACTTACCTTCTTATACAATCATTGATACAAGTACAGATTGATCTGCACAGAGTCACACACCTCCCAGCTAGCCACACACACACTCAGTCTCCCATACAAATACTTGGGCAATCAATCAATAACCCATATAGTTACTCATATAGCTACTGATCAACACATGCAGCAGTTTACAGAACAACAGACATAATGATGCACAAATTAAGACAGTTTAGTCACTAACCCATGCACTTAGTGAGACACATTTAATCACTCACTCATACAGTCAGTCATGCACCTACTAAATCCTTCGTCCAGACACTTACACATCCACTCATTCTTCAATATGTAAGACATATTTAAACTTTATAGAAACAAAAAATCACTGGATGTTGTTATCAGTGATGTCATCAGTGATGTCATTTGAGATGTCATCAGTGATGTCATCAGTGATGTCACTGACCATGTCATGAATGATGTAATATGTGACATCATCAGCAGTGGATTGCGGGTGCGCGATATATAGTTAGTGCAACTAACTATATATGGAATTTCATTGGTTTTATGTCAATAAAATGTCCAGCTAACTATATATGGTCTCTAACCTATGGTTTTTGCAGTGAATTTTCAAGGTTTTGTAAATGCTAATTCCTAACTATATATGGTCTATAACCTATGGTTTTTTCAGTGAATTTTCAAGGTTTTGTAAATGCTAATTCCTAACTATATATGGTCTATAACCTATGGTTTTTTCAGTGAATATATATATATATATATATATATACCGTGTCCAAGGCCGCAAGGCTGAAACGCGTCGGTGTGCAGACTGGGCTCTGTTTAAATAAATCTCAAAGAAAACTTTAAAGTTCCTGAGTGCAGCGTTTTTCTTGTTGAAAAATTGATGCCTGGCTCCTGGCTGAGCTGAACGCTCGCACCCGCTGTTGTGTTGCTCTGGAAATCACAGCCTCATTGTTGAAAAAAAAATATATATATATATTCGTGCAATTTGCAACAATGATGAGAGTTACCCGGTAGCTAGACATTTTAAGCTGAGTCACAACAGCGATCCCAAATATCTCAAATATTTTGTGATAGATGCCATACTTCCTACTAGGAGAGGTGGAAATAGGGAGGGTAGATTGAGGAGTCTAGAAACATCATATATCCTAATATTTGACTCCAAACACCCTAATGGGTTAAATAACACAGAGGATCTAAATACCTTCCTATAAAATATCAATTGACTGTACCCGTAACATATATATATATATATAGTAATTTTTTTTATATGTTTTTATGTGGACATATGTGTATATATATATTGGTTGAGTATCATGCCTGATGAATTGAACTATGTATGGAATTACTTATGAAATGTTATCTCACTTTCTTCACTGCTTAGAATTCTTTTTTTAGGGAAATGGATTTTAGGATATTACTATTTATACATTTTATGAAATTAGGGATTGATTTTAAAGATTGTTAGATAGAAAGTATATTTATTAGCAAATACTTCTTAATATTAATGATGGTTTTTAACTGAATCGACCCTTGATGAAATGAAAGTAGTGTATTTGATGTCCTATTACCCTGTTATCGCACTTTAAAAGAATCAAGCACTCCAGTCACTTTATTAGGAATAGTTATATTTGCACTATTGTAGAAATAGATGGTTTTATATGCACTAAAACACTTTTGCACATTCATTTTATTTCACACATTCCACTAATGGGAATTGGTGTTTATCGACATTGTTGAAAATGGTTGGTCTTTCTTATGCATTTATGCAGTTACAACTTTATAAACATAATAATTATTCCATGAAGAAATTGTAAAAAATTGATTAATAATGAAGCATTTAAGCAGATATGTATAATAATAGAAAGACAAGAGGGTGAAACGTATTTCTTCTATGTCTGTAAAAGGCTGCACTGCACTAGCACTTTAAAAGCGACACGAAAAAGCAATGAGATGTCATGTGATCAAGGGAGGGATCTCCCAAAACGCGTCATGGCGGCATGGGCAAAATAAAATAATGCACTAAGAAACCTGGGTCCACGCTTGTCTGTTCAAGCTTCTGGATTGAACGTGGTGAGGCGAGTTTGGAGATATATATATATATATATACATATATATATGTGTGCGTATGTATATATATATATATATATATATATATATATATATATATATATATTCACTCCACAGCGGCGTGATTAGTTCAACCCCCTTTGCAGCAGCACAAATGAAAAAGGATGATCCAGGACTCTCCGGGCCATTTGACACACAAGATGTCTTTAATTTTCTCCAGCAAACAAACAATAAATGTGGTTACAACAGTTGCAGTAACTGACCATGAACAAAGTTTTTCAGCAACCGCCTTAAACTGAAAAAAACACAGGTTTCAGGGATGTTATAGTTAGAAATTAGCATTTAAAAAACCTTAGAAATCCATTAAAAGAACCACAGGGTTCAGGAATGTTATAGTAAGAAATTAGCATTTAAAAAAACCTTAGAAATTCACTGAAAAAACACAGGTTTCAGGGATATTATAGTTAGAAATTAGCATTAAAAAAACCTTAGAAATTCACTGAAAAAAACACAGGGTTTAGGGACATTATAGATAGGCTGGCATTTCACTCATACAAAACTAGGGAAATTCAGCCCTTATAGTTAGGTGAGCTAACTATAACTCGCACCCCGCAATGCACTGCTTTTATGACCTCACATATTACATCACTCATGACATGGTCAGTGACATCATTTCTAAGGCGTTTTAAATTGTATTTTCTAACTATAACATCCCTGAAACCTGTGTTTTTTTCAGTGAATTTCTATGTTTTTTTTAAGTAGCAGTTGCGTTTGTAAAGTGGTGGAGAAAGGGGGCTGGGCCTCCAACCCACGCTCAGGAATTCCACTGCATAGGACTTACAGTAGGTGCCAGGAGGGCTTCTTGGCCCCCATAGTCCCTCAGGAGTAAAGTAGACTTCAACCCCCAACCAGTAGTGCACCAGGAGGCGCGTTTGCAGAGTGGTGGAGAAAGGGGGTGTGGCCTCTGAAAACATCTTAGCAATCCCTCAGTGTGGGACTTACTGAAGGTAACAGGAGGGGCAGTTGACCCCCAGAGGGGTAGTTGGCCCCAAGGACATCCTTGGGATCCAACAACCCCTCCTATTACCTTCAGTAAGTCCCACATAGCAGGATTGCTGAGTTCTGACACCAGGCCACGCCCCCTTTGTCCACCACTCTGCAAACGCACCTCCTGGCGCACTCTTGGTTGGGAGATGAAGTCCCCTCTGTTGCTGGGGGTCCTTCGGGGCCATCTAGCCTACCTGTTACCTCCAGTAAGACCCACACAGTGGGATTACTGAGAGGTGATCGCAGGCCATGCCCCCTTTCTCCACCACTCTGAAAACGCACCTCCTGGCACGTTCTTGGTTGGGAGATGAAGTCCCCTTGCCTCTTGAGGGTCCCTGGGTTCCAACTAGCCCTCCTGTTACCTCCAGTAAGCCCCACACAGCTGTATTACTGAGAGGTGGTCAGAGGCCACGCCCTTTATTACAGCACTCTGCAAACACGCCTCCTGGTGTACTGCTGCTTGGGGGATGAAGTCCACTTTAGTCCTGAGGTCCTAATGACACAAGGGAACCTCATCGTGCAGCAGTGCACCAAAAGGTGCATTTGCAGAATGCTGTGAAAAGGGGTGTGGCTTCCGACCACCTCTCAGCAATCCCACTGTGTGGGGCTTACTGGAGGCAACAGGTGGGCTAGTTGGCCCCTAAAGACCCTCAGCATCGAAGGGAACTTCATCCATCAACCAAGAGCAAGCCAGGAGGTGTGTTTGCAGAGTAGTGCATTGAGGGGGCGGACCGCAGGTGAGTTGCCAGCTTCGTTTTTTTTTTTTATTAGGAAAGGGGGATTCTGTGGCCCCCCTTCCCTTGATTGTTTTGGGCTCAGTAGACCCCATCCCCTTGGGCCTGACCTTTTAAAAAAAAAAAAATACCAAAAAAACAGGGTGGTGGTGTGTCCCCCCTCCTGTGACATTTTAGTCCCTAGGCACCCCATCCCCCAGAGTAGGGCCATCAGTTTGGAGACCTCAGGGAGCCTGAAGCCCCCACGGTCCCGGACGTCTCCTACCTGCTGCAGGAGCCCGTCATTGCTTTTTACCCCCAGGGAGCTGCTGACATGCGGTTTCCTGGGGGTAAAAAGCAAAGTGGAGCACTTGTTTGCTATGAGATGGCGGGAGCAGTGCTCCCACTATCCCATAGCAAACTGCAATGTCTCAGGGGAGGGCACCCCGGGACATTGCTGGAGCTGCTCCTGGTGGTGGCGGTCTCCAGGGCCATTTACAGCTCCACAAGGGGGGCCTCGTGGCCCCCCTCCAACAGCATTGAAGCCCGGGGAGATGGTCGTCACCGGGGCTGTGTGGCAGGGGCTAAAGCCCCCCACAAATCTATTCAATGTAGCCCCGGTGAGGTGGCATTCCCAGGGGCTCCCAGGTGCCACGTGGCCCCCGCATTTCACCAAATTAGCCCTGGAGAGGTGGCAGTGTCTAGGGTTGCGTGGAGGGGCAGTAGGCCCCATACCCTTTTTTTTAAATAAAGCCCCGGGAGGTGGCTGTTCCCGGGGCTGCGGTGGCATGCTTGGGCTTTCACATATATTTAGATCATTGCCCCCGGGACCTGGCTCACCCAGGGGCCTAATTAAATAAAGCACTAGAGCCTGCGCTTTGTTTATTTTTTTACATTTTTGGCGTTATTCGCGAACCCAATGCGACTCCCGCCAATTTTTTTTTTAAAAAAATACTTTTTGGGGCTTTGAGGGTCCCTGTGGGTCCCCCTCAGCAGGCCTAGGGGGTCAGGGTGTTTCTACCCTACTCCCTTTTGTTAATTCTTAATATTTTTTAACCTTTTTCCTTGTGACTCGGTTCAACTGAGTCACAAGATGGTTGCCAACACTTTCTGGTTGAAACTGTTGGCAGCCAATCAGATCGCAGGCTCGAGATTGGGAGGGGTCGCAGATCCTCCATGGCCATATTTGTATATCTAAAAAATGTTACATTTCTGAGGAACTACTGAACCGATTTACACCATTTAACAAAAAGAGTGCACTCTGGGCCAAGAGCTACCTTTCTGCCAAGTCTGATGTAATTCCATTCAGCCGGCTGTAGTTGACCTTTTTCTCAGCCCCCGCTTGACAAATCACCCCGAAACTTTTAACAGAGCAGCTGAAGTGGGTGGGCCATTGGTTTTAAAACTTTCGTGAAGATTCGTCAAATGATGCCAAAGATATTGGCAAATCAAAAAATGCTTTTCCTGTGGAAATTAGGTCCTAACTAGAACTATCTACTGGTGACCGCCAGTAGGTAATATATGTATAGCAAAACTCTCAGCAAAGAGTCAAGAGTACTCTTTAGACCCTTCTATGCATTTCGGCCCATCGGCCTTGATCACCCATGGGGTGCTTCTGATACCAGACTCCATGTATAAAAAAAGTGTCTCAAACTAAAGTGAATCTGGACATAGACAGTAGACTGGAGTAGTGACTACAAAATTGAACACAAAAAATTTACATTTTGGACTGTAAACAGATGCAAAAGTCACATAGGAAATTCATAGGACTACCCAAGGTGTTAAAAGCTTATGAAGCCAATTACATAATACAATTTGAAAATACATTATACACCAAAGTAAAATGTAAAAGGTAAAACAAAGCAGTTGCACATAGTTAATGACACTGGTAATACGTTGCAGAATATGCTGGGGATAAAAGTGTTAAAGGCAACAAGGAAAATCCTCTAAATTCAGCTCCAACAAATGCCTAAATGTCATGGCATTTGTGGTGTCATCCTTGTGCCGGCCGCTGCGTGGTAAAGCTTGTGACAAACACATAAGACACTCTTGCTGTAGAGTGCAACATCAAATGTACCAATGTAAATATGCACAATTAGGGAATAAATAAATAATTAACGATTTAGTATATATATTCCTGCTCCGTGTCCTTACCTTGGTTTCCGCACTCTCGAGCGGATGCCCGGTTCAGTGGTGGCAATACCGCCCAATATCCAGCTCCTTACACGCTTTTTACACAGTAAAAGAGGACCAGCACTCACATTAGGTTAAATCCACCTTCTGGATTTGTTAGCGATTTAAGGCCAGATGTAGGTAATCTAGATTTACTGATTCTAAAATACCGAATGTTACTGATTCGGCACATCAAGGCGAAGAGTTTCAAAGGTTGCACCTCCTCTGTTATGATTCAGGGCTGACTCCAGTGGAGGACACAGCCCTCCACCTGCCCCAGGCACATTTGCACTTGATTATTATTTTGTATTATTATTATTTGTAGGGTGCAGCGAATCATCCCCGAGGGGATCTCTCGGTGCCTGGGTAGCAGACAGCAAATTAGTGAGTGCTCATTAAAACAGCCATTTTTTCAGCAGTTTCTTAAAATGTGCCAGGCTGGAACACGCTCGGATGTCCTCTGGCAATCTGTTCCAGTGGGCGGGGGCTAGATGAGAAAAAGTGTGCCCGCCCATTTTGGCCTTCCTAATTCTCTGGGTGCAGAGCAGATTTCGACTGCTCGATCTCAGTTGGCGCACCAGAATATAAGGTTCCAGTTTTTTTGTTGGATAGGCCGGACCCATCCCCTGAAGTGATTTAAATCCTAGACATTGGAGCTTAAAAACTGATCTTTTCCAGATGGGAAGCCAAGAGAGCTTCACTGGCTACCCATAAGAAGCAGGATAAAGTTCAAGGCCATGTGTATAACCTACAAGGCCTTGAACAATAATGGTCCCGACTTCTTCAAAAACGCCTTCAAAATTTACAAACCCAGTCGAACTCTGCGCTCATCCACAGCCCAACAGCTCCAAATTCCCCCAACAAAAAAGGTAACTTGGGGAGACAGACGATTTGTAGTGGCTGCATCCAAACTGTGGAATCAGATTCCTTCTCAGATCACGGAACATACCTCGCTGTTCTCCTTTCGAAAACATCTCAAGACATGGCTTTTTAACCAGTAACATCTTCTCACAACCATGTAATCTGTACACACTAGCGCCGAGACACCGGAAGGTATTTGCGCGCTCTAGAAATTTTAAAAATAAATAAATAAATAAATAAATAAATAAATAAATAAGGCGGTTGTCGCAACAGAGGTAGCGATGGAGTTCATGCGGGTTTGTTGAGGGCAAGGTGCGCTGCTGTGTTTTGGACGACTTGAAACCTTGATAATAAGTCTTCCCTGAACCCTATCAGTAGGGAATTTCCATAATCTAGTCTACTGACTAGAAAGACCTGTATACGGATTTTTCTGGTAGAAAGAGGAATCCAAGGGGAGATTTTTCTCAGCATGCACATCATACAGAAGCACATGCCTGAGATGGTTTTTACATGCTCCTCCATAGAAAGTCTGTCGTCTATTATGATGCCCAGATTCTTCACCCATTTTTTAGGAGTAGGGGCTTCCCTGAGTTCCTCAGGCCACCAATCAGAGGTCCATAACTCCTCTGCTTTCCCAAACAGCAGAATCTCCATTTTATTGGAGTTAAGCTGTAGAAAGTTCTTGCTCATCCATGTGGCAATTTTTAACATGCAGGTCTTAAATTTATCTCTGGTCAAATCCGGGTCCTTCTCTATGGGGACTATCACCTGGTGTCGTCCGCATACGAGATCGTATCAAACCCGCAAGATCTAATAATGGGAGCCAGGGAAGACACATAGATATTGAACAAGGTGGGACTTAAGATGAAACGCTGTGGTACCCCCTTGTCCACTACCGTGGTCTGTGACACAAATGTGTCCAATTGCACACATTGTGTTCTGTCGGTCAGAAAACTTTGCATCTATTTTAATGTCATTCCTCTGACACCAATCTCTCGCAGCTTATCCATGAGGATTCTATGAGAGATGGTGTCAAAGGCTGCCGACAGATCAAGCAGCACTAACATCGTGGGGGTTCCCTTGTCCAGTAACATCCTTAGCGAGTCTGTTACCTCAGTCAAAGCAGACTCAGTGCTATAACAGGCACTGAAACCTGACTGAGACAGATCGAACAGATTATTTTGTTCCACATACCCCAAAAGTTGTTTATAAATCAGGGTTTCCATAATTTTTGAACAGCACTGGAGAAGCGAAATGGGTCTATAATTTTGTAGGTCTGAAGGATGGGCTGATGCCTTCTTAAGCAGAGGCTTGATTTGAGACTTCTTCCATTTAGAAGGAAACGTGGATGTGGCTAATGATAAATTACAGACTTCCATGATCGGTGGAGACAAGGCCGGTGCCAGCCCTGAAATAATAAAAGGGGGGGGGGAGCAAATCTGATGGGGAGCCTGATTTAGTGTGTGCCAATAAAGATAGAACTTGCTCAGAGGTGATGGATGAGAAAGTCTCTAGATTAGGAGAGGGAGGGTCCTCCGG
This sequence comes from Lissotriton helveticus, assembly GCF_964261635.1. Classification (NCBI taxonomy): domain Eukaryota; kingdom Metazoa; phylum Chordata; class Amphibia; order Caudata; family Salamandridae; genus Lissotriton; species Lissotriton helveticus. The sequence goes on from NC_136057.1 coordinate 675,859,126, forward strand.
GGGCAGTGTTACCACCCTAACCACCTCTTCCGAGTCAAAGGAGTTATAGATTGTGTCAATCTTCAGTTTAAAATGCTTGGCTAAATCGTCACACAGCCCTTGCGTTGGTGGTAGGGAGGAATTGATAGCTCTAGGATTGGTCAACTCCTTGCGGATTTTAAAGAGCTCTTTAGAGGAGCTCTTTGCTTCGGAGATTCGTGTACCTAGATGCGATCTCCTGGCTATGTTACAATTATTTAAATACGCTCTATGCTCTAGTTCATAGGCCAGTTTATCCTCCTGCAGTTTTGATTTCCCCCATGTCCTCTCTCTGATTCTTCAAGTAGCTTTTTCTTTCTTAAGGCTCTCTGAATACCACGGAGCTGGAGCAACCCTTTCCCGGACTGTGACTACCTTTATCGGGGCGATGGTGTCTAGAGCCTCAATTACAGCCACATTTACAATGCTGTATCACTATCAGTACAGTTGCTAAATGAAGGAGGAGAGTAGGGTGAGCTAAGTGCTGGTAATGTCACTTTCCTCCAGGATCTAGAGAACTCCTACTGCCTTAGGGCTGGCTTAATGGTTTAGTCAAAGAGAATCCTAACACCAGATGGTCAGTCCAGTTTAGTGCTGAGGGGGGTTCTACTATGAGATCCTGGATGTTCGTGAAGATATTATCCAGCGTATGTCCTACTGTATGTGTTGGGCTGCGTACTCTAGGGAAAAGGCCTAGTGATTCCATAACCGCTATTAAACATGCGGAGTCTGGGGTAAAGCTGGTATCTAAATGATGATGGAAATCCTCTAGAATAGGAAATTATCTGCTTGCAAGGTGTAAGGGGCAACATTGTCCAATAATGATGTAGAGAAGGATTTCTTGCTTTCCCCAGGGGGGTGGTAAACTACAGCTCCCATCAACCTAATGATTTGGGCAGGCTCCAGCCTGAATTCCATTAACTCCATACTAGGAGTAAAAACAGTGTCCAAGATTTTAATATACTGGGCTAGGCGAGTGGCTATGGCTAGACCTCCTCCCCTCTTGCCTATTCTATCTGATCTAGCTACTGTGTATTCTGCAGGGAAGGTGGTTGCCAGAGATGGTGTGGATTGCATATGCAGCCATGTGTCTGTGAAAAAGCAGATATCTGGTTTCAGATCATCTAGCAAATCCCAGATTTCAGCTGCATGCTTGGAGATAGAACTAGCATTAAGATACAGGCCTTGAAAGGTAACTGCTTGCCCTCCCTTATTCTGCTTTCTCTCCCTGGGAATCTGCTCGTTGGGTTATCCCTTAATTCCAGTAGCACCTCTTTAGAATAGATTAATGGAGGCATTAAAGTACCTGAATTAAAATGAACAGCGTTTCCTGTCAGCTGGCATCATCCAGGCGCGGACGGGCTTGCCTTAGGTGCAACTTCAGCGCGCCAGGGGCACACCCGCTGCGCACGTCTGCGAACCCGGTAAATGTATGCCCTAGAAAGCCTAAAAACACTACAGCGCTAACCGCTCTGAAAATGGGCCCGTAAACGGCCCTCTGAGTTCTGGGTGCCTCTCTCCACTCAATCGGTCACTTGAGCAGGTGGGAAATTAGCTATTCAAGGAGGTGTACACCCAGAGAAGGCTAGCCACTCCTCCAGGGTGAGCAACCCGGTCTGAACACTAATGTTAGATTTTTGCCACCTTTAGGAGTGGCAGAATAGAAGGCTCTGAGTAGAAAAGGTGACCCACACCCCCAGATGTGGTCCCCTCAGGGAGGACTAGCTGCAGGGAAACCCTTAATTCTCCTATCTAAAATTTAAGGGACCTCCCCCTAGCACCAGAACCTCAGTTCTGAACAGCCTGCATCAAAGAGGACAGAAGCAGAGACCCGCACCAGCGACAACAAGACTTGCCTAAAAGCAAAAGAGGGATACCCTGCACCTGGGTCAATGCTCTTAGAACTCCCTAATTGAGACTCGTCCTAGGCTATCTCTCCGTCCCCCAGACAGCGAAACCCCTGTGGAAACCTGAAGCATCTTCAGACTCTTCTAGACTAGTGGCACTAATCCTATGCAAACTGCAGGTAAAACAGCGCTGCGGATTCGAAGAATCACTGCCCATAGGGCCCTCAGAGAGATCGCCCAAATCCAAATGGTCTAGTGCATTGTGGAAACTGTAGCCCTGCCTTCCACAAAGTTACAGGCAGCTTCCACATTACCCTGGGTCACCAGATGTCAAAGTTATTTTGTGCTCTATTGACTGCTGCCAGTGGTTTGTGGCCACCAGACTGGCAACGGACCCGTTTACTCGACTCTGCATTAAGAGGGAATTCCATCCAACCAACATCAGCAATCACACTGTTGTTATCTTTTTGCATCTTTTTCCCCCGCAGCACCATCTCAGTGGTAAAAGAAACTCTCCCACAGCTCCCATTCAGAACCAGGGACAGCCAGGACAGTTCTGCACCCGGGCTCCAAGGCCAGGTAAAATTTAACTGCTTGTCATGGATTGTCCAAGAACCCGCATTACCTTTACCCCACAAGGGTACAACACAACTCGACCTGCAAATGACCAATTGTCATTAGTGGTTTTTCCCACTGACTGCAATGTTAAATTTTCACTGTAATATTTTGCATTGATTTTCTATTACTTCTAAAATCTAGAACTCCGATTGTATGCATGCATTTCCATTTGTTTTGGTGTCTAAATTAAGATCAAAAATACAATTTATTTTTATAAATTAGTGTTGGATTTCTCTCAAGTCATGTCAACTACTTGTTGTTCATGTTGGTACTCTGAAATGCTCAACAAATGTTCCTGTAGTAAAGCCTGATTGCTCTACCAGGACTGAACTAAAGATTTATTAGTGTGAATCCAAGGACCATCTTTGAGGTATTCTATGGTGAGGACTAACCCCCACACCACATAATACTCCAATTTCCCATAATAGTTGCATTTTCTAAATTACAAAGACATGTACTGTTTCATTATTGTGGTTATGGAATTGACAACATGTATTAGTTCCTGAGAAGTGCACATTTACACATGTTGTACACAATAGGAACACTGCAAGGCCTTGCACAAAAATAAACATAAAACTTTCAGAGAAAGAATTTGTATTCAACATTGCTGACACATTAAGGACATCTGTTTTTGCTACATGTAGAAAACAGAGAAAGCTCAAAAAAATCAGAAAAAACAAAGAAACACTCACAGACTCAGTTACACTGCACATTTTGTTGAAACTCCTATTGTCGAAAGCATACGAGCATTGGAATGAAAACTTTACTCATAGTAATTTGACTGAAACGATTTAGAATTATATTTTCAAATGGATTGCATTTAGAATGCTGTTTTTCACTTGGACTGTGTGTGACTTCAATGTAAAGCCTTATGACTTCAGGATACCTACATATGTGTCTAGGCAATGATTCATTCTTATTATGCCTACATGTTGACTGTTCAAAAACAAATTAAAGTGTTGTGATCCTATTTTATTTTTCCTCATGAAAAAGATTGTTTTGAAAGTGTGCCTTTGCACAAAAATAGATTTGATAAATGATGCACATTGGCAAATAAAAAGCTTGTTATGACCTAGATTCCAAAAGAGGTACTTAAACCGTAAGTGGCAAGATTTTTTTTTTCCTGCATAGAGCTTATTTTTATCGGAGAGTTAAAGACTTTCAAAGACTTGATTCCCTATCAACTTGGCTGCACTGTTGCATAACATCTAATTTTACAACAAGCAAAGTGGAATATAGTTATCTACAGAGAAGTAGTGCCATAAAAGTGGCTCTAGTTTTCGTTGCACTAACTTGTTGCACTGAACTGCAATTGCCTATCTTGAAGCATGCAGAAGTTCATGGGTCATCAAAATCACAAAACACTAATCCATCAGTACTGCTAAAAGCTGCTCCTGTCAGAGTAAGACCACAAGACATATCGACTTCACTGGATTATATCAACAGCAAGACTATTGTTCGTCTGCTCCAACAACATTGGAAAATGATGTGCCTTCTCTGCTCCCTTTAAATTGAGAACTGTGGGGCATATTATCAAGCAGGGCGATAGGCAATTATCGCCGCTTTAGCGGCCGTTTTCGGCCGCTAAGCAGCGATAATTCTATCGCCCTATTAGCAAGCTGTCGCTAACTGATGTTAGCGACAGCTTGTAGGCGATAGCGCGCGGTTTGGGGCCCGCTTTGCATGTCAGCGATGTTTATCGCTAATACCATGCAAAGTGGGCGTACCCAACCAGTTAGCGACTGAAAGCAGTCGCTAACATCGCTATCGCCTATTAGCAAGGCAGGCGTAGCGATGGAAATATTCGCGCTAAGCGCGAATATCTCCAAATACTAACACCTGCCCAGACCAGTTCTTACCCATGTTATCCAATGGGAGGTGGATAACATGGCTAAGAGCATTTCGACGCTAATGCGTGAATACCGCTGTATTATCAGCGATATTCACGTATTTCGCCGCTATCGCTGTATATTTTAGCACAATGGAGAAAAACGTTGCTAATAGCATGTTTTCTCCGCTAACATATCCAGCGATAGGCAGCGATAAACAAATTTGCGCTAAGCACATTTTGCGATAAATATCGCTATTCCTTGGTAATATGTCCCTGTGTTATCTAATCCAGCAGCTGCTGTAAATACATTGGAGAGCTCAGGCCCACATCATCAATGGAATGAAATAAAGGGGACCGGATTGCATCCCTATTTTTTTGTTAGTATTTTTTCTTTCAGAATGAGTTTTTAATCGTACTGGTTACACTTTTTTGCCCTTTTTATATTTTTCTTTCTCATTTTGCACCCAGCGGCAATACCCAGAGAACAAAAAAATGAATTATTTTTTATTTTTTTTTATTTTTCATTGCGCACAATACCCTTATTTATATTTCTTCCCTATAATGTTGCACATTTCACTTTGCAGATGGTTTTTTGAACATTTAACAAGTGACAAATTGCTATTTCATCAAATGCGCATTTCTGATATATACTTTTATTCTGTATATGTATACTGAACATCTCTGATAAGCAAGAGCAATCAAAAACACATTCAGAGATAATTTAGTGACTATTTAACTTAGAAATTATCCAGGAATGTCATAAATCTTATGACTGTTTCCCTACATAACTCTATTATTTCATCTACTTTAATCACTTGCTTTTAGGCTTCTTTATTTTAGTTTTAGGTTCTTAAACACACACAAGACAAATTTTAGCTATAGTTTCCATTTGAGTCCAGCTCGTTTACCTTAAGCCCGGAATCTGTGTTAGATAATGGAGATCGTCAACTTAGATAATCAGAGCCTCCATTCTATTTGCCCATGTTATATCGCAAGAATGGAGAGGATTGGGTTTTTTACGCAATAACTAATATCCCCAGCAACATAATATGCCCCTATGAAGCCACATTCAAGTGTACCAGCCCTGAATGACGTAAAGTCCATAAGGTCCGACTCCATTCCGGGTAGGCCCGAATTCCATCTCGGACAATACTTTTCCCATTCTCTGAATCACTGTCATGTCTTGTGTCAACACTAATGTTGTCCACCATTATGGTTCTTATCATTCCTAGAACTCAGAGTGTCAAGTCATTCAGATAACGACCTAAATAAAACACCTGATGCGATCCCCAGTTTGGGGCCAAGACTGTGTTTTCACACAGATGCAATCTGCAAGCTCCTGGCCTTGTGCTCGAAATAGCTGAGATTCTATTCCAAACAGACAATAAACCCTGTTGTTTAGGTATGTGCACCACCTCCGAAATTCAGGCGTATTATTTACTCATCTGCTAGAACTAGCATAACACTTAGAGATGACACAGTGAGGATGTAAGAGCTATGAATTGTGATGTTACTATTTTTCCCTGTTTTCACGGTTATAAATCTTAGCTGCTTTTTATAATCTTTTGTGATGTTACCAATAATATGTGCACTAGATCTTAACATTTTAAAACAATTATTTTTAAATAAATATGTTGAAGTACATGTTCCATGTATTAGTGATCTTGAGTGAGTAAACCATGAATTATTGATTGTTTGGATTACCACTGCTGCCTGTTAATAACCCAAAAGCATTCACTCCACCTGATTTATGGATTGGGTGGGGTTCTGCGGGTCTACAAAAACCTGTTTTTAACATTCTGCGCTGGTGTATTGATCTAAGGTCACTCGTGTCACCCGTGGGTGTGGAAACAAACCTTGTAGAGCTGAGCCAAAGACTCCGTAAACAACAATGGTAGAGTGATATTGTGTGGCTTGAAAAGGTGGGTCTATGAAGGGTAGTAGTATTGCAGTACTGTGATTGGTTTGTCCACAGGGAGAGGCAGTATTGTTCTTAGGGTGGTGGTACATCGTCTGGTAGTGTGTGTGGACTACTATGGGTGGTGGTGCAGTGTTGGGGATGGAGCGGGAAACAGCCTTTACCAATCAGTCATTACCACAGGTTATCATTACCACGCAGTCTTTATCATGCAATTCCTTTACCACACTTTACCTTTACCATGCAAGTCTTTACCGTGCAAATGCCTTTATCACAAATGCCTTTACAATAAAAATGTAAGTATACATCAGGTAAGTGAAACTTGTTTTTATATATAGCGACTAGAACTGTATAGAGACAATATTTTATTTGGCATTGGTTGTTTTTTTGAGAGAGTACTATTTTGGTTCTCCAACATTATAAGTTTTTTAAGTATATAGATACGCATTTCAACATTTGTATAGATTGACATTTTTGCAATAGAAATATGATGTTGGAATGTTGCATTCTTTTTTTTTTAAACAAGATAATAATGTTGATTAATGTATGCTGATGATGTCATGAGTGATGTAATATGTGAAGTCATAAGCAGTGTGTTGCGGGGGCACGAGTTATAGTTAGCCCTGGGGGATGTGTTCCTGTGGCACGCGCCTACTGGTGTGCTCTTGGTAGGGGGTGAAGTCCCCTTCGCTGTTGCGGGGTCCTTAGGGGCCAACTAGCCTATCTGTTAACCTCCAGTAAGCCCCAGAGAGTGGGATTACTGAGAGGTGGTCGCAGTCATGCCCCCTTTCTCCACCACCCGGCAAACGTGCCTCCTATGTGCTGGTGGTTGGGGGTTGAAGTCCCCTTGCCTATTGAGGGTCCCTGGGGCCAACTAGCCCTCCTGTCACCCCCAGTAAGCCCCACACAGATGGATTGCTTAGAGGTGGTCAGAGGCCAGGCCCCTGTTTACACCACTCTGCAAACGCACCTTCTGGTGCAGTGCGGCTTGGGGGATATACTCCACTTTAGTCCTGAGGGCCTCAGGACACAAGGGGACCTCATCACCACACCTGCAGTGCGCCAAGAGGTGCATTTGCAGTGCTGTAAAAGGGGCGTGGCCTCCGACCACCTCCCAGCAATCCCACTGTGTGGGGCCTACTGGAGGTAACAGGTGGGCTAGTTGGCCCCTAAAGACACTCAGCATCGAAGGTGACTTCCTCACCCAACTGAGAGCACGCCAGGAGGCGCATTTGCAGAGTAGCGCATTGAGGGGGCAAGGCCTCCAGCGAGTTGCCGGCTTTGTTTTTTAAGGAAAGAGGAGCAGTGTGGCCCCCCTTCCCTTGATTTTTTTTTAGTGAGAGGACCCCATCCCTGGGGCAGGCCATTTCATTTTTTGTCTTTATTTTTATTTTTAAGGAGGGGTGCCCCCCCGGGGCATAGCCACCTGTTTGGGAACCTCGGGGTGAAGCCCCTGCGGTCCTGTGGGAGCCAGCATTGCTTTTTACCCCCAAGGAGCTGCTGATGTGTACCTTCCTGGGGGTAAAAAGAAAAGTGATCCCCTTTGAACAAGTGAGAACAAAATGCCCTCACTTGTTCAAAGTGGAGCACTTGTTTGCTATGGGATGGCGGGTGCAGTGCTCCCCTGCTATCCCATACCAAACTGCAATGTCCCAGGGGTGGGCACACCGGGACATTGCTGGAGCCGGCCCTGCGGGGTGCGGGTCCCCAGAGCCATTTCCTGCTCCATGAGGTGGACCATGTGGCTCCCCTCCAAGAGTATTGAAGACCCGTGGAGGTGGTAGTCCCCAGGGCTGTATGGGGGAGGCTGGAGCCCCCCACAAATTATTTTGTAATATAGCCCCAGGAAGGTGGCCTTACCTGGGGCTCCGTGGCAGGTGCTGGAGCACCCCCGCACATCTATTCAATGTAGCCATGGGGAGATGGCGCTCCCAGGGCTGCCTGGGCTCTGCTTTTTGGGGGGGTTTAGCGGGATTTGCACTCCCAACACAACTCCCGGCAAATGTTTTTTGTATTAAATGCTTTTTTTGGCCTTGTGGGGGTTTTGGAATAAGATGATGGGTCTGATGGTGCAGTACTGGTGGGGTTGGCTGTGTGGATCTGGAGTGTGGTCAGGTGGTGCTAGGATGTGATGCAGGGATCAGGATGGTGGGGTAGTGGGACAGTCTGGGGTGCAGTGTGCATTTCTGAACTGCCATGGTGTGGGCCTGAGGTCAGTGGAGTAATGCAGGGAGTGGATGTTGTGGTGTGGTGCAGTGCAGGGTGTTGCCATGCTAGTGACATTGCAGTGATGTGAAAAAATAAAGTAGCACTGAAGATGGTAGCGTGCAGCTGGGGAGTATGCATTACTGGAGCTACTGTTCTTGTGCTGGTGGTAGTATTTCAGTGGTGTGGGTGTTGATTCATTGAGATGGTTTATTGGTGGGACATTTAATATTTTGCTGTGGGGTAGTAGGGCTCTGCTGAGGAGGGGTAGTGTGGAGAGGTTCGATGAGGGGGCAGATTTACAACTTTTTCACACAACTTGGCAGTAAGCAAAATTGATGCGTTGCATGAAAGGGAGACAGCAGAAATGTGCTACATCAATTTAGATATAGCTCATTTCTGCTGCCTTTTAGTGCTGGTGCATTGTGTGCTGCCTAGCACCAATGCAGGCACATTTGCACCATGGTGCAAAGGTGCATGCTATACAGGCAAAATTGCTTTTGTGTAGAAAGGGACAAGTTTTGGATAAAAACAATCCTTAACGTAATGTTGAAAAATGCAGCCACAAGGTAAGAGGAAATAATAAAGAGAAAAACATACTTCTCCTTGTTACGCCTTATTGGGGAAGGTATAGCTTTTTTAAGCATTCCCAGGTTTACAAGTCTTTCTAAATCTGGGAATGTGTCAAATTCCATGGGTGGATGCATGGGAACACTGATGCTTCCCCCATGGACTACCTTCCCAACACAAGGTTACACAGGGCAGACCCCAGTGCTGCATTGCGTTAAGCAGCACTATGCGCTGCCTTGTGTTACTTTATATTTACTAAACCATGCAAAGGGTTTGCATGGGTAAATAACAACAATAAAATCGTATTAAATCTGCCCTAAACTCAGGGATTTCGACACATTGCCTGTCAGTGCATTTATCCAACCCCCAAGGTAGATGTATTTAACAGAGAAGGCCAAAGGCGGAATAATCTGACCTAAAGGGAACCGGTCCACTTAAAGCCCTCATTCAAGGCAGGGATCAGGTCAGTTTACTCCCTTGCGGTAGATTCCCCGTGGCTCCCAATCTCAGTGGAAGACTGCCCCCTGTGTAACTGTGGAGGTCAACTGCCCAGCACCTACCTCAGACTCTGGAAAAATGTCCCCAGGAGACATGACAAATACTGGTGGATGTTGGGAATTCCAGTCCCTTTATGGTACCCAGTAGATGAATGTGGCTTGTATTCACAGAAAGTAGGAGACTGGAAATTGTCCAACTATTGAAGGACACTTTAAATACAGGGTAGAACCCACCAGAAATTCAGTTGGTGGAGTCAACTCGCATCCTTTTATTTATTTTATTTATTTTAAGGTTTTATAGAGCGCGAACTTGACCCGTGAGGGTATCAGAGCACTTTACATATTCAAAGGGTAGTATAGAGCACAGTAAATCACAGGAACCTGTACATCTTAGAGCTTACAGAATTGCGGGTTCATAAGGTGGGCAGGAGATTACAACAAATACTGCACATTTGGGATGAGAGAAAATTATACATCCTCTAGAGACTACTGAAATTAGAGTTTCTTCGGGAAACTTCTGGATTTACATATTCGCTCAGAGTAGTTCGAAATTAGAAAGTTATTAGTCTGATTAATAAAACCCTTTGTTTTTTTCTAATCTAGTAAATGTAAATGTCCAGTATTTGTAAAGCGCGAACAATTGCCCGAAGGGAAGATTAAGCGAGCTATTGCCCAGAGTCACATGGTGCTGGGCAGACCTCTGCCGCCAGAACCGGGGGTCGTACATTGATCCCCAGAGTCCAGCGTCAGTCGCCCTGGCCGCTGCGCCACACCTCTTCCACCGTGACGTGCAGTGAAAGGAATAGAGTTGATTTTATACGCTGACGATTGGGTACTTTTGGCAAAGGCAAATGTGTGTCTCTCTAACATGAAAGCTTAATATTCGACAGGAGAATACTCCGTGGTCCAAAGCTACCTTTAAGGAGCTGCAGCGTATGGGTTTTCATACATAAAAAGTAGCCTGTTTTCGAGTTTGGGGAGGCGGAGCTGATAACAGTTTTCACGACCAAAAAAAACCAAATCAATTTATATTAGGTGCGGTAGCCGCAAGAAGCTCAGTACTTTAATCCTGAGCCTTATGTGCCTGCAGCCCTCCCTTGCAACTAAAAATAAATATGTAGACGTTGAGGAAGCACTAACTGCAAATCCTAGTTGAATTTATTTATTATAATACAATCTTGGAACACCTGCAAAAAAGTGGCGTGTCAGGGGGTTTTGACACATTTGAAGAAGATTGCCGTGAACAGAGCTGAACAAATAATGCCGTGGCCTGATATCAGTAAAGTAATGTTGATCAATGTATTTAACTTCTAAACAAAGCAGGGCTGTAACCTTCTGAAGAATATGTAACCCTTGTTACTCATTTCCAAAGTAAATTTTATTTCCTTTGGTAAACCGGTTGTAAGCCTTCTGAACTTACAACCTAGACAGTTGCAGATCTGTTGCTGTAGAAAAACCTGTAGAGCCGGCTTCCTTACTCCTTCAGAAATGCCAAGAATGTCTCACTGATTCTTCTTTTCCAGCCCTACCTCTTCACTCGGGGCAGTGCGAGGTGATGAGCTACAAGCCGCAAGAGAATGGAGGCCGGGAGCCCGGGTCAGGTCAGATTACCACATTTGCAAGTGTCCAATTTCCAAACGCTCTGGACAATTTTGCAGCGACATTTGCGCCATTGACCAGGGCGAAAGCGACGTATTCCACGTCTCTGTTAATGCAACTTTCAGGTCGAAACCCAATCGGTAAAACAATTACGGCGTCAGTGGCAAAACCTCAGTTAGGCGCCTCAGTGCACTCCTGACCTGGAGATGGGCACACTGAGAGGCAGGTACTGTCTACCTGGGCAAACCCTAACTCTGTGTTTCATTCAAGTATGGAAGGGGGAAACACAAATCTAATATTGTGTGCACAGTAAAGAAAGACTCCCAGCGCATCTGTCAAAAGAAACGTCGTCGTGACCAGAAATAATTTGTAGTCAGCCCAGTTGCCTGCATGTCCCCTGCATCAAAGTGAGCCTTGGACTGCAATGAGTGGGCGGCTGAAAAGCGAGGTGAATACATTATTCGCTTTGATTAGAATACAGATCACTCATTCTGCACAGGGAAGTAAGAAAGAAAAGAAGATAAAAAATGCATGCGGACGTGTTTGCCGTACTCTTTAATAATAAAACGCTGAATGAATAATTCTTCAACCTTTTTTTTGCATAGCCCTAAACTTTACCTAGTAGACTTTTTTCCTACTGGGGTTGGTTCTGTGGTTGTAAGATTTCTTGGATTTGTGTGTTTAATGAAACAGAGATGTGTTGCCTTTCAGACGTCTATAATGTCTACGCAAATAATTTTGGCAATCATGTGGCCAGATGAATTATCATGCTTCACACATAAAGATCGCAATCTTTAAAGCAGCTGTTCTTTGAATAGTTTATTATTTACTAAGAGCCAGGTGTTGATATTTACTAATGAGGCTCTGTCCCTCTATTGTGACCTTGTGATATCAGTCTCTTTAAAGTGCATTTTGATGGCAAAGGGGTGAGCAGATACATGTTGCTACATACAGGACTCCATATCTTCCTTCACTACTGGACACCTCAGTGAACACAGTCCATTTACACTGAGCTCAATGAATGATTCGGTTACTTACCAGTAATCTTCATTACTCTGAGTCATAGTGTTCCTCAGCACAGTCTAGACCTTTGAGCACTCTGTGTGCAGGGCACACAATTCACCTATAAAAGAAAAAAATCCACACCTAATATGAAGTCGAACAGGAGAGACCAACAGAGATCACATCTTGTAATGCCAAGCATGCTCTAAAAACCAAATTAATGAACAGTGGAAGGGCGAGATTTTGATCGATACCTTAGCACTATTGATCTAAACCTCGATCTGGTCGACTGAACCTTTGTTGCCTGTCTTTAAGGTACAAAGTACATCCATTTCCAAGTTAGTTCACCCAATAAAGGACTCTACTCCCAAAGATCACAAACAACTTCTAGCTTTCAAAAGTTTATTGTAAGGAAATGATAAGCTGCAAATACAGGCATCTCAGAATGAGATTCACGAGATACACAGGTCCAATTACATACATGTGCTCTCGGAAAGCCCTCAGACGAGCAACGGAAATCACTAACACAAGTTCTAAGAATAATAAAGCTATCAGCATTGACGCATATCTCTCCTTCATTTAAGTTGGAGGAAAACGCACAGGTTAGGCTGTCCCTACCCTGCTCTAGATGGTATCCCTACTTAACCAAGTCCCAACCTAACAAAGGTGTCAGCAGTGGATGACCCCCAAGGGAAGTCACTCACTCTAAGTCTCTTGGTGAAAACCTATAGTTCTCCAGTCATGACCCCTCTCTGCCTACCCGTCCGCTCTCTAAAGGGTCCTCAGGTATCTGCTCTAACTCCACCCAGGGGTGCTGTCCCTAATACAAAACAGTCAACAACATTTGAGACGCCCCTTTCGAGACGCCCCTCACGTGGTGTAGCTTCTGGCTTTTTCCATGATGCTTTGTATTGGGCCTCATACGTTAGAGTTGACCTTGCTTCTCAGACTCTTCTCCGGCCCGCTGATACCCCTTAAACATTCCGGAACCCTCCTCCATGTCTGGGCCGTCTACTGAACAGACCTCTATTCATTCATTTATAATTGGATCCCCCCTTTCCCTTTGCAGACAGATATCTGCAGCCAAGAACCCAACTCTCATAGACTTCCAAAAGGCCTGCAACATTTCTCAGCCCAGACATGTACGTGTAAACCAACGTTAAAACATTTCAGGCCTACAATATTTCTCATAATGATTATAGCATTCAACTTCTTCATTAATTAAAGCATGTTAATACTCTTATTCTATTATTCAGTAAACATTTTTATAAATCCTGGCCCATTAATGCAATGACCAAAACATTAATACAATCCGTGTCGTGAAAAGAAACATCTTCCCTTTCCCTCCAGCTCTGGCCCTGAGGCCTACCACATTCTGCGTTTAACCACCTACCATCTTACATTTTAACAGCTACACGACATGAATTCAAGAATAATCACATCTAATAAAATCATATAGTGTCACACATTTCTGTATTAGTTCCACTTCTACTTAAATCTCTATATTAGCTATACATTTAGAATATAATTGCAGATACTATTAGCACTCATGGCATTTCTCCTCATGATTTGTGCTTACTACAGGTAGGTGTGATGCACTCATACATTTAGGTCAGTTTGCGCTCTCTCAGTTCCCCCCTTTGATGACCTCTCGGGGTCATCACTAACATTTAAACTGCAGTAATTGGCAGCATAACTTGTCTCTGCTCTTCCAGAGCCCTCAGACTCCTGTACTGATTATCTTGTATGGCAGCCAATCTCTGCAGCTGCTCTCTTTGGGCCCTTTCTGACCTTCTTGCTCTGTACCATTTGAATACCCTCACCAATCCCCACAATATGATCCCACAGATCAATATTATGATGACAGGTTTTAGAATATACCACACAAAGCTTTTGCCTAAGGTGGAAAACCACCCACCAACTGCACTCATTCCGTGGCCCACCTTTTCCCAGACATTTTCTCTACTCAAGTCTTCGATCTCCTTGTGAATATTAGTTATGTTCCTAATAACCTTCTCAAGGGGCTTTGAATTGTCTGGAATGTAAGTGCAACATTCCTGGACCTTCAAAGCCTTACAGACTCCGCCCTCTTTTGCTAGTAGGACATCTAATGCAAGACGGTTCTGAAGAACCATAGCCCTTATCGATTGCATCTCTCCTTCTACCAGCATTAAGGACTGAGCAGTGCTGGCAGACAACCTGTCGACGACTGTTGCCAGCCGTCTAATTTTAACATCATTAAGGATTACTCCCAAAAGAGGGAACATAGCTCCAAAGACATCTCCAACCATTTCGGCATCTCCTACATCTCTCCTTCCCCTCGATGATGTCTTGCCCTCAATGATCACTAAGTCTTGTGCATGATATATTTTGGGGAAGACAATTGCTAGGTAACATGATCCATACCAGTTGTCAGGTAGTCTCACGTAGGCATTTCTTCCACATACAAAATACACATTTGGAATCACCTGCATTCCCTTCAGGAAATCTTTAGTATAGTACTCTATATTGAAAGCATGTTCACAGTCAACTTCTCCAACGTATACATTTTCATAATACGTTTTGGCTCGATGAAGACATAGCTTTCCTCTCTGCGTTTTATCTAAAGCTATTGGACCACTACTACCCTTTCTCTTGTGTGCCTTTTCTTCCTCGGTCCAATCTGTTTTCCATTGTCCTGATTTTTTCAAAATCTTTTGTCTCCTGTAACGATCATCCACCTGCCCTATGAACTTCTTCTCGACTTCTGACACCTTGCATGTCAGGTTATTTCTACGGGCATGTGAAGTGTCTAAGGTAATCCAAGGAATGAAGAACTTAGCCAATCTGTCTTCACTCTTCCAGTAATCCCATTTGTTCATCTGCTTATAATTTGGGACTTCTGGCAACACTGAATCATAATTGGAGAAATAGTATTCAAAACTATCTCTCTCATAAAATATACTAAGCAATAAGCTACATGTAATGCCATATGTCAGCGGGAGGTGATGATATCGAATTCCCTCGTCTACAGACGCCGGCAACTGCATGCAGACGTAGCAATCCTTAACCTCCATGGCATCCACGTATTCATATAAGAGTTTAGCATAAGCATTTGACCTAAAGTCTCCTTGGGACTCATCTACGTGTAACCTGCGGGCTTCTGCAGCTAATAACGCTCTCTCTTGAGTGTTTTCCCCTTTTTCACCAGCAACAGTGAGTGTAAGCGTTTCTACAGATTTCACATCAGTTACCTTTGCCTCTTCCTCATGTCCCTTTACATAAGAAATTGTTACCACTAAAGCTATTAATATTATCACTCCTACTATTAGTGTACCTATTATACATTTAGCTCTGCGGTTCGGGGTGCCGGCCTCCATTTCGTCAGACAATATGGCTCTCTCTTATCTTAGCAAAAAGTTCTTTTCCTCTCGTTCCTTTACAGTCTCTTTTTAATCCTTTTGTCCTTAGAATCCACACAATTGGAAGCTGACAACCTTCTCCGCAAAAGTCCTTTAACAGTTCAATAAAGACAACCCTAGCCCTTCTCCATCAACTCAAGGGAAGTTCCCTAAAATTTTCTGCTTCCTGGGCGCTAGGTAATCTTCTTTTTCTGCTTGCTTTATTTACAAAGTCCTTAACAATCTACTATCAGATTTGTTGTTGCAGCTTCAATAGCATAGTTCAATATTTCCAAACGAAGATTGTGCTCTTCATGTGCTGTTATCGTTGTACCAAAGTCGGGGAATTGCAATTCTGAAAGAAACATGTGTTTTAACTTGCTGAGGCGGGGAGGTCTGGGGAGCATGAATGTTAGTGACCCTTCTTGTTCGACACCGGGTACCAACAGTCGTATTTCCACGGTGATAATGGGCTCAGAACTGGACACCACCACCGCTCGGATCCTCCCTGTCTCCGGTTTCACAGACATTTGTCGCCAGATATGTCCACTCAGGTGTGGAGTATCTTCTGTTTGGCACACGCACTCTTCTTGACCTTCTTCGGTCTGGTGCTTCAGCGCCCTGAGCACCTTCTTCCGGATCTGAGTCTTCTGATATCGGAGGAAGGGTTACTTCTGGAGTTGACCTCAGGCTCGAGCTCCTTCTTTGCGGCCAATTAGCTTCTCCACGTGCCCTTCTACTCCTTCTCCTTCTTGTCTGTTCTCTCTCTCTTTCAGACCTGTCAGGGTCTGACTCGTACTCCCAGCTACTTTCTCCTTCTGTAGCGTCGTCTGTTTCGCTGTTGTACTGACCGTCCTCAGCTTGGTCAGACTCGTTCCCTGCTTCCGCTGGCACCTCTACAGCTTGGCTAGCCCCCTCTATGGCTTCTCGGTCCTCTGCTGGACGTCTATCCGAGAGAGGAGCTGTTTCTTCCAGAGGTGCTGGAACCCTTCGCGTATGTGACGCGTGAATCCAATTGGGCAGGCCTCCCACCTTCACAGCTGTGTTCGTGATCAGGATGATCTGGAAGGGCCCACGCCAACGAACATCCAGACAGCTTCTTCTCACGTGTTTTTTCACCAGGACCCAGTCCCCAGGATACAGGTCATGGCACGGGCCCTGGCACGCTGGAACCTCGGCAGCCTGCACCTGAAGGGACACAGAACGAATGGCGTCAGACAGCCCCTTACAATAGTCCAGGATCATATCATCTGTGATATTTAACAGTGCAGCAGTTGGGACAGATGGCAGCCTCATTGCTCTCCCCATTAACACCTCATGTGGTGACAACCCTGTTCTTCTGTCTGGGGTACTACGAAGGCTCATGAGGACCAATGGCAAGGCGTCAGGCCAACTCAGGGTCGTTGAGGAGCACACTTTCGCTATCCTGGCCTTGATCGTGCCATTGATCTGCTCCACAATCCCTGAGGCTTCTGGTCGGTAACTGCAATGCAACTTCTGATCAATATTTAGCGCTACACAAATCATCTTCACAAGCTCGCTGTTAAAATGCGTTCCCCTATCTGATTCCAAAAAGGCCGGCACCCCGAAGCGCGGAATGAGTTCTCTGAGCAGTAACTTGGCCACGGTGAGGGTGTCGCACCTACGTGTAGGGTATGCCTCAACCCATCTGGAGAACACACAAACAACCACCAGGACATAGCGGAGGCGGTTGCATCTTGGCATTTCAATGAAATCTATCTGCATTCTGTTGAATGGACCTCCAGACCTTCCTATGTGACTCAGTGTAACTGGTGTTCTTTTTCCTACGTTCAGCTGCTGACAGGTCACACAACGCTGGCACACTGCTTCCGCTGCTATTCTAAACTTAGGATTGTACCAAGTCTGTCTAAACACTCTCAGCATAGCATCTCTCCCTAAGTGTACGGGACCATGTATGAGTCTGGCCATTGGACTCACCATCTCATTGGGCAACACTGCTCTGCCGTCTGCTGAGACCCAAAAATGGGACTCACCCATTACACATCCTGCCTTTTCCCATGTTTCTTTTTCAGAATCAGGAGCATTTTCTTGCATGTTTGACAGTTCATCCCAAGTATCAACAGTTTCCAATATCATGGCTAATTCAGTTCTTACATTTATTCCACCCACTTCCACCTCTGTGAAAGAGTACCCTTGTTCCGCGCAATACCGCGCAACTTCATCTGCATATCTATTGCCTTTTGAAACAAAGTCCTCATTTCTGGTATGTGCGGTGCACTTTACAACTGCGATACCTGCTGGGCATTGCAACGCCTCTAACAACAGGCGCACAAACTCTCCATTGCGAATGGGAGAGCCTGAAGAGGTCATGAACCCTCTTTGAGACCATAACTGCCCGTAATCATGAACTACCCCATAGCCATATTGGCTGTCGGTGTATATGGTGACTCGAATTTGATTGCTTGCTAAGCAAGCACGTGTCAGGGCAATGATCTCGGCTACCTGAGCGGAGTGTACTCCTTCCAGGCACCCAGCTTCCACAACTCCAGCAATTGTACAAACAGCGTAAGCTGCTCTCAACTGCCCAACTTCGTCTCTTACACATGAGCCATCGACAAAGAAAATTTCGTCTGGGTCGGTCAGTGGCTCATCTACGATGTCAGGTCTGGGTTTGGTGCATAGTTCAGTCACATCGAGGCAGTCATGGTCTGTACATTCATCATCATCATCGATATCATTTGGAAGTGGCATCAAGGTGGCAGGGTTCAAAACAGAGCATCTCTTGAGGGTCACATTCTCTGCAGCAAGAATAACTTGCTCATATCGCGTGAGCCTGCTGTTGGTCAGATGCTGTGTTTTGGTCCTGGTCATCAACAGTTCAACAGAATGGGGCACGCACACCTCTAACGGGTGCCCCATGACGATATTTTCACATCTTTCAATGCTGACACCCGTTGCAGCAACGGATTTGAGACATCCGGGCAACGCTGCGGCTACTGGGTCTAAAGTAGCCGAGAAATAAGCAACTGGTCTACGGGCATTCCCATGGATTTGGACCAACACAGACAACGCACAACCTTCTCTCTCACAACAGTAAAGAAAAAATTGTTTATTGTAATCAGGCATTCCCAATGCCGGAGCACGACACAGGTCCTCTCGCAGCTGTAAGAATGCCATCAAACAGTCTTTGTCCCATGGTACCGGATCGCTCACCTCCTTGTGCGTCAGTTTTTGCAAGGGTTTTGCTTTCAGTGAAAAGTTCGCGATCCACTGTCGGCAATAACCCACCATCCCTAGAAACATCCTGACCTCTCTCTGTGTCTTAGGCGCATTCATTTTCATGATCGCCTCTATCCTGTCTGGTGACACCTTTCGTTTGCCTTTCTCTATTCTGTGTCCTAAGTACTGCACTTCTGTCAGGCAGTACTGCAATTTTCCCGGGGACACCTTGTGCCCATTGGCAGCTAGGTGATTTAACAAAGCAATGGAGTCCTCCCTGCAAGCTTCTTCTGTTTCTGACGCCACGAGGAGGTCGTCTATGTACTGGACCAGAACTGACTTCTGGGGCAGCACTAGTCTTTCAAGATTTTTCTTCAAAAGCTGGTTAAAGATCGATGGACTCTCTGTATACCCCTGAGGGATACGACACCATGTTAGGACGCGATTTTCCAGCTTAAATGCGAAAAGAAAATGGCTTTCTTCGTCCAGAGGGATCGAAAAGAAAGCCTGACAAAGATCGATCACTGTGAACCACTCTGCTTGGAATGGAATCTGAAACAGTATCACTGATGGATTCGGTACCACTGGACAACACGAAACGACTATGTTATTAATCTTTCGAAGGTCCTGCACTATCCGAAATTTCCCATTTGGTTTCTGCAGACCCATAATCGGGGAGTTGCATGGACTACCCACGATTTCTTTCAGTATTCCCTGTTTAATCATGGACTCGATCACGGGTTTTATGCCTGCAATCGTTTCTGGAGTCAATTTATATTGGGGTGTTCTTGGGAACTCAGCATGCGGTTTCACTACAATTTTCACTGGGTCCACCCCTTTGACCAAACCTATCTCTTCCCCAGTGAAATCCCATACTTCTGGTGCCACTGTCTCTCTCAAGTCCCAGGGGAGCTCATCTACTGTCAAAGTAGGATACAGCTCCACGCATATTCTTGAGTTTGCAACTTTGAAATCTGCATCATCATCATTGGTCAATACCTCCACTCCCTGAGGTGTACAATATATAGTACAATTCAATTTACACAACAGGTCTCTTCCCAGCAGACACACAGGGCTTGAATCGCAAACCACAAATTGGTGCTCATCGCTGTACTTCCCTATTTTCACCTGTACCGGTTCTGTCAATTGGCTGGTTATTCTCCTATTTGCGACCCCTACCACTTGTATGGTCTCTCCAGACATGGGCAGGTCTGGAACTGCAGCTGATCTGATCGTGGACCTAGTGGCTCCTGTGTCCACCAGAAATGTCGTAGGGCACCCTGCTACTTCTGCTTCGACATAGGGTCCCCTCTGGTCCACCTCTAAGGCTGCCCCGAGGGTGCAGTCTTCTCTTTCCACTCTCTGTCCGGTTAATGGGTCCACATAATAGCACTCTTCACCTTCCACAAACAGGGGCATTTGTCTATAGGTCTTACCCACAGTCCCTACTCGAGGAGGTTGCGGGAACTGAGCTCGGGGAGGAGCCCCCCCCCCTTTGAGCACCTTTCCTTGATATGGCGTCGCCCCTCTTGTAGGTGCGCTCTGGACCTCTTCCTCCTCTATCTCTTGTTCTCCTATCTCTACATTGTAGGGACACTCGCGTTTCCAATGCCCCACCTCGTTACACTGGTGGCACCTAGTCGTTTTCTTCAAGGCAGCTATGTCTATTCTGGGTCTAAAGGTAGAACTCTCCTCATTGCCCTTGTTCTGACTGTACTGCTTCTTTCCTCCTGTACCTGTTCCTTGCTGCTGTTGCTGCGGTCCCCCCTTTCCTGCTGCCTGCATCTGTACCACCATCAACTTTTCCTTTAGTTTCTTAGCCTTGGAGTCTATCTCATCACAGCAGTACCTGGCATATCTCAGTATTTCGTCTAGGGGTTTACTTTGCCAACAAATCGAGTGTTGCTGAATCATTAAACTAATATCCGGTCTCAGTCCCAGGACGAACTTGGACACAAATTGCCCTATGTCCTTTGGATCCATTACATCCAAGCCGCTATACTGTTTAAACGCCTTCAGCAATCTCTCGTAATATTCGTGGACTGTCTCTTTGGGTTCCTGTCTGGTTCGGTCTATTCTGACCCAATCTATGTCTTGCATTGGCACTTTCTCTTTCAGCCAAGTCATCACTCTCTCGAATTTTGCCATCACAATCTCGGACGGCCCATTAGTCTTAGCATCTCTCTCTGGCTCCGTTGTGGGCCACTCAGCGCTAACCTTGCATGCTGTCCACAGATCTCCTGGTACTACAATGTCAAACAGCGTGTTCAGATCTATCCATAGGACCTTTGAGATTTTTACAAACCTCTCGACTTGCTTGTACCACTCCACGGGGTTTTCCCGTAATTTGGGGAAGGAGGTGGTAAAAGCAGCTAAATCTCCCCTACTCCAAGGGACATGCACATAGTTCCCATTTGCGACTTCCCGCAAAGGGTATGCCTCTATTCCCTGCAGTCCTGGTGTCATACCAAGCGTGCTTCTCCTGCCGGTCCCTTTCTTGGACCACCTCTCTTCCCACTTATCTAGTGCCCTCCATGTCCTTATTCCAGCGATCAGTTCCCTTATGTGCGTTTTCAGCCCAATCGTTCTCCTCTCATCTAGGTCTCGATCTGTGTAATGTAGCCTGTGGTTACCCTGTAATGCTTTGGTTCTTGACAGATCCACCATATATTTGCCTGCTAGTTCGACTAACTTCTCATGGACTGCTCTCGCCTTTCGAGTGATGTCCTTTGCCATATACAGTATTTCATCCTGCTCATACATTTCCATTCTTTCTAAAGGCAGGGTACCATCTACCATGTCATCCAGGTCTGACCTTAAGCTGGTGACATCAAGTCTCTTGGCTTTTATCTCAGCTCGCAATATGTCTTTCGAAGGGGGCTCACTGGTCTCCCTACCATCCCAACTTCGAGCTCTGCGTTTGGGCTCGGGAGAGTTAATGGGTGCCCTCCCTTGCTCCCATCTCTCCAGGTCCCATGCTCGGCCATCCGATCTTGGAAGGTGATGGAACACGGGCCTGTTACCCCTACTCTTGCTCTGTCCACTCTCTTCTTCTTCTCTCCTCTCACCGTACACCTCTCTGTTATTTTCCCTCTGGTCGCTACTCTCCCTTTGCCTCGTATCGCTCAGTATCCGATACGATCCTTCCTGGTTCCCCATATTCCCTGGGCTGCGCTCATTTCCGTCATCACAGGGTCTATGGTGCGACCTCTTACAACTCCCATTCAGTTCTCTGGTGCCAGGCACACAGTGTGGACACTTAAAGCTGTTTCTGTACTCTTGTGCTCTCCTCTCCCCTTCACTGAGTATTGGGCGCGCCACCCCTCCACTCCCGGGGCCCCCGTTTTCCAGGTCTGTTCTATCTCCACTCCGGGCCCAATGGGTGACTCCCCTACTATCTCTCTCTCTACAGTCCCACTCCGGGCTACTCTCCCCAGCCCCGCAGTGAGTCCGAGCTCGGCTGTCCTGACTTTCCCTTTCAGCTTCCGCAGCTATGATGTTCTTTTGAGCCTTCACTGCCTCATCCCACTGCTTCATGTACTCATTTAGCTCTTGAAAGGATTTTCGTCCAGATCCCCTCAGATCCACTGGCCATCTAGGGCCCCCAGGATCTCCTCCTGGGTCCCCTACTGTGTGCATCGGGGTGCTCCACTCTCTGGGTATCGGCATCTGACTTGGGGAATTAATCGTATCGTTCCTCCTTGCCTTCTCTGCTCTTTCTCTGTCTTTCCGTACCCGTTCTTCCCCTCTTGCTCTCTCTTGGTCATATATCGATATTATAGGACCTATGGTAACAGGTACCTGTAGTGCATCTGGTAATGTGTAGGATGTGGCGCTTTCCGTTTCCGGCGCTCTTTGTACCACAAACCTACCGACCACCTGTTGCACCTGACTAGGCTGGGACAACTCTTTCTTTGCCTCAGGATCCCACTCTGAACTGGGAAGCGGTCTATGCTCTCCTGCATTGCCCCCCTTTTCTCCTTCTGTATGCTCGACCTCTCCCCCTGCTCTATTATACGGGGGTGGCCTGTCTGTCAATAATCTGTTTATCAGGCTGTCCTCTGTTTCGCTCTCATCATCTTCTTCTAGGGGGCTTTTATTTACGGGCACCTCTAACACTGGGTACAGTTTATTTACTTCCAGGTTATGCACTCTCCATCTTTTAGCATCCGCATCCCACCTGGCATCCTGCACTGCCCTTACCGATCGTTTCACCCTTTCTTGTCGTCTGTTCATATTCTTTTCATGCGCTGCCCTAATCCATGCTTCAAGGGCTTCAAACTGGGTCGGTCTAGGCAAGGGTCTTATTGAGGTCATGACTGATTTTAATCGATGTAACACCTCTAATCTGAACGTCCCGTACTTCGGGAACGTCAGTTCCTCATTTCCTTCCGTAATCTTACTCCACTCTGATATCCAGAGGATCGTATGCAACCCAACATTCACTGCCATGTAACGAGCTGGCGTCCCCTCCGGCGGGGCTTCTTCCCCTTCATACGATCCCCGCTTCTCTTTTTTAAACACCGCTTTCAACCATTTGAAACACTTCATAATTATGCGCACAATATCCAGCCTCGCTACTCTGTTTACTTCCTGATGACAATCCACCAATCCTGTCGCGGCTTTGCTAGCTTGGCCTATCACAGCGCGGTCTTTCTCCGGTCGGCCAATCACGTCGCGACCCTTTCTGACGTCACTTTTCTCCGCTTCGCAGCAGCACCCCTCCTTTCTCAACTCGTCTCCCGGTTATGCATGCGTCCCATTCATACACCGAAAAATGACTACTTCCGACCAAGCGGTCACTTCTCTCGACTGTACGTCCACAGTCTATATGTAATTGTCAACGTAACTGACGAAATGTCTATCGTCTCTCTGATAGGTTGCTTACACACACAGTAACTTCCGACCAGCGTCCGTTACTCACGCACTCACTCTTACGTTCCCCCTATCTCGGTCTTTCGGGTGATCAATGGTACCTCATGACCCCCTTCACAGTTGACAATTACTCTGGGTGTCCGATACACCCGAACCACTTAAGCTCTCCTTGAACTTAAGATTTCCACCGGTTGCGCGCGCTCACAACCTGTTCCGCAGTCACTCTACAGACATTCACCTCCGCCTGACATTACAACATAGATACAATACAAAACACCGCAATCTTAACACGCATAACCCTTTATACTCACTCTCGACCGATACTGCTGCTTTTTCTGTCTCACGTCATCCGGATCTTCTTCGGCGGGCTGTTCTTCCGATCATCGATTTCTATGGGCCTTGGGGTAAGCTAACCTGGCCTAGGTTACCGTCCTCAAGAAGGCAACCATCCTCTATAGCTACCAACTGGAAGGGCGAGATTTTGATCGATACCTTAGCACTATTGATCTAAACCTCGATCTGGTCGACTGAACCTTTGTTGCCTGTCTTTAAGGTACAAAGTACATCCATTTCCAAGTTAGTTCACCCAATAAAGGACTCTACTCCCAAAGATCACAAACAACTTCTAGCTTTCAAAAGTTTATTGTAAGGAAATGATAAGCTGCAAATACAGGCATCTCAGAATGAGATTCACGAGATACACAGGTCCAATTACATACATGTGCTCTCGGAAAGCCCTCAGACGAGCAACGGAAATCACTAACACAAGTTCTAAGAATAATAAAGCTATCAGCATTGACGCATATCTCTCCTTCATTTAAGTTGGAGGAAAACGCACAGGTTAGGCTGTCCCTACCCTGCTCTAGATGGTATCCCTACTTAACCAAGTCCCAACCTAACAAAGGTGTCAGCAGTGGATGACCCCCAAGGGAAGTCACTCACTCTAAGTCTCTTGGTGAAAACCTATAGTTCTCCAGTCATGACCCCTCTCTGCCTACCCGTCCGCTCTCTAAAGGGTCCTCAGGTATCTGCTCTAACTCCACCCAGGGGTGCTGTCCCTAATACAAAACAGTCAACAACATTTGAGACGCCCCTTTCGAGACGCCCCTCACGTGGTGTAGCTTCTGGCTTTTTCCATGATGCTTTGTATTGGGCCTCATACGTTAGAGTTGACCTTGCTTCTCAGACTCTTCTCCGGCCCGCTGATACCCCTTAAACATTCCGGAACCCTCCTCCATGTCTGGGCCGTCTACTGAACAGACCTCTATTCATTCATTTATAATTGGATCCCCCCTTTCCCTTTGCAGACAGATATCTGCAGCCAAGAACCCAACTCTCATAGACTTCCAAAAGGCCTGCAACATTTCTCAGCCCAGACATGTACGTGTAAACCAACGTTAAAAC
The DNA here is from genome assembly GCF_964261635.1 of Lissotriton helveticus. NCBI lineage: Eukaryota > Metazoa > Chordata > Amphibia > Caudata > Salamandridae > Lissotriton > Lissotriton helveticus. The sequence continues at coordinate 675,884,091 of NC_136057.1, forward strand.
ATTTCAGGCCTACAATATTTCTCATAATGATTATAGCATTCAACTTCTTCATTAATTAAAGCATGTTAATACTCTTATTCTATTATTCAGTAAACATTTTTATAAATCCTGGCCCATTAATGCAATGACCAAAACATTAATACAATCCGTGTCGTGAAAAGAAACATCTTCCCTTTCCCTCCAGCTCTGGCCCTGAGGCCTACCACATTCTGCGTTTAACCACCTACCATCTTACATTTTAACAGCTACACGACATGAATTCAAGAATAATCACATCTAATAAAATCATATAGTGTCACACATTTCTGTATTAGTTCCACTTCTACTTAAATCTCTATATTAGCTATACATTTAGAATATAATTGCAGATACTATTAGCACTCATGGCATTTCTCCTCATGATTTGTGCTTACTACAGGTAGGTGTGATGCACTCATACATTTAGGTCAGTTTGCGCTCTCTCAACAGCATTTGGGACACCAGAACCGAAATCTGCAGACAAACACTTCTCCCATCCTCAATTTGTAATGAGAGATAAATGTATGGGGAGAAAACCATGTGGCTGCTGTACCTTTGAAGCGTGCCCAAGATGTAGCAACCCCCCTAACGGAAGGACCCTGAACTATAGTAGGGAGAGACACACCAGAGCATTGACATGCAATGGAAATTGGAGAAGTAACCCAACAGGACAGGGTCGAAGTAATAGGATGGTGCCCTTGGTTTGCAACCTCAAAAGTAACAAAAAGAAAACAACTTTCTGAAAAGGGGCAGTTCTCTCAAGATAAATAACAAGAGCTCTTGTTAAATCAAAAGAATGAAACAACATTTTATCCTTTGTAGAAGGGGAAGGAAAAAAGGCCAGAAGAACAAAATCCTAAGATAGATGGAAAGGGCAAGGTACCTTGGGCAGAAAGGAGGGGTCAAGCCGGAGAACTACTTTGTTCTGAAACATCTTCTAATGGGGAGGGTGAGAAGGCGAAGTCTCTATCTCTCTAACCATCTATTTGAAGTCATTGCCACAGAAAAAAAACACTTAAGGGTCAGGGACTCCTAGGACACTGTAGAGAGGGGGTTCAAACTGAGACTTTTGCAAGGTATTAGGGACCAGAGATAAATCCCACGAAGGAACAGGTGTACGAGCCACAGGTCTCCGTAGATAGAAACTCTGGAGGAGTCCCGAGGCTAAGGGCCACCTGATTGTCTGTCCTGATCTGGACATATTTGTCATTGAGAAAGGGAGCAAAAGTTAGATGAGCCATGAAAACAGCTGCAAGCTCTTTCCAGTTTGAAGTCATCATCCCCTTTGCAGCTGTCCAAAATCCCTGAGCAGAACGATCCTTCAGAGTTGCACCCAACCCCAAGGACTCGCTTCTGTTGTCAATGTTAAAGCTGTAGGAAGATCCAAACGCATACCCTTTGCAAGATTCTCAGGTTGCAGCCACCTCTGGAGTTGATGAATGATCTGTTCTGAAAACAGAACCAAGGTATCGCAGTTCCGGGAGTTTGGGATCCAGTGTGCTAGAAGGTGATGGATGATATGGAAAATATGCCTGTGAGCCCAAGGCATGAGATACAGGGAGGCAGATATGTCCCTTTGAACCCTCAAAGAGTCCTTTCTGGGGCCACCTGAGTCTGCAGGAGATTCTGTAGATGAGACACGAAGCATTGTTGATACACAGGACAAAAATGTTAGATAATAATTTCGCAGCCTTCACCTAATCACTCCACGTAAGAGTCAGCTGACTGCATACATAACAGAAACACAGCTGCTAGAGCCTTCCATGGTATAAGCAAAAATAAAAAGTGGAATTCTAACACAACAAATAGAACTTACTTCGAAGGTGAATTAACACACAGAAACGCAGAGCAAAAAACAGGATGTGACCTGGATTCGCCCCACCTCTATGGGTCATGTAACTGGACCTTCCTGTTAAACTTCATATTGGGTTGTTTTTTTTATAGGTGTATTCTGTGCATTGAACACAGGGTTCCCAATGATCAGAGCTGAGACAAGATAGACAGAGGAGTAAGGTCATAATCTATTCCAGGGTAAAAGGCTAAGGCCGGCTACGGCTGGCCTAGTCACAGCTCTCTACTGGCCCATCGCTGTGATCATGTTAGCTTGTACATCTGGGCTCTGGTTACTCAACCATGTATTATTTTTACAGTGTAGGGAGAGGTTGGCTGCCTCCATGATCTGTGTAAATAGTTGCATAACATGGCCAGGCTAAGAGGGGGCACTTTCCTGCTTCCATGTAACAGTTGATTCATGCAGAGGTTGCAAAGATCCTTTTTTAACCAGCAAGATGCTACTTTCATTTACCTATATATGCACCCACTAATGGTAGTGGTGAACAGTACAAACAGATAGAAAATATGAACAGTATAAGCTTTAAGAACATCAATTCAATAGTAAAAACTGTAGAAATATATAGCTTTGAGTTCTAAATTGTTATTATTTTAATGTTAGATATGTTTAATTATTTTTAGAGTGGTTTTGTTTTTTAATTTAGTAATAAATGTCATGTTTTTTGTTTTATGTCAATTTTCTAGGCAATTTGTTGGTATTGTGAGGGAATAGGATGGGAAATGATTTAAATAGTTATTTATCATTGATTATACAGCTTTATAACTTTTTATAAGTTGTAATTTTTTTAATTAGATAATTAGTTATCTTAATAATGTTTTTTAGTTAAATAGCAACTAATTTAAACAATATGGCAATCCTTTTTTTATTTGTTGAGTGATTATTTAGGTAAATCTGTTAAGTATGTAATTATTTTTAATAATTTGGATATTATAAATATTATGTTTAAGTATTTTATTCAATAACTAATAAGTGTTATATTATTTTTAAATAATACATATTGTTATTTATTTTCTGTTATCAATTTGTTATTGTGTTTTTTGGAATTTTAGGGTAAAAGGACCAGAAGTATTCTAAATCTATTTTTAAAATTTGTAATCGATATTTATTAAAATACATTTTAGCACAATTATATATGTTAATTTCAAGTTTTTGAAAATTTACATCAATTTTGAAATTTTAAAATATTTCTTTTAATTTGATTATGGATATATATTCTATGTTTATTTATGTGACTGAACAAATATCTGCAGCAAGGGGAACCGTCTGCCACAACACTACGTGTGTTTTCAATATATTTTTCAAATCGTATCTGGTTTCCCTCCTCAAACGGCTAGCCACCAAAATATACCATTCATAATTATATTTGTACACATAAGGGTTGATAGGCAACTTGAAAACAGCGTAAGTAACCAAGAAGAATCGAGAGGTTTCTTCATTGACAGTTATTCTGGGTCTTCTTGGCCATAAAGAAATGTATCCATACAGCCCCAGCCAACGCGTTTCGCCCAGTTGTGCGCTTCTTCAGGGCTTGAAACATATACAAATATGAATAAACCTCTCGCTTCATCTTGGTTTCTTTGTGACTGAAGTAGAAATTTTCTGTTACTTATGCTGTTTTCAAGTTGCCTCTCAACCCTTATGAGTACAAATATGTTTATTTATTTGATATGTAAGCGATCTGTTGCATTAATTTAGTATAGGTAAAATTAAACGCAATCCAAATTCCCTAGCGATGCTTAAGTTGGAGTGAGAATAGTAAATCTAACCCCTCCAAAGTCCAACACTTTCCATTGTGTTGTCCAGATTGAAGTTGGAATAATAAATCTGACCCTTGCAGAGTCAACACTTTCCCTACTGTTGCTTACGCTGAGTGGCAACAGTAAAAGTGATTCCTCCAAAGCCCAACACTTTCGACATTGTAGCTTTATTGTGGTCGGATTAGTAAATCTGATCCCTTGAAAGTCTAACATTTTGGGCTACATCATACGTAAATCAACAGTTTTTCTTTAAATTCACGTGAGCATGATGCCTGTGCCCCCTGACATAACAATCTCCATATCCCTTAATAGAAATAAAGTTTCATGAAATAGCGCAGGGTGCAGGAGGTCACAGACACTAGCCTCATATGGACGGTTACAATTTTATTCCCGGGTGAAAGGGACAAACTTACAGAAACCCTGCACTTAAAAAGATTTGTTCATGTGTGAGTGTAGCTATGTAAAAACGTTTCTGATGTATTTATTTATTACGATTTTAGAATCACAAATATAACATTTAAATATCAGCTGAAGAAATTGACATTTTGCAAATAAATATAGTCATGATAGATAATGATAGTGCGAACCACCTGACCAAGACGGACTCACAAATCACAGACATTCAACTGGAAACCCAGGGTGAAAGCATATTAGAGAGGGCGCATAGCTATGTGGAAACTTTAAACATACCAAAACATTTTAAGGATCCCTTATCACTCATACACAAACAGACCCTTAAATTGCTTAGAAGTCACCTATTTACATGTATTCCATTCAAGGGGATTCATATTTATCTGCCATTCTTTTGTGCAGGATTACCTCTTCTCAACAATGCATGTTGGGCCAGATTTATCAAGGCTTTCTGTTGCTGTAGAGTCACAAAAAGTGATGCCAACCGGTGCAAATTCTTGATTTGCATTTGAAAGTAGCCCTAAAGTGATAGAAAGTAGTGCTTTGAATTACTTTGCACTTCTTTATGCCAAGGGATATGTGATTGGTGATACATGGGAGTTCCCATGCAGCCATCCATGGATTTTGGCAAAAAATGGCAGATGACTTTGCACCAAAAAATGTACACCTCCTCGAGGCAGGTGTAATGTTAGAAAACATTTTTCTTTCCACAAAACCTTTCTTGCTTTGTACGTGGGCTGTACTGTACATCATAGAACTGGATCTGCATAGTAAGAAGGCAGCTCTCAGTTTAAACATTGCCTCACAAATATCCCCAGAACTACTTCCAGAAGCGGTCGGTACATTAAGGTATGATAGAAACCCGTACAAGGTAAAGGAATTTTGGAATATTTTATAGTGCAATTTACCTTCCATCCCAACCAGTTCCCTAAGAACAGAACAAAAGCTGGATATTTAATTAGCTGCTTATCAGAAGCTTAGCCAACTCCATTGGTTCATCTTCTGTTTCAGTGTAGATCACTCAACATTAATCACAGCCTTTCAAGGAATGTTTGAGCGAGCCACACTGGAAAGTTGCACAGGGGAAACATTGTGTGATATTCAGAAATGATCTCAAGATGTACTATTATATATCAGTAATTTCATTAGACTGTCAGAGAAAACTAAGTGGATGTAGCACTGAGAATGTACAGAGGAGATCAAGGACAAGCTCATTCCATGCCTCACCCAACATTGTTGCTTGAAGCAATTTATTCAGTCTTGTACATAGAACACCACTTAAATAAAAGAATAAAGGAAAGAAGCGGAGGACGTGGTTATTTAGAAGCTATAATTTCAAATTTCAAAAGTTACCTCGTCTCAAAAGCTAGTGATTTCTATTCAAAGTACCAAGTCTAAAGAACCAATGCAGGTGGGTGGCACCCATGGTAAATTAACTGTGTAATAACAACATAGACAAGGAGCCAAGGGACTTTTTTTGTACTGAGGGGAAAACAGGCACTTTGGAGGGAAAGAAGAAGTGGATGATTAGTCACTTTTTCAGGTAATGTCATCTTCAACAAGTCAAATTTCAATATATTAGTATTTTCATCTAGCAATTTTCCTGAATCTACATGAAGACCTCCTTATTTCCATGATGTGCTATTAAATTGCTGGGCAAAAATAATGTTTATGGATAAGGAATGGGCATTCAATAAAGGAATTCCAAAGAAGATAAAGATAGGGGTTGACAGACTGCATACTGTCGATGATACATCATTAACTTTCTAATCTGTTATTGCATGTAGCATTTCTTTGCAAGTTATTCTTTCATATGATTATAAATGCCAATCCTATGATCTGATTGCCTCACCAAATCATCCAGTGAATTTTAGTATCATCTTGCTATGGCAGCATACCCATTATATCAACTTGCACACTAGAGTCAAATCTTTAAGTTGTGAACAATGCTATAAAATCTGATTAGAGAATGGAACCAGAGTGCAGCAGCAATAAGTGATCAGTTCTGAATATGCTGAATGAGTCTTAGTTAGCCTTACTGTTGTTTTGGAACATCTCCATCAGTTTATGGATGTGTTTGAGAAATTCCAAGTTAAGAATAAAGAATATTGTGCAGCTAGATTCTGACATGGATTTTTTTGGAGGGCAGTGGTGCAATGGTGAGGGTGTGACCTCAGAGTTTTTAGGCCCAATCCATCATGTAAGCCTCATTGATAGAACTTGATCATAGTTTCCCAGCTAAAAAGGGGTTGCCTTTTAGTTCTAATTAATCTTGACTTCCATTTCCTGTTTAGTGAGCAATTAATTCACCAAGACCAGCTACATCACAATGCTTCTGGATAGAATTTTTGTCCAGTCTCCCTTTGTAGATGATCCTGTCTTGTTTTTCTCTTTAACCTTCATTCAAGCACTCAAGCTTTTGCTTGACTCTACTGTTGGTTATTTTTCCCTACATTCGGGTGGACTGGTCGGGTCATTAGCTACTGCACCATTGTCAGCTGCTAGTCAGCTAGTAGGTTTTATACGCCTATGACTTTTGTCTCCAAATGGACAAAATATTTTAGGGAGCACTCACTTGCTTTGTGTGCCTTCACTAGCTAGGTAACCCATTCCTAATTTTCTTCCCCTGCATAATTAGGACTGGATACACCACTGGATCGATACAGAGGCCCTGGTGAACATACAGTCTCAATATTCTTAAGCCATTATACCCCAGTTGATGTACGTTTGGTCCACAATCGACTTGAATTATTCTGGTTACCCAACCTCTTAGGAACACATACGTCATAACTGGGAGCATTACTGCTAGGAATTTCACCAAGAGTTTGACCCCATCAGATTAACTGTAGTACGAGCTGCAAGAACGATTCCCATTGAAGTTTCCACCTCTACCCTGATTAGTACTAAGAATCACTCTTAATCTATGCTCACCTCTTCTTACCTAGATTGAGAGTATCTGGGAAACCACTCTGAACATATCAATTTATCCACACACAACTTATTAATTGATGTTTTATTGAGAAACCTTTTCGTATGATTCACTACAGACATATGTAACTAGTCTGCCATGAAACGTTGTCAAATTGACTCTACACAATAGAGTGATACTAAGTTATCTCTATATTGCAATCATGGATATTGGCTACCGGAATGAATGTATGATTTAATGAAAATAATATGTCCTTTTTACATAAGAGTTCTATATTTCGAAAAAATGAGTGAATCTCACTAATGTACTTTGGATTACTCTATGTGGCCAACAAATATTGTTACTACTGTCTAAATTTATAAGCCAGATAGAGCAACTGGCTTTTGTTGAGGCAGCTAGCGCAGGGCCTTCTCATCTTATTGCCTTATATCTCTATTGCTAATGTAGCAAAAGCCATGATCTCATCAATGTGTTCATCCTCTTCCCTCTAGCCTGCATCTGCCGCTTCACAATCTTCCTCAATCCAGCCCCTTCATTTCATGGCCCAAACCACCTCATCTCCACAAGCTTTCAATCCCACCAACTACAACAAAACCTAGAAAGTGGATGAACATTGTTTGCTACTGTCTTTTAAAACTCCACCCTCTGTGTTGGAAGGCACGATTTACAAGATAGTGATAACCAGTAAGCTGCTACCATTGAATAACAGTGCCTGTTTTTCAGGAAAAGCACATTAGAAGCCCAGTATACCTCACTTAAGAACTGCAGAATCCTTATCACAATGGTATAATATAATCCCAGGTTATTTTTATGCGGCCATTGCATTTGAAGCGTTGCAAGTTAATGTGATGCTAATTACCGAGTGGCAGATTACGCACCTCTTTTTCTTTTAGATAATTAATTGTATCCCAGGTCCTATTTCAAAGTCTGCTCGTGCACCCGCTTCTAAATATGAAACAATGAAGGTCTGGCATGGTTCGCATGTGCTCTTTCTGAGCGGTATGATAGACAGCAGTGGACACCAATGCAATTATAGACACTAGATTCCCGTTACAATAAAACCGAGAGCGGTCTGACTGCACTGCTCCTTCCCTTCAAGGCGGAATCGTTAGCAGATGGTTATTCTCTGCTCCTGCTGCCAATCAGTGCTAAGTATCTTTGCCAAGCAAAGCTTTGTGATGGCAGACAATTTACTACCCTTTCAGGCCTCCTTACTTTTTCTGGATTTTTTTTAGAAAAAGACCGGCAAGGAAAAAAAGCACGCCTGCATTTTGCAACAAACAGCTAATAAATACCACTGGAAGCTACAGAGGGAATATACCATTTAATAACAGTGCCTGTTTTTCAGGAAATTGCAAAAAACACAGTTGATGGACAGAATGTAGAACAATGTCATACATTCACCCCAGTACAAGGATCTGGGCCTAAATCCATCGTTTTTTTGCTTTGCACTCCACACCACCCTGGGTTAGACACTGGCTATATGCAAATCAGCTCTGACCCTGTGCCTCATGGGAACAGTCCAGTCCGAACTACCAAGCCATGTCTTTCCCAGACCCCAATCAAGCATCCAAGGACCGGTTTCTGGCTATCAGCCTTCATTCAGCCTGGATAGCTTGACTCCAGTGGTGTGGAGAGCCTGGGACTCACGTCTGAGCATACCCAGCCCACTCGGGGTGAAAATTGCAAAAAACACAGTTGATGGACAGAATGTAGAACAATGTCATACATTCACCCCAGTACAAGGATCTGGGCCTAAATCCATCGTTTTTTTGCACTCCACACCACCCTGGGTTAGACACTGGCTATATGCAAATCAGCTCTGACCCTGTGCCTCATGGGAACAGTCCAGTCCGAACTACCAAGCCATGTCTTTCCCAGACCGCAATCAAGCATCCAAGGACCGGTTTCTGGCTATCAGCCTTCATTCAGCCTGGATAGCTTGACTCCAGTGGTGTGGAGAGCCTGGGACTCACGTCTGAGCATACCCAGCCCACTCGGGGTGAAAATTGCAAAAAACACAGTTGATGGACAGAATGTAGAACAATGTCATACATTCACCCCAGTACAAGGATCTGGGCCTAAATCCATCGTTTTTTTGCACTCCACACCACCCTGGGTTAGACACTGGCTATATGCAAATCAGCTCTGACCCTGTGCCTCATGGGAACAGTCCAGTCCGAACTACCAAGCCATGTCTTTCCCAGACCGCAATCAAGCATCCAAGGACCGGTTTCTGGCTATCAGCCTTCATTCAGCCTGGATAGCTTGACTCCAGTGGTGTGGAGAGCCTGGGACTCACGTCTGAGCATACCCAGCCCACTCGGGGTGAAAATTGCAAAAAACACAGTTGATGGACAGAATGTAGAACAATGTCATACATTCACCCCAGTAAAAGGATCTGGGCCTAAATCCATCATTTTTTTGCTTTGCACTCCACACCACCCTGGGTTAGACACTGGCTATATGCAAATCAGCTCTGACCCTGTGCCTCATGGGAACAGTCCAGTCCGAACTACCAAGCCATGTCTTTCCCAGACCGCAATCAAGCATCCAAGGACCGGTTTCTGGCTATCAGCCTTCATTCAGCCTGGATAGCTTGACTCCAGTGGTGTGGAGAGCCTGGGACTCACGTCTGAGCATACCCAGCCCACTCGGGGTGAAAATTGCAAAAAACACAGTTGATGGACAGAATGTAGAACAATGTCATACATTCACCCCAGTACAAGGATCTGGGCCTAAATCCATCGTTTTTTTGCACTCCACACCACCCTGGGTTAGACACTGGCTATATGCAAATCAGCTCTGACCCTGTGCCTCATGGGAACAGTCCAGTCCGAACTACCAAGCCATGTCTTTCCCAGACCGCAATCAAGCATCCAAGGACCGGTTTCTGGCTATCAGCCTGGATAGCTTGACTCCAGTGGTGTGGAGAGCCTGGGACTCACGTCTGAGCATACCCAGCCCACTCGGGGTGAAAATTGCAAAAAACACAGTTGATGGACAGAATGTAGAACAATGTCATACATTCACCCGAGTACAAGGATCTGGGCCTAAATCCATCGTTTTTTTGCACTCCACACCACCCTGGGTTAGACACTGGCTATATGCAAATCAGCTCTGACCCTGTGCCTCATGGGAACAGTCCAGTCCGAACTACCAAGCCAGGTCTTTCCCAGACCGCAATCAAGCATCCAAGGACCGGTTTCTGGCTATCAGCCTTCATTCAGCCTGGATAGCTTGACTCCAGTGGTGTGGAGAGCCTGGGACTCACGTCTGAGCATACCCAGCCCACTCGCGGTGAAAATTGCAAAAAACACAGTTGATGGACAGAATGTAGAACAATGTCATACATTCACCCCAGTACAAGGATCTGGGCCTAAATCCATCGTTTTTTGCACTCCACACCACCCTGGGTTAGACACTGGCTATATGCAAATCAGCTCTGACCCTGTGCCTCATGGGAACAGTCCAGTCCGAACTACCAAGCCATGTCTTTCCCAGACCGCAATCAAGCGTCCAAGGACCGGTTTCTAGCTATCAGCCTTCATTCAGCCTGGATAGCTTGACTCCAATGGTGTGGAGAGCCTGGGACTCACGTCTGAGCATACCCAGCCCACTCGGGGTGAAAATTGCAAAAAACACAGTTGATGGACAGAATGTAGAACAATGTCATACATTCACCCCAGTACAAGGATCTGGGCCTAAATCCATCGTTTTTTTGCACTCCACACCACCCTGGGTTAGACACTGGCTATATGCAAATCAGCTCTGACCCTGTGCCTCATGGGAACAGTCCAGTCCGAACTACCAAGCCATGTCTTTCCCAGACCGCAATCAAGCATCCAAGGACCGGTTTCTGGCTATCAGCCTTCATTCAGCCTGGATAGCTTGACTCCAGTGGTGTGGAGAGCCTGGGACTCACGTCTGAGCATACCCAGCCCACTCGGGGTGAAAATTGCAAAAAACACAGTTGATGGACAGAATGTAGAACAGTGTCATACATTCACCCCAGTACAAGGATCTGGGCCTAAATCCATCGTTTTTTTGCACTCCACACCACCCTGGGTTAGACACTGGCTATATGCAAATCAGCTCTGACCCTGTGCCTCATGGGAACAGTCCAGTCCGAACTATTGTGGTAAATAAATAAATAATACCTCTCTTTTTGACTAGACATATATCATAACAGATAGCTCAATAAATAAGAGTCAAGATTCGAGGTAGTGGGAGTTTTGCAGGTTTAATACAGCATAAGGACAGGAACAGGACAACCTGCATAGGAATAGGATGGCAGGGCCCAGCAGCTGCTGGGGCTGGATCTGGGATGAGCGCGCTGACTTTTAATAACAATACACGAGCATATATAGTAAAACAGTTGCATTACAGTACATATGATAGGCGGAGCAGTGGGTGGAGCAGAAGGTGTGACGCGTAGCAGTCGCGAAAGATAAGGGTAAAAGTAGGTGTAACAGGGCGTATACATAGACATGTGATGCAAACGTAACAGAATATGTCATGAATGGGGCGGAAACCATGGAGGGGGCTATCTGAGGAGCCGGGACCTCTAACCTGATGGTGCGCGCAAACTAGCAATGACGTATCACTAGGAGAAGCTGGGGGCTATGAACTCTGTGCTAGGAGCAGAGACTGAAGTCTGGAGAGTCAGGGCGACATGTACCTAAACAGTATCTAGTATCTGATGTTTAGAGAACATGTTGATATAAACTAGAAGTTAGGAGGGGAAAGGCTAACTTGATTCTAAGACTGGACCATGCATTATTCTACATGTAGTGCGTGATGAAGAATATTAAATGACCATTAAATGCAGTATTTCTCTAACGTGGAGACGTGAAGGCTAGACAATGACGGAAACTATTGATGCGATTCAGTAGCTTAGGAATGCAGAGAAGGAGGACTGAACTGATAACTGGAACTATAACATACTTTTGGCAGACTCAGAGGCAGAGCCAGGCTGGACCGGGCACTGCAAGGCAGGAAGTAAGTGAAGGGTCGAGGATACAGGTGGGGGCTGTATCGCTCCTCAGCGAGGTTTCAGGAGACAGGAGCTGAATCTGGTGTCCAGGCCCTTTTGAGGCCTAGAAACGGGAACTTTATAATAGAATAACGTGCACACTGAGAAACGTGGCAACGTAGCTTTACATAGGCCTGATATTCGTAGTATTCACGAGGACTGGAAACTGGCATACTAGAGGTGGACACAACTGTAATTGCGTCATTAATCGAACATGGGGAGTACATATGCATATTTAATCATGCACACATAACATATGATGGAGGAGGCGTAGGGACACAGAACATGGCAAAATTTACTTTTCCACATTCCCTCCTTGTCACTACGTTTCCATCAGGAAACATCAATTTTCATGATACCGTCTATCATTTCATACAGTATCATTTGCTCGTCTCGAATTTTCTTGGAACGGGATTTAGAACGGGGCTTGGGACTAGGAATACAAGAGGTAGCACAAATGCCGCAAATCGCAGGGCCACATTGTATACAGAGGCAGCAGCTGAATATGATCGCTACTGCAATACCTATGAAGGACAATATTTTCCATCCCCATGCGGAAATTATATTCCAGAACCAACCGGACCATGTCCAGGTGCCTGGGTCTTGGTGTATCATATGGGCAATTTTATGGAGTCTGGTTATAGCTGAATAAACAGACGGCGCGTTATTTGGAATGAAAATGCAGCAACTAGATCCGATGACTCTACAGGCCCCGCCCCTATCGGCCAGTATGACGTCAAGGACGAGACGATTCTGTAAAACGACAAATCTCATAGCAGATTGCTCTTCGGTTAAGTTACCTAGAGCAGAGGCAGTCTCATTTATTACAGCTTCAAGGGTTCTGGTTAACCTACGGATCAGTTTACTATTCTGGATAGGTCCTATAAAGAAGAAGAAACCTCTGTTGAAATCTGTATACTGTTCTAGAGCAGTTTCAGTATAATCGACAATTGGGGACTCCCTTCTATGTCTAATGTGTACTAGATGTGTGTTTCTATGATAATCAGATGGGGCTAGGAAAACTGGTGGCAGTAGGAAGGCAATGTAACAGGTTCCCTCCCAATCGAGGGGCAGACGAACATATGCAGTTTGACCACAAATAAAATAGGAATGACGTGAAGCTTTAAAAATAGATTTCCCACTGTCACTATACTTGACAATAGTAGTACAATCACTGTGTCCTACATGTACAGAACCATTATTTCGGACACATAATTCGCCTTTGACTGGTAGTACTGAAATAGCAGGTAAGTCTGGAGTAGTATCAGACTGAACATTCAGGACCATGAAATTCGACGAATAATTACCTAAATTATACACTTCATTTTCTAGATCTAAACCTGTTCTGTGGGGGAGACCTTGCTTGTCTGGAAAACATGTACTGTTAAGAAAAGACATATCTGTTGAGGATGACGTTAACGTGGACCATGCTCCACACGAACCATTATGTGAGAATGGATAAGGAAAAAGTGGCAGAACTCCCTTCGGTGTCTGGAAAGGGGGGAGTCGACCACACACCCAACAATTAGTGGTATTGCTGGACTGGTGTGAATAATGTAACATACGGATGAATGAGTTATTTCGCATAGCGAGGCGGTAAGAGAGTTCATGAGGAGGCAGATCACTAAACGTGTGCTCCACTGTAGCATTAGCAGACTTATTTACATGAAGAACTGGGAAATACAAGAAAAATGCATAACTGGTGCAGGAAATCATAATGCTGAGAAATAAAATGAAACTTAGAAAAACGATACATTGGATTGAGTTTTGACTAACTCTCTCACTATGGGGGTCTATTTTATACATGTCAGAAACAGTCTAACCGTTTCACCTAGGGGAGGACTTAGACAATCAAACTGACTGACTTATTTTACTAGACCGGAGTTTTAACTTGTACTCCTGTTGCGGAGTTTTCTCTAACAGGGGAGGGGTTGTAGCAATGTCTTTTGCGGGACAGTCCTTGAGAATAATATTTTGGCAATCCTTCAAATCCTGGGAAATGTTCTTTAAGACGGGTTTCAGTCCATTAAAAAGTTTAATATGAGAAAGGTGCACCCAGCCTTTGCGTCCTTCCAACTTCACGGCTGTACGGGTGGTGAGGAGGACCTGTCGGGGCTCTTTCCAACGAGGCTCCAGCGGACTTGATCTGTCAAAATTGCGGACCATCACCATGGATCCTGGAACGATTTCATGCGGTGCCACCTCGGTATTGTCTGGAAATGCAGCGGCAACCTGTGAACGACATGAGTTGAGGGCAGACATCAAGGAAGCTAGGTAATCTGTCAACATATTACTTGAAACATCGGTAATACTTCGGGGTCTAGGAGTACCCCACATATTTGGGGGGCGGCCGAAAACGACCTCATACGGGGACAGACCTGATCTGGAATGTGCGACCATGCGCATATAAAATAAAGCGACTGGCAGAGCTACTAGCCAGTCCACACCTTTTTCTTTACACACTTTTGCAATACGAATTTTTAGAGTCTGATTATGTCTCTCTACGAGACCGGCTGCTTCAGGATGGCGTACACAATGAAACTTCCACTGGTACCCTAGCAAAAGGGAAACATGCTTCATGAGTTCAGATGAGAATGGCTGGCCGTTATCAGAATATACGACTCTAGGGAGTCCATAACGAGGGAAGAACTCACGAACCAACTGCTTGGCAGTGGTCGCGGCTGTGTAATCTGGGACTGGATATGCTTCTGTCCACCTGGACAAAGCGCATACAACTACAAGGACATACTTGAAACCTCGACATCGCTCCATCTGAATATAATCCATCTGGAGGACTTCAAAAGGGTGGTCAGGGGGCTGGAATCCACCTTGTTCCACCGGGACACTTTTACCTGGATTAAACTGACAACATATCATACAGGTACGGACTTTCTGCTTGGCTGCAGCTCGTAAATGCTTGTTGAACCAGATGTTCTGGATACTATCTAACATAGCTTTTTCTCCTAAATGTGCTGGACTATGTGCGGTATTGATAATGACTTGAACCATAGAGTCGGGGAGAAACCATGTGGCTCTACCCTTCGTTAACCATCCTTGATCTGTCTGGACCCCTCCTTGTTCGGACCATTTCTTGATTTCTTCAGGAGTAGCATGTAACTGGATATCTATGACATCTTGTGTAGGGTCCTTAACTGTCATACATGTAATCGGATCTGGAGTGTGTGTCATGTTAACTGGAATGTCTGGAGTCTGTGCTGTGAGCTTGGCTGTGCGATCTGCTAGATCGTTACCTTGGGAAATAGTGTCAGTAACTTTCGTATGTGCTTTGCATTTCATGATAGCGATAGATGTCGGTAAATGTATGGCATCTAACAGAGCTTGAATAAGGAGACCATGCTGAATCTTGGTTCCATGAGAAGTCATGAAACCTCTCTCCTGCCAGAGCACTCCGAAGTCGTGTACAACTCCAAATGCGTAACGTGAATCTGTGTAAACATTAACTTTCTGGTTCTTGGCATGTATACAGGCTTGTGTCAGAGCAACTAGCTCTGCTGCTTGAGCGGACAGGGTGTCAATGCGGTGTGTCTCAATAACTTCAGTGTCAGTAGTCACTGCATACGCGGCGACTAGTTCTCCTGTACTAGTTCTTAAGCATGAACCATCCACATAAAGTGTCAGGTCGGGATCTGGTAGCGGAATATCTGTCAGATCTTGTCTTGGCTTTGTCGTAATGTTAACTACTTCCACACAATCATGTGTGGCTGGATTTGAATTAACTGATGGTAACAATGTAGCAGGATTTAAAATGTTGCAGCGTCTGATTTCTATGTGTGGTTGGAACAGTGTCAATTCATAACCTGTTAAACGTGCAATTGTCAAGTGCTGAGTTTGTGTTCGGTTTAAAAGAACTTCCACGGAATGTGGAACTTGTACTGTCAAGGTATGTCCTAAGACTATGGAATCACTTTGTCTGATAGCTAGTGCTGTGGCTGCAACTGACTTGAGGCACGCAGGCAGAGCCTGGGCTACAGGATCTAATGTGCTCGAAAAATAAGCACAGGGCTTGTATTGTCCTGCTTGATCTTGTGTGAGAACAGATAATGCTGTACCTTCGCGTTCTGTAACGAAAAGTGTAAAAGGCTTACTGTAGTTCGGTGTCGCTAGAACTGGAGCTTGGCATAGGGCTTTCTTTAACTCATTGAAACTAAGTGTATGTTCAGATGTCCAAGGGAGAACAGTCGATACGGCTGCCTCCTGTGTCGTTAACTGTATCAGTGGTTTAGCTAGAAATGCATACTGAGGAATCCATTGTCTGCAGTAAGAAGTAAGGCCAATAAAAGCACGTACCTCCTTCTGGGTCTTGGGCTGAGGAAGACTCGCTATTAACTGTATACGGTCTGGTGTCAACTGCCTACCCCTCTTGGACAGTAAGTGTCCTAAGTAGACCACTTGCTGGACACAGAATTGAAGCTTAGAAGGGGACACCTTGTGCCCCATCTCGGCCAGGAAATACAAAACTGTAAGGGATGCTCGCTCGCAAGCACGTTCAGAACGGGCTGTGATCAGTAGATCATCGACATACTGGAGCAGGGCAGTGTCAGTTGGCATGTGAATGTTGTCTAGTTGTCTCTTGAGTGCTTGACTGTAAATACTAGGACTTTCTGTGAAACCTTGAGGAGCTCGTGTAAACATATAGCTCCTTCCATTTAAACAAAATCCGAAAAGGAACTGGCTGTCTGGATGAATAGGAACACTGAAAAATGCGTTCTTGAGGTCTATGACAGTGAAGAACGTGGCTTCGGAATCAATGGCCGTTAATAGGGAAGAGATGTCTGGGACAACTGGGTATTGAGGAATAATACATTTATTAAGCTCTCGTAGGTCAATCACTAATCGATATACTGGGGGTGCATTTGGATCAGTACGTTTCATGACTGGAATGATCGGAGAATTACATACATTGGAGTCAGTTTCTACAACCACTCCTTGAGCAATAAGCTCGTCAATAATTTTGGATAAGGCTGCTACAGCCTCAGGTGGCAATCTGTACTGTCTGATTCGTGGTAACACTACACCTGGCTTGAGAGTCACACGATAGGGTGTGATTTGCATGTAACCTACACCAGTTGGACCTTGCGCCCATAAGTGCTGTGGAACATTAGACAGTCTTGAATCAAAATCTCGTAATACATAGTGACCCTTGAAGTCACGTAGGAACAATCGTATTCCCTCTGGGGAACAGCATATAACTGCACCTAACTCTTTCAGTGTCTTAATGCCTAATAGGTTTTCTGGACATGACTTAGTAAGTAACAGATCAGTAGTGCGGGACAATGGACCTACTTCTAGAGTAACTGGCTTTGAAATCTCATTTACGATAGGTTTTCCTGAAAATCCAAGGGAAACATTTCTTGAGCCTGAGAGCGGAGCCCCTGGAACTTCGGCGTGACTAATTGTGGTCCTACTTGCCCCTGTATCAATCAAAAACTTTCTGTCTTTCCCTAATACTTGACTGTGAACATAGGGACCTTCTTGATCTACAGGTATCTCGATGAGAGGCAAGCCTACCTCCCTCTCTAGGCTGTTTCATGAATACTGCTGGTACTCTGGATACTCAGACTGTGCATACTGGTACATCTGCGATGTAACGTGCTGTGTTGCAGCAATAGGCTGCGGTGCGGTAACTGTCTGTGGTGCATTCTGTGGCTGAGGAATCTGTGAAACTTGTTCTTGTCTAGGCGGACGTGGTCTTTCTTTAGTCTTACCAGTAGCTATGTTGTGTTTCAGAACTGCACACTCATTTATGAAATGACCTGGCTGTTTACAATAATTGCAATTCCCTTTAACGGGAGCTGCAGGATGACTGGCTTGATTCGGACCCCTCTTCTGACTGTCTTGAGGAAAAGATTGTGCAACTAGTACTTTCATTTTCGTATCTTTCATACGTTTTCTTTCGTGTTCTTGTTCTTCTCTGATTCTATTCTGGTGGTATTGGAGCATTTGCAACATCTGGGACGGGGTATTAGCTTGCCAGGTACTTTCGACTTTCAAAACTCGATTTTTAATTTGTGGACTTGAATTCTCGACTAATTTAGTAACAAAAAGGTGAGGGTATGACTCACTACTCGTCTTGAGGCCACTGTTGATGCTAAAACATTTTTCAAATCTAGAATAAAAATCACTAATATCCTCATCTTGCTTTTGTTTACAGGCTGAGATTGCATCCCAGTCTTCTTTTCTCGTTGTCAATAATCTGGGTAAAACTTGTATTAATAATTCTGGTAATTCTTTACATTTATCTCCAAGACCGGTACCTGGTACTCGTGCCTTGTCTTCAGCTTCTAGAACTGCCCAATCGATCTTTTTCTCTCCCACCTCCCATTCTTTTTCCTTGAGCTTTTCATACACCCCTGCGGGCAGCAGAACCTTTAACATTTTAATTATATCTGGATATGTGTATTCTCCCATACGGAGCATGTCTTTTAATTCTCTATGGAACCCTGCTGGATCTTTGTCATGACAGGGAATTAATTTCTTCATCTCGAGGAGTTCCATCTTTGTAATCGGAGTGTAAACAAACACTCGTTCTAGTTCGCCACCCGTTCCTCTAACTGGGTGGACTTCTCGTAACGGATTCTGTCTCTCCATGTAAAATGGTTTACTTTCTGGGGGCGAGGCATGAACAAAATGCGGATTCAAAAACGTTCTATATTTGTGACGCTGTTCTAGAATGACACTAATTAAATCGGTACCTAGACCTTTCCATCTATACTGGAGTAACTCGTTCAGGATATCATGTAACGGGCCTGGATCAGAGTGCTGACCCTCATACAATGTAATGAGGTGCTGGATCATATACATACCCACCAGTCGTTGTTCGGCTGGGGGCAGTTTCAGAAACATTTGTGCCACTATTTCGTCTGGAGAAGTGGTAGAATCAGTAATCCATCGGACTGCTGATCGGGCTATTTCTTGTTCATGCATAGTACTTAACTCACTGTAACCGATTCGTGATTTCAGAATGTGATCGGTAGCTTGGAATACTTGTTCTAGTGAACCTTGTTCTGGTGCTGGATGATGAAAAATAGACTTGTGTTCTAGGCGTAAATGGCGATCTGGAAATCTAGATTTTCCTACATACGCTATTCTGGCGGGATTCTCGTCCTCTACCTCTTCAGTATCAGAGTTACTTTCTTTCTCGCTTACTTGTGCTGCTTTACGTTGTTCGTGTATCTTTATTATTTCTCTACGGATTTTCTTGTACATACTCTCCATAGCACCGACGGTCTTGTGCTTACCCTCGGCTATATTATCACTCCACCTTGTCAGGGTTCTCATTTCGGCTTGATCTTTAGACGAATAATCTTGTTCTCTTATTAGACAATTGATCAGAAACTTTAATATCATGAGCTGGATCTCGGCTTTCCTTTGAGACATGGCCTCGCTAATACTTTCTGGATCATCCCCTGTACGGATGAAACGATATATTCTGTCTAGATCTTCTTTCATATTCGGTAAGGTGACTAGATACTCGGCCACCTTTCTTACGCGGAATGAATATAAAACCATATTATCCTCGCCTGGGACTGGATCATAGCAGCATTCGGCAAGGGATTTTCTTATTTCTGCTACAGTCTGATGTCTGGGCGTACGCTGTGACGCTTGTGCATGTAACTCGGCTGTCGTTAAACGCTTGTGTGGCGGCGGGGTTTGAGGAGTACCTCCTCCTGCGGCCCCTAAACTGGAGTCTAGGTCTACTGAGGCTCTTCGTCCTGGCAGAGTGGGAAATGGAAATGTAGGCTGGACTTGTATGGCGGGCTGGACCGGGGGTACCGTGACAGGTACTCCGGTGTCTGGAGAAGCGGGAAGTGCCTGATTTACAGGGACTGGCGGAGCGCGAACAGGATTTACATATTCTGGGACTGTGTCGTCCAAATAGGACGAAATAAAAATATCAGCTGCGGTCTGTTTGTGACGTAGCTTGGTCGGAACTAATGGTGGCGGGAAATTACTGGATGCCTCTGGGGTCGCTTTTGGCAAGCCCTCGGCAAGGAGAGGATACATACCCCTATTAAGGGCATGCCTCTGTCTGTCTGACTGTTCGGCTTTGACTTGTTCACCTATCTCGATTAGTTCTTTTTCTTGTGCTCGTTCTAAGGATTCTCTACTTAATTCTGACTTTCTGATTTCTTTTTCGGTTCTTTTATGAGATTCTTTACGCCATAACTCAATGGCATCTTTCTGTGATTGTCTGGCTTTCTTTTTCCATAATGCTTCTTCTACTCGCATGATGCACTCGGCATCCCATGTACCCGATACGGGCCACCTATACTTTTCTTCTAATCGTTTGGTATACTCTACCCATAAATCTAGATACAATATGGCGCTTATGCCATGTTTCTGATACATAAAGTGACCTGGGCTGTCCCTCGGCGGAACAGGAACTGCTTCTTCTAACAAACCCTTTCTAGTTTTTAGCTGACGTAATCTCGAAAAGAGGGACATTGTAAACTTGAATCGGAACACAATACAATACACGAGGAACAATAACAATTGGGAGAACAATTCAGGCATACCACGACATTGGAAATACATTGAACAACATCATAACCTAACAGTTTGGACAGAATATTACCTGGAATACTGAAAACAGAAACACAAGAATTTCTCGAGAACGGAACAGACTAGAGTTACTGGATGCACTGCTGAAACAGTACGGAACATACCGGTCCCATAAAGGGACGCATCAAGACCCGTATCCACCTAGGTGAACACTTCGTTTGTGAGTCTGTGTACCACCAACCCACGGACCAGAGTCAATTTAGATTGACCCTGTCTAGATACTACCCCAGTAATGGTACTCACCGGGCAGCAAGAACGGAAGGCCTCGGATCGGACTGAACTGCTACGACGACGGACGACGAACTTCGGACTTCTGTTACGGGTGGGCCTCCGGATACCTCGGACCTTGAACTCTCGGCTTGGGCTCTGGTCGGGACTCGCCGCGTTCCTCCACCGTCTCGTTTGGATGCTGGACCGCCTCCTCCGTCTCCTCCGTGGGCCTGAGGGATACTTGAAGCAGAAATATCTGCCGGTGCGCAGAAGAGTTCCGTCACGACTGCAGAGGGTCAGGGGGTCGGCGTGGCTTCACCGACGCGTGGGGAAAGGGCAAGTCCCTATTCGGGCGCCATTATGTGGTAAATAAATAAATAATACCTCTCTTTTTGACTAGACATATATCATAACAGATAGCTCAATAAATAAGAGTCAAGATTCGAGGTAGTGGGAGTTTTGCAGGTTTAATACAGCATAAGGACAGGAACAGGACAACCTGCATAGGAATAGGATGGCAGGGCCCAGCAGCTGCTGGGGCTGGATCTGGGATGAGCGCGCTGACTTTTAATAACAATACACGAGCATATATAGTAAAACAGTTGCATTACAGTACATATGATAGGCGGAGCAGTGGGTGGAGCAGAAGGTGTGACGCGTAGCAGTCGCGAAAGATAAGGGTAAAAGTAGGTGTAACAGGGCGTATACATAGACATGTGATGCAAACGTAACAGAATATGTCATGAATGGGGCGGAAACCATGGAGGGGGCTATCTGAGGAGCCGGGACCTCTAACCTGATGGTGCGCGCAAACTAGCAATGACGTATCACTAGGAGAAGCTGGGGGCTATGAACTCTGTGCTAGGAGCAGAGACTGAAGTCTGGAGAGTCAGGGCGACATGTACCTAAACAGTATCTAGTATCTGATGTTTAGAGAACATGTTGATATAAACTAGAAGTTAGGAGGGGAAAGGCTAACTTGATTCTAAGACTGGACCATGCATTATTCTACATGTAGTGCGTGATGAAGAATATTAAATGACCATTAAATGCAGTATTTCTCTAACGTGGAGACGTGAAGGCTAGACAATGACGGAAACTATTGATGCGATTCAGTAGCTTAGGAATGCAGAGAAGGAGGACTGAACTGATAACTGGAACTATAACATACTTTTGGCAGACTCAGAGGCAGAGCCAGGCTGGACCGGGCACTGCAAGGCAGGAAGTAAGTGAAGGGTCGAGGATACAGGTGGGGGCTGTATCGCTCCTCAGCGAGGTTTCAGGAGACAGGAGCTGAATCTGGTGTCCAGGCCCTTTTGAGGCCTAGAAACGGGAACTTTATAATAGAATAACGTGCACACTGAGAAACGTGGCAACGTAGCTTTACATAGGCCTGATATTCGTAGTATTCACGAGGACTGGAAACTGGCATACTAGAGGTGGACACAACTGTAATTGCGTCATTAATCGAACATGGGGAGTACATATGCATATTTAATCATGCACACATAACATATGATGGAGGAGGCGTAGGGACACAGAACATGGCAAAATTTACTTTTCCACATTATCAAGCCATGTCTTTCCCAGACCGCAATCAAGCATCCAAGGACCGGTTTCTGGCTATCAGCCTTCATTCAGCCTGGATAGCTTGACTCCAGTGGTGTGGAGAGCCTGGGACTCACGTCTGAGCATACCCAGCCCACTCGGGGTGAAAATTGCAAAAAACACAGTTGATGGACAGAATGTAGAACAGTGTCATACATTCACCCCAGTACAAGGATCTGGGCCTAAATCCATCGTTTTTTTGCACTCCACACCACCCTGGGTTAGACACTGGCTATATGCAAATCAGCTCTGACCCTGTGCCTCATGGGAACAGTCCAGTCCGAACTATCAAGCCATGTCTTTCCCAGACCGCAATCAAGCATCCAAGGACCGGTTTCTGGCTATCAGCCTTCATTCAGCCTGGATAGCTTGACTCCAGTGGTGTGGAGAGCCTGGGACTCACGTCTGAGCATACCCAGCCCACTCGGGGTGAAAATTGCAAAAAACACAGTTGATGGTCAGAATGTAGAACAATGTCATACATTCACCCCAGTACAAGGATCTGGGCCTAAATCCATCGTTTTTTTGCACTCCACACCACCCTGGGTTAGACACTGGCTATATGCAAATAAGCTCTGACCCTGTGCCTCATGGGAAAAGTCCAGTCCGAACTACCAAGCCATGTCTTTCCCAGACCGCAATCAAGCATCCAAGGACCGGTTTCTGGCTATCAGCCTTCATTCAGCCTGGATAGCTTGACTCCAGTGGTGTGGAGAGCCTGGGACTCATGTCTGAGCATACCCAGCCCACTCGGGGTGAAAATTGCAAAAAACACAGTTGATGGACAGAATGTAGAACAATGTCATACATTCACCCCAGTACAAGGATCTGGGCCTAAATCCATCGTTTTTTTGCACTCCACACCACCCTGGGTTAGACACTGGCTATATGCAAATCAGCTCTGACCCTGTGCCTCATGGGAACAGTCCAGTCCGAACTACCAAGCCATGTCTTTCCCAGACCGCAATCAAGGACCGGTTTCTGGCTATCAGCCTTCATTCAGCCTGGATAGCTTGACTCCAGTGGTGTGGAGAGCCTGGGACTCACGTCTGAGCATACCCAGCCCACTCGGGGTGAAAATTGCAAAAAACACAGTTGATGGACAGAATGTAGAACAATGTCATACATTCACCCCAGTACAAGGATCTGGGCCTAAATCCATCGTTTTTTTTGCACTCCACACCACCCTGGGTTAGACACTGGCTATATGCAAATCAGCTCTGACCCTGTGCCTCATGGGAACAGTCCAGTCCGAACTACCAAGCCATGTCTTTCCCAGACCGCAATCAAGCATCCAAGGACCGGTTTCTGGCTATCAGCCTTCATTCAGCCTCGATAGCTTGACTCCAGTGGTGTGGATAGCCTGGGACTCACGTCTGAGCATACCCAGCCCACTCGGGGTGAAAATTGCAAAAAACACAGTTGATGGACAGAATGTAGAACAATGTCATACATTCACCCCAGTACAAGGATCTGGGCCTAAATCCATCGTTTTTTTGCAATCCACACCACCCTGGGTTAGACACTGGCTATATGCAAATCAGCTCTGACCCTGTGCCTCATGGGAACAGTCCAGTCCGAACTACCAAGCCATGTTTTATTGAGAAACCTTTTCGTATGATTCACTACAGACATATGTAACTAGTCTGCCATGAAACACGTGTTGACTAAAAGTTGTCAAATTGACTCTACACAATAGAGTGATACTAAGTTATCTCTATATTGCAATCATGGATATTGGCTACCGGAATGAATGTATGATTTAATGAAAATAATATGTCCTTTTTACATAAGAGTTCTATATTTCGAAAAAATGAGTGAATCTCACTAATGTACTTTGGATTACTCTATGTGGCCAACAAATATTGTTACTACTGTCTAAATTTATAAGCCAGATAGAGCAACTGGCTTTTGTTGAGGCAGCTAGCGCAGGGCCTTCTCATCTTATTGCCTTATATCTCTATTGCTAATGTAGCAAAAGCCATGATCTCATCAATGTGTTCAACCTCTTCCCTCTAGCCTGCATCTGCCGCTTCACAATCTTCCTCAATCCAGCCCCTTCATTTCATGGCCCAAACCACCTCATCTCCACAAGCTTTCAATCCCACCAACTACAACAAAACCTAGAAAGTGGATGAACATTGTTTGCTACTGTCTTTTAAAACTCCACCCTCTGTGTTGGAAGGCACGATTTACAAGATAGTGATAACCAGTAAGCTGCTACCATTGAATAACAGTGCCTGTTTTTCAGGAAAAGCACATTAGAAGCCCAGTATACCTCACTTAAGAACTGCAGAATCCTTATCACAATGGTATAATATAATCCCAGGTTATTTTTATGCGGCCATTGCATTTGAAGCGTTGCAAGTTAATGTGATGCTAATTACCGAGTGGCAGATTACGCACCTCTTTTTCTTTTAGATAATTAATTGTATCCCAGGTCCTATTTCAAAGTCTGCTCGTGCACCCGCTTCTAAATATGAAACAATGAAGGTCTGGCATGGTTCGCATGTGCTCTTTCTGAGCGGTATGATAGACAGCAGTGGACACCAATGGACACCAATGCAATTATAGACCACTAGATTCCCGTTACAATAAAACCGAGAGCGGTCTGACTGCACTGCTCCTTCCCTTCAAGGCGGAATCGTTAGCAGATGGTTATTCTCTGCTCCTGCTGCCAATCAGTGCTAAGTATTTTTGCCAAGCAAAGCTTTGTGATAGCAGACAATTTACTACCCTTTCAGGCCTTCCTACTTTTTCTGGATTTTTTTTAGAAAAAGACCGGCAAGGAAAAAAAGCACGCCTGCATTTTGCAACAAACAGCTCATAAATTCCACTGGAAGCTACAGAGGGAATATCCTGAAAGTTTGGTATTATTGGGGTTTAATTAGAGCAAACTGCAGCTTCTTCTTGGCCTGTTAAGTAAAGTCCAATATTTTGCTGATAAGGATGGCATAAAAAATAACACAACCACTTTTTCAGTATTTTGCAGAGACCATCAATTTTATTCACAGCTAGAAAAGTAAAAGTAGGTATGCAAAAAAGAAACGCTGTTAATAGCATGTGTTTGCAACATGATTTGCTGAATGCATCTGTGTTTTTTAAATGCTTGACAGCAAATGAAGCAACCAAGTATTCTGGCATTTATCCTACAATGATTATGCGGCGATACTATACCTGAAAACATGTATTAGAAAACAAATTGTAATTTTTATTGAATCGTTTGTGCTGTAAATTTCAATGTTTAATATGCACACTTTTAAAGGAGTTCTCCTTAATGCCTTCGGAAAGTATTCAAATAATGAACTTCCTACAGTAGTACTATTTACATACTACACAATCCTATGCACAAATGCTGATACATCCGTGTTAGAAATGGGGGTCTCTAGTTGGCAGAGGTAGGTACCACTGTGCAAATAGGGACCCTTGCCTCTAGTCAGGGTAAGGAGGAAACACTCTTAGATAACCTCTGCTCACGCCCTGAGTAGCTTGGCACGAGCCGTCAAGGCTTATCGAAGGCAATGTGTAAAGTATTTGTACCAACACTTACAGTAACACAGTGAAAACACCACAAACTGACTCCACAATAGTTTAGATAAATAAAGGTATTGTAATCTAAACTACACAAGACCAATACGACAAAAATCCAACATACACAGTTCAAGAATATGGTTTCAAGAGTGTTCTTAAGGTTGTGTTAAAATAATCCACAGTTACGTCACGTTTTAGCCAACAGTACCTTAAGATGCGACAAAAGTTCCAAGTGAAAGCTGTAGCGTTGAAAAGCAAGCGATGCGTCACTCCTGAGACCCTGGCGAGGCGATGCGTCAACCCCGCTCGATGAAGCGGGCGTGTTGCGGTGACTCCGGTCCGTACGGGGAGGGATGCGATACCTTGCGTGGATTCCGGTGCACAGGTTTTTGTGGAAGCGGCTCGCGAAAGGGACTATGCGACGATCTTTGGGGCAGCGACGATCTCTGGTGCGGGGACGATGCGCGGCTCAGCGACGATCTTCTACTCTCGCGGACCCTCGATGCAATGGCTCTGTGATGACTCTCGCAGCGACGTGATGATGTCCGCAAGCAAATGGTGCGACGATCTCACCCAGTGACGACAGGCTCTGCGACGATACTCGCAGCGATGGTAATCTTCCCACACCGGACTGGTGCATCCCGCAAACGAAGGATGCAACGATTCTGGCAGCGGCAACAGGCGCTGCGAGGATCTCGGCCTTCGTAGCGGCGGGAATTTCCATGCACTGACGGGGATGCACTCCGCAAGCAAGCGATGCATTAAAACTTGCAGGAAGTCTTTAAAATCATGATTTCCAGCTTCCCAACACAGGCACTACTTCCAGAGGCACCAGAACTGGCCCAAGCACTCTAGGAAGGACAGAACTCTCTCAGCAGAGTTCAGGGAAGCTGGGGGTGAAGTCCTTTTGTTCCTGGGACTTCTTAACAGGGAGCCAGCTCTTCTCAGGCCCTTGGAGATTCCTTCAAGCAAGGGGACACAGCACAAAGCAAAGTCCTTCCCCTCTCCTTGGCAGCAAAACAACAGCAGGTCAGTCCAGCAGAACAACAGCAGGACAGTCTTCCTTCTTCAGTTTCAGCTTTTTCCTTGGCAAAGGTTCCTTCTTGATTCCAGGATTATCTAATTTTCTGTAGTCTGGGGTCCTGTACTTATACCCCTAAAAGTCTTTGTTCCCTTTGTGCAGGAGGGCTCTGAGCCCGGTCTGAACCAGCTCTGGGTGTTCCTTGAGCACTTTGTTTTCCTGGCTTCTCCTTTCTTTTCAGAGAGTGGTGCAGGGTCGTCAGCCGCCCAGCAGGAGATGGAGCCAGCATTGTGGAGGGAAAGCACAGCCCTGGAGCACTTTGTTGACAGGATTCCTTCTCTCCTTTCACAGTGCAGGGCAGAGACATCAGACGCACCACAGGGGGTGGAGCCAGCACTGTGGGGGGCAGGCACAGTCCTATTCAGGTCCAAGGTGCAACTCCTCCCTCCCATCTAGATGCAGATCTCTCTATTCACTGCTGGGCGGACTCATTCTGTCTCCTGGAATCCCCCAGCCCTGTCACTCACAAACCAGACAGTCAATTCACAAACAGGCTAAGGCATACAGAGAGGTCAGACAAGAGAACAGCCACTTTCTAAAAGTGCTGTTCTCAAACACAGGATTTAAAAACCACCTTTTCGTAAAAGATGTGTTATTACATTCTGAGTTCAGGGATACCAGACTTTTATGTCCTACCTTGCTCCTATGGGATTGCGAGCAGCCCGGTGGCAGTGGGCTTGCTGGCGGTAGCTGGATGGTTGCTTTGCTGAATTTTTAAACTGTATTTTGCCCCGCTGAGTGCGAGCGGTGGTGCGCTTTTTTAACGCTGGGACTTTTGTGAACTAACTTAACCCTCAAAGTTAGCAGGTCACTAACCTGGTTTTCTCTTTCAGAGGCTGAGCGACTGGCTGTGGGCTGATCATCCTAGGCGGGCTCACAGCGGCCGCGGCTGCCATCTTTGGTTGGGTAGGACAGGCGAACTCCATCTATGCCACTCCCCCCACGCTCCTCCTCTATTTAGGAGTGTCTCTTGCTCCCATTCTGCGATTGCGAGCAGCCCGGTGGCAGTGGGCTTGCTGGCGGTAGCTGGATGGTTGCTTTGCTGAATTTTTAAACTGTATTTTGCCCCGCTGAGTGCGAGCGGTGGTGCGCTTTTTTAACGCTGGGACTTTTGTGAACTAACTTAACCCTCAAAGTTAGCAGGTCACTAACCTGGTTTTCTCTTTCAGAGGTTGAGCGACTGGCTGTTGGCTGATCGTCCTAGGCGGGCTCACAGCTGCCACGGCTGCCATCTTTGGTTGGGTAGGACAGGCGAACTCCATCTATGCCACTCCCCCCACGCTCCTCCTCTATTTAGGAGTGTCTCTTGCTCCCATTCTGCGATTGCGAGCAGCCCGGTTGCAGTGGGCTTGCTGGCGGTAGCTGGATGGTTGCTTTGCTGAATTTTTAAACTGTATTTTGCCCCGCTGAGTGCGAGCGGTGGTGCGCTTTTTTAATGCTGGGACTTTTGTGAACTAACTTAACCCTCAAAGTTAGCAGGTCACTAACCTGGTTTTCTCTTTCAGAGGTTGAGCGACTGGCTGTGGGCTGATCGTCCTAGGCGGGCTCACAGCGGCCGCGGCTGCCATCTTTGGTTGGGTAGGACAGGCGAACTCCATCTATGCCACTCCCCCCACGCTCCTCCTCTATTTAGGAGTGTCTCTTGCTCCCATTCTGCGATTGCGAGCAGCCCGGTGGCAGTGGGCTTGCTGGCGGTAGCTGCATGGTTGCTTTGCTGAATTTTTAAACTGTATTTTGCCCCGCTGAGTGCGAGCGGTGGTGCGCTTTTTTAACGCTGGGACTTTTGTGAACTAACTTAACCCTCAAAGTTAGCAGGTCACTAACCTGGTTTTCTCTTTCAGAGGTTGAGCGACTGGCTGTGGGCTGATCGTCCTAGGCGGGCTCACAGCAGCCGCGGCTGCCATCTTTGGTTGGGTAGGACAGGCGAACTCCATCTATGCCACTCCCCCCACGCTCCTCCTCTATTTAGGAGTGTCTCTTGCTCCCATTCTGCGATTGCGAGCAGCCCGGTGGCAGTGGGCTTGCTGGCGGTAGCTGGATGGTTGCTTTGCTGAATTTTTAAACTGTATTTTGCCCCGCTGAGTGCGAGCGGTGGTGCGCTTTTTTAACGCTGGGACTTTTGTGAACTAACTTAACCCTCAAAGTTAGCAGGTCACTAACCTGGTTTTCTCTTTCAGAGGTTGAGCGACTGGCTGTGGGCTGATCGTCCTAGGCGGGCTCACAGCGGCCGCGGCTGCCATCTTTGGTTGGGTAGGACAGGCGAACTCCATCTATGCCACTCCCCCCACGCTCCTCCTCTATTTAGGAGTGTCTCTTGCTCCCATTCTGCGATTGCGAGCAGCCCGGTGGCAGTGGGCTTGCTGGCGGTAGCTGCATGGTTGCTTTGCTGAATTTTTAAACTGTATTTTGCCCCGCTGAGTGCGAGCGGTGGTGCGCTTTTTTAACGCTGGGACTTTTGTGAACTAACTTAACCCTCAAAGTTAGCAGGTCACTAACCTGGTTTTCTCTTTCAGAGGTTGAGCGACTGGCTGTGGGCTGATCGTCCTAGGCGGGCTCACAGCGGCCGCGGCTGCCATCTTTGGTTGGGTAGGACAGGCGAACTCTATCTATGCCACTCCCCCCACGCTCCTCCTCTATTTAAACGGCCGCTATGAGTCAGCGCAGCGGGCGAGCGCAGCGGGGGCGCCGTAGGCACGCCGGAGTCGCGCCAGAGTCAAGCCCGTCTGCGCCCGTCCGCGGCCGACCGGGGCTAGGGGCACCCCGTTCTGCCCAGCTGATTAGATACACCCCATCACAGCTCTGCTCCTATTGGACCCCTGATACCATTCCTCTCGCTGTATTCAACCGTGTGACTTCCTTAGGTTTGTTCACTTCCCCTTCTTGTTCTCCTCTGGAGATTGTATCCCAGCTGACACTCTTGCCTCCTACCTCACTCCCTACCCCACCCCCTCCTTCTAACCCTCAAACACCGGTATTTAACATCTCAGCTGCCCTACTCAACACCCGGTCAGCTGTTCAACACCAGTACGAGCTATTCGACTACATCGACACGCATGAACCTGACCTCTTGTTTTTAACTGAGACCTGGTTCAGAGCGGACTCCCTGCCCAATGTTCTAGCCGCATTGCCCCCCTCACATTCTGCCATCCGAGCGGATCGGCCTGAGGGCAAGATGGGCGCAGGAGTAGCCTTGATAGCTCCCGCTGATCTGTACTTTCAGAGCCTTCCCTCCCCTGTAATCCCAGAAGTGGACTACTTGGTAGCGCGTTCGACCGCGTACCAAACCCCTTTGACCTGTGTCCTTATCTACCGCCCCCCTCAATTCACCTCATCTTTCATTCCTTGTTTCCAAAATCTCCTGGCTACTCTGGCGATAAACAATTCGTCAGTTTTAGTCCTAGGGGATTTTAAATATTGGCCTAACGACCCCGCCGAAACCTCTTACTCTAAGGATTTCACTGATCTTATGATTAGTCTCAACTTTATACCTTACATTCATAGCCCTACTCATATTCATGGTCATGCATTGGACCAAATTTGGGCCCTAAATGTCCCTACAACGCCCCCCACCATCTCTCCTTGCCCTTGGTCGGACCATTCTCTCATTTCCTTTTCCCTTGCACTATCCCCTGAGGTTAAGCCCCCGCTCCCTAAGAACATCTGGATCAGGAAATGGGGCAAAGCCGACATGCCGTCCCTCTGCTCGTCCTTGTCCGAGACCAGCCCTGACCTCTCAGGCCTTGCAGCCCCAGCTCAACTGGAATCCATCAATAATTGGCTGATTCAATCGGGCGACGAATTCGCTCCCCTGAGGCGGATTACGGTCAAGCGGGCCCATGCAGCCAATAGGTGGTTTCACTCTGACCTTAAGGTGAAAAAACTAGCTGCCCGGAGAGCTGAGCGAGCTTGGAGGAGAGCCTATTGTCCTTTACTAAAATCTGCATACCATTCTGTCTTACAGACTTATAAAAAAGGCATCCTTGAGGCTAAAACAGAATACTACTCAGGCAGGATCTTAGCGGCAGAGTCCCAATCCAAAGAGATCTTTGCTGCCGTCCATGAATTGGCAGCATCTGATAGAGCTACGGCAACAATCCCTCCCTCTCAACATCTTTGCGACTCGTTAAACGAATTCTTCATTGAGAAGGTCGCACAGATTAAAATTAATATACCACCCCCTTCGTTAACATTTGCTAATCCGTCCCCTCCCCCTTCTACTTCCAAACTGGCTAGCATCCCCTTGCTGACCAAGGACTCACTCCTCCCTTTGCTTCGGCGGGTGAAGTCGGGCTCCCCCTTGGATTTTGGTCCCGCCTATGTCTTAAGAGAGATTTTTTCGGCCTGTCCTACCCCTCCCCTCACGTTCCTTAATGACTCACTAAGCAATGGTGTTGCTCCCACCCTTCACAAATCAGCAGTCATCATCCCGATTTAAAAAAAAGCCGGCGCTGATCCCTCGTCCCCAGCTAATTACCGTCCCATTTCCCTTTTGCCCTACTTGGGAAAGGTCTTAGAAACCCACGTTACGAGTACCCTGAGCACTTATGTGGAGGCAAATCATTGCCTCTCCTCCTGCCAGGTGGGCTTTCGACCCCTGCACTCCACGGAGAAGGTAGTGTTCTCAGTGATGGATGGACTCCGCGAGGGTATTGACACCAACCTTCCGCAAGCCCTTGTCCTTTTGGACTTGTCCGCCGCTTTTGACACGGTGGATCATTCCATCCTTCTCACTCGTGTCAGGGCGGCGGGCATAGATGGCTCTGCCCTCTCCTGGCTCAATTCCTTCCTGTGTGACAGGGCACAGGCTGTCCATCTCGCTGGTTTTGCTGCCCCCTCACGAAAGGTGGAGTGCGGCGTCCCTCAGGGATCTTCTTTATCCCCCCTTCTGTTTAATTTATACATTTATCCCCTCATTTTTATGTTGCAGCAGCTCGAGGTCACGGTGTTTAATTACGCCGATGACCTCCAGCTTATTTTTAACCTCTCTCACTCTCCCTCTTCTGTCCAGAACTTTCAAACTGTTATGTTATTCATCCAAGATTGGATGAACTGCAACCACCTCAAACTTAACCCTGACAAGACAGAGCTGGTCTTGACAGGAGGTGGTTGCAGTCCCTGGTCCCCCTCGTTTTGGCCCCTTTCACTTGGTGCCCCCCCCCTCCCGGTTCACAAAGTTAAAACCCTCGGGATTTTTCTCAACTCCCAACTATCCGTAAACCCCCAGGTCAGTTCGGTGGTCTCTTCTTGCTTTTTCTCCCTCCGGATAATTAGGAAGATATCCCGCTTCTTCTCCCTTCCAGCACTGAAAATAATTGTGATGGCAATGGTGCTCTCGCGCCTTGATTATGGGAACATAATCTATAACGGCGCACGGCCTATGCCATACACCGCTTGCAGCTAGTGCAAAATCAGGCTGCCCGTCTGATCCACGGGTTGCCCAAATTCCATCGAGTCACCCCATTGCTGAAATCATTGCACTGGCTGCCTGTGAGGGAGCGGGCCTTATTTAAACTAGGCTGCCTTACCTTCCAGGCCAGGATGGGCACTGCCCCAGAGTTCATATGCTCAGCCATCAAACCCTACTTCTGGGGCAGAGAACTCCGCTCTACCCACATGGCACTCCTGGCCACACCTCGCTTTAAGAAAAAGAAAGCAGGTGGGGCGAAATTCGCGGCCCTTGCACCTGTCTTCTGGAACTCCCTCCCTATGACACTCAGATCCTCAACCTCCTATTTGGAGTTCCGGAAGAATCTGAAAACCTTCCTTTTTTCCAGAGCTTTTGCTGCCTAGCTTGTCTTTTTTTGTTGCTACTGCTGATCGTAGTCCTTTAAAGCGCCATGAAACCGCTGGGTATAAGCGCGCTCAATAAATGTTTTTAAATTCAAATTAAATTCAAATATGCTGGTAGCCACTGTAGCCAGCATTCCCCATGATAGCCTATGGGCAAGGCAGCCTTACAATAGTGAAAAACGAAAATGACTGTCATTCACTACCAGACAGACCCTCCAGGATTTCACGATTTCGCAGTTTGCCGCAAAATCGGCACTTTTGTAAAAAATGGCGCGATTTTTACAAAAGTGCCCGCGAAGTCGGCACTTTTGTAAAAAGTCCGCGATTTTTACAAAAGTGCCCATGTAATTGAACTGAAGGAATGCAGGGAAAAGGTTTATGAGGGGTCATTAGGGAGCAGAGGCGCAACTAGAGCCACATTTCGGGGGGAGGGGGCTAAGGAAACATTTCGGGGGGCTGAATCTTTAAGGAATAGGCAGAGTGGAGCTGCAGGGGCGCTTAGAAGGGGTGAAACAATGGAATGGAAGAGGAAGATGTTGCTACTTTATGAGTGGGTTCTTGGCAGGCAAGAAAGACTGTTATACGTGCTCAGCGTGTGAGTTGCTTTATGACCCGTGTGATCTCATGCAGTGCTCAATATGTGTGACCTTGTCGGAAACAGTGTCCCTACTCACCGTTGGGGAGTAATATCACTACGGACGATGTAATTGGAGAATGCATGTGCGGTTAGTTGATGCTGTAGTATTCCTTGTTCGCATTCTTGTAGCCCTGACTTTTAGGCTGTCGTAAATTCGTCTACACTCATCGTATTTACTTGCTGTATGTCATGCCAGTGAATTCCAAGTCATCATTCGCTGTACAGTTGATTTAAAATTTAAATACAGTTAAAAAAAAACATTGTTTTGGTTAATCCACCTGCAAGGAGGTCAAACTAGAGGCCAATCCATGGGTCCCAATGCTTGCAGGAAAATGAATCACAACATATGGTTTGCAAATGAAAGATTGCCATGTTTCTGTGCAGAGGGCTGTTTACACACCAACGCACCAGGTACATTGTGACACTCTACCTGCTGCACTAATGCTGTTTACATGTCTAGAACCGATAATGCAGATATCATAGGTGCACAACGTGCTAGCAAGTCTCTCACACTGCCTCAGCCCGTGTGTTTCCTGTGAATAATCATTACAGCGGTTTTGATAAAATGTGTGTGAACCATTTTGGCATGGTAGGCTACAAGAACCCTGGGGAACCCCGTAACGTAAATGACTACATGAGAAAGTCACAGCAGAGCACTAGCAACAGATTGGCCGCTACCAATTAAAAAACATCTACGGGGATACATTGACTTGTCACATATGAGGACATTCAAATTGTTCACGATGTGCGCTGAACAAAAATCTGTCTCGTGTTTAAATTTTATAACATGTTGCTCCAGTTGTAATCAGAAGCAACCCCACATATATGGTACACATGACAAACGACCTGCCACAGAGTAAGTTAACATAAGCAGCACATCCATGAGCAAGGGCGTATTTTGTTAAAGATTTAAATTAAAATTGCCCATTATGATAAAATCTGAAGAGGCAAATTGTTGAAATAGGTAGACAACCAGGCTGAAAGTTAATCAACCAATGGCTCTCTGTTCTAGAGACGGGTTAATATAAACATTCCTAATTAAAACACACATGCTTCCTTGAACAAAGTTTTAAACAAAATCAATTGAGAAGCTTTTGACAAAGGAAACGGAAAGATTTCGGTTTGTTACCTTAAAACTGTTTTGAAAAGTTACCAGGTCCCCCGCTTGCCCTGCCTTGTGAAGTATGTTTACAAGTAGGGACTTCTAAGACTCAAAGATCCACAAGGTGGGAGCCGAGATTTAGTACAAAGAGGAAGAAAGAGAGAGAAAGTGTGTGTGTGTGTGTGTGTGGAGGGGGGTATGTGTGTGTGTGGGTGTGTATGCATATATCATGCAGCTGCAAGTAGTGCAAACACAACCCGATCAAGGGACCAGGTACATGGAAACGTAGAATCTAACAGTCTGTTAGGGGCATGATTGTCACTTGCTAATCTGGAGGTGATTCAGTTTGTGGCATGTGTGAACTACTTGCATACAATTGATGTAGGAATAAGGGGAACAGAGCCCATTCCGTTGTGCACACCTTTGTATTAATGCCCCCCTCTTAGGGCATTATATACACTTAGAGCAGATGAAAGTCCCACTTTTTGGGCCTGGCTGGGGATTTGAAGACTTTTATGGGGGCATAGCCTGGTGGTTATAGAAATGGTGAGGTTTAGGGGTTTGGGATAATTTAGGGAGATGCGGAATAGTTGAAGGAGGTGGAGGAATTGGGTCACCAGAAGACATCGGGTGGACTTGGGACAGTTTGAGTGCTTTGAGTGGGGTCAGGTGGCGGAATGAGGTCATAGGATGGAATGGAGGTACAAGGAGGAAGAGGGGCAGGTGTGCTGGAAGCACTTGTGTCAGAGGAGGTATTAGACCTCCCTGTGTGGCAGACAGGGCACAGAGGATATCTTCCAGGACGTTAACCAGTTTAGACAGTTGCTGAGTTAGATTTTCTTTACAACACTTGGAAATTGTGGCTTGTCATCCTGTGATTCTGCGCAAGTCATTTAATCTCCCTATGCCCATAAACAATGCATGTGTTTGTGTTGTAATTGTGTAGTGTGACTGGTGCATATGTGAAGCGCTTCAATACCTTTGGGTCAAGTTGGAGCTATAATTTAGAAAACTACAGAAGAATGCACTAGGAGGTTAAAAGTAAAAACAAAGTCTTAACATAAGGAAAGACACATAGATACCCACTTACTTGCTGGTTTGTACAGAGTGACACCAGAACATTTTGATAAAATCGTGGCTTCCATGCTGAAATTGTGTGATCGTAGCCAAATATTTAATTTCACTAAGGTAGGTTCTGGAAGGCCATTTCCTATGGGATGCTACCAGGCCATCTTTGATGGGCTTTTCAGAACCTATACTAAAGCAAATGGAGATTGCATTTCCAAGGGATAACAGCCTTCAGCTGTGGGCTGCTTCCTCTGTTCCATATCCCAGGTTGCCTATTTCAAAGCGGAACACCCTGCTAAAACAGTTTCCATTGATATAAGGCTGAAAATGAATGATTAGGAGTAAAATAAAGTGCTGCAAAAATACCGCTAAATTTCCATATTTGTGCTGCTAAATTTCCATATTTGTGCCGCTAAATTTGCAAATCCATGCCGCTATATCCTGGGGGGTCTGTACCAGAGCATATCACCTGCACTTGTAAATGCTCTACCTTTCACAAACACTGCACCCTGCCCAAGGGGGTACCTTGGGCCTTCCATAGGGGGGGACCAATGTGCATAGAAAGGGAAGGGTTTGGCCTGGCCATTGGGGACACTGACCAGGAGGACATGGCAGTTCACAGACTGCACACATCCACTGCGGTGGCAGGCCTGAGACACCATTTTAGAGCTACTCATGTGGGTGGCACAATCAGTGCTTCAGGCCCACTAGTAGCACTTGAATCACCAGCCCATGCACACTCAGTGCACTTTACTAGGGACTTCTTAGTGATACAAATATGTAAATCATGGATAACCAATTACAATAACAATTTACACAGAGAGCATATGCACTTTAGCACTGATCAGCAGTGGTAAAGTGCCCAGAGTCCTATTGCCAACAACCACAGGTCAGGAAAAATAAGGGAGGAAGAAGCAAAAAGTTTGGGGCTAATCCTGCAAAAAGGGCCATTTCCAACACAACCCCCTTCCAGCGTAAAGCCAGGGTAGACCACACGATACCTGGGATTCCCTGCTTAAGGCGATAGAACACAGAAAATGGCCCAAACAGCAGGGCACTATTCCTGTTCTATGCCGTCCTGAACCCAGTTGGATCACTCTATCCATACTCTCAAGGTCCACCACGCCAATCCATGTGGAACCCTTCTCCTCACCTGTGGACACCACCTGTGTAGCACCTAACCTAAACTTACTCACAGGTGTGTCCCAACAGACAGACAGCAAGCCACAGTGGCCACCAACAGTGGTCAGGGATGAGACCCGGGCCTTATGCCTCTCAGGGCTCTCAACCCCCTGGGGCATCAGAGGGTGGGGGGCAGTAGCCCCAGGTGCTTGGCACCCTTTGTCCACCCTCCCTCCTGTCAGGTCAGGTCTGACATCCTGGCACCGACCCACCAGTCTCGGACCTGTATCCGGGGGCTGGACAGGAGGCTGGGATGGGCTTCCCCACACCCGGTCCTCCTCTTCCTTGGGGCCCTGTACCCTCCCACCTGGAGCGGTACACCCTTCTAGAATAGTCAGGGCATCTGTGGCAGGTGGCCCGCACCATTCACCCACCAGTTCAGGGGTTCTATCCTGCAACTGGGATTCCAGGTCAGGGAAGACACCCCGGACCTGGCCCTTCAACCTAGGCTCTAAAGCCTCCAGGTCAGGCAACACCTGAACCTTGCTTCCCAACCCAGGGGCCAGCCCCTGCGGTTGAACACTTGCCCGGCACACCAGGACTTCACTCACAGATGTGCCCACACTGGTAGACAGTACCCACCTGGCCAACACAACGGTGTGGCCCAGTCCACCCCCAGGGTGTGACTCCTGCCCCCCTTCCAGGGGCAACACTGTCCACCAGGACAACCAGCCACAGGGGTCACTGACAGCTGTCAGTGATGAGAGCCAAGCCGCATGCCTGTCAGGCCTCTCTAACCTCTGTGGCATCAGAGAGTGGGGGGCAGTAGCCCCAGGTGCCTGGCACCTTTCCTCCACTGTCCCTCTTGCCAAGTCAGATAGGGCATCCTGACACTGACCCGCCAGCCCGGGGCCTGTATCCTCAGACTGACCAGAGGCCACAGGAGAGGCTCTCCTCCCCCTACCTCTCCTTCTGGGGTCCTGCCCTCTCCTCCCAGGACAGTCACCCTGAGAACACAACTTTCCCACCAGTTCAGGGACTCTCTCCAGCAACTGGTCTGCCAACCTAGGGTCTAAACTTTCAGGTTTGCACCGGAGTCAGAGGCGAGGACTCCCTCCCTCTGCACCCTCTTCCAGAGCGCTGCACCCTTCCTACTAGAGGGGTACCCCTGGAAGCC
Organism: Lissotriton helveticus; assembly: GCF_964261635.1. Classification (NCBI taxonomy): domain Eukaryota; kingdom Metazoa; phylum Chordata; class Amphibia; order Caudata; family Salamandridae; genus Lissotriton; species Lissotriton helveticus. Next base: position 675,922,002 of record NC_136057.1, read on the forward strand.
AAACTGGTCAGGACACTGGTTACAGATGTCCTTCCCTCCAGGTCAGGCAGAATCTGAACCTGGTCTCCCAACCCAGGGACCATTACCTGCGGTTGTGCACTTGCCCGGCATACCAGGACTTCATTGGGAACATATATGCCCCCCTGAGGGTGACACACAACTCAGGTGTCATGTGACAGTCGGTCTGGCGCAGATCTCCCGAACCCTGTCCATTTGACAGCGCGGGAAGATCCCCCAGGACAACTCTGCAAGTTTTCTTATTTCAGGCTCTTATAGATATGAAGGAGATTTAGTTTGCTAGGTGGTCAGAGCAGTGTCTTAATTGGGAATGCTATAGATAAACTAGGTATGTAGTACTCCCTAAGAAAAACTTGGCTTAATTCATCCAAGAACAGCTGTAACATTCTTATTGCAGAGTGCCGTAAGGACCGGCACATTTTGGGACTGTCTATGGACTGTCTTTCAAGGCTCTTTATGGGCATTCTCTGAATCCAGCCCTCTATTCTTTTGGAAGAATATTGATGGTAATATTTATTAAACACATTTATGTGTGTTCTGTACCAAATTTAGATCTGATACTACGGTTATCCTAGCTAACAACGCCTTTTCAAAACTCTGACTGCAAGCATATGACATTTTTAATCCAGGTACATAGCTTCACTGCTGTAGCTGTATCTCTTCATCCTTTGACCAGATAGACTTTGACAGTTTGCCATTGCGGGATTTGCAAAGATGGATATTTCTAACTGTGTTTCCTGGCTAATCTTGCACTTTAGAGTTAAGGCCAAATATTCATAAGGGAAACTACTTAAACCACTTGTTCAGCTCCTCCTTATATCATAATTTCATATACGAGTGAAAAACAATTCACTGTGTCTCGGTAGATTTATGATCTCATTCAAAGGGAATCTTCTAAGCTCACACTATTCTAGCTGACTGCTTGTCTTTTAGTTTTAAAGACGGTACATTTACACAAACTTTCTGGTTATCTCCCAATTAGACCTCACAGCAGGTGAGTTATTTCAGTTACAGTAGCCAGAAGATGACCTTTTTCTTCTGTTTCCATGAAAGTGCCGCTGTGGAGGACATGTATTCATTCCCTAAGACTCCTCTAGATTGGGCAGTGGGAAAGGAGTTGGCCTAACGGCTAGGGCGCTCGACCTCGGACCTGGGGATCTGGGTTCGAGTCTCGGTAACGACGCCGAAACCTCCTGTGATTCTGGGCAAATCACTTAATCTCCCTGTGCCTAAAATGAAAGTGTGTCTTCATGTAATGTAACTGGAAAAATATGTAAAGCGCTTTGATACCTGATTCGGTTCGGGTCTAGTTCGCGCTATAAAAAAGTCTGCCAAAAAAAAAAGAAAGTGGTTTTCACATGCACCCTTCATTTGGTGATCTAGATCAGTACTAGACCAAGAAAAACTCAGCAAAACCATAATATTTCCTAAAGTATTAAATATGTATTTTGCTTCCCTTGGGCTTAAAGATGGAGAAAGGGGGTCCATACATGTATTCTCCATAGTCTTATGAGTGTGGCAATGTCAGACCCTGTATAGCTTTTAGATATGTTTGATGTCTAACAGAAACTGCCCATGCACATGATGTTAGAAAGTAAGGGAGTTGAGTGGGTTTCTTTTGCTGTCAATTTAATCGACTAGCATGGTGACTATGGTGAAAATGTGGTTACTTTACTTAGTTCAAAAGGCTGATGCAATGGCAGTCCTTACACATACCCAGTATATCTATGGGGCAGATATCCTCTACTTACTGTGAGCTGCTTATATTGTTGATGCTTAGCACTATGAAGCAGACTAAGATATACATGCTTTAAAAAAGAAACACAGAAATACATGGGAGAAAGTGCACTCTTTCTGCATGGTTGCCCCCACTTTTTGCTGAATTGCTGATGTGCTTTGACTGAGTTTGAACTGGGCTCCTGCTAACCAGGTACCCAGGGCCTATGTTCTTTCCCTAAAAACTGCATTGAAGCCTAAACCCAATTGGCATCTCTGTCCACAGGTCAGCCCCTGGTAAATGGTATGACAGATACCCAGGGCACTGTGACCAGAGAAGGCCTCTAAGTGCTGCAGCACCTATTGTGCCACCCTTAGAAGTCCTGTACCTTAACACTCGCACACTGCCTTTGCAGGCTCCGTGTTTTGGTGCAGAACAAAGTGAAGAGTCGACATGGCCCACATCCCTGTGTGCCATGCCTACAACCCACTGCCCTGGCAGAGATCAGGCATCCCGCTAGCTGGGTGTACTATAACAGTGGTGAGGGTACAGGTGCATGAGCCCTGTCCCCTACAGTGTCTATGTCCATTCTTAGGCATTTTAAGGGCAGTACTGCCATTAAGAGTATATGGTGCTGGGAATTCTGAACTCCACGGCACCATAATGGCTACACTGAAATTTGAGAAGTTTGGTATCCAACATCTCAGCACATTAAACCCACACTAATGCCACAGAGACGCCCTCTGAAAACCGACTTAACACTAGTGTCCAGGCTGAGTGGCTGCTTTCAGCTGCCACCACCAGACAGGTTTTTGGACTCCTAGGTCGAGAGCCTGCTGCTCTCTGGGGCCTGAAACAATGCACATCCTGGAACAAGGTGCCAAGCCTCCTCCTCCAGGATGGGCAGGGTTCACGAAGGGGAGGCTTCAAAGGCTTGCCTCCTTTGTGGGCTTCCACAGGCCCCTTGCTGCATGCCAGCAACCTCAAAAACCCCAGAGGACCTGCCTGCCTTCAACCACAAAGACAGTCTCCCGTGAACGTCAGATTTGTTCATCTCCAACCTCTGGCTCTGGCCGGACACCACAACTCCGCACCACTCTGCAACCGCTGTCCAAGTCTGCAGCTCGAGTGGACAAACACCACAAGGAGGTCACCCCGGCGATCCTGAACCGAGATCTGGCGGCCCCTGACCTGCCTCGAACCTCCAGCTGACACCTGCAGCCTAAATCCAGATGGACCCCGCCAACCGCAAACACGAATTGGTAAGAAGATCTGACCCTAAAAGGCACACCTGCATCCAACAACCCGCGGCCTCGGTGGCCCAACCGATGGCGCCTAACCAACCCCCAACATCCCAACTTACCTCTCGAAGTGGGGGTTGCACACAAAAAACCTTCGTCCCCAAGCCTGCAGTGCCTTTGCAAATCGGAGGTTCCCTATTGCAAACAACAGGGTGCCCGACATTGAATCAGCACCCTGCATCGGCCACCCTAGTGCCGCTCAGGGTGCACCTTTGGTGCTACTTTGTTTACCCATTTGCCCTGAGCTAAAGTCCAGGAGCTTTGCTCCCACAGCCAAGTGGCCTGCTCATCAGCAGCCACCAACCGGAGGCTCCCTATCCCTCATTGGATAACATTGGGCCTCAGCACTCTGCACCCAAGTAATCTCGAAAGTAACTTACCCATAATGTTATTGAAAATCCTATAGGAAGTATATGTACTGTATTTACAAAGTATTGCATTTCTCAGAAACAATACTGTAAGTCAAAACAAAGTGCATTTAGAATTACAATCCAAACTGTATTACAACTGTATATTTACTGCAGAGTATTTATCACTTATCTGTGCCAGGCTTGCTTGGTTCTAGAAAATAAAATAACTAAAAGTGTATTTTTATACAAAAACAATTGGTCTGAAGTTCAGTCTTTGAGTGTGTGAATTCATTTGCTGACTGATGGTGTACAACAAATGTTTAACACTGTCCTCCTATAAAGCCGTACTGCTCGACCACACTAGCACAAATAGGGAGTGAGGTGGTATCAAACTTTACCTCTGCCTGCCTTTGCGGTTCCACTGGACTCTGTGCACACTATACCTCATTTTGGTATAGTATATACAGAGCCAGCCTCCTACACGTGTAACAGGATCTGTCCTTGTTGATCTTTGAGTCTGAGCGACTTGGTGTGGGGGTGTTTTTTTGATCCTCTTGCTGTAGCTGATGTATGGAGGGTTGTGTCTATGAAAATTTGCTACCGGATAATTTGCTAAGCAAACTTCAGGTGGTAATGAATGAGGCAGCCAGGTTGATTATTAAACTACCCAGATATACAAGGACTGCTTCCCTGCTGCAGAAACTTCATTGGCTTCCTATCCAGCAAAGGACCACATTCAGGGAACTCTGTATCGCCCATAAGGCCCTACATGGTGAAGCCCCAAGTTACATCAAAGAGCGCCTTATGAAATATGTCCCAAGCCGCTCTCTAAGATCCTCTGCGGGGAACCAACTATCCTGCCCGCAGTTTAACTTTACGAAAAAAGGAGGGCGGTCCTTCTCCGTTTTCATCCCACAATTATGGGATAGGCTTCCATTCCATCTTCGATCCGAGAAGGCCCTCCTACCATTTAGGAAGAACCTGAAGACCCTCTTCTTCATTGAATCCTGGGCTTAATTCCACTCTGTCAGGGGCCATATTCACCTGGGGGCACTGTAGCTTTTTTCTCACAGCGCTTGGAGACCTGCCGGTATTAAACGCTTTATAAGTCACCATTAACATTAACTCAGCCCTTCTGGCTGGCCCCTGGCCCACTGGTTCTCCCACTGGGGACTCCTTCCCCCTCTCACCCCTCAGTCTGGACTTCTGCACCCTCCCAACTGGAGTGGTACTGTCAGACACCAGAACTGATGGAGGCGTGGTTACAGGCCCTCCCCGTTCACCAGACACTAGGAGATCCTCCTCAAATGGCCTACTAGCACCCTCTACGCCCCCAACCTGGTGTTCCCTTAAGGAACCCTCCAGGCCCTGAGACTGGGTTTCGGGCACCTTGGGACACGCAGTCCCACACTCACTCCTTCTACACTGAGACAAGACATGAGCCCCTACACCCCTCCCACTACACTGGGACCTAACTGTGCTACACTGAACCTCTTCCACCTCATAGGTCCGGAAGATATCTGCGCCACTCCTTTTGGGATCACTCCCCAATGCCTCTTCAGACTCTCTGGACTCCACCAAGAGATCTCCCTCCAACGCAAGCCCCCTGGAATCAGAGGACTCACACTCCACCGGGTTTTGGCATAGCTCTGGAAAACAGGGACTTAAAATATGCTCTCCAACAAATGAATCACACAGCCCCCCATAGTTGTTAAACAAGCAACCCTTTGCCTCACCCTCCAGTACCTCACACAAGTACCCCACACCACTCTCCTGAGATTGGCAAGACAGTGTACTACTGTCTCTGTCACACAACCCATACTCTTCTAGCTGGTCTTCACACTCCCACACCAAGGTTTCTACCATGGGGGAACCCCTCTCCCTGCACCTCTCATCTAGAGTCAGTAGAGTGTCCCTCCCACGACTAGGAATATGATCCCCTATGTCAGTCCCCCAATCTACTTCAGGGACACTGCACACCACTGGAGCTATCTCATAAACCTGAACCCCCTGGTGTATGTCAACCCCCTCCCTCAAGTCAGGCGCCACATCGCTGGGTGTTTGTACCTTTCTCTCAGCACTGGAAACTCTAATCTTGTTGCCACCATCTGAGCTGGACTCCACCTCCAACTCTGCAAAGCTCACCTCTTGAGCTACCCATGTTTCTTCTTCAACTCCAAATCAAGCTCCCTCATTCTCAATTCATGGGCCAAGGTCAATTTCAATTCCTCCAGGGCACGGGCATTTTTGCTCTCCTCCGCCGCCCTTTCTCTCTTTTTCTCCATTTGCTTCAGCTTCAATTCAAGCCTCAATATTTCTAACGTATGATCTCTTGCCCTTTGGTTTTCCTCCAACTCCTCTGGGGAAAAACTTTCAGCTGAATGCTTGCTGCCAGCCCTGGAGGCTGCTCTGGACACAGGCAGATCCTGTGACCTGAAACCACCCCTTTCTGTATCCTCCTCTACTTCTGCACCATCTGTCTACCCAGCCTCTTTGGTCTCCCACCAGGCCCTTAAGGCCTTCTGTTGCTCCTCCTTCTTGGACCGGCGTTTCATGGGGCATCCAAAGCTCCTGCAGAACTGCTTGATTTGACCTACTTTGTAATCACTTAACATTTCAATATCAAACTCCAGTTCTGCAACCTCACTTGCTGATTTACGATTCAGAGACATGATGCTTGGGTTCTTTCAGGGTTACGATCAAAAATAGAACCAAAACAAAAAACTCAACCGTAGTATGCGGTGGCGTAGTGGTTTGCACTCACTTGTGATGTACACCAGTCACTGTGGGTGTAGTACAAATACAAGGTCAAATCCCACCGCTGACCAACAATGTTAGAACTGGGGGGCTCTAGTTGGCAGAGGTAGGTACCACTGTCCAAATAGGGACCCATGCTTCTAGTCAGGGTAAGGACGAAACACTCTTAGATAACCTCTGCTCACCCCTTGGGTAGCTTGGTACAAGCAGTCAAGGCTTATCGAAGGCAATGTGTAAAGTATTTGTACCAACACTCACAGTAACACAGTGAAAATACCACAAACTGACTCCACAACAGTTTAGATAAATAAAGGTATTTTAATCTAAACTACACAAGACCAAAACGACAAAAATCCAACATACACAGAGTTCAAGAATATGGTTTCAAGAGTGTTCTTAAGGTTGCGTTAAAATAATCCACTGTTGCATCACGTTTTAGCCAACAGTACCTTTAGATGCGACAAAAGTTCCAAGTGAAAGCTGTAGCGTTGAAAAGCAAGCGATGCGTCACTCCTGAGACCCCGGGGAGGTGATGTGACAACCCGCTCGATGTAGCGGGCGTGTTGCGGTGACTCCAGTCTGTACGGGGAGGGATGCGATACCTTGCGTGGATTCCAGTGCACAGGTGGAAGCGGCTTGCAAAAGGGACTATGAGACGATCTCCAGTGCGGCGACGATGCGCGGCTCAGCGACGATCTTCTACTCTCGTGGCCCCTCGATGCGATGGCTCTGCGATGACTCTCGCATCGATGTGATGCGGTCCGCAAGCAAACGGTGCGACGATCTCACCCAGTGAGGACAGGCTCTGAGACAATACTCGCAGCGATGGTAATTTTCCCGCACCAAACTGGTGCGTCCCGCAAACGAAGGATGCGATGATTCTGGCAGCGGCAACAGGCGCTGCGACAATCTTGGCCTTCGTAGCAGCGTGAATTTCCTCGCACCGACGGGGATGCGCTCCGCAAGCGAGGGATGCGTTACAACTTACAGAAAGTCTTTAAAATCTTGGTTTCCAGCTTCCCAACACAGGTACAACTTCCAGAGGCACCTCAACTGGCCCAAGCACTCTAGGAAGGACAGAACTCTCTCAGCAAAGTTCAGGGTGGTGAAGTCCTTTTGTTCCTGGGACTTCTTAACAGGGAGCCAGCTCTTCTCAGGCCCTTGGAGATTCCTTCAAGCAAGGGGACACAGCACAAAGCAAAGTCCTTCCCCTCTCATTGGCAGCAAAGCAACAGCTGGTCAGTCCAGCAGAGCAACAGCAGGACAGTCTTCCTTCTTCAGTTTCCGCTTTCTCCTTGGCAGAGGTTCCTTCTTGATTCCAGGATGATCTAATTTTCTGTAGTCTGGGGTCCTGTACTTATACCCCTAAAAGTCTTTGTTCCCTTTGTGCAGGAGGGCGCTGAGCCCGGTCTGAACCAGTTCTGGGTGTTCCTTGAGCACTTTGTTTTCCTGGCTTCTCCTTTCCTTTCAGAGAGAGGGGCAGGGTCATCAGCCGCCCAGCAGGAGGTGGAGCCAGCATTGTGGAGGGAAAGCACAGCCCTGGAGCACGTTTTGACAGGAGTCCTTCTCTCCTTTCACAGTGCAGGGCAGAGACATCAGACGCACCACAGGGGGTGAAGCCAGCACTGTGGGAGGCAGGCACAGTCCCATTCAGGTCCCAGGTGCAACTCCTCCCTCCCATCTAGATGCAGTTCTCTCTATTCACCACTGGGCGGACTAATTCTGTCTCCTGGAATCCCCCAGCCCTGTCACTCACAAACCAGACAGTCAATTGGGCACACACAAAGGTCAGACAAGAGAACAGCCACTTTCTAAAAGTGCTGTTCTCAAACACAGGATTTAAAAAACACCTTTCCTAAAAGATGTGTTATTAAATTCTGAGTTCAGGGATACCAGACTTTTATGTCCTGCCTTGCTCCTATGGGAAGATATGCTGGTAGCCACTGTAGCCAGCATTCCCCATGATAGCATATGGGCAAGGTAGCCTTACAATAGTGAAAAACGAAAATGGCTTTCATTCACTACCAGAGCATGTCACCTGCACTAGTACATGCTCTACCTTTCACATACACTGCACCCTGCCCAAGGGGGTACCTTGGGCCTTCCATAGGGGTGACCAATGTGCACAGAAAGGGGAGGGTTAGGCCTGGTCAGTGGGGACACTGACCAGGAGGACATGGCAGGTCACAGACTGCACACACTCACTGCGGTGGCAGGCCTGAGACACCATTTTAGGGCTGCTCATGTGGGTGGCACAATCAGTGCTGGAGGCCCACTAGTAGCACTTGAATCACCAGCCCTGGCACACTCAGTGCACTTTACTAAGGACTTCTTGGTGATAAAAATATGCCAATCATGGATAACCAATCACAATAACAATTTACACAGAGAGCATATGCACTTTAGCACTGATCAGCAGTGGTAAAGTGCCCAGAATCCTATTGCCAACAACCACAGGTCAGGGAAAATAAGGGAGGAAAATGCAAAAAGTTTGGGGATAACCCTGCAAAAAGGGCCATTTCCAACAATCCGCATCTACTATCTTCTCTATGTGGGGATGTCCGCACATGCAGGTACACATTTTAGTAAATGTGGGACGGAATTGTGGAGTGGTTGGCCAATACTTACTCATAAGTGGGAGGAGATTAGGGAGTCTAGCACCTCTCATGCTCACTCACAGGTACTGCAACACACTCCTATAGAAAAAATGACAGCAGAACTTAATCAGACCCTCCAGGATTTCGCAATTTCCCGGTTTGCCATGAAATCGTCACTTTTGTGGAAATGCCACGATTTTTACAAAAGTGCCCGCAAAAGCAGCACTTTTATAAAAATCCAGCAATTTTCACATAAGTGCCCGCAAAAATGATATATATATATGTTTTGATACAAGTATAGGAGTGGGTTTTTCTAAAATATAAAGTAACAAAGAATCCCCCACTGTAGTGCACAGCTCAAAATTCAGCCTGAAAACTCACCAAATATAGTAAAACATTCGACATTCTAGTTTAGGACAAAACAGTTTTTATTGCTACACGTCCATTTAAAATCTGTAGCTCTCAGAGCTGTTGCATTTTCCAACACAAAGATGTTTGTATATATAAGTTCGCTACTTTTAAGAACAAATTCTGATAACCATCCCCCCAGAGGAAGGGATAGCACTTCTGTCGTGTCACGTAGGTCTAGGAACTCACAGTAGCCATGAAGGGGTTTTCAGCCTATTTATTTCTTCACCCATATCAAATGTCCGGCACCCCAATCAGGTGCCCGTTCGTCCTCCTTCTGTATCTGTTCCTTGGAATCCTGTGCTCTCCCCTTCATGTCCCTACAACTTCCTGCTCTCCTCACCATCTTTCCAGGAAATTGTCCTCAGGGTCCTGGTATCCACAACACAACCCTCATAAAGGAATGCCGTGACTTGATGTGAAATATAAGCTGCCACGTGTATGGATCTCTCTGGATGCAAAGTAAGCGATTTCTGGGAGCCCTATGCAGTCATGTAGCACTTCCTGTTACCACGCTTCTCACAGTCCCGCACAATAGAGTCAGACCCTCCAGGATTTCACAATTTCGCGATTTGCAGCGAAATTGGCACTTTTGTAAAAATACTGCGTTTTTACAAAAGTGCCCGCGAAATTGGAGGAATGCAGAGACAAACTAAAACGGCACTAGACGAGTGCCATTTTAGTTTATCTCTGCATTCCTTCAATGCTGTGCTGAGTTGCAAGACCTCAAACTGAGGGCAACAGTGACTGTTTTGAGGGCAACAGTGGCTGTTGAATAGGTTAGTGGCAGACCCAGCTATCTGGCTGAAAAGCTTTTGGAGACTCAGCCCTCTCCAGCCTGTCTGATCGTATATCGATATTGGTTTTAGTCATTAATTTAGTACTAACTAGCCTAACTACCAACAGATGTGCATACAGTGCCAGTGGCGGCCTTCCGTGTGTGGAGGAGGTCTGGGAATGGATGTGTAAAGTTGGCTCACACTTAACCCTTAAGAGACAGAGGTCTTGATATTGAGTGGAAACAATGATCTATGGTCAATTAACATTTTAAAGGCTTATCTTGATGGTTGTATTCTGCGTTTGGAAGGCCTAAAGAGGTCACAGGACATGTTACCCTGCTCAAGACACAGCAGTCTATGGCAACATCTAAAATGGAAGACTGAGGTGAAATGGTGAGGGTGGGTAGGCTAGTGGTATTTTACTGCATCCTCAAGGTAAGAGAGATGGGGGGGTGCCCCAGTAGGGGTGCATACATGGGTGCCAGAATACCCTGGGAGAAATAGGGCCCCCTCTTACGAGGTGCAAATTGGAACTGTGCTTCCGTAGAGCCGCAGACACTTTAAACATGCCAGTTTCACAGTGGAATATCCTGCTAAATCAGTATACATTGATTTGATTTAAGGCTGAAAAGGAATGATTACGAGTAAAATAAAGTGCTGCAATAATGCCGCTAAATTTCCATTTTTGTGCCGCTAAATTTCCATTTTTGTGCCGCTAAATTTGCAAACCTATGCCGCAATATCCTGGGGGTCTGCTTAATACAACACCCCATAAGAAATAATGTTAAATTTTATATTTATGATTATCTTAGATTTATGTTGCTATCATAGCATACCCCATACTAAAAAGATTAACTGAATTGAAATTGGTGACTATCAATAATCGGGTGTCGTCCATTATGCATTGGCAGCACATGAGAGAATACTGTTGGGGTAGTGTGTGAGAAAATGCAATGTTAAGGTTTAGGGTTTGAGTCTTTGTGACAAACAAGTTTTATGATCAACATGTTATATTAGGTGTTTTTATATTGGTATATTAAATGTTTCATATTGAACTAGATACACAAACATATGTTAATTTCATTGGGAAGGTTTAATTTTTGATCTTGGTTTTGTGGTATATTTTGTAAATATGAGGGTCATATGTGCAGTTTCAAAGAAAGAAGATAGGTAAGTTCCTGTATAGCATACCAGTAGTTTAATAGCATGTGAAAAAATAAGCTCAAGGGTTCAAGTATTGCCCCGATTGAGTGTCTAATTTTTAAGTGGGGATTCAGTTCTGTTATTTATAGCTAGTAATTAATATTCTTATTTTCTTCTTAGTGAGTATTTTTGGGTGTTCGGGCTTTCGTATAAAAAGTCTGCTAGGGCAAATAAAATTAAAATCGGGACTCTTTAGGGTAATGAGTTTTTGGGTGTGGTTCGCAAGGGAGATTAATTTATTGTATTGTTAACCTGTAGAGAGTGTGCCATGCACAATATGAAGGCACCTATAGGGTTATTGTCAATAGTGTCTGAGCATTTTACCATTTTTAGTCAAGGATCATGGGATAATGAATTGGCGGGAAAAGGAGAGTTTAAATAGTCAAGGTAACAGCAGGATTGTTTGGTCACTGGTAGAAGCTGAAAGACTGTCTTGCTGCAAGGTGTTTCATTGCTTAAATCACAGGTATGCAGATTTGGAGGTTAATATTTGAGGTTATTATTCAGTTAAATGAGTACGTTATTATTTAAGATACTCTAATATGTGTAATTAGGAATTTATAAGTAAATCTGCTTTTTTAGAGATATAGATGAATACAAATAGGAAACTCAAAGCTTTCTAAGTGTTACAAGTGTATCATCATAACTTGAGGACAAAATGGAAGATTTGGGTGAGATGAATGTAATACTGTTTAAGCTTGCTCGTGAGTTTATTAATCTTGGAATTTGTGTTGATTATTTGCTTATATTACATACACTTGTAGATTGAAGTGGATTGTGGCAATAAATACAGCAATTGGCAGGAGTAAGGGTGCACATTACATATTTTTAGCTGACTAGGTGGGTGGTGAGTAGATAATTCCTCATTGTCTGCAGTGAATTTTGTCATTACTATTATTATTAATCACCTTGTAAATAAATTAAATAGGGGAGTGAAAGTCTGTTTTTTCCTTTAAAAATGTTGTGCCTATTTTCTTATGATTATTTCCAGATGGGTTCATTGTCTTTTTCGTTGTTACTTATTTCCCCTTTATTAACCTCAAATTTTACTTAACTGAGCTCTTCTTACATAGGTTTGTGATTATCTGGTTTGAATTTAAACTATGTAATTTGTGAAATACTTGAGATGTTTGTCAAAGTTAATGAATTGTAAAATTGTCACAGGGAGTATAATTATCCTTGTATTAAAACGTACCAGTATCGACTGATAATCTTGTACTGTTCCCCTTATATTGTTACTTTTCATTATTTTTTACTGTCATTTGGCTTTTCATTATTGTCTGTATGTACTCAGATTTTTTGTAATGTGTTTTTTGTAGATCTTGCAGCACATACTTTTCGTGATAATTCTGGATAATTTCATAACATGAAACAATTAGTATATGTAATGTATTTTGAGATGTAACAAATATTTATGGAAATGATATTTGAATCAATCCATTGAAATTGGTTAATTATATTGTGAGGAATATCGTATGTATAATGTAACTTTAGATTTATTGAACCATTTATAGTTTTTTAAAAGCTCACATCTCTGTATATTTCTAAGACTTGAAAAAGTAGGTTGTCCAAGAAACACGTCAGCCGGCTGTGAAGATGATTTGATGGAAATCTGAGAAATTCAAGCCCTGGGAAGAATGTGGCTTACCCTCGAAAAGCAATGGGTGTCTCAATGTCTCTACAATGTGCATTGGTTTAAATACCAGACTTGAGCAACTTCAGAGTGCATGTCTTTTTTCATGAAAATGAAATGTACTGTTGGATATTATTTGGGCTCTCACACCCATAAGTGCATCACTGCCGGAGGACATGGTGAATATGAGAACTTTATGCTGCTGATATTATGCATATATATATATATATATGTATATATATCTCAACCCAGTTGAAGGCTTTTTCCTAAACGCATGGGTCGCTGTTACTGTCTGTTAGCACATTGCACTTTGAGGAAATAAATGGTTAAATAAAGAAATAATAAAATGAAACGTCATTTGGAGTAACGTATCTCCTTGTGTGCCATTTTCCTAACAATACCTGTGGAATAGTGGACAGCGACGTGGTTATTCAGCCCGGCAGAGATTTGGGATTTTGCTTCCCATATGTATATATATATATATATATTACCTACTGGCAGTCGCCACTAGGTAGTTATAGTTGTCTTAGTTTCCATTGGAAAAGCGTATTTTGACTTGCCTATATCTTTGGTGCCAGTTTACGATACTTCGCAAACTTTTCCCAAAAATGTGCCCTAATGATTTCTGTTGCAAATGCAAAGTTTTGGGATGATTTGACCAAGAAAAAGGGGGGCACAAAAGTGTGTTTCCCATGTTAATTCCCATAAAGATTTTAGCCCTAACCACAGCCCAATTCTCTGGACAGAATTACACCAAATTTGGAAAAAAGGTAACTCTTGGTCCAGAAAGAACCCTTTTAGTTATTTGGTGTCAATCTGTTCCTAGTTTTTGAGATTTTAAGGGAATGTACATTTGTATATATAGGGACAGCGGATCCTCTGGGGATCTAACAATCCCCGTGCTGAAATGTGATTGGCTGCCAATTCTACAATCAACCTTCTTGGGACACGGCTGAAGCCGAGTCCCAGAAAAAACACTAAAACAAGAGAAGGGAGCAGGGTAGGACTACCCTGACCCCCAGGTCTTTTGGAGGGATTCCACAGAGCCCCTACCTGGGGCAAAAAAAGCATGATTCTTTTATTTTTCAGTGGGAGTCATGCTGGATTCACAGCTCCAGTTGAACTTTAAAAAAAAGAAGTAGGCCTCAACAGTAGGGCTGCCCTCTTAGGGTTCAAGGCAGGCTCTAGTCAGCAAAGCAGTCTGTTCAGGTACAGCAAAGCAGTCTTGAAGCATGTACAGCAGGTACCATCAGCAGAGAGTTCTGTGAAAGTTCTTCCACAGATCCAGGAGTGAACTGAAGTACATGGAATTTCCTGACTCCCCTGCCCTGGCTCCAAGCTGGCTGCGGTGACAATGTGGAGGTGATAAGTCCTTTATGTCAAATCATAGAACAGCCTATTTAGTTGCATGTAGGACTGTCCTCATGTCCACCCCTTCCATCCAGCCAGCAGTTGGCCTATTCAGGCACACCCAATCCATCTGTTGTGTGAGTGTTTGGGATGAATTCATAAAGTCTATCAGTTACACACATTCATGTGACCCTAGACAGGCTGCAGACACAAATGGGCTAAGGGTAAGAAAATGCCAACTTTCTAAAATTGTAATAAAAAATCTGACTGTAATATTATAGAGGATATTTTATTATAATTTCTTAAATACCAAATATAAACTAGTTACCTGGTCCCAATCAAAAGTTAGCACTTATTAAATATAGTATGGCAACCCAATGTTATCATATGGAAGAGAAAGGCTTCACAGTAGTGAAAAACGAATGTAGAGGTTTTACACTACCAGGACATGTAAAACTTAGAAGTAAATGTCCAACCTGTTCATTACAAAGCACCCTGCCTTTTGGGCAGGGCCACTGGAATTATGCAGTAGAAGATGACCAAATTATGAGGTAGGGTTGACTAAATTATGCGGCAAGAAAAGATAAATTATGTGGCATAATATAGCACATTTTGTAATAGTATTACTTCATTATTTATATATTTTTAAACTTGGTACCACTGCCTGGGTTTTGGTTGCACCTTATTAGTACCTGTTTAACATCCAAATGTATCAATAAACAACAGAAAGGTGATACATCCAGCTTTGCTAAAGAGCCTTCAATTGTGTGCAATACCTGTTGCTGCTTTTTTGGTAACTTGTAAATCATTTGAGCTAGAAACAACATTATTTTGTTGTTAAAGCCTGCAGATAATGCAGCAGATGATGGTTTTTGTGCCAAATCTATAATTGTGTAAAAATCGTTGAGGCTGTACAATCGCATAATTCCAGTGGCCTTGCTTATGGGCTACCTAGGGCCCACCTTAGGGGAGACATATACAATAAAAGGAGAGTTTAAGACTAAGAAAAGGGGTTTATGTTGCCAATTCGAATTGGCAGTTTAAAACTGTATTGAGGCAGCAATAGCAGGCCTGGGGCATGCTTTAAGGTGTGACTTAAGTGGGTGGCACAATAAGTGCTGCAGGCCCGCTAGAAGCATTTAATTTACAGGTCGTGGGTATATGGTATACCACACTACAAGGGACTTATAAGTAAATTAAAATTTCCAATCAGGTGTAAGCCAATCAAACCATCTGTACGAGTGTGAGCACAAGCACTTTAGCACTGATTAGCAGTGGTTAAGTGCACAAAGTCCTAAAGCCAACCAAAACGAATTCAACAGAAAAAGTGGAGGGTAACGGCAAAAACCTGGGGATCACCCTGCAGAGAGTTCCAACAAATTAAAACATATCAATTAATTACTTTTATGATAGCTAGAGAAAACAAAGTGGAATGTATGGCACTATGGTTGTTCTAATTGCTTAACCAGAAATGTGTATGTGTTAACCTAAGTGGACAGATAATTCCTCATATAAATTCAATCCCCCAAGGATGTGAGTGTAAAACCGTATGATATATTTTTATTCCAACCTTCTTAGTTCAAGTGTTACCTCCTCTTATATTGACATCCAAACCTTGAGTGCTCTTCCCAACCCAGCCCAAGGTTAAGAACCTTGGCTTTTTGCTGGGCGATAAGTTGTCTATGAAACCCTAGGTGGCAAAGTTGGCCACCACCTATTTTGCCCTCCTGAAATGGTTGTGGAAAATAATTTGGCTACTCCTGTTCCCAAGTCAAAGGACAGTTATTCTGGCACTCATTATGTTGAGACTGAACTACTGCAACGTTCTTTATCTAGGGGCAGATAAAGCATCCATTAGATGGTTGTAAGTGGACCAGAACTCGGCTGCAAGAATGTTCTAAAGACCCTCTAAAACTGCCTCGGCCTCATCTCTCCTCTGCAAGTTTCATTGACTTGCGGTGGATAAGTGGATTCACTTTAAAGGCTTGTGCTATGTGTACAGAACTAGAGCAGGGGCTGAACCACATTACCTTCACACACTTGGAATGGATCAATGTGTGTTTGTGTTTTGGTAAACATATTCCTACTTAATGGGTCTTTTAATGATTTCTTCTTGCTGAAAATAATGCAACGGCATTCTGACACATACTTTGAAAGGATGTAATTTATGTTAAAAACATGCTAATGCTTATGTAATACCTATCTTATATTGTTTTACTTGCTACTGTATGTTATTATATGTCTCATGTCAGAATCCTCTACCTGAATCTCTTTTTTAGGTGCTTTTGACTCTAAGAGAGATGTCTTGGTTACAGTTTCTGTTTTCTTGATGGCTGCAGTGGGGATGCTCAAATTGTAGCCTCTATTCATAAATCTTTGTGTCATGATTCTCTTCTCTTCTTCAAATGCTACTAGTGTGCTACAGTTTCTTTTAGCCCTGCATAAATTCTCTATATGGAATGCTATTCACAACGTTTCTGGGATGTGCACTGGGGCCATGCAAGATAATATTTCCTGCTGTTTTCTTGTGATATAATCTAGTCCAGCTTTTCGCCCTTCACTTCTACTTGTAGATCCAAGTACTCTAGCCTCTTTTTGCTCCTAGTGCAGGTGATTTGGAGATCGCCGGCTGTGCTGCAACCTTGGACACGGGCACCCTATCATAGGTGTTCCGTGGTTTGTGCCTTAAAAATTTGGGCTCTCACGGAACCGGCAACGCCCCAGCGAGCCGATCGACTCCTTCACCTTGGAGTTCCCTTTCGTAGGTTCTGTGGTCCTATGCTCTGCGGGGCAGACATTAGAATTACTGTTGCAACTGATATGAGTCTACCACTTCCATAGCTTTACCGCGGCATTGATTCTAGGATACCTCCGTTTTTCTGATGAATCATTACCACCTCCGACTCAACTTTACATGACCCTTGCGAGCCCAGCTTACACCTAACTAAGAAACCTGCCCTGACGAAGTTCCTAAAAGGCAAGAGGAACAAAACGCGTTGGCTGTGCCTATACTTCATGAATACCCTTTTTTTTAATAAAGAAGAAGACACTAAAATCACTATCTCCATTGACTTCATTTGAGTGCACCTTCCATTTTTGCACGTTATTAATCTACACATCCCCTGGCGGCGGGTGTGGGAAGAGACTGCACCACCCTAATTTAAGAACCAAACGAGCCGTAGTGCTTGACCTTGTCTGCTGCCCTGGTCTTTTCTGTTCCATTGTTCATTGTTTGTATGTACAAAATGTTTTGGGGATCTCTTCGATACCTTCCAGATTACAAACAAGTCATCTATGTATGTGAACCAAAGCACTCTGAGGTAATTGTATGCCGTGGCGTTGCTGTCAATCTGCCCCTCCCACCAGCCCATGAGCTGGTGGCGAAGCTGGTTCCATAGTAGTGCCTTGGGCCTCCTTGTAGCTCTGATTGTACAAATTGTGAGAAAACAAAGCTCAATCATGCCAGATAATTTCTGTATGTTGTAGTAGTTAGACAGGTATTACCACACATGGGTCCCGTGCTCGGTATTTCACTGGATTCAAGCTATCTTGGCTGAAGAGGGGTGATAACCCTAAACCAGCCCTAGGATGCTTGTTTCCGGTCCATGGAGGACCTGTCTTGGCAGTTCCAGCTGGACCCTGTTCCCATGGGGAGCACGGTCAAGACTGATTTGAATATGGCTAGATCCAAACTGGGGTGGCGTGGTGACCAAACAAACAATGGATTTAAGCCCAGATATCTGTACTGGGGGTGAGTGTTTGATATTGTTTCACATTCAGTCCATCAATTGTTCTTTTTGCATTTGTCACCCCAAGTGGGAAGGGATGGCCAGCCGTTGATCCTGTGCTTGCCATGCCACTGGAGTCAAGCTATCCTGGGTGATGAGGGGTCAGACCCGAAAAACAGTCCTAGGATGCTTGTTTCCAGTCATGCAGGACCTGACTTGGCAGTTTGGGCTGAACTGTTCACATGCGGAGCACGGTCAAGCCTGATTTGATTATGACTAGATCCAAACTAAGGAGGCATGGTGAGCACAAAATGATGGATTTAGGCCCAGATCTCTGTACTGCAGGTGTGTGTTTGACTTTGTTCAGTATTCTGTGCATCAGTTGTTCTTTTTGTTCTTGTCCAAGGCTGGCACAAGGTTCCTACAGAAGATAAATAGTGGTCAGAATCAGAAAATACTTTATTCGGTTTTTTGTCACAAGAAAAAAACCATAAAAGCAATTATTGCAAATACAATTCAGTTTTACATTTTAAAATACAAATTTAATATACATAATATGTAAAAAATGTATGCCAATTTTATATCTCCCGAGAGGAATTAGATGTACAATATGACTTAGTGCCACAATTTAATAATCATAATTTTCAGTTAATAATTTGTACACAATCAATATAAAACACACAGTATAGTGTACAAGTTTAAGACCTAATTTCATTATAAGTTAGAACAATGTCGGAAAATACATTTCACGAATCTAACAATGTGCCTCGATATGCCCTCCACTTCCAGAAATTGTAAATAAATCAGGGCCGGGTGGCATCTTCTAATGCCCATGAATTGTAGTATTGGCAGCAACCAGGTCTTTCTGTGTTCCGTATAAAATTTACAAAAAAACAGGGTATGAATTGTTGCCTGCACCGAGGTGTCATCACAAGGGCATGGTGGTAATTCTGAAGCCCAATTTTTGGGCTGCGGGAAGGCAACCAGACGGTGGAAGACATTTAGCCTAAATCTAACCAGAAGAAATCTTTCAAATACAGTGAAGTTTTGGGTTAGGTATGGCTGAATGGAGAAGGTGGTTTGAATGGCTATGGACTGTTGAACAGATGGTTTAACAATTTCTTTCGCCAATCTTAGTTCATCTAAGTGTGCTAAGCACATAACCTTCAATGACTTCCTTGTTAAAGACCGGATGGAAGAAGGAACAGAATAATGTTTTTCCAGGCCTAGGTCGGTTAAGAAACGTTTTACATATACCAACCAGCCAATTTTATGGCACTGATCGAGAGACATACAATCTAAAATAATACCCTGGGTTAAAACATTTTTATCTGTTGACCAAATATGGTGCCACAGGAGGAGTGGTTCCATTTTTACTAAATCAGTCAAATAGGGCATACCCAGCTCAATGTGGCAAGAATACATGGAGGTGGTCTTTGGGGCAACTAGCAAGAACCTCAGGAAAGCATTTTCCACAGATTGTAGGGCATTATTTTATACGTACCCCCAGAGACCTGCCCCGTACAAAGCAACTGATTGGCATTTAGCCTTGTATATCTGGAGGAGTTCTAGTGGGTGTCTTTTACCCAATTGTTTTGAAAAATTTACCAGGGCGGTTGTTGATCTCATTAAGAGAAGTTTTCTTGACTCGATGGCCGGTTTCCAGTTGAGTCTATTATCCATAATGATGCCTAAATATGGATACTGGTCTGTGGAATCTAATTTCTCCTTTCCTAGGTAGATATTAGTTTGCTTTTTTTTCCCAGGACCTACTGTCATAATAAAGGTTTTTTTGATGTTTATGCGTAGGTCCAGGTTGTTCATAAATTCTGCACACCTATTCAGTGACTTCTGGAGTTCAAGGGGGTTCTGGCGAGTATCACCGCATCGTCAGCATAGAGAAGAGCGGGAATAGGTCGATTTTTTACTGAAGGAAGGTCCCGGCTCCCAGTGATCATTCCCCTCTCCAGCCCATTGGTATAAAGCGTGAAGAGGAATGGGGCCAGGACACATCCTTGTCTCACTCCTCTCTCTATTCTGAACAATGCCGTTAACTCGCCCTGTGTACCAAGCCTAACCCTTGCTGATGCATTCAAATACATTTCACGCAAGAAATTCAGCAGTGGTTCTTCCACTCCCATTTCCGCTAAAATGCCCCATAGTTTATTATGGGCTACGCAGTCAAAGGCAGCTGATAGGTCTACATAGACCATGTAAACCGAGCCTCCCTTCGCGCTACCATATTTTCCTAGGAGCAGTGCCAGATTTAGTGCTTGGTCTATCGTCCCCAGGCCTTCTCGAAACCCAAATTGAAGGTCCGAGAGGATCTCTCCATCTTCCGCCCACTGCGGGAGGCGTTCGAGAATGACTCTGCCCGCCACCTTTCCCAAAGAGTCCAGCAGTGAGATCGGGCGATAGCAAGATACCTCCTGATGGTCCCCCTTTTTAAAGATGGGGACCATAATTGACTTGGACCATGAGTCCAATAGCCCCACCTCACCGGAAGCATTAAATACTCTTGTCACCAGTGGGGCCCATAGATCTAAATTAGACTTTAAAAAGTCTACTGGGACCCCATCCGGTCCTGATGCCTTTCTATTCTTGCTAGATGTGAGGGCAGTAAGAACCTCTTCAATCGTGATATCTAGTTGAATAGGGTAAGGGGATACAGATTGTGTTTGACCCGGAGCTGCTTCCTGCCTCAAATTATCTGGCCGTAGCAAAAATCTTTGAAAAGTAGTCCACCCAGGTAGATTCGTCGATAGCGACATCAATACTTGGTGCCGATTTGTTGTCGGTTAGATATGGTGACTTAACCACCGCCAAAAATGCCGAGCTGTCTTTTTTCCTACTACTCTCGTGCAATTGAACCCACAGGGCCTGTTTTAATTCTTTTTTCCTAACCTTTAATGCTACATTGTATTCCCTCCTGAGCGTTGCTATTTCTTGGGATGCCCTATTTGATTTGTTAAGCGCCCTTTTTAGTGTGGAATGGGCGATAGTGCATCTGTGATTGAACCACCCTTGTTGTTTCTGTTCATTTAATTTCATGTTTACAGAAAGCTCCTTTTTTATGGCCTTTAGAATGACCCTAAAATTACTTAATACGTCCACGTCGTTTGTGGACAAATCTAAGCATTTGTCAATAGCAGGTGAGGATATATTGAAAACTCTCCTTGTAATTTCCAGAGGGTCGATTTTCTCCCACTTTAATGTAAACCCATTTGTTTTATCCAGGGTCAGAGTGTTTTGCTTTAAAGCGCTAGTTAAAGTATGCGCCCTAAATTTATGTAGCGGTCGGAATGTAATACTAAGGGCAGAGTGATTACTCAGAACAGTTGTGTGGATCTCAAAATTAGTTATCTGCTGTTCTAGTGTAGTAGATATAAGGATAAAATCTATCGTACTTTGTCTCCCACTGCCATGGAAGGTTGGTTCATAGAGAAGGGAGGAGGGATCTCTTGGATTAATAATAACAAGGCCCAGGTCAAATAGTATGTCATTTAAAAAACTTCCTATTCTCGAGTGGGAAAAGTGGGCAATTGGATCTTCCTTTTCATCCGTTAACCCGCATAAAATAGAACTGGTGGATTGACATAGGTATTGTTTGAAATCACCCCCCCAGATAATTGATGCTGACCCCGCGGTGCCCCTTGTAAGAGTGGATAGTTCAGCATAAAGCTGGGACAGTGTGGTGACTAACTCTGGGTCTGGAAGAATATTGTAGAAATTCACCAGAATTATAGTTTCTGTCTTGCTAAAAGAAAGAGTAAGTATCTGAAAGGTCGCTTCTGATTTAACGTTAGATACTTTCATAGCCCCTAGGGTATTGGAGATATAAATAATCAAACCCACTTTAGCTCTACCAGAAGCTACCGCTAGAGCTGGAGCAAAATATGTTTTAAAACCCACAAGATGAATTTCATTGGTAGACCAGATCTCCTGTAGGCAGATTATGCCGAATTTCTGGACGAAGTCCAACCAAAGGCTATTCTTCACCTTATGTCGCAATCCCGCTGAATTCCAGGACAGTATCCTGATTGCCAATTTATCTGAGGAGTAGTTGTTACCCAGTGACCTCGAGTCAGCCCTCACTGGTAGGACCCCACTTGGAGGCATTATCACAGCCTGTCCCTCATCGGTGCGGGGATGCACTGGTTCTATTTCTCCATCCTGACTATTCCCAGCTTCGGGATACTCTCCCCCAGGGTCTGTATGTTCCGGTCCCATGAATATTCGTTCTGGTACTGTCAGCATAGCCAAATTACCTGGGTGGTCGCAATGGGTAGATTGCCTTTGCACTATTTTTATAGGAGAGTGCTAGTTCCTGAGTGAATAATTTAGGAGTCAATCCACTCCGTCTAATCCGGAGAATGCCGCAAAGCGATTGAAGTTAGGGATTCTAAAATTCAAGTCGGGACCCTGAGGGACCCAATCTCTTACCCTGTTCGATATCAGGGACAGGGGGTAGAAATAAGTAAGGTGACATGTGAAAATTCCCACCCTCCCTCTCTCCGTATACCAATCCCCAATATAACTGGTGGCCCTGTAGTCTCTAAAGTTGACAATAATTATGTCCCCCCTAATATCCTTAGATAGTGGTCCAGTTCAGATCAGTGCCAGGGGAACCTGAATATATCTGGGCCAATCAATCAATAAGGGGTTTGTAAAGCACAGCTACTGACCCGGAAGGGTCTCAAGGCACTGAGGCGGGGAAGGGGGGCATGCAGCTCCTGAATGTTTACGGTGATTCTGAAGAACTTTGTAATTTTCGTTCTCAGGGAATACTTACTAATATAATAAGAACTTGGCACAGACTCTGAAAATATGAAAAAGACATCTTTATTAAACAACATTAAGTGAGGCTACGTCACCCAACTGCCTTAGCAATTGAATGAGGCAGTCTGCTGAATGGTCTCAGCACAGACCTTTTATACCATTTATTATGCCCTAGGCACACATTTTCTCTTTGGAGTACATTATTGTTGGTCACTCCCAGGACGTGCACACAAAAGCACTGTATGATGACAAACCCACTTTTCAGTTTGTCCAGCCCAAAATTAATCATCAAACAAACCCATAATAAACATTCTTCTTTAGACAAGCTGGACAAGACCCATAATGAAAAGGCCCGCAGCCCACATCATAAATAGACCATAAAGAAGAAACAGAAACAGATAGGAGCAAGATAAAGGGTGTGTGCGTGTACAATAAACATTGCAATGTCCTGCTCTTTGATCTCTATCTGACCAGCTGCCTAACAAGGAACTGGCTCAACGAGGTCAGTCTCGGGCAAGGGAGTCAGCTTTCGCCAGGTCATGCAGGAGTCAGCACAAACCCATGCTAAGGTTATGTCCTTAAATACTTGTTCTGCCACAGTGAGGGCCTACTGTAAGGGCAATCCACAAAATGGCTGCCGTTCACAAAATGGAAGCCAAGGGTTCAGTACGAAAATGACGATTTCGAGGTGAAATCGTTACTGGAATATGACGAAAATGTTTGTACATAGTGTACTAGCCATTCTCGGTCTTTTGATATAAAAATCGCCATGCTACGATAAAGTTTATTACACGAGTCCAGAATTTTCAGTACCACAGACGCTCCTTTTGCCCTTACATAGGCAATAACCTATACTCACGCTAGTCTGAGTCCAGGTCTATATTTATCAAATCATCAAGATGTTGCTGAAGCCTAATCCTATTACTTAGCGACTCTCTCGGGACAGGTCTCCTTACACACGCAGTAGCACAAAGGCCATATATGGCAGGACCAAATAGGAATGCCTCTATCTGTAGTATGTGGTATAGACCACACACCCAACAATTAGTGATGTTCACTACTAACTGGTGTCGATGCAGAAACTGTACAAAAGGAATTATCAGTAAACTCTGACCTTCTAACTAGTCCACGTTCAGGTCAAATCTGGAAAGAATGCAAAGAAGTAGAAGTAGGAAGAGACATAGGTTGGGAGGTGGGTACAGATGTGAATTGGGCAGCAAAAACAATCCCACCCATAGAAGACAATGCCATGTTTAAAAAAACACTAGAAAACACGTCTGTTGTAAATAATTTAGGAAAGTTTAAGTAGATTTAATTTAGTTTATTAGTAGCAGCACGAATGGCATCTTCCTCCGCTTCAATCCCAGCTTTCAATGGATTCCAACAGTCATAAAACTAATACAGCTGTCTCTAGAATGTGGAACTAACTTAAAGGTAAACTTGTCTCATGCACTGGCATGCGACTGCGATGTAACACTTAAAGGCATAGTAATACATGGAAATGTAACACATCTCCCTTATTTCAAATGAAAAAAAAGAGAAAATACAATGTCATAACTATATACAAGAACAATAAGGTTTTAACATGTAAATTTAGACTTAACATGTAAGTTTAATTAACATACCTTTTAGGCATATTAATAACACGCTTGAAATCTTTCACCCTATGAGCAATGGAGTCATTTCCAACCAAAACAGTTGATTTATTAGATGGAACTCTTATATCATGACTGATAGTACATTTTGCTAATTTCTTAACATTCCAAAATTTACCATCTTGTGTCATCACACTGTTGGAGAATACTGTTTTTGATTTGAATAGGATCACTAAATTTACTAGAACCTTTGGAAAGCAAACCTGGTGTAAGGATTCTCACCCATTCTCCTACTTGAAATTCTTGAGACTTAGTGTTCCATTTTCTATCATACCACTCCTTAGTTCTAAATTGCTTACTCTCCACATGTCTGGCAACATCCTCTATGTTAATCTTATCCACTGACAACTGATTGCATTTCTCCTTCAACCACCAAGGTAGCATTCTAGATGCTGGATCACGACCTTTAAACAACTTGAAAGGACTTACTTCAGTGACCGTGTGAGGTGTGATGCGATAAGTCCATAACTTCTCTCTCAAAGAACTTACCCAATGTGTTCCAGACTTGACTGATTCCACCACAAAATTCTTCAAAACACGATTAAACCTTTCAACTTGGCCGTTCTCATGCGGTTCATATAATGAAGTAAACCTGTGAATAATGTTGCAACTCCTAAGAAAATTGGCCATTTCAGTAGACGTCAACTGAACACCATTGTCCGAGACCAGAACAGCAGGACATCCCTCTCTAGTAAACACTTCTTTAAAAAAACTAATAACATTTTCAGTGGAAGCCCTAGGAACAAACTTCACTTCAGGCCACTTGGAATGATAATCTACTATCACTAATGCATAGCGTGAAGACTCAGGTAAAATGTTGAACGGTCCGGATATGTCAGAAGCAACTTTCTGCCATGGTACAGAAGGCCATTTAATTATTTTGAGTGGTGGAGTATACACCTTTAGCATCCTTTCTTTACATACACATTCTTGACATTCCCTCACAGTTCTATCAACGAATCTGTCGATTCCTGGCCACCAAAACACAGATCGAACCAACCGTTTCATGGACGAAATACCAGGATGGGTATCATGAGCAATTTGTAAAATAATGTCCTGCATGCCTTCTTGGGGTATACATTTCCCAGACTTAAAAATGAAACCACAATCCAATTCCAATTCATCCATGACATTGTGAAAAGGAATCAATTCTGATCTGATAAGTTTTTTATCAGGCCAACCATTCTGAATGTAATTCAACAAATCCGTCCAATTTGAATCTTTTTTAATACACTCTTGCCAATCAGATTCAGAAATACTCTTGAATTTCTCTTGTAACACATCCTCTATGGCTAATACAAAATCATACTCCTTAACCATATTGACTACTTCCACCTTGCATGGTAAGCGTGACAAACAATCTGCCGTAACATTCTTTTTCCCAGGTACATATATAGTGGCAAAATTATATTCTTGCAATCTGGAGGTTAGTCTTGCGATCCTGGCTGTGGAATTCCACCCTCCTCCCACAGATAAGATATTGATCAAAGGTTTGTGATTCAACTCCTTGTCTCAATAATCTTCTCAAAGGTTCCATCTTATTAGCGAAGTTTTTTACAAACTTGCTGTAGTATTCGCACATACCAGCAAAAGATAACAACTGATCCTTATTTTCTGGAATCGGAGCATTTGTGATAGCCTCCACATTAGATCTTTTTGGAATTACTCCTTTACCTGATAAGGTATGTCCCAAATACTCTACTGACTCTTGGAACAGTTTGCATTTATGTGCTTTCACAGTAAGACCATTAAACTGTAATCTCTTACATACTTCTTGTAAATGATGTTAATGCTCGCTAACATTTTTTGAAAACACCAAAATATCGTCTTGAAAACATTTTACATATTTATCTACATCTCTGAATATATGAAACATTACTCTTTGAAATACAGATGCAGCAGACGCTAGTCCGAAAGGCATACGTATATATTGAAAAAGGCCCTGAGGTGTTATAAATGCCGTAAGTTTTCTAGACTCTTTCGTTAATTCGATTTGGTGGTAGGCAGATCTTAAGTCTAATGTAGAGAAAATTTTTGCACCATCAAAAATCGACACTAATTCATTTATATTTGGTAATGGGTGACAATCAATAACTATGTTGGAGTTTAGCGCTCTTAGGTCAACACACAGCCTTAATTTCTGATCCGGTTTTCTTACTAAAACTATGGGAGAAACCCACTCTGATGATTCTATAGGTTCTATAATTCCTTCCCTTAATAAATCATCCAACATGGTCTTTAATTCATCTCTTATATTGATGGGAACTCCTCTAAGTTTTTGAATGACAGGTGTATGATTTTTTTTTAAAATAATCTTGTGTGAAAAGTTTTTTAGTTTCCCCAATTTTTCACAGAAAACTGTATCAAATTGTTTGATCAGTTCACATCCTTTATCACTTACCATGGGTTTATTGTATAGTTCAATTACAGAAACGGTATTCATCAGGCTGTCGTCAGACAGAGATACCGGTTCTTTTGCCCTGGGGTTTAATAAAATGCCTAACTTCCATTGGTCAAACCATCCCAACACATTAATCCCTTTAATTGAAATGTATAGCTGAATATCAGCTTTCCTGTTCTTAAACTGAATTTCAACCTTGTAAAACCCCACCATTTCAATCTTTGTACCAGAAAAATTTACAGCTGACACATCAGATTCATAAATATTGCCTAACTTTTTTGAATGACCAAATGTGCTCTCGAAATACTTTTGAGTAATTATGGTCCATGGAGATCCTGAATCAACCATCAAACATATATCAATTTCACAAATAGAAAAATTGCATTTTGGTGAATTACGCTGAAAATTTGATTGAACATTAACAATTGACACTACAAAACCAGATTCATTGCTAGATTCATCACTAGAATTAATGCTCCTACAACTGCTTACAGTTTCTTCAGAAGTAACAGATACAGCTCCCTTATTTTGTGCTTGAGTACGTCTATCCCTGCACATATTGCTGAAATGTCCAATTCTTTTGCAATTATTACATTCTCTTTTTAACGCTGGACAACCTGGAAAAGAAGCAATGTGAAACTTATTACCACATCTAAAACACATTCCTTGAAAATTTTGGTTGAAAAATTCATTTTTCTTTTGAGAAGAAAATTGTTTAGTTTTATTAAAAGAAGATTCTTGTTTAGTTCCTTGTTTGTGTTTTACTACACACACCTCTTCATCTAGGTGTTTCTTTTCCGTATTGTTTTTTACTGTGTTCATCCACACATCAGATTGTTCCTGCGCCTTAGCTATAGCAATGGTTTCAGCTAGATTGGGATCACCCATGACCCAAAGCTTATCCTGAGTTTTTTGCATTTATTGTGAACAATGATTTGATCCCGTATCATTTCATCTGTAATAGTACCAAAGTTGCAGTGTAAACTCAACGACCTTAGTGAAGTCAAAAAATCCTCAAAAGATTCATCTTCCTTCTGCTTCCTGGTATAAAATTTAAAACGTTTAGGAGCAATGCTTAAGTTGGGTTTAAATCTTTTTTCAAGTCTAGCAAGTGCCTCAGTATAAGGATTTAAATTGTCTCCACCCGCCTCATTGGTAGAGGTAATTTGAGGTAGAGATCTAAAAATGTCTTGTCCTTCAGAACCAAGACAATGAAGCAAAATACTGTTTTTTCTTTCTGAACCCATCCTTTCACCATCAATAGCCCTCATATAATTTACAAACTCTTCTTTCCACCTTGTCCATGGCATGGGTGGATCACCTTTTACTTGTAAAAATGTTGTAGGTGGATCAAATTGCATTTTATATAAATGTGGAGATCACATTATATTGAAAAGAGCTCAAGAGAGTTTTGTATGGGAATTTAAATGTACTAAGTTATATGTTTCTCTGTAACATCCAAAGCAATAGTGCCATGTAGAAAATGTTGAAATAATGAAAGAAAATAAATCTCTTACTTCCGCTTATTACCGTTTATAATTTGCAATTTCTACGAAGAAAATCGAGAAATAAACAACAAGCTAGGTTTCTGATCTTGTCTCCGTGTATGTGTGTAACTATGGCAACCCAGTTACACAAAATGGCCGTGGAAGTGCAACGTCGTGCGTCAAGAGCGTCACCAAGCGTGCATGCGCAGTGTTAGCTCAAACACCAACGTCATCAGCAGCTGAGAAAGAGTCGTGCACAAAGGTTCCGTGAGACGGACACGAACGTTCCAAGAAACCTTCCTTTTGGAAATAAACAAATGAAAATCAGGCTTCTCGTATGTTTAAAAAGTTAAAAAATATTTTGAGGGAAACAGAATTTGAATCGGAGAAGTTCGAATGACACACCGAGTACAATCTTCTTCGAAATGTAGTACACTAAGCAAAACAGGGTCGGGAAGATCTTTAAATAAACAAAATTTACTGCCGCAGGTGCAATTAGAACACATCAACGAGATACAGCCGCTGGCACAATCAGGGTGCTTGAAAATTTAAAAGTACATACCATGTTGTTTTTCTCAGTCGAAGAAAACGACGAAATTCGTAGAAACAAATGGGTTCTAAACACCACCTAATTAAATTTGTGCTGCAGGTGGTGATTTCCTCAGTCGCCAAATTTGTTGTAAATAATTTAGGAAAGTTTAAGTAGATTTAATTTAGTTTATTAGTAGCAGCACGAATGGCATCTTCCTCCGCTTCAATCCCAGCTTTCAATGGATTCCAACAGTCATAAAACTAATACAGCTGTCTCTAGAATGTGGAACTAACTTAAAGGTAAACTTGTCTCATGCACTGGCATGCGACTGCGATGTAACACTTAAAGGCATAGTAATACATGGAAATGTAACAACGTCATCAAGAACATATAGACAAAGTAGTGACCGCTATTACAAATGACATAATTTTTCACAACCCTAAGCAAAAGGTAGATCCTAAAATTATCTAGTAACATTGTAGGTTTTCCTATGCATTTTCTGTAATTTATTATATGTTCAAGTGAAACAGTGGTGACCCTCATTAATGCTCTGAGGTGAAAAGGGGATACTCTTCCACAGGAAATGGACTTTATTCTGCTTTTTCTAAACAGAATACTACTTAAAAATAATGCCAGTTGAACAATAAAATCATTCTCCTAACACTTAGTCTATACAATCACACGGAAACCTCTTGTGAAACCAACTATGCCCAGAGTCTGTTCAAAAAGCCTCTCTGGCAAGCTTCTATTGTCCAATCAAGTCTGCTCCGGTTGTTGCATGGGCCTTTGGATTCAGGCCTCCTATGCTCTGATGTTGCAGTATCTGTTGGAGTGCCCTCCTGGCAAACACTCATAGCTCATTCAAAAAGTCTCAATGTCTCAAGGCAGTGCACCGTATCTCTCCTCTGCGGCAGACACTACAGATATTGTGCGCTTCATTGGTCAATGGGCACAGATCATCTCGTGCAGACCTGGGACCATTCTCAGACTCCAACACTCATCATTCAGTGTCAGAGGACGCTCAGGCTGCTCTTTCATGGACACCAGAATGGAGTGCCTTTTGCCGCTCTTGGATCCTCCTCCGGTGCACTGCACTTCAGTTGAAGCAAGGGGAAAAGGGGGTGCGTGGCCAAAAACTCAGGCCAAGGGGCTCAAGGGACTGCACACTGTCAGAGGTTAACCAGCACATAACAGGCGCTCTTTTGCACTGAAATCTCAAGGGACTGCACACTGTCAGAGGTTAACCAGCACATAACAGGTGCTCTTTTGCACTGAAATCTCAAGGGACTGTGGCAAAACCAGCTCCTTCTTCTTGATTTTGAACGCCTTCTGATGAAGCAAGTGCGGTGCTTTAAACAGTTCATTGTACAACAAGGGGACTGCAAACAGGTGGCCTGCGATCTTCAAAGGAGTGGCCACACGCCATGGGACAATTCTGTGTTGGAATACACTGTCATTCTCGAAGGCAATAAAAAAACAAAGGCAATAGGCAAAACAGTGCTCTAGTCTCTTCGATTGGGTTTACGTGTGAGAGCATAACCTTCATCATCATAGCGACATGGGAATTCTATCTGAATGGATGTCCTCACACATTGTGGCATCGTCTAATTGGGTAAACACATTTTATCTCAATGATACATATAAGTGTTCCTAAAATCCTCATCAAGAACATCTCAAAAACGGGATCACATACATATTATTATAATAATTGTGCATCAGGTGGGACTATGCAATACAAAAGCTAATTATCAAGATGTGGAAACAAAAGACAAGAACTAGAGAGTCCTGGTATTTCCATTATTTATAATACATCTGGTCCATCAAAAATTAAAGCAGTAAAAAGGAACTAAAAACCAATTTTAGAATAGGCATTGAATTTGTCATTTTAAAAAAACCATAATGTGTCTCCTATTGAGGTGGAAAGCTTATCTTAGTATAGTATTGAGTCAGTTAATCAGTCCTAACAGTCCTAACAGTCAGACTGGAAAAACATCAGAATAGGCCTAAAGAAAATTCTTAGAAACCAGTCTAGTTATGCAAAAAGGGAATTATACATAAGATGGGGGTCCATGGTACATTACTGCAATCTGAAAGTGTGAACCTGAACAATATGCTAATAATAATAAAAAACTGACTGGTGAAAGGAATACGGAAAAGAGGAATGGGAGTAGAACACAGCTAAAATCCCCAATAACTAGGCACGATGTGCTTGGGTGATAGTCAGGCATGTGACACAATACCAAGAGTATGGGTGATACACAAAAAAAATCACAATAGTCTACAAATTTAACTCTACCGTTGGCCACTACACCATATACGGTAATCTCAGCTAATGTTCTAGTTCCTTCTTCAGCAAAAATGAAACCTGGTTTCTTTTACGGTCCAGAGCCATAGGAAGGCCGCTTAGGAAGCAGAATAAAACTGACTAATGTGAAATAGAAATTAGGTCACCATGTACAAGAGTCACAAATCTATAATTTTATCCTTACGTCCAATCAGGATATATAATTTTAGGGCTGCCTGTTCCTTTACAGGAAAGGGCAGTATCGTGACTACAAATAACACAATTTGCTGTTTATTTTTCTTTAATACTTATAGCCAAATTTGACATACACTGGTGAAGTGTTGTCTGTCTGGTTCACAATATGAAAAAAATCATATCTGTGAATTTTAGTATCAGTGAAAATTTTACCCAACTGTTGACAGCGACACGTATCGTCATACATGTCCCTGATAACGACACGGGTGAATTTGTAATAATTTTTTAAGCAGCAACATACAACATAAAACATGCAAAAACGCACAAAACGGACGTCAAGCCATCAGATATACTCGCTGTAAAACGATAGCATATATAAATGAGCGGTGACGCATAATACCGTGTAAGGATACCCTCCTGTTTGACAGTAGATCACCAATAGTGGGTATCTGCTGTCAAATACAACTTTCGGACACACAGAACCAGTAAGAACAATTCATGATAGAACAAAATACACAAACATGAAAAACGCATGGACATTTCTTTTTAAAGAAGTTGCGCAAAAACACATCTTTGTCTAACCAACCAAACTCACGTGTCTTGTCTTCTTTAAATCACCCAGAACAATCCATGAATGGTCTGTAGGCAGAAGCAACAACAACAAAAAACCATACACAACACACAAGAGAGACATTTCTGACAACAAGCGAATTTCAATTATAACTTTTAATCAGAAGACAAAACATTATACACATTAAGAAACACAAAAATAAATTTACATTACTTAACTGTTACCATCTTGCCAGTCACCTTGCAACATGAAGCCCTTTTGACTTTTTAGAGGTAAAATCCTTTCCCTGACACCTAAAATTAGCCCTGTGCCACAATCTCCATGATAAAAAAACTTCTTAATTGGAAAATCGTTCTTACTTATTCATGTAGGCTTCAAAATTTTAGTAAAAGGCTGCATCCTATTTTTTGTCTAAGACTTAATGCAACACTTCGTTTTCTGTCAAATTAATAACGACTAGCAGACATTATTTTTTTTAGAGCAGAAATACAAATGTCATGATGTTGGGACTTTTAAAGAAACCTTTCAAGAAACCTTTTTATATTTCCCCTTTGGAATTAAGTCTTTAACTTTAAACCAGAAATTCCACCTTTCAGAGGCCTGTTTAGCAATGTTATTCTGCATTTCACAGAGACAAGGCTCGAATTTAAAAGGTCACAATGCCAACATGACAGAGACAGAAGGCCTACTACATTTACTGTGAAGGGTTCACACATACCAGTTTTTAGAACAAATGTTTGCTACCACCCTCTACAATGGTACTCATTTTAGCAACCTAACATTGATGAACGTCTGAAATGGGGCCCGCTAAATTTAGAACCTTCAACCCTGATATTAACCACAAACCTCTGCACCGTGCACATTCGCTCACCGAGCTATGAAAGACAACCTCAATAACAACCCGCAAGTTTGTATTATACCCAAATGTATGCATTCACTGAAGCCAGAGACACTTTTTCACTATGTTAAATGACAAGAATCTGTGTTAAAAACCCATTTACCTCAATTTCGACTTTTATCTTTGGGGCACTTAAAAATAAATATCCTATAATAATCATCCTCAGGATGTTCTTTACACGTTACAGATATTAGACATTAGTCATATCTCATGTAAATCCTTGGAAAAATGAGCTTTTTACGCCTGCGCCAAGTGAAAACCAACATGCAAATTACCTAATTACACCGTAACACATAACTTAAATCAAATTTTAGTACTGGGAGGCCATAGTATGAGTATTAAGCTTTATAAATATCAAAAAACGATTTTATAAAGCATTTATTTTTTTCTCAAATAATTTTTCCATAATTAATAATTTTTCGTTCAATGAAACCAATTATCTGTTTTTATGATAACTCCACATATAAAGGTAAGCTGCATCCCTTGCCTATCATTTTTAGATGTATTCATTTATGCGCCTACGCGCAAAAAGCCTAACTTAAAACATGACATTTTTCGCGCCATTTTTAAAGGGCAATCAGTATTTAACAAAGAACCAAAATATATAGTTTAAAAAAATTGCTTAAAGAGAAGAAAACCCCATTTGGATGTCTTCCAGTGATACAAAGTGATGAACCTTATTTTTGTAACCCTCTAAAACACTATTCTGAAATGAAAAAAAATCCAACTGTGCTAAGTCCTGGGCCTAAATAAACGTTCCAATGCTATTTATGGCCTTAGAAAAACAACATCTGCTGCCTTAAGGCAGGAAAGGCTGAAAACCTGAAAGAGTGCTGAAACCTGAGCACGCTTTTAGTTTTACTGAAAACAGACATTTCAAGTTTTTAAAAATGCACGTGCAAAAAAAATGCATTTAAATCTAGCAAGAAAAAATGTACTTTAGTTGAAGTGTTTGCCTTTAAAAAACGCTACAAATTCGTTTTGCTACCAGAGGCACAATTATCTTTGAGGCCCTTCATATTCCTAGTGAATGTGAATTTTAACTTATCTATTTTAAGCATTTAACAGTTTGCACATATGCGTTTTTGCTTAGTCTGTAAATTAAATAGCAACACATAGCGAATTTTAGCATGTGACAGAAAATTGCTGGAGTGTTATTTAATGTCTACTTGATATTAATTAATCTGACATTTTACCTAACAGACTGAAAACATCAAGAAACCTACAAAAACATTGAGCTCATTGCAGACATAAAGAGAAAAGATGTAAACACTCTGGACACACAATACAGTGCTGTAGCTATTACTGAAGTTACATTAATGAGAAAAACCACAGACATTGAAACACACATTGAACCCACAAATCGACACTCAGGACGAAAATAAAGCCATTTGTAAATACTAGCTAAGTCATATTTACAAGAAACACGTCTCAATAGTATTAAAAAAGACTGCAAAAATACAGCCCAACAGACTGCTGTATGTGCACGAAGTCACAATACACTTAGGGGCCGATTATGATGGCGGATTTCCCGCATCCACCGGGCCGGCGGAAGCCACCGCCGGCCCGGAGGATGCGGGAAATCCGCCGGGGAGACCTGCAAGACCCACCGCCATATTAGGATGGCTGGTGGGTCTTCCTATCTGTCCACCGCCTTTCCGCCGCGGGCGGATTGCGCCCGCGGCGGAAAAGCATTA
The DNA here is from genome assembly GCF_964261635.1 of Lissotriton helveticus. NCBI lineage: Eukaryota > Metazoa > Chordata > Amphibia > Caudata > Salamandridae > Lissotriton > Lissotriton helveticus. Next base: position 675,956,342 of record NC_136057.1, read on the forward strand.
ACATGGCTGGCGGTGTCTATCAGACACCGCCAGCCATATTAGTATGACAGCGGAAAGATGCCTTTACACAGCGGCATTTCCGCCGTGTAAAGGCATACGGATTTGTGTTTGGGGGCCCGTTGCGGGCCCCCAGGGGTGAAGGGGGGTGGGGGGTGCACATGGGGGGTACCTATGGTACCCCCCTGCATTTGCCTGCACAAAGCGGCAGGCACCGCGAGGTGCCTGCCGCTTTGTGCATGCAAATGCACAACTTACTTTTTTAACATTGCGGCGGGTGCTGCTTCAAGCAGCACCCGTCGCAATGATAAAAATACAGGATGTGACCGCCAGGGTGGCGGTCACATCCTAATTAGCACGGAGGGACCGCCGCTGCCCCTGCGGACGGTCCCTCCTCCTCTAGGGTGGCGGACGGACGCAAGTCCGTCCGCCATCCTAATGAGCCCCATAATTCACTAGCTTTGGCTGGCAGAACACCAAAAATCGTTTCTCCATTCATAAAATTGCGCAGAACAAAGGATCCTTGTTTGTATGTCATATTTTAATTCCCTGGGGATACAAAATCACCAAGGAAGAAATATGTTTTTAAAACTAAACCTATTTAGATATCCCCTTTTAGGGGAAGCCGGCTAATACAAACGTATACAAAGTTGGCCAACACAAATCTCCAAATTCGCTAAGATCAGGCATCTTATAGCTCACTAATCTAGCTTCAAACTTCAAGGGGCTATCTCCATCGATACACTCGTAAATATACAAGACCCTCGGTTTTTGAAAATTGCAATGTTCAAATAAACTAAGGACCAAAGAACTAAGAACTAAGGACTGGGAGCGACCCACTTATACTTCAACTAAAGCAGATGGAGAAAAGTCTCTTCATTACCTGCCTATACAAATTGCAATTCGCATATACAAACCTATACAAACCTATCAAAGCTATACCAAACAAATAGTTGTCCAAATTCTAACTGCCAAGTTCTAACTGCACTAACAGTCTCTTGTTTTAAAAAAAACACTTACGCCAAAAAGGTTCCTCAGTCAGGAGTGACATCTTTTGGAGAGTTTAAGTCAGAAAAATCAAAAATATACTGGGCCGCAGAGACAAAGAATCCCCCAGAACCTCGGTGCACAGAGTACCTCTTTTAGTAGATTTCTGTCTTGCCTGCCCCAGTAGATTTCTGTCCTCTGACAAGATTACTCCTCCAGATAGTCACTTCTTGATGAGGCCCATCGTTGGTCGCCCCATCTGAAGAACTTTGTAATTTTCGTTCTCAGGGAATACTTACTAATATAATAAGAACTTGGCACAGACTCTGAAAATATGAAAAAAACATCTTTATTAAACAATATTAAGTGAGGCTTTGTCACCCAACTGCCTTAGCAATTGAATGAGGCAGTCTGCTGAATGGTCTCAGCACAGACCTTTTATACCATTTATTATGCCCTAGGCACACATTTTCTCTTTGGAGTACATTATTGTTGGTCACTCCCAGGACGTGCACACAAAAGCACTGTATGATGACACACCCACTTTTCAGTTTGTCCAGCCCAAAATTAATCATCAAACAAACCCATAATAAACATTCTTCTTTAGACAAGCTGGACAAGACCCATAATGAAAAGGCCCGCAGCCCACATCATAAATAGACCATAAAGAAGAAACAGAAACAGATAGGAGCAAGATAAAGGGTGTGTGCGTGTACAATAAACATTGCAATGTCCTGCTCTTTGATCTCTATCTGACCAGCTGCCTAACAAGGAACTGGCTCAACGAGGTCAGCCTCGGGCAAGGGAGTCAGCTTTCGCCAGGTCATGCAGGAGTCAGCACAAACCCATGCTAAGGTTATGTCCTTAAATACTTGTTCTGCCACAGTGAGGGCCTACTGTAAGGGCAATCCACAAAATGGCTGCCGTTCACAAAATGGAAGCCAAGGGTTCAGTACGAAAATGACGATTTTGAGGTGAAATCGTTACTGGAATATGACGAAAATGCTTGTACATAGTGTACTAGCCATTCTCGGTCTTTTGATATAAAAATCGTCATGCTACGACAAAGTTTATTACACGAGTCCAGAATTTTCAGTACCACAATTCGTTGAAGAGCCAGGTGTTGAAGTCCTTGCAAGGACTTTGAGAGTGTTGGTATCTGTCAGAGGTGGAGATGGAGGGTGTTCCATGCTTTGGCCACGAGTAGGGAGAAGGAGGATCCTCCTGTTTTAGTCTTCTTGATGCATGGTACCGTCTCAAGAGAGAGTTGGGCTGATTGGAGGGATCTTTGGGGTGCATGGAAAGAAAGGTAGTGATTCATGTAGGTGTCAATTTGCTTATAGCCCTGATGAAGTCAGAGATGCGGAGGCATCAGATCTGACGAAACACGTGTTGGCTATTGTGTTATCTGAAGAAGACTAAAGTTCACTTCAAGAATAAATCATCAGAAAGGACAGAAGACGGACTGGACTTTGATTTTATGATACACACTGTGTTTTGCTCAGGATAATTTGTTTTGATTCATGTAGGTGGTTCCGGTGTTGTGGGGGGCCTGGTAGGCATCGGTGAGATTCTCTTCTCAACGGGGAGCCAGTGTAGTGTTCTTAGCTGTTGGGTGGTGTGGCGGTGGCGCGGTATGTTGAGGATTAGTCTGGCAGGGTCGTTCTGCACAATCTTGGAATTTGCGGGTGAGGTTCTTGTTGATCCCGGTGTAGAGTGCATTGCCGTAGCCCAGTCTGCTGCTGATGAGGGCGTGGATGAGGGTTTTCCTGTGTTCGAGGGGAATCCAGTTGAAGGTCTTTCAGAGTAGGCAGTGGATGTGGTAGCAGGAAGAGGTGACAGCATTGATCTGGCAGTCCATTTTGAGTTCGGAGTCCTGGATTTCTGCATCATGGAGTCTGTGGGCTAGGGTGCGGTGTGAGACTGTGTCGAAGGCAGCGGAGAAGTCCAGGACGATGAGGGCCACAGTTTCGCCTCTGTCAAGTGTTACAAAATATATATGAATATCCATATAAATTTATTTGCATGTACTTCCAAAGAGTTCATGAGTATATAAGATCACATTAACATGAGGCCTGGAGCTCAAAATGGCTTCCTATCTGACCTTGACTGGACAAGCTTCAACAAGCTATTCTGCACACCCTTACAGGTCACCTTGCTTGTCTTGACTACATGATATGCAAATGTTACACAGTGCAGAGCCTGCCTTTCTGGTCTGCCCATATCTGGCTGTTTTGCATGATACAGACATTGCACATCCATGTCAGCCATATTTGGCTTGGTGCCTTATTCTAAGTTCCGCTGACATGGCATTGCATACAGTATATAATACCTAGAAACTTGTCACTCTGGGAAGAAGTGGTCTGAGAGCCCCTAAGGTGGCAGATCTGACTTCTTCCTTGCTAATTAGCAATGATGCATGCTTTTGGTACCATTTAATAAAGTTCACTTTGTTTCTGAGCAACCTGCTATGTCTGGTGAGTTTCATTCATGATATGCTCCTGGGAGGGTGCCAGTATTTCCCTATCAGAATGATGTCAGAAGTGGGACATATTGGAGGACTGTGATGTCACCAGTTGATAAGTGAGATGTAAGTTAAATAACTAACTTGCCTTGCTGCAAGTGACCTTTCAGTCTTTCAAATATGTATTTAACTCATAGTATTAAAAAAAAGGGATATTGACTGGCATTTAAAATAGACAGGGGACTGTAGAGAATGTTTTTAAAAATATTCTCTGTATCAATAAAGTAATTGGTATGTGGATACACTGCAGGAGAGCCTGGGTTAGAGAATAATGTATGTGCCCCTACACATATAAGAAGTAGTGAAGCAGGTGACTGATAAGTAACTAAGTTACTTTATGTCAATAAATATTGACAAATGGCTAGACTCTTTGGGAGTTTTATAAAATCCATTTCAGAAGAGCTCTGCTAGGAGGGGGTATTAATGTTACCCCCAAAAAGAAACACTCCCAGAATATAGTGAGTGGAGCCTCTGATTTGCTGGTTGCACCGGAACACAGGGAATAATTTTGAAACATGCGTAGTTATGTCATGGATGAATGACTGCATTTGAATAGGTTATTGATCTTCAGTACTGAACGTATATGCTTCATGATTTATATAAAAATAAAGAGCATTAGTGCATGAGAGAGGGAAATTGCCCTAACACTTTTCCTTTGCAGGAGATATTTTGAATTTATCTTTCAGGGTAAGCGCACATTGTAAGTACAAAGCAGACATCACAAGACGGGATCTCAGATGAAAATAATGGTAAGCGCACTAGAAAGCTGTTTAAAAAACAGTCCGGAGAGAAAAATTCAAATGAATGTAAGAATATGGAGTAAAATAATATGGACAGTGAAGCAAGTACAAAGTAGGGTTGGAATGCCCTTTTGAGTCTGTGTAAACATAGTGACTTGTGTGTTTAAGAGTTTGCACCAATTTTACTATTTCTTGGCCTATATATGCAAGGATAAACACCTTGCATGCACTTTTTGAGACTTTGGTTAATAAGTGGGCTTTTAATTAGGCCTGGCGTTAGCCATGACTTTTGTGTATATTAAAAGTATGCCTGTCACTCTCTCTCTCAGCTGGCATCACTGTGAGTGACTGTATTCTGCTCTTGCACAAGGAGCATATAGACCCACAATGTAGTTTTGTACAGTGCACGGAATTCCTGTTGCAATGAGTACTTTTTGAGACCAAAAACGATTTTTGCTTTTGCCAATGCTTGTTAGAATGGTGAGATGCCAATAGCTCCAACACTGATATGGGTTTAGAAAAACCATGCTTAGAAAAAGTCATTCATTGAAAATAATTGAATAAATAAAAAGACCTCCAATTTCAGACCTACTGGCTTTGGCAATGCTTATTAATATAGTTTTTATAAATGTATTTAGACTAGTTAAACTGATTTTCCAATATAAGTATTTTGGGAAATACTAGCATACATCCTCATGTTACTAGGAGCATTATACATAGCCTCACTGGAATAACCTTCAGTAGAATAAGAAGATTTTGGCAGCAGCTGTTGGCCCAGGACGTGACAGAAAGGGCAGTGGAGGGCCTGGGGCCAAGCTTTAATAGATTTGTGAAGGGAGGGGTGTTTAGGAGCAAGGAGCAAGATAGTGCAGAGGAGAATATGGGATTGATTCACTTATTTGGCTGATGCAAAGATATAGATATATTTTTCCCCACAATATCCCTCCTTTTTGATAGCAATATCTATACCATTGTTGTATTGTATATCTATGGCAGTTAATTGAAATGTTTCTTTGTGTTCTTTCTCTACATCCTGTTGTATTTGGAGATATTTGTAGACTAGCTACCGCTCTGTAGGAGGTAGAATTCTAGCTACGGAGATTGAGTGGGTGCTTTTGCTGTGCCATCTAAAAAGGCAATAAATAGGAAAAAGTAGGCCTCACGGAGAAAATAGAATTTGTGTGTTTCTACAAAACTAGGACATAACAAATAAAAAAAAAATAGACATTGATGTGGAATAGATTTGACTATCCTTAGATACATGATATTACATATTAAAAGGCATTCGCATTAATTGGTGGCTGCTCAGTGTGGCTGTGCAGAGGATGAGCTGCTGTAAAATAAAAAATGCTAATAGATTTAGACTGGTTTGGAATATTTAGCACTGTTGAAAAATATTCTGCGCAAAGTATATAAAAATATATATTCAGATTTTGAATGTGCACATTAAAATGTATCTCCAACTGGTTAAACTATGTTGTTGCACCACATGAAAAGTGTGGAAATATTACTGTCTCTTAGCGACAAACTTAAAATGTAGTATGGCTTAATGGCTGCAGTGTCAAAAACAAAGGCTTTCAAAAGAAATGCAGAGTAGATCTAGAGACCTGCATTTATGCATTTTTTTGCTTTCATGCACAAGAATACTGGGAGAAAATTAAAGCATTCTGAAAAGTGAAATATTTTGAGCCACTTTTTAGGTTACTAGAAAAGCTTAGTACACAAGAATAAAAAATAAATAATAAAGATCCTACCTTAAAAGAAAGATATATGGGCGTGCTGGCGCGGAGCAGCAATATTTTTCAGCCATGCTTCTTGAGAGATACTTTCAAATGTGATCGTACCTTTTAAAATATCACCACGGAGGCACGGACCCTCAGTCTTGCTTCTGGAGAAGTTCCTTCAACAAATAACACACATAGGGAACGCCTTGGAAGAACAGCTGCTAATAGGTTAGAAGGTCGAGGTCCACATTTAGAAGCCTAAAAGGGCTCAAGAGCAAGGGCTGTCTTTGACATTTTGACCTCTTAAAAAGTTTGAAAGAGGAGATGGCAGCACAGGGAGAGAAAACGAGAAGTTTGCTCTAAAGAAAGAACTATATGCACTCATGCTAAGGAACAATGCTGTTTTAAATATGCTATTTACTTCCTCAGAGTTTGTTAATGCCCAGTTTCTACATATAGGGGTGATAGTGTTGACACAAGTGAAAACTGTTTCAGGTTTTCTACTTTCAAAATGGAGCAAGGTGCTTAGCTCCTGTCCAAGTTAAGGGTCAGAAAAAATGTGGTTGCTCTCTCCTTTTCTCAATATCTTTTGAGCCTGTCTAAACTGTCTATGAAATAGCCATGAGACATTTAATTGGCTATTCAGTAATAAGGTTTTAAAAAGTGTTAGCATTGATAAAATGAATATATATATATGCTATGTTACTGCCCATCCAGTCTGATGTTTTAATAAGAGGATAAGTAGTCTACATTGCTTTATTAGCTAGTCTGTGTAAATAAGCTGACCATGCTTATTAGAGCTGATGTTGCATAGTTTGGATTTTGAAAAAAATGTACCGACTAGAATGCCTGTAAAATTAGCAGTTTGGGATTTTCCTGCTGTAGGTACTTTTATTAGAAGAAATAATTTCAGAAATGTCTGCAGTCCTGTACAAGTAATGTGAAGTTTGTCCATACAGGGAGTTTTGAGCATTTTTTTGCTGAGGTTAGCCGCTGTGTGTGTGTATTTGTTTCTATTTTGGCCTATAGCAAATAACAAGGTTCTAAAAGAAAAAAATAGATGTAATACCTGCTTGTAATGTTGAAGAGTAGTTTAAACAACTTAAAATTCCTTTATATTAATTAAAAATACTGATTCTACCATTGTAGGGTACAACACTACAGGTACATGTACATTTTGCTCTAATGATGTCTAAATATAATGTGCCTAGGGAAATTAGGGTCCAAATTAATTCTCAATGCATGGTAATAATATTAGGGATATCACATTAGCCTTCCTGGAACCACATTGGACACCAAAGATATGTTTAGGTACCATTAGCTAAAGGGTAAAATGCATTGTTTTAGTAGCAGATGGGGATATAACCGTTTTTTTGAGAAATAATAACTTTGCAGGAGATATACAGGGTGGGTTTATTCCACTGAATAACATTATCAAGGGGTGCAGCGTAAATACCAGAGAGTAGATAAGAGTATGGTATCAGTTTTATTGTTGCACAGTGTATCAGGATGAAGATATCAGACATGCCCAAGGAGAATATCATGGTTCCACTAAAGTGGAAGGTGTTTCCACTAATGTGGGAGATAAAGGGATACATTTCACAACTTTAATATAAATAAATATAATTTTGCAACAGTATATATATATATTTTTTTAATAAATGGAATTTATTCACAAATGCCTAATGATAGGTTAGAACAAGGCAAGTACTGCTTACAGCTTCAGTAAGGATTCTCTGTTGTATACAACCTCTGTAGTGCACGTATGGATGTGTTGAGAGATGATGAATGATGCTGTTAGACTGCAGTTTGTTCCATTTGAAAAGGAAATAGATGGATGTACACATAACTAACAAGAAGTTTATAGATATAGGGAACAGAGAGGTTTTGGATGAATATATTTATTATAAAGTTTTATAGAGCGCAAACTTGATACTGAAGGATATAATGCCCTCACAACAAAGTGATATTTAAAGTAAATAAAATTAAAATTAAAAAAAAGAGAGGCTGGTGAAAAAATGCTGTCCCCCTAAAGTGATTACCGTGAACTTGTGGTCCCTTTAGAGCCTGTTGTGCCTGACATCAGTACAATATTATTATTTATACCCGTAGAGGCAGAGTATTTTTCTCTCCTCAGTGGGTTTTAGCATTAAAGTCCATCCACTGGGTGGAAAAATCTTTGCCATCATACTGAGATACCAAATCCACTATGTTCACTGTGAGTTCCAATGTCAATGCGCAGGCAGTAAAGAGAGACTTGGGCCACCTATGCCTGGAAGGCGGTAGATTGTCTTGCAGTAAGCTGATAAGCTCCTTGTGACATCTCCATCACTTGAGGCCTGTGAAAGACTGTGACAAAAGACACTGTAGCTCTGCTGAACTACCTCCAGGAGAGAAGAGAAGCCTCATTGTCAAAATGCCAGTGCTGCCAAAATGAGGTGACTTACCTGGGTTTTGTGATATTCCAAGGTACCCGCAGCATATCACCTGACATAATTAAATTGTTTCAGGGCATTCAGCTCCTGTCCACCAAGAAAGAAATTAAGTCCTTCCTGGGGATGATGAACTGCTGCCACCAATGGATAATGAATGCAGATGCTATGACTGTTACAAAATGAACTTGCAAACTGTTTCAAGAAATTGAAAGAGACATTGTGTACTGCACCTTCATGGGGAATGCTGGACTGCCTGACTGCAAAATGCCTTTCCATCTCTGTTTCAGAGCAAAATAACATTGCAAAAGAAGTGATGCTGCCAATGGTGTGCTGACCAGCTGGAAAAGAAAGGCCTGTGGGCCACAACTATGTGACTTTGCTTTCTGCAGTGACTAGGGGTCAGCAGCTGTGATGGTGGAGAGGATGGCTCTCATTGTGTTGGACTATACCTGTATTGTCTAGGTGCCATATTTGGTGCAGTGGTTGCTGTCTGGATCGACACAACATTTTTCTGATAGCAGGCACACCGGTTATAATGGCACCATGTAAAATGCCCACCTGTTAATTTGTCAAAAGTATTACCTGCCATAGGTTATTCTGATGAGATGCATTCTCTTAGGAAAAGATATGACCCCTAAGTAAGTTGGTGTTGAGATTGTAGAAAACGGCACCCCGCCAAGATTAGACACCATTAAAAAAGGTAGACTATAGGAGTGGTACACTGATGGTTCCACCTGCAGACTGATAGACACTGATTACAGAGCAGGGTATGCTATAGCGATAGTCACTGATTACAGAGCAGAGTATGGCATAGCAATAGCTGAGGTGCAGCTCTGCCACTTGGAACATCTACACAATAAGATGAACTGTATGCTGTGACAAAAGCATGAATACTAGTCAAGGGTAAAACTGTTAACATTTAAACTGACTCACATTATGCTTTGCAGTTCTTATTTGTGGCCAGCTGTGGAAGTATCACAGATTCATAACAGAAACAGGGCGACTTATTAAAAATGGTCCTTTATTAAGGATCTTGTTAAAGGAAATACTATTGTACACTAGGATAGCGGTAATAAAATATGAAGCATACACAGGAGCTAATACTAAGTTAGCCAGAGATGATGCCATTGCTGACACAGCATTAAATGAAAGCATGTTACAGCCAGTGCAGATGGGACTAATGAACAAACATTCCAAAAATACAGCTCATTCAGAGACAATTGTTGTAAGCTAATGTAAAGGAAGAACAATGGTCTCCAACAACAGATATAGAGGGAGGATTGATGATGGATGTGAGCTGAATAATGAAGAGAGTATGGGCCTACCAGGATGAGATAGATGCCTGTGTCCCCACGCAGTATGTTACTTTCCCTTACAAGACTGGAGCAGGGACCCTCTGATATTGCACAAGGGAGGATGAATGTGCAGATGCAAGTTGCTTCCCAGTGAAAGGGAACTTCTGATATTGCACAAGGGAGGATGAATGCGCAGATGCATGTTGCTTCCCAGTGAAGGGATTTAAATATTTGCTGGTGTGGGTGGATATGTTTTCAAAATGAATGGAGGTGTATCCAACAGGGAAGATTAATGCAGCAACTGGGGCGCAGTACTTCAGTAAAGCCATCTCTCCAAGGTTAGGACCCACTAGGGCATAAATAGCGATAAAAGGGGATAACTCAGTGACTACATTTATGCTGAAGAGGTTATATCTGGGAATAAAGTATAACATGCATACCCCATACCACCCTCCAACTTGAGGCCAGGAGGAGTACATTAACTCCAAAATAAAAATAAAAATAAAGAAATAAATTATTAGTAAAAGCAACTGCTGGAACATTCCTGAAAGGGCCTGGTGCTCTGAATTTAGGACTGCCTGCAATGTGGCAAGGACTTCTAAAGTGATTATGGATACATGGTCATTGCGAGAAAAATAAAAGCTGTTTCTTTTAGTTCTAGGTGGACTGGACCACAGACGGTGAACAAACACCATGAATGGATTGAGGGGAGAAGATGCAAGGCAGCGCCCCAACGCCTGAGAGGACGGTACCAGAAAGTGATGACCATCTGTCACCAGAGGACCTGAGCAACACAGCAGTCAAGAAGAGGACAGACCAGACCATTTCCACGATCCATGAGAGCCCATCATAAAGTGTCAACATCTACTGATGCTGTTGAGTGAAGTACACATGATGGTCTGCACCTGCACCTGCAGAAAAATAGACTGAAGAGGACAACGCAGGGCAGGTCTGTGACACAGCCCCTGAACAAGACGACTGCGGACCAGGAAGAGAAGAAGACGACCGCTTACTGCGTGCCTTTAAACTACTGACACTTGCAAAAGGTGCCCAGGAACTGAGTTAGAAGTGTCACTGTAGCACTATGCATTGCACAGAGACAATATTTGTTGGACACTTACTGCTGGTACCACCACAGCCTGCTGATATAATATTGATATCATCAAGATGTATCAATGTGACAATATATGCACTTTATGCAAAGACAGTGTAATGCCATCCAAAGATATGTAACTAATGACATATATATATTTTGGTTTTACACTAATGTTGGATAGGTATATCCAAAAGGGGGGATTGTTACAAAATATATATGAATATCCATATAAATTTATTTGCATGTACTTCCAAAGAGTTCATGAGTATATAAGATCACATTAACATGAGGCCTTGAGCTTAAAATGGCTTCCTATCTGACCTTGACTGGACAAGCTTCAACAAGCTATTCTGCACACCCTTACAGGTCACCTTGCTTGTCTTGACTACATGATATGCAAATGTTACACAGTGCAGAGCCTGCCTTTCTGGTCTGCCCATATCTGGCTGTTTTGCATGATACAGACATTGCACATCCATGTCAGCCATATTTGGCTTGGTGCCATATTCTAAGTTCCGCTGACATGGCATTGCATACAGTATATAATACCTAGAAACTTGTCACTCTGGGAAGAAGTGGTCTGAGAGCCCCTAAGGTGGCAGATCTGACTTCTTCCTTGCTAATTAGCAATGATGCATGCTTTTGGTACCATTTAATAAAGTTCACTTTGTTTCTGAGCAACCTGCTATGTCTGGTGAGTTTCATTCATGATATGCTCCTGGGAGGGTGTCAGTATTTCCCTATCAAAGGAGGGAGCGGATGTCGTCTGTTGCAGCGAGAAGGGCAGTTTTGGTGCTGTGATTCTTTCTAAGCCTGATTGGGAGGAGTCGAGGATGTTGTTGTCTTCTATGAAGGAGGCAAGTTGACTGTTGGCGGCTTTTTCCATGACTTTCACTGGATGAAGGAGTAAGGAGATTGGTCTGAAATTCTTGAGGTTGATGGGGTCCGCCATGGGTTTTTTCAGGAGAGGGTTGATCTCAGCGTGTTTCCAGTCGTTGGGGAAGGAGGCGATATCGAAGGAGTGGTTGATGATTTGTTGAAGCTCGTGAGCAATGATGTTTGTGATTCTGTGGTAGATGAGGTGGGGGCAGGGGGCTGTGGGGGTCCCGGAGTGTGTTGTCTCCATAGTCTTTAGGGTGCCTTTGATGCTGAGGGTGGCCCAGCTGTCCAGTGTAGGCTGCTTGGTGTAGATGGGAGTGGTGGGTGTGGGTTCCTCGTGAAGGTTGTTGCCATCAAAGTTGTCATTAATGTTCTTGATTTTGTGATGGAAGAAGGTGCTGAATCTGTCGCTGAGGTCCTGGGAGGGTGGGATTTCGGGAGTCTCACTGTTGGGTTCGGCACACTCTTTAATGATGCCAAACAGTTCCTTGTTGTTGTGTGTGTGGATGGAGATTCTGTCCTGGAGTGCTTTCTTCCTTGATTACCTGATGAGTTTGTGTTGGGCAATGGTGGCTGCTTTGTAGTTGTCGAGGTCCGCTGGAGTTTTGGAGTTCCTACATAGCTTTTTGATGTGTTTGCAGGTTCATCTAGATTCTTGGAGGTCGGTGGAGAACAAGCTGACTTTCTTGGCATGTGGGTTGGAGGTTTTCTTGAGGGGGCGATGATGTTGGCGCAGTCGGTGATCTAGTTGTGTAGGGTACGGGCGGCGGTGATGGGGTCATCTGTGGCAGTGGAAGCGGAGCTGCTGAGCAAGGCGGCGAGCTGGTCGTCGGAGATCTTGTTCTGATTCTTGAGCTGGAGCTGGTGTGGATGTCTGCAGGTGATGTTTGTCTTCAAGGTGAAGTAGACACAACGGGAGTTGGTCCATGGGATTTCGGAGGTGTGGCTGAAGGTGATAGAGTTTCCTGCTGTGAAGATGGGGTCAAGAGTGCATCCCGCTGAGTGCGTTGGTTCTGGTACAATCTGCTTGAGTCTGATGTTGTGGACATTGTCCAGGAGGGAGGTGGAGTTGGATTCTTGGCGGTTGTTGAGCTGGAAGTTGAGGTCTCCCAGCAAGGTGTATTCGGTGGAGGTGATGGCTTGCGGGGTGATGATGCCAGTGATGGTGTCAGAGATATGTGCATGGGGTTCGGGGAGTCTGTAGATGAGGGTGACTTGGACGGTGGTGGATTGGTCGGTCTATATCTTGAAGTGGAGGTGTTCCATCAGGTCTGTGTGCCCGTCGGTGTAGGTGCTCAGACGGAGGTTGGCCTTGTGACCGATGGCAATGCCTCCCCCGGTGTAGTTCGGGCAGTCCTTCCGGGTGATCATGTAGCCTTCGGGGATGGGGATCACAATGTCAGGTCCCAAGGCTGCATTCGTCCAGGTTTCGGTAAGGAAGGCGACGTCAGGGGTTGTGCTATCGAGGAGGCCTCAGATTTCCACAGCGTGTATGTGGAGGGTGCGAACATTGAGGAGGATGCATTGCAGGGTTTGGGGTGTGATGGAGTTTGTTGCTGGAGGGTGGAGGTGGGTCCTGGGTCTCAGTGAAGGTGAAGGAGTGGCGGCAGTGTCTATAGGTGAAGGGTCCATGAGTGTCAAGAGCGTGCAGTTGTTGTTCTTGCCAACATTGAGTGCACAGAGAGCCGAGGAGCTGTAGCGTTGGCGTGTCGGAGGACCAGGGTTTCTGGCACTGGTCGTGGGTGGGTCGGGGACAGGCGCAGACGGACTTGCCTTTGCACTCCTGAGGGGCGCCTGCAGTGCGACCGCGCAGTGGCCACCAATAATAAGGATAGGGGTGAGGGGGCAAGGAGGAGGACGGGACAGCTGGGAGGCAGGAGCGGAAGAGGCCGCAGTGGCAGCAGCAGTGGGAAAACGGCAGAAAGAGGCTGAAAGCAGAGGCAAAAAGTAAAGAAAATTTAAAGAAAGATATGTAAAGAAATAAAGAAATAGAGTAAAGAAATAAAGAAAGTCAATAAGAATAAATGACAGGCAAGAGTAGAAACAGAGAAACTGGCTGGAAAAGTGAAGCAGTTCGAGGGCGAGGCACAGGGCCTCGAACTGCGGTCAGCGGTGGTAAAAGGCAGAGGTACTGCCTAGGTGCACTGTTGGTGGAGCTGTGCGCTGGGAGAGTAGAAACCCAAGGGGTCTTGCTTGTCTCAGCACGCAGCAGTCACCATTAAGTAGGGGTCAGGGAAGGGCTGAACAGTTGGCAGGCGGGAGACAAAGAGACCGCAGGGCAGCAGAGGCTGGGAAACGGCAGAAGGAGGCTAAAAGTGGGGGAAGAAAGTAAAGAAAATGTAAAAAAAGATTATGTAAAGAAAGATTAAGTAAAAAAATAAAATGAAAAAATAGAGTAAAGAGATTAAGAAAGTCAATAAAAATAAATGACAGGCAAGAGTAGAGCCAAGAAAAAACGGCAGGAAAAGTGGAACAGTCTGAGGGTGAGGCACAGTGCCTCGAACCGCGGTCGGCGGCAGTGAAAGGCAGAGGCACTGCCTAGGTGCACTGTTGGTGGATCTGTGTGCTGGGAGAGCAGAAACCTGGGAGGTCTTGCCACATTCCTAAAGCAGACATGCACCAGACATAGAACAATAAAATTATACAAACTAAAAAACTACTGCATAGTGCAGGACAAACAAACCATTCATTACTTGAAGTGGGGAGCAAGTCATACTGTACTGTCGTATGTGTTAGAGATAGCGCGACCCCTCTAGTCCCTGACGGACTCCATAGAGTAGTGACGTAAGTAATTGGGTGTGGTTAAGAAGCTCCATGATGTAGTACGTTCAGTTAACGGTTACACTCTAAAGAATAAAGACGTGTAACACTGAGCTCTATGTGTTGCGTGTTCATTTACATGTCCCTGTGTTGGGGAGAATGCTACAACTGGGATTACATAAACACCACAACTCGGAGAGCCAAGAGTGCTCTCCCAAAGAGTTTGTTGTAGTCCAGCAAACTGCTAGTGTGTGCCATGTGTGCCCCAGTCAAATAAAAAAATCAACGGTTGGCGTATGTGGAATCAAAGAGACACTCCAGCCAGTGCAAGGCTTGTGCAGAAAGTTGAGGCCTTACAGAAAGTGTATTTGTCTTTGTCTTTGGGTGGAAATTTGCTGGTAAACTTGAGACAAGACATACTATAACACAGCCTAACACAGAGCCATTATTCAAGCAGTATGACACCGCTAAAGGCAGTGACAACCAGGTACAGCGAATCGCTAAAGGCAGTCATAGTCAAGTCCAAGGAAACTGATGCAATAGAAACCAGGTACAATGCAAAGAGGTGAGAGTGGTGAAGACCCTGTGAAATAAACAAAGCAGCTACTCACACCAAAGAAGAAGACAATGCCTCACAACCAGAGAGCGGGTGTGAAACCCCTAATGTTAGTACGTGACTAGGGCTTAACGAAGGTGCCAGTCCAAGTGGGCAGTAGACGCTTCTGGATTAGGTTCCGCTCTCGACAGCAGGAAGTTCCACAGTTTATGATGCTGCTGCATTCCTAAAAACACTGCCTCCCTTTGATACTGCCAAAAAGTGAAATATTGACAACAGATTGCCTGGATCGAATCCTTCGATAATTTTATTGTGTGCTAGATGAAGGAAATGACAAAAAGGTCATTAAATATCTAAAGAATTTGGTGGGTGAAGGAGAAAAAGAAGTGATAAAGAAAATACCACACTGTGATGAAGTGGTGTACTGTCAAACAAAGAGCCACTAAACACCATGTTTAATCCAATGCCAAATGTTGATTATGAAAGGTACAGTTTCAACCAAGTAAGGCAGAAAGCTGGTGAAACAATGGATGGATTCGTAGAAACACTTCATCAAACATTGCAAGTTCAACGATGAAGAGGTCATGCTTCTCACAGTAATAGATGGCTGGCTCTCCGATTCCTTCAGACAAGGAATGCTGAAAAAGACACTCAGCATGAAGCGTGTACTAATGGCTGCTAGAGTAGAAGAAGGAGCAGACAGACAAGCCGCTAACATGGAGGCAGGAAGAGCCTGAAAATAAATTACTGCTGAGTGTGAAAAGTAAGCTAAACCACAAGGGAGAAGGTCACAAAGTAATGTCTCCAAAGAAAAAGTAGCTCTGCTTTTGATGTGGATTATCCTTTCCAAATGAAGGTAACTGTACCGCCATTTGACAGATCCGCAAAGGCCGTGGGCAAGAGAACCATTTTGTAATGGTTTACAAAGCAAGGGAAAGATCAAGTGTGTCACGTCGAGAAAACAAAATAGATGCCTGAAGGTTTCAGAGACGTTCCAACCGTGCTCACAAGGTCAAGCAACAACATCAGTTGAGGCAACAAGAAACTGAACTACGTCGATTGTCATCAAATTCCTCATCTAAACGTATGTCACCTTCATTGTTAAGTGACAGTGAGGAAGAGGGGTGTGCAATATCAATGTTGACCACTGGACAGCGTGCACATGTAGGATTAGCTTCTTGCAAGGTACAATGCCAGTCTAAGCTAGATAGACATGGGAAAGTGCGAAATTCATTAGACACTGTCCCAAAATCACACTGAAAGTGACTGGGTGCTCCATACCTTTTATCATAAACAGTGGCATGTCGATAAACATTATGGCAGTGGAAAAGTACAATAAACTACATCCAGTGCCCCGTTTAACCCAGTCAAAATCCAAAGTGTATATGTGGGCTGCTTCAACCACACTGCAAACTCAAGGTTCATTTATAGCAACCGTGAAGCATAAAAAGACGGAAGTACAATCACTAATTCATGTCCTGCAAGGCACTTGATCAAGTGCATGTTTTCCCAGTTTCAGCACTGGGGTTTATTTCTGTAAACTCCATTGTCAAAGCCTATCATGAGATTGTGAATTAGTTTCCATCCTTGTTTCAAGGACTAGCAAGACTTAAGACAATGTAAGTGCAACTTCATATAAATGAGGACATCCGTCCTGTTGCTCAGCGTTTTATTTACACGAGGCTGTTGAGAAAGACCTTGAGAAACTATTAAAGCATGACATCATTGAGCGAGCCACTGGTCCAACGCTTTGGGTATTGCCCATAGTGGTAGTGAAAGAATGAATGAATCTAGTATTTATAAAGCGTGGCTGTGACTCCCAAAGGAGCATCCTGGTGCTAAGGGGTAAAAAGGCAAGAAATCATAACAGCAAGACAAGGTATTGTGGGGAATCAAAATAAGGACATAACACAGAGAGTCAGAGGCCGTGAAGATCCAAGTCTTCAGTAGTTTCCTAAAAAGTGATTCAGAATCCATGAATCTCAAATGAATGAGAAGATGATTTCAAGCCTTAGTCCCCAAAACGGTACAAAAGGGGGTGGTGATGGACGGAGCATCTGAACCAATCAAACACTCACACCCAGTCAAAAGATCTGGGCTTAATCCATCACCGTTCTGTAGCCCACTCTGCCACCCCAGTTCAGACATGGCCATATGCAAATCAGTCTGACCCTGTGCCTCATGGGAACAGTCCCCAAAACAGCAAAGGATCTGTTCCCTTTGGTCTAGAGCCTAAAGGTCGGGATTTATGAAGAATTGCAGATGATGATCTCAGAGTCCGAATGGTAGTGTAATGAGTAAATCTGGTGATTAGATACTTTGGTCCTGCTGCTCTGTAAGCTCTGAAGATGAGCAGAAAATATTTGAACAGGACCCTCTTGAGTATTGGCAGCCAATGGAGGGTTTAGAGAGCTGCTGAGGTTGAGAATGACATGGCAATTTCAGCACCAGCCTAGCGGCTGCATATTGTGCTACCTGATTCTTATAAAGGGTTTGTTTGGTGATACCTGCACATACACTATTGCAGTAGTCCAATCTGGACTTAATTAATGCAAAAGCCACTGTCTTTCTTGCTGAAAGAGAAAGATAATCAAATATTTTTTCTGTGATTTCATTAAGTTAAAGCACATCACTGCCACTGCACAAGCTTGCGGGCGGAAAGATAAAGAAAAGTCGAATTTCACCCCAAGGTTTTTTACTACATCAACTGTGTTAGGTGGAGGGGGTGCAGAATTAGGCCATCATAGTGTGGGATCATAGGGGTTCTCCTTACCTAGATTCATAATCTCCATCTTATAGGTGTGGCATTTTAGGTGGTTAGATTGCATGCATTGAATACCTTCTGTCAAACAGTATTTAAATTTAATCTCAGGACCGATGAACACTTAATCCAAGGCCAGGATAAGCTGTGTATCATCAGCATATGAAGTTGTTTAAATTCCAAACCAAAGTAGTACCGAAGTAGGATACTGAAGGAGCTGTGCACATCTGCATTGATATTTGCCAAGCTAACAAGGCTGCTGAAAGAGAACGGCATCAACCTCCACACATTGCTGACATGATTAGCCAACGTCTATTCTAGCCTTGATGTGAACATAGGGTATCACCAACTCGAACTGGAAGAAAATTGCAGGTACATTACTAGCTTTTCAACTTGTGGTTTATTTGGATATAAAAGACTAAGTTTCAGAGTGTCATCAGCTGCAGAACTCTATTGGGAGGTAATGTGCCGCATAATACCACCAGTCACAAATGCTTTCAATTACAATGACTTTATTGGTTTTTGGGGCCACACGAAAGGAACATGATATGGCTCTTACATAAGGGTGTCATATACTTGCTGATACAGGTCTCACTTTAAATGCAGCAAAGTATGAGATTCATAAAACAAAACTCAAGTTCTTTGGTCATATATTTTCTGATGGGAAATTACTCTAGACCCAAATAAAGTACAAGGGTTGTCATCCACTTCTCCCCGACAAGATGTAACTATGCTGCAATCCCTCCTTGGTATGTCTACTTACCATTCAAGGTATACACATGACTTTGCCACTGTAAGTGACCCATTGAGAGACTTGATGAAATTAAATGTTCCATTTCGATGGTCACCCAAATGTGAACTATGCTTCAAGAGCATCAAACATGTGATTACAAATGCCAATGAAATGGCATACTTAGATCCAAAACTACAAACAGAGATTGTTGTTGACACCAGCCCAATGGGGTTAAGTGCCATTCTTTGCCAGCACAATGGACATCCTATTGCACCAGCACATATTGTGGCTTATGCTAGCAGGAATTTGTCATCGACAGAATGTGTTTATTCACAACCTGAAAAAGAAAGCCTCACTGTGGTGTGGGCTTTTTAGCATTTTCATGAGTTCCTATATGGAAAAAACTTCACAGATGCCACCGAACACTAAGCATTACTCACCATTTTTGGCAATCCGAAAGCCAAACTGCCCCATTGCATTGAGAGGTGGGGGTTGCAATTGCAGTAGTATGATTATTCGATTGTGCATAGATAAGGAAAAGACCAAAACCCTACTGACTACATCTTACGTGTATCAATACTGTGTCATGGCCCTACTTCTACAGCAGATGATGCTTATGTTAACTTCATCATGAACTCAAGTACTCCTGCTGCCATATCAGTGGAACGAATCATTGCTGCCATGAGCACTGACAGTGATTTGCTAATACTTAAAGACATTATTACACATCAATCGTGGTAAAACCATACTCAACCTCTTCCTTGACCTTGAATACCAGAAATTCAAAAATGAGCTGGAAAAAATTTCAGTTACCCCAAAAGGCATTATCTTTCGAGGGTCGGGAATAGTTATATCTGAGAGTCTGAGACAACAAGTCATTGAGCTGGCAAGTGAGGGAAATCGTGAAGTTGGTTGTTACTAAACAAGCTCTACGGGACCAAGTGTGGTTATCTCATCTTGATGAAAGAGTTGAAAATGAATTAAGTGCATGTCATTTGTGCAACTGCTTGTCATCCAAAACAACCCTGCAGCCGTTAAACATGCCTGATCTTCCAAAGCATGCATGAGAGATCATTGCAATTGATTTCTTTGGATCCCTTTACAATGGACATCATCTACGAGTAGTTGTTGATGAATATTCACATATTCCCCTTGTGGAGGATCTGCCGTCAAGTACTCATGACAGAGTCAGTGAGATATTTGAAAGTATTTTTGCAACATGGGCTGGTTCTTCGATTTTGAAATCTGACAATGGCCCGCCTTTCAATAGTAGAAAGTGTAAATATTTTCTCACTCACTTAAATGTCAAGCATCAGAGAAGGGCACATCTCTAGGCCCAGGTGAATGGTTTAGACAAGCGATTTATGAGCACCCTCAAGATGACCATCAAGTGGGCTCTGCTGGAAAGTCTTGAACTCAAATCAGTTCTTTAATCTACTCTTCGTGCATATAGGTCAACTCTCCATTGTATCACTGGAGAAAGCGCTGCTCCCTTAATGTTTGGGAGAGCCAAGGGAACCAAATTTCCACAATGGACCTCTAAAAGATCTATTGATTTTGATAAACTTTACACTACTGATTCTTCTCACAAACGCAAAATGAAGACCTATGTGGACAGATGCCGTAATTCTCAAAACCTTGTTTACAACAGAGGAGCCAAAGTCATTGTCAGGCAGATATGGAAACACAAAGCGAATGCTCTTTTTGATACTGACCCACTGAGGTTTGGACTAATAAAGGACACATGATGACTGCTCATCGGCCTGGAAAGTCCATCACAAGAGATTCTTCTTATTTCAAACACCTGCCTCGTGGTTCGTTGACTCCAGACGTTCAGAATGAGACCTTTCAATCTGGGAGTCAGGGAGCCCAAAGACTGCACCTGTGTTTGTATCACCGGTGTCCACCGCAGATGCCTCCCCTGTCTCCTCAACCTCCTGCAAGGATATCTGGAAAATGGATTTGAGCACCTCGACGACTCATTGAAGAGTTATGATGTATATATGTATTTTTATTTGCACTTTTTATTTAACAAGGGGGGAGATGTAGTGCTGTGTGAGTTAGAGATAGTGGGACCCCTCTGGTGATTAGGTGTGCTTAAAAACGTCATGACATAGTACATTCAGTTAATGGTTACACTCTGAAGAATAAAGAAGTGTAATACTGAGCTCTGTGTGTGGCGTGATCATTTACATGTAACTGGGCTGGGGAGGACGCTACACATACTAAGAATGCAACCAGCCGGGGGGGCGGAGCTTGCCGGCGATGATGAAGGACTTGTGAGCGCTGAGCTCCGCGCCATCACCGAAGAAATCCTGTTAAATATCTTGCCTCAACGGAACTAAGGGGTCAATAAGGTGTCTCATCGACTCACCGTCACTGTTGTGACACTCGGCGAGGCCCCCGGCAGAATTCGGCCGACGGACGGCGAGATTCAGCTGCTCGAGAGAGTCAGCCCTACTGGGCCCTACAGCAGCGGACTTTCCGATGCGCTTAGCCGGCGTACGTAACATGACGTGCGGCTAGTGCTGGATCGCACGCTCGGAGAACAACTGCCTTACCTCCTGAGCCGGAGCAGCGCGCGTCGGACCACAACACAGACGTGGCATCCCGAAACCCGCGGAGGCGACCTCTGTGTCGGACTGCAGCGGGAGAACACTGCATTGCGAGTGGCTGGCGGCACTGGGAACGGCCAGATTCATCACGAGCAGCGGCCATATTGGCAGTTTGGAGGCAGCCGGTCCTGTGGCCCCCCGAAAGCGGTATAAACTGACCGTGTTCACCCCTGGAGTGTGTGTCCCCCCTGTTGATGTGGGGGGGGAGCCCATTGAGGCCCCCACTGGCGGTGCTGACAGCACCTGGGAGCGCGGAGTCCCCTCTACCCCCCGTCGGGGCTGCCGGGCGGCGACGCACGGCTTAGTGACGCAGCACCCCTAGCATTGGCGTGCCCTTTTGAATTTACCCGCCTGCGGAGAGCTGCATCGGTAGCGGAGTTACAGCTGCGGGGTACTTGAGACTCCCACGTGGTGGTGCGGCGACCGGAGCGGCAACAGGAATCCAGCGCCATTCGAAGCACGAGACCACACATCCACCTGAGAGACGCTTCTTAGCTACTGCGCCAGCGGCGAATAGGGGACATAACCTACCTGCTGATGGGGGGGTGTTAACTGCTGCGGCAGGGCCGTACCACACTGTGGACGAGGACAGCTACAGCGCCCACTTTGCGACAGCGGAGGAACTGCGCAGCTTGGTAGTGGTGTTGCTGTAGTGAGACGCCGCTAGTGGGAATGCACTCGACATCCAGGACTTGTGGTGGGAAGCAAGACATCAACCACTGCTGGCGACGCAATATGGGTAAGAACGACAGAACTCAGACTAAATTAGCATTTGAACAGCGCAAGACGAAGACACCTGAGGAATCGGCATCTGACCCTGCCCAAGGGGGCACCGGACCCGAGAACACTATGTATACAGACATTAAAGACATGCTAGTGTCTATGGAAAAGGGTTTACAAGAAAGCATGGCATCCATCGGGACGAAGATTGACGCACTTACCTACCGAATGGACCGTATGTCGGAGCGTGTCGACAAGCATTCGGAGAGACTTGACATGTCGGAGAGGCGGATAACTGAGGTTGAGGAGGCGCAGACAGAATGGGACAAAGACCGCAAACAGTTCTCCAGACTACTGCAGGTCATTCAAGACAAGTCCGAGGATTTGTCGAGGCGATCGAACATCCGCATCACGGGGATTTCGGAGACGACACAGACCGAGAAGATGGAACTCTTCGTGGAGAAGCTCCTGGTTACCCTGCTGGGCGACAACGTTTTCTCCCCGATGTTCATTGTGGAGAGAGCGCATCGTACGCTGGGCCCACGTCCACGCACGGGAGCGCCACCGCGGCCGATAATAGCAAAACTACTGAACTACAGGGATCGCGACATGGCGCTGAGGGTGGCCAGAGACAAAGGGAAGCTGCAGTTCGAGGGCATGGAGGTTTCCTTATACCCAGACTTCACGGCGAAAGTCCAGGAGGAGAGACGCCACTTCGCACCATACAAGAAACAACTGCGGGAACTTGGCCTGGACTACGCGATGCTGTATCCGGCAAAACTGCGGGTCAACAGGCAGGGGCACTCCCATTTTTTCACGGACCCTAAGACCCTTCAGAAATCGCTAAAGGAGTGGGCCAAGGAACAGCGGAACAGCCCACGCAGACAGACTGGAGACCAGGCAGAAAGTAGCCGCCTCGACGAACAGGAATAAACTCCTAATAAGTTTGCAGCTCGATCAGTAGTTTGGAGGCCCCTGGCATTGGGCGGTGAGGTACTGGACTGCTACCGCTTAACGTGACTTCCTGATGTGATGCATAGCGGGGCGAAGAGAGAGCCGAACTCAGCGATCAGACGATGTGTGGTGGCTGGGTGAGATTGTTCCACTTTGTTTATGCCAAAACGACCAATATGTGAACCTTTATGATATTGGGAGGAGTACTGTTTTGTTTTTTTTTTGTTTTTTTTAGCACTATGGCTAGTTCTCACAACTACAACTAACGTCTTACAGAAATCAAGGGTGGGAGGGTGGTGAGTACTGGTCGGGAGATGACCTGTTTTGTAATATGAAGCACCCTGGATTGGTTACCCGTTGATGGACATAGACTAGGGTGATGGCGCCGAGGCTCCGAGTTACATGGTATGCCACTGACGCACTATTGTGCAATCCATATGGTGACCTCCGCCCCAGCGCCTATGGCTCCGCATGCCCCTGAGTGGGCTCTACCTGGGAGTACTCAGGGAAATGTTTCAAGTTTGAAGTTGTGGGGGGGGAGGGGTTCTGTCAGGCCAGGTTGTGCGTGGTCTGCAGTGGGTGGGGGGAAGGCTGGGGTGAGGGATGTTATTGTTGTACACAAAAGGTACTGAATCTTGACTCATGCAGAGTGTGGTCTGTTTATGCATGTAGAGGAACAACTGCGGTTGATGTAGTCTTGCAGAGACGGTTTGACGGTCGGGGGAGACCTCTGTGCACAAACGCTATATTGTCACCCTCGGAATGGCTGAGATAGATGAAGCGACCGCGGATGGCGGTCCTATTACGCTGAAGGCCTTAACCTGGAATGTTAGGGGGCTAAATGACCACCGCAAACTTAGGAAAGTGCTGCACTACCTCCATAGACATCACATAGATCTTGCCCTCATACAAGAAACACACCTACCACCTCAGAGTAAGATGCACACCACCAGAGGTATGGGGGTAACAGCCTGGCAGCGGGATTTACTACACACTCCAGAGGGGTGGTTACGTGGGTGAATCCTTTTTCACACTTAAAGCTGACACTACTTGCAGCCGACTCGGAAGGTCGCTATTTGATAACGAGATGTGTCGGGAAAGGACACGACCTCATAGTGGTAAATGTATATGGGCCCAATTATGACCACCCCGAGTTCTATGCGGACTTGGTCACGCATTGCAGACCTTATGCTTCCTCTAACATGCTTTGGGGTGGGGATTTCAATTTCGTGTTTAACCCTGACCTAGACAGATCCAGAGGGCCACCTCGTCGTCCGGCTGCTGCGGCCCTCCTAATGCAGGCAGAACTTCTTAACTTTGACATTGCTGATGTTTGGCGCTACAAACACCCCACACAGGGGGGTTTTACACACTACTCAGCCTTCCACAACATCCACACAAGAATTGATTACTTCCTAGCTTCACAATCTGTTCTCTCTTGGGTCCGGGGATGTGTGGTGTTACCTCGTACGCTGTCGGACCATTCCTCATTGCTGTTGACTCTGGTAACCCCGACGAAGAGGATCCCGCCATTCACGTGGCGATTTCCCCCCTACTCTCTATTAGACGAAGTGTTCAGAGGGGAGCTGGTGGACGACATTGACACTTTCTTTGAGACTAATCTAGGGTCTGTTGATAGTTTTCAAACTCTGTGGGACACATTCAAAGCTTACATCAGAGGGATGGCTATGGCCAAACACTCCAGTGTTCTCAAGGCCATTAGGCAACGGTTGAAACACCTTGAAACACAACTGCAGGAAGTGGAGACTAGGCAGCGCACTGACCCGAACACTGACGTAGCGGCACAGCTCAAAACATTGCTTGCTGACTATAATGAAGAGGCAGACAGGGAGGTGAAACACATGGGCAAGTATGCTACGGCTCGGACGTACGGGGAGGGGGACAGACCTAGCTCAGTGCTAGCAAGAATACTGAGACAGGAAAGGAGACAGCTGGTGATAGATGAATTGACAACAGCCGCAGGCACTGTACTCACGGACGAGACTGAGATAATTGATGAGTTGAAGGGTTATTACGCTGATCTCTATAAATCAAAATCCTCCTACATGGAGGAGGAGATCGAGGACTACCTCAGCTACATTAAAATGCCGTTCCTGACTGACGCGCAGAGGGAATTTTTGAGGACGCCGATACAGGAGGAGGAGATAAGGGAGGCATTGGGGGGGATGCGCTCGGGGAGTGCACCTGGGGCAGACGGCCTTACAGTGGGCTTCTACAAGGTGTTCATAGACAAACTGATGCCGCACTTGATAGCACTCTTCGACGACATCTGCGAGGAAGGCAGTATGTCCCCTATCATGAGTGAGGCTCTTCTAGTTGCAATCTTGAAGCCAGGGAAGCCCCCCGACTCTTGCGGATCCTATAGGTCACTCTCCTTGCTCAACGTAGATGCCAAGCTGTATGCTAAAGTATTGGCCACGCGACTGGCCCTACTTGTCCCGGACCTTGTTGCTCCGGAGCAGGCCGGATTTGTCCCAGATCGTAATCTAACGTATAATATTCGTACGGTGTTGGGAACAATGCAGCATGTCCGGCAAGACAATAAGGCGCTAGCAATTTTCCTGGATATGGAAAAGGCATTCGACTCTGTTGAATGGCCCTTTATGGTGAGAGTACTGAGGAAATTGGGACTGGGTGAACCCTTCCTGCAAATGTTAGGGGCGCTATATTACAAACTAACAGCTAGACTGCGGATAGGGAACGTTGTAACTGAATCCTTTGGAATCAGTAGAGGAACAAGACAGGGATGCCCCCTCTCCCCGCTATTGTACGCGCTGGTTGCAGAACCTTTGGCGTGTGCAATTAGGGAAGACCACGCGGCAGAAGGTATCAACTTTCCGACATATAAAATAGGTATTTCCACGTATGCAGACGATACACTGCTATACGTTCGCGATCCAGAATCCAACCTCAAATCAGTGATCAGAGAAGTAGTCCGGTTTGGGGCTCTCTCGGGCCTGAAAGTCAACTGGGCCAAATCGATGGCGTTCCCCCTAACCCCAGTCACAAACCCATTCAAGATGGAATACCCACTGCAGTGGTCCACGGACCCGGTTCGATACTTGGGGATACAGCTACACACAGACCCCGAAGTCCTGATCCGGGAGAACTATGGGACTGCCTTCTCCAAGCTGGTAGACGACGTTGAACAATGGTGTAAACTCCCCTTGTCGCTAATGGGCAGGATCGCCATAATGAAAATTGTAGTTTTACCGAGGTTCCTGTTCCTGTTTACTAACCTACCAGTGGTCCTCTCAAAGGCTTTTTTCAAGCAACTGACACAAGTCCTTATACAACGTGCGTGGGGGGGTGGACAGCCTAGAATCCAATGGAGGGTCCTGACACTACCGTATGAAATGGGAGGCCTGGGAGCCCCGGATATGGAAAGATATTACAGGGTTGCTCAGGCGGCTCACCTGCACTCGTGGATACACGGGCACTCACACATTTCGCATGTCATTCTGGAACGCCTATTTGCGAAGCCCATACCGTTGCCGGCCACTGTCTGCCTGCCGGTGGACCGTAGGGTTGGTCTACTAGACTCCATAAAAGCCACGAACCATGCTTGGAATGAGCTGGTGCGGGCACGGGGCTGTGACCTGCTGTATTCACCGCATATGCCAATCGAATGGGCAGTATGGCTCCCCCTACTGATGGAAAAAGGAGTCACGAGAGCGTTAACTGAATTGGGGATCTCAAAATTGGAAGACCTGTTCATGGATGGGGTGGTAAAGACATGGGAACGTTACCCCCCCCTGCAGGCAGAGATATCACTTTTGACACGCTTTCAGTATCATAGGGTCCGAAGCACGCTACATGAAATTCTGGGCCCGGACCTGGCGGAGCCACCCGAGGTGCCGGAACTCACTTACGTGATTAAGACGGTGTCCTCTCGTAAGCTAGTAACTAATCTCAATAAATTAGGTGTCCGACAGAAACAACTTCAACACTCCAAGGCCAGAGCAGAATGGCAGCATGACCTACAGACTCAGATAGACGATGAGATGTGGAAATATTGTTGTGTCAGCACGAAAAAGCTCTCGCTGAATGGAAGGCACAGATTAGTGCATTTCAAATATCTGCACCGTGTCTATTATACTCCGGAGAGGCTACACAGGTACGGGTTGAGCCGATCCCCGGAATGTGAACGCTGTCATGCGCAAGTAGCTGATTTCCTTCACATGGCGTGGAACTGTCCAGGGGTCCACAAATTTTGGGGGGAGGTGTTCTCGGAACTAAACCAGATACTGGATGCAGAGATCACAGTCACCCTGGCACTAGCACTGTTGGGATATTCGAAACCGCTGCCGGTGGCACTACGGCGCTTGGCGGATATGGCTTTACTTATGGCCAGGCGCGTCTTAGCTACTTGCTGGATGAGGGGACCATTACCTACTAAGAAGAAATGGGCCAGAGATATGTTGTACTGCTGCACTCAATCTGAAATGTATAGTGAACTGCTCCCCCCTAAGAGTCGCCCCAAGGACTTCTGGAGCTTATATCGGACTCATATCGAGGCCTGCGAGGAAGGGGAGGGGACAGAACGGGATGGGGGTACGGACGAGCTAGCGGCGTCAGAGAGACA
Organism: Lissotriton helveticus; assembly: GCF_964261635.1. Taxonomy (NCBI): domain Eukaryota; kingdom Metazoa; phylum Chordata; class Amphibia; order Caudata; family Salamandridae; genus Lissotriton; species Lissotriton helveticus. The sequence continues at coordinate 675,983,724 of NC_136057.1, forward strand.
GGAAGTGGGGTCTGCCCTGAGGACAGGGGAGGCCATAGAGTAGGTGCATCTAAGATAAGTGCATGAACCTGGTTGGAAGGGCGGGACTGGGTTATAGGAACACACAGTGTATGTAGGGAAACTCGATAGAGGGAGTTACGGGAGGGGCTATGGAATTAAGTGGCAGACCAGGGCTCTGTGGGGCGCACACACCCCCCCCTCCCTCTGCCATAAGTTCGGGAGGACATGCAGGGAACACCATTCCGAGACGTTGATTGGACAGACACACTACTGACGAGCATGGGTGGGGGGTTAGTTGGGGTAGGTTTTAGGTGTTTGTTTGTAAGTGAAGGATGGGTGGGTCTGGCAATCTGCGAGGCTCGGCTGGACAATTGCTGATAACATACTACAGGGTATGGACAGATGCCAAAGAGGTGATGTAGTGGCATCGATGTCCTGAGATTTCCCGGACTTTGATTCACTGTGGCATACTTGAACGCCGCCGGGCCTCCGGGATGTCGGCAAACAGGCTGTGTAAGAACCAGCTAGTATGTTCGGATGTATTAGTTCAATAACAACTGCCGGCCCTCTGGGTTGTAGGCTGCATACCCTGTATCATATTTGGCAACGATATAAAGGTTTATTTTAAAAGTAAAAAAAAACAAAAAAACGAATGCAACCAGCCTGCTGTAGCAAGAAATGCATTCTCGAAGCTCTATATATAGTGACGTTAACCAGCGCAAATTATTTTTTTTCCTATTTACTTCCCATCGCAAAACTTGTTTTGCGCTGGAAAGCACCCTAACGTAGCGCAAGGCAGCAAAAGGCATTACTTTGCATTACTTAGTGTGGAGGGGGCGTTACATGGGTGGAACCCATGCAACCACCCTTGCCTTTTGACGCAAAACCATATTTACAAAGATTAGTAGACATGGGTTTACGCCAAAAGTTAACACCCCTTCAAAGGAGGATGCTTTCATTTCTCTGTGCTTTTCAGACTTTGCATGAGTGCTGCACTGAGCACACATACCAAGTGGGAAAACCTTTCCGTCATGTCTAGGCATAATATTTTGTACAAGAAGGGTACCCTTCCTGTCCAAAACCTATGTTAGACTCATGCACACACCCTAGCGTTATGGTGTGTGCATGGCGCACAGCAGCTGAAATCAGCACCAGCACAATGGAAAGGGGGGAAGAGAGCCATATCTCTGAAGATATGACCCTCTACTGCTCCCTCCCTGACGCACAACTCAGCACAGGGAGGCGGCGCTGCATGACTTTTTCTAAATCTTCCCCTAAGTGATTTGCCGAGAATCACAGGACGTTGAGCGTCATTGCCGAGACTCGAACGCGGTTCACAGATTAGATATCGACCGCCCTAGCCGTTAGGCTACATCTTCACATTTGACATGCACCACCTCCCGCTAGTCCAGAACTAGAATACCCAAAATAGCTACTCGAATATACTTCAGTTCTAACCAGCATACACAGTTGGTAAAAAAAACAATATTATGCAGTGTAATTACGAACTGCCGCACTTGCTATCTCAGTATTGTTACCCCCCGCATATTTAGCTTTGCAGATGTATCCCACTGAACTGCTCTAACTTCATTATATAGCTCCGCCAATGTATACAGTCGATGTCATTTGTTATGTTAGAGCACCACCTATTGATGTTCCCAAGTATAAATACGCTTTTTGTTGTTACCAAGTGTGAATCAGCAAGTGGAATAAAATAATAGCCGTTTAATCACCATTCTGAAGGCCGTAAGACATTTAAACTGAAGAAAGCTAATGGAATTTCTGTTCCTGCCGGGGGCTCTATTACGAAGCGACGATTTGAGCACGAACCTACCAAAATCCTCACCTTATCTCAAAGTCACAAATGACCCCTATCTTGTCTCCAGCTGCTGCTCACACTCTCCGTCCGTCATGTGAGACAAACGGGATGATCTCCAGGCTCAACTGAGGTAAATACCAATTGCGAACGGTGCCTAAGTGATGGTGCATGTCCCTTGGACACCTAAGAAACCTCAGGAATTTAGTTAAGAAGTTTCCCAATTTTAGAGAAGTACTCCAACGGTTCTAGGAGGAACTAGTGACCATCTTTAGCTCTTACAACCCTCCTTGGGCAGTTTAAATCGATTACTAACAGCAGTTTTGCCATCAGATATGCGCAAAAGACTCCCGGCTTTCGGCCAGACAAGGTACCAGACAATATAGAAGGTCTGCAAGATACACGCACCCAAATAGTGGACGTGGTTACTAAAGTGTGTCTTTTCATGGAAGACAGGGGAAGGATAATCAGGGGCGGCTCCTCCACTAGGGTGGAGGAGCGTCCACCCACTGCTTTCTTGCAGCGCGAGAAAGACAAAACATAGAATGGTAATAACTTTTAGTTTGCTTTGTGCATTGCAGGCCGGCGGGTCGGCGGGGCTGGCGGGGGAGGAGTGGTTTGCCCACTCCTGAGTGTGCAACAACTGTTTGGTCGGCCCTCTCAGGCCACCGAATACCCTTCTCCATGCAGGCAGCCTGCCTGGAGAACATGCCCGCCCCTGGCTGGGTGCTGTCCTGACCAATCACAACCCTGCTGATTGGCTTAGTGGAGGGAGCCTGGCTGCCTGCTTCCTGTTCCTGTCTGAGTCAGGAGAGCAGGAGACCAGGAGCAGGAGCAGAGAAGACGTGGGACCCAGCAGAAAGGTGACTTTAGTTTTATTTATGTCATTATTTTATTTCCCCGCGACACCCCAGCGATGCCCCGGCTACACCCCTGCAAATCCCTCATCCCATGCCCCCTTGAGCCAACCCCCACCCGCGAGCAATGCCGGACGCTACTGTAAATAATTGCACATTAAATGCAAATAAATCACCAGCAGATTATTTAGGTCGCCTTAGGGTGGTTTTTGAGCAGCACTCAGGGATAAAAGATACTTCTATGAATGCCAAGCAAACAGTACCAGTTGCTTTCGTCCAAGTGTTGCCCTTTAAGGTGGCGGCCGACTTTGAAACTAAGAAACCATGTTCGAGTCTGGTGGGAGGCTCAAACATATTGTGATTCTGGGCAAATCACTTAATTATCCCGTGCCTATAAATGAATGTGTCTGTCTGTAATGCCATTGGTGCTCATTTAAAGCGCTCTGATACCTTCGGGTTGAGTTCACGCTATACAAAACTGGAGAAAAAAAACATTTAGCGTTTGTGCGGGTTGGCAGAGTAAATATTTGAATGAGTTAGTCACAGTTGCAAACCAGTTTGTAAGTTGTCAGTACAAAAAGAGAGGACTAACTGAGGAGAGGCTGAAGGTTCCGCATATGCAACATTTTCAGCCTAAAGGAAAAGGAATGGGAGGTGCAGGGCAAGGGAGAGGGTGCCAGCAAATGCAGGGTCAGAGGGACTGCTTTTATTGTGGGTGAGATGCGCACTGAAGAATGAATGTCCTAACAGACCTAGCCACACAAGACTGATTGACATAGTACCTCAGTTTGTGCCAGACCAGCACAACTCACAGCATGCTCCTCTACCTGCGAATACCACCTAGTACTAGGATGGCCCGAGGGAAAGTAATTTTATAATGACATCACGGTCCCTGTTTTTGCTTTTTGTTTGATCTGTTTATTAAAGATTTTTTTTTGCTAAGTGCACATGAATATAAAACGATATACCATCATAGTAATTATCATACAGAACCAGTAGGTAAGTAGCAGGTCCAAATCGTAAATCAACAGCTCAGCGGCATGGTTATATCAGTTAAATTATGTACAACTGATAACGACAATTGGCATATCCCATCAATCGTATAACCTCCTCCCTCTGTCAACAATGCTGCTCAATCACATTATAACTCAACTGTGCAATACCCGTCAAGTACATAAGCACGGCTCTTATGGCTTCACTCCGCCATATCACATCAATCTGTTTATGCAGTCAAACAATTTTATCAAAAACACATAACATGGAAAATGCTATCGGTAAGGGGGGTAGGAGGAGAAACAAGAGCCACACAGAGGTAGGAAAGGGAACACAGATCCCAGTTGTCACAAAACAGGAACCTGTTGACTATCATATGGGTGCACAACATGACTGTTAGGAGAAATGACCGTCCAGTTTGGGGTACGAGGGACTCTGTCTACACATCAACGTGAAACTCGGGCCATAGGTCTACCCATGTATTACACACTATAAATCCAGAGTGGGAACATCCAATGGGCCTTATAGCACCAACAACCCCTGTAACACACACAGCATAGCATTTCATGCAGCGGAAATAGGGAATTTATGCAAATCCAGCATATCCTCCCGTAACAGGGAAACCGCCTCCGCCTTCATCCAGTACAGCATGGAGGGGAACCAAGCCTTCATCGGAGGGGGCTCCTCTGCCTTCCACCTACGGGTAATCAATCATTTGGCCACAATGAAACATAGATCCAGAAACCGGGTGGATGCTTTATGCTTTTTGTTTCTTGGAAATATGCCAGTGATACATGTCTCCCTTGTCCGTGGCACAGCAATGTCCGTGCAAGTGGCTAATGCCCCAAGCACCCCCCCCCCCAGTAAGCATGCAAATCGAGGGAGGATCAAAGCATGTGTAAAAGATCAGCATTCGCCAGCTTGCAGCATGGGCAGCATGCTTCCTGTCTATGAAAATATCAATTTATTTTGTCCGGGGAGAGATATGCCCTGTGGACAATGTAGAATTGGATTAACCTAAAACGGGCATTTCTGGGGACCTGCTTGGGACTCTCCAGGACCACGGACCACTCCTTTTCCAAATAGGGCCTCCCCTGGTCTGCCTCCCACTTAACTCGCAATGGCATTAAGTCCATTAGAGTATGCTCCCTGATCGATTCCGCAAACCACTTCACTGGGTAGTGTCCCGTACCCGTAAAATGCATATATTGCATTAGGAGATGCGTCAGAGGCTCCTTTGCGATTCCTCCCCACCAGCGCTTCATCGCGGCCGTCCAGGAGGGGAAACATCCTTTACAACGAAACTTTTTCCACGCAGTACCTTTACAACGCAGGTATTACAACGCACGTCGTTACAATGACTTACGCTGGAGGGCGCTGTAGGATAGGGAATAGTTTAATTTACTATCCAAAACGGTATACAACGGTAACCACGCATTTTTTACAACGCGGTACCGTTACCACGCTACTTTTACCACGCAAGTCGTTACCACGACTTGCGCTGGGGGGGCGCTCCAGGATAGTAAATAGTTTAATTTACTATCCAACTCCTTTCCCTAGAGTCCACGGGGACTGGAGTTGGAATAGTAAATTAAAAAATTTACTATCCAGCGCCCCTCCACGCAAGTCGTTGTAACAACTTGCGTGGTAAAAGTAGCGTTGTAACGGTACGCGTTGTAAAAGTACGCGTGGTACCGTCATCCATCCATCCAAAACCTTCCCTACTATCCACGGGGACTGGAGTTGTAATAGTAAATTAAACTATTCCACTATCCAGCGCCCCCCAACGCAAGTCATTGTAACGACTTGCGTTGTAAAATCTGCGTTGTAAAGGCATGCGTGGAAAAAGCATGCGTTGTAACGACATACATCCGTCCAGGAGGCATGATTTAGAAATTGGCATGGGGAAACTCCGTCTTCTTCTGTGATAGCCAGGAATGGCTGTAATGCGCCCACTCCGTTTAGGTCCCCTAGGCTAGTTTTACTAGCCACCACCCAGTCTGGAAGGTCGGTACTCTGTACGCATCCCTGCACGGTCGGCATACCTAATATGGTCACAAGCAGCGCGTATGGTGTGACCTGTCTAGTGAGATGGAGCGCCCTACGGAAAACTTTCCGCTCCATCAGGGACCATTAAAGGTAGAGGTTAGTTCGATCTGTTACAAGGGTGAAATAGGGAGAGGATCTTGTCCAGAGAGTACGGAGGGTCACATTCTGCCGAGTCAGATAAGTGTAGTTCTCCCACCCATTTCGCCACCCACTGGATTTGAGGGTTGTATGTCAATACAATGCAGGCTTTTACCCCGCATGCCATTACAACGCGGGGATTACAACGAAAAACGAAAGTCGTTACAACGACTTTCGTTCTGAAGAGGATTGTTAGGGATTTCATCTAGAATAACTCGCAGTGCAGGGTGGCAAAGGCGAAGTTGTACCTACCTTGTTTGAGGGGGTCTGGCTCTACCCAACCTAGAACATTATTTCCTGGCATCTCAAATCCGGGGAACAGCCATAACAACGCGGGGATTACCCCGCACTGCCATTACAACGCGGGATTACAGCGAAAGTCGTTGCAGCGACTTTCGCTGGAGGGCGCTGTTGGATAGGGAATAGTTCAATTTTCTATCCAACACCTTCCCTACTGTCAACGTGGGCTGGAGTTGGAATAGAAAATTAAACTATTCCACTATCCAGCGCTCTCCCGAGCGGAAGAAGGTCACAGGTAGGTAGTGCGGTAGATTAGCAAAATACTAAAGGAGATGTGGCAACATGACCAATTTGATTAACTCCCCCCTACCTATAACCAAAAGGTTAAGCGTCTTCCAGAACTCAATCTGAGACTTAAGCGCTGTGACCGCCCTTGTGATGTTACCGTCCATAAGATCCCGATCATTATGGTAAATACGGACCCCAAATATCTGAACACTACCAGATGCCATTGCACTACCGTCCCGTCCACCTCCCGACCCTGATCTTCCGTACCAGGATTAAAGGGGTATAAGGAAGATTTGCCCCAGTGCACACCTAGCCCAGACTGAAAGGCAAAAGACCTCAGTGTGGCAGGCATGACTCGTGGGATTGCCTGAATATCCTTAACGTACAACAAAATGTCGTCCCCCATCCCGGTGCCGATTTTTGTAGTGTCATCGCTAACAGTTCAATCACCAGGGCAAAGAACAAAGGAGAGAGGGGACACCTATGGCGACTCCCCTGTTCAATCAATATAGGGTCAGAGGAGAGAGTCCCTAGCCGCACCTGAACCGTAGGAGCCCCGTACAGTAATCCGATAAGGCTTAGGATGTAAAGCCCAAGTCCTAATCGATGAAGCACAGCAAACATGAAGGACCACTCAACTGTGTTAAAGGCCTTCTCCAACTCCAGCACAACACAACGGGCCGTTGGCCAATCCATTGTAGCACAGCACATCACCCGGTACAGCCACTGTATGTTAAGCAACGTGCTACGGGCCGGTACAAACCCATTTTATTGTTGGTGAACCAATTGAGGGATCAGTGGTTCTAACCGATTTGCCAGGATATCTGCTAGATTCTTATAGTCCCTATTCAGGAGCGCCAAGGGGCGATAGGCCCCTGCGGAGGTGGTGCTCCTATCCAGTTTGGGAAGTGTGATCAAGGCTCTTGAGCCCCTCTGTGTATACCTTAAGGAGCTGTGGGCTTAGGGGGTCAGCATATGTCTAATAAAATTCATAGGGAAAGCTGTCGGTGCTAGGAACCTTCATAGATGGCAAAGCCCGCATTGTACCCCTAACCTCATCTAGAGTGAGCGAGGCATCTAGTTCCATCTGCTGTTCCGTCGACAGCACTGGGAAGGGAAGTCCCTCTAAGAACTGCTGTATTGAAGAGGAGTGTGATGCAAAGTTGAGGCAGCGCTGCCGGTCCAGGAGCTCCGTGTGTTTCTTGCACGCCTCCTCCAGGTCGGCCAATCCCCCAGCATCTACCCCCACCCTAGACTCCAACGGCAACAGACGCCTATCTACATCGAGCAGGTCCTATGCCACTTGCTGTCGCAGCCCGTAGCCCAGTCCCAAACACTTCCCTCTCAGGGTGACTTTCATAGCCGCCCACTCCACTAGCGAGGAGAAGGCGGTCCCCACATTGAACGCAAAGTAGTCTCCTATAGCCTATCCAATTGCCTTCCGAAAATTCGAATCCTCAAGCATGGCTGGTTGCAGCCTCCATGTAGGGACTCCCGGGTTCCCACCCTCGCAGGCCAACACAACACAGTGAGGGTTGTGATTGGAGTGTGTGTGCCCCCAATACTCCGATTTTGAGACATATGGAAGGAGGCAGGGGGACCCAAAGAACCTATCGAGTCGAACATGTAGATTATGAGGTACTGAAAAAAATGAGTACACCCTCTCCCCCGGGTGATGTGTCCCAGGGTGTATCCAGATAAAAGCCCCCCTAGAAAACATGGAGTAATCCATGGCATATATTTTACCCCTCCACCTACGCTGTAATCGGGTAACTTCTATGGCGTTTAGGTGTGTCTCCTGCAATAACGCCACATACACATTATGACGTTTTAGATAGGAGTACACTGCATACCTACAGGAAGGTGTGCGGCGACCCCGGATATTCTAGGTAAGTATCACATGACCCATGGCAGAGCTAAGGGAAGTGAACAATAGTGAATAGCAATCCCCCCTCTCGGATCCTACTAATTAGCAGTCGGACATGTACAACAACAATTCCAATGTCCCTCCCACAGATTCCCGCAGGAAAAGGGAAACGGGAAAAACCAAACAAGGAAAGAAGAAACCTTGTAAGTGCAACACCCAGAATATTGAGGTGTCATCCAAACACAACATACAGCAACCTAGCCGCATGTCCTACTGGCCCCGAAGAGATGAGGAAAACAGGGGGTTGTGTAGCCATGCAGGGTATGGTCTCATAATCCCCACAAGTCAACTAATAATGCATTGTCACAGCATAGATCTGAAAGCCAAGAACAGCAAACCCCCCAGGACGCAGAGACACTCCAAACACACCAGCCCCACCCCATCCTGATTCATGATAGCACACAGACATTAGGAACATTAAAAATACCCCCCCCACAGCAATTCAAACAGCAGGACCCAGAAATGTATTTCCAAGACAGCCATTTTCATACAATACTATGTGCCGTCTGGGAAATAACGTCTGGCATTCTCATGGACACCTTATCAGATGAGTCTGCGATCAAGGAGCCCCCGTCCCAATGAATGAAAGCAAGAGTCCACTTTGTCCTCCGGTGCCATCTGCTCCGTAATGCAAAACACCTCCTGTCGTTCTCTAGGGATCTGGTCCAGGCCAGGCCCTGCTACTGACCCCAGGAACCGCCTTCCGGGATCCTCTACCACCTCCTTCCCCAGACCATGTCGCAGCAGTGCCCATGGTTCTTGGACCAGAATACTGACCCGACGTCTTCAGCCAGTCCCAAACAACCTGAGGCGTGTCAAAGAACCTGGACTGCCCATCAGAGACGACACAGAGTCTGGCCGGGAACATCAATGAATAGGAGAGACTGAGCTGCTGAAGCTGTCATTTAATCGTCAAGACATACCCCGCTGGTGCTGGACTTTCATTTTGCAGTTAGGAAAAAACAACACCTTTTTCGTTTTCATATTGGATGTCGTCCAGTTTCCTCGTCTCCCAGAGGATCACATCCCGATCCCTGAAGTGGAGGAGTTTAAAGATGAGAAGACGTGCCCTGTCACTGGGGGCCAGCTTTCTGCCTGGGACACGATGCGCCCGTTCTATGGTGAAGAATGTGGAGAATTCTGCATGTGGTAAGATGGTTTTAAGCCAGTTTTCCAAGAAGGTGACTGCGTCTTGGTCCTCCGCACCTTCCGGCAGCCCAATCACCCGGATATTGTTCCGCCACAAGCGGCCCTCTGCATCCTCAATGCGGTCCTCAAGATATCAGATCCGAACTTCATGGGTATTCTTCTGTGTTTCCTGGAACTTCGTGGCGGGCTTCAATTCAGCAACTTCCTTACAGCAGCGACCCGATCCTTCAAATTCAGATGGTCAGCATGCAGCAGGTTGAGGTCCAGAGCCACCTTGTCCAACTTGGCTTCCATGGATGTGCTAGAGCGCTCAAAGGCCTGCAGTATAGCATCGAGGCGATCCTCAAGAGTCGTCCTCTCCCCCATCTGCAGTGGTGGATCAGTGTCGCTGGCACCCACCGCTTGCGAGGAGGCCCTGGAGCTGCACCTGTGCGTCTCATTTTCCTGTACACAACCAGGCATGTCCACTGTACACCCACCTGCCCCACGAGGTCCCCCTGCAGCACCTCTCAGCCCAACACCAGTCCTCTCCTCCACAGCCCACAATTGCAGGCCCCAGGCCGCTCCCACGCCGCTCACTTCTACAAGTGGAACCAGGGGGGCCACTCCTACCGCTCCACGGTCACCAAGGCACCGGGACTCCACGCCGCCCCTCCAATCTGAAGGGCATCACCAACGCACTCCTGCGACGAATGCTTGTGACCAGGTACACCCAGCTGCGCCACACGCATGCTCCTTCTTACAGCACACTCCCAAACAGTGCCACCACTTCCTGATGTGGTTCTACTAGTACGGCTAGCCGGGGTGACCCTCACCTGCATTTCCCTACGCACACCGGCTGTCCAATCGTGGGCCGGTGACCAAACAGGCTCCCACCAGATGCCTCCTCCTGTCTTATGGCTCACTTCAGGCCTGCTAGGCCCTCCAGCCGCTATGTCTGCCTCCGGACGGCTGCCGGCACCACCTCAACATCTTGTTGGGGGCCCACGTGGGCCTTACTCAATCAAAACTGGAGCCGGTCTACCTGCGGGTGCCTCTGCACCATTTTCTCTGACGTTCAAGGGACAGCGCACATCCCGACTTGGCCGCAGTCTAAGTGTGCATCTCCTCCTAGATCCTCACAGGCCAGACTGTTCGCTGCCCTCTGCTTCTCAGTGACCCACTCCTCCGCACGCTGCCCCATACCACCCTCCTGTGGGGCACGGCATGCACAAATATCCCAGTTGGGCAAGCAAGGCCCAGTCACAGGTGCTCCGCCTGGCCAATCCCGGTCATGGCCCTACCACCGCTCACCGGCGCTCCACTGTGGCGGGAGAGGCCCTTATCCTCACAGGTGAAACCACTCATTGCTCCCTATGTCTCGGGGGCCGGCTTCTTCACACACCGCCTCGCACCACTCTCTGTGGGTGCATAGCGTGCACCGATGTCTGGGTCCAGAATGCGAGGCCCAGTCACAGGCACCCCTCCTGGCCGATCGTGGCCAAGGTCCTTTAGCTGAACGCCGACGCTCCGCTGTACACCACGGGCAACTTGCCATCCGGATCCTGCATCAACCTCTGCTGACCCCTCCGGGTGTCACCAGGGAATCACCTACCGCCCGATGGCACCAGATTTCGGCAATGTAGGAGAAATACTCCAAATTAAGGGGATATATGACAGAACGCTCTCAGAACCCGTCTCCCAGGCTGACCCTATGTCTCATTTAAAATAAATGGGAAAGTGACTGACTTCCTACTAGGCATAGGTGCTACCTATTGTGCCTTGAAGGCTTCAGAGTTCCCTAATTTGCCACTCACTGATATCTCAATTAATACAGTGGGGATAGCCAACAATGTAGGCTCTCACCTAGTCTCCTAGCCTGTCACCGGTGCTAGCTGCTAGTCTTAGTCGAAAAGCCAAGTTTTGAGTCCCTTCGTGAATTTGATCCGCGATGGTGCAGTGCGGAGGTGGAGGGGCGGAGTGTTCCGAGCTGTGGTGGTGAGGTGAGTGAAGGAGCGTCATCCAGTGCGGCTGTGGCATATCGTGGTATCTCTGTGAGGGCGAGGTGTGCTGAGCAGAGGTTCCTGTGTGGCTGGTGGTTGATGTATGTGGTGGTCCATGTAGGCAGGTCCTTGGTCATGGAGAGCTTTGTAGGCATTGGTCTGGAGCTTGAAGTGGCATCTCTTCTAAACTGGGAGCCAGTGGAGGCCCTTAGGGGTTGGGTGATGTGGGTTCTCTCTGGTAGGTTGAGGATCAGTCTAGTTGCTGAGTCCTGGTTCGACTGTAGTCTTTACACGAGTTTGGTGGTGGTGCCATCATAAAGTGCGTTGCTGTAGTCCAGTAGGCTGGTGATGAGGGCCTGCATTACCGTTTTCCTGGAATTGATGCAGAGCCACTTGAAGATCTTGCAGGGCATGTGGAAGCTGTCACGATCCGGTCGAGCTCCTCGGGATCAGGGTGATGCTTAAAGGGGTCTACCTCCTGACTTCCCCACACTCTGACTAGTGAAGAACACACAGAGCATAGGGGTAGTCAAGCGAGGGAAGGAAAGGGAGGGAGCAGCAGTGGAAGGGATACCTGAAACGAGAACACACAAAAGGTTAAGCACAAGAAGGTATGCTAACTACTCTCATATATTCTCGCTAGTACCCAGCACACCTTTTTCTCTAAGCAACAAATTAATCCTTTTCCAATCCAGCATGTAATAGACACGAAAGTCTAACAAGAAATGTAAATTAAACAAAAAACGGTGAGTATATACTTAGCACATCCGACCTGGATGCCTAAGCTTACCAATCCACCCAGGGTCCTTAGCTTTACAGGGAAGAACCCAGAAGGAAGGCTCCAGCAATCAGGCTGCTTCACCAGGTGATCAAAATAGTCATTCTTTAACCCCGAAGAATGACAACCAGACACGTTCGGGGAAAGCCGCAGGCAAGGGCAGGAACATGGAGGGGACAGAACGGCAGCCGCCATTCCTGGATGGCATCTGACAAACACGCCAAATGTATATCCCCTTCCCCGCTGCAGCCGCTGGCGGGAAGGGAAAACGACCAGTCCTGCTCGGCCAAGCAGGAGGGGTCCATTAGGTTGTTTCTCACCAGGTGTTCAGTGAATTGGAGGTTGATGGCATTCTCCAGGACTTTGGTGGGGAATGGGAGCAGTAAGATGGGATGGTAGTTCTTTAGCTCGTTGTGGTCGGCCAAGGGTTTTTTGAGTAGTCAGGCCTCGCAGTCTTTCCAGTTTTCTGGAAAGGGGGCCATAGTTATCAAGGCGTTAAAGTGATTTTACTGAGCCCTCTACAAAATCAGCACAGGATTTAGTGAATCTTTGTATGTCCTGGACTCTATTCTGTTATTTCTCAGGTATAAGCCCAAATGTATGCACTAGGGAATCCTTCATGGGAGTGTATGAGTCACCTATACCCTCTGATTCAGGAGTTTATACCTCCCCAATGTAGGTACTAACTCATGCAGTAAGGCCTCTCCCAGTGCTGATGGATTTCTCTACTCATTCTCTTTTAGTTCAACTATACTTTATTAAAAAAGATATGGGAAGTGAAACTTGATAATGCGTAATATCGACAAGTGCTACAATATACAGCATAACCAGAAGTGTAAAACAACAGGTAATCATGTCATACTTCCAAGGGTAAGGGGATCCGAGGCATGATGAAAGCCTGACAAAAAACAACAACTGTTGGTGCTGGTCTTGGGAGTGCAGTAAAGGATATTGTAAGGGTCCCGCCTTGTCCTTAAACATGTAGAATAGGGTGTGGGTTGGTTGGTTCCGACCACCATTACCGCAAATTATATGACAGCGGAATGGAGTATAGTTACTGTACCAATATCTGGTATAGTCTGGACATTGTCCCTTTGTCAGTGCCTCATTTCCATCAGACAATGCTGCAGTCACTGAGTGCAAAACATATTGTTCCTGGGCATCAGCAAAAGATTTGTACTCCCCATCCTTAATCAGGTCAGAGAGTTGATTTAGACCTTTAGATTCGAGTGGTGTCCAGTTGGGTCCCCCCCCCCCTGCCAGAAGTGAGACATTGCATCCTAGGGATGCTTATGCACATACAGTGGGGTTTGTCTTTAGTAGTCAATGAGAGGTACGTTAGGCATGGACATTGGTGGTCAAAACCGGGTGCAGAGTTGGGATGCTGACAAGCGGTGGGGACAAACCCAACTTGGTCTGGGTGGACAAGACACAGGAGGACTAGTTTAAGTCTGTTAGCTAGCGGTTTGGCCAAATAAGAAATCGGTTGATAGCTAGAACAATTTATTAACAAAAGTCCTTTGTATTGCCATATGAGCCACCTCGTCGTTCTGATTCACTGTATATATTTGCACAAACTGCACCTCACGCACCGTCCCAGCTGATCACAATTGTCACTTGTGTCGCTATCCGTATGTCACAATCGCATACCTTGCACCAAGTCCAATTTGGGTCTGTTTTCTTGTACAGTGCTGCTACAACTGTTTTCTCACTTTCTTTTTTGGAATATATGATGCCTAAAGCACATTTATAAATCGATTTGAGTCTCCTTATTCCTGTTCATGTACTGCTTTTGCATATCAATGTAACTGTCTAAAAATAATACCAGTGGGGTCCTTGTTTATATGTCAAATATGCTGCGGCAGTCGTGGGTGGTTCAGGGCTCCACAGGCCCCCGTTGCCTGCTATGCACTCCACCCACCATTTCAGGGGATAAGGAGGAATAGACACTGCAGGAAGCCCACATGGATGGCACTGGGCAGTGCTGCTGAGCAAGTCAGGCCTCCTTGCTACCAGGGGCAGCCCCAAGGTGGTAAACACTTCATTTCCAAGTGGTGGCACCCTGCCAGAGAGGCAGGAGAAAGCCCAGTCGTCGAACACTGGCGGGAGCTCTACATCGGTGTTGCCAGCTTGCCTAGGTGCCAAGTTTTGCCACCACGCTACATATTCTTAGTGAACTTTTATAGGAGGCTAACCATTTGTCAATGTCATTCTCCACTACAAAGCTAGGCACAATACCTTTAGGGAAGTGAGGGATCTGTGACCACCCTTTAGACACCTGAATTTTACAGCCACCATTTTCCTTGGACTGCAGGAGTCCTATGCTGACCTTCGTCTCCTCTAAGACCAGTTTCAATTCTTGGATTGCAAGCCTCTTTGCCTCCAGTGCTTTGGCTGCTGGTTTGGCCTACAGCTTACTTGCTGACTGATTGTCACTGAGCTCCACTGGATAGGAAGCCAGCTCACAAGAACTATGCTGCTATATTTCCCATTACAATCATTGTATGGCGAATGAGGAAGCACGAGGATGAAGCAATACACCTGCCTAGGTGTATGTAGACTTGCCTGTCATGTACCAAAGTATGAAAATCCGCTTTGAACATACACACAAAGTACTCATTATTACAGATAATTTCCTTGGATACGCTGGTAGTGATAGATCACACGGAAGGGTCCTGGGCACATCTCAGGAAGGGAGCCAGGGCTGCTTAGAGAATAATAACAAGCATTTACAATGCAATGGTTTCGCCTTTGGAAAAGTTAGAGCTATTGGCATTGTAAATGACAAAATTTGTATTTATGTGTTGGTTTTGAAAACAGATAAATACATGGCATTGTCATTTACATTGCCATTAGCTTAATCTCTGCAGTCACTCTGCAGTCACTCTGCACTCCCTAGCACTCCCTAGTCACTCTGCAGTCACTCTGCACTCCCTAGCACTCCCTAGCACTCTGCAGTCACTCTGCACTCCCTAGTACTCTGCAGTCACTCTGCACTCCCTAGCACTCCCTAGTCACTCTGCACTCCCTAGTCACTCTGCACTCCCTAGCACTCCCTAGTCACTCTGCACTCCCTAGTCACTCTGCACTCCCTGGCACTCCCTAGCACTCCCTAGTCACTCTGCACTCCCTAGTCACTCGCACTCCCTAGCACTCTGCACTCCCTAGCACTCCCTAGTCACTCTGCACTCCCTAGTCACTCCACTCCCTAGTCACTCTGCACTCCCTAGTCACTCTGCACTCACTACTCTGCACTCACCACTCTGCACTCACCACTCTGCACTCTCTACCCTGCACTCTCTACTCTGCACTCTCTACTCTGCACACTCACTTTGCACTCAGCACTCACACTGAACTCAGTAGTCTGCAAACTCACTACTGTGCACTCACTACTCTGCACACTCACTACTCTGCACTCTGCACTCACTACTCTGCACTCTGCACTCTACACACTCACTCTGCACTCTGCACAAAGATCCGTTACAATTAAAATAAAATAAAACGATGTGTAAAAAATTATATGAAGTAATCTTCCTCGAGTTTTTCTAGCACCCGATTCTCTCCCTTCCTTCCCCCTTCTAGCTCCCACCTCACCTTCTGCCCACACTTTTTCAGATTATGCTGTGAATGGGTGCAAGTATTTATTTTACTTAATGCAGTTTTATATAGCGTAAACTTTTCTAGCACCGATTCTCTCCCTTCCTTCCCCCTTCTAGCTCCCCACCTCACCTTCTGCCCACACTTTTTCAGATTATGCTGTGAATGGGTGCAAGTATTTATTTTACTTAATGCAGTTTTATATAGCGTAAACTTTACCCAAAGTTGTCAGACCGCTTTACAATAGAACCAAGTAAATTACATAATTTCATTTTACAGTGTTTTAAGAAGACGCAAACACACTGCAGACTTGGTCTAATAACGTGGCTGCTGTGTGGCGTCTTAATTACAAGCTCCTTTGCGCCGCCCCTACGTCACTTTTGTCCATGTTTAAAAGTGACGCACTGGCGGTGGAAGGGGCTTGTAAGTAAGCCCCTCAGCGTTATTCTCCCCAAAGCATGTGACAACTTCAGGCACTGACACAATGGATTAAAGGACGGTGCAACCACAGTTATGTATCATAGATTATATACTCGCAGAGGTATGTGACAGCATTACAATTACACAATAAGATAGCGCCGCACAGGGCGAGCTGTGAGGGGATCTGGGTGGAGGGACAAAGGGAATGAGGGATGGTGGGCAAAAAGAGATGGGGTGAAGGAGGGACGAGGGGGTCGTAGGGAGGGGGGTGGGGCGCCAAGGACGGATGGTGGACGTGGTATACAAGGACGAGGGAGGGATAGAGTTATTGGGTGTAGGGATAGGGAGGGTCGTAGGAAGTGGGTACGAAGGGAAGGGGCCGGAATGGAAGGGGGGAGACGAGGGAGGAGATGAAGAGAAGAAACGGCAGGAGAACTGAGGGAAGGGGGCCGGACAAGCTGGCTGCAGAGGGAAGAATGGCTGAGTGAAACCGGGTAGTGGAGAGAAGGAGGGACGAAGTGAAGGAGATGTGAGAAGGATAGGATGAGAGGGTTGGAAGGGAGCCTGGCTGAGGCTCGGAAGGGAGCCTGGCTGAGGCTCGGCAGGGGCTAGAGCTGAATAACAGACGGGATGCAGCGGGGGACTGTGTGTAGTGATGGAGGGGTAGGTGAGGCGAAGGGTCGTGATCTGATGGTGGGAAGAAGGGGCACCAGAGGAGAAGACGGACTCAGGAGAGACAGGCAGGGAGGATGGACCTTACCTTCCAGACAGATGTTCTCAAAAACTCCGATTGCTTCTACTTTCCCCCGAACCAGAGCAAACATCTGTCTAGAGGCTACTTTCAGGAAGAAACAAGGAAAGGCACGGACAGTGGGAGGGGGGCAGGAAAGGCAAGGACAGGCACGGACGCTGCTGAAGCACTGCAATTCCTTGGATTTTGTGTTCTGGAGCCTGTTTAAATGTTACAAGGGTTTTGAACAAGACTATATTAATCTCAGGGTACTGAAGCATTGGACCTTTTCAACCGTATCTATGAAGTCGGAAAAGTGTCTGATAAGGGTAAGTCACAGAGTATCTCAGCAGCCATGGTAAACAGCGGTTCAACAAGGCAGTTAATTCCACAGATGACCGGTCTCACAGACATAAGCTTGCAATGTACAGACATAAGCTTGCAATGTCAAAGTAAACAATGAGGATTGAGGCCAAAACTTTTCCAAGGCGTGTCTTTCACATTTGGCTACACAACAGCGGGAGGGGGGGGCGGGAAAGGCACGGACAGCGGGAGGGGGGGCGGGAAAGGCTCGGACAGGCACGGACGCTGCTGAAGCACTGCAATTCCTTGGATTTTGTGTTCTGGAGCCTGTTTAAATGTTACAAGGGTTTTGAACAAGACTATATTAATCTCAGGGTACTGAAGCATTGGACCTTTTCAACCGTATCTATGAAGTCGGAAAAGTGTCTGATAAGGGTAAGTCACGGGGTATCTCAGCAGCTATGGTAAACAGCGGTTCAACAAGGCAGTTAATTCCACAGATGACCGGTCTCACAGACATAAGCTTGCAATGTACAGACATAAGCTTGCAATGTCAAAGTAAACAATGAGGATTGAGGCCAAAACTTTTCCAAGGCGTGTCTTTCACATTTGGCTACACAACAGCGGGAGGGGGGGCGGGAAAGGCACGGATAGCGGGAGGGGGGGCGGGCAAGGCACGGACAGCGGGAGGGGGGGCGGGAAAGGCACGGACAGGCACGGATGCTGCTGAAGCACTGCAATTCCTTGGATTTTGTGTTCTGGAGCCTGTTTAAATGTTACAAGGGTTTTGAACAAGACTATATTAATCTCAGGGTACTGAAGCATTGGACCTTTTCAACCGTATCTATGAAGTGGGAAAAGTGTCTGATAAGGGTTAGTCACGGAGTATCTCAGCAGCCATGGTAAACAGCGGTTCAACAAGGCAGTTAATTCCACAGATGACCGGTCTCACAGACATAAGCTTGCAATGTACAGACATAAGTGTAGTGAGACAGATAGAGAATATACGAAGTAGGTGTCACTGGTATTTATTATAGGTTCAGTTAAATACATAAAGGACCCGCAAGGAGCGGAATTGGCACAACAGGTGGTAACAGCGGCCAGCTGTCATCTAACATGACAGTTGACTGACGTCATATAAATAGTACACGAACATTCCATGATCTGACATGATGATGTCAGATCATGAAGGTAGAAAACATACTGCTATCAAACCCCCCTTCACATAACATACAGAAGGTACAACATCTCCCTTTTTTCCCCATGAAAAATAAAACAATACAATGTAATTAATCCATTACATAGTCTTTGAATCTCGCGGGCAGACTAATGTTTCTTCCACTTCTAGAAGACATTCCCTCTATAGATTCAGAATTGATTTCACTAGCAATTTCAGTAGGTGCTCTTGTGTTAACATCCCTAGATTTCAAGACAGTGGTATCTTGCGTTATAGCAGAGTCATTTTCATCAACAGAGATACAACTGGAACTATCAACTAATTCCGAGGAAAATCTGTGGTTGTCAATTGCATGAGATTGGTATGAAGTATTTGGCATATCTTCCCATTCTAGCACACTGTCATCAAAGCTATTTTCATCGTTATCTACATTTTTCATTATTATATTCTCTTGACCAGGTTTAAGTTTCACTACATGGTCCTTACTTCGCCATCCTTCACCTTCAACCAAAACAGCACCATTGGTAGCCCTTCTAACTCTCATAGGTTTACTAAATTTAGATTCTCCCTTTCTCACCATACCAGGTTTCTTCACTAAAACCCAATCTCCCGGTGTTATACATTTATCTTTTGCTCTGTTGACCATGTCACAATATGCTTTGGTTGCTCTTTGTTTTCTCTCAATGCTTTCTTTCACTCTGAGCTCCTCATCATTTATCTCTTTGGATTCAGTTGCAACACTACTCCATCCACCTATTTTAGGAGTTATAATGTTGTTACAGGTTCTCCCTCTCATCAAAAAAAACGGAGTGTGTTTGGTGGCATCTTTAGGTGTATTATTGTACGTATTAACTTTTACTCTCATGAATTCTCTCACATCCATTTTATTTGCAATTGCCATTTGAATTCCTTCTTTAAAGAATCTATTCAGTCTCTCCACTTGGCCATTACTTTTTGGACTGTATAAAGGAGTTTTTTCTTGAGTAATGCCTGATATCTTCAGAAATTCTTTCATGCTGCTCGAAACTAATTGTGAACCGTTGTCTGACACCAAAATTTTCGGCTGTCCTTCTCTGTCAAAAACTTTTTTTAAATAATTAATGACTACTTCTGTAGTGACAGCAGTCACGAATTTGTAACAAACCCACTTTGAATAGTAGTCTGTTAAAACTATCAAGTACTTACTTACATTTGGCATAATATTAAATGGTCCGGCGAAATCAATTGCGATTTTTACCCATGGTCCATTTGGAATTGCTACATTCTGCAACTCATTTTTCTCAACTCTCCAGTGCTTGTCAGATTTCAAACATTATTCACATTTGTCTACATAGCTCCTCACTTCACTGTCCACTCCTGGCCACCAGTAATGCATTCTAAGTATGTTTCTAGTGGAAGTGATACCAGGATGTCCTCTGTGAGCCAGTTTTACAATTTTTTGTCTGAGTTCATACGGCGGCACAAAGACTTCACCTCTTTTGAGATATCCACTTTCCAATGTCAATTCATCACTCACTTGCTGATAACTCCTCAGTTCAGTAGGTAAGTTCCTTATAGGTGGCCATGTACTTCGCACATATTCATGAACTCTTGCTAACACGGTATCCTTAACCAACTCCTCTTGCCATTCCTTCTCAGTTATGGATCCTTCACACATGACAGTTGCATCAATAAGTGCAACTACGCATTCAGTGTCATCCTGCGTTTCCTCCTTCAGATTTCGTATGGGCAACCGTGACAAACAGTCAGCTCTACTGTTTTTGCCACCTTTGATGTGCTCAATCATGTAATTGAATTCCTGTAACTTTGACATCAGTCTTAGGAGTCTCGAGCTTGCATTTCCATTGCCTCGTCCCATACCATCCAACATATATATTAGGGGTTTATGATCTGTCACGAGTGTGAAACTTTTACCCCATAAATAATCCTTGAGTTTGTGCACAGCCCACACACATGCCAAGGTTTCACGCTCGATAGTACTATAATTTCTTTCTGTCTCACTGAGTCTTCTAGATATAAAAGCAATTGTGTTTTCCTCACTTCCCTTCCTTTGACAAAACACAGCACCAATACCTTCATTGCTTGCATCCACAGTCACTATGTTTTCCAATTTCGGATCATATGGTTTTAAAGCAGGTGCCTTAACTAACTCTTCCTTCACCATTTTGAACGCTAGTTCCTGCTCAGTTGTCCATTTAAACACAACATTTTTCCTCAAAAGTTTCCTGAGTGGTTCTACTTTTCCAGCATATTTCTGCATGAACTTCGCATAATATTCACTGAGGCCCAGAAAACTTCTAAGTGAATCTTTGTCTTTGGGTTCTGGGGCCTCTCTAATGTCTTGCACAAGATCATCTTTTGGTAGTATTCCATCTGCAGATAATACATGCCCTAAATATTCAATTTCATTTGTCATGAATCTGCATTTGTCCTTTGACACTGTCATGCCCCTCTTTTCAATGACTCCCAAAACCTTATCTATTAGCGCCAAGTGATCGTGCTCTGTCTCAGAATGTAAAAGAATGTCATCCTGAAAGGCTTCGACTCCTTTCATTCCTCCAAACAGTATGTCCATAAGTTTTTGAAAGACACCTGAAGAGGACGCCAACCCAAAAGGTAGTCTCACATACCTGAAAGCTCCATATGGTGTTATAAACGTGGTTAGCTTCTTAGACCTTTCTGATAGACCTACTTGATGATAAGCTGCTCTTAAGTCAATTAATGAGAAAAACCTGGAACCTGAAACAGATTGGAGTATATCCTGAATTTTTGGTAGAGGATGACAGTTCACAATTATGTTTCTATTCAAAGACCTCAGGTCCACACACAACCTGATGTCTCCTGATTTTTTTTTCTTGGAAACAACAATTGCAGAAATCCATTCGGATTCTTCTGCTTCCTCAATTACTCCTTCCTTCATCAATTTCTCTAGTGCTTCCTTAAGCTCCACTTTAATTGACAAAGGTACAGTTCTAACTTTATGTTTACATGGTATGGCCCCCTCTTTAAGTTTAATATCATGGCTGAAACCTTTGACACAACCAATAACATTTCTGAAAACCACTTTATGTTTTTCTAGAGTGACACTCAAATTTGATTTACCTTCATCAACGCTAATATTGTTCACCCATTCTTCTCTCAATATAACAGGGTCTTTAGCTCCAGGGACCAATATAACTCCTAACTGAGCTAAGTCTCTCCACCCTACTAATATCCTCCCTTTTTCTGCCACATAGATTTTCGTATCAATAACTCTTCCCCTGAAAGTGACAGTATCATTAAAATACCCTAACATGTTTATTTCCTTCTCTCCGAAAGCTTTTGGGTTTATATCTGATTCAGTGAGTGGTACATTTTGCCATTTCTCTTCAAAAAGTACATCAGAAATAGTTGTTATGGGTGCACCAGAATCTGCAGTGAACTTAAGTTCAACCTCCCCAATCTTCACATCCCCTATTGGTCCTCTAATCTTACCGTCTTCCATTTCAACATAAAGGATAATATTAGAACACATTTCCTCATCGAAGTTTCCCACAGTGTTAATACTCATGTTGTTACTTGTTCCCTTAGTTTTACACAAAGTGGAATAATGACCATATTTCTTGCATTTGATACACTTCTTACCGATTGCGGGACAATTTTTAAAGTCTGCTAGGTGATCATTTGATCCACATCTAAAACAACTCATTTGCTTACCTCCTACCCTCCTTTCCCCCACATTTTTTCCATATGTCTTACCATCATTTTTCTTTTTGTCCTGCAAGTAAAATACATTAGTGTTATTCCCAGCATGTGATAATTCTCTGGTAGACACAAGCGATCTTTCTATACCCCTAGCTATGTCTATGACTTCCTGCAATGTTGGCCTTTTGCAAGCCAGCAACCTCTCCTGAACTTTTTTAGAGTAACAATAGAAAACGATTTGATCTCTTATGTATATATCAGTCATTTCATCATATTCACATTCAACAGCAAGAATTCTTAAACAAGCAATATATTCATCAACAGTTTCCCCCTCCTGCTGCTTCCTTAGAGCAAATCTATGCCTAGCGACCATTATGTTATTCTCCTCATCAAATTGTTTTTCAAGCCTTTTTAAAGCTTCATCATACTCATTCAAGGGTATAAAAGTTCCTGGTGGGTTTTCAAATTCGGGTAAACTGTCAAAAACGTCCTGCCCAGCCTTTCCCAATAGGCCAAACAATAAAGAACATTTTCTTTCCGCATCAAAAGCTTTCCCATCAATGGACACAATATAATTCTCAAAAGCCCTTTTCCATTTCTTCCACTTCATAGTGGGTTTACCAGGCTCTTCCAAAAAACGGGGAGGTGCACATATGTTGTTGCTCTCAGCCATTTTATTTGGTATGCCACTTTAGAGAAACAAGTCTTTTATTATGTTATTATATTTATCTTCCTGTAAAATACTTGTTCCAGTTAATTAACTCGCTCACTTTTTGGAGTGTAAAAATAAGCACACAGCTTACAATAGTACCGCCTTTCCGTTTATGAAACAACCTTTCATTTCCATATAATAAGGTTTCCTATTAACAGAGCCAGACATGAATCTCCAGCGCTCTGTGTTTACACACGTGAAATTTTTTTTTATTTTTTTTTAAAATGGCCGCACGCTTCCACGTACGATGACGTTGCACACTTGTGGTCCAATCAACACTAGGAACCAAACTCCCAGAGTGCTTCACGCGTCACAGCTGAGGAGAATGACAGCCTTCAGCGGACGCTCGAACCTGACAGGATCTCGCGCCAAAAGTAAGTCCTCGCAGCTGCCGCTTTTAAAACACGAACATTCCCTCAGCGCTTATCCTTCTCCTCAATTTGTTATTCATGTCAATTTCAAGCTCATTAACGATCAAGACAGTTT
The DNA here is from genome assembly GCF_964261635.1 of Lissotriton helveticus. Taxonomy (NCBI): domain Eukaryota; kingdom Metazoa; phylum Chordata; class Amphibia; order Caudata; family Salamandridae; genus Lissotriton; species Lissotriton helveticus. Next base: position 676,007,050 of record NC_136057.1, read on the forward strand.
ATCCTTAGTCGCGCTCACATCCGCTTCAGTTGCTTAAGTCAATCCTTAGACGCGCTATTTCCAAATAATTGCTTCCACGCTGTCCATCCTTTTAAATAATTATTTCAAGCTGCACTTCTCATTCACGACACAGTTAGTACGTGACATGTACTCACATCGAGAAGATCTTCACCATTCCGCTTTAAAATATTCCTTAAGTTACCGGTTTCTTCAATCAAACCCGCTATAACAGGAACTTCACTTTAAGTGCCCGCAGGTCCTTTATTTCATCCCACGTCCTCGTCGCCAAATTGTAGTGAGACAGATAGAGAATATACGAAGTAGGTGTCACTGGTATTTATTATAGGTTCAGTTAAATACATAAAGGACCCGCAAGGAGCGGAATTGGCACAACAGGTGGTAACAGCGGCCAGCTGTCATCTAACATGACAGTTGACTGACGTCATATAAATAGTACACGAACATTCCATGATCTGACATGATGATGTCAGATCATGAAGGTAGAAAACATACTGCTATCAAACCCCCCTTCACATAACATACAGAAGGTACAACAATAAGCTTGCAATGTCAAAGTAAACAATGAGGATTGAGGCCAAAACTTTTCCAAGGCGTGTCTTTCACATTTGGCTACACAACAGCGGGAGGGGGGGGCGGGAAAGGCACGGACAGCGGGAGGGGGGGTGGGAAAGGCACAGACAGTGAGAGGGGGGGCGGGAACGGCAAACGACAAGAAAGGCAAAGCAGAAGGCAAGAAAAAGCACTCACCTGGACTTCTTCCGGCGGCGGTCGGCCTGCAATGACCAAAACAAACCTTCCCCCCCCAAAAAAATAAACACGCCCACAGCCGCATGACGTGAACAGAAAGCCTAAAATTCTCTGGAACGCCCCCGAATCTGCTCCGCAATTGACGGACAGATCTCTGTTCCAACGGCTAGCCTCCATTTATGGAGCTAGCCAATCGAACAGAGGGCGGATTCCCAAGCCACATACTGTAGACATTAGATTTTGCCTGCGCGGTGCGCAGCTTTCGACAGGCGAAACCTAAAAAGTAGGGCTAGGGGTTGGATTAACCTTTTGATGCACATTATTATTAATATTTTTCATTATTGAGGTTTTATAAAGTGCATAGCTACCCCTAGCGGTTTCCCAGCGTTGCGTATCAGGAAGAGATAGGCGCATGCATCACAAAAAAGCCCAGTTTTCAAATCCTTGCAGAAAATGGTAAGAGAAGTGCAACTTCTCAGAGATTTCGGAAGAGTTTTCCACATCTTAGGACCAAGGAATAAAAAGGAGTGTCTCCCTATCCGAGATGTTTGATTCTGGGGACTACGTACATTGACCGATTGCTCGAGCACAATGTGTGAGGGGTGGGGTGGTATGTGGATACCAGGTTTTGTAGGTGTTGTGGGCCAGATCGAAATTTGATTTTGTATACATAGTAGAGTGCCTTAAACTGGTTGTGTTTATCTATCGTGAGCCAGTTTATGTCATACAGTAGACCAGATGCTGAAGCATGTTTGGCAGTTGATACAATAGTCTGGCGACAGAATTTTGTAGCACTTGGAGATGTCTAATCACGGTCATGCCAGTCCTTAGACAAAGGAATGAAGGATATTGTCATAATCCAATCTAGATAGAATCATGGCCTGGATGACCGTCCTTTGGGCATACAGAGGGAGAATCCACAGATTCTTTTTTAGCCATTTCAAAATACCAAAGCATGTAGTGGCTATTTTGGTCATCTTTGGCTTCTTAGACCGGATAGGGTCCACCCAGAAGCCTAGATGTTTCACTTTATGGACAAGTTCTGGAAGAGCCTCCAGGGTAACTGTTCAGAGTTGGGGTCCCCAGAGCTAAGGGTTCTTGCCCAGTATCATTACCTTGGTCTTGTCTCCATTTAGTTTAAGCAAGTTGAAACTTACCCAGGAGCAGACAAGAGAAGAACAAAACAAAAATTTAAATCTCCAGAGTTGTGTCCCTGCCTCGACAACAGCGAAAAGATGATGAGTGTGTCATCAGCAGATGTGAACAGGATGAGGGCACAGATCTACTAGAGGGCGGACATTTATGTTGAACAACATAGGGCTGAGGGCTGACCCCTGTGGAACTCCTAAGGTAAGCGCACAAGGGCTGGACAAATCCAGGTGTGAACTCTGGTCACTCCCATGAATAATGTTGAGGACAATCAGTTTCGGAGTCGTGACTGAGTAGATGTCCAACAAACCAATGAGAACATCCCACCCACCAGTCCAACAGATGTCAAGCCCCTCTGGTTTGGTGGGTCAATCTTCAAGTTAAGCCTCACTCAATCCATATCTACATTAAAAACAGATAACATAGTTCAGGCCCCACATTCCCAATCTGGTATATGAGCTTCTTGTGCTCCAACAACCTCTATCACCTCTCTAGTGTGCACCCCTGTCTTGGCTTCTGTTTGTACTACAGCTACTACATCTGCTGTTGAGCCAGAACCCATAGTAACGGTGCACACACACTCTTGGTCACAGGCTAGTGATGCTAGGAAAGCCTGGAATGTCTGAGCTGAGTGAGGACAGTCACACAGATAGTTTTGGAACAACTGTGGGTGAGGATATCATGGGTGTAGCCTCCAGACATCAAGCTCAGATTCTCCTCCAAAAACACAATGACATCCTGAGGGAGCAAACTGAGATGCAGTGGGTGCACAATGGTCTCCAGGGGGACAATAATGACCTTCTGGAGCATAACATAACATGCCTCTCATGTATTCCTTTACTGGGGTGGTGCAGGATGGGTTCCAGGACATTTGTAATCGAATCAGAAATACATCAACCTCTTCCTATGGACAATCAACATAATCTAACATTCAACAAAGAACATCCACACAAAGAGAGGCCCCAAAAACCAGCAAGACACCAGTCATCAGCTCAAATAAAGCCTACAACTCAGCAGACATCAGTTCCATTCAGGAGGGGTCAGTTGTCGAGTCCAGTAAAGATGAGCCCAAGAACACTACAACAAAGACTCGCTGGCAATAATTTAAGCCTGTGGGCCAACAGCATTCACATGTGAACACATTCTGCAACACATTTGCCTTTTAGAAACTGTGTTACATCTGCACATGGTGTACCAATAACTGTGGACTCTGCTTACTCATTCTCACCAACTCTGCAATTTCATTTTTCCATCTTGATATCTGATTTTCTAAAAATGATTTTTTTTCTCAATAAATCGAAATGATAGAAATTAAAACTATTAAATTGTTTTGGTAATATTTGTTTTTGAGAAACATCCTTTACAACGCAACTAACACAACGCACTACCATTCCAACAAAACTTTTACAATGCAGGATCCATTACAACGCATGCCATTACAACGTAAGTATGGGTAAGTATTTAATTTAATTTGAACCCCTACACCATCCAACACTTACCATACTATTACGCCCCCCTGGAGTTAGAATAGTAATTTTAACCCCTACACAACACACTATAAATTACTTACCCATACGTACGTTGTAATGGCATGCATTGTAATAGCAGCTACGTTGTAATGGTATGCATTGTAATGGCATGCATTGTAATGGGGAAACATCCATTATAACGAAACTTTCACAACGCGGTACCATTACCACGCAGGTTTTACAACGCAAGTCGTTACAACGACTTGCGCTGGAGGGCGCTGTAGGATAGGGAATAGTTTAATTTACTATCCAACACCTTCCCTACTATCCACGGGGACTGGAGTTGGAATAGTAAATTAAACTATTCACTATCCAGCGCCCCCCAACGCAATTCGTTGTAACGACTTGCGTGGTAAAAACTGCATGGTAACGGTAGGTGTTGTGAAAGCACGCATTGTACCGTCATATATCCGTTGTAATGGATCCTGCGTTGTAAAAGTTTTGTTGTAATGGCATGCGTTGTGAAAGCATGCCTTGTAATGACATACATCCTATGTTTTTCTTCCTGTTCTTAGAATATATTTATTTTATTCTTGGAAAATATTTTTTTCATTCATTTTGTAATCTGTAAAATCTGTTCTTTAGGCTAGAGCCATGTTCTAAAAACAAATATGGAATACTCAAATGGCTGTTCTGCTAGTTCACTTATTCAACACATTCCTTAGTATAAAATGCATTATTTTTGTGTTTAAAAATAGTAAAGACAATACATGTTTGAAAATTGCTTGTGTTTAGACAACATAAACCTACATAAACTATAAATGTTTTATATTACAATGAGTTTTACATTGTAGTGGCTTCCACTTCTCATGGAGCTTACATTATGAATGCAACCAAGATCCAGATGTGAGGTGCCATTGAACCCATGTTTAATAAAACAGTGGTCTGAGTACTCTAGTCTCTATAGCAGTCAAAATACATTTAATTAAGTTTACCACATTCATCTTCATCGTCCTTTCTTTTGTCCCCTTGTTTCCACTCCCACTGGGGTCGTTTTATGTCTTGTTCCGCCGACTTCTCCCTGTTTTCTTGCTGCTGTTAACAAGATTTTTTCTTCTTCTTATGTGTTTGTTTTCCCTTTGCCTCGGCCTCTTACATTTGGACCTTTTCCACTGCCCCGTCCTCAATCTTTGTGCCCGTTCTGTTGGTTCTTCCCTTGATTGAGCAGGTGAACTTCCTCCCCAAAATCTGTTGGGTAATTTGCATCTTTCTCACTCAATATTGTTCTATCTTCTGACATGTCGCTCTCACTGGCACCACCTTGGGGCTCATTCAGAGGCATAACTGTTTCTTTAGTTGTAGGTTTAGTATTACTACGTATTGTGTCATATTTCGGACTGAAAGTGAAGATACAACCCACTTCTAGTCTATCTGATTCCTTAGAAATTTTCTCCGTTTTTTAGCTATGATTTCTTCTTTGTGTTTCTCATTCCTTTTGTAGCTATCGTCAAACTTCAATTTGAAGTTCTCTTTGCTGTCTTCCTTATTTCATTCTTCTATAAGATTTTCGATGATTTGGAGAAGGTTTTGTGGAGATTCGTCAAATGGGACCGAAGTTATTAACAAACCCAAAAACTTTCCTTCTATGGAAAAGCAGACCTAACTATAACTACCTACTGGCAACCAGCAGTGGGTAATGTGTGTGTATATATATATATTATTACGATTTGTCTCCATATTCTCCATACAGCGTGTTGCCATTGAATAACAGTGTTACTATTTATTATTTTTTCTTGGGTTATATATGCCAGACCAACGCCGATACACGGCGACATCATATGTTTTCTGGCAGTGGTATAAGCTAGTATGGGCACAAAGGCGAATAATTTGTGCATAAAGGAGCATTCTCTATATAAATAATGTAGATATAAAAAATGTGTATATGAGAGAATCAGTGTGTATTATCTGCACACATGCTCTTTGTGAATCATGTTTTCCTTTGTGTAATATGGCTGCCACAACTAACCCAAATTTGCAAGCTGTTTACGTCCAAATATGCATTCACGCAATTCGTTAAGTCCGCTTTCTGTTTTTGTGAATATGTTACAAATAAGCATCACAGACTTTATGTCGGCGACACTGAAGAAGGACCACTGTTCGAAACGCGTCTGTCATCTGCGCTGTGTGTTGAATAAAACATCGTTTGCCTAAACCTGGAGTGCTTTAACTCTCTTTCCTGGATGGGAGGGAGACTCAGGAGCTTTTATATTTATCGCGTGCAACCGGCGCGAAGACAGCACCCGCCGCCCGAGTGCTCCGAAGGATCTGGTTGAAACGGAGCGTCACGTTGTTGATCGGAAGCACCGCTGAAATCGATCTTGGACCGGAAGGGACTGGAGATAGCGGATGGGCGCACGGCGAAGATCAAGAATAACCGGTAAGCCGCCATTCCCGCGTTAATTGACTCCTGTCTCTACTTGCATCTGCAAGGGCCCATTATTTTATCCTTTCAGCAAGGCGAGTAGGTTTTAGCACCACAACCCAGGGAGGCTTCCCTGTGGTTTCTCAACACACAATATGTGCGATGAAGAAGAACGCCGCCAAGCGGCTTTGGACGTATTTAAAAAGCGTGCACCAGGCACAATTGCTGTGGCCAATACTGGAGACAAGAGGGATGCACCCCAAAGCACCCTAAAAAAACTTTTTTTGAAATTGGAACGGATGAGTGAGAGGGAAATTAGGAAATGGTGGGAGGCTACCTCCTTACAAAATTATATGGATGTCAACCGCGTACCTAGAGGTCTTCGCGTATACACGGTTCCTGCCTATGAAAGCCCCGATCCTCTGCTTTTAGAACAGTGGGCAGAGTTGACAGCAGCATTCTGTAAGGCCATGCTTGAGCTTCTAGTTAAGTTCGCATGGAGTGACAGAACAAAAGCAATCGACGAGATAGCCTCCCTTGATCTGGAAATTGCGAAAGATTCAGATGAAGCAACAGAGAAACAATTACGTGAAGAGATGAAGAAACGTCTGGTCAGATACGAACTAAAAATACGTCAACTCAAACAGGAGAAGTTTGAGAGGGACGAGCGTGATTACTCACAGGGAAGAATTTTAACATTCTCCAAAAAATTTGACGGACCGAGAAAAGCCCTTAAAAAAGGCACTAGTGCTGCACCCGTGGAGGAACCACCCACCTCAGAATCCTCTGCAACAGAGGAAGAACCTTCCGAAGATGAAAGACCAAGCACGAGCAGCGAAGGAAAGAAAACTCCTTTTCATTTGGAGTTTGACCTCATTCGCAGCACCTGGTTGAGAGGAGGGAAGTTGAAACCACCCGAAAAAGACGCAGAACTAGACGAGGTGGCTGGCAGAGGAAGAGGAAGGGGCAGAGGTGCAGGACAACAGATCCGCAAGAGAAGAGGCAAGAAGTGGTAGACGCGGGTCTTACCATAATCAACCTCACTCGAAAGATAAAGCTACATAAATTCCACAAACTTAAACCATATATGGAGGGTTTCAAGAAAACACGTAAGAAAACCACTGTGTATCCAACTGACACACTATCTATTAAAGATCTCCAAACAACACGGGTGCTAGAAGATCTGCAAGCCGAACAATATGATGAAACCAGTGATATAAATATCAATCTATCAGGAGCAAGGAACATTGAACAACAATCCCCTATTACAAACTTTAAAGCTCCTTCACAGTTTAATCCGCAAATGCCATATGATGCAATTGACACCTTTGCGGATGCTGTAACACGAGATCTTATATTGCATAGACAGTCCAGCGCTAACAGAACTTGTAAAAAGAACAACTTAACGCAGGAACAATTGAATATTCTATCCAAATTCAAGGACAACAAAGAATTAGTGGTAAAACCCTCGGATAAGGGTGGTAATGTTGTTTTATTAACTCGCAAGCAGTATTGCAAGGAATCCTTAAAACAACTTGAGGAACCTGGAGACTACCAAAGAACTTCTATGGAACAATATAAAGAAAGTATTCGTTCCTACCATACCTTGCTGACCAAATGGCGGAACAAATCCATGTTAGATACAGATGAGTTTTTGTTTTTACGAAATCCAGAACCAATACTGCCAACCTTCTACCAACTACCGAAGGTACACAAAGACTCCAAGAATCCTCCCGGACGACCTATCGTCTCCTCTAAGGGGAGTCTAACAGAAAACTTATCTATCTACATTGATTCATTCCTCTCCACTTTTGTTATTGCTTTACCTTCATTTGTAAAAGACACTAAAAACTTCATTCAACAAATTGACCAGATTACATGGGACCCATCCTATTCACTAATCACTTTAGACATAACCAGCCTCTACACATGTATCCAACATGATCAAGGTATAGAGGCTGTCAAGTACTTTCTTGATAAGAGACCAGCTAAATTTGCCCTACATGGACAATTTTTGATTGAATGTCTAAGATTTTGCCTAACAAACAATATTTTCTTATTTCAGAATCAACTATTTAGGCAACTAAGTGGTACAGCGATGGGAACCTGCTTCGCCCCCAGCTACGCGAATCTTTTCGTCGGCTGGTGGGAGGAGTAGGTTGCTCTAGTAGGGGAAAACCTCAAATGGGCTGATCAGATTGTTGTCTGGCGTTGATACATCGACGACCTCTTCCTGGTGTGGAGGGGCTCCTCCACACAGGCTGAGGAATTTGTTGAAGCACTCAATGCCAACAATTTGAACCTGAGATTTACATCAGAAATAAGCAAAAATGAAGTGCACTATCTTGATTTAAGAGTCTATGTACATCAGGGCAAATTAGAAACAAGCCTTTATCGAAAGCCAACAGCTGGCAACAGTATTCTGCACTATGAGAGTGGCCATCCTTCAAGCTTGATCCGTAGCATCCCCTATGGGGAGCTACTCAGAATACGACGGAATTGTTCTTTGGAGTCCGAATTTGTCAGAGCTGCACAAGACAGCATTGCTAGATTTCTAGCGAGAGGCTACGAACAATCTCTCCTCGATAACATCTATAAGAAAGTTCTGAGGATTCCAAGACAAAATCTTTTCTCTCAGATGCCTATCTCCCCTGAAGATACGGATTCCAAAACCAAATTCCGTCTGATAACCACCTTTTATAACGAGGTTCCCCAATTAAGACATATTCTTATGAGGAACTGGCACATCTTGCAAACAGACCCTATTATAGGAAGTGATGTTCCACCTAAACCACTCATAACCTTTAGAAGATCTAAGTCGATCAAAGATACGGTAGTGCAAAGCCATCTATTACCATTGCCACCGAAATCCACAAGAACTCTTAAAGAAATGAAAGGATTTTTCCCTTGTGGAAAATGTAAGGCCTGTGAAAACAGTAGAAGAACATCAACCTACAAGGTCCCAGGACTCAGTCAACCCAGACCGATAAATAAATTGTGTTGTTCGAGCAGTAGCGGACCCCCCCCCCCAGCGCCTTGAGACCCTCCGGGTGAGTAGTGCGCTATATAAATGCCATGATTGATTGATTGATTGATTGATCACATGTACAACTCCTTTTGTGGTGTACTGTCTAGTTTGTCCCTGCGGTCTCCAGTATATCGGAAGCACTATGAACAACGTGAAACTCCGGAGGGCAATCATGAATAAAGATGCAACCTACCCCGTGGCACGCCACTTTGCCGAAAAACACGGAAGTAACAGGGAATTACTACGTTACTTCGGCATTGATCGTGTGCCCCAAAATCCCCGAGGTGGTGACAGATTACTCCGTCTCCGCAGACTTGAATCTAGATTCATAATAGACTTACAAACCAAGCAGCCTCAGGGACTAAACGTAGGAGAAGAAATGACGGTGCACCTTGGAAGATAAGTCATGATAGCTATTATTGATTACTTGCGATCATAATGGTACTGGATTGAATTATGGAATCTTCATTTTGAAATGTATGTATATTCAGGTATAAAGTTCTCTTTTCCTTTTTCCATTCCCCTTCCCCTCTTTTCCCTTCTCTTTCACTCACCTTATATTCTCCCCTATCATTCTATTTTCATCTGACAAACAAAAGAATTTCCTTTTCCTGTGACCTAGCACTTAGGATGATAAAAGTTGTCTTTACAAATAGAGTAGGATATACGTTGACAATTTGTTGAATGTTTGCTAAAGTAATGTTGGAAGTACTGCTCTTATTGCACCTTTGAGATCATTATTTTGTATATACCGTGCTGTGCTACTTTCACAGGTTAAAGATCAGTTGATAATCAAATGAATGCTATGGGAGCCCTGCCGATCCACGGCTAGATTACGATTTGTCTCCATATTCTCCATACAGCGTGTTGCCATTGAATAACAGTGTTACTATTTATTATTTTTTCTTGGGTTATATATGCCAGACCAACGCCGATACACGGCGACATCATATGTTTTCTGGCAGTGGTATAAGCTAGTATGGGCACAAAGGCGAATAATTTGTGCATAAAGTAGCATTCTCTATATAAATAATGTAGATATAAAAAATGTGTATATGAGAGAATCAGTGTGTATTATCTGCACACATGCTCTTTGTAAATCATGTTTTCCTTTGTGTAATATGGCTGCCACAACTAACCCAAATTTGCAAGCTGTTTACGTCCAAATATGCATTCACGCAATTCGTTAAGTCCGCTTTCTGTTTTTGTGAATATGTTACAAATAAGCGTCACAGACTTTATGTCGGCGACACTGAAGAAGGACCACTGTTCGAAACGCGTCTGTCATCTGCCCTGTGTGTTGAATAAAACATCGTTTGCCTAAACCTGGAGTGCTTTAACTCTCTTTCCTGGATGGGAGGGAGACTCAGGAGCTTTTATATATATATATATATTTATATTTTCAAAGCTCCAAAGTTGCCCACAGGCAAGGCAGCACACTCCAGCAGCTTGTCACAAGCATATTCCTCGCAGCAATTGTAAGGGTAAAAGCTACACTCCGTCCCTCTGTGATTACAGTCCTCGTATCGCATAATGAAGCCTGGTGCATTTCTGGGCTAATGCCCTCATCAGATAATGCCGGGTGCCGCGATTATACCAAAATTAAAGAAATAGAAAAAAACTTCTATTTCTTAACTTTTGCTATAATTGCGGCACCAGCGCTTTACTTTTAATGTTAAAAGTAAAGCAAACAAACGAGGCGTGATTTTCTCACCGAATCAGACAGCCAATGTGGAGTTTCTATTTCAAAAGGAACCTTTCCAACATATCAGAGCGCTGTTTCATTCTGAAACGTTGCGGAGTTTGCCCTTGTTTGATTTCATTTTGAAGCCAAATATGTTCTCAGTGATTCGTGAAATCTGCCAATGTGTCCATCGAAACGACACAATGGCATGCATGACACGAGGTTGGGCGATTTTCAGAGTGGTAAAATGTAGCTTATGCTAAACTGTTCAACCACCGATGTGTGAGAGCATCCCTGTTGTGGGCACACCATAGGTTCTTTGTAAAAAGACTCCATCAAAGTTTCTTTAAAGTTTCAAAAATTTCAAAAGTTTCCTTTATTTTTCAAAACTGATATTTCAATTCATATCAAGCTTAATGTATATTTCATCATGATACATCATTCAGAGGCGTAGTTTGTAGTATGCATTATTGAATACTCCAATGCATTTCGGGAATCTTGGCCCTTTATCAAGGAGACCTAAAACATAAGGATATAGCAGTCAGCAAGCTTATAACCAGCAGATTGACATATAACACATATAGCGTCTTACATTGGTGTGTAATCATGGCTCTAAGTGAATATATACAAACATAAACAAACATAAAGGTAGCGTGGTGTTAACTACACAAACCTCATTTTGCTCGGTAAAGAAATGTAAAGTGAGGTGAGCAACAGCGAGCATTGCTCACTAAACAAGGGTGAGACTGTGAGTTAAATTCGGTAGCCTAGCATAAATCGAAGCAATAGGGTATGCTCAAAGTAATGTGGGTAGAACTCAACTTAGACCATAGCGAGTGACATCGCCTCTAAGAATCGTATGAGCAAATATTAACAATAACAGTCACCCGTATATGTTAGCTAAAAGGGGCCAACACTTACTTCAGGTTCCAGGTGAGTAGTCTCAAATGTATACGAATGTTTGGGAAGTGTCATTACCAGTTAAGAAATAGCGCGAATCGGCTACTTCAATCACGTGGGGCGGGCGTAACGTGTAAAAATAAACAAAAGACAATGTGTATTGCCGGCGAATGTGGCGACCATGATTAAGAGTGTCAATATATCAACATAAATAGAAATAGTAGATGTAATTTGCACTGTAAACCACACAGTAAGGAAATATCACATCAGAAAACCACCAGAATAGGTGGCTAAATAAAACAACTGAATTCCAGCCGATCATTTAGTCCAAACGGCTTCATTGATTGTAATTTGTAAATCCATGCAATCTCGCGTTGTAACAAATGTTTATTATTGTCTATGCCTTCTCGTTTTTTGATGATTTCAAGAACCATAAATTTCAATTGTGAGATGTTGTGTTTGAATTCCATAAAGTGTGCAGCAATATTTGATTTTTCGTTGTTGGTTCTTATGTTGGATTTATGTTCATTGATGCGCACTTATATTTTCCTTTCGGTTTTGCCAATATAAATTTTGCCACACTGACATTTCACTAAGTAAATTAGGTTGGCAGAATCACAAGTTGCGTTCACCTTTAGCTTGATATCATGCCCCTTCATGGGGTTTGTAACCACGTTGCCTTTAATGACATTATTGCAGTTGCTGCAATTCAAACATGCTCGAGTACCTTTATTTTCCATTACTTCACATGGTTCTTTGTTAAGGATTTCTTGGATGTTCGCATGTCTAGTGTATGCAAACACGGGGGGTGTCTCAAATATGCCTTGAAAATCGGGCTCCATCTTCAAAATTGGCCAGTGTTTTAATATGATCTCTTTGTATGTTTTACTCATAGTGGAGAATTTTGATACCAACACCATTCTAGTGTCTTCAGTTTTTGTTCTTCTCTTTAGTGTGTCATCTCTTGGAATCAGAGCTACACAAGCTTTTGCTTCTTCCACAATCTTGCTAGGATACCCTCTATTGCTGAATCTCTTACCCATTTCTTCAATACGTACTTCAGCTAGATTTGGATTGGAGGTAATTCTTTTAGCACGAAGCATTTGTGAAAAAGGTAAATGTCTTTTCAGTGCATTTTGGTGAAAACTTGAAAAATGATGTGTATTATTGCGATCTGTGGCTTTACGATGGAGGTCAGTAGCAAAACCCAAGGGGGTTATGGTGATTGATACATCCAAAAATGTAATGGATGTATGATTAATTTCCCAAGTGAGTTTGATTCGGTCGTCAATAGTGTTCAATTTCATCAACGATTGTTCAAGGTTTTGTTTGGTGTCTTTCCAGATAATGAATAAATCATCAATGTATCGGACATATAATTTCAGATTGTTAGTCCAATTATTTTCTCCATAGATAATATTGTCCTCATATTGTTTCATGTAGGCATTCGCATATGTAGGAGCAGCGCAATTACCCATGGACATCCCAGATAGTTGCAAATACCATTCCTGATCATGTTCAAAATAGCTATGGTAGAGGGTAAATATCATTAGTTCCATTAAGAATTGCTGCATAGAGGGTTCAATGTCACTGTTTAAAATGATATTTTCAATTGCCTCAATTCCCCCCCATGGGGGATAGAAGTGTACAATGAGTTTACATCAGCAGTACACAATAGTAGCTGTTCATCTGGGTTAATGGTAACCTCTGATAATTTTAACAAAAACTCGGTGGTGTCTTTGACGTAGCTTGTCATACTTTTCACCATCGGTTGCAGGTATCGATCCAGAAATTTCCCCACCGGTTCATGCAGGGAACCTCTGGTAGATACTATGGGCCTAAAAGGTGGGTCCTCAAGGTTCTTGTGTATTTTAGGCGTCATGTGAATAGATGGGCTTTTTGGGTGTTGTTGAAATTAGTATCTTTTGGTTTTCTCATCAATAGTTCCTATGTCCAATGCTTTATTTAAAATTTCATTGAGTTTGTCTTTGAATAAGTTCGTAGGATTCCCATCCAATTTCGAATATATTTGTTCATCCAAGATGTGTTCTTTGACCTTTCTGTTGTACATATCTGTATTCAAAATGACCAGGGCACCCCCTTTATCTGCTTTGATACATTTGATGTTGCACTTGTTGGCGATTTTTTTTTTAGGGTATCTTGGTCCTTCTGTGTGATGTTTTTTCGGATTTTCTTTTTGAAATTGAGTTTTGAAATGTTTTGTTTCACTAAGTTTTCAAAAAGATCGATACATTTATGGCTACAAGGTGCTTGAAAAGTACTAGGTGGTCTTAAGCCCATCAATTGATCAGGTTTTTGCTGGGTAGATGGAGGTAACACATTATCAAAAAAATGTCTTAATCTTAGTTTCCGAGTAAACTTAAAGGTACTGATGTCTAGTTCCAGTAGATTTGTCTGGGTAGTGGGAATGAAAGATGTTCCTTTCTCCAATAGTCTCATTTCATGCGGTTTCAAAACGGTGTCAGAAATGTTTATAACTAGTTGTTTTTCTTCTTGACGACCTTCTTTTCGGTGGTACTCCGTGTATTGGGGTGAGCTTTTTCTATGTTTTTTGCCCCACCTGTGTCTTCTCTTAAGTCCGGGCTTTGCTCTAAAAAAGGTGCCAAAGTGGCTGAATTATCGTTCTGATCTGATGGTGGGGACTCGCTAGATCTCGCGGATGTTCCCGGAAGATTTGTACGATTTTTGGGACGATTTGAGGTGTCACTTCCCGATGAGGATGTGTCGGTTTGTTGGCTATATGGTTTATTTCTCCTCCTTTGGGCATATACATCTGCCCATGTATAAACCTCCCCAAGTTTATAATCCAGGGTATCCCTTCTGAATTTTCGGATCTTTCTATCATTAATTTCTTTTGAATGTTTTTCTAATTGGACTTTGATGTCCTCTAATGTTTTAGACCATTCATCTTATGTTATGGTGTCAGCTAGTTCTTTTTCAATTTCTTTGATTTCCTTATTCAGATCAGCAAGTATTTGAGATAATTCTTCCACAATTAGTACGATTAAATCCAGGCTGCATTTATTTAGAATAGCATTCCATTTCTCTTGAAACAATTTTGAGTTCTTGCATAAGGAGGGTTTCAGCGCTATCCTTAGTCCCCGGGAAATGCGTGATGCTCTGTGATATGTTATTAAAGTACTCGCATGGAGTTTCTGATTTATTTCACGTTTGGATAAGTATATCAATTGTCTGATGCATTGTTCCTTCGTGTGGCTTGATGTTTCTTGTGCAATGTCCTCATTAATTAATGCGTATATGCAGTTGGTTTCATCTTCATTAAATGCTAGTGTGCTAGCTTTAGCGTCTGTAGATCTTGTAATTTCCTCGAACTGCATTTTGAGTTTGAGCATGCAACCCGCCTCAGTAGGACGGTAGAGGAAGAATTGATAAAGCGAACAGCGAGGGGGTGCACTGCTGTTTTTCCACAGGTTTATATCAAATGTCAAATTTCAATTAATTAGGATGCTCCTACAGGTGACATGTCCATCCATGCATGTCAATACATAATGCTAAACTGTGCAACCACCGATGTGTGAGAGCATCCCTGTCGTGGGCACACCATAGGTTCTTTGTAAAAAGACTCCATCAAAGTTTCTTTAAAGTTTCAAAAATATCAAAAGTTTCTTTAGTTTTCAAAACTGATATTTCAATTCATATCAAGCCTTATGTATATTTCATCATGATACATCATTCAGAGGCGTTGTTTGTAGTATGCATTATTAAATACTCCAATGCATTTCGGGCATCTTGGCCCTTTATCAAGGAGACCTAAAACATAAGGATATAGCAGTCAGCAAGCTTATAACCAGCAGATTGACATATAACACATATAGCGTCTTACATTAGTGTGTAATCATGGCTCTAAGTGAATATATACAAACATAAACAAACATAAAGGTAGCGTGGTGTTAACTACACAAACCTCATTTTGCTCGGTAAAGAAATGTAAAGTGAGGTGAGCAACAGAGAGCATTGCTCAATAAACAAGGATGGGACTGTGAGTTAAATTCGGTAGCCTAGCATAAATCAAAGCAAAAGGGTATGCTCAAAGTAATGTGGGTAGAACTCAACTTAGACCATAGCGAGTGACATCGCCTCTACGAATCGTATGAGTAAATATTAACAATAACAGTCACCCTTATATTTTAGCAAAAAGGGGCCAAAACTCACTTCAGGTTCCAGGTGAGTAGTCTCAAATTTATACGAATGTTTGGGGAGTGTCATTACCAGTTAAGAAATAGCACGAATCGGCTACTTCAATCACGTGGGGCGGGCGTAACGTGTAAAAATAAACAAAAGACAATGTGTATTGCCGGCGAATGTGGCGACCATGATTAAGAGTGTCAATATATCAACATAAATAGAAATAGTAGATGTAATTTGCACTGTAAACCACACAGTAAGGAAATATCACATCAGAAAACCACCAGAATAGGTGGCTAAATAAAACAACTGAATTCCAGCCGATCATTTAGTCCAAACGCCTTCATTGATTGTAATTTGTAAATCCATGCAATCTCGCGTTGTAACAAATGTTTATTATTGTCTATGCCTTCTCGTTTTTTGATGATTTCAAGAACCATAAATTTCAATTGTGAGATGTTGTGTTTGAATTCCATAAAGTGTGCAGCAATATTTGATTTTTCGTTGTTGGTTCTTATGTTGGATTTATGTTCATTGATGCACACTTATATTTTCCTTTCGGTTTTGCCAATATAAATTTTGCCACACGGACATTTCACTAAGTAAATTAGGTTGGCAGAATCACAAGTTGCGTTCACCTTTAGCTTGATATCATGCCCCTTCATGGGGTTTGTAACCACGTTGCCTTTAATGACATTATTGCAGTTGCTGCAATACTTCACATGGTTCTTTGTTAAGGATTTCTTGGATGTTCGCATGTCTAGTGTATGCAAACACGGGGGGTGTCTCAAATATGCCTTGAAAATCGGGCTACATCTTCAAAATTGGCCAGTGTTTTAATATGATCTCTTTGTATGTTTTACTCATAGTGGAGAATTTTGATACCAACACCGTTCTAGTGTCTTCAGTTTTTGTTCTTCTCTTTAGTGTGTCATCTCTTGGAAATAGAGCTACACGAGCTTTTGCTTCTTCCACAATCTTGCTAGGATACCCTCTATTGCTGAATCTCTTACCCATTTCTTCAATACGCACTTCAGTTAAATTTGGATTGGAGGTAATTCTTTTAGCACGAAGCATTTGTGAAAAAGGTAAATGTCTTTTCAGTGCATTTTGGTGAAAACTTAAAAAATGAAGTGTATTATTGCGATCTGTGGCTTTACGATGGAGGTCAGTAGCAAAACCCAAGGGGGTTATGGTGATTGATACATCCAAAAATGTAATGGATGTATGATTAATTTCCCAAGTGAGTTTGATTCTGTCGTCAATAGTGTTCAATTTCATCAACGATTGTTCAAGGTTTTGTTTGGTGTCTTTCCAGATAATGAATAAATCATCAATGTATCGGACATATAATTTCAGAATGTTAGTCCAATTAATTTCTCCATAGATATTATTGTCCTCATATTGTTTCATGTAGGCATTCGCATATGTAGGAGCAGCGCAATTACCCATGGACATCCCAGATAGTTGCAAATACCATTCCTGATCATGTTCAAAATAGCTATGGTAGAGGGTAAATATCATTAGTTCCATTAAGAATTGCTGCATAGAGGGTTCAATGTCACTGTTTAAAATGATATTTTCAATTGCCTCAATTCCCCCCCATGGGGGATAGAAGTGTACAATGAGTTTACATCAGCAGTACACAATAGTAGATGTTCATCTGGGTTAATGGTAACCTCTTTTTATTTTAACAAAAACTCGGTGGTGTCTTTGATGTAGCTTTTCATACTTTACACCATCGGTTGCAGGTTTCAATCCAGAAATTTCCCCACCGGTTCATGCAGGGAACCTCTGGTAGATACTATGGGCCTAAAAGGTGGGTCCTCAAGGTTCTTGTGTATTTTAGGCGTCATGTGAATAGACGGTCTTTTTGGGTGTTGTTGAAGTAAGTATCTTTTGGTTTTGTCATCAATAGTTCCTATGTCCAATGCTTTATTTAAAATGTCATTGAGGTTGTCTTTGAATACGTTCGTAGGATTCCCATCCAATTTAGAATATATTTGTTCATCCAAGATGTGTTCTTTGACCTTTCTGTTGTACATATCTGTATTCAAAATGACCAGGGCTCCACGCTCAAACTGAAAATACAGTTTGAGGAAATTACAAGATCTACAGACGCTAAAGCTAGCACACTAGCATTTAATGAAGATGAAATCAACCGCATATATGCATGAATTAATGAGGACATAGCACAAGAAACATCAAGCCACACGAAGGAACAATGCATCAGACAATTGATATACTTATCCAAACGTGAAATAAATCAGAAACTCTATGCGAGTACTTTAATAAAATATCACAGAGCATCACGCATTCCCCGGGGACTAAGGATAGCGCTGAAACCCTCCTTATGCAAGAACTCAAAATTGTTTCAAGAGAAATGGTATGCTATTCTAGATAAATGCAGCCTGGATTTAATCTTACTAATTGTGGAAGAATTATCTCAAATACTTGCTGATCTGAATAAGAAAATCAAAGAAATTGAAAAAGAACTAGCTGACACCATAACATCAGATGAATGGTCTAAAACATTAGAGGACATCACAGTCCAATTAGAAAAACATTCAAAAGAAATTAATGATAGAAAGATCTGAACATTCAGAAGGGATACCCTGGATTATAAACTTGGGGAGGTTTATACATGGGCAGATGTATATGCCCAAAGGAGGAGAAATAAACCATATAGCCAACAAACCGACACATCCTCATCGGGAAGTGACACCTCAAATCGTCCCAAAAATTGTACAAATCTTCCGGGAACATCCGCGAGATCTAGCGAGCCCCCACCATCAGATCAGAACGATAATTCAGCCACTTCGGCACCTTTTTTAGAGCAAAGCCCGGACTTAAGAGAAGACCCAGGTGGGGCAAAAAACATAGAAAAAGCTCACCCCAATACACGGAGTACCACCGAAAAGAAGGTCGTCAAGAAGAAAAACACCTAGTCATAAACATTTCTGACACCGTTTTGAAACCGCATGAAATGAGACTATTGGAGAAAGGAACATCTTTCATTCCCACTACCCAGACAAATCTACTGGAACTAGACATCAGTACCTTTAAGTTTACTCGGAAACTAAGATTAAGACTTTTTTTGAAAATGTGTTACCTCCATCTACCCAGCAAAAACCTGATCAATTGATGGGCTTAAGACCACCTAGTACTTTTCAAGCACCTTGTAGCCATAAATGTATCGATCTTTTTGAAAACTTAGTGAAACAAGGCATTTCAAAACTCAATTTCAAAAAGAAAATCCGAAAAAACATCACACGGAAGGACCAAGATACCCTAAATAAAATCGCCAACAAGTGCAACATCAAATGTATCAAAGCAGATAAAGGGGGAGCCCTGGTCATTTTGAATACAGATATGTACAACAGAAAGGTCAAAGAACACATCTTGGATGAACAAATATATTCTAAATTGGATGGGAATCCTACGAACTTATTCAAAGACAAACTCAATGAAATTTCCAATAAAGCATTGGACATAGAAACTATTGATGACAAAACCAAAAGATACTTACTTCAACAACACCCAAAAAGCCCGTCTATTCACATGACGCCTAAAATACACAAGAACCTTGAGGACCCACCTTTTAGGCCCACAGTATCTACCAGAGGTTCCCTGCATGAACCGGTGGGGAAATTTTTGGATCGATACCTGCAACTGATGGTGAAAAATATGAAAAGCTACATCAAAGACACCACCGAGTTTTTGTTAAAATGATCAGAGGTTACCATTAACCCAGATGAACAGCTACTATTGTGTACTGCTGATGTAAACTCATTGTACACTTCTATCCCCCATGGGGGGGAATTGAGGCAATTGAAAATATCATTTTAAACAGTGACATTGAACACTCTATGCAGCAATTCTTAATGGAACTAATGATATTTACCCTCTACCATAGCTTTTTTGAACATGATCAGGAATGGTATTTGCAACTGTCTGGGATGTCCATGGGTAATTGCGCTGCTCCTACATATGCGAATGCCTACATGAAACAATATGAGGACAATAATATCTATGGAGAAATTAATTGAACTAACAATCTGAAATTATATGTCCGATACATTGATGATTTATTCATTATCTGGAAAGACACCAAACAAAACCTTGAACAATCGTTGATGAAATTGAACACTATTGACGACAGAATCAAACTCACTTGGGAAATTAATCATACATCCATTACATTTTTGGATGTATCAATCACCATAACCCCCTTGGGTTTTGCTATTGACCTCCATCGTAAAGCCACAGATCGCAATAATACACTTCATTTTTCAAGTTTTCACCAAAATGCACTGAAAAGACATTTACCTTTTTCACAAATGCTTCGTGCTAAAAGAATTACCTCCAATCCAAATTTAGCTGAAGTGCGTATTGAAGAAATGGGTAAGAGATTCAGCAATAGAGGGTATCCTAGCAAGATTGTGGAAGAAGCAAAAGCTCATGTAGCTCTGATTCCAAGAGATGACACACTAAAGAGAAGAACAAAAACTGAAGACAATAGAATGGTGTTGGTATCAAAATTCTCCACTATGAGTAAAACATACAAAAAGATCATATTAAAACACTGGCCAATTTTGAAGATGGAGCCCGATTTTCAAGGCATATTTGAGACACCCCCGTGTTTGCATACACTAGACATGCGAACATTCAAGAAATCCTTAACAAAGAACCATGTGAAGTAATGGAAAATAAAGGTACTCGAGCATGTTTGAATTGCAGCAACTGCAATAATGTCATTAAAGGCAACGTGGTTACACACCCCATGAAGGGGCATGATATCAAGCTAAAGGTGAACGCAACTTGTGATTCTGCCAACCTAATTTACTTAGTGAAATGTCCGTGTGGCAAAATTTATATTGGCAAAACCGAAAGGAAAATAAAAGTGCGCATCAATGAACATAAATCCAACATAAGAACCAACAACGAAAAATCAAATATTGCTGCACACTTTATGGAATTCAAACACAACATTTCACAATTGAAATTTATGGTTCTTGAAATCATCAAAAAACGAGAAGGCATAGACAATAATAAACATTTGTTACAACGCGAGATTGCATGGATTTACAAATTGCAATCAATGAAGCCGTTTGAACTAAATGATCGGCTGGAATTCAGTTGTTTTATTTAGCCACCTATTCTGGTGGTTTTCTGATGTGATA
Organism: Lissotriton helveticus; assembly: GCF_964261635.1. Classification (NCBI taxonomy): domain Eukaryota; kingdom Metazoa; phylum Chordata; class Amphibia; order Caudata; family Salamandridae; genus Lissotriton; species Lissotriton helveticus. The sequence continues at coordinate 676,027,820 of NC_136057.1, forward strand.
TTTCCTTACTGTGTGGTTTACAGTGCAAATTACATCTACTATGTCTATTTATGTTGATATATTGACACTCTTAATCATGGTCGCCACATTCGCCGGCAATACTCATTGTCTTTTGTTTATTTTTACACGTTACGCCCGCCCCACGTGATTGAAGTAGCCGATTTGCGCTATTTCTTAACTGGTAATGACACTCCCCAAACATTCGTATACATTTGAGACTACTCACCTGGAACCTGAAGTAAGTTTTGGCCCTTTTTTGCTAACATATACGGGTGACTGTTACTGTTAATATTTGCTCATACGATTCGTAGAGGCGATGTCACTCGCTATGGTCTAAGTTGAGTTCTACCCACATTACTTTGAGCATACCCTTTTGCTTCGATTTATGCTAGGCTACCGAATTTAACTCACAGTCCCACCCTTGTTTAGTGAGCAATGCTCGCTGTTGCTCACCTCACTTTACATTTCTTTACCGAGCAAAATGAGGTTTGTGTAGTTAACACCACGCTACCTTTATGTTTGTTTATGTTTGTATATATTCACTTAGAGCCATGATTACACACCAATGTAAGACGCTATATGTGTTATATGTCAATCTGCTGGTTATAAGCTTGCTGACTGCTATATCCTTATGTTTTAGGTCTCCTTGATAAATGGCCAAGATGCTCGAAATGCATTGGAATATTTAATAATGCATACTACAAACAACGCCTCTGAATGATGTATCATGATGAAATATACATTAAGCTTGATATGAATTAAAATATCAGTTTTGAAAAATAAAGAAACTTTTGAAATTTTTTAAACTTTAAGGAAACTTTGATGGAGTCTTTTTACAAAGAACCTATGGTGTGCCCACGACAGGGATGCTCTCACACATCGGTGGTTGCACAGTTTAGCATTATGTATTGACATGCATGGATGGACATGTCACCTGTAGGAGCACCCTAATTAATTGAAATTTGACATTTGATATAAACCTATGGAAAAACAGCAGTGCACCCACTCGCTGTTCGCTTTATCAAAATGTAGCTTATAACATTACACAGCCACCTGTTAATGTAGGTTCTGCATCGCATGCTGGCTTCTGTGCCTCTCTCCTCCAGCTGTCCGAGTACAAAGCAGTGCCCTGGCTATTCTACTACGCAAACGTACAGCATACATGTTCAGCGCTTAGGGCTCTTTCCTGTTTTTTAGGTCTCGCTAGAGACATAAAAACCACCACACACACAACTACATATGCACACAACCACACACACAACCACACACACACACAACCACTCACTCAACCACACACACACAACCACACACACAACCACACACACACACACAACCACAACCACACACACACAACCACACACACAACCACATACACAACCACACACACACACAACCACACACACAACCACACACAACCACACAACCATACAACCACACACACAACCACACACATAACCACAGAGACAACCACAACCACACACACAACCACACACACAACCACACACACAACCACACACAACCACACACACACAACCACACATACAATCACACAGCCACGCACACAACCACACACACACCCAACCAAACACAACCACACACACAACCACACAAAGCATTGGCATAGCCAATAGATCTTGCCTCTGGGACCTTATAAGTGTTTAGCCACACAGCCGTTGATGTGGTTGCACCAAGGAAATTTTGCTGCATAACTAAATACTTAGAAGGTCCCAAAAGTGAGACCTATTGGCTATGCCAATGCTTGTTCTCTAATACCTCTCTGAAGGTATTAGTATATTTGAGTCCAAAGTAAATATGTTAGTCTTGGTCCTAATCGTATTTCAATTCACCTTAAGGCTGCCGACATTATTTCAAAACGATGTCAATGAGGGAAACTCTGACAAAGGAGTGAAGTGCATTTATGTGTGATTGGTGGTATGTGGCATAGAGTGCATTTATGTGGAGTGTATTTATGTTGCATTTAGTAGAGTGCAACTATGTGGTGTGTAATTATGTGGCACTGAGTGGTATTATGCGGAGTGTATCTATGTTGCATTGAGTAGAGTGTAATTATGTGGCGTCTAATTATGTGGTACCGAGTGGTATGTGGAGTGTATTTATGTTGCATTGAGTAGAGTGTAATTATGTGTAATTATGTGGCGTGTAACTATGTCGGATTGAGTGGTATTTTGTGAAGTGTATATGTGGCTTGTAATTATGTGGTACTGAGTGGTATGTGGGGTGTAGTTATGTTGCATTTAGTAGAGTGTAATTATGAGGCATGTAATTATGTGGCACTGAGTGGTATTATGTGGAGTGTATATGTTGCTTGTAATTATGTGGTACTGAGTGGTATGTGGGGTGTAGTTATGTTGCATTGATTAGAGTGTAATTATGTGGCGCGTAACTATGTCCAACTGAATGGTATTATGTAGAGTGTATTTATGTTGAATTGAGTAGAGTCTGATTAAGTGGAGTGTAATTATGTGGCACAGTGTTATTATGTGGAGTGTATTTATGTTGCATTGAATAGAGTGTAATTATTTGAATTGTAAATATGTGGTATTGAGTGGTATTATGTGGAGTGTATTTATGTTGCATTGAATAGAGTGTAATTGTGACGTGTGATTATGTGGTACTGAGTGGTATTATGTGGAGTGCTTTTATGTTGCATTGAGTAGAGTGTAATTGCGTGGTGTGTAATTATGTGGTACTGAGTGGTATTATGTGGAGTGTATTTATATTGCATTGAATAGTGTGTAACTATGTGGCGTGTTATTACGTGGCACTAAGTGGTATTATGTGGAGTGTATTTATATTGCATTGAGTAGCGTGTAATTATGTGGCATGTACTTATGTAGCACTGAGTGGTATTATGTGGATTGTATCTTGCATTCAGTAGAGTGTAGATATGTGGTGTGTAATTATGTGGCACTGAGTGGTATTATTTCGAGTGTATGTTGCATTGAGTGCAGTGTAATTATGTAGCATATTATTATGTGGCACTGAGTGGTATTATGTGGAGTTTATTTCTGTTGCATTTAGTAGAGTGTCATTATGTGGCATGTAATTATGTCGCACTGATTGGTATTATGTGGAGTGCATGTTGCATTGAGTGCAGAGTAATTATATGGCATATAATTATGTGGCACTGAGTGGTAGTATGTGGAGTGTATTTATGTTGCATTGAGTAGACTGTAATTATGTGGCGTGTAATTATGTGGCACTGAGTGGTATTATGTGGAGTGTTTTTATGTTGCATTGAGTAAAGTAATTATGTGGCACTGAATTATATTATGCAGAGTATTTGTATGTTGCATTGATTAGACTGTAATTATATGGCACTGAGTGGCATCATGCGGAGTGTTTTGTGTTGCATTGAGTAGAGTGTAATGATGTGGCGCATAATTATGTGGCACTGAGTGGTATTATGTGGAGTGTTTTTATGTTGCATTCAGTAAAGTGTAAATGTGGTGTGTAATTATATAGCTCGCAGCCCGGTGGCAGAGGGCTCGCACGCATCTGCTGGAGCGCTGATATTTTATTTTAAAACTCTGGTCTCTTATGCTGAATGCGAGCAATTTTACTCTTATTTCTTGCCTCACCTGTCCTGCTGACTACAAGCAGTGACTACGCTTTTAACCTTTCCTCAGTGGCCCTGCTGACTGCTAGCCGCCACACTCACCTTCACAGTCTGCCTGAAGCCAGTAATCCGCAGTGGGCTGACCGCTTAACGGCGACACCGGCGACTGCGGGCGCCATCTTGGGTTGGGTTGTCGGCCTGCTCCATCCTAGCCACACCCCCCTAGTCACACTGCTACTTAAACGACCACTATGCGTCAGCGCAGCGGGCGCGTCGTAGGCGCGCCGGAGCCGCGCCAGAGTCAAGCCCGTCTGCGCCCGTCCCCGGCTGGTCGGGGCCCGGGACCGGCCACTATGCCCATGCACCCATCATGTACTCTCCCACGACCATTCTCTCCCTCTGGCACCCACGCCCCCCCCTTACAGTGCGAGAGCGCATTGTCTCTCTTGACTTATGTAATTCTTCTGCTGCACTCTTACGGCCTAGCGAGTTATTGCAACAGCCGTTCGACGTTTCCTCATCCCCTACCCACCTGTTACCTAAGCACGGTCCCGTGTCCCCTCGCACTCTGGGTACCCCCCTGCCTACCACCACAGCGATCCTCCTTAACACTAGGTCTGCGGTCGGGCACCATCTCGAGCTATTCCATCTGCTTGACTCCCGCCAGCCAGACCTATTATTCCTTACGGAAACATGGTTTAGGGATGACTCCCTTCCGAGCCTCTTGTCCATGCTCCCCTCCACTTATTCTGCCATCAGAATGGATCGCCCTGGGGGAAAAACTGGGGGAGGCGTTGCTCTGATCACCCGTACAGATTTCCACTTCCAGACACTACCCTCCCTTCCTATTCCCGCCGTGGACTGTCTAGTAGTCCGTTCCTCCTCTTTTGGGGTTCCTCTGACTTGTGTGCTCATCTACCGGCCGCCTCAACCCACCCCTGATTTTCTTTCCTCTATTGACGACCTCCTGGTCACTCTAGTAGTGAACAACTCTGCTATTCTGGTGCTTGGGGACCTGAACTACTGGCCGAACGACCCAGCTGAAGATCTTAGATCCAAGGAGTTCACGGCCCTGCTCACCAGTCTTAATTTTCTTCCCCAACTCAGTATGCCTACCCATACCAAAGGCCATCAATTAGATCAAATCTGGACCCTTAATATCCCCATCAACCCCCCCACCATCTCGCCCTGCTCCTGGTCAGACCACTCTCTTATTTCTTTTGCAGTAGCCCTCGGACGGCCGCCTAAACCCCCCCCGCCTAGAAACATCTGGGCCAGAAAGTGGGATAAGGCTGACCTCCCCGCGATCTGCTCCTTCCTCTCAGCTTCCAGCCCCGAGCTCGGTGGCCTACCCCTCTCCACTCAGCTCACAGCCATTAACACCTGGCTGTCAAACGCGTGCAACACTACTCTCCCCCTTAAGAGAGTGGCCATCAAGCGTGCCCATGCGGCCAACAGATGGTTTACTCCTTCCCTTAGAGCTAAAAAACTTGCGACACGCAGAGCCGAACGATCGTGGCGGCGCTCCTACTGCCCCTTTCTTAAAACAAGCTACTGCTCGGTACTCAACGAATATAAAAGGGATATACTAAAAGCTAAAGCTGAGTACTTTTCCGGCAGGATCCTGGCAGCAGAAAACCAATCTAAAGAAATATTCGCCACAGTTCATGAGCTCGCTGCCTCTGACAGGGCGACTCCTAAAATCCCCCCATCCCAAACCCTCTGTAACTCCCTTAATTCCTTCTTTATCGAGAAGGTAGCCCTCATTAAGGCCAACATCCCTTCATCACTCCCGGTACCACCTGCTGTTCAATCCCCCTCCTCTGTCTTACCCCTTACCCAGTTCCCCCTTTTGACACGAGATACTCTCCTCCCCATATTGGCCCAGGTAAAATCGGGCTCCCCCCAGGACATTGGTCCTGCATTTGCCCTGAAAGAGTTTTTCTCCAATTGTTGCTCCCCCCCACTCACTTTAATTAATCATTCCCTCACAACTGGCACTGTCCCCCACGCTCATAAATCGGCAGTCATCATTCCGATCTTGAAAAAGGCAGGCACTGATCCTTCCCTGCCTGCTAACTACCGTCCCATCTCCCTCCTCCCCTATCTGGCCAAGGTCTCAGAGGCCCATGTCACCAGGACTCTGAGTTCCTTTGTGGAATCGACTGGCCGCCTTTCTCCCCGCCAGGCGGGCTTTCGCCCGCTGCACTCTACCGAGAAGGTAGTTGTGTCGGTGATGGACAAACTGAGGGAAGGCATTGACACCGGCCGCCCCCAGGCCCTGGTCCTGTTAGATCTGTCCGCCGCATTCGACACGGTGGACCATGGTATTCTGTTGACCTGTGTCGAGGCGGCGGGCATCGAGGGCATGGCCCTGACCTGGCTCCGATCTTTTCTAACAGACAGAGAGCAGGCCGTCCACCTAGCCAACTTTGCTGCTCCACCCCGGAGAGTGACCTGTGGTGTTCCCCATGGTTCTTCCTTGTCTCCTTTATTGTTTAATTTATACATCTCACCCCTCATTTTTTCTTTACAGCAGATGGAGGTCTCGGTGTTCAACTACGCCGACGACCTCCAACTTATCTTTAACCTTTCCTGCTCCCCCACCTCTGCCCTGAACTTCCAAAGGGTCATGCTTTTTATTCAAGGATGGATGAACTGCAACCACCTTAAATTAAACCCCGACAAGACCGAATTGGTCTTGACGGGTGGTGGCTGCAGTCCCTGGTCCCCCGCTTTTTGGCCCCTCTCCCTTGGCCCCCCTCCCCTCCCAGTTCCCAAAGTTAAAACCCTGGGCATCTTCATCAATCCCCAGCTCACTCTTCACGCACAGATAAACTCAGTGGTGTCGGCTTGCTTCTTTTCCCTCCGCACCATCCGTAAGGTCGCCCGATTCTTTTCTGTCGCCGCACTTAAGCTCATCCTCATGGCCATGGTGCAATCGCGCCTTGACTATGGGAATGTGATCTACAACGGCGCCCCGGCCTACCTGATCCCCCGGCTTCAACTGATACAAAATCAGGCGGCCCGCCTGATTTATGGTCTCTCTAAATCCAACCATGTGACCCCTCTGTTGCAGTCTTTGCATTGGTTACCGGTGAGGGAGAGGGCCCTATTTAAACTGGGCTGCATCACGTATCAGGCTAGGGCTGGGACTGCCCCTGCTTTCCTTTGTGAATCCATCTTACCCTACCTCCCGACCAGAGAGCTCCGCTCCACTCACCACGCTCTCTTGTCAGTCCCCCGTTTTAGGAAGCAGAAGTCCGGGGGGGCCAGATTCGCGGTGCTGGCCCCATCGTTTCGGAACTCGCTCCCTCTTGCACTTAGGACCTCATCGTCCTATCTGGAATTCCGTAAACTACTCAAGACGTTTTTGTTTTCCAGATCCGTAGCACCCTAGTTTCTTGTCTTGGCCTCCACCGATACACTGCTATCCAGCGCCATGAAACCGTCCTGGTAAAAGCGCGCTTAAGAAATATTTTAAAATTCAAAAATTCAATTCAAATTCAATTATGTGGCACTGAGTGGTATTATGTGAAAACGCCATAAGAGGATGGGGAATAAGAACTATGCACGGTGCCTCCTTGCCTCGCATGCCGCCTGCATTGAACACCTCCTGGCTGAGCTTTAACAACATGTGACTGTGAAAGTTAATCCTAAGTAAACATAAAAGAAATATGTGAAGAACCACTGCACAACCTACCGTGCACACATGCAACTCAGATTTTAAGGAGCTCTGTAAAATTAAAACACGTTTTTCCTCACCTGGTTTGAGTCGAGTGGTGGCAGAAAGTAAAAACAAACACAAAACAAGCACGGATGCGAGAGTGAAAGTGACCGGGCTATAAATTAGTAACCTGATCCATGGCCAGCTGCCAGCCTGCACGTTGCTGCTCGCTCCCGAGACCCAAAGGCCATGGGCGTGAACATTTAGAGGAAAGGCGGGACATGCACCCGTCTTTGGCCATTTGCGTGCTTTCATTATTGAAAGCCACATGCAAAGGCCAATGGAATGTGTAGGAGGAGTCGGACCCATATGGAGAAGTCTCTGAGAAGTCTGGAGTGATTCCAAGAGGCCCTCTTCTAGAGCAGCAAAAACAACAGGTGATGGACAGAATGCAGAACAATGTCATACATTCACCCCAGAATAAGTGTGGCAGGGTATGCTCAGACGTGAGTCCCTTGCTCACTTTGCCACTGGATTCAAGCAAGCCGGGCTGAAGGCGGCTGTAATGCTAGAAACCGGTCCTCGGAAGCTTGTTTCCGGTCCAGGGAAGGCATGGCTTGGCAGTTCGGGCTGGACTGTTCCCATGAGGCACAGGGTCAGACTGATTTGCATATAGCCATGTCTGAACTGGGGTGGCAGAGTGGGCTAAAGAACGGTGATGGATTAAACCCAGATCTTTTGACTGGGTGTGAGTGTTTGATTGGTTCAGATGCTCTGTCCATCACCACCCCCTTTTGTACCGCTTTGGCCGCCATATGTGTGGCAGGGTATGATCAGACGTGAGTCCCTTGCTCACTTTGCCACTGGATTCAAGCAAGCCGGGCTGAAGACGGCTGTAATGCCAGAAACCGGTCCTCGGAATCTTGTTTCCGGTCCAGGGAAGGCATGGCTTGGCAGTTCGGGCTGGACTGTTCCCATGAGGCACAGGGTCAGACTGATTTGCATATAGCCATGTCTGAACAGGGGTGGCAGAGTGGGCTAAAGAACGGTGATGGATTAAACCCAGATCTTTTGACTGGGTGTGAGTGTTTGATTGGTTCAGATGCTCCGTCCATCACCACCCCCTTTTGTACCGCTTTGGCCGCCATAAGTGTGGCAGGGTATGCTCAGACGTGAGTCCCTTGCTTACTTTGCCACTGGATTCAAGCAAGCCGGGCTGAAGACGGCTGTAATGCCAGAAACCGGTCCTCGGACGCTTGTTTCCGGTCCAGGGAAAGCATGGCTTGGCAGTTCGGGCTGGACTGTTCCTATGAGGCACAGGGTCAGACTGATTTGCATATAGCCATGTCTGAACTGGGGCGGCAGAGTGGGCTAAAGAACGGAGATGGATTAAACCCAGATCTTTTGACTGGGTGCGAGTGTTTGATTGGTTCAGATGCTCCGTCCATCACCACCCCCTTTTGTACCGCTTTGGCCGCCATAAGTGTGGCAGGGTATGCTCAGACGTGAGTCCCTTGCTCACTTTGCCACTGGATTCAAGCAAGCCGGGCTGAAGACGGCTGTAATGCCAGAAACCGGTCCTCGGAAGCTTGTTTCCGGTCCAGGGAAGGCATGGCTTGGCAGTTCGGCTGGACTGTTCCCATGAGGCACAGGGTCAGACTGATTTGCATATAGCCATGTCTGAACTGGGGTGGCAGAGTGGGCTAAAGAACGGTGATGGATTAAACCCAGATCTTTTGACTGGGTGTGAGTGTTTGATTGGTTCAGATGCTCCGTCCATCACCACCCCCTTTTCTACCTCTCCTAGAGCAGAGCATGCACGCTGCGCTAGGCTCGACCTAAAAAACCAGGATGTCCAAAGCTTGGGGCCAGCCAACAATCCTTCTCCTATTAGGAGCACATTAAACCAAGCTCTGTGGCAATGCGCTACCTATAGGTCGCACCCCCGTACCATGTGATTGATGACTAAGACGCTATGCTGAGATCTCGGGAGATCTCATGCATAGCAAGAAACAAGGAATGGAAGGAGGCCATCGGCCAGAACCAAATTCAAGCAGATAGGTAAGGTAAAAGGGCAACAAATGAAACACAACCAACACTCACCCAATCACACATCAAATTTAACTGTACACCCCGCAGGAGTGGTGGGGCTTTGTCTAGGGGGTCATATACTATTCTATGGGCCTATGAGCAGAACACACAAACAGACCGGGTGGTAACAGTTCTTCAGCGGGCGAGTTGGCAGGCTGTAGTCAAAGAGGACTCCACGAGGACTGAATCGAATTTGTTGCTGCGGAGAATACTGAAACGGGAGCTGCACCGAAGTCAATTCCATCGGTGATGCACCTTTTGCAGCTTGGACTTCATATTGGTCCAGGTCATCTCCTGGTTCTTCGAGCCTTTTTGGGTGAAAACGTTTTTGAGTCCCAACTTTTAGGGTTAGGCAGGAGGAGTACTCTTAAGAAGTACACCAAGGGCCCAGGACCTCAGAAAGCATCTTTTTAGGATTAAGACTCACTCCAGCAGAGGCCCAACAAAAGCCCATTGTAGGTCCAGTTAGAACTGGTCAGCTGGGAAGTTTACAGAGCAAGTGCAAAGCAACCAAAGTAATAGAAAAGTTGCACATTTGTTGCATTGAGACTTGTTGTGGCTCTGTAACTCAAACAGGATGCCAGTCAGCTGATCCTTATAGTAACTTCTGCTATCAGTTGAAACAGGTAAGCAGATTCAGTCTTCTATCCAGATTTCAGACATCAGGCCAGCCCGACTGTCTGGTTTTCCCATGACCAGGAGTGTCCAGATTTCATTTGATGGGAATTCCATCTTTATACCGAGTGCTAGCATGTGGGTGGACAACAGTCCTTGTTTACAATAAAGAGTGAGTTTGGGGCTAGTTCCTTTCTTCCCTCTGTATAGATTTCAAGATGTGAAGATGCACACAGAGGCAGGGCAGGCCTTGTGGGACTTGTGTGTGCAGTGAGCAGGGTCCTTTGAAATGAATGTAACTAGAACTGGGCACAGCTTCACCCACCCGTCATGTAAAGAAGGCTCTCCCCTATCCAAACCCAGGCCCTATTGTCTGACCAGAGGCACATCTTTGGGCTGAGAGCAATTCAGACCTCAGGGGCAGCTGGAAAAATTACAGGCAGACCTCACAAACTTTAGGACATAAACATGGCAACTTTATTTAAACAAAAATGAAGATTATAATCTAAAATTATTTTAAATGGGTTAATAATTTGGATTGAACATCGTATTTTCAAATCACTCCTCAAACAGAAGTTAGCTTTTAGTAGGTGATAAAGATAAGCTTGTGATACTGTATGGGAGAGTGAAGCTTACAATACTGAAAATAGATTTCTGTTGATTTGGATTAGTAGGACATCGTTTGATCTTAGCAAAACATGTAAAAAATGTAAAGACCATGCACCATGCCCTCTAAAATGTTAGGGCCAACTATAAAGCTGACTTAGAGGTAGTAAAAAATATATTTATGTGTCTGGGAAGTGGTCTTACTTGACAACTGAAAATGGCTGCTAACATATGCACTGCAGATTGACAAATGACAGTCCAGACACATGTTAGTTTGTTAGGTGCCACAATAAGTGCTTCACCACCCAAGTAGTATTTACATTAGGGCCCTTTGGCAAAGGTACGACTCAATACTAGGGTCCAGAGTACTCTAAATTTGTGAATCAAGAAAATGCTAATGTACCGTGTTTAAAGGTCTAAAAGCGCATGCACTTTATTAGTGGTTACTAGGGTAAAGTGCCCAGAGTACTAATGGCAACAATAATGTTTCTCCTTAAAATAATGCTCATAAGTCAAAGGCGTTGTGATAAAAATAGAAAATAGTGTCAGGCTAACAGTAATGTTATGTTATGTTGATTTATATAGCGCACTAATCACCCAACAGGGTATCCAGGTGCTTGGGCAGGTATATATGTGTGTGGTCCCAAAGGTGAATATATGAAGAGCCATGTCTTCAGCTTCTTGCGGAACTCAAGAAGTGAGGAGGAGGCTCTGAATTATAGAAATATCACAAAAGTGCAGTGCAACACTATACAAATGTTTCTCTCTGTCTCTTTTAAGCATCCTCCCAAGCACGTGAAGTAGATGTTGGCCAAGAAGCTGGGGAACAGGATGACCTCTGGGAGTCTGAAGGTGGCAACACTGACACAGAAGGACCCAGCGGCACCGAGGGTGACCAGTTAGGCAGGAGACCAACACTTCGACCAATTGGGGAGAGGATGTAGCCTTATGGCTAGAGCGGTCGACCTCAGTCTTAAGAGGGGCAAGATGGCTGCTGACAGACCTTGGGGGGAAGTCGCTACCCTCCCAGGCTCCCGCTCCTGCTCAACGGCGTATAGAAACGGAAAAAACTGAAAAAAATGCCGACAATCGCTTTCTACAGAAGGATAGTATGCAGCCTTCAGTGAGATTTGTAAAACGGCTTTTTCACAGGATAGTGAGAAGTAGACTGAGTTTAGCTAGCGTGCTTTGCTGGTTTGGATCTCAGGATAACTCTTTGATTGCTCTTTGACAAGTTTTGATGCAGAATATGGCTCCACGCGGTCCAAGACCGCAGAAAGATTCTCAGAAAGAGAGAGAAAAGGATTACGCTACTCTAAGCGACCCTGGTGTAGCCCCAAGTTCTAATCTTCGGTCTATGATACAGACACAGACTCGAATCCTCAGAAATACGGTGAGGGATAACCTGGATACCGCAGATTATGCAGAGGAGGAGGGAGAAAATATTGAAAAACCCCAGAAGAAAAATGAACCGAAGTCAAAGGAGTTAAAATACAAATTAAAAGAGAAAAAGGAGAAAGCCCAAGTAAATAAAAAAAAAACAAAGCGCCAGAACAATGAAGTCGCTGGTAAAGTTGCGGGTAAAGAGGGACGCATGCGTCAGCCTACCCTGCGTGAATCTTTTGCGGTGCCCGCTTTGATCCAACCTTCAGGAACGGCGGTGGCGGCAGGGACGGAAGCAGTAACCACCTCACTACAGGCATTACCACAGGCAGACTCCGGGTCTGGCGGAGTTAGCGGAGTTGTGCATGGGCTGACAGAATCGAGTGCGGAGCCCCGAGCGGCTCAGACTGAGAGCGCAGGTGAGACTAATGCTCGGAGAGCAGAGGATGCCTTACGGTCGCCGGATGTGCGCCCGACTGAGCTGGAGAATGAGCTGGAGACTGAGAGGACGCCGCATCTTGAACAAGAGCAACAAGAGCTACGCGATCAGACTCGAGACGGGGGAAGTCAGTCTCCCGTTTTACTAGGAGATCAAAACCTCTTGGGAGTTTTGGACAGAGAACAGCACACTACGACTCAAGTTCTTCTTGCCGGTAAGGAGGGCATTGAGGGTTTTGACAATGTGCTTAGTGATGGGATACAGACTCGACTAATGGAACTGGTGGATGGGGTAGATGGGGTAGAGAGACCAGCATCCACGCAGAGGGTGGACATTGCAGTCGAGCTGACCCCGGATGGGGTGAATGATGCGCAGTCTGTTCCTTTTGTTAACTCTGATATAACCCTACCCCCATCCCCCCTACATCGTATTGAAGAACACTCTGTGGCTCCAATTAGAGAGAAAGGTGGTATAACTCAACAAACAGAACAAGATGGTGGAAACCAGGGATCAGGGATAACTGCGATAGAAGGCAGACCAACCTCTATTATTCAACCTCCAGTTGGTCCTTCTATGAATTTGGGATCCCCAAGTGACGAATGCTTTTATTCGGTTAATGATGAGGAAGATAGTAATGAGAATGAGGTCTCCAATTCTGAGAGTGATATTGGGGTCTCTGAGACCGAATCTGAGTTGGAATCCAAGCCTGTGACCTCCGACAGTGAAGAAACACATAAAGTGACCACTAAAAGAAGGGGGAAAAGGCTAAAAAATATATCACGCAGTAAATCAAAAACGAATATGAGTCCCTCACATACAGAAGTTTCGAAAAGGTTAGACTGGGATTATTCAGCAACCTCGCTGCTTTATCAAGAAGGGGCTGCTGCTGGGCTGACTCTTTACCCAACTCCTCTGCACAAGCTACAACGATGGATATGCTGTTTTCAACATTAAAACAAATGCAGGGGGAGGCTAGAGCTGAGTCACGGAGGGCAAAGCAAGCTAATCAAAAGATTCAAGTATCTCTACGAAAAGTTAATAAACTATATTCAGATATGGCTTCAAGGGTTACTGAAGTAGAAACAAGAACTGAGAAATTGGAGGAAGAAGTTGGTAATTGGAGCGAGTTTCGGAAGGAACAGGAAAAGATGGCAACCGATGTACATTGGAAGCTCGAGGACTATGAGAATCGCCAACGCCGCAACAACATAAGATTATTGGGGGTGGCAGAATGAAGGGAAGGGCAGGATGTGCGGGCATTTGTCATTGAGTTGCTTAAAGGGGCCTTTCCTGAGTTAACGGGTTGGGAATGGGAAAGGGAGATTCAAAGAGCGCACAGGTTCCCTATGGTTCAAAAAAGGGCCTCACCTATTGATAAACCTAGGGCAATTTTGATATTCGTGGAGAATTTCCTTTTAAGGCAGGAGATTATGGACAAAGCCAAGCCTGAAGCTAGACGGACATATAATGGTATTACTTTCTTTGCCCGCCCCGATTTCTGTCATGTCACGGTTGAGAGGAGGTGGCGGATGAGGAAAATGATAACCCCTTTTCAAAACATGGGTTGCGAAGCATATCTATTGTTCCCATCTCGTCTTAAGGTAATAGATAAGGGACAGATTAAGATCTTTTTCTCTGAGATTAAAGCGCAGGAGTACCTTGAAGAGATTAAGCAAAGAAAAGGGGGCACAAAAAAAAATATGGTGGTTGCACTAACCCAGACAAAACAAAAAGTTTAACAATAAGGTGGATTACTTGAAAGGAAAAACCTAATATATGTGTCCAAAAAAAAAAAATGGTATAATGGCATAAAGAAATGGTTGGTAACTAGAGCGGGGGAGGGAGGGAGTGGGTGACACCTGGGGCTCCAGCTGTCACGCATAGGTCAGGACTGACCTATTTGCCTGTATGGGGGGGAGGGGGGGTGAGGAGGGGAGGGGGAGGGGTACAGGGCACTTGGTTGTTTTTTTGTTAAATACTTATGTACAGGGAAGACTTTATGAAATATGCAACATTCAGTGGATAGATAGATCACTTCAAGGAGGAAATGATAAAATAATGTGTGCTGTTGATGTTAATCTGTTGGGGCAAGTAATCGATGTGCAATAATGGGTACGCGTATAATTACTGTAAATGTCTGCGGGTTAAATGATCGAACCAAGAGGGAGCGGGTGGCGGCATGGCTAAGATCTTTAAATGTGGACTTGGTGTGTCTCCAAGAAACTCATATAGCGGGAGACCAGGGGCATTTGTTAAATCAGTTGGGATATCAAGTTCTAGCCTACACTAAGCAGGGTGCCAAAAACAGAGGTGTGGCTATTTTGTCTAAACAAAGGGATCTTACAATAAGGAGAAAACTCGAAGATAGATGGGGGAGATGGGTCCTTATAGAGTGTAAAATCAATGAGGAATGGTTTACGTTAGGGTGTGTATATGGCTCAACGGAGGATGATCCTGATATCTTTGATTTTTTGGATTTGGAGTTGTCCACATGGTCACCAACTATTATTTTGACTGGTGATTTTAACATTAATGGGGCAGGGGGCTTGGACTGGCTTCTAATAGGGGGTATCAGGGCAGAAAAAGGAGAGTTTGGTGTTCATTGGGTAACCTCGCAAGGAATAATGCTTTGATGGATGTATGGGGGACACTTTATCCCGACAAACAGGGGTTCACTTACTACTCAGCACCCCATAGGGTATGTGCTAGGTTAGACTACTTTTTTGCTTCAAACTCTCTTCAATCAAAACTAAAAATCGAAAAGCTACCTCGTATAGTCTCTGACCATAACCCTCTTATTTTAACAGTAAGCCTTAGTAGTAGAAGACCGGATCGTATTTGGACATTTGAGAGGGAATTGTTAAAGGAGGAGGCATATATTACCCATATGAAAGAGTGGATTACTGATTTTTTAAATATCAATAGAGGCAGTACGGAAGTTGGGAATGTCTGGAATGCATTTAAGGCAGCTATTCGAGGGGAGACAATAAGCTACAGTGTAGCGAGACTGAGGAGGGAAAGGCAAAAAGATGAAGACCTCATCAAAGCGGTGATAGAAGCAGAGGATGAATTACCTAGTAACGTTATAAGGGGAGCACCTCTAGATCAGGTTTTAATAAAAATAGCTAAGGCAAAGATGGAAGCACAGGAGAGCATAGCCAACAAAGCTGCTAAAACATACTTAGCAAATAGAGAGAGATGCTATGAGTTTAATGAATCTGTGGGTCGAACTCTTGCAATCCGAACCAGGCAGAATGTGTCTACCAGTCAAGTCCGTGAGGTTCAGGATGAAGTAGGAACAACGTTTTCGGATACAGAGGGAATAAGAGAAGTTTTTAGAAAATGTTATACCTCATTATATAATCAAGAGAACCCAGCGGATGCCTCTAAGATGGGAGATTACCTATGAGATATTCCAGTAACAATGTTATTGGAGAACGAGGCAAAGGGGCTGGAAGACCCTTTTAGTTCCGATGAGATTGATATTGCCTTGACTAGTTTACCCTCTGGGAAGGCCGCAGGACCTGACCAGATCCCAGTGGAATTTTTTTTAAAAATTTGGGATATAATTAAACAGGATCTGACATCTACAATGCAGCAGGCGCAGGGAGGGATATCAATCCCGAAAAGCTGGGCAGGGGCAGATATTGTCATCATTTTGAAAAAGGGCAAGCCCCCTAACCAACCTGGATCATATAGACCCATAACATTGATGAATGCGGACACAAAAATATATTCGAAGGCATTGGCTCTCAGAGTTGCCAAAGTCATAAACAGACTTGTGAGCATTAACCAGCATGGGTTTATACCGGGAAGAGGCACCACCCATCACATACGAAAAGTCATTACCCTTCTCGATGCTACAGAAGTAACAGGAGACCCGATGGCGATTATGTTATTGGATGCTGAAAAAGCCTTTGATCGTGTCTCCTGGGACTTCCTGTGGTTTGTATTGAGGAGACTGGGTTTTGGAGGGGGGCTTGTAAGAGCGTTACAGGTGTTATATGAGGCTCCGACCGCTCGTATTCGAGTAAATGCTGGATATACGCTTCCATTTAAAATAAAAAGGGGAACGCGACAGGGGAGCCCCTGCTCCCCACTTCTGTTTGCTCTTTATATGGACCCTTACATTCGCCGCATAGAATTAAATAATAATATCTCCCCACTAGATACTTATGGGACCCAATGCAAAATCCTGGCTTACGCCGATGACGTGGCGATTGTGACTCCTAAACCTATGGAAGCCATGGCAGTGGTTGAGATGGAAGCCCAACAGTTTGGAGAAGTGTCTGGTTACGCTCTTAACACTACTAAAACACAGATTATTAAAAATAGCAAAGCTTATTGCTCAGATAATCGGGTGGTGGAGAGTGGAGTATATCTAGGGGTAACAATCACAGCGGATCTAGACAAATTAGTGGAGGTAAATATAGCACCGGTAATAAGTAAAGCTAAGAAAGAACTAGACAGGTTACATAACATCCATTTTTCAATAGTAGGACGAACTAATATAATTAAAATGATCTTTTTACCAACATTTTTATACCTACTTAGGGCTATACCCCTATTATTTGAGGCGAAATGGTTTAAAACTCTGGAGCATATGATAAACCGGTTTGCTTTGGTCGCATGGAAAGACCCGAAGGGCATTGAGATTTATGGCACTACCTAGGGAACATGGTGGATGGGCCTTGCCAGACTTAAAATTATACTATTGGGCGGCATCCCTCCAAAACATGGCACGGTTATTAGGAGGAGGAGAAAATGAAGGACAAGACCAGTTAGGAACCCTAGCAATTTACACATTGGTCTTAGGAGATCATGCTGAGAATCTTCTTTTGAAAATTACTGACCATAGTTATTTTAAAAGGACTAAATTTAAAACAGTCAAAGCAGCACATAGAATTTGGATTTCATTCGCGAAAAAGTTTGGTCTGGGTAGGTATAACGCTTACACTAGGTTAAAAAATAATATCAGTCTTCCTGATGATATATTCTCAGGAGTGGTTTTTAATGATTGGGTAAGATGTGGGATTACGAAGATGGGGGATATGATGGGGTAATGCAGTTTTCTGGTCTGCAGGCAATATATGGTTTGGATTCAACTCATTTTTTTAAGTATCTGCAAATAAGAAGCTTTATGACGACAAAAACTGGAGGATTGGTGGGATTTAACTCGAACCCCATTCTGGATCTCATAGAGAATGGTACAGAAGGTACAATAAGAAGATTTTACTCTGAGTTGATAGAGCATCAAGTTGATGATTTGGAAAAGTTCGAAAATAAGTGGACACAGAAACTGGGGGTGGAGAAGAAGTGTTTTCATAGATCATTGGAATTGGGTCAGAAACTTTTGTGCTCAGCACCACTCCAGGCACAACATTATAAGACCCTTTATCTATTATATCACACACCCGCCAGGATAGCGCAATGGGGAGGGATAGCTGGAGTTACGTGTCCAAGATGTGATCTTGTTCACATGCTTGCAACGTGTACCCATTTAAAAACCACCTGTGATGAAATTGAACTATTTTTTAAAAATTCTTTAGGGATTGAAATTATACTTACCCCAGCAGTGGTGATGCTTGGAATAAATCAGAGCGCTATCCAGGTGCCCTATGAATATTTCATATTCTTGGCTATAGCTGTTTTGAGACTATGTATTGCCACAGCTTGGCTGGACCGTATACCACCTACATTCCATCAATGGTTAGCGAAGCTATTGACTGTGTATAACCTTGAAAAGCAATTTATGCTAGGAAAGGTGCAAATGCTAGGAAAATAGGTAAGGAAATATGGGAACCTATTCAAAGATGGAGAGACATAGATCCAGGGTAGGATGTTTTTATGTTTTGACAATATCTAATGAAGATATATTAGAATTGTAGTGTGATTGTTTATGCCGCTTTAACCTGTATAGCTTAAGATATATTCTTGGATCATATGATTTGGATTAACTTGTTCTGTTGTATTATTTTATATGTTAATTTCTATTATCCTATATCTAAATGTGTGCCCTGTACAAATATAAAATGGGGAAAAATTTGAATAAAAATATATTAAAAAAAAAAAAAAGAGCGGTCGACCTCAAAGCTGAGGAACCGGGTTCGAGTCTTGGCAACGAAGCTCAACATCCTGTGATTCTGGGCAAATCACTTAATCGCCCCGTGCCCAACAAAAATGAATGTGTCCGTCTGTAACACAACTGGTGCTCATGTAAAGCGCTCTGATACCTGATATCTTCAGGTCTAGTTTGCGCTATATAAAACTAGCCAGAAAAAGAAATCCACGGCCTCAACATAAGACCAGCACCAAGTGCTGGGGGACCCTGTAGAAGGCTGGATCAGTATATATTGTCCACCTATGGTGACGCACTGTCCACTGAGTTCAGGCAACCCTTAGTGACAGTGTTTAAGTTCCTCAAAACCAAAGCTCTCAAAGGGTAATAGTGGAGAGTAGCTAAGTCTTATCCAGGAGGGTGAAAAGCGGGTACAATTACCACAATGTCATTCAGCAAGCTTACACTACCACACTAGGTGAGTACAAAATTACTTACTATTTATTAGCACACACTAGACACTAACTTGGTATATCTCCTACCCGGAGATATCAAATACAAAAGAGAAATACTTTAGAAACAGGTAAGTGGCATTGGAAAATACACGAGCCCCAGTGGTGGGGGGACATACCATATCCTAAAATAGTGGAATGTGAAATGGTTATCAAAACAAGTCTAGTACCCAAGGTTGCAGGACCCCAGGGGAAGCAAGGAACCACCCAAGGTGAGTACCCAGGGAACCCAAGGTGCCCGGGTGCAGAGTGGTTACCCCGGGTCACACATCAATAAAATAACACAGGGTAAGTCAAGGTTGAAAATTAGGAGTTCTAGGACCCTTCCTAAAAGGACCCCGAAAGAACCACTTGGATCAAGGAAGGTTGGAGAGTCACCCCATCTGGGGACACCCAGAAGATACGGATAACTGCAGCTGGAAGCCTGGGGGCATAGGGGTGAAATGGTGTCATAAACCTCCATAGACGCCAATGGAGGATCGTAGAAGAACAGCAGCTACAGAGTCTTGAGAACCAGGCTGGTGGAACCAGGATGAAGAATCCAGTCGAGAAAAACCTGAAAGCAGAGAGAACAGATTCCAAACTACTGTGGAGGTGTCCAGGAGGCACAAGAGCACAATACCAGCCCTGGTTGGAGGTTCTTGCTGTAACACAGTGAAGAAAAAGCAGCAGCTGTGCAGACCAGGCAATGTTGCAGCAGCCCAGGAGCCTTTCAAGAGCTCTCCCACGCTAGTCGATAAGTGCAGGAAGATCACTGGCCAGCAGTACTACCAACAAGGCTTGGCAAACGCAAACAAGGGAGAAGATGCTTGGATGCAGATCAGTAAGATCTGAGGGACTGACCCAGCAAGAGTAAGTCAGTACCACCCCTCAGCACGATGGAGAGCCAGCAGGAATCAATGGAGCCCCCTCAAAGACCCTCTAGCAGCAGATACAGGAGGTCACAAGGAAGCCTCAGCAGCACACAGGAGATGAGACCCACGATGCAGCAGATGCAGGCAGAATGACATTCTTGAAGCTGTGCAGTGAGTAGGTAGGGACTACTTGAAGTTTGAAGACATTCTGTAAAAAGAGCCAATAAGTCTTGGTAACGACAAACAGATGCGGTGCACAGGGGGGCAGTCCACGTTGGCTGGAGAGGGATTAGAGTCTTTCAACTTGCAGGGAAGGGTGATCAGGCCTCTGAAGAACCAACAAACCACCACCTGTGTTTCAGAGCCAGGTGATGTCCGTGGGACAACAGGATTAGCAAACCAGTCGTCTACATAGCGGATGCAGGGAAGTGACTCCTTCATTTTAAGGGAGATTCCGTCAGGCTTGGATGCAGCCTGAGTCCTTGGTGACTCAGAGGATGCAAGGCCACAGAGTTGCAGAACTTAAGAAAAGCACAGGGACAAAGGTGCAGGAGGATTCTTCCTACCAGGAGCAGTCTTGTTGTGGGTCCTGGCTTGAAGAACAGCAGAGTCCCAGTGTCCACCAGCAGAAGAATCTTTGAAGATCCTTCAGACGACAGGCAGTCAAATCTAGAAGTTGTTGTCGGGACCCATCTAAGGACTTACCCTAAAAATCAGAATACCTCTTCTGTGATGACCCGCCTACCAGAGGGGGTCAGGGACGCTACTCAGCCAGTCAGATGCGCCCAGGGGACAAGATTCAACATGGTGGAATCCAGTGGCCACCTGGTGGAGCTTTAGGCATCTCCCTAGGGAGGAGCGGGACGGGGGGTGGACACTCCCCTTTCCTATGTGTGGTTTCGCGCCAGAGTGGGTGCCAATGGCTCCTAGACTGGGCAAAACTGGTTAATGCAAGAAGGGCGCCAAATGTGCCCTTCAATGAAATCTGATTGCGCTCAAAGGATCCCCCACCCTACCTAATTCTACAGGAGAGTTGGACACACTTCTCCCTCACAGGAAATCCTCTGTTCAGCTTACCCTGCGTGAGCTAGGCTCATCCGCAGAGGTTGTAAACAGGTTCTGATGCCAGCAGCAGCGCAGGCTGTGAGGCAGACCCTGTAGGGTTACACAGGTAGGTATTGGGGGTTGGGTCTTCTAAGGAGCCCCCAAGTATATGGTATCATGCAACTAACACTGAACTGGAATTGGTGTAGTTGCATGATTCCAAAATGTTTGATACCAAACATGTCCATGTTTGGGGTAGCTAATATGTAGCTTGACATCTCGACTTGCCAGTGGCCACTACATACTTTAAAATGGCTGCCCCGTACTTACAAAGCCCAGAGAATGGACTCTTGTAAGGGTATCTCTGCTCATGCAGGGCTACCCTACATAACCATGCACTCTGCCCTTGGTCTGAAGGGCCTACTTTAGGGGTGACTTTTAGGTTTTAAGTGCACTGACTGGGATAAAAGGGAATCCTTATATCTAAAGGGAAGGGTGCAGCACCTTTCCACCCAGACTGCAATGGTAGCTCTGAAGACACAGTTTTCATGGGATCCCATGGGTGGCATAATATATGCCCTGGGTACCTCAGTACCATACACTAGGGACTTACAGTGGTACCCCAGTATGCCAATTGTGGGGTGTACAAGTACTTACCATGAAACTTAGAGACTTGAGCACAGACATTGGGGTCCTGGATAGCAGGCTCCCATTGAACTACAGTCAAAACACACTGACAGACACCAGGCACAAAGTGGGGGTATCTATGCTAGAAACATCCTACTTAACTACAGACCCTATGACACCTTGGGCACTTACCAGCTTGACTACTACTACCACAGAATTCATCAGCACATTTCCTCCTGCTACCCCCGATGTACCCCAATACCTAGCTACCATAAAAGGCTTCGGTCTCCTTTGTTCCATCACCTGTCCACTCAGCAGTGGTCTCAGAGGAGGCTGTAGATCTGTTGTGAAGCCTCTTTGAGGGGCAGACTGCACTGGTATGTGCCATCCAGGGAATAGAGCAGCAGCTCACGCAGTAAGTTGCATTCCTGGATACATTCTGCTGTGTCTGCCAAACAGAGAGGCATGGCCCGGAGCAGAACCCCTCAGAGAGCACTGCCTCAACACACTCCCAACTGCCCCTTCATCACCTTTCCTTCCCACACCCATCATCTACCCACCAATCCCCCACCATCTTCCTCTAACCAAAGTAACACAGCCACAGAACCCATCACTCCACCCACACAACAAAACGAACATTGAAAATATCACCCACAGTATCAAGCACAATCCAAACAAAACACATACAAAAACAAAAGACAACACAACCACCACCGACATGGACCCCAGTGTTATGTACTCCGATGTACTCCAATGTAGACCTAGGTAGCAACACGACCTATTACCTACATTTGTTTTACCTTGCTCTGCATAACTGTTCTAGCACTGGCCTTTTAGCCAGTTATGTGCTGAATAAATGTCAATCAGTTTCCTTGAAAGTAGCCTCATTTATTATGCATGAGGATTCTTAGAAATGTCCCTGAACATGACGTACATTACAGCAGGAACATATTCTGTATAAACTTTATGTTCATCTTCATCCTAGGGCAAAAAAGCTACTTTGTATAATCGCAGGTATTGTTCTAGGCTCATTTGCATAAATGTATTCAAAACACATCGATTATGTAAGGACCCTGAGACTATCCTTGTGGTATAAAAGAACCATACCAAGATTAGATGGGCAGAGGAGAAGCTTCACGCTGACACTAAACGCTGAGGTTTGCAGAAGCTCCAGCAAACAGTGGGATGACATCCCTTGTGGGGTGTCCAAAGTGAGACCAAAATGGGGTCCTTCATTCTCTCCAACAAGGTAATGGGGTTGTCTCTTTCCTAGGGGATTCTTGGCTTTACACCCACATACATGCTAGGTACACTTAGGCTGGGCGTGCATCGTAGGAGTACCCTTGATTACGGTCATATCTATATGCCTGCATATATTCACTGTTTTAGCACCATGGTAAAAATCTACCTTTTATTTACTCTATTGGTGTTTGTAATCTTATACATCTGTTTCTGTCTAATGATTGTCGCAGCAAACATGTTTTATACTAAAATGACGCTGGTTTGATAAATGCTTATTGAAAACGTCCCCAACGTTTCTTCTGTGTATCTCTCTGAGACCAAGTAAGCACGAGTGACTAAGCGAAAAGTGCTGTACTGTTTCCATGATCCCTGAAGGTTCAAGGGTTGTCATGTTCGATAGTTGCCAGAAACTATTCGCTCCTTGGTAAGGTTAGGGGGCTTATGGTAGCACTGTGATCTAGCTGGTCTAAAGGCTAACATATCCTTTGGGGGTACCCGGAATCAGTCTAGACACCAATCCCTTAGTTTATGTTGCCTAAATGCGCAGATCCTAAGTATTATTAGGAACTACACAACATGTTGCCGCCAACGTTGGTATGTTTCTTATTTAACAGTCAAATCTGAGTAGTTCAGTTGCGCTTTCTCAGAGACACCTACTCAACATTCAATGAGAGACGTCTGGAGTGGGTAGGGAAAATCCGCAACAGCTTAGTAGGTATATTCTATGTATTGGCTGTAGAATTGTTCAAGTTTGAAGGATTAAAGTTCCCCACATTGTGCATAACCTGATCTCTTTTTCTAACAACTTCCTTCCGCAATGTCTGTCCAGGAAGCTGGTACGAATACAGGTGAAGAAGAGCTTGAAGGTGCATTTATCATTTCAGAAAATTGCAGACATGCTCTTATAATGAAATGAGTAGATTATGGCCTCCCATTAATAGGTGGGGTGGTTACCTTTGTGATTGAGGCACACAAGGCATTCAGGACAGAGGCATTCTATTCTTGGATCAAATTCCCACCTGCAGATGCACACACACACACATGTGTTTTATACATATATTCCAGATGCGATACCTGAAGTATACTCTCCACACGATGACATAGAAGTCCCGTTAACTTACCAAGAACATATTAATTGGTTTAAAGGCGCCCTCCCCAACACCACAACAAATGTGAGACTCAGTCCGCTCAGCAGAGAAGGAGTAACCTGGCCGGTCCTAGCTGCTTACACACCAAATCCATAGATTGATACTAAAGCTATACAGAAATCTTACAAAGTTCGTAATGCAAACACTTACAATTCAACCTTAAAGGGTCACTCAAGATTGTCAACCGCAAGGAACTGTGACAAAAATTAGCCCATAAACGTTGAACGTGAATACGGGGTGAAGGCCCACCAGACGTAAGCAATTATGTTCTGGATAGCTCAGAAAATAGCACAGCTTGAGGCTGAGTTTCCTCATGGGCCTGCAGGAAAAGCACAGAATACTGACAATTTGCTTGCCAATGGGGATAGCTCCCCCGATGGAGGATTGTACCACTTGTGGTACAGTTTTCGCTGCTGTTTATACCAGAACGTATGGTAGTCCCTCAATAGTAGTCATACCAGAAGTATTGAAACAAATACAGTACGAGTACTGGGCAGAAGCTGCCCTGGACATGGGGATGAAATTGATAGGCAATTTTGCATAGGTATCCACAATTATGTTAGCCAACATAAAAGGGGAGGCTGCAGCTGTGGCTATACGCCAACGTCTGAGGGAAGTCACTCCTGCACAATAGGAGCGTGAACTACCTGAGATTATCGAAGAAATCTATGCTTTGCTTGGTAGAGATAATTTGGGAACTAGACCGGTGAAACCACAAGTTGCGAGCAATCCTGAAAAGGATAACTCTTGCAAGCAATTCATTCTTTTAAAAAGAAATGGGATAATAGCCAAACAAAAAAATAATAAGTAGAATACATCACAATCACAGGGTGCGTCTCCTCAACAGGAGTCCTCTGATAGAAAATACAATCTCAGGAACCGTGATAACAATAAAAAAAAAACTGACAGGTATCAGGATACTGATATACGTTCCTCTCGTTCCTTTCAGGGTACTTAAAAAAACTTGAAGATGGAAGAACGGTCAGAACACAGATCAGAAGAGCAAGTCAAACCAAGAGACACAGATCACACTTCAGACTACATTATCAATCATAAAGATAAAACCCAAACTAAACCTCAATTTAAAAAGAAGATGGTAGCTAGCCTTAAAATAAGAAAGGCCCAGGCTAATGAGGACTCTACCACTGAACGGGGAATGAGCTCTGTCGATGCTAGACAGCGCAGAAGAAGTAACAATAGCTCGCCAGAACCTGGTGGAATTTCAGTTGACAGCAGCGTTGAATGAACATATCACGGTGGAAACACTGGATACAAGGGTAAGTGTCCCACATCAGTTATATTAAATCACCCTCCAAACGGAGGGTGACCTACCCAGGAAAGTGAAAGATCTCTTATGGGAGAACCTGACATATGGATACGATATCCTGTTGGCTGAAAAAAGAGTGGCAACCTGAGTTCGTCATGGAGTGACCAAAGGTGGAAAATTTAATTTTACAGCCTTTCTCTGACCTCGTTCCAGATTCACTAAAACAGTCATACTTGCAGGAGTGGGGGTTAGCGCTAGCTTCTGCACTTTACCGCAATCATGTAGGGTGAGATGCTGAGTCACTTCACCTTGAAATCCCAGTTAAACCTATTTCTACACTACAGAGGCAGTAGCCAATAAAACATGATGCAAAGAAACAGGTCAGGGAGATCTTAGATCAACTTGAATACCAAGGTGTGTTTGAAAATTGCACCTCTTCCATGAATAATTCTTTGTTTCCCGTAATAAAACCCGACAATTCATACCGTCTAGTTCTAGACTACAGGCATTTAAACACATGCACAAAAACATTTTCAGTACAAAATGTACACAGTGCCGCAACGTCAACGTGTTGTTTAAAACGTACCACACAATGTCAAATAAGTGACTGTATAATTCAACTCTTATGATTTCACATATGATTACGAATAAGAAGAGGACGTGAGCCCAAATAATTTGTGTTGTTGTACAGTATCATTTTGATGGGTGTATATTGTAATGTTTACATTTATGTAATGTTTACACTTATTAATGTTTGTAATGTGATGTGATTTATATATGTTATGCACGATATTTTTATATGCTGTGTGTTGTTACATTAACTTTATTATAAATAATAATTTTCCCCAAAAAAATTCTTCTTGGGGAGACTTTCTATTTGGGATTGATTAATCCACCTTTTTCTTTGGAAATGTGTGTTCTATGTTCACATTTAATGAGTAATTCACTATAGGGGCCATTATTGTTCTCCATGAGAGATAGTAGCAGAACCACTGATTGTTCAGTAAAGACACGAAATGCAAATCATGATTTTACTTTGCTGCTTGTTACAAAAATCGGAATTTTAGTCCCTTTTAATAAGTCAGGAGCACCCTTTCATATGTGAGGAGCAGACACCTTGTAACTGCCTCCTAAGTGGCAGGCTGGAATCGATCTCCGGGCCAGCTGCAGAGCCGTAAACACCCCAAAGTTACTTTCGCTTTAACTATCCTGCCAAGGGCAGTTTTCCCGCAAACCAGTGCTGTAAGTCGCAGTAGCAATTCTTCTGTCACTGGTCTATGTATTCGTTCTGCATCAGATTGCCCTATCCCCCCTCTGTTCCCTGTAACATGTAACAAACATTCCCATCCTCTCCCTCCCCTAGACTCACGTGGTAAGTGCATTTTGTTCACACTGTTTGGCACAGATTCATTGTGTTAGCACAGATTCATCTTGTCAGCACTACTACTCTTTATTGAATACATAAAAAACGTCTACTAACTGTATACTACCTGTACATAATTTTATATTAACCATAACCACTCTAAGGCAATTAAAGAGAGAACTAGGCTTCCAGTTTCCTTATTTCCTAACATTTCCTAAGAAATTTGCAGTCATATCCTGATAAAGAGACATTTAGGGCAGTATGTGTATGTACTGCATTGCAGGACTTCATCAGCGGAAAACAAGAATTTGCACATTACCACAGATTCTGAACAGTCCCTTCTTTAAGTGACTTCTATCAAGCAAATATTTATTTATAATGTAGTTGTAAAACGAATAAGTTAACAAGGGGTGAGATGACTAGTAATGCTGAAATAATCAATTATACGGAATGAAACACCCCCTTCCTATAATTATAAAGATGCTGCAAGTCACCTTGGAGTGCTGTGACTTTATGAAGACCTAATTTCTTTATCTCATTTCATATCTCTTGATTGACTCCCATCACGGACGCGTGTGTGCGGGGTCTCTCTAGCATTTTAGCCTTGGCTTGCTTACTGCTTAGAGCTG
The DNA here is from genome assembly GCF_964261635.1 of Lissotriton helveticus. Taxonomy (NCBI): domain Eukaryota; kingdom Metazoa; phylum Chordata; class Amphibia; order Caudata; family Salamandridae; genus Lissotriton; species Lissotriton helveticus. The sequence continues at coordinate 676,054,945 of NC_136057.1, forward strand.
TTTTAAATATTGTTTTTTTAGCTTTTTAGGCAAGGCAGCTTAAGACTGGACATTATACTACCTTCTTCCACCCAGCAGCACCTCGATACTTTTGGCGCTAGTACCCCTACCTGCCAGAAGTCCTGTGGTTTCTCTGTCCTCCAATTCGGTCCACTCGTCTCCACAGCCCTGGTCCGACACAGGCTTGCCTGATTGAGCGGAGGGCGTGTGGGGAGGTTGAGCACCACCTGACCCTGGGGGGGCGGAGTCACTGGCACCACCTCTTCCTGGGCTGCCTATTTAGCCTTCATGTGCTATACCGCGCGCAGCAGATGCGTGTGTACGGGGTCTCTCGCATTTTAGCCTTGGCTTGCTTACTGCTTAGAGCTGTTTTTAAATATTGTTTTTTTAGCTTTTTCGGCGAGGCGGCTTAAGTCTGGGCATTATACTACCTTCTTCCGCCCAGCAGCACCTCGATACTTTTGGTGCTAGTACCCCTACCTGCCAGACGTCCTGTGGTTTCTCCGTCCTCCCATTCGGTCCACTCGTCTCCACAGCCCTGGTCCGACGCAGGCTTGCCTGATTGAGCGGAGGGCGTGTGGGGAGGTTGAGCACCACCTGACCCTGTAGGGCAGAGTCACTGGGACCACCTCTTCCTGGGCTGCCTATTTAGCCCACATGTGCTATACCGCGCGCAGCGGACGCGCGCAGTGGGCGCGCCAAAGACAAGCCCGTCTGCACCCATCCGCCCGGGGCTAGGGGCCGGGCACCATGTCCATTTTTATGCATATTCTTCCCAAGAACTAGTTGCACTTCGGGGCAATTGGGCTATTCCGGGCCATACTCTCTTACGCATTAAAGGAACTGGTATCTTAAACCCCAGCCCCATCGCGCCCCTCCTACTTCCGATAGGTCAGCCGACATATCCCCTGCCTCATGCCGCGGCATCAATTCCTCCCCAGCCGCCCCTGGCTCAGCCCACCCCCACGACCGTGTCAGCCTATCTCCTCAATACTCGCTCTTTAGTTAGGCACCAGCTTGAGCTTTTTGCATTTCTGGATACTGTTAAGCCTGACATGCTGTTTCTTACTGAAACATGGCTCTCCTCCGATTCTTCACCAGACATACTAGCGGCAATCCCTGACCCTTATTATATCCTACGTTGAGACCGTCCGGCTGGGAAAGTCGGAGGTGGAGTTGCGATAATTATTCATTCAAACTTTCAGTTTCTGCCTATGACCTTTTCTATCATTGCAGCGGTTGATTTCCTCGTTGTCCGATCAACCTCCACCACTGCTCCTTTAACTTGTGTTCTTTTTTACCGCTCACCACAGTCCATGACCCACTTTTCACAGGTAGTCGGGGAACTGCTGGCTACGCTTGTTGTAAACAACTCCCGCTTACTGGTGCTATACGATTTCAACTTCTGGCCCTCTGACCCACGGGAGGATCCCCACTCCAAAGAGTTCACTGATCTGCTCTGCAATCTGAATTTTTCCCAGCACATACATTCCCTGACCCAGATTCATGGCCACATCCTTGACCAGGTGTGGCCAATCAATCTGAATATCCCTACCCCGATCGTCAGCCCATGTCCTTGGTCTGACCATTCCCTTATTTCATTTTCCATTGACCTCGTGGAGGTTAGTAAACCCCTGCTCCTCTCCAACACCTGGGCCCGAAATTGGGGACGAGTGGACACATCCCTTCTTTGTTCTTCCCTCACATCCTCTTGTCCTAACCTACATGACCTTTCCCCTCACTCCCAGGCTATCGCAATCAACAACTGGCTTTCTTCAGCCTGCGATCAGCTGGCCCCTCTAAAACACCTCAAAACTCGTCGCCTCCATGACTCTAATAGATGGTTTACTCCCGAGTTAAAATAAATAAAAACTGGCCCTCAGGCAAGCTGAACATCATTGGAGGCTCAGGTACTGCCCAACTTTAAAATCGTTGTACCTCACTCTTCTACATGACTACAAAAAATCTATTCTTCAGGCTAAATCGGATTATTTCACATCAAAAATTCTCCTCTCTGCTAACAAACCCAAAGACATTTTTTCCATTGTTCATGATCTTTCCACATCTGCAAGAGCTACCCTTAGACTTTCCCCTTCACAAGCCCTCTGTAATTCTCTCAATGTATACTTCATTGATAAAATCAGCATAATTAAAGCAAATATTCCTTCTCCTCCACCCAATTTTTTCTGCCCTGATCCTTCACCTAACTCCCACTTTCTTGAACAGTTCCCTCACATATCTAGGGAAAATGTCATCTCTCTACTCACCAAAGTTAATTCTGGCTCTCCCACTGACAGTTGTCCTGTTCACCTATTAAAAGAGGCTTTCTCTGTCTGTCCTGATCCCCCTTTATTACTTCTCAACAATTCCCTTTCATTGGGGACGGTCCCTGACCTTTTTAAATCGGCTAAATTTATTCCCATCTTGAAGAAGGTAGGGGCCGACCCGTCTTCCCCTTGTAACTTCCGCACTATTTCCTTGCTTCCCTTCTTGGGGAAAATCTTAGAGAGCCATGTTACAGCTTGCCTCAGCTCTTTTACTGAGAATACGCACTTTCTAGATCCCCATCAAGCAGGCTTTCGTCCCGCGCACTCTACAGAGTCTGTCATTCTCTCTGTGCTGGATGAACTCAGATGCAGAGCCGACGCTAACTCTTCTCAGGCCTTGGTCCTCCTGGATCTTTCGGCCGCCTTTGACACGGTCGATCAAACCATTCTGATCGACCGTGTCAAGATTGCTGGCCTCCGGGGATACTCCTTGGCCTGGATCTCCTCATTTCTGGAGAACCGTCAGCAGGCCGTCCAGTAAGCCAGTTTTTCTGCTGCCGCTTGCCCTATCTCCTGTGGGGTTCCCCAAGGTTCTTCTCTCTCTCCCCTCCTTTTCAATCTGTATATTTTCCCTCTCATATTTGCCCTTCAAAATTTGGAAGTCACAGTATTCAACTACGCTGATGACCTCCAACTCATTTTCAATATTTCTTCTTCTCATTCTTCTGTCTCAAATTTCCAATCAGTTATGATCTTCATCAGCGACTGGATGAATTCCAACCACCTTAAGCTCAATCCCGACAAGACTGAGCTTGTACTTACTGGTGGTGTCTCCAGTCCCTGATCCCCCACATTCTGGCCCCTTTCTCTTGGTCCCCCTCCCTTTCCTTCAGCCTCTGTCAAAAGCCTTGGCATTAGAGTCAGCAGTGAATTCTCCATGCACACCCAAGTCAGTGTGGTGGTCTCATCTTGTTTTCTTAACCTAAGCATTATACGTAAACGTTCCCGTTTTTTTTCCAATGAGGCACTTAAACTAATCTTGCTAGCCATGGTTATATCACGTCTGGATTACGGAAATGCTATGTACGTCGGAATTCCAGCATACGAGCTTCGCCGTCTCCAGCTAATCCAAAACCAGGCTGCAAGGTTGGTTTATAAACTTCCCAAACACTACCACATTACCCCGCTCCTAAAAGCTTTACACTGGTTACCTCTTACTGAACGTTCCTTTTTTAAACTTGGCTGTCTGATTTTCAAGGCTTTAGCCTGTTCAGCCCCTGCTTTTGTATCCTCCAAACTCAAGCCTTACGTCCCCACCCGTGACCTTCGGTCTTCCTCTAAACACCTCTTGTGCATCCCCCGTTGTAGAAGGAAGAAACATGGCGGAATGAGTTTCTCCTTCTTGGCCCCCTCTTTCTGGAATTCTCTACCCCTCAGCATTAGGACTACAGCTCTCTACATGGATTTCCGCAGAGCTCTGAAGACCTTGCTTTTCTTGCAAGCGTTTGCTGAGTAGACAACTCTCCACTCACTCCCATCCTCAGCGCCAAGAAACAGCTTGGTCTACGAGCGCTCTAGAAGTCCTTTAACTTTAACTTTAACTTTACTGTGGCTTCTATTTTATTCTGCATTACTTTATGAAAGACTGCAAAAAAGGTATACAATCCTATTTCTATGTTTTAGTATAGTCTAGTTTGGACATCAAAGTGCCTCTGCCACAGCCAGCAAACCGTTTCAGATTTTGCATGTTTAAATGAATCATGAGATCTCCTTTCAGTCCGTTCTTCTGAACTATTTTACTAGTCATTTGACTGCAAGACACTTATGGCAATATGTTTAGATTTGCCATGCGAGGGTTCAATTAAAAAAGCAAGAATCTATGAGCATATTACCACACACTCTTTTGAGGTCACATTCAAAAGTGCTGCAAGTCAAATTTAAACACCGGAAAATCATAATATTTCTTTCATGGTAAAAATCCCAAATTTGTATTTAATATATGCAACCATGCTTAATCTTTCATAAGAATAAGAAGAACAGTGCCAAGCATGTAACAGAATTTTAGAGGAAGCCTGAAGGTGTGTCCATAAATTATAGGAACTACAATACCAGCTATTTAATGTTGTCTGGACATTGTAAATCACCTCTGAGGTTCAAAATCTTACAAAGGAATTCGGGGCTCTACCTCATTGCACTGTTTCACCTCAGAATTCAGTGTCTTCTGTAGACTTATAATGCGCACCATGTGGTATTTTATCTGCTATATCATTGATAAAGTTGCCTCATTCATCATTAATTACCACATTAGGTTGACTAGACATGTGGGGTATGAAGGAAGGGTTCGGAGCAAGCTAGATCAAACCAGGGGTAGGTTGGGAGCAAGCTAGATCAAAACAGGCAAAGAAACAAAGTTTGTGGGTCCCGGTGCAACACTGTAGTGACAAAGCATTGCTTTGCTGCCAACAAGGGCGCTTGCATAAATCTGTGTTACCCAATAATGCCACGGGGGCATAATTTATAAGAGACGTACATTCATCCACATGAAGAATGTTCAGCATGTGAGTGGGGGCTCTGTTAGAAAGCAGCCAATGGTTCCAAAAGGATCAGCTACCATGCTGAGATAGGCCACCTCTGGCCACAGAGTGGATGTGGTTTACCCTACCTCACACTGATCTGTGAATAGTTAATCCCTGTCTTGGAAAAGGCAGTGCTGTCTTAATGCATGGTCAAGCTGGGCAGTTGCCTAGGGGCCCTACAAACATATGTTCACCATGAAGTCCCGACTTTAACACTAATTTTCCATTCGAACATTTTTATTCCTATGAGTGGCTGTGTAGGCAGGGCCCAGTGCACTGCTTTGCTCAGGGGCCTATAATGCTGTTAAGACTGCTCTGCGAAAAGGCAAGGACTGTCACAGTCAACACATGCCACAGGGTAATATTAGAATGACGGCCAAAGCCCTTGTCGGTAATGCAGCATGACGCATCCCTAAATAATCACAAAGCCATTTTCAATTTGTAAACTGGGTTCATGCAATGAATATTGAATTGCAATACTGTAAATCCAGACAGTCTGAAAAGTGACTAACTGATACAAAAGTTTCTCTGCAGTAATCTAGTCATAGTCGCATATCCAGCATCCTTAATTTTCAACATTGAGAACATTCTGATGCAGGTTTGCAAGTCGTTATTAAGCTTGTTAGTCCCTCCTTGGTACAGCCTTTTCTGCATTTGTAACCAGTGCAAGTACAAAAAAACTAAAAGAAATTCTTTATGTTAAAATCTTTTTTAATCAGGTTTTTCATTTGTATATAATGTCGTCTTCGTTTGTATAAAGGTAACAAAAATGCTAAACACTTTTTATTATAACTTTTCAACATAGCCAACAGCAGCCACAATGATCTACAACATGGCCAAAAGTTCTGTCTAAACACATAAGGTCCCAAAGGCGAGACCTATTGGCTATGCCAATGCTTGCTTTATTTATCCTAATTGCCGATTTATGTTCAGTAATCCTGACTCTTATTTCTCACGATGTCTCCCCAATGTATCCCTTATTACAAAGGCAAACAATTAGTTAGATCATATTGCTAGTCCAGCAGTTAATCAAAATTTTGACAGTATGTGTAATACCCTTGTGGTTGATCACACTGCCTTTCATGATATTCCAGCAAGTTCTTGCAAGAGTTACATGGAAAGTTACCAACAGGAAAAGGGGCATTAGTAATGCTATGTTGTTTACATGCTGTTTCCGTCCTATAGGTGTGTACAAGATGGTTTCGAATGGTACGATTATGTCTAAAAGAAAACATAGGTTTAGGAAGTCTCAGATTGTCCTTCCCATTCACCAAGTGCCAGTTCCTATTTATGATGTTTTTGACTTTAGTACTGGCACTGCTAAAATTTGTGACAAAGATCAAAGGAAGGTTTTCAGTAGTGTCATTGTGATCTTTAGTCATGAATAGAGATCTATCGTAGTATTTGGTTCTCTTCTATGCTTGTCTAATTAATCTCTTTGGATAACCCCTGTTTGAAGGTCCTTTTCCACCTTGGGTAGCCCATATATGGCTGGAAGTCTAGGGTTAGTATTCTTAAGAAAGTTGTACTCATTGGGACATAGAATATCATCATCTTTTGTGTAATATAAGAGCCTCATTATTTTATTTCTAAACTCATTCCACTCTTCTTTGCTAGATTGTTGATAGCGGGTAGCCTTATTTAACAGAGTGAGCATTCTGATATTATAATCATTAGAACCCATCACAATGATACTCCCTCCCTTATCTCCAGGTTTGATAGTCAATTCCTTACATTGTTCTAAATTCTTAAGTGTGGTTTTCTCTTCGGGGGTTAGATTATTTTGCCACCAGATATTTTTAGTGAACAGATCCTCAATATTTTTCTCTATGACTTTTTCAAATAAGTCTATATTTTTATTTACAAGGTTTATGGAAGGGGTCCACGTGGATTTAGGTTTTAAACCAGATTTATTATTAGTAGGTGTACCCTCAAGTTCTTTGTCCTTAAAAAAGTAATTTAACCGAATTTTCCTAAAAAAAACTCTGTAGGTCCCTTTCTAAGTTCAATTTATCTACAGGGGTTCATATTGCATAGCCTAGCTCTTTCTCTAATGGTGATATTTCTTCTGTTGCTAGTACCCTATTTGAAAGATTGATGATATGGGCCTTTTCCTCTAGTCCCACCCCGTTTGACTCCTGTTCTTCATGTAGGGACGTTTCTGTGGTGGATCCTGGGAGTAAAAATTCCCTCTCCCTCTGCCACGGTTTTGGCCTGAAATGAGTTGGCACTGTTCTAAAAAAGAGAAGGTTTCCCTACTTGTGAAAGGAGTTGGTTCCCTTTCTTTTCTAGTGTCTTGTGGGGTTTCATTCTCTGATTATGAACTTGTGTACAAAGTATCTAGAAATGGGACTCTTTTTTTCGGAAAATTCCTTCTCGGTTGTTGCCAATTGTTTCTATTATAATTCTCTTCTCTTGGCCTGTCATAATATGTGAAATAATTATGTTGTTGAGAGAGAAAAATAATAATAATAATAATAATAATAATAATAATAATAATAATAATAATAAATAAATAAATAAAAATCATCTTTGGTCTGCATGTACATACTTCCATTGTGCATCTATGTACCTTCCATGTACTTGGCTCTGTGTGTCTGTTACTTTTCTCCTGAAAAAGAATATCAAATGCACTACCCTATTTCTCATCCTGTGCCTATCAATATCTTTAATCTACATATACTTACCTCCTTTGTGTATCTATATACTTTCAATGCACTTATGGATGTATATATTTATCACTTTCTTCTAATTTAGCATTTCCAATGCACTACCCTATTTCTCAGCCTATACTTCGCTCAATATATCTTCTAGAATCTAGCCCAACCTTCTGACTCATCTCAAACTTCTTTCTACTACTCTTTCCAATGTACTACCCTATCTCTCATTCTATACATCTATCAATATATCCTGTACATCCACTCTCTCATTTATCCTAAACCCCATACCACTACTATGATCCTCAAAATAACCCTTTCTAGACTCTCTCCTACTCTACCCTTCCTTGCATCATCTGACACCTCTTTTATTATACCGATCCCCTAAAACAAATCTTTCTAAACTCTTCCCTCTGACTCCTCCCCTCCAAAACTCCTTTTTACTCATCCAAAAGCCTTCTCCTACTGCTAAGACCTAATAAAAAAAATGTCCTTCACTCTTTTATCCCTCCACTATCCTTTTCAACAGACTAACATGTCCACTTCTCAAATTCCAGATTCAACTGTACTAATTCACCACTAATCCTTTATTGGGTTCCAGAGTAGCGTGCTACTCGCCAATAAAGCGTCTCAACACCCCATCAGGGTTACAAGCGCTTTATAAATGCAAATCTTTTCCCTTTTCTACACCTCCCCAACCCTTCTCAATACAAGTAACTGACTAACATATCCACCAAAAAAATGCTTTCATGTATCACCATACTAATTCAACACTAATCCTGATTCGTTCCAGGGTAGCGTGCTACTTGAGCTTCAAAACCCCATCAGGGGTAGCAAGCTCTATATAAATACAAACCTCTTTCCCTCTTCTATCCCGCCACCTACCCTTCTCTACCCAAATAACTGAATAACATATCCACTACTCAAATTACTTCGTATTTTACTATACTAATATTCAACACTAATCCTTTATGGGTTCCGGAGTGGCGTGCTACTTGCCAGAAAATCGCTTCAACACCCATCAGGGGTAACAAGTGCTATATGAATGCAAACCTTTCTTCCCCTTTTATCCCTCCACTATCCTTCTCACTCCAAATATATAAATGCAGACCTTTTTCCTCCTCTATTCCAAATCCAAATAACTGACTTACCTATCCACCACTTAAAATGTACTTGCATATTTCACTATACTTATTCAACACTAAGGGCCCGATGTAGGTAAATCTTTTTTACCACTTCTTAAATACCGATTCATACCGAATCGGTATTTAAGAAGTGGTAATAAAGAGGAGGGGAGATGTAGGTATTTCAGAATCGGTAAATACCGAATCTTTAAGATTCGGTATTTACCGATTCTGTAAATACCGAATCGGTAATGCCCATTGATTCCTATGGGCATTGAAGCCCATAGGAATCAATGGGCATTACCGAATCGGTATTTACAGATTCGGTAAATACCGATTTCAGCAAGGGTGCAGGGGGTGTCACTTTGACACCCTCTGGCACCCCAAAAATAGGCATGTGCGCCATGTGGCACACAGACATGCCCAAAGGGCATGTCTGTGTGTCACATGGCACAGGTGTGCATGCACACATGTGCATGCACACCTGGATTCGGTATTTTACCACCCAATTGGATTGGGTGGTAAAATACCGATTCTTAAAGCCCTGTGGCACTCTGACATGTGCCAGCTACATCTGCATTTACAGAATCGGTATTTTACCGAGTCTGTATTTACCGATTCGGTAATTTTACCGAATCGGTAAATACAGAATCGGTAAAATACCGATTCTGTAAATGCATGCCCTACATCTGAAAACCCTAATACCGGTCGGAAACGGCCAAAATCGGCCGTTTCCGACCGGTATTAGGGCTCCTACATCTGGCCCTAAGCCTCTATGGGTCTTGGAGTAGCATGCTACTCGCTGAAAAAGCGCTTTGAGAAATCGTCAGGAGTAGTAAGAGCTACATAAATGCAATTACAATACAATACAATACAATATATGAGGTTCAGATGGAAAGATTATTTACGTTTGAAGATTCTACTCCACGAAGTGAATGAGTTATCACCCACGGAATGCAACTTGAACCTGTTGAAATTGAACAACTTCAATCTACACATGAAGCACAGATCTCAATTCGGCCTAACACCGACATCTATGTGAATGTCTCAATCGGAGACATTTGCCAGTTCAAAAAAACCTGATGAGCTACCAAAGATAGATCGAACTGCGTCTGGCTACTTCATCGATTTTTATCCTTTCTCATTGGATCCCAGTGAATCCGAGTTACCCCCGGTGCTTGTTTCCCAAAAAACAACAATTTCATGATTTCTAACTTTGGCTGAAAAATACTTACTTTGTTTCTCCCTGGCTACAGCACTGGATTGCAATTGCTCTACTCTTCCTAATCCTTTAGATTGGTATGGTGACTGTCTTTTTTTTCCTCCTAAATGGACATAACCTCCCAGAACGCTCTGCAGTACAACATGTGAAATTGGTTCTGAAATAGCATGCATCATCACACTGTGAATAGAGAGACCTGTACTTAGAGAACATTACAGCAGTTCCAGTTCCTGAAGGAATAGTTTAGAATAGAGTTTCCTATGATGTATATAGTCCTACTGAACTTTTTAAAATACCACTCTTTTTTAAAATGTCTCTAAGTGATATCATCACCTCCAGTACTCTCTCTGATGATTGGGACTTTGAAACTGCAAATATCATGCTTTTCCAATTTAGAACAATCTGCTGTATTTTCAAATGATGAATTGTTATGATGACACATCTAATTTTGACACCATGTTTTGTTACCAACACTGTGGTCATCATTTTTTGCACAAAGCAAGTATCCCAATTAATGTTTTCTCTTACCATCAATGGGAACATTGCCCAACACCGCTGAAAGGTAGTACAGCTACATTTGCACAAACGTTTGCTTATTTTTCTGGGTTTAACACATCAGACCTGACCTCTTATTATTATAAGCTTGCACCTACACTGCAAAGAAAAATATGCTCACTAACGCAAAACAGATATACTCTGCTTCCTTTATTGCCCAGCTGTCTGTACATTGTTTTGACTTTTGGAGGGACACAATAGACACAAAATCTGTCTGGGGGACTAAAGATTGGTAGGGTCAGGGAACTGAGGCCTTATTCAGAGCATGCCTCATACCACATCAGAACATTTTTCTGAACGATGCAGTGCAAACGACCTTCTGTCTTGTTTTAGCCAAGATTAAGGATTTGAACTTACCTTGGATTTCCTCACTAACACACTTTGAGGGATGGCAAAATTACACACAACACAGTGAGGATACATTAGATGCCATATGTTAGAAATGGGATTTCTGGTTGGCTAAGGCTTGCGCCAAAGCCTGGTAGAAACCACCACTCTAGTCAGGGTAAGGTAGTTACACGTCAAAGATAATCCCTGCTCACCCCCTTGGTAGCTTGGTACGAGCAGTCAGGCTTATCCCGGTGGCCATGTGTAAAGCATTTGCGCACACACACAACAACAACATCCAAGGCACACTACAAAAGGAACTCCACACAAGGTTATATCAAAAATAGCCTTTGTATTCTCATAACACATTAGAATAGTAATCACACAATATACACTGTGCCAACTGGCACTGGACAAGGGATTATATACACCTGACAGGGCCCACTGGGCCACTGTCAGAACCATCACAAAGCGAACTTAGTAAAAGTAAAACAGATCATAAACTTACCACCAGTAACTACTGGTAATCACAGTACTTAGCCTCAGCCTGTAACATAAACTACATTATGCACAGTATCATATCAGGCGCGAATTACATTCTGCGCCAACCTCACCGGCACAAACACTTTATGCAATCACCTCACAAGTCTAAACGCATTAGACCCTAACCTCCTTAGTATAACTCACAGGAGGAAATAATCTCAGGGGAACATAATCTCCCTAGCATAAACAATAATATGCAAAACAACCTCATAATATTAAAAACACATTTAGGGGTATAAACCAGGGTGCGTAAATCATACTACATGCATTACATTTCCTAGACCCACATAAGCACATTAGGGCCTTGCACCCTACAATCCTAACAGTCCCCCTGGCCAACTGGCCATCTCAAAAAGGGGGCTCAAATGCCTTAGGTCCCAAGAGTCAGGGTGCGCTGCCACAGCAGCGAAAGTCAGGGGTGCGCAATCTGCACAGGCCTAAATGTTGCAGCTGGCACTAAGTGCTGCGCAGCTGTGAATGTCAGGGGAAAAGGAGTGCATCTCACTCCTGATTCAGACATGTCCTCCAAGGAATAACCTAAATGGTGCAGCTGCCCACTACTTGCAGGGCAGCTGGGAATGTCAACTATGGGGCACTGGCACTGACTGTGCCCTGAAAACCACTGTGCCCAAACTGTAAGGAGCACGAGCACCGACAATGTGCTCCGATCTGGGAGCCCCCACGACGTTCCAGCTGCCCTGTAGCAAAACGGGGCAGCTGTGGAGGAATGGCCGCACAAAAGGGGAAAGAGCCTGGGCCCCTCTGGGCCTTTCTAAAATAAATGCTCTCATCGTTTGAACCCCGTAGGCTCTAAGAACAATTAGGCCCCGTTGTCGGAGCCACCTAGGCTTTGAAAACAATTATGCCTGTGGGAGCAACGCAGGATCGGGAAACAACTGTGCCCCGCGCTGGAGCAGCCCTCTGTCAAGCGGGGCTGGTCGGGAAAAGGCACTGGAGTGGGGCCTTGACTTTGCTCCCCCCAGCCAGCTCCACTCACCGGCTCTCCTGCTCCTGCCTGCTCCTCTTCACCCGGGCCCCTTCCTGGGACCCAGGACTCCACCTCACCTCTACTGCCTCCACGGGGCTCTCCCTTGGCCATGGGAGCCCAGCGTACTTCTCGCGGCAACTCTCCCAGTTCACCCGATTAAAATGACAGAAATAAGCGGGGTGGTCTCCCCCTAATCCGCATAAAAATAAGAATAAAGTGGGGTAGGCTCCCGCTATCACAGGCACCAGAATGCGGGGTGGGCACCCGCTCCCGGCAGCATCATGGGGGAATCCCTCCAGGGGGGATCCTCTCAGGCAATATGCAGCTGCGTGCTGCAAAGGTCCAGTGCTCCTTCAGGAGCCCAATTTCAGCGCACCCAGGGCTCAAAAGCAAGAGGAAGCAATAAAGCGCACACCAGGCACAAGAAGTAAAGCCCACAGTCCTAAGGGATAAAGAGAATAAAGCACAAGGTCCCAATAGTCCTTTTAGGCATCTTGGGGCAATTCAGGGCCCAGGGAGGCAGCCCTCATGGCAGCCCCCCCACTGGGCCCCAGCAGCAGCACGCCCCCGCAGGAACAGCAGCCAAAAACTGAACAATTTCATGGGGTCACAGCCCCTATATTTATACTAGTATTTCCTTTGGTTAAAGGTGCAGGGCATGGGGGAACCAGATGCAACTGGTTCAGGGGAGCTTTGGAGCACTTTGTTTTGCTCAGCTTCTCTCTCCGTTGTCAGGTGGGTGCTCAGTGTTCAGACGCACCACAGGGAGGGGCATCAGCATTGTGGAGGGAAGGCACAGTCCTATTCAGGTCCCAGGTGCAACTCCTCCCTCCCACCTGCATGCAGATCTCTCTATTCACCACTGGGCAGACTCCCCCCTTTCTCCTGGAGCCACCCACACCTCTCAGCTCCTGTCACTCACAAGCCAGACAGGCAATTCACATAAGGCAGGCAGACACACAGTACACAGAAATGTCAACTTTTAAAAGGGGCCTTTCTTCACCAATCACCATAAATCTGTGCACACAATTGCGCAGCATTTATCCTCACGAGTTCATACATACCAAACCCGTCCCTGCACTCCCTCTCATACCAGGAATTACCATGGACACACATATCCCCCATGAATTCCAATGGGAGGGCAGGCCAGTCTCACCACACATACATAGAGAGCGCACGCACTTTACACTGGACCACAGTGCTAAAGTGTTCAGAGGCCTAAAATCACTAACACCAGGTTACAGAAAAAGGCTAGGAGAACGTAAAAAGTTTCTGGGGGAACCTGCCCAGGGGGCCAAGTCCAACACAACCCCCTTCCAGCCAAAAAGCAGGGCAGACCAATCACTCCCTTGACGGGCTTCCCTGCTTTGGGCGATAGAACACGGACGCGGGACCGGAACGGCAGGGACACCCTCCGGTTCTATGCCACTCTGAACCCACGTGGTTCCCTCTATAAAATAACTCTCCAGCCCAACTAGGATGCCCCACTGGCACTCCCTAGTTGTCCACAGCCAGGACCAGGCCCCGGCCATCCAGATGGCACATGTCCTTGCCAATCCACAGAGTGGGGGGCAGTAACCCCTGGCACACAATAGCCATTCTCCACTCGCCCTCTCAGTGTAGTTCCAAACTACCACTGATCCTTCAACCTAGGGTCCGCACCCTCAGGCTGACCAGAGGTCACGGGCAAGAGTGCCTCACCCTACCGCTACTTTTGGGGTCCAACACCCTCCCAGGGAAGCACCCTCCAGAACACAACTCTCCCACCAGTTCAGGACCGATCTCCATCGACTGGTCTACCACCTGGGAAATACATTTACCGGATGCCCCAGGGTCAGAGGCGAGGACTCCATCCCTCTGCACCCCCTTCCAGAGTTCTGCACCCTTCCACTGTTGAGCAGGGTCCCTTCACTTAAGATAGGCCCCACCTGCTCTCAGGGTACCATACTCAGCCAGGGACGCTAAAGGCTCCCGGCTAGGCCTGCACTACCCCTTCTGGGAAACAAAGGGTCCCTCTCCTTTAAGATGGGCCCCACCTGTGTTCACAGGGGTACCCTTAGCAGGCAAACTGGCTAGGACAAGGATTACAGATGCCCTGCCTGAACCTGAACCTGGCCTTCCCCTCCTCGGGGAACAACCTCCAGAGGCCCCACAAATGGATCAAGCACTCTGGGCGGTCAGATGCCCGGCAAACCAGGACTTCACGGGGAGCAGATCTCTCTATTCACCACTGGGCAGACTCCCCCCTGTCTCCTGTAGCCACCCACACCTCTCAGCTCCTGTCACTCACAAGCCAGACAGGCAATTCACATCAGGCAGGCAGACACACAGTACACAGAAATGCCAACTTCTAAAAGTGGCATATCTCCACCAGTCACCATAAATCTGCGCACACCATTTCGCAGCATTTATCCTCACAAGTTCATACATACCAAACTCGCCCCTGCACTCCTCTCATACCAGGAATTACCATGAACACACATATGCCTCATGCATGCCTATGGGAGGGCAGGCCAGTCTCACCACACATACACAGAGAGCGCACACACTTTACACTGGACCACAGTGCTAAAGTGCTCAGAGGCCTAAAATCACCAACACCAGGTTACAGAAAAGGGCTAGGAGAATGCAAAAGGTTTTGGGGTGAACCTGCCAAAAGGGCAAAGTCCAACACCATACTACACAATGGTTCGTACAATTCCTCAGACCCCAATTGGAAGGGATGGTTGGTTTGGCCTATCGACATAAATAGATGTCAGTTAAGATTCAGGAGTACCATCGAAGGGTTTAGTTTCCATAGGCCTGATCAGCGCTATGTACAAACAGAACATTCAGGGGATGACATCTTACAGTGTTGGGAAAGGATGATTACAGTGGCTAAAGACCTCAACTCTGTCCCAGGTGAAACAACACTTGTCCTTTCTCTCAGATGACATGGATCTTATGGATTTTTGTTAGATCCCCAGAAGCCACGTCAAAGGGCGTCTTATATGTTATTTCCAACGAGGTATGAAAAATCTCCCAGCAGGAGGCTGCTGAGAAATTGCGAGAGATTGACAGCGTTAACCTAGAAAAGACTTTAGCAGTGATCAACAATGTAATGATCACACTATCATCTAGAATTTATTCACGGGGTAACATTGTGTCTTCTGCTAAAATATAATTAAACAGGATTTGTCTAATATTTGTCTTAAACAGCAATTGCGATAATTCTATTATTAAGCTGGACACTACAATTATTGCATTCTGTGGATACGAATGCTTGTTGGACATATGTCTGACCCTTCCATCGGTTCCACCGCTGGACACAGACGTACTACTGGACCCCTTAAAGGTCCATGCGTTACAGTGTCCTCAGCATATTCCAATTTAGATGACGGCATTGTTAGAGCCTCCACAGGATGCTTCAGCTACTGTTGGAATGGACAGCGGCTCTACACCAAGCACACAGGTTCCAAGTGTTTCCTCAGCGGCTGCTGTGGGAACTGAAGATGATCACCTTTGCTGCATTGACCTGATACCAGAGGTGTTACAGGGACCGTTGTCTGCGAATGCAAGTGAGAGTGATATCCCGTCCCCCACACAGGACACATAAACAGTTGGTTCTCTATGTGATGGGAAGAATTCTGCCCTTTTTTTCAAAACAACAAATTGGAAAGCAAAACATCATTTTGTTTTATTTTTGTCTCCTGCTCTCACTGAGCACCATGACTTTCGATGAGCTCAGTTGGCCTAACAGCATAGTGACAATTCAGTGGACTTATAGAGCTTTTTAAAACATTTCTAGCATTGTTTTTACATATACCATATTTTTAAACACCGGTTTTATAAAAATGTTTTTATGCATATTTTAGCATTAGTTGACCTTATTGTCCTTCAGATGGGGTGTGGGTGTTATGTACCTTAATCTAGGTAGCTACATGACCTTTTACCTACATTTTATCTACCTTGCTCTGCATAATGGTTCTAGCAATGACCTTTTACCCAGTTATGTGCTGAATAAATGTCGATCAATTCCCTAGAAATTAGCTTCATTTATTATGCATGAGGATTCTTAGAAATGTCCCTGCACATGATTTACATAATAGCATGAACATATTCTATGTAAAAGTCATGGTCATCTTCTTCCAAGGGCGAAAGAACTTGCTGGTATAGTTCTAGGCTCATTTGTATAATCGTATTCACAACACATTGATTATGTAAGGAAGCCCGAGACTATCTTTGCGGTAAAAAAAACCCATACCAAGGCTTGATAGTTAGAGTAAGAGCTTCACACTGACACAAGATGCTGAGGTCCCGGGATGCAGAAGCTCCAGCAAGCAGTAGTCTGACATCTCTTGAGGGGTGTCCAACTCGAGACCAAGACAGGGGCCTTTGTTCTATCCCATCAGGTAATTGGGTTGGCTTTTTCCTAGGGGATTCTTGGTTTTACACCCACATTCTTGCTATGTACGCTTAGGCATCGTAGGAGTGCGCTTGATTACTGTAATGTCTATATGCCTGCATATGTTCACTGTTTTAGCATTGTGGTAGAATTCTAACTTTTATTTACTCTGTTGGTGCTTGTAATCTAATACATCTGTTTCTGTCTAATTTAGCTCAGTCGCACAAGCGACTGAGCTAAAAGTGCTGTACTGTTTCCACGATTATTGAAGGATCAAGGGTTGTCATGTTCGATAGTTGCCAGAAACTATTCACTCCTTGGTAAGGTTAGGGGGCTTATAGTGACACTGTAAGTTAGCTGGTGTAAAGGCTAACATATTCTTTGAGGGTGTCCGGAATCAGTCTGGACACCAACTCCTTAGTTTATGTTGTCTAAACACGCAGATCCTATGTCTTATTAGGAACTACACAGAACCACATACAGTTGTACACCAGCACCTGCCCTAATATCTACATCCTCAGCAAAGCAAAATACACAAATCCACACTCTGACCCAAGCAACAAAAAACTCCCTCATCCAAGCAGACACCACAAACAACACACTGACCCAAACAGCCAACACAAACACCCTCACCCAAGCAAAACACCTACACCAAAATATCCAAAACAACCACCACAAAACACCACCACCACTGAACATAGCAGAACACTGACAACCGGCCCAAAGCACTAAACCCACCTAAACACCTAGGGCCAGATGTAGGTAGCCTAATACCGGTCGGTAACGGACGAAAATCTGTAATTTCGGCCGTTACCGACCGGTATTTGGACATTGAGATGTAGGTCGGCCAAAATTTACAGAATCGGTAAAAATACCGATTCGGTAGATTACCGGCTCGGAAATATCACCGAATCGATAATATTACCGAATCGGAAAAGTTACCGAATCGGAAAATATACTAAGTCGGTAAATGTTCCGAATCGGTAAAATTACCGATTCGGAAATTAAACCGAGTCGGTAAATGTACCGAATCGGTAAAATTACCGAATCGGAAAATAAGAAATGGAAAAAACAATACCATTGAGATGTAGGTGACCCATAAATTACTGAATTTCACGAAAATTCGGTATTTATGAATCGGTATTTAACATGGATTGAAAGCAGGTGGTAATCAGGTGCAGCCTATAAAAAAGGGCCCCAAAATGCAACACTGGAACCAGAATGGCGGCTTTCTACATCATAGCAAGACGGCTAAGGCTACAGGCAGCAGGTGAGAGGGAATGGAGAAGGGAGGAGCAGGTCTACAGGCAGAGGATTACACTTTTCCAATTGACAGAGCCAGAGATACTGCAAAGATACAGACTGCACCCCCAAACCATCATGGACCTGATCAGGGACCTGCACCCACTCCTGGACCACCCAAAACCAAGGGCCCACGCCATCCCACCCCATTTGCTGGTGCTCTGTAGCATACACCTGCTTGCATCTGGGAGTTACCAGAGTGTTGTTGCTGTGGTAGGTGGGGTGTCCCAGAGCTGCCTGTCGTGTTTATTCAGAAAGTTCCTGGATGCCATGATGCAAAGAATGGAGCATTACATCCACTTCCCAGACACCGATGCGGACTTGCTCAGGACGAAGACTGACTTTTACCTCATGGCAAATTTCCCACACGTGATTGGCTGCATTGATGGGACCCACATCCCAATATGCCCCCCAGCTGCCACTGAGCACATATACAGGAACAGGAAGTCATCACACACAATTAATGTACAAGTAATCTGTGATGCCAAGTACATGATCACAGATATAGTGGCCAGGTACCCAGGAAGCACCCACGACTCATATATATTCCAAAACAGTGGGATCTACACCCGCCTGACAGCAGGTGAATTCGGGGAAGGATACCTGCTAGGTAAATTACTGTGTGACACTCCCTTGATAGATGATGCAGACGTATGTCAATGTGTGCCTGTGAGTAATGTATTTTTCTCTCTCACATTAGGGGATAGTGCATATGCACTCCGTTCCTTTGTCCTGACATCCTACCTCAACCCCACAACCCCCAGCCAGAGACGATACAATGTGGCACATAAATCCACCCGCAACATCGTGGAGCGCACCTTTGGGCTCCTGAAGAGCCGGTTCCGCTGCCTCCACAAAAGTGGTGGGGCACGGCAGTACTCACCAGTAACATGCTGTAAGATCATTGCAACCTGTGCAATGTTGCACAACCTCGCAACTAAGAAGGCCATGACGATGAGCAGGCACTACCAGCAGCCAACACAGTAGGAGTACCTACACCCACAGATGGAAGACAGAGACGGGCAGAGATCACACACAACTACTTTTGAGTAAGTATAGAGACAAAGCACGTGTTGTACTGCAATGCACGTAGTTTATTTGGCACTACGTTAAATGTCTGAAGGGGGACAGACCATTTGAGAGTGCCACTTACCTGACACGCTGTAACCTTGCCTTACAGCGCCTAGAACCACGCCGCCACCGCCAGGAGTCACGGGGGTGTTGAAACAGCGTCGCTGCCCCGGGACTACGAATCCCGGCAGCCTCAGCGGCGGCGCGCTTGGGTGAAGCCGCGACTGCGCCAGGAGGCGCGTAAAAGCACAGCAGAGCCCGGCGGAGCTGGGGGACAGACCATTTGAGAGTGCCACTTACCTGACACGCTGTAACCTTGCCTTACAGCGCCTAGAACCACGCCGCCACCGCCAGGAGTCACGGGGGTGTTGAAACAGCGTCACCGCCCCGGGACTACGAATTCCAGCAGCCTCAGCGGTGGCGCGCTTGGGTGACGCCGCGACTGCGCCAGGAGGCGCGTAAAAGCACAGCAGAGCCCCGCTTCGCGGGACGAGCCGGGCCAAGGGCGGGCCCGTTTAAGCCCGTTAAAGAACGGAAAAGGACGGGACGGGCCACGTCACTAACATCTGGAGACTAGATCAATAAGGTTAGTGTTTCAATATATATCTTGGGGCCCAGATATATCTGGCTGTGTACTTACACTAGCCTTCTACCTGTTGTAATTAAACATGGCTGCTATGCCCGAAGAGGGGACTGTTGGAAGGAAATCGACTGGGGGCACACTAATGGGCACTTTAGATAACTTTCTGATTAGAGTGTCATCAGCCCTGGCAAAGGACATAGAGCTCACCGAGAAAAGGCTCTCTCTGGACATTGCCTTTGATAAAAGATCTTCCCTGGGCACCCTGGCGAGGAGCAGATCGCCACGGAGTCATCACGCTGACATAGAGGGGACGCTCCCGCCGTCGGGAGTGGAGGCAAGACCCCCATCGCCCCAGCCAGTCATTATTCTTGATACATGTGATGCCTCGCTTAATAGCAACAGTCCCGAAGAGGATGCAAATAGAGCTCCATCACCTAATATAAGAACACGCTCAGCAAGCCAAGCAAGACTGGGAATGGTACGACAAACAGGGGGTCCACCGGCAAAAAGAAAGCGACCAGGAGCACAACCACACATGGGGGGAAGGAAGGCAAAAAGCGCTATAAATTCAGCTATTCAAGAGGATTCGGTGGTAATCCCACCACACAGCTCTAAGCAGAATGGTCCATTAGATAAAGATGTTCATAACATGAATTTGCCCTCTGTGGGGGTGGATTCTTACCCTGATTTGGGCCCTCTGTTTTGGAAAAAACTGGAGGGCACTATGAAGAAGATATGCCATCCTATCCATGATCGGCTGGACTCAATAGAAAATAGACTGGTTTGTCTTGAACTTTCCCTTTCACAAGCTCAAAAGAAGGCAGGTCTGAGGAACAGTACCACTGCTGCACGCCCGGGAACATCATCTGGGCATATTACAACTGATCTTAGTCCTAGTGGTATGATGATGGAGGGTAGACAAAGTAAGTCAGCATAGTAAATGAGTGCCCCCTGCTATCTCTCCGCCTCTGGTGCCGGCAGGGGATGGAACTACAGTACATACCAATAGACGTCCCCAGGCTAAGAATGTTGCTAAAGCCTTACCTCTGGTTCTAAATAAAGTAGGGGCTGAGTCATCATTGGTAGGGAATAGTGGAACAACACAGGGCAATGGCAGAAGGAGGGAAGTTAGACAACAAAATCTGCCCCACGTTCCCATGGTACATGAGGAGGCCCAACTACCGTACATTGATCTCCCTCCCCAATCTGCCCCCTTTGTAGTAGTGTTGGTGGGGGTCCCACCAGTTGCCCAGGGGAAGCAGGAATCTTATCTTGATCTTAAACATAAGTGCATTTTTTGGCTTAATAAGTACCGCCCATTGCCAATTAATATGCGAGCTGAGATCATGGGTGTTAGAGGAGTCAACTGGATTGGAGGAATATGTAAGACTGTCGCAGGGGACTGTATTATTATTAATTTTAGAAATTACAGATGTGTCAATCACATTTGTAATTGGCCTTACAATGACCACTCCCCTGGGATCCAGGCTCTTCCACTTGCTTACTTCTATGGCCCTCCAGTTCCCTCTGAGAAGGACATTTTTCAGCAGGGTATTACACCAAATTATTGCCCACTGGGGAATGTAAGGTTGTTTAATAGATTCGAGGCTCTCTCTGGCCTGGCGGATTGCGACTGACATCATGCACATTTTAGTTCCGCCTTATGTAGTACAGAAGAGAGGAACAGGGATGAGGGAGAACTGAATCTGAGCCTAAACGTAGCGATTACACAGAGGAATAGCGTGGTGAGGGAAGGCAATGTTGGTTCTAATGTTAAAGCCACTAAAGCCACCGATAATACTGTGTGGGAGGGCAATGCAGGATGTAATGTTACAGTGATTGATAACATGGTGAAGGTGGGCAATGCTGGTTATAATGTTGGTTATAATGCTACAGCCATCGTTAATACTGTATTACATAATGATTCTTATTCCCTGGAATGCCAGAACATTGTATATCATAAGTTAAGTGATGATTCCTCTGGGGGCGACTTGATTCCAGTTTCCAAAGAGCCAGTATGCTCCACCTCCTTTATTTCATGGAATGTGGCAGGAATAGGGACAAAAGTTATTTCACCTGATTGGCAGGAATTTATTGATCACTTTGATATATGCCTGTTCCAGGAGGTGTGGGCAACTGATGCCATATATAAAGTGGGATACTTGAACTTTTTTGTCCCAGCAGTTAAAAAAAGTCAAGGTCGCCCTATGGGTGGTCTGGTCATATGGGTCAGACAGAGCCTTAAATGCCACATTCAGCAGCTTTCGGTGGCAAATAGTGACATTTTAGTTGTTAGACTCAAATTTCCAAATGACTTAAGAATTGATATTTACAATGTATATGCAAGGGGGTTCCCGGGTGGTAAGAAATCTGATGTGGTTACAATGGTAGATACATTGTTACAGGCTACTCCCCCCAGTATACTACCTTTAATTGCGGGGGACTTAAAAACTAGGTTCGAGCCCCTCGGTTTGGACGATACTGGTTTAAAAGAGGAGGAGGACCTTAGGTGGGGAATTCCACAACTGGGTACTAATCCTATAAAAAAAATGGACAGAGGCCGCGATACAGATGAAGGGCCTCTGTATGGGGAATCAGCTAAGGGCTGCTAATGGGCGCACATTGTCAGACAAAATGGGAAAGGAAACCTTTGACAATGGTGTAAGGGCAAGTAATATTGATTATTTGCTTGTCCCGCTTAAGTTGTGGAGTACTCTCTTAGATATGGAGGTGGTTGCTTGTGTTGAGAGTGACCACAACCCTCTTTCGGCATCGTTTAATCTGGGACTGCGTAAAAAGAATGTGGATACTGGAAGACCAATCTTGCCTGATTTGGTATTATCAAATGATGAGCGCCACCTTAAGTGGTGCCAGGTTGTGGGGCATCAGGAAATTATTTCTGACATTAGTGAGGACCTGGAAGGAGCATTAGTAGCTATTGAGGAGGCCACCTTGCTTGGCCCTTCGCATCAACCTCTGATGGAGATCCATAATAGCCTGTTTGCTAAATTAAAAAAATATTTTTGCAAACCTAACTTTTGCAAACCTAACCTAGGCACTAGATCCCAGATCAGAAAAGAGGAAACCTGGTATAATGACCTCTGCCGTCAAGCTTGGGGAGACTTAGGCCTTGCCTTAAAGACTAAAGATTTAAGGAAAATAAAGCTGGCCCGTTCAAATTATAGACAAACTCCATATGTGGCAAAAAAGGAATGGGAACAAAACTGGTGGCAAGATCTCAAAATGGCATGTAAATCTAAAACCCCCAATTTTTTGGGAATATTTTTAAATGGGACAGGGGAGGGCATAAAGAGAGCCCTCAAAATAATGTTGACCAAAACTCATGGGTTGAGTATTTTAGCCCCCAATATGCCAGCAGTGTAGCTAATAGTAGCGAGGGGGTGTTTGTTCACGCCTTTTATAAAGAAGCCACTTTCACTTTAGGAGAAGTGGACAGGGCACTAGACCTAGTTAATGAGGGTCGTGCCACAGGCATGGACTGTGTGCCCGCAGACGTATTTTTGAATAACAGAGCCCGCTGGAGGATGTATATCCTGTATGTGGCAAATGCCATAGCACAAGGGATGGAGGTACCCCAATCATGGAAAGGTGCAGAGATAGTGCCAGTGTACAAAAAAGGGGATAAGTCGTCAGCAGCTAATTATAGACCGATCCAAAAGATTGTGGGTCGACTTGTATTGGGCAAAATCCAGTCCTGGATGGATGATGATAACATCTTGAGTCACCTCCAGGCTGGCTTTCGCCCGAAAACAAGTACTATAGACCAGGTCTTTAGGTTTATTATGTTATACTGGCGTACGGTAATCTTAGAGAAAGGCACCTTGTACGCGGTCTTTGTAGACCTAAGGGCGGCTTTCGATCTTGTTCCGCGTAAAATCCTGTGGAAAGTCCTTGCAGAGCTGGGGATGGCGCCTGAACTATTGAGCCTAATCGTCCGCCTACATGAGGATACTTTCGCCCGGGTACGGTGGCGTCGTCAGGGAGAGGTAACGGAAACCTTCCCGGTTGAGCGGGGAGTGAGACAAGGCTGTGTCATGGCACCGACCTTGTTCTCGCTCTTCGTGAACGGGGTGGCTGAGTTCCTCCCCCTGATCCCTCCCAATGCCCCGGCTATGTGTGGTGAGCGGGTCCCGATCCTCATGTTCGCGGACGATACATTGATTATGTCAAAAACACCAAGCGGGCTCCAGCGCGCTTTAAAGCGCTTTGAATTCTTCTGCCTGAAGAGAGGCCTTGAAATAAACATGGCAAAAACCAAGTTTATGGTCCTTAACGGCCGTATATCACCTGGGCCTGCTAAACCTTTCAGAGGTGCAATGTATATGAATGGCGCCCCGCTAGAGCGGGTTGACGCCTTCACTTATCGGGGGTCACACTCCAGAGAGATCTGGGGTGGATCAGCCAATTAGATATTGCAGTATTAAAACATCAACAGCAGGCTGGTATTCTCCTGAAAAAGTATAGCTTATCAACAACAAAGCCCATTAGCCCACTATTGGAAATTTATAGGATGAAGGTGTTAAGCTCGACATTGTACGGTGCCGAGCTATGGGGATTTCAGAATTTGAAAAATCTGACGCTAGCAGAAAACGAATTTTTGCGTAAAGCAACTAGCGTCCCTACAAGTACTCCTTTAACACCTCTAATGTGGGATCTTGGACAAAAAGCGGCCCAGGACCTTGCCTCTCTACGGCCCTTGCTGTATTGGCGCCGACTGTGGACAACAGAGGAACTTCAACATTATGCACAGGGCTTACGGGAGATTATGATAAAAGATGGCTGCCAAAAAATTCACTGGCTGAAGTCCATTCGGACCCTACTAATTAGGCTGGGACTGCGAGAGCTATGGGATGACCCGACAAACGCTATATTCCCTTCCAATAAATTACTGAAAGTAAGCTATTGGGAGATGACAAATGCAGAAGTATGTATAAGGGGTTCTTCCTCCACCCTAACAGGCCGTTTCCTAGAATTTAAGGCCCAACCGAAACTGGAATTGTATTGGGATGCCATAGAGAAAAATCAGGACCGCAAACTCTATTTTCAATTTAGAGTAGGCTCCCTTCCAGTTAGGTCTTTTACAGCCAATTGGGCAGGGGAAAACGGTAGGGATAAATGCCCTAAGTGTGGTGAAGAACTAGAAACAATAAGTCATCTTCTCTTCTTTTGCCCCTTATATTCTGCACCCAGAGCCATGTGGGTTAAGCCCATCTGCAGAGCGATTGGTACACGAAGGTACACTGAGGCTTTAAGAATTTTAAGTAGTGACCCCTGCCCTGCAATTGCTATTGCCATGGCTAAATTTCTGAAATGGGCTTGGGTAATCCGTATGCGCCTTGTTGCGGAAGGGCTTTGATTATTATTTGCAGACTGTGTGTAAATATGTGGGCCTACTCAATTTGTGTAACTTATGTACAATACCCCCTGTACTGTTAAAAATGATGGATTTTGTTTTATGAATTTAGCTTTTATGCACTCAAAATAATTGATATTCGACAATCGTCTATAGTAGTTTAATTCAATCTTAGATATTTATTGAACGGTTTTTTAATGGAATTTTATATTGAAATACTCCGGTTTTATGTATGTTTTTATGTATGCTTTTATGACTTAATTGTCGAATAAAGTATGATGACTAATTGAAATGTCTGAAGACACAATTGTAACATACTAGTGTGCCTAGCACTACTGGGTGGACAGGGGTTACCTCACCCTCACATGTCCAACTGAATTTGGCTGACTCACTGCTTGCGCCCATAACCAGCACTGCGTGATGCGTGAGATTGGCTTAGTTCCAAGTCTGCTGTAGCAGCGCCGGTAGTCTGGCGTCTGCTGCTCCTCTGTATTTCTGGGATAGGGGTGCTGCTCCTGCTACTGGAATTATCTGTCTCCCCTAAACCTTCTGCTCCTGTGGTGGCAGCCTGGTTTGTCAGCAGCACCTCCATTGCTGTAGTGACTCTCACCATCCCCTCGTGAGATCAGTACAGCAGTGCACCAGCCCCTCCTGCATCACAACTGAACGGCGACACAGCAGTGAAGTTGTAGTTGCAAGACGGGGCATGCCCCTTGTCTGCTGTTGCATGCAATGCCTCGCCCTGCGCCTTTGGACGCGGTCCTCACGTAGTTCCTCACAGAGTGACATCACACACTGTGACATGTCCCGGACTCCATCGGCCATGTCCCTCATGCTGTCCGCCATTGCTGTTATTCCCTTGTTCATGTTATCCAGAATTGTGTTCACATTGTCTGTGCACTGCACTAATACCTTTTGCTTGCAGGCGCTGCACCTTGACCATTGTGGTCTCAAGGCCACGGAATACACCCTCATCACGGCCACTCACGCTTGCCTCCCGGAACCTACGACGTCGTGTGCCACCGGATCGACTGACTGGAGTGGATGTAAGACCTGGTGCATTTCCTGCAATTGCCTCAATTGACTCCTCACCCTCCCTTTCCTCATCGGAGGATGTTTGTAGGATCCTTAGCGGGGGAACGTTATGCCTCCTGGCCCTGCAGATGTCTGACACCTCTGTGTCTGCTGGTGTGTCAAGTTGTTGTGACTCATTTTGTGGAGAGTCTAGGAGCACATGAGATGCTTCAAGTAGCATGGTGTCTGCCTCTGTTGTGGCAGCTGCTTGTGTGCAGGGTGCTGTAGGTATTGCAGTGCTGGGCCCTGCATCCCTGCCTTCTTGCTCACTCCTATCCCTTTGGGGATGTGTCTTCTCCCTCTCCTGCATTGACTTGCGTGATGTCTCTCCTGTGGACAGATATGGACAGTGTCTTCGTGGTGCTTTTACCGTGTAAATCACTATTAAATCACATTTTAATATCACTATTTCCTGCTCCTCCCATGTCTCTATTTGTATTGTGTGGCATACCTGACATTATTTCATGTTTACTGCTCTGATGGGTATTCTTATGCCTACCACTCCCATAATGCATTGCAGGTGACTACTGAAGTCTGTACTGGTTTTCCTCAACACACAGCCACATTGGGGGAGGGACACAGGCAAGGGGTGAGGAATGATGGACATGTCCCTTACCTTTCTTTGATGCAGCTCGGGCTGAGCTGTCTGCATCACCTATCCCCACAACGCACTCTGGCTCCAGTGTGGACTCCACCAGCTCTTCTAGATCCGTGAGAGCAGGTGCCCTGTTCTTCCCTCCACCTGTAGCATTGGCCTCTTTACTCCTTGCTGCCAATTTCTTCTTGGTTATGATCCTTAGATCATACCATCTCTTCTTGAGATCGTCCACTTCCCTGGTTGTCACTCCTATTGCATTAACTTTGGTTTGGATCCCCAGCCAGGTGTTCTTCTTCACAGCCTCTGGTACCTGCAGAGACTGCTTTCCAAAGATTTTGGTGTAGTGCTTGACAACCTCCTCCACCAGCACCTGAAGTTCACCTGTGCTGAACTTCATCTTCCTCTTCCTATCTGCACCTTCCCTCTGGGAGTCTTGGGGATCCATTTGTTTGTCCTGCAGAGCTCAGCTTCACAACAGCCTGTCTCTGTGTAACTGCTCTCCTGTGTGATCAGGTACTCTGCACCTGCATGGGTGTGGCCACTTCCTGGTTGTGGGGTGGGGTGGATGCACAGGATTGGTAGATTGCTCTGTTGGTTGGCTGAGGGGCGTGGTGGAGACACCTGATTGGTTGATACATCAACTGCCTGATATTTTGTATCCCCGACTCGGTATTTACCGATTCGGTATTTACCGATTCGGTAAATACCGATTCGGTAACTTCAATTCATTCCTATGGGCATCCGGGCCCATAGGTTTGAATGTGTATTTCCGAATCGGTATTGGCCCAATCGGTAAATACCGAATCGGTAAATAACGGGTCGGGGTTTCCGAATTTTACCGATTCGGTTTTTATTACCGATTTTTTACCTACATATCATTTCCCTTTTCTAAAATACCGATTCGGTAAAAATCGGTATTTTAGAATCGGTAAAAATGTGTTACCTACATCGGGCCCCAAGTGCCTTGCAAGCAACCACTTCACCACCCAATGTTTCCAAACTACTCCATCACCCACATCCAATGAACAAAGTAAACCCATGAAAAAAAGAACCCCACCCCTTCGAATAATTTTTGCGGTGCTCAAAACTGCTCAATTAGTGACACATGCCCCTTGGTGAGGATGAACATTTTGCACTATGTGGCAAGATCACCCTTAGACCTGGCTTCCTTAAAGTGGTTTTCCCCTAACTGTTTGCCTTTAGACCTCCTGTTTTTATTGGCCTTAGGACTCGGCACACTTAAACACTGCTAACCAGTGCTAAAATGCTCGTGATCTCACCCTAAAACATGTTGAATTGGCTTCTAATCAATTAGTATAGTTAATTTACTTGTAAGTCTCTACTAGAGTAGCACTACCTGTGCCATGGGCTTATAAATTAAATGCTAATCGTTGACCTGCAACGCTCATTGTACCACCCACTTAAGTTGCACTTTGAACATGTCTTGGGTCTGACACTGCTGTGTGTGTGGGTGTGCAGTTTTAATCTGCCATTTCGACCTGGCAAAATAATCCTTTTGCTAGGTTCAAACCTTTTCTATTTTTTTTTTAATATAAGTCACCACTAAGGTATGTATGCCATGGACAGCCCGAAAGGGGGGTTGAGGGGGGGGGAGGCAGTGTATTAAACGATAGATGGCATGTACTTTTACATTTTACCTGTCCTCGTTGTCAAAAACTCCTGAATTTGTTTTTCACCACTGCAAGGCCTACCTCTCCTTTAGGATAACATTAGAGTTACTGTATTACATTTAGAAGTGCAATTTCCAAATGAGAACAGGTGACCCCTTCATGTCTGGGGTCTTGGGAATTACAAGTTCGAACCCTAACTTATGGTGAAGTCACATTTTAAATTACAATTCTGAAAATGGCACTTTTGAAAGTTGGCATTTTCTTTCCTTAGCTATTTGGTGAATGCAGCCTGTCTCTGGGTCACGTGACTGGGTGTTGGTGACAGTTGGGTTTTGTGTATTCCTCCTAGACAGCCAAACACAATAGAGATCTTAGGTATGACTGGATGTGCCATCACTGTCAGGATGGAAGGGAGGAGCTGGACCCAGCCCCACCTACACTTGAATAGGCTGTGTCCTGTCTCCACACAAAAGGCTGCATACCCTGTGTAGTTAGTCAGGAGCCAGGGCTAGAAAGGCAGGGCACCTGTGCACTTCAAAGGCATGCCTCTAGACGCTTCAAAGGCACAACTGGGTATATATATATAGAACTCAGACACCACCAATTCAGTACACTTCTGGACCTGTGGATACTCTGCCAGGAAAGACTGCTGTGCTGCTACAAGGACTGCCACCCTGCTGGACTGCTGCTCTGCAGGAACTGCTGCCAGGCTGTGCTGGCCTACTACCCTCTTACCTGTACCTGAATCTCTTGAACCCAGAAACCAGCGTGACACCAAGGGCTAGTTGGCTGGCCTCCTGATCTGAAGCCTCAGGGACATAACATGCTTCCAACAACCTTGCATTTGAACCTGGATGCTGCCATATTTGAGTCTTCTCTGCCAAGTGGTGCCACCCCAGTCCTTGACCATAGGAAGTGGGCTTAAAGTGCTCTACCAGCCTCTGTGGATCCAGCGAAACCGATGAATCTCCTCTGCCGTGTGGCGCAACCCCGAGCAGAACCACAGATCTTAACTGCTCTGTGGATTGGACCCGTCGCAAAGACCTGCATCATTTTCACAAGTGCTCTAGTGTGACGTATCCTCAGAGCTGGCCTTCGCATCTTGTGACTGCAACCACTCTGATGACGCAGTACTTCGCATCACAGCACCCTGGAACCAACGCATCACCTTGACTGCGTGCCGCATCTAGGACACCTGACTTCACATCACAAGCCCCATTCACAGGACCCTTGACCATGAAACAGGCCCTTGCATTGCAACCTCACAGAATCTTGGAACTGTTGCATTACTTTGGCTGCGTAATGCCTCTTCGACAAGGATCTTCACAAGGTTCCGCAAACCAGGATTTAAGGTTCTATGTTTCTGGGGCCTGGGTCCCTGTAGCCCCTTTACACTCCAACTCGGAAGGCCTTAACTTGTGACTTTGTCACGGTCCAGCGCGACTAGATGTCCGGTTGGCCATTTGTGCTTTTTTAGTGCTATTGTCACAAAAATCTTTAAAAATTAAATTTTTCTGGTTCTACTAATTTAATTTATCTTGTTTTGGTCTTGTTTTATTTATTAAAGAAAGTTCTACCTTTCTAACTTGGTGTCAGATTCTTTTTGTCTAATGTTTTCAATTTATTGCTCTCTAAAGTGTTGCAAAAATACTTTACATGTTGTCTCTAAGTTAAGCCTGACTGCTCTGTGCCAATCTACCATAACCTTGAGCACAGGCTAGATTAGGATTGGCTTGTGACTCACCCTAAAAAGATTGTGATTGCTGCTTGACCAGGGGCTCCCACCCTAGCCAACCAACTACCCCATTTCTCACAATAACGTTTTGGAAAAAAATGTACATACTTTCTTTTTCTGAAAATATATTATTTATTGACAATAATGCCCAGATTGAAGGAATTTTTGTTTCATTTTTGTAACATTTATTTAAAGTTACAAAAAAATCTAATATACAATTGTTTTGATTTATCTACTTAAGAAAAATTATTTTTACAACTAGTAAATGTTTGAGTACTATGACCAAAATTTCCTAATTTGAATAAGAGGTAGCATCATAAGTTTGTAAATGTGCAATCTTTGAAAAATATAAATATAGGATGCAAAAAAAAGATGAGGAGATAAAAAAAATGATTTGAAAGAAAGATAAGGAGACTACCTAGAAAGTGAAAGTAGTTTGGTATAAGTATTTGATGTATGATCAATTCCAACATATGTAATATCTTGAATCCTTTATGAATGATTTTGGTATTCAAATGTTTGGTAACAATCAAAAAATGTATCTCACAGTGTCCTCAAGCTTTAAAAACTATGATGTCAAAAATATTCATTATAGCAGAAATAACAAGCATTTACAATGCAATAGGTCTTGCATTTGGGAGAATTTGAGCTATTGGCATTGCAAATGACAATGCCTTTTATTTACGTGTTGGTTTTTAAAGCATAAATAAAAGGCATGGTCAATTTCAATGGCAATAGCTTAAACTCTGGCAAATGCGAGACCTATTGCACTGCAAAAAATTATTTAAGCAGATGGGGAAGTAATGGGGGCAGAAACAACACAGGGGCTTGGGTGGGGCGCCAACAAGGGAGGAATGGGTTTAGGGAAGGAGTACACAGGGCATGGGTTGGAGAAAGCAGAAGACAGAAACACTACAGAGAGAAGACAGAAACAGCACAGAGAGGGGGAGCAAATGGGTGTAAGAGAGTATGTGGTGGGAAAGCAGGAAGAAAGTAATTGGAGGGATGGGGGACTACATGAGGGTGAGCGGGATGGAGAGAAGTACATGAGTGACAGACAGCAGGTGGATAGAGGTACACTTACTGTCTGAAACAACTTGGTCTAACCTTGCCAAGACCACAGATCGCAATGAATCATTCGTACCGTGAGTCTGTCAGCATCACGGTCAGCACTTCAGTGAAGGCTGTGCACTTTTCGGCGAAGGACGCGGAGCTCTGTGAGGAGAGACTCAGGTGTTCGATGAGGACTGGTAATAAAGAAGTGAGAGGTTGTAAAGGCCACATTGGCAGCTGTGAGGACCATACAGGTGCCACTGAGGATTGGGAACAAGGATGTTTCTGAAAGACAGGCAGAATTATTTGCAGCTTTTGTTAAGTAGAAAGGATATGAATGTCTAGTGGATAGAGGAAAAAGCAGGCTAAGTGGTCAAACTTTTGAGGACAGATCATGTGTTGAGCTAAGAGATGGGTAGGGCGCTCTAAGGGAAGTTATCCGTCTGTCAGAGAAAACAGGGCCTTGCCAGAGACCCCTGACCCTCAGACAGATGGGTAAGGGTAAAAAACAATAGTTGCGGGTCTCAGACTCATTCAAGGAAGAGGGTAAGGACCTGACAAAAGGCCCCTGACAGGCCGCAGACAAGCAGTGACCTACTGGATGTGCGGCTGTCTTAGCCCTGGGATCGGGAGATGGGGGGGCGTCGGGGTTTTGACGAAGAGGGGGGCTTACAGCCAGTCTTAGGTCACTGCACAACTTTCTGGCACTGAATCATTTACATGTCAAAGACAGCAAGAAAGAGAAAACTTGTGCACAGAGGAACCTGTGCAAAACTGCCATCAGAATATACCTATGGAAGACGGGCGCCAGGGAATCATGTAATAGCGCATTTATTGCATTGCTCCCGCAAGATCAGGGTCATGGAGGACAAATTTCGTGTATAAAACACAAGTATTTTCAATCCAATAGGTCTCGCTTTTGCAAGCTTTTAAGCTATTGACATTGTAAATGACAAAGCCTTTTATTTATGTGTTTTAAACACAACACATATATAAAAGGCATTGTTATTTTTAATGCCAATAGCTCAACCTCTCGCAAATGTGAGAGCACTTCAAATGGTGGCCAGTCCCTTTCTGTAGAAGCGGCTTGCGTATTCAGGTTACAGTGAGCAGCGTCTAAAGAAAGGAGCACGGACAATATTAAAGTGAAAGCGTATATGGGGCACTTTCGCCCAAAGTGAAAACAAAATAATTAATTTTGAAATTAATATACAAGTGAAAGTGCCCCGTGCTACTAATTAATTAAATAAATAAGCGCAACCGCTAATGTGAAAGCGGCCACCTGTAAAATAAATAAATAAGCGGGCCGCTAAACTGAAAGCGGACCGTGTCGTAAATTAAATATTTAAATAAGCACGGCTATAGTTAAAGCGAACCACGTTGTAATTTAAATAAATACAGTAGTCAAAGCGTGTGGTGTGCTGCGATGTCGTGGGTGGAATAGGAGAAAATCATTAAAGAAAATAGTGCTCACCTACTACATTAATCAATCAATCAATAAAGCAGGGTTTTTTAAAGCACGCTACTCACCTGTGAGGGTCTCAAGGCGCTGGGGGGGAGCGACTCTGGATCAGTCAAAGAGCCAGGTCTTGAGGTCCTTCCTGGCCGTGTGCAGGGTCGGGGACATCTGATGTTCACAGGGAGCTTGTTCCAGGTCATGGCTGCGATGTAGGAGAAAGCTCTCCCGCTGGTTCTGATTCTGTGGAGGCAGGAGATCTCTGCCAGAGCGAGGTTGGTGGAGTGGAGGTTCCTCTTCGGTACGTGGAAGGATACTATCTCGTTGAGGTATTTGGGTCTGATGTTGTTGAGAGATTTGTAGGCGAGGGTGAGAAGTTTGAAAGTGACCCTCTTCTCGATGGGGAGCCAGTGGAGGCCCTGTAGGTGTTGGGTTATGTGTTCATAGAGCAGTGTTCCGAGGACGAGTCTGGCTGCAGCATTCTGGATGGTTTGGAGTTTGTGATACCGGCGTAGAGGGCGTTGCCGTAGTCCAGTCTGCTGGTTATGAGTGCGTGGGCGATGGTCCTTCTGCAGTCGGGGGGATCCATTTGAAGGTCTTACAGACGATGCAAAGGCAGTTGAAACTAGTGGAAGGGACGGCGTTGATTTGGCTGTTCATGGAGATGGAGGAGTCAAGGATGATGCTGAGCTTCCGCGCGTGGTCTGTGGGGTTGGGTGGGATTCCGAAGGCAGAGGGCCACCAGGTGTTGTTCCAGGCGGAGGAGCAAGGTCCAAGGAACTCTGTCTTTTCTGAATTGAGCTTCAAACAGCTGTCTTTCATCCAGGTTGCCACGTTTTGCATTCCTTCCTGGAAGCAGAGTCTGGTGTCTTCGGGATTCTTTGTGAGTGAGAAGATGAGCTGGGTGTCATCGGCGTAGGATACGATGCTGAGCCATGCTGTCTGACGATGGCAGGGAGAGGGGCCCTGTAGATGTTTAAGAGCTTGGGGCTGTGTTATGATTCCTGGGGTACTCTGCAGTTGATTTCCGTGGGTTCGGAGACAAAGGGAGGGAGTTGAATCCTCTGGGTTCTGCCGGAGAGGAAGGACTGGATCCAGTCAAGGGCGGCTCCCCGTATCCCCACGTCATGAAGTCTGCCTGCGAGCGTGCGTTGTGAGATGGTGTCGAAGGCTGTGGAGAGGTCTAGAAGGATGAGGGCTGCAGTGTGTCCCTGGTGGAGTAACATGCGGATGCCGTCAGTGGCGGCGATGAGGGCGGTCTCGGTGCTGTGGTTGCTGCGGAATCCAGACTGGGAGGCGTCTAGGATGGAGTTCTCTTTGATGAAGGCGGTCAGCTGAGCATTTACGCGTCCCTCTGTGACTTTGGCCGCAAAGGAGAGGAGAGAGATGGGCCGGTAGTTTTTCCGGTCCGTTGGGTCGGCCTTTGGTTTCTTGAGGAGGGGTTTCACCTCCGCCCATTCCCAGTCTTCTGGGCAGATGCCAGATCTGAGGGCGGTGTTGGTGGTATGTCCTAGTTCAGGTGCGATGATGGCGGCAGCCCTGTGGAATATGTGCGGTGGGCAGGGGTCCGTCAGTGCTCCTGAGTGAGTTTTCTTCATGGTCCAGGTGATGAGTTTGACGGTAGCGGGATCCCAGGACGTGATGGTCGGCTTATTGGCAGTGGTGGGTAGGAGGGTGTTGTCCGGCGCTGGTTCACTGAAGTTGTCGTAGAGGACCTTGATCTTCAGATGAAAGTAGGAGTTTAGCTTGTCACATAGTTATTGGGAAGGTGTGACGTCCGTGGCTTCGCAGGTGAGTTTTGCGTACTGCTGAATGACGTTGAACAGATCCTTGGCGTTGGTCTGGACTTTGTCTCTTATGAAGGTCCGTT
The DNA here is from genome assembly GCF_964261635.1 of Lissotriton helveticus. Classification (NCBI taxonomy): domain Eukaryota; kingdom Metazoa; phylum Chordata; class Amphibia; order Caudata; family Salamandridae; genus Lissotriton; species Lissotriton helveticus. The sequence continues at coordinate 676,089,335 of NC_136057.1, forward strand.
TGGTGTTCCTTATGCGCTGGTGGTATTACTTCAGGGCGCTCTTGTGGTTGTTCCGTGCTTCCGTGGTTTTCTCGTTTTGCCAGGTTTTCTCTAGGCCTCTGCATGAGTGTCTGGCTTCTTGAAGTTCTGCCGCTGACCGTGTGACCCGCAGGGGAACATGGGCGGGACAGCGCTTTAGTCCCACCCGGCAAACTCCAGCCAACACCAATGGGGCGCCCCTCCCCACGTCCACCATTCGTTGGCCAGGGGAGGGCTTACCTGTGGGAGGGGCGAACCCGCTATTTATTCCGCGGTGGCCAAGGCTCGGCCTCTCTCCATCCCTGTCCACCCGCGGCTCAAGGGCTGTTCCGTCGTTCGTCCTCCTCGTTGTTGACTAAGTAGGTGCCACTCTCTTGCCCCCCCCCCCCCCGGCCCCGTCCCTGGACATGACCAGGTTGCACAGGGGCCCTGTGGTAGGATGCCACGGGGGGGGAAGAGGTGGCCGCAGCAATAACTGCGGTTTTGGAGCATAGGGGGTGCGGAGAGGTCACGGTTTCTTCGTGAAAGCGCTTTAAAAGGCGTGCACACGATGGCTCGGTCGACTAAGGCAGCTTCAGAAGCGGTAGACTTAGGGTGTAATGTTAGTATCCCGAAGTCGATGCACGTGTGCCCACAACTGTATAACTATTTTGTTCTAGGGCTAGTATATCCCCGGAGGCCCAAGCGCAGTGGCGTGCTGCCATGCTGAGGGCGACCGGGATCTAAAATGGCGTTAGAGTCACGGTTTCTTCGTGAAAGCGCTTTAAAAGGCGTGCACATGATGGCTCGGTCGACTAAGGCAGCTTCAGAAGCGGTAGACTTAGGGTGTAATGTTAGTATCCCGAAGTCGATGCACGTGTGCCCACAACTGTATAACTATTTTGTTCTAGGGCTAGTATATCCCCGGAGGCCCAAGCGCAGTGGCGTGCTGCCATGCTGAGGGCGACCGGGATCTAAAATGGCGTTAGAGTCACGGTTTCTTCGTGAAAGCGCTTTAAAAGGCGTGCACATGATGGCTCGGTCGACTAAGGCAGCTTCAGAAGCGGTAGACTTAGGGTGTAATGTTAGTATCCCGAAGTCGATGCACGTGTGCCCACAACTGTATAACTATTTTGTTCTAGGGCTAGTATATCCCCGGAGGCCCAAGCGCAGTGGCGTGTTGCCATGCTGAGGGCGACCGGGATCTAAAATGGCGTTAGAGTAGTCCGGTGCCGGTCGTCCTTGCGGTGTTATGCCGCCTTTCCAGTATGAGGTCGTGAGCGACCCTGGGTCCTGCACGATCGTCTTGGGTACGTTCGAATGCACTCCCCCCCTCTCGCCCAGCATGTGCGCTCCCGGCAGGGGCTGCGAGGCTCAGATGATGTGCGGGTGGGCCGGAGGCCTGGCGGACCAAGGTGGCATAACGGCCAGAGCCACCGCTGAGCGGGGAGCTGGGTTATTAGTTTCGAGCACGACCCTGGCACAATACCCAATTTTCTTTTAGCGCCTTTATTTAGTAATATATGTAGGCTCATGGGAGCCCCAGTACCTGCAGGTCTTGCGGTTATATATAGGTGGAAGGGTGTCGGGGCGCCTATATCGGGCTGGCCTCCTCCCATACACTCCCTCCCCCACCCCCCCCGACCTCGTTAGTACCGATCGGCATTATTGCTGCCGATGTGTAGGCCGCTTATTTACGGAATGGTGGTAGACATGACGCGGGGAGCAATCTGCGGGCCAGGGGGCGCCTATGCCCGCTTCGTGCGGCTCCCCACGCCCCCCCCCATCCATCAGGGGTGAGGCCGTACATGCCGTCGCGGCCGGGCGGGGGTGGGGCGGGACAGCACATGGCTTCGCAATCTCGGGTCTTGCATTTTGGGGCCAAACCCTATCAAGTTTCTTTTGCTTCGTTTGGGAGTGACATAGGCTTTCTGTCGCTGCAGGCTGAAAAGGAGCAGCTGACTGCCCTTCTGCGCGTAGCTGAGCGCCGCCGGTTCTAAGAGCGAACAGGGCACTCCAAGCAGAGCACAGGCAGGCCTAGGGGATGTCAGATAGCCGGGCTGGCACCAAGTTGATAACGGAAAAAGCCATAACAACTGGCAGTGACCGTGCGGTGCCAAAGGTCAGAACTTCGTGCTTCCCACCGCCTTTTACACGATAGTACTACAACATGCCCAAGGATAAAAGAAACTTGGCTTGAGTTTTAAAACAATATTGTCATAGCGGCCAGTTACACTAGGGCTGAATATTATGGGCATAATTTCCTACGGTATTTTCCCAAATTAAACTTGCTAATGCAACCCATGTTTGGTATTCACAAACCTGCAAGTTAGACATGTTAGCGCATTTGTTCACCCGGAGTATCCCACCAATGTACCGTATTATCACTTGGCCCGTGCAAAGTTTAATTTCAGGAAGAGGCCAACTTTATTTGTGTGGGTTGTTTATATAGCGCAAACCCGACCCGGAGTATCGGAGCGCTTTAGATGAGCGACAGTTGCATTACAGACGGTCAAGTTCGCTTGGGCAAGGGGAGATTGAGTGATTGCCCGGAATCGCAGGACGTTTGAGCCATTTTGGGAACTAGCTGAAGGGGTATTTTAGTGGCTTGAATGCTTTTAATATGGCACAAAAAACGTTAAGAAGCTTAGTTCTGTCTGTATACACACCCACTTCGTTATTTAGGCCGAGAGTGGTACTAAGCTTCCCAAGAATAGGAGAGAAGTCATAACATTCAATGCGTTTCAACCTATAGTGGTTAAACACAGGTGCCGCAGATTGATAACACTACAACAAAGAATGGTAACGCTGTTGTCAAGCTTCTACTGGGAATTCCTGTATCAATCTATTCCATCATGCAAGTGCCGGACTGTCCATACCAGGCAGTGGGCGTTTCCCCACGAGCTGGTAGAGTGGGCGCCGCATTTGTCACTGGGGGCCTGTTTTGTAGCTGTGCATTAACTTTAAAATCACTGCATTGTTCGTTCTCTATTCGAGGTTTTCAGGCAACAATAAAAGTAACAAGATAACTCTGGCTTATAATGCACCCAGTTAAGCAACATGCTGAACCTGGTTCTGAAACGGCGTTGGAGTCGCCAGTGAGCCAACAAACCCCTCTATGATCAGATAACTCACTGATCCCATTCCAACTTCTGCACATCCCACGGAGCCCTCGCTGCTTGCCACAACATGAAGACCCTAACAAAAGCCTACGCTAAATCACGTACGTCACAGCTCAGCAAATTCCGTGCTGCGTTGCTCCTGAATTCCGTGATGTAACGAGACACTTTACGGATGCCCTCACTTTTCCCTCAGTCATGTCAGCCTTCGAGCTGACGACAGGGGAAGAGAGCAACAAGGAGCCGAAAGAAGTGACTGATCTTCCCGCTGACCCATGCTTTGTGTCCTATCCCACAAGCTCGTACCAAATCAGACCCGGAAAGCCTCGAGGCTCAGACAGTTGTCAGGTAACTGGGGGCCTACGTCCATAACGCTCATCTCTTCCAGGCATGGAATAAAATCGGTTTACAGAGCGGTCATGCAGAATTCAGGGTCGGTTTCTGGATAATCAAGGTGGTCCCTTGTGATCCTGTTGTTTCCTTGAAGTTGGTTGGTGACCGTAATTGTGGTTGCAAACCATTAAAATGTATTCACGGCTCAAAGGGTCGGTAACGGATTCACAAAGATGGAACTGTTCCATGGGACTAAAAGCGGGTCTAAAATTGATTTAAAAATAGGTTTCCCATGGCGACCTGCATGGAGACCTGCATGGCGACCTGCCCAATTAATATTCATTAGACAAGTCGTTCTGTAATGTCATGCGAACGAGCCCTTTTTATAATGGAAGTACATAAGTTAATTTTCTAAATGCCAGGCAATTCGCAGAGGGTCAAGTGGGCAGTTGTCTCCCACCACTTGTGACCTGTTCGTTCGTACATCTGTCCTTTAGACCTCATTACCCGCCACTAATCCCTCGCCAATCAACAGTTGGCTTCAAAACAGTGTGATGTGAGGACTCTACTCAGCTCTCCCGCTTTCGAAAGGGGCGCACATGCTTTTGCGACGTGTGCCTTAGCCACGCATTTAAGCTAAGTTCAGGGTGGGGGGGTCCCCCCCCACGAATATATTGTGGATATAAGATTAAAATATACACAATGCGTGGTGGAGGCATACGTTCGGGGGCACGGGTGATCTAGGGTAGTGTGGGGTGAAGGGTGTTTGGTAAAGGCATGCAGAGTATTTCCTTGTGTTTCACCATACATCCGCCTCCTAACAACTAAGTTCAATTCCCTGAGCCCCTCCCATCCGGGAGAATGTATCAGATTCATACGATTAGGATTCTGCGAATCCCACCATGTTGTAGGATTGTCTGAGTTCTTCATCCTCCTGGCCATGACTACTCATTCAATCCTCATCCACAGACATAACCGCGAATTACCCACGAGGTATATTGCAGTGGTTAAATGAGTATGGTGGGTCTATTGTTCCTGACCAAGACGCTGCAGGCAAGACGTAATAATAACACATATTACTATGCAATGATGATAATGTTTTGATTTGTTTTTAAGGAGTGCCTCATGTTGCACCTCTGCCGAATTTAGGTGCTGTAAGTATGGCCTGATGTAACAGTGTGTAATTTACAAACCTCAGAGGGCGGTATGTGCCTGAGGTAGAATCAGTCAGGTTAATTTATAACAAAAGTGACGAACATCCAATACACCTTATTGTAAGTCGTCTAGAATATAAGACATTGGTAATAGGAGCAAATGCATGTGTGGCATGTTTGGGAAGGGGTAATCCATCCACGAAACCCAACTCAAGACTTAAGCGTAAGTCACTAGTGACATGTGGATCACTGCATTGCTCGAAGGGTATACAATCAACCCAGTGAGCCATTATGCCAATAAACAGCCCCATCCAGGACTGTGCAAGAACCTCGTCCACCCGATGTGTGGTTACCCTGAGTATATATACCTCCGTGTATCAACTGGTTAGAGCCATGCAAGTTATACCTGTTGTCAAGAAACCAACATTTGTTGGTGTTAGCATATGTGCAGCGGCTGGACTACAAAATATACCTGGAAGGCAAATATGAAACTTATAACAATTCCAAAGCATTATATGCTAGATTAGCAAAGTATGTTGCTTTCAAAAGCCATTGAAGATGACCTCATGAATGGGCAGTGCCAATTTGCCATATGCACATGAACATTGCAATTCACGAATATTCTGCAGGACATAAACACTCCAAAGCATAGGCCAGGACATCTCTCTCAATGGAAAGTAATTCAGTTCAGGTTGGGATAGAGTTGTAAGGTGAAGGCTATAGTAGCCTCCTTACCTGATTTAATTTGACTAACAACATCTTCCTTGTCACATTAGAATGTAGCTGCATTCCCAAGAATAATGCTTGATGTGCAGCTGTTGCTGTAAACATATGCACACATTGTGAGTGAAGTTCGCACAACCCTAAGGATTACCATAACTGATCATGTTCTTTGGCACACTCACTCCATGAATGGCCTTTAATAAGTTATCGATAAGGAAAAAATACTGTTTCCCGTAAACTTGTGACCCTAATATGCTACCTCACTAGACTAAAATGCCCACTTCTCTAACTGAACTGTCATGCCTTATCCTGACGTATGAAGGAATATGCTCTAAGACGGCATTACTCTTTGCATGCTACTACCCCTCCTGTCTTCTCAAAGCAATAATGCATTATCTTGGGAAATCTGAAACATCATGAACAGGGTGAATTCTCGAGGTTACTTGGTGAGCTCAATTTGATGGCATTCCAATTTAAGGACCAATGGGCTGAAAACATAACACCATCCAATTGTGAACAAAAAAAGAAAAAAAAAAGATCCTGTGTAGGTTGAAGGGGATGGCAATGGACGACGATATGTTATTAACATTGGTAGAGCGACACACAACCCGAGATGTCCATTTTGTTTCAGCAGAACTATGCGAGGAACCCACTGAGAGTTGTCAAAGGTATCACATTAGGTGAACACATCACGTTAACATCTCTGTCAAGCGACCCCAGAAACTTATCTATTTTCTCCCATATTCGTGTTTACCAAAATTCTGCTAGCACCATCCATATTAAATTGACCTTTTCGGCAAACATCAGATTTTGCGTCAAAACTTGGAAGGCCCCTAGCAATTATGTCATACTTACACCTTGAAACTGGAATGACAATTGACTGTTAAAATATATCTGCTAGACTGTGCGCTAACTATTCCAAGTAATGATCGTGCATTGATTTGCCATGACATCCATTGTCATAATTACTAGAGCTACTGTGCTCACACAGCAATAAAACAATGCTGACTACAGGATAACTTTCATAATCCCAGCACTTTTTGCTTCCTGGGACAAATATCACTGGTTTTCCATTAGCATCAAATAAAATCATGCAAATAGTCACTCGCCGATCCCCTCTATCCTATTCTGAGTGAAAACAGCTAACTTATTGCATATTAAGCAAAACAAGGAAAGGTGGACAAATATGATATTTTGAAATAGCCTCCTTTCAGTACAGAGTGAGAAAGAGTGAAGTAATTAGACATCAGGCAAGCAAAGAAATAACTTCTGGAAAGGAGCCAGAAAAGCGAATTTCTGAGTGTTAAATTCCAAACTGAGGTAAACGTAAATACTTATAACCCTGGGAAGCGTCGGTGACCGTCTCAAAGGTGATAGGAGGAATGCTAGCAATGTTGTCTAACCACTGGCAGTCGTTTGGGGTAGTATCTTTAAGCCATAGGCTTTTTTGACCACCATGCCACGTTGGATTAGACCCGGGCAGCGTCTTAAAATGACCAAAGAGGTGTCTGGGAAATAGCCCTGGCTTACAGGTTTAAGCTATTGCATAATAACTTTAGAAGCTATTTCATAATAATGTTAGATAAGATATCTAGAAAGAAGAAAAATTAGAGACATAGAGTAGGGAATGATTTTAATTTAGAGGGAGACTCCCGAAAAGACAAGACACGTGCTTAGAATAGGGTAACCTGAAGTCCACGCTAGAACAATACCTGGCGAGGAGGGGTGGTCCTCCCAATATCCCCATCATCCACCTGGGTGGGAACAATTTGGTCACACTGGGGAGGAGGGCCCTGATTCAGGCCATGCAGAGGGATTTGACGGCCGTAAGCAACAAGTTGGGAGCCACTGAGCTGCTCTGGTCAGAAATTGTCCCTCGCAGGGTCTGGGTGGGGAACGAGATCGCCGGTTGCGATAGAGCAGTCCCGCAGGAGGGTCAACAGATCCAGGCAGAAGTTTATGGAAAAGAGAGGCCTGGGGTTCATTAGACATGCACTCCTACAAGAAAAAACCTAAGGGCATGACGAGCGAGATGGGGTGCACTTGTCCGGGTTGGGTATGGAAGGGTTCCTCCTGGACGTACACGAGGCTCTGACAGCGACAGGTTGCAAGTAGCATAATGGGTGGGGGGGGCTCTGTCATCGACAGGGGCCTCCTCCAGACCTGTGGCGGAGTACGGGCGATCTGGAAGCAGACGGGTACAGTAAGGTTACCTCTGCGGCAGAAGGGTACAGTAAGGGTACCTCTGCCTGGCACAGTAAGGGTGCCTGAGCCAAGGACCAGGAGCCGAAGGAGGTTCCGGGAAACCGTGACGGCGCCCCGTTAGTACTTCGGGCGGCCTGAACCGATCGGGGGTGTGCCACACCGCTCCGCCCTGACAGGGGGGGCGGGAGTATAACGAAGTTGGTAATGTGCTGCACCGTCAGAGCATCGACTCGCCGTGCAAGATGGCTCCTTAGGCATGCGGGACAGCGAGGGGCTGCCTGCTTTGGATCGCCCGTAAGATGACCCACCATAAAACGTCATACGTGTGTTGTATGAAATAAACCTGCAGCAGTTCTTTCCCACAAATATGTCTCCAGAGTTTAATTTGGGTGGGAATTGTGTATATGTAAAAGTGAGCGGGAGTGAATGGCGGTGTGGGCACTATGTGGTGAACCAGGCGGCCTTCAGAGGGTGTTGTTTGGTGGGGAGGCGGAGGGGTCCGAGCTTGTCGGCGCAGCAGGAGACCCCATGGTGAAATTCCCTGGCTGCGGAGTTGGTGTTGGTCGTGTCGCTGGGGGGTTTTGATGGCGGGTGGCGTTGAGGTGGTCCTCCGATACCCCGAAACCGGTCCTAGGATGCTTGTTTCCAGTCCAGGGAGGACCTGGCCTGGCACTTCGGGCTAGACTGTTTCCATTGGGCGCAGGGTCAAGACTGATTTGCATATGGCTGGGTCCAAACTGGAATGGCATGGTGAGCAAAAAAACGATAGATTTAGGCCCAGATCTCTGTACTGGGGTAAATGTATGACAGTATTCTGCATTCTGTCCATCAATAGTTCTTTTTGCCTCCGTGACCTTGCTCCAGTTCCGTCGTGACGGGCGCAGGATGGGCTTAGGTGCGGTGGTGGTATTGAAAGTGAAGTGGATGCAGTGGTGGTCCGTCAAGTGGGGCTGGGTGGTGTGGCTGAAGAAGATGTTTGTTTATTTTATTTTATTTATTTACTTATAAAGTTTTAAATCGCGCTAGCTAGACCCATGGGTATCAGAGCAATTTACATACACAAAGGAAAAGAAAAATTGCGTAACATCGCAGGACATGAGGATGCAGAAAGATATAAGCAAAGACATGTATAAAGTGAGGGGAGAAAGACGCAGGTGGTTGAAAGTCAGATAACCACCACCCTTGAAGGTCAAAGTGAGGGGGGAGTCCATAATGTTATTGATGCCTAGGTTGGTTAACTTGGTCGGTAAAGTATTGGTTGAGGAGAAGGAGTTTCAGGTCCTTTTTGAAGCAAGAGAAGGAGGGGTTGCATCTGAGGTAATAGGGAGTACGTTCCACATCCTGGGTACGTTACCAGAGAAGGATCGGTACTGGGTTGTTTTCCTTTTCAGTTTCGGAGGGATAAGAAGAAGTAAGTTGGTGCTTCTCAGAGTTCTGGATTTTCCTGCTTTTACCAGTTTGCTGTTTAGGTAGTTGGGGGATTGGGCGTGAAGGGCCTTGTGTGTGATGCAGGCCAGTTTGTAAATACATCCACCTTCCATGGGAAGCCAGTTGAGTGTGTTGAAGGTTGGTGTGATGTGTTCAAATCTTTTTACAGCAGTTATGAGTCGAGCTGCCATGTTAAGGACTGACCTTAGTAGGGCTAGGTGAGCTTTTGGTGACCCTGTTAGGATGGAGTTTCCATAGTCCAGTTTGGAAAGAACTAGGGATTGTACTATTGTCTTGAGATCATCTTGGAGAATGAAAGGTTTAATTTTCTTGAGGTGTTTTAGAGAGTAGAGCGCACCTTTTGCAGAGTTCTTGATGTGGTCCTTCATTGACAAGCTCTTATCCAGGGTAATGCCTAGTGACTTTACCGATTCTGATAGGACGAGGGAGCAGTTTAGAGCATCAAGCTTCTTGAGCCAGTCTTGAATTGGTCGGTGATTATTTTTCAGAGAGAACAGTATTAATTCTGTTTTGTCCGGGTTCAGTTTTAAGTGGTCTGCGTTAAACCAGGTTTGGATCTTGGTTAGCGTGACACTGAGGTTAACCCTAGGCGTAGGACTACGCTACGCTCGAGTAGTATGCGCAACTATCCGCAATGCAATTTTCACGTAGCACAGTGCAAAAATGCGTAGCGAAGTGTAGCGGGCATATTTTGCTTGCTCACGGCCCTCAACGTCAAGTTGGCGACCGCGAGCGAGCAACATAACATCCCGGCGAGACTTTTTCCTTGTTTGGGATCAGCAACATCAAGTTGCCGATTGCAAGCGTGGAAAATAAACCTCCCAGCGAGATTCTCAACACGGGGTCAGGTTTCTCATTGCGAGTGGTCGCGTATGCACGCGACCGCTCGCGATGAGAAACTACCAGTCCGCGTTAAGAAAGCTGCCGCTCGGGTACAAATCTACTCGAGCGGCAGTAAACGACCGCTTGCACTGTGCAAGATGCGGTTTGCAATGATTGCACAGTGCGGACAAGCATCCGGCACTGTGCAATCAGTGCGAACAGCATTTTGCACAGTGCACTATGCAGTTTGCGTAGCTAAGTATAGCTTGCGTAGTGCGAAGTGCACTTCGCGTAGCTACGGGTAGCGCTACTACGCGAACTACTCCCAGGGTTAATTGAGGTGTTGGACGTCACTGGGTGATTTTATTTTGTAGTATATTTGTGTGTCATCTGCATATAGGTGGTAGTGAACCCCTGCTTTTTTCAGCATATGTGCAAGGGGTCCCATGAAGAGATTGGAGAGGGATGGTGAGAGGATCGATCCTTGCTGGACTCCAAGTTTGACTCGTGTAGGTGCAGAGAGGCAGGAGTTAATTTTAATTTGTTGCGAACGGTGCTGAAGGAAGTGAGCCATTCTAGTACTGCGCCATTAATGCCAGAGCGCCTCTTCAGAGTCTCAAGTAAAGCTAAATGGTTTATTGTGTCAAATGCTGCTGATAAGTCAATAAGAATGAGGAGACAGGCATCACCTTCATCTAAGGCTCTATGGATATCATCTGCAATATTGAGCATTGCTGTTTCAGTGCTACAACCTTTCCTGAAACCCGATTGAAATATGTCGAGGAGGTTAAAGTCATCAATATGTTTGTTAAGTTGTTGGAGAACGCACTTCTCCAATGTTTTAGCTAGGAACGGAAGGTTGGAGATAGGTCTGAGGTTGTTGAGCTCGTTGGGGTCGGCCCCTGGTTTCTTGAGTATAGGTGTGATTTGTCCAAGCTGAAGGGAGTCCGGTACACAACCTGATGTGAGAGAGGAGTTGATGATTTTTGTCCAGAAAGGGGCAATGATGTGGTTGAGTTTTTTTTACTTTTGTGGATGGGAGGAGGTCCATAGTGTGGGAAGTAGGCTTTAAGCTTGCAATTATATTGAAGACTTCCATGTCCGACATGAGTTTGAAGTTCGACCAATTAGCGTAATTTTTCAGTTGGAAGCGGGCTTGGTTGTCTGTGGTATGATTTCGATCTGTTTGGTCAGGGGTAGTTAAAGGGGGGCAGGTTGCGAGGGTGGGAGGATTTGAGGTTTGGATGAAGGATTGCTCAATTTTTGTGGCTTTATCTGTGAAGAAGCTGGAGATTTCTTCGCATTGATCCTTGGTGGCTTTTATTTCTTGTGGGGGTGTGCTGTTTGTTGACTTTTTACAATGTTGAAGAGTTCTCTAGGTCCATTCTTCCCCTGGTCTAGTTGGCTGCGGAAGAAAGTGGCCTTTTCTCTAAAAATGTGTTTTTATATGCCAACCAGGTTGATCTAAGTTGCGCTAGGTGAAGAGTCTAATGGTTTAGTCTCAATGTCCTTTCCGATTGTCTGAATTGTCATCTTTCATTATTAAGATCCACGTTGAACCAAGATTTAGATTTGATATATCTCAAATGTTGAAGTTTGAGTGGTGCTACTTGATCTAACACCTCTGTCACTGTGAAGTTAAAGTGGGCTGTAAGGCCATCGGCTGTCATAGTGGAAGGCTGGGGTTGTAGATGGGATTCAGGTTCGGTTATGGGAACTACTTTGATGTTCCTTGTCCAGTGCTTAGGTTTGTCAGGTCGTGTTGGTTGGTTTTTGACATGTGAGTCAATATTAAACAGTATGAGGTGGTGGTCAGACCAGTCAATGGGAGAGGTTGATCTCAAAGAGACCAGCTCATTTTTGGTGATGAACGTATCCAGTGTTGCTCCTTTGATGTGTGGTGGTTCATTGCAGAGTTGTTTGAGGTTGGTAATTTCAAGTAGGTTGGAGAGGTTCTGGTTTGTAGTCTCTTCTGGGTTGTTCCAGTGAATATTGAAGTCACCCAGGAACACGTCTTCCGTGTCTGTTAGGGAGAAAAAAGTTATTAGGTCGGTTAGTTCTTCAGCGAAGAGGGTACGTTCACCAGGAGGAGGATAGATGGTGTGACCCGCGAAGATGGGGTCGAGGGTGTGACCCGCTATGCGGGTGGGCGTGCTGACGAGCTGCTTCAGTCCTAGGTTGGCGAAGTTGTAAAGGAGAGTGGTGAAGTTGGAGTTGTTGCAGTTGTCAAAGTGGAAGTTCAGGTCCCGAGTAGGATGTAGTCCGTGGAGGTGACGGCGTGGGGTGTGGCGAGCTCGGCAATGGTATATGCGGGCTGGATACAAGGTCCTTGCGGTCTGTAGATGAGGGTGGCACGTAGTGTGTTATTGGGGCTGGTCTGGATCTGGAAGTGGAGGTGTTCTGTGTTGGAGTGGGGGTCACTCGTGCTGGATGTGGAGAGTGAGAGGGGGTCTTGTGTGCAATGGCGAGTCCTCCTCCTGGGCAGTGCGGGCGGTCCATTCTCTGACTCTTGTAGCCATCTGGGATGGCGGTGGCGATGTCAGGGCCAGAGGTGGCATTTGTCCAGGTTTCCGTGTAGAAGGCGACGTTGGGCGAGAGGGAGTCGATCAGGTCCCAGATTTCTAGAGCGTGTCGGTGCAGGTACCGCACGTTGAAAAGGATTCAGGTCAGGGTTTCGGTGGAGTGTGTCAGGCGGGCCATCGGCGGTCGTGGGAGCTTTGTCGATGGCGAAGGATCTGCGGCAGGGTCTGCACGAGAACTGCCCATGGATGGTGTTAGGTGAAGATCTTGCGCAGTCGGCGAGTCTTCCGGAATTGAGTGTGTGGAGGGTGGTTGAGTCACAGAGGTGGGGTCCCGGAGAACCAGGGTTCCTGGCGCTGGTCACGGTCGGGCCAGACGGGCTTGCCATTGGCACGCCTTTGGTGCGACCGCGCAGGAGTCGCCATTAAGTAGGGTAGGGGGCAGTGGTTGGGAGGTGGGAGTGGGCTGAACAGTGGGGCAGGCCGCAGGGGCAGCAGTGGCGGGAAGATTCTGCCCAGTAACATGGGGAAAAGAAACAACACAGTAAATACAGTACACAGGGCAAAAGTGAGAAAACAGTAAACGCAGTAACAGGGCAAAAATGAGGAAAGCAAGTTAAGGAACGCACAAGGGAAAAATACCACAAAAAACGGAATGGACTGGAGGCAGAGGTGAACCTGCGGCGCAGTGTAGTGTAGTTCCTATTATCCCAATAGGCTCTGCGCATTGGAATAATACCTTCAATAGTATAGGCCTAGACCAGACGTTAACTAGGTCTTCTATTGTCGATATTAGACTTAAAGTTTTGGGTTTGCCAGCTAGCTCAGAGTTCACTAGAAACTTTCTCGAATAGGCAAGGAGGAGTTGAACCTCCCTGGATAGACAAGAAGGAATTTAGTTTCTGACAACCATAGAACATGACAACTTTGCTCTCCCCTAATCAAGAGTGTATCTCTAGAGTCGTGTGAAAACAAAAGACAACTTATTTTACTCAGTCAGTACGTGCATTCTTAGTCTCACCAGAGTGTAGAGAAAAGGAAGAGACAGGCGTGTTCAATAAAAGATGGTATTTATTGATCAGTCTCTTTTCTCATACAAGAGAAATGGATCGATATTATCGCAATACTTATGGTTAAGTAAAGTGCATACAATAAAAGCAGAAGTATAAAATAATACTGTAAAAACATTTATATGGTTTCTAAGCCATAAGGTGGTTTAAAATGGATAAAATAGATACATACACATATACATTTGACTAATCGTACTCAACTGGTGTTTCTAACTACGCCTACCCCGGTGTACCTGACCTAAGCCTAATACGTGGGCGGGAATAGAAAGTAGCAGTTTAAGTTAAGTTTGTTTTGCCAAGTGACTGACTCAAGAATTCTCTGCAAGGGGTTATTCAGTTCTGTACCTTGAATCTAGGATGAATGAGGGATGGTATCTCTCGTCTCTGGTCTCGATATTCCAGGCTGCCTGCGAGGGCTACCCGGAAGCGCCGGAGCTGGATTTCTCGGCAGGAGAAAGCAGTGTCTCGTTCTCAGCGCGTCAGGAAGGCGGGGCTGCGCCAGCGGGGTCTGCTCTGCTCTGGGCTTCGGCAAGTCTGGCTGCTCCGATCTCGTCACCACCGCGTGTGTTTGCTTAAGGCAATACCGGTAATATTTATACCTGTAAGGTGTCGAGATTGACGTAAGGATGGACATAGATACGTCAATAAGGATGTCATACGACTTGGTCGTTAGCACATTCTTTTGCTGAAGTTCTCGATGAAATCAAAACAATGGCCGCAGGGTTTTTCCCAGGTTGTCATAGGTTTGATTTGTTTTGAGAACTCCGTATGCCTTATCAGGGGCTGGAGGAATATCGCTTGTCTAATTAGATGGCAAGCGTTATGACCTAATCAGATAACACGTTCCTGTGCCGTAGTGTGGCTTAATCAGATAACGGTTTCTGCATCATGGGATGGCTGCTAGTTAACTTGTTAACCAGAACAGGGTCAGGAATAGGGGGATCGATACAGAACCTATAAGAATACATCACACCCACTCCACGCTAACTATGACCATGTTTACGAATCTAGGCATAGTAAAACATACTGTAGAGTATCGTGTATACCTTACCACCCCAAAATACATATAATGCATTTCGAATAATGTAATATATGGAAAAAAATATTCACATGTACTATATGCACTCAAGCTGTAGAATAATGCTAAAGTGATCACGCATATGTATACATTATTGCTAATTGGTATATGAGAATTTACACATGAAATGGCTCTTAATACAGAAGAAAAAGGTTCGAGACCATTTCATCACAGAATAAAAATAATTATGAACATACCAGCGGGCAGCTAATGTCTATAAAGTTTCTAAAAATAGAAATTTTAGTTCTCTAAGAATAGTTCTTACTTTAAGCAGAAGATAAGTGTCCCGAAAAATCGTAAAAATATTTTGGGGCTGCTGCAACTGGAGGGAAAATTGTTCATGTTATTTTGCTATTAAAGTTGAAGGCCAAATTCAGGGTGTTGGGAACGCCGTGTGCTAGCTTGCTAAAAAGTCTCTATTTCTGCTCTGGTGAGAACATCATATCATTTAGACTGTCGAAAAAGCTGTCAACAGCTTCCTGGGAGAGTTCCACTAACTCGGAAAAAGGTGTAACCATGCATTCGTGCGCATGATTGTCTCCATTGACGTTTTGATTAGTATTGCTGACAGAAGGTCGTACCTGATCGATGCTGCTTTCATCTTGAACTCCACTACCCCTTAATCGTAGTGGTGAAGTTTCCACGAATGCCGTCATCAGGATTGGCAGCCGTTGAGGGCAGCACAAAGCATGAGCCTTTATTGGACTCAACAATGTTTCTGCATCCATTGGCGCATCTGATTGTAGCGTCAGACAGGTGTCCAACACGCATTCTTCTCCGCACAGCAGGCACCTTAATACAGGTAAAACACATCGATGCCACATTGGTCGAAATGAAAGAAACCAAGTCATGTTCAGGTCTCTAAGCCGGGATAGTCCCAGGATTTTTGATATCCGGTCCCGGTATCCAATGGCTCGGATTGTTTCTTCCCTTGTCGCAGGTGTTTTGTCTGTGACACGGTTTGCCATAACGAAATATAAGGACCAAGAATAGGATTCCTGCAATTAGTCCTAAAATGAGGGGAAGTCCGCCAAAAATCGAATGGCCGAAATCTGGAAAAATACCCAGTATGGCTTTGAATGGTGTTAATGCCATCGAAAATACTGTCTTAAATACCTTTGAGACTCCACTGGTATCAGAAATATTTAAGATTTCATTCAGGATTTCTGCGAAATGTATGGGGGAATTAGTTGATAACAATGAGTGAATCTCTGCAGTCGTCCTTGCGACTAGGAGATCATACGTTTCTTTTGATGACGTGAGTCTGGTTGGCGTCTGAAGAAGCACTGTTTTCATTCTGCTTAAAGTATCTATTCGAATAGAAGTAATTTTCAAGTTAGGCCATGCCCTTGCCTCCCTGTCTGGAAAGGAGCTGGGGAACAATGAGTGTCCACAGCACATGACCTTCGCAGTCGTAGTTACGAGATAAGGAGTCCCGGGCATAAGACTACAACATCTGCGATCCACAATTAGAATGTAACTCCCGTTATAGAGTCTTTTAAGGAATGGTTCTATCTCTGTTGCAGGTGTGCCTAGCTGGTGACATGAAAGGTTATTTGAGTTCCCTTCACAGGCTCCATGCAAACTAATTCCATTACACAGAAGTGTACCGCTTAGTGACATCGCACAATGATTGCCACTAAGAAACACTTTCTGTCCTTTATTACTGACACATGCATGTGAATAGGGCAAATTCCATGTTGTCTTAATGTACCCTTTTCCCAATTTTTCGTACATGCCAGCCTGTATATATTTTTGGCAGTATTGAAACCTGAAGGTTGATATTGGAATATTAATTATCCCATGTATTATCCATTCACTGACAGGTCGTTCTGACATTGTCACTGGTAATCTCTCGAGTTTCTCAATGCTCAGGATTGTATAATCAGCACCCTTTTGTGCCATACTGATTTGTTTATCAGTAAGGTTAAAGATATTGAAAAGTGACGTTGTGTTGATTAAACGCCAAGGCACATAGCCTGAACGCAGATTTTGTAACGTCCAGCCAAGCTGTACAATAGAACGCAATTGAGACTGACCGTGTTGTAACAACAGTAAGTCTTGCGATATTATGTCGATTGCTGAAGACACAATGCTGTCCAAAGAAAAAATTCTGGAGGACAGAGTCATTAACCCATTGTCCACTACAGAAAGTGATTTTTCCAAATTAATACGGTCAATTTCCCGTATACTTTCTGCTGTCTCAATTTGAGTAAACTTCCAGGCCTCATTGTAAGCTGCATATACAGAGGCTGCTATGAAGCGTTTTTGACGCTGTTTGCGCGGTCCCATAATGAAATCACGCAAGTCAGCACCATCAGTAAGTAAAGTTAGGTGTTGCTTAATTTCTGTCAGTGTGGAAGTTTGTAGCCATTGAAGGCATAATTTGCCCACACTGTAGGTGGTTATTATCCCTGGGTGTTGTCTTTGGGAATATCTAGGGTCTGGCCTGGTCAATTTGAACCCCTGTTTTTTGTTCAGGAATCTGTCTTGACAGTTATTAGTATCTGTGGGCCAGATCAACCACTGTTTCCAATCAGGATGTGTTCTGTTTTGGTTTAATACATAGTTTACGTCTATCTCTTCATCTGTAGAGCTATTGCTGTTCATTGTTGGCTTTGGAATAGACGGTTTATTTAAGTCTTTGATTTTGGCTAGGCCAAGACAGGTAGTTTGTTGAACAGTGTCATTTAAAAATATAATTTGTTCTGGGATCATGCAGGCTCTAAACAATGATTCTATACCTTGTACTTGCCATTCTTTTGTACCCCAAACACTTTTAACTTCAACATTTTTGTCCCAATAATCACAACCAAAAGTATTCATTTGTTAAAAAAATGAGTCTGAATATATCAATTTCGTGTTTGTTAGCATGGTCTTTGTCCCTGTCTTATTTTGACAATTTAAAATAAAATGTTTCAGCATTACTTGTGCTGAACCCTGAAAAGTATGAATATTTGTCGTAAAAGGTTCTTGAGCTTCCTTTTGGAGGGGTTGCACAATGTTCCCATTGATTATAATTTAAAACATTTCTAGGTTGTGCAGATTTATGTAGAAAATGGTTACCATAGTGGTTGTAACAGTACATACTATCATAATTAGTCGAACCCTGCAAATAATCATGTTTGGTAAATTTAGCAGACATCACTAAGTCAGACATCATATTATTTATACTTTCAAAGTCCCAATCATCAGCAAATGAGCTTGTTTTTACAAAGTCACTCAACGAGATCTTAATTTGGTGTGGATATTTCAGGATCTCAACCGGACCATAAATTTCGTAGTCAGTATTGTCCCATGCTACCCCACCCGGTATAGGATTGGCTGTGAAGTTGACTGAAGAAAGTTCTCTTTTCTCGACGTGTGAAGATGTGTGTGGTTTGAGGATCAAGTTGATTTTCTGACTTGCTGTGTCCATTTTAGCATATTTTCCCTCAATGAAGCGTCCCAAAGTTAGTACCATGATGAGCCAAAGTATGAGGATAAATATACCAAAGCCCACCCAAAATTCAATCCATGGAGAAATCAGATAGGTTTCTTTCAGTTGTTTCAAAAGTTCTTTAGCTTTATCTTTAAAGGTTTTTGTTGATGGCTGTGTTTTTGATTCACTGAGGTCTTCAGAGGAATCATCGAAGTTTATGAAGTAGCCGGATGCAGTTCTGTCAATTGTTCCAATTGCTTCAGGATTACTGTTTCTTGCATATTCGTTTGTTACTTCATTGTAGGTTGGTGTGTCTGTACTAAATGTTTTTATTTGGGTTTTCAGAGGTTTAAGTTCCAATGCATTGTTGCATAGTCCTTGTTGTTCTTCTGTAGGCGTTTCGAATGTGATTAGCCTCTTAGTTTGGACCTCTGTATTGGTAGCAAATCTTGGTGTTCTACTACTTATTGGGAGTCCACTTGGCCTACTGTTTGTTATCGGCCACATGATTGTGGTTTTACCAGGTCGATGGATACAACTCGGTTCTCCTTTTTACCAGCAAGCGGCGGTAGTACAACTGATCTTGTCTGATAGACAAGACAGGAACTGCTTTTCTGTAAGAAGGCCCAAATTCCTTCTTTACCGCGATCTTTTCTCTGACTAGATCCCCGACTTTTGGAATCCAGACAGGTCTTGCTGGGACAGGTGGTGGTTCTTCAGTGGTTGTTGGCTGTTGTTTCAACTTTATGTTGCTCAGGTCTTTTCTTGTTTTGTTTAAGTCCTGCAAAATAGCCAAACGATCTTTGATATCCAAGCTTTTTTCCTTTACCACTGAAGTCTGACTGTCAAGATCTAAGACTAACATCCTAGTTCCAAACAATAATTCGTACGGACTGAATCCCTTCAGAGAATTTCTTGGCAGGTTATTTAGACTACGTTGGACACTTATTAGATGTTTGACCCACCCAGCTCCCGAACCTAATATCCTTTCTGTTATAGATAGCTTTATGCCTTGGTTTTTTCTTTACACCATCCTGTATCCCTCAGGAAGGAAGTGAGAAGAATCCCGCATCGCTATGCTCATTTGGCCGTGCTTCCCCACAAGCTTGAGGGCTAAAGTGAAAACATTGGTCAAACGTAGCATGCTCCTAGCGTATATGCCATTTAGACTCGCAAATCTTTGTATAACAGTCCAGACGTCAGCCGAGTGCTGGGGATCTACATTATAAGTGGAAACTAGCCTTTATATGTTAATCGGACGCTTTGCTTTTTACTGCTGATCCTTTCTGGAGTGAAACGCCACGGTAGTATACCGTTTCTCTCGCCACTGCGATCTCTGTTGCAGTCCGGGCATTTTTCTACAAAAATGTGATACTGCAGGCTTATGCCTGGCCACCAGTACACTGATTGTAGTTCTTCCAGAGAATCTTTTAGTTTGAGGTGTCTGAGACCCTCGCCCATATGTGCGTCTGCAATTAACAAAGTTCTCCTGTCCATGTTTGGAATTACTCTATCCCCCACTCCAGGGATTCGAGCAAAAGGGACGGAGTTTGCATCGATTATGTATGTATACTTGAGTGGATAGTTGATCGGTAGCGCTGAGCAGTCGCCTTTTGATGACGTTTTTACCGCCAGCACTGTTTCACCGTCAATGTATTTCATTGTGCGCTTTTTTATAGCTACGGAAGCCGATTTAGTTGCTACCGCTGTGGCTATCTTAGCCAATGAATTCCCTGCAACGTGAACGCCATCACGTTGATGACTCAGTGAGTGTATCACCTGAGTCTTTGGTAGTTCTTTTTTTAACAGAACTATTTGTTCCCAAAGCAGTTTTTGTTTTATTGTTGCACCTGTGTCATCTTTGTAACCGTTTTGAATCCATGTCTGCAAATCGGTGTTATATGATTTGACGCAGTAATATGAATCGGACACTATAAGTGTCGGGAATTCGCGATCTGCATTATCTAGCGCCATTTTCAATGCTATTATTTCAGTCTGTTGTTCTGAATTAGTTTCTACTGAGTGTGTTTTTGTTAATAGAGGTCTTAGTTTACCTCCGCGCCACACTTCTTTTGTAATCTCACATGTGGGGTTGTATGCTTGTTCTCCCCAAACGGAGGGTTGTGCATGTCCGTCTGTATAGATTAGTCAACAACAGGGAGGGACGTTGAGGGGGACAATATTTAAAGGGGTCCAGTGTGCATGTCCCGGAAGCTGAGCAACAATAGATTGCACACAGTTCCCCTGAGATAGGTGATGGCGTAGTGTGGTGCGCTGTCTTCCTCTCACCCTCGTGTGCGAGGCGTTAGCGTGCCTTAATGCAGCCGGGAAGGGTATCCCTTGTCGGAACTAGGGATGCCTCACACAACAGACTGGTTTTACGGCTGTTGTCATGTCACCAGTTAGTCGTATCGTAACATCATCGGCTCCCTGCTCCAACGTCAAGCCGGCGCTGCAATGCCTGACGGGTAGCACTAAGTGCTACACTCTTGTGGAGATCTTTTGTTCCTATGCCGATAGGTGTATGGGTGTGAAGGCCCTAGTGGGTGAAGTAGTGAGCGTGAGTGAGGTGAATTAAAACAGGTTGGTATGATCTACGGCTTTGGCTTTAATCATGTAGTACACCACCTGAAGTAAAAACGTATGAGGGGCAATGGGACTGCAATAGCTACGAAGAGTCAGACCCGTTCAACCCTCAGTTGTGAAAAGGTCGACATGTTTCATGCCTGTATTGGCAATTCTTCAGGACCAAACAAAAAGGTGCTCATAAACTTAGTGATTTGACATGAGGCCCCGCTTAAGGCTGAGGCATCAGTAGTATACAACCTGTAGGGTTGTCGAATCCAGCCGGAGAGGGGTTCCTGCATCAACGGGATACCCCTCATTGGCGGTCGTAGGGGCCCCAAGGCTGCTCCCGTGGGGTCTGCGCAGGTAGGGCAGTAATCTCTGCACGGTGTGCTGGTGAATTCTACACCTAATCCCACGTCCAAGCGCGCGGAGTCGCTTGAAGCAGCCGAAGCAACGGCTGCTTCAAGCGACTCCGCGCGCTTGGACGTGGGATTAGGTGTAGAATTCACCAGCACTCCGTGCAGAGATTACTGCCCTACCTGCGCAGACCCCACGGGAGCAGCCTTGGGGCCCCTACGACCGCCAATGAGGGGTATCCCGTTGATGCAGGAACCCCTCTCCGGCTGGATTCGACAACCCTACAGGTTGTATACTACTGATGCCTCAGCCTTAAGCGGGGCCTCATGTCAAATCACTAAGTTTATGAGCACCTTTTTGTTTGGTCCTGAAGAATTGCCAATACAGGCATGAAACATGTCGACCTTTTCACAACTGAGGGTTGAACGGGTCTGACTCTTCGTAGCTATTGCAGTCCCATTGCCCCTCATACGTTTTTACTTCAGGTGGTGTACTACATGATTAAAGCCAAAGCCGTAGATCATACCAACCTGTTTTAATTCACCTCACTCACGCTCACTACTTCACCCACTAGGGCCTTCACACCCATACACCTATCGGCATAGGAACAAAAGATCTCCACAAGAGTGTAGCACTTAGTGCTACCCGTCAGGCATTGCAGCGCCGGCTTGACGTTGGAGCAGGGAGCCGATGATGTTACGATACGACTAACTGGTGACATGACAACAGCCGTAAAACCAGTCTGTTGTGTGAGGCATCCCTAGTTCCGACAAGGGATACCCTTCCCGGCTGCATTAAGGCACGCTAACGCCTCGCACACGAGGGTGAGAGGAAGACAGCGCACCACACTACGCCATCACCTATCTCAGGGGAACTGTGTGCAATCTATTGTTGCTCGTCTGTATAGATTACACAAGCGTACTGTCGTAAGGGCAGAATGTCGATTGGCAGAGGGAATGTTCTTTCATATTCTAGATTTTTCAATTCTTTTAATTCTGGATCAAAGTAGTATTTTACTTTGTCCGTTGTAATTGAGTTCACCCATTGTATCCATTCCGGATTCAATGCTGTTGTTGGTAAATTACACGGTGTTGTTAATGCCTCAAAGGCTGATTCTGCTGTTCTGACTGTGATGTGTCTACCGTCAGCTTTATCTTTTTCTCTAGCTATTGCGGTTTGAACTGCATGAACAATGTTTTCTTTAATGCTGAATTTCTTTTCAGCTTCTGTGTACAAGTGTGATTTGAATGCAATTGGTACCTTTTCTCCCTCATTAGAGGTCAGGTATGTGAATCCGCATCTTCCTGGGATGACTCGAATCACAAGATTGCGTGTGTTATCACGTGTTTCTAATTTTGTTTTTATTAACATGTCTGTTTGTAAGGATCTCAAAATTTCTGTGTGTTTTTGAGTCCAATTGGTTCTTTTAAAATCTGGTTTTATTAGATCATAAAGGGGCTTGACCCTTTCTGCGTAATTTGCAATGTATGTTCTTCCGAAATTTAGGAAGCCTAGAATTGACTGTAGGTTTTTTAGTGTTCTAGGTGCTTGGAGTACGGCACATTTCTCTAGGAAATTGTCAGCCAGGCTTTTGCCTTCACTTGATAATTCATATCCTAAGAACAGGACTGTTAGATGGGCAATTCGAGATTTTTTAAAGTTGAATTTGTAACCCTCTGCTGCGAACCCAAGTATTATGGTGTTCACTCTCTTCAAGTGAGTATCCAATTCATCATCTGTTAGGTATATGTCGTCGACATACGATAATGCTTCGTCATCATATGTTTGTAGTAACTCTGTTACTCTCGCTGAGAATAATCCTGGGCTGTTCTTGAACCCTTGGGGTAACCGACAGAATTGTTTTTGAGTGCCATTTATTGAGAACGCGGACAAATATCTGCTCTCTGGTGCTATATTTTGACAAAAGAATCCATTAGAGATGTCTAATGTTGTTTTGTATTTTTTGCGCACTATGTTATTCATTAGCGCTGCACTATGCGAGTTTTGCACTGCAAAAGTTTTGCAACATGAGTTAAGGTGTCTGTAATCCAAAACTAGACGATATGAATTGTCTGGTTTGGAGACAGGAAACAAAGGGTTGTTCATTTGTGAGGTGCAAGTTTCAATCACCCCCTGGTATTCTAGTTGATCTAGGATTTCTTTTACCTGTTTTTTAGCTTCTTGCTTAATTGGGTACTGTCTTTGTGCAGTAGGTTGTGATTTTAACTGGATTTTGTGAGGAGGAGAGTCCTCATCCCATCCTGCGTGATTTTTATATAAAGCAGGAGCTTGAGCTACTGCCCACTTTCTAGCAAGTGTGTATTTTTTATGAATTGGGATATGATTTGAGAAGGCAGGCATAATTATTTCTTCGCCATGAGGGCAGTCCCTGACAAACTCTGGTGGCCAGTCTTTTTCAGCTAGAAGGATGTCATAGCCCTTGGAGAGATTATCCCAAAATAGTCCTCTTATTTTTCTAGTCTTATCCCCTTCTATACGTAAAGTTATTTCATAAATTTTGTGAGGTTTGCTAACTCTGGTGTCTGCAGTTTCCACTTGAAGGTATTCATTCGTGTCCACTGTCTCCAGATGATTCATAAGGACTTTGCGAGCTATGCTCACTTCTGCTGCGCTGTCTAGCATTGTCTGAGCCCATTCCCCGTTTTTCAGTTGTGTCCTCAGTATTCTCGGCATTGTTAACTACTTTAATACTGGCTACCTTCTTTTTTGGAAATTGTAATTTCTTATTTGGATGAGCAGGTTCCTTGTCTTTGGACTTGACGTGCCCTTCCCTGGGTTCCGATCGTCCTCTTCTTTCCGATTTCTGCGAGGAAGTCTGAAAAGATTGAGAGGGACGTGTATCAAAATCTTGATATCTATCCGGTTTCTTTATATTATCCCTATTTCTAAGGTTGTATTTTTTCCCAGAGGGCTCACTTTGGGGAGACTTGGGTCCTTGGTCCGGAGATCTTTCTCTCCGCCGAGGAGACCTTCCTCTGGACTGGAATCTCTTTTCTTTTGGATTGTTTGTTTCCATCCCAGTTCTTTTTTTGACTGTTTAGATTATTTTTAATAAATATTTTTTCAGGACTTTCAATCAGTTGGGGTTTTACTGGTATTCCACCTAAACTATCTCTACCTAGTTCCTCATAGGATTTTTCTATAATTCTGGCAATTTCAGCTGGTTGGTCTGCTATATCTGTTTCTTTTAACCTTTGGCGGATCGCCACGTTTGCTGCTTCTCCCTTTATATTGGCTAGTAATATAGCCGAGACCTGCTTGAAGTCTTTTAGTAATTTCATACCAAGAGTTAAAGCGGGTTCTGGACCGTATTCGTCTTGAATTTGTTTTAGCACATCTGGTATTACCGAAATGGATGGAACACCATGCGTTTTTGTGTAGATGGAAGCAAAGACTGTACCCCAAGTGTCACAGTCCTCCACGTGTGGTGCGATTCCCATTGGAAGACAGATAGTCAGAATCCTGTGTTTATCCACAGGGGTGGTGTCTGGAAACACCGCCTCTATTTGGGTGATTTTTTGTGCTAACCAGAATGGTATTTGTTTCCTTTTAGCTGGTACTTTACCTAGGCAGGACTGTATGTTCTGTGGTGTAATGTTATTTGTGTTCCCCTGATGAGGGGTCAGCTGTGGAATTTTAATTGCTGGTTGGATTGTTGAAGTCCGCATTACATATTGGACTAATTGTCTATGTACTTTTATTAATTGTTTTAGTTGTATTAGAAGATCTGCTGCAGACATTCTTTCGATGTCTGGATGTGGTGTGTATCCGGCTAGGACCGGCCACGTTGCTCCTGGTCTACCTAGTGGACCGAGCCTGGTGATGTGATTATTGTGTTTTAGGGCGCCATTAAACAAGAGCAGGTGCTCTTGAAATTTAAGTGGTACTTCCACCTCCTCGAAAGGAGTGTAATCTTCAGGAGGTTCCTCTGTTTTGTAATGGTGGAAGTGCTTTGTTACAGCGTTTGCTGCTGGAAAGTTTATCCATGAATAGAATACCTCTGTCTGCCGATATTCGTGTGCCTCTATTACGAATATGACTGTGCCACCTCTAGGTGTCAGTCCATTTTCTATAAGTTTTAAAGTTATAGATTTCCTTATGTTGACCGGGATGAGTATTAAATCCGGGTCTGCTTCTTGCATAGTATTATCAGCTGCTACGAGTTCAGCTGCTACTCTAGCTATCTCTCTTTCTTCTTCAGTGTCTGACATTCTACTGTCAGGAAGGTTATTTTGTTTGTTTGCAGATCAGGTTTCTTTGGAAACAAAGATTAGATGCACAATATTTTGGAACAGTGTATCCTTCAACGTTGACTAAACCAAGAACCATACATAGGAGTTTCTTCCTGCGAGGTTTGGCGGATATGACCTTTCACCCACTCCAGACGTCTTTGGAGTATTATGGGAAAAAAGGGGTCTGAGTGAAAAAGCACGACTGAGTTACTCTAATGTCTTGCGTTAGTTTTATCGCCTATCCAAATACGTTGGGCGCCATGTAGTGTAGTTCCTATTATCCCAATAGGCTCTGCGCATTGGAATAATACCTTCAATAGTATAGGCCTAGACCAGACGTTAACTAGGTCTTCTATTGTCGATATTAGACTTAAAGTTTTGGGTTTGCCAGCTAGCTCAGAGTTCACTAGAAACTTTCTCGAATAGGCAAGGAGGAGTTGAACCTCCCTGGATAGACAAGAAGGGATTTAGTTTCTGACAACCATAGAACATGACAACTTTGCTCTCCCCTAATCAAGAGTGTATCTCTAGAGTCGTGTGAAAACAAAAGACAACTTATTTTACTCAGTCAGTACGTGCATTCTTAGTCTCACCAGATTGTAGAGAAAAGGAAGAGACGGGCGTGTTCAATAAAAGATGGTATTTATTGATCAGTCTCTTTTCTCATACAAGAGAAATGGATCGATATTATCGCAATACTTATGGTTAAGTAAAGTGCATACAATAAAAGCAGAAGTATAAAATAATACTGTAAAAACATTTATATGGTTTCTAAGCCATAAGGTGGTTTAAAATGGATAAAATAGATACATACACATATACATTTGACTAATCGTACTCAACTGGTGTTTCTAACTACGCCTACCCCGGTGTACCTGACCTAAGCCTAATACGTGGGCGGGAATAGAAAGTAGCAGTTTAAGTTAAGTTTGTTTTGCCAAGTGACTGACTCAAGAATTCTCTGCAAGGGGTTATTCAGTTCTGTACCTTGAATCTAGGATGAATGAGGGATGGTATCTCTCGTCTCTGGTCTCGATATTCCAGGCTGCCTGCGAGGGCTACCCGGAAGCGCCGGAGCTGGATTTCTCGGCAGGAGAAAGCAGCGTCTCGTTCTCAGCGCGCCAGGAAGGCGGGGCTGCGCCAGCGGGGTCTGCTCTGCTCTGGGCTTCGGCAAGTCTGGCTGCTCCGATCTCGTCACCACCGCGTGTGTTTGCTTAAGGCAATACCGGTAATATTTATACCTGTAAGGTGTCGAGATTGACGTAAGGATGGACATAGATAAGTCAATAAGGATGTCATACGACTTGGTCGTTAGCACATTCTTTTGCTGAAGTTCTCGATGAAATCAAAACAATGGCCGCAGGGTTTTTCCCAGGTTGTCATAGGTTTGATTTGTTTTGAGAACTCCGTATGCCTTATCAGGGGCTGGAGGAATATCGCTTGTCTAATTAGATGGCAAGCGTTATGACCTAATCAGATAACACGTTCCTGTGCCGTAGTGTGGCTTAATCAGATAACGGTTTCTGCATCATGGGATGGCTGCTAGTTAACTTGTTAACCAGAACAGGGTCAGGAATAGGGGGATCGATACAGAACCTATAAGAATACATCACAGCAGGATGAGCTCAACAACACAGTAAATGCAGTAACAGGGCAATAATGAGGAAAGCAAATTAAGTAACGAACAAGGGGAAAATACTACAAAAAACAGAATGGACTGCAGGCAGAGGTGAACCTGGGGTGCAGGGACGGGCTGCCGGCTCGAACCCTGCTCGGAGATGGGCTCTAAAGGCGGAGCTGCTGGGGAAAGTGCTGGCCTTGGACCAGAGGTCAAGGTTCACGCTGACAGTGTAACACAAGTTAAAAAGTCCAGTCGTTATGGGAGGTTATAATTGCACACAAGGCGGTACCAAGGAGAGACTTACAAGCCTATTCACAAATGAAAAACAATGATTTCACAAGGACAGTAACAGGAGCCAATTGAAAAGATGGGTGGGACATGGGCGGAGCTTGTATAGCAAGCTTCAATACAGCATGCCTTGCAGAGCAGCGCGTGCGCTGCCCAGGCTCGACCTAAAAAGTAATTTTTTTTAAAAACATTGTTTCTTTGGCATTATTTTTGTCGCAGATGTCCTGGGAGGGTGGGATGTTGGTAGTCTCATTGTTGGGTTGGGCAAACTCTTTGATGATGCTGAAGTGTTCCTTGCTGTTGTGTGCATGGGTGGTGATTCTGTCCTGGAGTGCTTTCTTCCTTGAGTATCTGATGAGTTTGTGGTGGGCTTTGGTGGCTGCTTTGTAGTTGTCGAGGTCTGCTGAGCTGTTGGAGATCCTCCATAGCTTTTTGAGGCATCCGCGGGTGCTTCTAGATTCCTGGAGTTTGGTGGAGAACCAGCTGGTTTTCTTGGCGTGAGGGTTGGAAGCTTTCTTGAGGGGGGCAATAGTGTTGGCGCAGTCGGTGATCCAGTTGTGCAGGGTGCGGGCGGCGGTGGCAGGGTCATCGTCTAAGGCAGTGGGAGCGGAACTGCTGAGGGAGGTGGCGAGCTGGTCGTCTGGGATCTTGTTCAAATTCCTACGATGGAGCTGGTGTAGACGCCTGCGGGAGATGTTAGTTATAAAGGTGAAGTGGACGCAGCAGTGGTCCGTCCAAGGGAGTTCGGAGGTGTGGCTGAAGGTGATGGAATTCCCTACTGAGAAGATGGGGTTGAGGGTGTGTCCTGTTGAGTTAATTTGGTTCTGGTACGATCTGTTGGTGTCCGATGTTGTGGAGGTTGTCCAGGAGGAAGGTGGAGTCTTGGTAGTTGTCGAGGTGGAAGTTGAGGTATCCCAGCAAGGAGTAGTCGTTGGAGGTGATGGCCTGTGTGGTGATGATGTCAGTGATGCAGTCGGAAAAAGGTGCGTGGGGTCCAGGGGGGTCTGTAGATGAGGGTGCCTAGGAGGGTGGTGGACGGGTTGGTCTGTATCTTGAAATGGTAGTGTTCCATCAGGTCTGTGGGCCCGGTGGTGTACGTGCACAGACGGAAGTTGGCCTTATGGGCGATGGAAATGCCTCCTCCGGAGCGGTCCTTCTGGGGGATTTTGTATCCTTCGGGGATGGCGATCGTGATGTCTGGTCTCGAGGCAGCATTCGTCCAGATTTTGGTTAGGAAGGCAACATCAGGGGAGATGCTATTGAGGAGGTCCCAGATTTCCGCTGCATGTCTGTGGAGGGAGCGGAAGTTATGTATGATGCACTGTAGGTTTTGGGGTGCGATAGGGTTGATGCTGGAGGGTAAAGATGGGTCCTGGGTCTCAGCAAAGGTGAAGGAGTAGCGGCAGTGTCTGCAGGTGAAGAGTCCGTGGGTGTCAAGAGGTGGGGAGAGCTTGTAGTTGCAGTTCTTGCCGATGTTGAGTGCGTAAAGAGCTGAGGAGCTGTATTGCTAGCAAGTCGGAGGATCAGGGTTCCTTGCGCTGGCCGCGGATGTGGACAGACGGGCTTGCCTTTGGCGCACTTACTGTGCGCGTCTGCCATTATGTAGGGGTCGGGGAGGGAACATGCAGGAGGGGCCGCGGGGGCAGCAGCGGCAGGAAACGGTAAATAAAGGGAAAGGGATATAAAGAAAATAAGTGAAGGTAAAGAAAAGGCAAAATAAGCAACTAAGAGAAGGCACAGAAAAAAAAGCAGATGGGCAGCTAAGGTACAGAAAAAGAATGCAAAAGAAAAGCAACTAAGAGAAGGCACAGGGCATCGAACCATGGTCAGCAGCGGTATACAGGCAGAAGCACTGCCTAGGAGCGCTGTGGTGGAGCTGCACGCTGGGAGAGCAGAATCCCGAGGGGTGCTGCTCATCACACTTAAAGCCCTAACAGCATAGCAAACCTTTCATTGGCACTAGTTTTAGAAAGAAAAAAAACCCATAAGCATCCTTGCACAGCAAAAAACAAATTAGCTATATTTGGCTATTTACTCTGTTCCATCCAGCGTAAGCTACACACCTTTCGAATCCTCAGAATATTGGAAAAATAAATGCAAATGACGTGATACTTTTTTATTGAAAACAAGTTCTGAAGGCAGGGGGGTAGCTTGGTCAGCAAGGTTGGGAGGTAGGTGTGAGCTTCAGATTTGCAAATAATCGCGCTGGTTAAAATACAATTAATGGGAAGCATGGCATGAGGGGGCTTAAGGAGCAGTAGAACGGGAGAGGAGTGCGGATTGTAAGGGGTACTCAAAACTCAATATTATGTAAAATAACCTTTTCAAGACCTTTAAGACAGAGAAAAGTGATTGTGTGTTTTTGTCTGTATGTAAAAATCACAAGTGAAATCCTACGAACACCTCATCGTACCTGACTTAAAGCACCTGTTACCCAACTATTTACTACAGAATACATTTATAAGGGGGTTGTAACAACCCCCCCACTCCCCTTGAAGTCACGTCCCTTTCAGAAGGTTTAACGGCGAACTACTCCTAAAAAAAATAATAAGGGTTTAGCACAAGGTGGAAAGGCTTGGCTGCCAAGAGCTTAAGTTTAGCAGGTGACATGATACCATCGAAGTCGTTATATTTTCCCCTCCTTTCTGTGGTATATGGGAATCGAGTACGAGTCTGCGACACAGACAGTACAAGCACCCAAAAAAGCAAACCAAAAGAAAACAGAACGCGTGGGGTCGGCACCCTATTGGCCATCATCCGCATTAAGACGCGACGGACAGGCACTAGCATGACGAGAACGAGTGCTCCAGGCGAGCAAGTGATGTATCGTACCGCCCGGGTGGCTCTCGTGGAAGAACGCTACTCATTCAGAATCGCTGTGCATAGGAAGTACTGCTGTCCGCAAGCAGCGACGTGGTCTTGACGCCGTGTACAGACCGAGTGGCTGTCGTCGGCGGAAGTGTGCTTACCGACAAAGGTGTTCAGTTGCTTCAGCCCCGGATGTCCCTTACTATTAATAACAGGTAAGAGCCGAGAGCCCGTCAACAGACGAAAGATTTATGCCATGCGTATCTTTATTGAAAGAAGGGATCCCGCGTTCTTGTCTCATCCCACTAAAGTGATATGCATCAAGCAGACTCAGTTTGCCCCCCGAGCGACCCAGTCAGGCCTGGGTAGTCAGCGGTTGCTGTGATTTGACTATTGCTCTTCCGGTTCCATTTGCTTAAATTTACATGGACCAAAAAGCTACTGGGAGTAGGAGACCACTGCAGACATTTCGTGCTGTCTCTCAGTGGCCACCGTGTGTATGCACATTACTTAGGGTTTGCATACATTAAAGGGTTTACGGAGCACGGTTTCCAGGCTGGCAGCGACATAGTCAGAAACAGTGCAGAAGCGTTTTCAGCATGATGCGTGTGAGAGTCGGCAGCTAATTCTTACAACTGTTTGAGTTATTCTCATGTGGGTCTTTGATACTTGAGGTGCAGATTTCACATTCCATTTACAGCATGGGTAGAAAACGGCAACCAACTCTGCACAGACCACCTTCATAACCAAGCCCTGCTTAATCCTAACGAAGGAATCCGATCGTGCACCCAAAAAAGGTGAAAATGTGGCAGGTCATTATAAAAGCCTTCTGGGGTAACGCTGCCTACCTGTAAGAAGCGTTGCCTTTATGAAACGATTACTGCAGGCCACCCTGGGTATCCGATCTTTTGTAATTTGTAAAATAAGACTTAAGTGCTGTGTAATCTGCAGCTCACGCGTTAAAATCCTGTGTATCCCAACAAGTCCTCCGTCCTTCCAATGAGCCACTCAGTCTGGTAATAAAAACATCCGTTATTTCTAGCGGTAATATGCATTGACAAAACAGTGCTATCAAGTGCTCGATATTATTTGAAATGTAACTGGGTGGCTGCAGCAACAGGCTGAGAGGCACGTTGGTAGCGTTTGATCAGTGGAAGGAATACAGCAATAAGACAAGACCTACAGAAGACTGATGTATAAAACCTTGAAGTAGCTGTTCGGTTATCTATTTCTACACTCTGTGCTCTCCTTCACATAGGAGTGGAGAGGCCACTTTCCCTGTACTCTGAAGTAGAGCTCGGAGCAATTCAGCAAGTAACATAGCATATGTTCTGCATTCATTGGAGTTCGTTTACAGGTGTGAGCATGCATACTTAGACTTTCCCATCTAGTATCATGGTGCGTTAAGGTACTTGTGCAGACCATTCACGTCTTAGAGGGAATCCACTTTTGGGGAAGAACGCAATGTGATGCGCTTCTTGCCGCGGTCTTTGATAATCTCATAAAACAGTAAGATAAAGCACCTTTGCAGGATTGGGGGCGGTGTTGAACATTTGAGGAAATATGGCCCAACACGGGTTAGATTGTCAATAAATAAAATAGGATAATCAATTATATTATGCTTTGTTGCGAGAAACTATATACTAGAAACCCTGGAGGTTTATTAAATAAATAAAGATCATGATAGAAGGCAAAATGTGGTTAATCACAATATCAGTCAAAATTTAATAATCCTATATATGGAATTTGCATTAAGCTCAACGTCTGACATAAATCAAGCCTCTGAGAAGATATCAAACATTTTCAAAGTCCCAAGCACGAGTCAGACTAACATGGGTCTGCACAAAATAGATCTTCGTTAGCACACAGTTAAAAGCTGTCTGTAAGTTAGACCTAAAAAGCCAAAAGGTACGGGCGAGCTTAGGCGTGGGGAAAGGGCAAAGTGCAAAACAGAGAGTGCAGGGGACCTGACAGGAGTAGCAGCACGTGGAGGAGAGAGCAACACAACACATGTATTCCTGTGAGGTGTTGAAAGAAGGAGGGACAAACCCTAGGGAAAAGGAAATAAAGCTATCCAACAGAAATCAAGAAAATTAGATGGACAATAAATGTACCCAATCGTGAGCAACAGTCTAATCCAGAGCCCAATCTTAAAAATTGATTTTGCACACAATAGGTTTTCCAACAACCGACAGATAAAAGGTATTCATATTGGAGACATATGTAACTATTTTTCAGAGGCGTTATACTTTTTAGTAGTACGAATGAAGTTGGTGCAGGGTTTTAGATTTTATCCCCCAAGTGTAATTGCGTGCATTTCTAAACCTGCAATATTGCAAAAGCCAAGAGGTCTCACCTGTGACACCTGTTGGACTAGCTGTTGCTTTTTTTCCATGTCGTTCGTACAGTGTAAGGAGATGACACCAGCATTGGTATTATACAACTCATCCAATCAAAGCACAGTGAGTGAAATGTTCCTTGGGCTGGACAAACAGAAGAGTAGGGAGGAAAGACAAAAATCACTGGAAGTCAGAAGCTTTTCAAAATTCACTAGTCTAGTCTAATAATTAAGGACTGAGCATCACTGTCAAGCCATTTGTGCATAACTAGGAAATATCATATTAATATTAACCATACTGTTGCGAACTTATGCACCACCAATAGAGAAACGTTGATCAGCATGTGAATACCACTCTAGGGCTTCATATGTTGGTGGATGGCGTAATATCCTTTGGCCTGGTGAATGTCTTAACGTCCATCAGGCCAAGACCATTCCGCCTGCCAGATTTAGAAATTTCTGCCAAGCTGAAGGTCATTTATAAAGCATTGGCAGGGACCTCTGTGGCATTTGTTTACAGTTTGGTGCAGGACTCTGTCAACATGATGATACCTTGCAGAAAACTGTTGTCTTTTTTTATTTCTTAAAAGAAAATGCTCCTCTCACTATGTGAGTCCTCTCTCATGGCGAGGGGAGCATTTAGCTGTTTTCATTGCCCTTTACCGCAGGGGTTTTCTTGGCGGTGATGGGCAGAGAAAAATGACCTCTAATTCCACCCATCAAAATTAGATGGACTGGAATTAGATGTCTTCCTACGACAATCCTTTTTCCGCAGGGCCATTGGAGGGGTTTAATCATGGCGGAGATGGAGTAGTCTTATCCGTGACTAAACCTAATGTTCGCCATTTGATGTGGGCAGACCACAGTCTTGGCAGTATGGATACTCTGTTGCCATTGTGACATAAGCATATCATAACACTAGTATATTCATGCATTCAGTTTGGAAAATATATACACATTTGTTTGAAACCGTCTTTTATAATGGTACTACTGTTTTTTGAGTTCTCAGTAGGAGAGTTTTCTTCAGCAATTTCATTTAATTGGACCCATCATAATTTGTCACCCCAACATGAGAACCACTTTCTTATCGGGACAACTGGACATTGAAACAAAAGCATGCAGCCAAGCCTGGAAAACAGAAGAGACCACAATGTGTATTCGCAAAGTAAGGAAAGCAATCTCTTGACTGGGTGTGGCTTGGAGGCGTCAAGATAGCGATCCCACTATAAGAGTGCTCTGGACCCCTCCATCATCCACTGCTACCATCCTGCGGTGCAGGGTACTCCCGGCTGCCAGAGCCGAATGAACATACACCCACTGTCGTCTTTTCCAGACTGGGCTGGCTGGGGTTTGTCAATGGCCCAAAAAGCAGCAGCTTGGCTCGGCAGCTGCACCTGGACACGGCACAACATAGCAGCCTGGTGCAGGCGGCATTCCCAAGCTCTGCCCTGAAGCACTGAGCCCAGCGGAGAGAACAGGGAGCAGTTGGGGCCCTCGGCGAGTGCCGTTGACAATGGTACATCAGCTGCTGGCGAAGAGAACAGGGGCTTGACAATGTTACAGCAGCTGCTGGCGAAGAGAACAGGGGTGGGAGTGAGGAGAGTCAGGTCTGTTGGTCACCCTGCTGAGATGCTTGGCACGGCCTAGCAGCCTCACCGCGGGCATACAGAGGTACCAGCTCACCGGCTTGCGGCTGGGCCCTATTGCGTCTTGCGTCCCTCCCGCATCAAGGTTCATGTGCAAGTGGGGCCAGCAGCATATTCCTTCCCCTCTCAGCTGGGGGTGACCAGGACACAGGCCCCTACCGACATAGATTTGTCTCTGCTCTGCTCAGAGTTATCCCTGAAAACAAGACACACTTCTTTGAGATGCCAGAGGCCACTTGGGAGTGGCTCACTAAGGAGAAGCAACTTAGCAACTCTCACTGATCAGCGCTCTATTTTGTCAATATATCTAGTACTGTTTCAGTTTACTCAGCCATTTCTCTTTGGGCAAGACGAAATCCTATTCCAATTTGTTCACGTAACTGTTTGCATACAGTGGTACAGCCCCACAGTCTATGGCAGATATAATTAAGCGATTCCGTGAAGCCCCAAAAAATTGTGGCACAAAGTAAAATGTAGAAGCTCTACTAGAAATATTGATGACATATTTTGTGGTGGTTCATTGAGGAAAAACCCATTCCACGACTTCCATCTACCCTTAAAAGGGATGGCTGTGTGAAGGGAATTTACATCCACAACCGATAGTTTTCATAATGTCCCATTTCAGTATTCCTTAATTTGCACAAAAATTTCCTGTGTCTTTTATATAAGAGGGCATCTGTTGCTTGTAAATAGTAATCCAGGAATTTGTCAATAGGTTCATGTATCTCGCCTTCATATTACACTGAATACCCTACAGTAAGAGGGTAATGGTTGCACACAGTTCTGTTGTGTGCTGTTAGTTTCAAGAAAAGATTCTGAAGTAGAATAAAATGTTTACTTAAGAAATAAGTGATCTACATAGGTGTGACATTCAGATCAAATGACCAGTAACAGTCTATCACCGAACAACAGCGAAAATATTTTAAATTCGGACAAAGTGGCGCAGTAACTCACTGACACAATACATGATGAGATCATTGGCATGCAAGCAATAGTCCTATATAAAAGATGCATGCAAAATGTAACACATCTCTCCCTTTCAAATCAGCTGGTAAAACACAAATATAACAAAATTGGTGGCAAGATCCTAAAGTGGGTAGAAGGGCGCATCATAAACTAGAACCAAAGAGGCGAATCCTCCGAGACGTTTTGGGAATTCTAGCAAAATATTTAATCCTTCCTGCCACAAATTCTCTACAACACTACCTTGGAACCCCAGACAAAGAGTCATGGTTAGGTTGCAAGTCAGTTCCTTCCCTTAATTCATCTCTCCTTTCTGTATTTGGAAAAGAGGAACACAATTAAAACACCCATTCTAGAAGAATCCACACTTTATTTAACATCAGCAAAATAGGTTTCTGGTCTTAGAACATTAGCAACACTCTTAAGATTCCAACATTTGCTTTCCTGGGTTGTCACTTTTAATGACTTTGACAATTATGAGCAGCCAGCTAAACTTAGAGTTAAAATTTGCCAGGATTACATAGCAACCCAATACAAACCCAATCAACCAATTTGGAACATAATTAGTTCATGGATTCAAACTAATTAACCTTGGGTGCTTTCTGATGTGCAAGAACCCTATTCCTGATTTCAGCTTTTTTGTCAACCGATAATCCAATGACAAGTGAAAGCTGCTTCCTCAACCAACAGAGATAGATTTGAGAAATAGGAACTCTACCCTGTACGAACAAAAATTTACTTGCATACCCTTTTTCCATACCGAAAAAAAATTCCATGACGAGTCACTGGACCAAGCCAACTATACACTCTTCTTCAGTTATTGAGTAAAACGTCCCTCTAGCACATTATTCTCGGGACCATAAAAAGCTGACTTGGTGTGCCTAAAATTATACTTGATAAGGAAATCTGTTGTAGCATAAGAGGTCATCTTGACTCCATTATTGGTCACTAACATTTCAGGGAAACCTCCTTTACCGGCCACTTCTAAAAGAAAATCAGTAACCTATCGACTAGTGGGTCTTTCAATATATTTGACCGAAGGCCATGTAGAGTGGTCATCTACAAACACCAGTGCAGTGTATATGTACATAGCCAAACAATTAAACTGCCCAGAGATGTATAATGCCAACTATTGTCAAGCATATTGCGGCCAACTCACAGTTTGCTTGGGTTATGTAGGTTTTAAGACTCCTGTTACTGTAGACACACAACATTAATATGTATAGAATACTGTTCTATATAAAAGATGCACTTAAAATGTAACATATCACTCCCTTTGAGAACATTAGGAATAGGATAAACTTCAACCAAAGTGATAAGTCTTGAGCTACCACAACCTAACCCACTCATCAGTCTGCCAATCCATACGAGGCTATCAGTAAAAGGTCCTTATGAGATTGATTAAGAAACACACACCCTTATTTCTTGGAGTTCCACGCTTCATAAGGGGCCATGGTACACCCTCGGAAAGCTTGTAATTATCGTTACACCATAAGAAGCTCACCAGACACTTTTAATTTTAGAGAAAAATGAAAGAGGCTTGAGATAACCTTCCATAGTCTTACTGGAAGGCCAACCCTTCGTAGTATATTTTCCCCTAAATTCAAGATGGTATCAGACTAACTTTTATTCCATCCTTCTTGAAAACTCCATTAAATAATTATCCGATAATCCCTTCAACTGATGCCACTATATCAAAGTCCTAATATCAGGCACCTGACTTACTTCTGCTAAACAGAGAGCACGCTTTAGGAAAACAGCTGTGTAATTGAGGCTTCAAGGCGGCACAGCGGTCTGGTTGAGAAATACATATTGGGTTCTTGAGAAAGGGGACCTATTAATTTATTCTGCCCATTGCTTGCCATTTGCTTTGCCATCCGTATTTGCTTATTTTCTAGTCGTATTAGGCTGTTGTGAGAAATTGGGTTACTGGTTGACTGGGGTTAAACCTTACTCGAGCATGAACCACAATCCTTGTTAGGTTGAAGTCATAACCAAACTGCAAACTAACTGGTGCTTAACCCTCTGATAACTTGGCACAGAACAGTCAGGCTTAACTTGGAGTCAATGTGTAAAGTATTTATGCTGCACTTCAAACAGTAGTAAAGTGAAAACACCACTCAAGAAAAATTCTGCACCAATTTAGAAAAAGAGTACTTTTTAATAAATCAAGACCAAAATGACACAAATACAATCGGTAGAACCGGAGAAAAACAATTTTGAAGAATTAGCACCAAAAAGCACAAATCGACAACTATAGTTGTCTCGCCGAACTGAGGCAAAGTCATAAGTTCAGGCCGACTGCGATGGAGCCCAAGCCGGGACCCAGTTAGGACCGTTGAACAAGAGTACCTTAAATTCTGGTTGTGAAGAGATGTGGGGTCCCTTGTCGAGGAGATGCTGCATGCAGTGGCTGTTCTGGTGGGCTGCGTTGGGCGAGGCAATGTCCTTGCTTGGAGATGCGTTGGCTGTGATGGCTGATGTAAAGTCTTTGGGTCAGAGAAGTCTGTGCAGCAGTTGCAATGCGTCAGTTCAGAGGGTGATGCGCCCAGCAGCTAGGGCAATGCGCCAGTTCTGCACGAGATGTTCCGCAGAGGAGATGCGTCAGTTCTGCTGGATCCACCGAGTGGTTGGCATAGCACCTTCAGGCCTCCTTCCAAGGCTGGAGTGGTGCCACTTGGGAATACAGGACTCGCAGATGGCAGAGTCAAGGTGCTGGGTTCAAGGTTGTTGGAAGCCTGCTATGTCCCTGAGGCTTCTGATCAAGAGGTCAGCCAACTAGCCATTCTAGTCGCCAGGGGGTCCTGGGTTTAGAGATGCAGGTCCAGTTCACACCCAGGCAAGAGAACAGCAGGGCAGCAGTCCTTCAGAGCAGCAGTCCAGTAGAGTGGCAGTCCTATCAGCAGCACAGCAGTCCTTCTTTCTTGCAAAGTATCCACAGGTCCGAAAGTGTACTGAAGAGCCGTGGTCCGAAGTCCAAGATTTACACCTGGTGCCCACTTTGAAGTGGAAGAAGCTTCTAGAGGTTTCCACCCCTGAGGTGTTGCACATTCCCTTCCTATCTGTCCTGGCCCCAGTTTGTCTGGGGTCACAAAAGACCAGTGTCAAACACTTTGTGAGTGTGCTCAGGCAGAGCTTTTATGATGTGCAAGTGTAGTAGGTGACAGCTCCTCCCCCTCGTTAACTTGGAGTGGCCTATCCTGCCAACAACTGTCTTCACTTTGTCTCACTGTCTGGGAGCAACACACAAAGACCAACTGCTAGCTGCACCTAGTTGTGTAACCCAAAAACAGGCTGCAGGCACCAAATGGTTAGGAGAAGAAATTGCCAGCTTTCTAAAAGTGGCATTTTCAGGATTGGGTCTAAATATCAACTTTACAACTAAAGAGGGCCTTTAATTACTATTCTTAAGACACCAAAGTCAAACTGAGTACCTGTTCCCAATTGGAAGTTACTACATATTCAAAAAGTAACCCCAATGTCACCCTATGGGAGAGGTAGGCCTTGCAGTAGTGCCAAACAAATGTAGGGTTTTTTCACTACCAGGACATGTAAAACTTAAATTATATGTTCAACTTTTCAAATACACTGCACCCTGCCCTCTCGGCTGTTCATAGCCTCCCCTAAGAGTGACATATTTATTAAAAAGGAAGGTTTGGGCCTGGCAAAAGGTTTACTCTGGCAGGTCAAGGTGGCAATTTAAAACTGCATAAATAGGCTGCAATGATAGGGCTGAGCCATATTTAAAGGGCTACTTAAGTGGGTGGCACAATCCGTGCTGCAGGCCAACTATTAGTATTCAATGTACCTGCTCTGGGCACATGTAGTACTACTTTACTAGAGACGTACAAGTAAATGAAATATGCCAATTGGGTGTAAACCAATTCTACCATGTTTAAAGGAGAGGGCACAAGGACTTTAGCAGTGGTAAAGTGCGCAGGGTCCCAAAAGTCAACAAAAATGGGTTTAGAAAACAAAGGTTGAAGGCAGAATGTTTCAGATTGACCCTCCAGAAATGGCCAAGTCCAACAGCCTTTCAGCATGTTTGATCCTCCTGTGGAGCATAACCTGTTTACCACCTTCCTGACTGACTGACTCCTTGCATTCTTCTCCAAATGCTTACTTCTCTGGTAACTTCCTTTTTCTTTTTTTGTGATGCACTGCACAAGAGAACATGTGTTTTCAGTTGTATCCTTTTAACACCTTGGCTGCGTCGACCGTTCAGCTCCAGTGCTGAGCGTTCGAAAAACAGGTGGGGCACCGTCAGCCAATGGACCTTCGCAGCACTTCCAAGGTAGTGCACGCGACGACCGTTGGCCGACGGCAGAAGCCAAAGGGTTAAAGCTAGGTCAGGAAGCAGTAAATATTTTGTCTTTCTGCTTGGCTGATCCTACTTATCTTTGCCAAACACTACCAGGTCATCAATCTCGCCTGCCTGTGAGGAACAATGTTCTGTCTACAAACTTGTTTATTTTCGTCAGTGCTCTTTACAAATAGCATAATTTAAAAGATCCTCTTCTTCAATTTTATGCCCATGCCAAAGGCTCTGGAAGTAGAGGAGTGGAGGGAACTGAAGCACCCCAAAATAACTGTGCTGCTGTTCAGAAGTGAATGAGCAATATACTGGCCTTTAAATTGACTTTTTATCTTGCCACCTTTTGATGTGCACAGGTCAAATATTAGGCTCGGTCTTACGAGGGAAGTTGGTGCTTGCTTTTCTTTCTCTGACTGCAAATAGAAAGGATTTATGTGACAATCCTGCTGGGTACTGGGGTTGGCTGTAGGTACTGGGGGAAAGGTTGTTTGATGTTATTTGATTTGGCCCACAAAATGTAAGTGCTAGTAAATGTACTGTACTAACTAGGGAAGCAAAATGTAGCACATTATTTTGTTTGTAATCCTGAAGCGCGTTGGAAACCAATATTTTAATATGATCAAACCAAATCAGTACACTAGGTGATGCCGATTTCCACACATTATCGTTTGTGCCCTGTATAGTTTTATCAGCAGATTTTTGTCTGTGCAAATGTATTGGTAATTTCAATTGAACACGTATTGTCTGTAATGGCAGTACCCTTCCAAACTATGCTTATGCCAATCCACTCTACCCTACTCCGTGCCACTCCACTCTACGTCACCCCTCAACACACTATGCCACTCTTCTCCACAACACTCTACTCCCCTCTACATCCCTCCCCTCTATGACCTCTACTCTACGTCCTTCCACTTTACGTCCTTCCACTTTACGTCCTTCCACTTTACGTCCTTCCACTCTTCGCCACTCCACTCTATGGAACTCCACTCAGACACTACTCCATGGCACTCTACAGCACACTACTCCAGTCTACTCTACCCCACTCCACTCTACGAAAATCCATTCTACGACACTACACCATTTTGCACCATTCCCTAACCCTCCACGTCCCTTTACTCCACTCTATGCCACTCTGTTCCACACCACTCTAGGACACGTTACTCCATGCCACTGTATGCCACTCCACTGTACAACACTCTATTCAACTGTTGCTCCACTCTACAACATTCCACTCTACTCTCTTCCACTCTGCGACCGTCCACTCCACTCTGACACTCCACTCTACGGCACTTCGCTCTGTCACTCAACTCTGACTCTCCACTCTATGCCTCTCCACTCTATAACACTCCACTCTAGGAGAATCCATTCTACGCCACTCTAAAAGACCCCATTCCACCCTCTATAACACCCCACTCTATACAACTCTACTCTGTCACTGTACTCCACTCTAGGCGGCTCCACCTTACGATACTCTGCTCTTTGCAACTTCGCTCCATGTTATTAATCTCTATGAAACTCAACTCAACTCTACACCACTCCACAACAATAATTCATTCCACACCGCTCGACTCCACTCTACAGCACTCCACTCTACGATACTCGACACCACTCCATGACACTGCTTCCTTCTACACCACACCACTTCACGCCTGTCTACTCCACTCCGACACTCCACTCTACACCACCCCGCTCTACTCTACAACACTCCACTTCATGACACTCTACTCCAGAACACACTACTCCACTCTAGAACACTCCACTCTACGACTCTACTCCATTCTATGTCACTCCGGTTCATGCCACTCCACTCCACTACACAACACTTTACTCTACTCCACTCTTTTCTACTCTACTCCATTCTACGATACTGTAATCTACTCCACTGTACACTGCACTCTTCTCCACTCAGGCCTCGAAAAATAATAAAAATTTTACTAGACCTGCATGTCTAGTAATTTGAATACTACTTGACCTAACTGTAATGTACTTGACCCATAAACTGGGCTCAAATTATGTGATCCTGGGTAAAAAATGTATTTTATGGAGCTGCCTTTTTCTTCATTATCAGATATAGGAGCACCTTCAAATATGCACGTTAAGCATTACTTCTGTGCATAAAAACATAGTTTTTTTTTAAATAGACTAGGCTTTTGCTCCATGTATAATAAGAAGGATATACATGATCCCTGACTTGCCTCTTAGTTCACTAATAGCATTGTTAATAGGGCGGGAGACAGAGATATTTCTCAGTTCATGTTTAAAAACTCACTTTAAATAAATATATTAGTAAAACATGCTGTGGTAGTGCACTGTCCTTTACCTCCAGTACATTTTCAATTGAAATGGCCGCAATTGTTCCCACTAGCATGCAGTTTTACTGAAAGAACTATATAGCGTACAAACAATGTTTGGAAATTGGGTTTCAGCAAAAATATTTATCAGAGAGGTGTGGCGCCGCGGCCAGGGCGACTGACGCTGGAATCTGGGGATCAGGGTTCGATCTCCGGCGGCAGGTTAGCCCAGCACCATGTGACTCTGGGCAATAGCTCGCTTAATCTTCCCGACGGCCCCCAGCGCCTAGAGACCCTTACGGGTGATTGTGCGCTTTACAAATGTGGATTATTATTATTATCATTGCATATCTAAGTAATGTGGTATGATTTGTTTTCATCCTATAAAAATCACTTTTTCACCACACAGAAATAAAAAACTTGTGCCTTCACAATGACCGAAATATATTTTGAAATGCTTCTACAGTTCACTTATTAGCCTTTTCAATGTTGTTAGAAAAAAA
This sequence comes from Lissotriton helveticus, assembly GCF_964261635.1. Lineage (NCBI taxonomy): Eukaryota > Metazoa > Chordata > Amphibia > Caudata > Salamandridae > Lissotriton > Lissotriton helveticus. Next base: position 676,131,176 of record NC_136057.1, read on the forward strand.
GCCTGACATCTTGAAGCCTTTCATTTCACATGCTTTGCACAGCATGATTGTCACACAGTTCCCTTTACAAAATCCTCTAACTTCACAGTCCGAGAAAGAAAAGTAAATGTAGGAAGACACTGACTTTTGACACCTGTCTCTGAATGCAAAGCAAATGTGACAAGGTAAAAACAAGATTGAAAGGCATCTTTGTTTCTCGTTCACTTTGTGAGTGAACAGAACTGCTTTTTGTCAGCTTGCCAGAATGAGCAAGTAGGCCTTCAAAAATAGCCGATAAAAATTTGACTCGCAATAGCAAGTGGGCGAATAGATTTCTCGAGGCCTACTACTCAACTCTACAGTGCTAACTTTTAGCCATGCTGAACAGCAGCCACACTGTTGTACAACATGGCTAAAACACATTGGCAAAGCCAATAGCTCTCTGGGTCGAGACCTATTGGCTTTGCCAATGCTTTTTCTTCACTGTATCATGTGTCTGTGTCAGAACCCCTTTCTCTTTCAGGTCCATTGGGCACACAGGGGATGCTGGGCCCAACCGTTGGTGGTTGAGACCTTTTACTCCTGATGTCCTGGGAGCAGACCTCCTATGGATCCTGAGCAATTGGGCCAAGTAACCCTTCTGCACATGACTCTCAGTGGTAGCTGTGGACGAGCAGTCAAAGGCTCCATCTGTGGAGAAGGAAGTGTAGATACAGATAAATAAATATTTTATTTCTAACTCTACATATGTAAAGGAATAACGACATTCAGAAACAACACATTACCCTTAAAGTCGGGGTTCTAGTAAAAGTCAGGCAGATCATTGTTCCACCCTCTTCCTTGTAAAGTACTCAGGGTTATTCTCCCTTCACTGCTGGCCACCTCCAGGGAATGCTTTCTAGTAAGCTGTACTCCAGAGTTTCCGTTTGACTCATTAGTTATTTGTTAAAAGTGTCCATTAGCAATACGTTCTCTGGGAGCCCACAGGCCCAGTTCCAGTCTTAACCACTCCGTCTGTATGAAATTATTCAGAGGTGCGAGTGCCTTCTCTTTGGGTGTTTCTGAGTTCAGATCCAGTTCGATAAGGATGGCTGCTTGCAGTTCACGTGGCAGGAGACTCTCTTCGAGCCGCTCTGCCAGTTAGTTCCAGCGAACTGAGCTGACCTTTTTCAGCAGACACGATTTAAGTCACTTTTCCCCTAACTGGCGGTATGCTAAGAGTTGTTGGATTCTCTGGCTCCCGACTGGGTCTACAGCGAGGGTCTGATATCTTCTGCGGCGTCCCAGTATTCCTCTGGGAATCAGTCAGGTCCTGTTTGCAGGTTTGACTCGCCAGTCACGGCAGTAATTCTCTCATCCACGACCCGAACACTTAGCCACAGTGGTACAGGCAATCTTGTCTGGCATACATGGTTGCTGCTTTACAATCTGGGCACAAATTCTTCCGCTCTCACTACGGCGGCCCCTCCTGGCATATGAAGTCGCTGATCTCGGGGGACACAAGTCTCCCGCTCCTGGCCCAAATGTGTTCAATGATTGCCTCCTCTGGCATACAGGATCATCACTGGGAGGCACTGGAGGCCGAGTGCTTCCCCCACAGAGATTCTCTCATGGCTTTATCACGGTGTGTTCCAGGGATTGTGTTCAGGAACAGAACTATGCTTGGGAGTATAGGACTTCAGTGGGCAGGGACTGAGTCACCATACCATCTCAGTATCCATGAGCCGTAGTCCGACTAACTATGGTGTCTCACTTGACCTCCTAACCATATTCAGAGAAACAAGTGAATTGACACCCCAGAACAAACCCCTCTTCAACCCTCTCAGGTATCGCAGTAACAGGACACCTAATTTCGCTCTTGCACTCAATAAGATATAACTAAGACCAGAAGGAAGTTTGAAATGAACGCAGTGTTCGTGCCACAATTAGAAAACCAATGCTGGAAAAAACGAAAATACAGTCGGCGTAATCAGTAAACCATATAGTATGAATATCCCTGTCATATTATATATTAGCCTACCCCCCCTCCCCTTCTACAGAAGTGGAATGACTATACAACAAAGATCTCTGGGTTTAGTAGCTGACCCCGTACCTTAGCATACACAGGTCGGCATTCCACATCTCGGATATAGCCGTGATCTACTCTCAAAAAGTCTCTCTCCCTCTCTCTCCCTCTGTATGTTATGTAACTGCACATACCTATATGATAAGGCACATATGCTCACAAACAACAGCTGCACTCATGTGTTGTGTCTAGGTGCTAGTGCCTGACCAGAACAAAAGAACAAGGGACACTGTTGTTTGACCTTGTCTGCTGTGTTCAGACTAAATCCCAGGAAAGAACAGAATGAGAAAACAATAGTAAGTTCTTTGTCGAAGTACAATGTGGCACAAACATATGTGTGTTTATATAGTAACATAAGTAAAGCAAATGCGGCCCATAACGTGCGTAGTTAGGCTAACATAGGGAAAACTACACTGGGCCATGCACTGAACACATGACAGGTGGCCCTCTCCCGACATATGGGAGTCGCCGAACTGTTCCTGCACAAGGGCAACGACCCGATAAGTGCACAGACTTTCTTCTCACACTTTACTCAGGTAGTCCGTTCTGTAGGACCCTGGGCCTCTCTCCCTGCAACTCACTTCTCTTCCTCAAAGGGCACACTGGTCCTGGCAAGCAGGTAGGTGCTTGTTCTCCAGGGCAGGGATAGCCTAGCAGGCAGGTGATCACAATTTTCCCTGGGTGATGTCCCCTAGTCAAGCAGGGAGACTAGCAAGCATTGGCCCCCAGTCCTGGTCACAGGCAGAAGTCTTGCAGAACTTCCCCTCTTCTCATAGCCCATCTGGCTGCTTGGTAGATGACAGCGTTTGGGGTCTCAACCCCTTTTTATTCCATTTCCAGACACCAAAATGTGATTTAGGGTTGTAGTCTTGAACGTTTTATGTTTGGATTCTGCTTCTTTTGAAGTGTCCACCTTTCCTTTTCTTCTTTCCCCTTGAAAGAATGTCTATCACAGCAGGCAAGACTCCAAAGCTGATTGACCACAACACAATTCATAGGAGTGACCAAAGTTCACACCTGGATGTCAGCCACGGTGATATGTACATCAAAAGGTTAATCCCAGGCTCCCAGCCATACGCTTTGTTTCCCATTTCAGCCCCATCTCTTTTCCTGAGATGTGCCCTGGCCTATTCCTTGTGATCTATCACTGAATCAAAGTGCAACCTTTTGAAGTGTAAAGGGAGTGGCTCTTTCTCCAGTGGCTAATTTGTAAAACAAATAAGTGCTGGGGCTCTCGTCAGAAGGCTGCTTGCTCTAGCCCATTTCTCCTTTTACCATAGCTTAAAACAGAACTTACCATTAAAGTGCCCAAAGGATGTGACTTAATGACCAAAGCTGCCGATTTCAGACCTGGGGGATCTGGTTCGAGTCTCCACGTTGGCGCAACAGCCTGGGATTCTAGGCTACTCACTTAATCATCAACACAGGTGCTTTTCATGAGCACCAATTAAGGACACAGTCATTTACGGGGAGATTAAGTGCCGGTGCTGAGCACCAGAAACGACAGGCTCAAATTAAGCACTGCCATTGTCAGTTCCTCTTGTGTGTCCCCCCACCCAGCTCACATGAAGGCAGCAATACACAAATTTCTGGGTGTTCTCTGCTTCTCATGTCTTCACCAAGCATGCCTAGGATTCCAAACATGGAACCTAAAGTCCTCCCTGTAATGTACCATTTACAGACACACTTGCATTCAGTGTGCTTTCCCTGCACAAATGCTCTCCAGTACTGTTACCTTCATGCATTGTGCTACGAGAGACACATGCACTCAGCACAACCATTCAGTCTACACACACTGCTAAGTACTTTAGCTTTTCTGTGTTTTACCTGAGTGTGCTATTTGCAAACATACCCACACTGACTTCATTCTTCAAGTATGGTACTTCAAACAAGCACACATTCACCCAGCACATGCTTTCATTGTGCACGCACTGCACAGCACTACATCTTTCATATCATGTATTCTTCTACATGCACCCAGTCACAGTACTAATCCTACATGGACTGCTATATCCTTGTGCTGTACCCTTCCCAGGCGCACATATATCCAGGCAGAGTCATTAGTCCTGCGCTGCACAGCACTACACAGCTACCTGATGTAGGACAAGGGTAAGCTAAGCATACCTTAAACTTAAAAAAATGGGAGTGAGCCTGTAGGCCTCACTCCAGTGACCCAGTAAAAAGGACTTGTTCACTACTACTGATCGCTACGTGGTATGCTGCTATCACCACACTTGTGCTGCTCAACTCCTGGTGAAGGCAATACCCTTTCACCACTGTGACTGTAGCACTTTGGGCGCCCCTCGCAGTGTAGCAAGACTGCAACCTGTGAGACAGGGCTATGACATGGTGCACACGCAAAGAACAGCTTTAGGGATCCAGACAACAGTACAGTTGGGCACTCGAGGCAAGGGTACGCATCTTTAACTATGCAGAGGACTTTTCTGTCCCAACAGTGGAGAATATAATTCCTGCAGTTTTGTACTCAAATGAGCTATCCTCGCAGTAGACCATTCTCAGGTGAAAAAATGCTAACGTATAATTTGGAGATCGTTCTAAACAAATATTTACCCCAGATATTTGTTAAGTGATGGATGGCCCAAACACAGGCTAACTCGTTCTCTATCACCACATATTTGCGTTCATGGTAGTCTTTGACTTAAAATCCACTGTCCTCCTTTTGAGAAAGATCGACTCCCCCCCCCCCCCCCCCCAAACCATAAGCAGCACATTGACACTGATAATGTACATTTTGTTTATAAAAAGAACTTCCGAATTGGATCTGAGACAATGGACCTCTTGACTTTTTAAATTTCTTTAAAAACAGATTTTATTGGTTTTCAAACATCAAACAACACAAGTGTTTGTTGTCCCGCATGTGTTCAATGGAAACCAAAAAGTACATAGTCAAACGCCGCAGGATTGGAGCGCTTGTCCAGCAGAGTTTGCCAGGCTCTGGCCACTTCAATCTTTTCTATACCTCTTCGGGCTTCTCTTAGGAGTATCGTTCCCTCGCCTCCTGCCCATTAACCATTTCTTTTTTCCATATATGAGTCCAGGGACCCCCTAGGGATTTCCAGTTTCCCGCTAGCTCTCGCTTGGTGAGGATACATTCTAAGTCTTGGAACTTTCTTGTGACTTTCGTTTCCAATGTATGGGAAAACCATCCCAGTAAGCAGTGTCCCAGGGTGCAGGGAACCTTATTTTCAATGTCCTCCTCGATCACGTGTAAGACCTCATCCCAGAATGGAGTTAGTATGGGACGTTCCCAAAACATGTGTTCAATGTGCACTCCTACCTTTCCGAATCTAGCGCATGTTGCGTCAGCCACCTGGAAATATCAGTGCACATGCTCTGGGGTCAAGTATAACCTATGGACAGTGGACTGTTTGATGTGGGTAACCACCTGCTACTATTTGTGACTCCAAACAAAATCCTGACCATTATGTAAAAGATGGCATAGAGGTTCCATAACTTCAGTAAGGTGTCTGATGAACCTGTTGTGGTACTTGCACAGACCAATACCAGTTTATCACGAAACACGGAAAAATTTTCTGAATTCCGAGAGGTTCCCGTAGGAGCCAAATGGTAACAACAGCAATATAAGATCAGACATTGATGAATGGTTTGCAAGCAGAGTACAGTGATTCTACGTAAGGCATACAGTGTTATCATGCAAAGCATATAGTTGAGGTACTGGAGGCATACAAATGTCTAAATGAATTGGGATGTTGTAAAGCGCAAGAGTGACCACAACATATACCCTGCGCACTAGAACAAGCTTGGAAAATCATAGAGTAATCATAGAGTAATAATAGAGAATATCTAAGTTATCTGCTCTTTTCCAGAAATATTGGGACTGAATTAGATGCACAGATGTTTTTAGGCAAAACAAACCGGGAATCTCGTTGAACATGAGTGAGGGAGAAGAGTGATGTAACCAGATAAACCAGCATTGGCAAAACCAATAGGTCTTGCCCTTGTGTGAGCGTGGCTGCTGTTCAGCATGGCTAAAAGTTATTGGTGCAAAAGCGACTGTTGCGAAGTGGCATATAGTGGAGTGGAGTGTTGTGGAGGGAGTAGAGTGTTGTAGTATGGAAGGGGTAGAGTGGAGTAGCGTGGCATAGCGTTCCGTGTAGTGTAATAGAGTTGAGTGAAGTGTCGTACAGTGGAGTGGCATTGAGTTTAGTGGTTTAGAGGATGTTGAGTAGGGTAAAGTAGAGTATAGTGGTGTAGAGGGGAGTAGATTGTCATAGAGTGGAGTGACTTAGAATAGAGTGGAGTAAAGTGGCGCACAGTAGAGTTGCATAGAGTGGAGCACAATTTAATGGAGTAGAGTGTGATAGAATGGAGTGTGGTGATAGAATGGAGTGTGGTGATAGAATGGAGTGGATTAATGTGGCTTGGAGCAAAGTGGCGTAAAGTAGAGTGGTGCAGAGTAGATTGGCATAGAGTGCGTTGGTTTGGAGTGCAGTGGTGTAGAGTATAGTGGTGTGGCAAAGCATAGAGTGGAGTATAGTGCAGTGAAATAGAGTGCATTGGAGTAGATTTTGTTTCAGAGTGGTGTGGTGCAGGGTAGAGTGTAGTGGTGCAGGGTAAAGTGAATTGGTGGAGAGGTGTAGAGTGCAGTGGGGTAGACTAGTGCACAGAGCAATGGCATAGAGTACAGCGAGGAAGAGTAGAATAGAGTGGCGTAGAGCGCAGTGAGTGCAATTGTGTAGAGCAGTGTAGCATGCATTAGCATAACTTGCAGTGTGTAGAGTGCAGTGACATAGAGTGGAGTGGTGCAGGGTAGAGTGAGTGGTGCAGGGTAGAGTGCATTGGCATAGAGAGGAGTGGTACAGAGTAGAGTGCATTGGCATATAGTGGACTGTAGTGGAGTGGCTCAGACTGGAGGGAATAGAGTGCCATGGCAAAGATTGCATTGGTGCAGAGTGCAGTGGTGCACAGTAGAATAGAGTGACATAGAATGCAGTGGTTCTAAGTAAAATGGTGTAGAGTGCAGTGGTTAGAGTAAGTATTGTTGCATAGAGTAGATGGTGTAAAGTGTTGCAGAGGAGAGTGGCACAGAGTGGCGTAGTTGTAGCGTATATTGCAGTGGTGCAGAATAGATTATTTCAGAGTAGAGTGCAGTACTGCAGAGTGGTGCATGGTACAGTGAAGTGGTATAGATTTCAGTGCAGTGGAGCAGAGTGAGTGGAATTGGTATAGTGTAGGTTTCAGTGGCGCAGAGTAGATTGAGTAGAGTGCAGTGGCGTGGAGTGGTTTAGGGTAGAATGCAGAGGCATAGAGTTGAGTCCAGTGAATTAGAGTAGTATAGAGTGGATTGGCATACAGTGAACTGGCATAGAGCGGTACTGAGTAGAGTGCAGTGTTGCAGAGGGCAGTGGCGTAGAGTGGGTTGGTGCAAAATAGAGTGACCTAGACTGTAGTGGTGTAGAGTGCAGTGGTGAATAGAAGAATGCGGTAGAGTGGCGTGGTTTAGAGAGGCGCAGAGTGCAGTGGCGTAGATTTTGAGTGGTACAGATTGAGTGCAGCATATAGTAGAGTGCAGTGGCGTAGAGTCGAGTATGCATGGTGTGGAAGTGACTTCATTACAGACCATACATCTTCAATTGTAATGATCATTACATTTGCACAGACATACAGTTTTACTGTTAAAAGTTTACAGTGCACAACGATAATGTGTGGAACTGATATATTCTGAAATATCTGCACAGTAAGATTGTTATAAAAATCCTCTGACTTTGAACTTGGAAAAAGAGAAGTAAACACCAACGGCCACATGCATCAACCTATTTAGGAAGTGCAAACGGTGCGAATCGGTAAATTCGGCCGTTTGCGCTTCCTAAATAAGTTTTTGGGATGCTTGAAACAATTTTTGAAAATCCGCATTTTTTTGCAATTCCTAAAAATTCGAATGCATTTAAGGAATCGCATTTGTGCGATTCCTTAAATGCAATGCATGGATTTGTAAAAAAATGCAAATTTTGAAATAGGAAGTTCAAATTAACACAAGGTTGACCCTCGTGTTAATTTGCAAAATTCTTTAAAAAAGCACAAAATGCATTTTGGAAAGTATCATGTCACACACACACATGTCCTTTGGACATGTGTGTGTGAAACTTGCACTAAAACAAACATTTCAAGGGTGCAGGGGGGGTCCTTTGGACCCCCCTCAGCTCCCTTGCAATGCATCAACAAAATGTCATTGGCAAAAAAAAAAATTGGCAAAAAGGGATTGATTCCTATGGGCCCCTAGGCCCATAGGAATCAATGTAATGCCATTGCTTAATTGCGATTCGCAATTAAGGAATCGCAATTTCCGAAAAATTAAGAAATTCTAAAAACTTTTAGGATTTCTTGATGCATAGGATTTTGCAATTCCTAAATTGCGATTCCTTAATTTTCGCAATTTAGGAATTGCAAAATCCTACAATGATGCATGTGGCCGCAAGCTCCCTCGGAAGACCGAGCCTGACATTTGACATTCGCCTTGGAATGCACAGTACTGACAATATAAAGGCAATATTTCAAGGCCTTTTTACAGAAAACGAGCACTCGGAAGACTACTGTAAACAGGAGATGGACAATGGAAGGGACGAATTCAAGCTGTACAGCCTAAAACAAACAAAGCCAGCAAATAGAATTCAAGAAAATGTGAGTTACAAAACACAAAGGCAGTGGTAAGCAATAGGATTACTGAATTCCCAGGGAAGCTTTCAGAATGTCACCACGATGTCGCGGCAACTAGACAGCTGAGCTGTCTGGTAGGCTTTAACCTAATAAAGCTCCCTCAAGCTAAGACAAACGTGTCTAGTCTTGAGTGCAATCCAAGTGGTCCTGAGGAATTATTAATGTCTGTCTTCACATTAGCTTCAGAGTGAACATCCAAATTTTAATCTAATTGGGGTTTTTGTGTGTCCTGCCTTGACACCCTCCCTATTAAATAAATAACATTCAACATATGAGTGAAAATTCCAACTCTGCAGCCACGTTGTATATTTTCCAGTTTTAAATTTACAACCAGGTTGTCTTAAGTCGGTGACGTGGGCTGCCCAGTACCTGAAAATACCAAGCAATAAAATGCATTTTTAAAAACTAGCCCAGTGTGACATGACGGTGTTTACTGCTCATTATGTACTCAGAAATGCAGTTTTCTGCATAAAACACAATTTTCTCCCATTTATGATGATCTCATGGAGAAGACGACCTTGGCTGAGGACCTACTAAATAAATCAAATATGCAAGATTTCATGGTAGCCCTGAGCCTACACCGAGAAATATTAGATAATGTAGTTCAAATATTAATTGCAAGATATATTTGATGGACCTATAATCATGTGTTCCATTCCTCCCACACTTGTGGATATTCCTCATTGAAGATTAGTAGTAAGTAATCCAGCATTTTTTCCAGTGCTGCTCCCTTAATTGTTTTGCATGTGTGCATATAAAACCTGTTTGTAGTTCGATAATTGAGATACTACTATTTGAATAACTTTGCTTCCTAGAGTAACGTATTTGTTTGTTATCGATATATGATAAAAGCCATTTTGTGTGATAATGTTTCTTTTGACAATAAACGCTTTACACTGATTTATCTCCTGTTTAGATTGAGTATGAGCACAGTTGCAGCAGAAACTGAAACAGTTACAGTAGAAACCGCGAACTCTGTGACTCTAACTCGAGATACTGAAGGAAACCTTATTTTTCGTTGTCTTGAAAATGGTATGTTGAGTAATGGAAATGCATTTGCTCTATTAATTTTGTTGTCAGTAAAGTATTGGTAATAGATTTTTTTTTTTCCTCCTGCTCATTCTTCCCTGAAATGCTAATATGAAGCCATTCTGTAATTGTAGCATTAGTAAGCATTTACGTAGTGCATTCTACAACCATGATATCTCTGGGCTGGGCTGATCTCTAACGCTTCTTTTGTCAACCACAGATGGTTCAAATATCTGGTCAGCCACTCTGGGTAGGTTACATTTAGAGCTGTGTGCAGTGTCATTGACACTGTGTGCTTTCATACTCTCTTATGTTACTGTTGTACATGTACCTGCTTTACCATCATGTGAATATCTACACCTTATGAGAGCACAGCAAAGCAGTTGACCGACCCGGATTAAAGACTCCAATCACAGTCACGTCCCATTTACTTATTTCGCACTAGAGAAAACCAAACTTACAGCTCCTTACTCCATTTTTTTTGTTGTCATTTGCCAGGACTTTGGGTGAAGTGAAGGTAGAGGCAAGCAGCAATAAGGGCAAAACAAGCATTTGTACAGTGGGGCTGCGTAGGCCTCCTTGATAAGGGCCAGCATCCGATGAATAAGAAGAAAAATTATTTATTGCATGATTTAATCAAATTCTTTGCAATTAAGCTAAGAATACAGAAGAAAGCACCTTCGCAAACCACATAATAAAACAACTTATTTCATTACAATGAAGTTAGTTGAAAAACCTTTTCAAATTACAGTGTGTTTTTACTTTTATGTTAGTACTATTTACTGCAAATGAAAATTGTAAATTCTCTTTAAGCGAACCTAGATTAAAAATTGAAAGCCAGGAGTTTCCGTTTAACCAACGTCAATTTGTACTTTTTCTGCTTACAATACCCCAAAAGTTCACAATGAATCTGACAAGAAGACTACTTGATGGATAAAGATTACGATTCCGGGGTTTACATTTTGCATTTTGGCGTTTTTAGTCAATTCATGTAATGACAGGAGGATTTAGAGCGGTGTTTGCTATTTTCATGAAACGTACCATTCTGCAAGCAAATTGAATATCTCCTCCTGCAAAGTAGTCTATTAATGCTTGTCGGCGAGTTCGCAGGTGTCTTTGGTTCCAGAGTTGTTTTAGTAATAGCCTTCGCTCTTTCTCTAGACCTTTTCAGCTACACAGTAAATGCAAAACATCATCTTTTTGGTCACTGCAAAGTCTACAATTTGTAGTAGTTTCCGTGCGTTTCCATGGGGGTAGATGTTCTTTTGCTGGTATAACTCCCATCCTCAACTGCAGGAAGGATTCATTCACAGCCCATGAAAACCCTGTTCCCAGGTATGCTTGCGGTAGAGACCTGGTATAGCTCTGGATGACAAACCACCCATGGGCCCTCCTGGTAAGTGTGGATTTATCTTCTTCCAGGGATAGTGTCTTCACTGTTTTGTTTACGAGCTGCTTGAAACATTTGTGAGTCCCATTCGCTTCCCAGAGTTCTTGTAGTGCGAGAGAGTTTATTGCTGCCTGGGGATAGACCATTGCTTTTAGCTCTTTCCATAGATGTGAGTTCAGAGTACCTGTCTCCGCTCCCTTTGTGCCAACATTTGGCGTAGGCACCCTTGCGTGCTATTTGTTGTTTGTGGAGGCCAAACTCAAGTCTTAGTTGCGCTGGCGAAGTGTACTGTGGGAGGTTGAATAGTATTCACATTCCTTTGGACACCACCTTATCCAAGGTGGTCTAGTCTCTCCCTCTCATGCATTCACTGCCGTAAGTTATCAATGGTAGTAATCTTGCTTGTAATACTTCTAGCAAAGGGATTAAGTTTGGGCCTGTTACTTTGTGCTTGATACTCTTTAATGCGACGGCCAGAGATATCCCTCTGTTTCTGATCGCTGTTTTTTTTGTTGCCCAAACGTTCCTTTCCTGTCGAAGATTATACCCAAGTATTTATATTCTTTGACGACCTCCATCTTCTGGTCCCGTAGAGACCACTGAGGTGTTCTTTTTTGCATTTTTGATTGAATATCATCACCTTTGATTTTTCTAGGTTTATGCTTAGCCCGTTCCTTTCGGAAAAGTTGCTTGTCGTGTTTATAAGGTGTTGAAGGCCTACTGAGGTTCGGTTGATTAGTATTAAGTCGTCCGCATACAGAAGATTAGACAGTGTAAGGCCCCCTAGATTTGGGGCCTGATGGTTGCAATTATCAAGCTCTGCTGAGAGGTCTGACATGAAGAAGTTGAACAGGGTGGGGCAATGACACAACCCTGCTTCAGCCCCTTTATAGTTGGTATTTCCCTTGATAAACAGTTACCTGTCCCCATCTTTATTTGAATCCATGTCTCTGATTGGACTAAAATTAATGGATTCAAAAGTTTTGGTTCTATATCCCAGCCTGATAATTTAGCCTAGAGTTTTCCTCTGTCTATACTGTCAAATGCGTACGAATAATCAATAAAACAGACAAATCATTTTTTTATTTAGTTTTATGGTGGCATCAATTAAAAGAGAGAGAGCAAGAATGTTTGTCGTTGTCACTGTACATTTTTGAAAGCCTGTCTGGTTAATGGGGATTAAGCTTTTCCTTGAATCCCATTCGGTGAGTTCTTCCAATGAAAGGCCCGCAAAGTATTTGGCGTCTATATCTATTAGAGCGATGAGCCTGTAGTTCTCTTTGCTTGGCTCCTGTTGCCTTTTTTGTAAATCGGGGCAATGATTTTACCCAGGCCTCCTCGGCTTCCTCGGTTATGTTCAAATTGATTCCAGGGGCCTTAGGGTTCTCTATGTTGTTTACTGTGAGCTAGAATCTTGTGCTGCATCGTAAAGCAATTTAGCCCATGTTTTTTCTGTGTTTTCCTAAATACGATGAATCTTATAATGAAATGGAAGCAGCCGTCAGCTCCGTGACAGGTGCTGGAGTAGCTTTTGCACACTCAGCCGGATTGTTTGTTAAAACAAACACGAAGGGAACACAGCAGGGGAGTGCGGTCACTGTGTCCGCCGTTGCCCGTAACCGTACTCCTAACACGCATTTGCAATGCTATATGGCATTTATGAGAGTTTGAGCTATTGGCATGGTAAAGACAATGCCTTTTGATTTATGTTTTTGTTATTAAAACATAAATAAAATGCATAGCCATTTACAATGCCAACGGCTTAAACTCGCGTAAATGCGAGAACTATTGCATTGCAAACGCTTGTCTTTAAAGCCTGTTTGTGTACCGTGCCCATCTGCCATGTTCTTTGAAATTCCCTATTTCAACAAACTGATCATCTGACCCAAGCCCCTCAATTCCCTTGTGTTGATTTACCCATCCCTTACCAAACCATAGGCTCATCGAAGCGCCAAGATGATTTTTTTTTGTGGTCATTTGGTAAAACATGTCACAGGTGCAGGAGAGGCAGAGCATAATTTTAGATCACATAATCCCAGCACATAAGAGCCTTCACTATGCATTACAGCATAATTTGGCATGGAAGTACCCATTGCTCGCAGCGCCGTGAAACAGCAGCGCCGGGTGGCAAGCACTAGATTAAAAACACATTATTGATTAACCCCAATTTGTCTAGAGCTCGGCGTGATTAGCACGTGCAGTCCCGTGTTTTGCATTACGGCACATCCAGCCATGAAATGACAACAGGGAAAATTGGCCTACAAGTACCAGGATGCAAAGAGAGAGGACCTGTTGACAAGCGAGAGAGGTGGGATTTCTCGTCTGTGTCTATCGCAAACACACACGCCCTCTGTCACTCCTTACAGTTCTCCTGACCGAGTTTTTAAACTACAACCTAACCTCGTAACATGTTACATAGTGAAGATGGTTTTACATTGCTTCTCGAGAGAGGAGACTTGTACACTCTGAACACACACATTTTGGCAATAACTCTCCCACAAGTCCAACGATAGAGAGAACAGCAACATAACAGCATTACATGTTTTCGTGGAATTCCATTTTCCTCGTCACATTTGACAAAGGGCCGTGGAGCACTAACAAAAACTACCCGGTGAGCAGGGACAATACACATTTCAGACGCTGGGAGCACAAACGCACTCTCTTCTCCAAGCGAAACGCCACGGTGGAAGGGGGTGCCGCACCCTCGGGGAAAGCACCACAGTAAGAACTCAAAAAAAGGACCTTTTTTGTGGACTTATCCCAGGCCTGGTATGGGTCTGCCTCTCTTTCCTGCACCAGGCAGGCCTTGTATGCAAAACTTGACCTCTTCAGGTGGGACGGCAGGGGCCACAAACACAACCTAAAACTCCAGGCGGACGAGGGTAAAGAAGGCACAGATAACGGGAGGGTTGTAAAGAAGGTACCACAGACTGAATGTGAGCAAGGCACGTCGTGCCTGCAGAAAGAGAAACCCGATAAAGAAAATAGTGCTTACAGACTAAAGAAGGCCTATCCTGTAACAACCGAAGTAAAGGGACCAGTCACCATGGGAGGTTACAAATGATGACAAGGCCGTACTAAGGAGGGACTAAGAAGCCAGTTACTGAATCAGAAACCTGCATTTACAAAGGACAAAGACACAAGCCAATGAAAAATATGGGCAGAGAGTGGGCGAAGCTTCTCTTCCATACTCCACTGCAACTAGTCTCCCAGAGCAGCACATGCACGCTGACTCAGGCTCGACCGAAAACACTGACATAGAATATCTCCAGTGATCAGTGAAATATTGAGTTCAGAGTGTTTCATTTTCCCTGGTCCCACACTGCAGGTGCATGTTTTTCTGCATGTTATGTTGGTGCACAAACACAATGGTCTCCGGTCCATCTATCTTTCTTTTGAGGAAGAAGCCCTGTGTGCAGAATGCCTGTTATACATGTTTAAATAAATCTTTCATCATTGTGATCTTAGGACTGTGGTTATTTGCCATCAGCTCTGCAAGTTTACTTTTTTCAGGCTCTTATAGTTATGAAAGAGATTTAGTTTGCCAGGTGCACAGAGCAGTGTCTAAATTGGGAATGCTATCGATAAACTAGGTATGTAGTACTCCCTAAGAAAAACTTGGCTTAATTCATCCAAGAACAGCTGTAACATTCTTATTGCAGAGTGCCGTAAGGACCGGCACATTTTGGGACTGTCTATGGACTGTCTTTCAAGGCTCTTTATGGGTATTGTCTGAATCCAGCCCTCTATTCTTTTGGAAGAATATTGATGGTAATATTTACTAAATACATTTATGTGTGTTCTGTCCCAAGTTTAAATCCAGGACTACAACGTGTTTTCAAGGGGGCGTGGCTAGCCAGCCACGATGGCGGTCGGCTACTGCTAGTGCTCCGGGTCCGACTGGGGGCTAATCCTGAAATGAAGCAGCTGCGGGTGCCCTGCCCACAGTGGAAGGTGGCGGATCGACGTCGGAACACTGCGGCGACACGGTGGTCCGTCGAGGTGCAGAAATAGGCCCGGAGTGTGAGCCGCAGGAGGAGCGGGCCTTCCGCCACACGGACGGGAAGACGCCGGGAGCCACGGTGGAGGCGTGCCCGGAGTGACTGGCGAGAGCGAAACCGGAATTGACCGGCCCGGCGCTCCGGAATGCTAGGAGAGCTGCGGGACTGGACTGGAGCCGGCTGCGAGGTGCCCCCCCTGTGTGACCACAAGGCCCTGAGGGGTGAGTGACCTGGGCCCCCGCGGACCAGAACCCGACCTTTGAGACGTGCCGCGGGACTGGGCCGGCCCATGATCGCGGAGGTACGGTGCAGATTGAAGCTCGTTACCTGCAAAGGAGCCGGGGTGGGGGACTGAGAAGTGGAACCCTCGACACGCCTGGGCAACTGAAGGGGACAGTGCTGATGCAGAGGGGAGAGCGTCGTGGGGACAGCGCTGATACTGGAAACAAGCCCCCCCCCTCCTGCTACATAAAACCCCACTGGAAGGGACGGAACGCCTGGGCTGCGGAGACTCTGACCCCCCGCAAGGGCGAGATTGCCGGTGAGAGGGAGCTGCCCCATTCTCTTCTGGGCTGTGTCTTGAGGGAGCGTACTGTGGTGTGACGCCCAATGGGTGTGTGGGACTGCGGGTCTGGGAGACGCTGTGGCAGGTGCTCGCTGGTGCCTGACTGGATTCTTAAGTGCTGACAATTCGTGAGCCCCCACCATTGTGTATACTGGTCCTGAGGTCTCGGTGTGGGGCCTGAGGGAAGGGTGAATTGACCGGGACGAATAGCCACCCGCAGAGGAAGAGGCCACAACCATATTCTGTTGCAGAGAGGGAGCTCGCCCTCTTCATAAGGCTCGCATTCCACGGAGTACGGTCTCGGCGCACTTGCAGTACATCATGGTACGGAAGGAAACGACGGCGACGGAGGGGCCCGGAGGTCAGGAGCCCACGCTTACTGCGGGGAGCACGGGAGATGGAAGACCTACGCAGAGCGTCTCTGGATCGGATCACGCAGGCGATCAGCAGGAGAGCAAACTGGACCTAATCCTGAAGGAAATTAGGGACTCCAGGTCGGCAATGGAACTCCAGCTGGGGGCCCTAACCACGAACTTATCGCTGTTAAAGGCAGACCATGGAAAATTGGCGGACAAAGTGAAAGACCAGGGACTTGCCCTTTCTGACCTCACGCCGACGGTGGCCGATCATTCCACCTCTATTCCGCAATTGCAACAGCAGGTTGCCTCTCTCACGGACCGTGCGGAGGGTCGAAATCGCCGCAATAACATCCGCGTGATAGGCCTTCCGGAACGCTGTGAGGGGGCCCATGCAGAGGATTTCATGGACCAGTGGTTCCAGGACATCGTCACTACGGAGGGTCTATCGCCACACTTCTGCATAGAACGAGCGCACAGGATCCCGACCGGTAGGCCCAGACCGGGCCGCCCTCTCATAGTGTGAATACTAAATTATCGAGATAGGGATGTTCTGCTGCAGAAAGCCCGTGAGAAATCCATAATTCAATTTGAAAATCGAAGAGTGTCCCTCTACCCGGACTATACCAACACGGTCCAGAAGCAACGATCCTCGAATGTGGCAGTGAAGAAGAAACTACAAAGGGCCAAGCTGAAATATGCGCTGCTTTTTCCCCGCGCGACTAAAGATCATCCACGGCAGGAAAACACACTTCTTCGAGAGCCCTGCTGATGTCAAGGAATGGATGGAGGTGATGGTCATCGACGGGAGTCAGGACGCTACTCAGGATACAGCTGCCGGTGGTTCGGGAAGAGAATCTGGTCGAGACGGAGGGGATTCCCCAACGGCAGGGAGTAGCATAGGGAAACTGGGCCCATCACGGGAACACCAGAAAGAAGATCAGTCGGGTGCCGTAGCGATGGTGGGCACGTTCAGGGAAGATCCGAGGAAGATAACGACGGACTCGGACGATAGTACGGCCCACTTGGATTCGGACAACAGTGTGCTCCTGTTTCCTACTGTCACACCTCGAGCGGCAGATGAGATGTTGGACAACTAAGTGAATACAAGACTCCGTTTGGACTGGACTGGCTTCCTACAAAGCCCGATATCCTTTACTTTGTGCTCACTGATCGCTGTTCTTGCTGACTCGCAATACGAACAGATTTCTACAGGTTTGGTACTATGTATTGAACGTTGATTATAATGTTCATAACCGCCGCTTCCTTGCACTGGTAGGATGGAATGTGTAGGGAGGGGACCTGGGTTGAATGCAACCCTATTGGGTCTACTGATTCCTGTGGTAAGGGTATCTGCAGTACGTGTGGAGATGCACAGTTTTTATTAACATAGTGCCCCCATGACGGTACGCCGTCGAGCCAGCGGTACCCGATGCAAATACACAGATGACCGTGGTAGTGCTTGACCGCCCCCCCCTCCCCCCATGGCGAACGCACTGGTGCTTGGACTTATTTGTTTACTGTTCTTATGTTTGGCCCAGCAGTGTTATATTGCTGCACCTTGTTTGTTCAGTTTTGGGAGGGAAGTTCTGGATATGTAGTCTCCTGGTCGCTAATTATATGGGTTTGCGCTGTGAGCGAACTGACACTCTTATGTTTGGCAATAGAAGATTATGGCTGACGTTGTAGGATCTTACCGATTCACTACCTGGAATGTGTGTGGGCTTGGGGCAATACAGAAAAGACACAGGATCCACTCCTTCCTGCTTAGACAGCACACATAGGTTGCTTTCCTCCAGGAGTCCCACCTTACGGTGTCAGAAGCCCAGAAACTGCGAAAAAAGTGGAAGGGTACTATCTACTCCACGACATATTCGTCTTTCCCCAGGGGGGCGACTATCTGGGTCAGACACGGGACGCCATTTGAGGAGATAGAAAGGAAAGCGGATGAGCAGGGCAGGTTTATCCTAGTGAAAGGTACCTTAGATGGCGAATTAATTGTACCCCGCAGTATATACGCCCCGAATTTTGAGCAGGATAAATTTCTATACACAGTTAGTTTGGCACTTTCAGACTGGGCGAATATCCCTGGGTACTGGGCGGAGACTGGAACATGGTCTTGAGCTTGGATCTGGACAGATCACACCCCCTCCAAATGACTGGAGCTTCACGACTGTCTGAAGTATTTCTAAATTGGGCGGAGGGTTGGGGCTTGATGGATGCATGGCGTGCCTTGAACCCAGATTATAAGGAATACTCGTTTTACTCCCCTGTGCACAACCTCCATACTCGGATAGATCAATTTATGTGCTTGCGGTCACTGATTTCTGGAATTGGCAGCCCTGAGTACCTAGCCAAAACGTTCTCTGATCACAGACCCCTGTCGCTCAGCCTCCAATGGGGAAGGGTGCCTACCCCGGTACCTACTTGGAGACTTAATCCGCTCCTTCTGGAGGATGGCCCCTTTCGCGCGACACTTTCTGACACATTGTCCAATTACTTTAGGGAAAACTGGGACTCTGCCTCTTCTAATTTAGTAGTATGGGATGCCATGAAAGTTGTGGTACGGGGAGCTGCCATAGGCCAGTTAGTGGGAGATTGACAGGAAATTCACAGTAGACTCTGTGGTGGAGAGCCGCCTTAAGACATTGGAAAGGGAGGCGAGTGTACATCCTGAGAAGAAGGAGCAACTGCAGAAAGGGAATATTGATCATGCGGAAGTACTGGAGACGCTGAGAACATTGATTATAAAGAATATTTACGCCATCAGCACGCCAAGGCTGATAGATCAGGTACACTATTGGCCTGCTTAGTACGGGATCGACCTGACCCCCCGGTGATAACTCGGATACGTGCCGTGTCGGGCGACCTGGTTTGTACACAGTCTGAGATTAATCAAGCGTTCCACGATCACTTAAGAGCGCTGTACGCCCCTTTCGACTGGGAGGACCCGGAGCGCGTGTCTGCGCTCCTGCAGGATCTCCCATTCCCGGCCCTGTCGGAAGACATGCAGCGGGAACTGGACGGGCCCATTACGCAACTTAAAAAAAAAAGGGTTGCAGTTGGATCCCTTAAGCGTAATAAGACTCCGGGTATAGACGGACTCCCGGTGGAGTTCCATGCGACATACCTAGATACCCTGGCACCTGTCCTGGAAAAGGTGTTCGGGACAGCGTTTGCGGAGGGCCATCTACCTGTGACGACGATGCAAGCTCTGGTTATATCAATACCCAAGCCCGGAAGGGATATCTTGGACATGGATAATTCTAGGCCCTTGACGATGCTCGCTACGGAGTACAAGATTCTGAGTAAGGCCATAGCCTCCCTCCGCTTTGGAAGGCATGAGATGCCGGTCACATAGACCACGTTCAAATATCTGGGAATCCAGGTATATAGATCACCAGACGACCAAATTGATGGTAATATCAAACGGGCCATTACCCGGCTCCGGGGCAGTGTGGGTTTTTGGGTCTCCTTGCCCCTATCCGTCATGGGCCGCGTCACAATCTCTAAGATGGTTATGCTCCCCCGCCTCTTGTACTATTTTGTAAATTTACCTGTGTCCGTCCCCCAACAAGTGTTTACCACATTCAACACTATCCTAATGTTAGACCTGACATTATAGGCGTGAGTCTCCCTTCCATTTTTTGACGGATTGCCTCCTCTGTTTTGACATACGTTTGCTGGTTGTATGTTTTGGTCACTGTGCCACTGCTAATCAGTGCCACAGTGCAAGTGCTCCCTATGTTAAAATGATATACTGATTGGATTCCATGATTGGCTTATTTGATCTACTGTCAGCCCCTATTACAGTGCACCATGTGTGCCCAGGGCTTGTAGAGCAAATGCTGCTGGTGGGCTTGCAGCACTGGTTGTGCCACCCACAGAAGCAGCTTATAAAGTGTGTCTCAGGCCTGCCATTGCAAGGCCTTTGTGTAGTCTGTGACTACCATGTCGACTTGGCCAAGTGCACCCACTTGCCAGTCCCTAAACCTTCCCTTTGCTTCATATTAGACACCCCTATGGTAGGCCCAAGGGCAGGGTGCATTGTAAGTATAAGGTAGGACATGCTCTGATGTGTGTAGCATGTTCTAGTAGTGAATTACAGCCATTTTAGTTTTTCACTATTGAAGGCTACCTGTTCTCATAGACTAGAATGGGCAGGGAAGATTGTTACATCCCTACAATCCTAACTGACTCAGGGAACATGGTAGAAATTCGAGTTTAGTATGCCTGAACTCAGAATAATAAAGTACATCTTTTAGTAAAGTTTATTTTAATATTCTGTGTTTGCAAATACCACTTTTAGAAAGTAGGTATTTGCTTGCCTAACCATTTGAGCCCGCCTCTGCTGACTTGTGTATTCCTTGTCTGGGTTTGTGTGTGACAGGGCTGGGGAAATTCCAGGAGACAGTCTGGGACAGCCCAGTGGTGATTAGGGAGATTTACATCCAGATGGGAGGGGGAGAGTGCACCTGGGACCTGAATAGGGCTAGGCCTTCCCTTCACAATGCTGGCTCCACCCCCTGTGGCTTGTCTGATGTCTCTGCCCTGCACAGTGAAAGGAGAAGGAGAATCCTTTCAACAGAGTACTCCAGAGCTTCAATCATACCTCCCCTGTGCTGGCTCCACCTCCTGTGGGGCGTCTGATGTTTCTGCCCTGCACAGTGAAAGGAAGAGAAGAGTCATTTAAACACAGTGCTCAGGAACTGGTTTAAACTAGGCAGAGGCCTCTCTGCCTTCAGAGAACAAAGGATCTTTTGGTATAAATATTGGAACCCAGTCCCACAGACTTTAGATCACTTCTGGAACAAGAAACCTTTCTGTCAAGGAGAAGAACCAAGGAAGCTGCAGGAGTTTGGACTGCCCCTCTGCCAGTGTGCTGTTTGCTGGGTTGGCCTGCAGTGGTTGCTTCATTGCCAAGGGAAAGGAGAAGGAACTTTGTAAGGACTTTCATCTACAGAATATTCTCCAAGGGCTTGAACTGTGCTTGCCTCCTGCTGAGGTCTCAGGGCCAAAAGACTTCATCTCCAGATCCCTCCTGAATTTCCTTGCTGGGAATTCTGACTCCAGTCACTTGCGTGCCGCTGAGAGCTGGAAGCGTGACGCATCGAGAAGAAGCGTGTCGCCGCTGCAGCTGAAATCATCGCAACGCCGGAGAAGCGAGAGTTCGTCGCATCTCCCTGGAAGCGTGTGTTCATCGAAGCTGTCTGCTGTCGCATCTCCGGAGAAGCGTGACGCATCGAGAGAGCTGTCATCGCATCACCGGAGAAGCGCATCGCAGGGCCTGTCGCTGCTCCAAAGTACAGAGTCGTTGCAAGGCTGCCAGGGGGTCATCGCATCGTCATCGCATCACCACATCAAGGGCGCCATCTTCTCGCATCGCAACTGGATTATCGCATTGGCATCGCATCAGGGCGCCATCTTGCGCACCGCAACAGGTCGAGAATCTACGCATCACCTCCGCACCGGTAAGACTCACGACGAGTCCCCTACTCTGCGCAAGCATTGAGGAAGGACGCAACCGTTCCCCCGGGTCACGGAACCGACGCATCTCCCCTTCTGCGAGCCTTTTTGTTTATTTTGCGTGCCGCATCCAAGAACTTTGAGAACTTTGTCGAATTTACCATCAACTTGTATTAAGAGACTTTTATCATCTTTTAAGTAACCTTTTAGTATAGTAGTGTGGATTTTTGTCGTTTGTGGTCTTGTGTTTAAGTCTATATAAAGAATACTTATTTTTATAAAAACCTGTGTTGTGTCTATCTGTAGTGTTATCACTGTATTACTGTGTATATTCACAAATGCTAAACACACTGCCTCTGAGATAAGCCTGTCTGCTCGTGCCAAGCTACCAAGGGGGTGAGCAGGAGTTATTAAAGAGAGTAATCCCCTTGTCCTGACTTAGAAGTAAGGGTCCCTATTTGGACAAAGGTGATAACCATTGCCAACTAGAGACCCCCAGATCGAACACCCAACTACTCTGATCTGGGGTAATGGTCGGAGAGGGGGGGGGGGTCCCAGATTTTCGGGGCTATTATTATGCCAGTCAACTTCAGTGGCTCTCACATTGGATAGCCGGTAGGAACCTCCATGAGATTGATTACACACCTGAGCGACTGGAAGGGGGGGGGGGGTGGCTACCAGCCAAGCATGGTAGACGTGAGCTGGGCTCGCTCCGTCTAACTGCCTAAAAATAAGCTAATTATCCTGAAATTCCTGGCACTAAAGGTCCCCCGCCTCAGTCCACTACTAGAGAGCCGTATTAAGGAAGGGGGTGACTGGTTTAAAAGGCTGACGAGGCTGTGGATCACCGAGACAGGCTCTTCGCGCTCGAGAGGCCTACGCATGGAGAGAAAGCCACTGCCCACAGTAAGAGGAGGAGCCGCAAGACATCCGCTACTGAGATCCGGTGTTCGGGATCCCCGGACACAGGCGAACTGCGAACCGCAGCAGAGAAGCGGGGGCAGGCGAACGGACCCTACGCGTCCGGACACACAGCGGGATATGGTGGGAGCAAGACACGCCCGAGAGGTGCGGACTGGGACCGGACGTGTGGAGGTGAGACGGGACCACTGCAGCCGACGGCAGAGTGGGGTGGACTGTGCGGGAGCCCGATACGGGACACCGGGTCGGACGGGCGGGGGCCCCGTACCGCTCCATTGAGAACTGAAACCGTTACCTGCTCGGAGGGGACACACGGGGACGTCCGACAGCGAGATCCTAGTGAGTACGCACGGCCGCCATTTTGCACGCAAAACACAGGAGTGGCGAGGGGGCACTGAGCGGAGGGCCAGCTCGGAGCATTCATTACAACTGGCCGGAATTCAGCGGCACCTAGACCAAGACATGCAGGGCACCCGTGGATCATGAAGAACTGCCAACGAAGCCATGCAGGCTGGGACCGGCTGCAAATAGGGTGTTCCGCAAAGACGACTGTAGCGGAGAGCAACACACGAACTATCCGCCGATAGGGTCCGACTGTGAGACCAGAGGGGCGCCCATCAACCCTGCACCAGGCCGAAAATTGTTCCCGGGGCGGCGAGGGGATTAAGCACGTTGGCACATGGCTCCGGGGAGTAAGCTGGCCTGGGAGAGCCACACGGGCCCCGGAGGAACATAAGACTGAGCACAGACAATCCCTACTCGTGGGCGTTGAGGCCGAGGAAGCAAACAGTCTATCACTGCGCATTGGGGAACACGCTGAACAGTGCAACTGGGTGAGTGCCGTCTGCGTTCTGCGAGGTGCCGATTGGATCTATTGGATTGGGATAACGGTCAGAGACCCTGAGCCCGAATACACAGGGGTTGTCAGAAGGGCCCGAGAGAAGGGGAAACACTTGCACCGCAACAGGGACGACTTGATTCCCGGGAGCGGATTAAGGCATGGTGCGCAAAAGTCTTAAACAGCCGGTCCCAACGGCGAACAACATGCTATCATCCACTGGCTCTGAGGACCCTCTGGCCTCCTCTAACGATGACATCATCCCGCCAACGGGCATGGACTCACAAGAGGCCAAGCTGGACTTGATCCTGACAGAAATCAGGGCCTCGAGGGAAGCGCTGGAAACGCGCAATGGACGCAATGTCCACGGGATTGACACTCCTGAAGGCCGACCACAAAAAACTAGCGGAGAAAGTGACTGAACACAAACTCGCCTTAGACGACCTGATTCCTCAACAAACGGAACACTCCGTGAGACTAGAGGAGTTGGAACGTCAGCTCAAGGGATTGCGGGATAGAGTGGATGACGCGGAAGGGCACTTGCACCGAAACAATATACGTATCCTAGGCATTCCGGAGCGCAGTGAGGGGGCGAACCCCACGCAGTTTGTAGAAGACTAGATATGGGAAGCTGGCGACCCCGGCAGAGCTTACCCCGATGTACAGTGTGGAACACGCACATAGTGCCCCCAAGGCCGCCCAAACCAGGGGCGCCTCCGAGACCTCTGAAAGCACACCTGCTGCACTATAAGGATAGGGACACAATACTAAAGGCGGCTAGGGAAAATGCCCCGGAGAAATACGAAAACAGGACAGTGTCGATATACCCGGACTTCACCCCAGCATTACAGAAAGCCAGATCGACCTTTCTAGGGGTAAAACGTACATTGCGGGATCGCAACCTGAAATACGCACTCCTCTTCCCAGCACGCCTTAAGATTATACATGGACATAAGACATATTTCTTTGAAATCCCCCGGAGGAGGCGGCTGAGTGGATGGAGGTGGCACTCACACCAAACCCATCTCAGGACGATACGGAGACGGCGAAAGGGGGATACCCAGCTGGTGACCCAGTACCGCAACAAGAACTGCGGGGCACTGCATCAGGGGAAAATGGAGGGGAGGAAGCGGCACTACTGACGACAAATGCGCTGGCAGCACACGAGGCCCGAGTTGGAACAGGAACGGACAGCCAGGACAGTTCACACACGGCAGAAACGGACTCTGACACTAGTTCACAATTGTTTCCGAGCATCACAGCCCAAATGGTGAATGACTTTTGATGCCCAGTAACGAAGATGTCGAGTGGTAATGTATATATGCAGATGCTCAGAACATTGATGGGGGAACAGTGGACCAGGGTACATGCTAACGCAAGGGTGGTATGTAGTGGCATTGGAATAAAACGGTGAAGAGTGTTTGACTGGGTGCACCCCCCAGACCAAGGCACAATTGAGTTCTACTATCACCCACGTTGGGTATTAATGTTTGGTCCCCAGCGGTTTTTGGGTGGGGACCCTAAGGTTGGGAGGTTACACGTGAGGGAAGCACTTACAAAACACATCACAATGAAGCGCACTTTGGTGGCACTAATACTTTCTCACGACGTGGGCACTCATGGCCATGACGACTCCTACCACATATAAGTTCTGCAGCTGGAATGTGAGGGGTATGGGATCGATACATAAGAGACATAGAATGCTGGCGCAATTGAACAGAAGGCAAGTGAATATAGCATACCTACAAGAGACCCACTTAAATAGATCAGAGGGCGACAAATTGATTAAGAAATGGAAGGGCCAATTATACGCTACCGAATACTCCGCATTCTCCCGTGGGGCGGCCATCTGGATCAGGAACTCTGTCCCCTTTTAAAAGATGGAGCAACGGGTGGATAAAGAAGGGAGATATGTGTTTGTAAGAGGGGTGCTAGATGGCATTATAATAGTTTTAGGCTGTATATACGCACCTAACATGGAACAATCTAAGTTCCTGACCACTATTAGTGGGGTGCTGTCGGAATGGTCGGAGCATGACTGGATAATAGGCGGGGACTGTAATGCGGTCCTGGACCTTACCCTAGACAGATCACACCCCCACCCTGCATGCAGCAGTTAGCCGGAGACAAGCAGAAGCCCTAGCGCACTGGGCGACCGGCTGGGCATGGTGGATGTGTGGAGAATTAAGCATGATACCCACAGGGAATACACATTCTACTCCCCTCCCCACAAGCTGCACACTAGAATAGACCGCATCTTCTGCTCCAGTACACTAATGGGGTCCTTTGTATCGACCGAGCACATGGGAAAGACTTTGTCAGACCACAACCCAGTGGAACTAACAATGCAGTGGGGTAGGATTCCAACCCCGATACCAACATGGCGCTTGCCGCCGGGGCTGCTGGAGGACACAGTATTCAGTTCTACACTGTTAGACGCAATTACAAAGTTTATTGCTGAAAACACGAACACAGCTAATTCCAGGAAAATAGAGTGGGACGCCTTTAAGGTGACTATACGTGGAGTGGCGATGGGTACGAAGGTGGGCATTAAGCGTTCAGTAGTAGAGAAACTCACAGAGGTGGGGGGAAAGCTAGCAATGCTCGAAAGTGAGACCGCGGGCAAGACCAACAACCTCACACAACTCCAGGAGGCACATATCCAACATGCAGAATTATTAGAGGAACTTAGAGTAATTGACTACAAAGAATACACATGCAGACAACATGCTCAGGCTGACAGATCGGGTCCGTTATTGGCACGTTTAGTGCGGAACGCTCCAGTGGATACCCCCATAGTAGAAATACAAGACCCACAGGGAAGGGCAATACGGACACAGCTAGACATAAACACCACATTTCAAGATTACTGCACTGCACTTTATGGTCCACACGCGCCACTATCTGACACAAACCTAGAGGATTTTCTAGCAGACGTCCATATCCCACAGCTCTCTGCCGCACAGCGTGTCGACCTAGCGACACCCATATCGATTGCAGAGATTAGACAAGCTATTAAAGCATTACCACGAAACCAATCCCCTGGGTCAGATGGCCTCCCGGCCGAGTTCTATGTGACATATGTTAACATACTAGCCCCACGCCTCCACGCCCTATATGGGGAATCACTGAAATCAAGTACGCTACCCCCCACGACACTGCAGGCACGGATAGTATCCCTCCTGAAACCCGGCAGGAATGCATTACAGATGTAGAACTACAGACCTTTGTCCTTATTAAACACGGACTACAAGATCCTTAGCAAAATATTAGCAACACGCCTATCACAATATATTCCGAAGCTTATACACTCAGACCACTGTGGTTTCGTGCCAGGACGTAGCACGCACTGAACCTCAGACGACTGAGCCAGTTAATGCTACACGACGATGCGAAGACCGGTACTGAGGGCTGTATATCATTAGACCTAAAGCAGGCCTTTGAATCCCTGAGATGGGATTATATGTTTGCGGCGTTGAACAAATTCGGCATACTGCCTGAGTATATAGCATGGGTACGCCTACTATATATGAACCCCAAGGCGCGTGTCCGTACTAATAAATGTATATCCGGACAATTTACAATAGCTAAGGGTACACAGCAGGGCTGCCCATTGTCGCCCTTGTTGTTCATCCTAGCACCTTTATTACTTAAAGTACGGAACGTCGCGATCACGAAAGGAATAATGAGACATTCAGCACCACACATAATATCGGCCTACACTGATGACATAATACTATACATTAATGACATGAAGGGCTGACTGGAGCCACTGCTGGAGATATTCCAAGATTTCCGAGTGATATCGGGACTTACGATCAATGATTCCAAATCGTACGTCTACTATTTCGCTGATGTGCCAGGGGACGCTCACATCCACTTCCCGCCGCACAGATTCCAGATGGCACCCACGACATTCAAGTATTTAGGGATCCAGGTATATCGTGAAGCCCGAGACCTACTGGACGATAATCTGGGCAAAGCGATAAATACACTTCGGACACAAATACAATTCTGGAACACACTGCCACTATCTGTAGCAGGGAAGGTAGCGATCTCCAAGATGGTAGTGCTGTCAGAATGATATACTTTTTTTTACGAATCTGTCGCTACTGATCCTGTTGAGCTTTTTTAAATCACTAAATGCGTTACTAACGGAGCTGGTATGGGGATCGGGTAGGAGGCGTATTAGCCTTGCCAAACTACAACTACCAACGGACAGGGGCGGTATCGGAGTACCGGATATGATTGCATATGGATATGCTTGCCAACTCCAATGGCTGGCTTACTGGCTAGCGGGTCGTAACCTGCATGAGTTGAACATGACGGAGACGGATAGGAATAGGGGTACAATACATCGATTGCTACTGCCAAATGTAGATGTGCCCAGCTCTGCGCCACACCTACTCAGACTCTCAATCAGCTACTGGAGGAAAGCGGTCAAATACACTAATGCGCTGTCCTCGTATGCACCCACTATACCTTTATTGGGACTCCCCCTGGGGACAGGTACGCTGACAGTCAGGGAACTGAGGGGACAGGTACGCTGACAGTCAGGGAACTGAGGCCCTGGCATGACGCAGGTGTGCTGCAGATAGGGGACTTCTTTGCGGAGGGTAATATCATGACACATGCAGACTTTGCACGCTCGAATCAGACCCCAGAAGCATTATTTGTACTACACGCACGAGTCAAACACTACATAACTACGACATGGGCGCAAACCAGAGTAGAACCACCCATGAATTCGCTACTCACATTGCAACACCTAATGGGGACGGGCAGCCACCTAACAAAATGGCTGACAAATGGCATTAGAACTAACAGGGCGCTCTCGCTACAACCAACCCGGGAACGCTGGGAGGGAGACATAGGTCGGGTACTTAGAGACAAGGAATGGGAGAAGATCCTGAAGTTCCCTAAAAAGGTCTCCCGCAATCCTAAATTTAAATTTATTCAACTAATGGTAGTACATAGAGCGTATCTCACTCCTCACTGACTGCACGCCATGTTCCCACAGGCGGCGGGTACATGCCCCAGGTGCCAGGCAGACGATGCAGGGCTACTACATATGTTCTGGGACTGCCCAAAGTTAGGCTATTACTGGGAAACTATACACAAGATGTTGGCAGGGATTGCACCTGGCAGACCCTATGCAACACCGTTATACAGTATATTGGGATTAGGGCACACGGAAAAGAGGAAGAGTACCGCCACACGCTTTGTGGATATGGCTCTGCTCCTAGCGAAACGGTCGATAGCGATGAGATGGAAATCAGCTAAGCCTCCAGACATAGAGGACTGGAATAAAGAGGTTTTACCATGGGGAAGAGCAGAAGGAGTAGAATTACAGCGGGAAGAACGTAGAGGCCTCCGAAAGACACATATCTCCTTGGAATGGAATGGAATGCTAATATATTTTGAAATGCAAGAGGGATCAGATCGGGGATAGGCTCATGAGAGTGGGAGGACAGGCCTCTAGAGATATTTTCGATACGACTAATTCACCCCATCAATCCCATATTTCTCAAGATACCCCGGGCATAACCATAGGAATGCAGAGACTGTTCGAATGTAGAAAATGCATTTTTGTTGAAAGGAGGTGTTCATGGGAAGTTAAACGAATACCGCACGACCGAATGTGCTTCATTGACAAAAGTAACACAGATTTTTTACTTTAAGTGCGCGGGGAATTGAGGGTGGGGGGAGTTTCAAATAAGGGAGACTTCATCTAAGAAAAAAAAGGAAGTCTGCAATGTGAATGCATATCCAATGTATACAAATATAAAGTATAAGCATTACTCATGGTACGAAGTGATAAGGATTGTATGATTATGGAATTTATGCAGAAATAAAAATATTTTTAAAAAAAAACACACCTGAGCGACTGGAACGGGGCGAGCTGCACTCCCTGTTGCAACCACGGAGGCGGCTCCCTCCGGATTGTCACCCGCTCATGCGCACAGCCTTATTATGCTGGATACGAGCGCCTACACCTCTTCGGTAAGGCCATATGCGGTGAACATTCCCTTATTGGGTATCCCGACGCATCAGGGCAGACTAACACGAGACGTGCTGCGCCCCTGGACGGAGGCGGGGGTAGGGGAGGTGGGAGTCTTTTTTGGTGATGATAACCTGCTAGATCTTGAGTCCTTTATACAAATTACAGGCGCTCCCCCTAGGTTGTATTTACTACATGCCACGGTCTCGCACTATATTCGAAACACCTGGGCACCACAGCGAACCCAACCTGCGCAACATGAACTGGTCTACTTGTTTTATTATATGGGGGCAGGGAGTCACCTAGTGCGCTGGTTGTATACGGGGGTCGGGGTACACGCAGCGATCCCACTGGATGTGCTTCGGGATACTTGGGCTCAGGATGCAGACATAATACTCAGGGATAAGGCATGGCAGATTATTAGGGAGCATCCTAGGAGGGTATCGCGGAATGTGAAATTTAGATTTATACAAACAATGGTACTACATAGGGCGTACCTGACCCCTCAGAGATTACACAGAATGTTCCCGGACTCCCCCCATTGCTGTCCCCGTTGTGGAGCAGAGGAGGCTGGGTTCCTGCACACGCTCAGCTCCTGTCCACGTCTGCGAGGGTATTTGGCGGAGGTATGCTAGGTACTGGGAAATACAACTAACCAACCTGTGCCCGAAGAGATACTTTACTGCCTGGTAGGGCTCCGTAAAAGGTCCAAGGTGCTCAAGGCTAAACTGAGACTCTTGGATCTAGGCCTTTTGTTAGCAGTCAGGGCTCTGACAATGAGGTGGAAGTCCCCCAGACTACCTGGGACTGCTGTATGGCAGACGGAACTGGTAAAGTGGGGTAGAGCAGAGGGAGCGACGCTGAGAAGGGAAGAGGAGAAAGGTCAGAGGAAGTACCCTCGAGCGCAGGAGTGGGAGGTTATGATGATGGCCCTGGAAGGGGTGGACCTGGTGCCATCGCAGGATAATCAAGGGTAAGACCTAGACAGAGGGAGTGACACCATAGTTGAATAGCACGGGGGCCCAGAACACTGAACTCACACCTTGACTTGATTACACAACAGTATTTGTCTTTATAATACCAGCTGGGAGACAGCACACGGAGAATTTCTATTGAGACCAGGAGACGGGAGGGACCAGGGGTGGGATGTTGAGGGTGGGTGGGAGAGGGGAAATGTCTGATTTTGTTGTATTATATGGCGCGACTGCAGAGATATTGTTGATTCCCCCCACGGGTGGAGATGTAAGGGTACATTATTGTCAACCAGAACAGCTGCTATTCTTACAAGTTTGGGGAGAAAATGTAAAACCGAACTGATTGATGCTTACGTTATTTTGTAAATGGTATACATTGCTTTGATCGGTCTTGAATAAAGAGTTAAAAAAAAAAAAACAACATCTTTTCAAAACTCTGACTGCAAGCACATGACATTTATAATCCAGGTACATAGCTTCACTGCTGTAGCTGTATCTCTTCATCCTTCGACCAGATAGACTTTGACAGTTTGCCATTGCGGGATTTGCAAAGATGGATATTTCTAACTGTGTTTCCTGGGTAATCTTGCACTTTAGAGTTAATGCCAAATATTCATAAGGGAAACTACTTAAACCACTTGTTCAGCTCCTCCTTATATCATGATTTCATATACGAGTGAAAAATAATTCACTGTCCCTCGGTAGATTTATGATCACATTCAAAGGGAATCTTCTAAGCTCACACTATTCTAGCTGACTGCTTGTCTTTCAGTTTTAAAGAAGGTACATTTAAAAAACTTTCTGGTTATCTCGCAAATAGACCTCACAGCAGGTGGGGGAACGTCGTTTACGACGCAACTTTTAGCACGCAGTGCTATTACAACGCGGTCTTTAAATCTCATTCTATTACAACGCATGACTCTGGGGGGCGCTCAAGGATAGGGAATACTTTTAATTTACTATCCAACACCTTCCCTAGTGTCAACGGGGACTGGTGTTGGAATAGTAAATTAAAATATTCACTATCCAACACCCCTTTCTGTTATGCGTTGTAAAAGAATGCGTTCTAAAAACCGCGTTGTTACAACATGTGTGCTAAAAGCATACATTGTAACAACGTACATCCCAGCAGGTGAGTTATTTCAGTTACAGTAGCCAGAGGATGACCTTTTTCTTCTGTTTCCATGAAAGTGCTGCCGTGGAGGACATGTATTAATTCCCTAAGACTTCTCTAGATTGGGCAGTGGGAAAGTGGTTTTCACAGGCACCCTTCATTTGATCAGTACTAGACCACGAAAAACTCAGCAAAACCTTAATATATCCTAAAGTATGAAGTATGAAATATGTATTTTGCTTCCCTTAGGCTTAAAGATGGAGAAAGGGGGTTCACACATGTATTCTCTATAGTCTTATGAGTGTGAGCTTTTAGATATGTTTGATGTCTAACAGAAACTGCCCATGCAAGTGATGTTAGAAAGTGAGGGAGTTGAGTGGGTTTCTTTTGCTGTCAATGTAATCGACTTGCATGGTGACTATGGTGAAAATTTGGTTACTTTACTTAGTTCAAAAGGCTGATGCAATGGTAGTCCTTACACATACCCAGTATATCTATGCAGAAGATATCCTCTTCTTACTGTGAGCTGCTTATATGTTTGATGCTTAGCACTATAAAGCATAATAAGGTATAAATGCTTTAAAAAAGAAACACAGAAATACATGTGAGAAAGTGCACTCTTTCTGCATGGTTGCCCCCACTTTTTGCTGAATTGCTGATGTGCTTTGACTGAGTTTGAACTGGGCTCCTGCTAACCAGGTACCCAGGGCCTATGTTCTTTCCCTAAAAAGTGCATTGAAGCCTAAACCCAATTGGCATCTCTGTCCACAGGCCAGCCCCTGGTAAATGGTATGACAGATACCCAGGGCACTGTGACCAGAGAAGGCCTCTAAGGGCTGCAGCACTTAGTGTGCCACCCGTATAAGTCCTGTACCTTAACACTCGCACACTGCATTTCAAGGCTCTGTGTTTTGGTACAGAACAAAGTGAAGAGTCGACATGGCCCACATCCCTGTGTACCATGCCTACAACCCACTGCCCTGGCATAAATCAGGCATCCCGATAGCTGGGTGCACTATAACAGTGGTGAGGGTACAGGTGCATGAGCCCTGTTCCCCTACAGTGTCTTAAGTCCATTCTTAGGCATTTTAAGTGCAGTGCTGCCATTAAGAGTATATGGTGCCGGGAGTTTGTCATTCTGAACTCCACAGCACCATAATGGCTACACTGAAAACTTCGAAGTTTGGTATCCAACATCTCTGCACATTAAACCCACACTAATGCCACAGAGATGCCCTCTGAAAAACGACTTAACACTAGTGTCGAGACTAAGTGGCTGCTTTCAGCTGCCACCACAAGACATGTTTTTGGACTCCTGGGTCGAGAGCCTGCTGCTCTTTGGGACCTGAAACAATGCACATACTGAGACAAGGTGCCAAGCCTTCTCCCCCAGGATGGGCAGGGTTCACGAAGGGGAGGCTTCAAAGGCTTGCCGCCTTTGTGGGTTTCCACAGGCCACTTGCTGCATGCCAGCAACCTCAAACACCCCAGAGGACCTGCCTGCCTTCAACCACAAAGACTGTCTCCCGTGAACACCAGATTTGTTCATCTCCAACCTCTGGCTCCGGCCGGACACCACGAATCCACACCACTCTGCACCCGCTATCCAAGTCTCCAGCTCCAGTTAATTAAACACCACAAGGAGGTCGCCCCGGCGATCCTGAACCGAGATCTGGCGGCCCCTGACCTGCCTCGAACCTCCAGCTGACACCTGCAGCCTAACTCCAGAAGGACCCCGCCAACCGCAACCACGAGCTGGTAAGAAGATCTGACCCTAAAAGGCACACCTGCATCCAACACCCCGCGGCCTTAGGTGGCCCAACCGACGGTGCCTAACCAACCCCCAACTTACCTCTCGAAGTAGTGGTTGCACACAAAAGACTTCGTCCCCAAGCCTGCAGTGCCTTTGCAAACCGGAGGTTCCCTATTGCAAACAACAGGGTGCCCAACATCGAATCAGCACCCTGCACCCGACCGCCCTAGTGCTGCTCAGGGTGCACCTTTGGTGCAACTTTGTTTAGCCATTTGCCCTGAGCTAAAGTCCAGGAGCTTTGTTCCCACAGCCAAGTGGCCTGCCCGTCAGCAGCCACCAACCGGAGGCTCCCTATCCCTCATTGGATAACATTGGGCCTCAGCACTCTGCACCCAAGTAATCCCGAAAGTAACTTACCAGTAATGTTATTGAAAATCCTATACAAAGTATATGTACTGTATTTACAAAGTATTGCATTTCTCAGAAACAATGCTGTAAGTCAAAACAAAGTGCATTTACAATTACAATCCAAACTGTATTACAACTGGACTCTGTGCGCACTATACTCATTTTGGTATAGTATATACAGAGCCAGCCTCCTACATGTGTATCAGGATCTGTCCTTGTTGGTCTTTGAGTCTGAGCGACTTGTTGTGGGGTTGTTTTTTTGATCCTCTTGCTGTAGCTGGTGTATGGAGGGTTGTGTCTATGAAAATTTGCTACCGGATAATTTGCTAAGCAAACTTCAGGTGGTAATGAATGAGGCGGCCAGGTTGATTTTTAAACTACCCAGATATACAAGGACTGCTCCCCCACTGCAGAAACTTCATTGGCTTCCTATCCAGCAAGGGACCAAATTCAGGGGACTCTGTATCGCCCATAAGGCCCTACATGGTGAAGCCCCAAGTTACATCAAAGAGCGCCTTATGAAATATGTCCCAAGCCGCTCTCTAAGATCCTCTGCGGGAAACCAACTATCCTGCCCACGGTTTAGCCTTACGAAAAAAGGAGGGCGATCCTTCTCCGTTTTCATCCCACAATTATGGAATAGGCTTCCATTCCATCTTCCATCCGAGAAGGCCCTCCTACCATTTAGGAAGAACCTGAAGACCCTCTTCTTCATTGAAGCCTGGGCTTAATTCCACTCAGTCAGGAGCCATATTCACCTGGGGGCACTGTAGCTTTATTCTCACAGCGCTTGGAGTCCTGCCGGTATTAAGCGCTTTATAAGTCACAATTAACATTAACAATAGCGACCTTGGGGTTGCATCAACTTTTGTGTGGATTTTGGGGGTTAAGTGTGTTTAGATAGCAGAGAATCTGTGTAGTCGTGTTCATGGTCTGTGTAGCACGCTTAGGCTGTGTTTACAAAGTTAATGAAATTGAAACTGCCATGCGTGTACATTCCCCAAGTTGCTAAAAAATACAGCTTGTTCAGATTGTCAATTACAGTAATGCGATGACATATAGACTCAACATAAGTATTAAATAAATGTGTTCAATCGCTTAGGGTGTACAGGGGCGCAGAGTAATTGACTTGTTTAATTGGTTCAGTGGCGTAATACAGGCCCCCGCAGCCCCAGTGGTCCCGAGCTGCAGGCCCCCCCCCCCCCTCCTCAGCATAGTACTCAGGCCTGAGAGCTCCGGATTAAATCCAGAGCGGTGGCCACTCCATGTACCTTGCAGGGGGGCACCCTCCACTTTTGTTACGCCACTGAATTGGTTATGTAAGGGAGTATAAATTAATAAGCGCCGGCAGCTGAGTGAAAGAGTCTATTTAGTATTCGAGAGGTGGGAGCCTTTTGTGATTGAGTCACTGTAGAGTTTACTTCTGACCAGAGTGAGAAGTGACAGTTAGAGGCAGGCAACTGAGTAAAATAACTGCAGACACTGGACGTGAGTAGAAGATATGACAGAATCCAGATGCTCTTAGCTTTGTCTGGCAATGCTTTTTTTTTTTTACAAATTTCAATGTTTTAATTAAGATACACAAAAAGCCTTTTAGTTTTTGATAGTTTGCTGTAGAAGAATTCAGTTCAAATCAGAATTGTCATGTATCTATGGTGCACTAAAGGTCCTATTGAACAAGAAAGCAATAATGCTACATGCATTGTTTTATGATATCCAAAACGAATGTTTGATGCATCATTTGGTCTATGTAGTTTTCATGAAAATCTATGAAAAGTTATTTACAAAGATTAGTGAATGTGCATTCATCTGTGCCCACATTGCTAATGTGGTTTGACAAATTATGTTTTTTGCCAACTCTCATGCATATATATATTTGTTTTAAAGATCATGAAGTGAACTCCGAAGAGAACATAGAACCATCTCAAAAACGATTCTGTTTTTCTGAGGATAGTCAAAGTGCAGATGAATCCACTCCATGTATTTCAATACTTGCTAGTAAGTAAAAAAAGATCTGTAAACAAATATAATCTATTTTGTTTATTAATTACAAACTGGGTTATTATCCTTTTTTATCAGTTTAAGATTTCAGACAGTTACAGTTTAAATGAGCGAACAAAAAATATTTATTTGAGGATCCCACATAGCACATCCATGTCTCAAATTAATCCCATATTGCCAACTCCTTATTTCCGTTTCCAAGACCGGGGAGGGAAGAGAGAGTAAGCAAAGCTATAGCCACAGAACACCTTCCTGCCATCAATGTGTGGCAGAAACCTCAGTGTTTGATATTAGGAAGCCTAATCATCTGATGTCAGGGGCAAGTTCTGATCAGAATATTTTAAAAAGCCCTTTATCCCCAGTTCGAACTAGCATTTACAATGCAACGGTCTCGCCTTCGGAAGAGTTAGAGCTATTGGCATTGTAAATGACAAACGTTTTATTTATGTGTTGGTTTTGAAAACAGATAAATAAATGGCATGGTCATTTACAATACCAATAGCTTTATCTCTCGCAAATACGAGACCTATTGCATTTGCACCACACCCACAGACAGAGAGACACACACACACAAAGACACACACAAAGACACACACACACAGAGCCACACACACACACACACAGAGAGAGAGAGAGAGAGAGAGAGAGAGAGAGAGAGAGAGAGAGAGAGAGAGAGAGAGACACACACACACACACACACACACACACACACACACACACACACACACACACACACACACACACACACACACACACACACACACACACACACACACACACACACACACACACACACACACACACACACACACACACACACACACACACACACACACACACACACACACACACACACACACACACACACACACACACACACACACACACACACACACACACACACACACACACACACACACACACACACACACACACACACACACACACACACACACACACACACACACACACACACACACACACACACACACACACACACACTTCTCAGTAGTTATCTTGAAAATCTGCTATGGATCAGCCTTGTGTAAAAAGACGAGTTCTAAGTGTGATGCAGAAGCTTGTAGGTGCGCTCATTTAGCAGCATTCGAAATCTGGAGGGAAAGAAAGCGACATGGTTTACACCTATGGGAGGGGTTATGGTTGTACATTAACGTTCTTGAATAAGCAACTGTAATAATGCAAGGCCCTCAAGCAAGCGAGTTGCGTTGTTGGTGCAAGGTTGCCTTTTCTTTGAAGTTTGTGCGGAAACAGCGACCTTTTACTCAATGACCGAAGAATGGAAAATCTAAGGTTCAAAATCACACGAGCAGACCCTCGCTGATAACACTGTTAAAGTAAAACGTTAAAATGTACACAAACGTGGATGAATAATAGGTGTGAAAATTGTCCTGCCTGTCGCACGCAGGGAACAGTATTAATCAACTCTCCAAGGACATGACACAAAACTTGCCACTGTGCAAACCAACATTTGTAAATGTCGGATTTTTCTCTACTTGCGGGGTTTTGTGCAGTGCGAGCGAGTTTTGTTACCGGGGTGGTCGGTAGCCCACGGAGTCCTGGGCCCACCGCTCGCGAAGTGGGGTGCACAGCGGCAAGCCGTAGGAGATGATCCTGGTGGCCCTCCCCCCTCAAGCACTGCCCCTCCCCCCTCAAGCACTGCCTGCCTCTTGCTCTTCCGCCATGGCGGAGGCCGCGCACCCTGCACGCCCACAATCCCCGCAGTACTAAAGATACCTGGGGCAGCGTGGCTTGCGTCCCAAACAAGGGAAGCGGGGACAGAGTGTAGCGCACCGCGGCAGCTCCGCCGCACAAAGCCCCTTCACCCTCATGGCCACCGCGTGTGAGCAGCAACACTGCGCAGCACCTTTTTAAGTTCAGCGGGGTATCTTTGAAGAGCACAGCCGTAGTTGGGATTTAGATGGGATCGACGTTACGGCCTCGGGCGGAACCCCGCGAGAATGAAGCTAGAGATGGCAAAACAGCCCGTCCTTTGCAGACTGGGGGGCGTGTTTTTCTTTCTCCCCTCTTCTCCATTGGCTGGAATGTAAACCACGGGCGTGTTTTAGACTTGTTGTTTACATTCCAGCCAATGGAAAGAGGAGAGAGAGAAACGAAAAAAACACGCCCCTAATCCAAAAAGTACGGGGCTTACAGCGAGAGAATGACGACACTGAGACCTCTTCTCCAATGTCTGGCTGCCGTTTAGGAGGCCAGCCAATGGAGAAGAGGGGCAGGGTTTACCCTCGCTACTCAGTCATTAATTCTCGCCAGCGAGACTGCGCTAGCCGAGACCTAAAAATGGCCTGTGCAAGTTAGTTTAGCGTTGTTGGCTTTAAATCAAAAGTTGCCTTGCCGGATTTCACGTTTGCCCCTATGTTTGATTTCAAGTGGAAGAGGTGGGGTGCAGCGGGCAGGGAGGGTGCCTGACTCCAGACCACAGGGTTCACAGTTCGATCCCCGGCTCCGGCGGCAGGCTAACCCAGCACCATGTGACTCAGGGCAATAGCTTGCTTAATCTTCCCGAGTGCCCCCAGCGTCGGGACACCTCCGTCGAAAGTAGCTGTGCGCTTTACAAATGCTGGCATTTACATTTTAGTTTTCACCTTCCTGTGTCTTGAGATGTTGTTATTTTTCTTCAATTAAAGCAGAAACTATTAACTAAATGTATTTATTATGTTTGTTAGATTAATTTTTCTCTTTTAGCTGAAGATATTTGAGAGGAATGAATGCTAACTTATGCTGTTTCTCAAATAATACTGTGTTTGTGACTGAAAATATCACTGGAATTAAAGCACCAAAATCCAATCCTTCTTGGACATTGTCTGTTGTCCAAGAAGGATCTGGGGAAAAAAGGGTAGTAGCGTGATTCAGGCTAAACACCTCAAAAATCAAAACTAAGTAAGCAAGTTCAGTATCACATTTGTTAATCCTTATATACTTATATTGTAGTAATCCTCTAAGAAAATTGACCTCTTTCATTCAATAAATAGTAAACCACTACTCCATGACTTTTATTTGCTGTGCATTTGCCACCCAAACAATACATTCAGATTAAGTTGCACATCACATTACACCAGCAGTACTCATTAGAAACTACTGTGAGCATCATGCACTCAACACATTAATATCATTTGCAACCTCAGTGGTGCTAGTTATACTGACATAGCAATATTGTTTTATCAATCTATCCAGAAGTCATTAACTTACACCAACCATGTCCACATGCAGAATGGTATCAAAGGCGGGCAAAGATGCTGCAAAACATAACCATCTGAGGTCAAGCAATGGACAACCACACACCCGAACAGACTAGAACAAACAATAAATGTCCTTTGCCTCAAACATTCATGCACACAATGCTGTACACTGACCTAGCCACCACTATATATATCATATTAGGTGTCTCCAACCTTCACTGTAATAAGAGCTACTTATGTTCAAGAGCTACTTATGTTCAATAGAACTAATCGATAGATTCTAATATTATTTGTGTTGTAAAAGTGATCAAAAGAGATTACAATAGAGGCTACCATAAGCAAAGTCACTACCGGCAATAATATCGGTGCATTAGGCATGGTTGCAAGCAGTGATGTGTAAAAGGCATTGCCAATATGGGATCTCTCCACGTGGGTAATACCTAACCGCTATCGCTGAAATGCCTCTGGCACCAAGGTAATAAAAACCATTTGTAAAAAATTTTGTAAATTCAGCCATTTTCTTCATATATCAGTTTGAGTTCTGAAAAGATTTTTTTTTTGTCTCAGCCATGCACTCTAAATTTAGTATACATATTCAATAAAGTAAAAGCTTCTGATTTAGTAGTCTGAGTTGCACACAGAAGAGCTACTTACAGGGACCTAGAGGGCTGCCACGAGCTACTCGTTGGAGAAGCCTGTATTATATAATCCATAGCGAATCATTACATTAGGCTGTTCCAACCTGCACACTACTAACCCAGTGTTACTTATGTCTACATAATACAAACATGAATGTGATAAAATATCAACAGATCACTTTAACTCCAGTCATTCAGAATCCTACAGATGTAAACGGCACAAAGATAACAGTAGCATTTGCAAACCATACAAGTAGTGGGCATGTACATTAAGGTTGTGCTTTATATAGCACCATCCCAGCCTTTTTGTGAAAATTTACTTAAATATAATGCATTTTAAAACTGTATTTGTTTGAGAAAACAATAAATTAGTGCTTCACAGAATTGAGGTTGCCTGTAAATATACACTAATATTTCAGTGGTCTTTTACAGTGCTTCGATTGGAAACCTCATATGTGCTTAAAATGACTGCTTGGATTGTTAATGCCTTAGATGGATGTCCTCTTTTGCTTAATTTAGGTTTTATACCACCCGCTCTCCTTACCAAGGTGATATTACCAAGGTGATATCTTGCTATTCAATCATAGATGGTTGCGATTGGGACTGCGCTTGAAACCAGATTAGTTTGGAAACAAACATGTCTATTCCAATATATAAATATAGTTATACCAGTTCCATTTTTGGCCTCCACAATAGAAATAACAAAAGCATTTGATCAATAACATTGTGTGAAAATACGGCCAAAGAACTAGAAGAGGAATTAGAGTGACTTCTTCCATCAGCTAACATCTGCACTTCTATCTAGTGCTCAAAGATGTTGAACTTCACAGGTCTGATCATTCTAGCACCGATTTCCGTATTGTCGTTATCTGTACTATTTTTATTGTAGTGTGTCCTACCCTCCACACCCAAGAGGTACAGGGTTTGGCTCCTACAGAGGTAGGGTCAACTCTACCAAACAGTGAGGACAGCCTCCTTTTAGAAAGGATGGCCAAGAGACTAGGCTCCTAGCTCTAGAGAGAGAGAGCAGAGATGAGCATAGGACCCATCAATGGTGGTAGCAATCTAAAAAGCTAAGAAAAAGAAGGGTCTTATGATCCTAAAATCCCCAGAAGGATTGTCCCATAATTATGAAGATGATGATGACATCACCAAATGGTTCACAGGCTTTGAGAGGCCTTGTGAAGCCAGGAAAGTGAGGACATCTCACTAGGGGACTCACCTATGGGAACTGTTCTCTGATAAGTGCAGAGACAGACTTCTGACCCTTAGTGGGACAGAAACAGAGTCCTATTAACTCATAAAGGGCACCCTGATTAGGAGATTTGGACTCCCT
Source organism: Lissotriton helveticus (assembly GCF_964261635.1). Taxonomy (NCBI): domain Eukaryota; kingdom Metazoa; phylum Chordata; class Amphibia; order Caudata; family Salamandridae; genus Lissotriton; species Lissotriton helveticus. The sequence goes on from NC_136057.1 coordinate 676,171,925, forward strand.
ACTGAGGAGTACAGAATTGTGTTCGGAGGGGAGGGGGGGCACAGAAGTCTTGGAGTCAGTTCTGGGTGGAATTCATAGACTACTCAGTAAAAACACTAGGTGGCTGGTTGTCTGGAAGTAAAGTGCAAGATTATGATGGTCTTTATAATTTGTTTATGAAAGAATACATTTTAAGTAACTGCATCAATGAGAAGTTACATCAGTATCTGGTAGACCTAGGTCCAATTTCTCCCCAAGAATTAGGAAATAAGGCAGACCACTGGGTCAAGACAAGGGAGACCAAGACGTCCAGAGGGGGTGACCAAAAGTAAGGAGCACAAATCTCCCCATGAGGAAAGAGAGTGAGATTCCTAAAGATACAAATAAGGAGTTTCATGTAGACCCAACCCCCAAAAACCTGTCCAGGAGGGTGGGCCCAAAGACACCTCCCAACCTCAAACTGGGCATCAAGGTAAAAATTGGGATCCCAACAAGGTATGGCGTCACAACTGTCAAGACACCAAGGACCCTAGCTGTCCTAAAATCAGTGCCCCTAGTATAGCTCTAGGGGTTGCCAGTGTAGCATTTGAGGGTGGTTCCTCAGATGAGGAAGTCTTCCTACCCTTCAACTGGAAAATGGTTCGGAAAGGTGAGATGAAGAGTACAGAGGGGAGTAGACACCTCTACCGTCTACTGGTAAATGGAATCCCAGCCACTGCCTTGAGAGATACCTGTGCCAGTCACACTGTGGTGCTTGACAGGTTGGTACTCTCAAACTAGTATGTCCCAGGGGAGACAAAAAGAGTTATCCCAACAGAAGGTCACTGCTAGGCCTATGGCAATAGTGCCCCTAGAAATAGCTGGGTCCCTTAGTTGGAGAAAGGTGTTAGTCAATAAAGACCTTCCACTGGACTGTCTCCTTGGGAATGACCACCCAGAATTTGGTCTGAGCCAAAGTAGGGTACTGGTCCAAGGCCAGTCCCCACCCAAGGATACTGGGAGGGCTGACCCTGCAGTTAGTGCAGATAAGCCCCCAAAGAAAAAGAAGAGACCATGTAGGGAAGGTAGACAACTGTTAGCCACAGTTCCGCTGGGCCAGGGATATTCTATCGCAGTAAGGGGTAACACCAAAATTGGCACTGGTGAAGCCCACCCTAGCCCACAAAAAGACCTGACTAGTCAGGCGACTTTCCAGCCTGAGTTGGTGGCTCCTCAACTGACAGAACAGATGATGGAAGAAGGGTGTTCACTACAAAGCATAGTGGCCCCCCCTACACTAAAACAGCTGAAGGGCCACCAGAACCCAAATGAGCATGTAAGTTTGTCCCTTCACCTACCAGTGAAGAGCTAAAGGTGTGGTTTTGGGCACTGACATATGTCAGTGGCCTCTGCTGGGTGTTAGCCTTCATGGCATCACTGTGCTTGGCCAAATAGCAAGGAAGGCCCCCCTGACCCTGTTGGTCATGGTGGGGTTACTCAAGCTATGGTTAACCTCTGTTAATAAGTTAGGACTTGAATTAGCTGAGTTAGAATTTGCAGAGGTAGGCACCTCTGAATCCAAACTAAAAAGATGGTGTATAGACACTAAAGAGTTAGAAAAGGAGCATTGGGAAGTGGGTCCTGAAACTGTTGAGGTAGGCCACCTCCCCATGGGGACTGACCTAGACAGAAGGATGTATACAATGTAGGCCATGCAATTTTCTTACCACTTCCTTTACTCTTCCTGGCCTGAAATATTAGGTAGACTCTCCCAGGTTTGGCCGAGTCTCCTGGCCTTTGGGCTGGGGGTGGTGGGGGAGGGGGAAGGGGCTTGTGTAGGAAATTGGGTTTCTGTTGAAGTAGCCCCCTCCCCACTTTTTGCCAGATTTCTGATGCACTTTGGATTTATGTTCCCTGGGTCCCTACTAATAAGGTTCCCAGGGCCTGTGTTCTTTCCCGAAATTGTCCCTTTGTATCCACAACTGGCACATCACTGGCCACTAGCAATCCCCTTCTAAATGGTACCATGGGCACTGTGACCAAGGAAGCCCTCTGAGGGCTGCAGCACCTATTGTGACACCCCTAGAGGCCCTGCACCTTAACCCACACCCCTGCGTGCCATGCTTGCAATCCACTGCCTAAGGCCTAGGTAAGTCATCCCTCTAGCAGGGTGCACTAGTTCTAAGGTGAGGGTACAAAGGCATGAGCCCTGTACCCGTACAGTGTCCAAGTCCATTCATAGACATTGTAAATGTAGTAAAGCCATAAAGAATATATGGTCTGGGGGTTGGTCACTATGAACTCCACAGCTCCATAATGGCTTTACTAAAAACTGGGAAGTTTGGTAGCAAACTTATCAGCACATTAAACCCACACTGACGTCAGTGTGAGATTTAATGTAAAATGCACTCAAAGGGCATCTTAGAGATGCCCCATGTAATATTGACCAGCCCTAATGTGGTTTCTGAATGGCTACCTGCTATTGCCACCACCAGACTAGTTTCTAGACCCCTGGGTAGAGGGCCTCCCTCTGCTCTCTGGGACCAGAAACAAAGCCCTTCCTGGGCAGAGGTGTCATGCCTCCTCCCCCAAGATGGGTTGCGCCCAGGAAAAGGGAAGCTTCAAAGGCCTGCCACCTTTGAGCGATGTCCCTGCTTTATGCAGCCCCCAGCAACTGGCACCCACCGGTTCTGCCCTCCCAATTGGGCGGGAGAATCTGCGGGATATCCAAGCTAGGAAGAGAGGTGTGTCCACCGTTGCCAACCCCACCCCTCAGGTGAGGGAAGCGATGTGAAGCACACATCTCAGTCCCGTCTATCTTGAAGATGAGGGGACTCAACCAATTAGGAAGAGGCTCGTGCCCCCTCCCATTGAAGGGTAGCACAATAGGGGGTGTAATCACCCCAAGGAAGGGACCCATTGGTCCCAACATGCACAAACCAGAATGCCCCGTAGCAGCAGAACCCTAAGGACCTGCCCTGCACTCAACTAGCAGACTCTGTCTTCCGTGAGCACCACATTTTCTATATCCAAGGACTAAACCATCAGAGTTCAGACTCTGCGATTGTGCACCACTTTGCACCCGGCTGCCACAGCCTGAGGTCGAATGGCCCATACTCCAAAGAGGTCCCTCTGGTGATCATAAGTTGAGATCCGATTACCTCTGATCTCCTAAAAGCTTCAAAACGAAACCTGCATCCTTTACTTGAAGGGTCACCTCGACTGAAGGTGGTAAGACAATTGGTCCCTTGATTGAATCGGTCCAGCAATTCCGACCACGTCTGTCGCCAACCACGACCGATCGCGGCCTAAGGAAACCGACGCTGAAGGCACCGCAGCCTTCCAACACCTTCTCTGCCTTGGGTTGCTCAACCCACAGTGTCCAAGCATCCTCTCAGATCACCAGTTGCCTTCCCAGTCGTGAGTCTCCTCCAAGAAGTCCTCCCAACCGAGCCTGAAACTTTCCAAAACAGACTGTCTCTGCTGAGAAGCCCAGGGACCCCAACGTCTGCTATACCTCCTGCACCCCGCTGCCTCTGTGCCGCTGGCGGTGCAGTTCTTGGGTTAGTCGTTGTCCACTGCGGTTCCGACCGCAACCTTAGGAGCTTTGCTCCCACACTCAAGTGGCCTGCTCGCCAGCAGACCCCAACCAAAGGCTCCTTTTAGCCTGCTGGCTAACGTTGGGAGCCTGCACCCTGCACCAAGCCACCCCAGTGTTGCTGGTGGTGCAACTAGAGTGTCCATCAGACCCTTGGGGAACCTTGGTCCTAACTCCAATACCTCAACCTCGTAAGTCAGATACTTATTACCAAGATCGATAACCATTTTTCCTCCCACAGGGACTCGTAGTATGAGATTTTGGGTCTAGAAAGTGTTCTATGTAGAACTGCTAACGTATGGGGAAAAGTGAGCGCTAATGTAACGTAATCCGAGATTATTTACTGTTAAATGCCAAGCATTCTGAAAATTGATATCAACTTGTAACTGTTAGAATTACAAGAACAACTGCATTTCCTTGACCAGTTGTGCATGTGAAAGTACTTATTTCCTACCTCTACCAAGTCCTGCTTGGTTCTATAAATCACGTATACATTTTTTATATTTACCTAATTGATCTGGATCATGTCTCTGAGTGTGTCATCAGCCTTGATTGAGTGAATACAATAATTGCTGAAAACACCCTCCTGATAAGCCTAACTGCTCGACCATATTACCACAAATAGAGCTGTTAGTGATTATCCAATTTAAGCTCTGCTATACCTCTGGGGATCCCCTGGACTCTGGCACCCTATACCTTTCTTTCGTATAGTACATGCAGAGCTATCTTCCTACATAGTGCGAAACCAGCCAGAAGGTAAGGAACATGTTTCTGACTGGATTAGGTAGCTTTAACTTAGAATGAAATTGCAATTCACTAAAGAGTTCCATAAAAATATAGAGGAACAAGGACAAAGGACCAATTCTTTTATAAAATCAAGGAACATGAACATGGTTTACAGGGTACTTTATTCGTTATAGTACGTGGTGACACTATTGCGCTTCCCTCAAACCACATAAATTGTTGGCACCAAGCGGTTTCATATCATAGAGATTCTAGTATGTATGTAGACATCAAAAATAAAAGTCAAATATGTGGTGTGAAATTAAACAAGCTAAAAAGCAAATATTAATTTGTTATAAAAAGTTCGGATTAAAAATGCTGTTGCTCAGATCATGCAGTAACTAGCAGAGCACTGTTCATTAAAAAAAACACAGATCAGAAAAATAAGATGGTTTTCCAGTGCTCTCTATTTTTTTTGTGTTTAAATTCAGAACCTTCTAGGACATTGCAGCTTGGATTCAAAACAAGCATTTACAATGCAATGGTCTCGGCATTATTAAAGGTAGAGCTATTGGCATTGCTCATGACATTTTTTTTCATTTAAAAAAAACCAAACATAAATGGTATTGTCATTTACAATGGCAATAGGTGAGCATTAGAGAGTAGTAGAGAGTATTCGCGGACACAGAGCCACACACACTGAAAGCCACACACACACACAGAGCCCCCCACACACAGCGAGCCCCCCACACACACACACAGCGAGCCCCACACACACAGCGAGCCCCCCACACACACAGCGAGCCACACACACACAGAGAGAGCCCCCCACACACACAGACAGAGGCACACACACAGACAGAGCCACACCCACACACACACACACTGTGTTACAATGCAACGGTCTCGCCTTTCCAAAAGTTAGAGCTATTGGCATTGTAAATGACAAATTTTTAATGTATGTGTTGGTTTTGAAAACAGATAAATATATGGCATTGTCATTTACAATGCCTATAGCTTAATCTCTCCCAAATGCGAGACCTATTGCATTTGCACCCACCCACACCACCCATCAAGAAGGGCCATTTCAGTTATAATTATGAAAGACAAGAAAAATCTTGAAAGAGTAATGGAATGCATGCTTTCATTGAAACAGCATAAAGCAGTAGACGTGTTAGACTTAAAAACAGACTTATCTGAGACTGAAGCATGGAGGTCATTTCTAAGGGCTTTTTACTAGCCTTAACTTGCGTGACTGTCAAGTAAAGGAATTCCACGTCTCAAAAAACTTTCCAGTTGCATAAATGCGAAGTGTTTACACCATCATATTTACTTAGAAACTAAAGCTAGCCATCTCTGTACTAATGATGCGCTGCTGAGGATAAATTAATGCACATGGCTCCACATGCAGAAAGTCATGAAATATTTGGACACTGGATTAGAGTCCAAAACCTTGACAAAACGGGAAAATCCTTATTTATAGTCCATATTAAAAACAAAAATCCTCATACCTTACCAGGAACACTCAAAATCATAAATGCCATTGATTAATATCCTGGATCGAATTAAATAACTAGGAAAAAGTTCAGGAGAAAAAAAACACTCCTGGGCAAACAGGCAGCTGTACCCTACCATCTCAGATACTCTTGACCCTGCTTGAAATACCTGGAATTCGTTGAAGAATGAGTGGGCTCAAATCAACCCCTTAAGGACAATTCCATCAGGACTGAGTTAATTCTCTTCATCAAAGAATCATCACGTGCCCATCTCTGGGTTGAAATTCACCTTTTAGAATGTCCCCAACAAAACATCTGAATGATCACGTGACTTTTGAACCGCACACCACCATAAAATCCAAAGTCACCCACTACCACATCTGCTAAACCAGATCACTCTCGAACTAGGCTCAGTTCTGATTGCAGCTAAAGGTCCTACGGAAATTGTCACGGGTAACACCAACCTGAGTGCACCCTACACGCTGCCAGCCTCAATCAAATGGTGTCATGGAATAAGCTAGGCAAACAACCCACCTTTACTCCCCCGAGTTCTCCTCAAACGGATCCTGCAAAATGAAGGGTAATACCCGTTTTATTCTGGAAACTACTTGAGAAAATTGGCCTGACTGACGAAGCTTTTTTTTCTTGGAGTAACGGAGTTTCACCTACCTTGGAGGTAAGTTACAGCGGTATACCTTAGTCAGATCCACAGGCCATTTTTCGTGAAGAGTTCCAATATAATTTATGCCTACTCACAAAAAATGTGGGTAAGCCTTACTCCTAAAAACTCATGATAAAGTCAAACATAAGCCTGGACTATGCTAAACCTTCTCATGATTGGTGAATCATGTCTGGCTACTTGAGGTAACTCACGCGAGCAAGGAATTAGACAGACCTATTCATAGAAAAGGCTTTGTGAATCGAGACCAAATAACATGAAATCAAATCACATCTTCAGCTGTTTTGTGAGCATGGAACATTCACCATCAAGAATTATGACGGGCCTCCACTCTTCTTTACCTTCACCTTTCTGCGAGAATAGCCCAATTACTTTCTCCGTCGACTGCAGTTGTGAACACACGCCATCACCAAATTGTGAAAGGGAAGAGGGTACACCAAAGCCATCGCATGGCCTTACCGGTCATCCTCGCCATCGAGCAGAGGAAACTACTTCAAGGGAAGAAGCTGACCAGGACCCGCTAGACTGCCACCACTCCCTTCCAAAGAAGTTGAACCGCCTATTCCTGAAATGCTTTCGGCGATGATCGACTGCGGCAAACCGGCCACCGAGTGCTCCATGAGACGCCTTGCATCTGCGATCTGATTTGCCACTGACTGAATGAGTGAGGGCGCAAAGAATTGAGAGGTAGGTATCTGGTGTGGCATGTGCTGAGACACCGTAACACTGGCAGGATAGTGAGCAACACCCTGAGCCCAGTTATGTACAGTGGGGGCCTGGGACATGACAGGTGCGAGGCCCAGACCAGCATAAGCTGTCAAGCTGATCTGGCTAACAGCGGCTGAGGCAGGGGGAATTGAGCTGACGTCCGGGATCTGCTGATTACTCATTCCTTGAAGCACGGGTTCCAATCCTTGAGCCTGGGGTTTTGCGGGAAAGGGGGCGTTCTGCGCTGCCATGACCAGTTGCTGAGGAAGACCCTGCGGGCCCATCGGCACCCCCTGGGGCTGAAGCGCTGCAGGAGAGGTGTAGTCCGAGTGGGGGCACTCTGCTGCATAACGGAGGGCATTCCTTGGTTAATAGCTGCTGGTGCTTGCTGCGCCGTGGAGGGCAGATTAAAGTGCTGACCCACTGCCACATTATGACTGGATTGCGACGCAGTGGGCAGATTTAAGGATTGACCCACGCTGTGACTGATAGGCGTTGCATGGGGAAGATGTATTTGCTGGGGCACATTCTGACTGCTGGCCACTGATGTGGGCATCATCGTGGGTGCATGTGCAGCAGTTATAGCAGAGGCCGTGGATTGTGCTTGTGCAGCTGTGGATTGCATGTGTGCCGAAAGATTGTGCCCGGGGTCCGGGAGCCCTGGCTGTCCTGGCGCTACCGAGGTCTGCAGCTTATGGGGGTGCTGCAAGTAATCGGCCACGCTCCCTGTTACAGTAGTCTGAGCAGCCGACATGGCATGGCTCTGAAGGATGAGGGCGGAGGGAATCTGCTGCTCGGCTGCATTGTGGAGCTGCTGGGGCAGAGTCTGTACAGGCTGTGATGTGAATAGGGGGGTTGTTGGTGCACTGAAGGCACGGCCCCCATATTATGACCAGCGAAGGGTTCAATGGAGGTTGGTAGCCCGTCTTTTGCTCTCCTGTCCATAGCTGCCTTCAGGCGGGTGCGATTGTGCTGGCAAGGTGGCACTCTATGCCCCGGGCTCCGAGTATCCCTGCTGCAGTGTCGGCCTCCTGCAGATTGCTGAGGTTCTCCTCGGATGAGCTGTGCCCTGGCACGACTAGGTCCGTGGCCCGGGAGAGGGAGGCGTCCAGGATCTCGGAGGAGGACAGCTCTTCGGTGTGTGACTCGTCCAGGTCGTCGTATCTCTCCTTGTCTTCAGCGATGCTGTTGTTGGAGCTCAGGCTGGCCGAGACCTGTGCCGGGGTCACACTGGTGATCTGGAAGCCACTCTTATTTTTAGGCCCAGTGGTCTGAAGTGGGGATTGCGGGCCCAGCAGCGGCTCGTCCAAGCTCAGCTGGCCCACCGAGGCGGCTCCCGTGCCGCTGCCCCTCCTGGGCACTGCGGGCGCCGGCTGCGCCATCTTCCTCACCTTAGGTGGGGCCTCGGGCTGCTGCTGCATTGTGTCCCGGAGAGGGCAGGTCGCCCCTGCTCGAAGAGGCCGCAGTGAGCTGCGGGCGGCCGGGGCACAGGGGAAGAGCCGAGGTCCGGCTGGGGGATATGTGAAGGCGCGACGGGGCGGCACAGCAGAGCAGCTCTAAGAGGCCGCAGTGAGCTGCGGGCGGCCTGGGCACATGACAGATACACACAAATACACGCAGCAAGGACTTACTGGAAGAGAGCAGCTTAGGCGACCGCAAAATGGCGGCCGCAAAACATTCAAAAATTTCGGAATCGGGCCGTGTTTTTGGCGTTCTGAGTGACTGATGACGTCATAGGGCTAAAGAATGCAAAAAACACGCCCCCGAATCCGAAAGAGACGGGGCTTTATTGGAGTGACTCCCTTCTCCTCCAATGGCTGGCCTCCGTTTAGGAAGCCAGCCAATGGAGGAGAATGGAGGAGAGAGGCGGGTTTATGCCCCCTACCTCCAAAACATTAATTCTTCGGGACTCCGCCCCCTCACTGCATCGCAGTGAGAAGCGACAGTCCCTCGACCTAAAAATTGGCGACACTACAGTGGAAAGTTTGTGCGACACATCTGCTTTTTTTTGCTGCACATTTTTTTATTGACTGTCATGATCCTAGTCCTGAAATACCTACAAATTAAGTTTTGCCGAAACGCGTTGATAATATCTACAGCAGTAGCTATCTGTATAAATTTCAAAAGAACAAAGGAATTATTAGGACTCTAAAACAAGGACAGGGCATGACTGCCCGGATATGTGATTTTGCTTGATGACTACCTTCATGGGGATTGCACATTCAATTTTGGGCAACCAAGTTTTGTTTCAATACAAGGAAGAAAGATATTTTGTACAGAATTTAGGATTTGATTTAGTGTTTTTGTTTAATGGTGATGGGTTTGAGATATTTTTAATGGAGCTCCAGGTACTTATTTGTGAAATGCAAACTGTACATGGACAATCCTATAATAATAATAATAGTTGAATAAACCGTTTAATTTGATTGATTTTAAGGACCCAGTGACAAATTAAATTATTTCACTGCAGCAAACTTAAACGCTGTTATTGACCCCCCTGCAGCTTGCCATGCTGTTATTTTGAATGTTTACATCCCAGGTATTTTAGTGTTATTGGGGCATTCCCCTATCTGTTTTGACCTTACATACCATAGGCAATAATAACCACAAATGAACAATACCCGAGTTTCCTGATATTGCTGGACCTTTCAGCTGCCTTCAACTGTCGGCCATTTCACCCTTATAGTCACCATTGAGTCGCAAATGGGATTCACCGGCAGTGTCCACTGGTTCTCTTATTTCCTTTCCAACGGACACTAGCATGTTCACATGGTCACCTTCAAGTCACGAAAGATCTCTATCACCTGTGTACTATATTGTCTTCAGCCATCTTTACCATGTACATAGAGCTGAGTGGTTCTCTACTCATTGATTTCAGCACCAAGATTCACCCATATGATAATAAAATATTATTTGCAAACCATCCATTCATGGATGTCCAGCACTTACCTGAAGCTCAACCCAACCAAGACAGAATTTGCATTAATTGCCAAGAACAACAAACAAGATATTGTACAAAACTGGCGCAATTACATGAACCGTGGCGTCTTCGAACCCCAACTGTCACCAAATGTCGGGCCACTTGGATTCACCTTGTACACCACCCTCACCCTTAAGCAAAATATTGCAACTTCAGAACTGCTATTCCAGCTCTTGTATTCTTGCATTTAGAGGGTGGTAATGCCCTACTCCATGGCCTCCCAGACACCACACTGGAACTCCTAATGTGAGTTCTATACGCTGCAGGACGTCTCCTCCATGGCATGAAGAAATATGATCACATCACCTTCATCATTATGGAATTCCATTGACTACTTACTATTCGGTATCATCTTCAAAACCAGCTGCATTAGTTACAAAGCCATCACAACCAGTAACCTATCCTATCTTGTCGACAAACACGTCATCGGTATGCCCACAGACCGACTACCATGATATAGAAGACTACAAAGTGTAAAAAAAGAAAAAACAGACCTTTTCGCACTAATCACCTAGGACCTAGAAAATCCCTGATTCCATCTTGACCATCCTAAGGATGCTCCAATTTAGGAAAGAGTTGTAGACTGGCCTCTTTAAGGAGCACTACATCGCAATGCATTAACCGCCCACAACCTAACATACTCTCCTTTAATTGTTGACTTTGGGCTCTCCGCTGCCTTTTCCCTATGTTTGCACTAAAGAAATACCATATACATACATATATGCTTTTAGTTAGGACACTGGTTTAAACCATAAACCCTGTTAGGGCCTAAATCATATTTAAAAGAAAACCTAAAAAAAAAACAGTATTTGCAAATCCAATAGGTCTTGGTTATGGGGTTTATTGGCTTTGGCAGTTATTTTTAGAGATGGTCTGAGGATTAGTGGCCTCATAGTTTGGACATAGTTCCAACTCCGAATGCCGTGATGAGAAACTTGGGAGTCATGGTGAATGAGAACCTTTCCATGAAGGAACATGCGAACGCCAACATGGACTCCTATTTTGGAATTATGTGTCCTCTCAGAAAAGTGTTTCAGTGGGTACTGCTCTAATCAAGATAATCCCTAGTCCAGGCCCTTCTAATTAGTCGTCTGGACTATGGGAATGAGCAAATGGCTTCTCTGAATGAAGGACTATTTGCCAAACATCAGGTGGTTCAAAATTCGGCGGTACAGCTAGTTTGTCACCTTTCCCCTCGGTCCCCCGCAGAACCCATTCTTAGAAGGAAGTCTCCACTGGCTGCCCATAAGACAGCGATCACTATTTAAACTTCTTTGTTTGGTTCACAAACCCCTTTATGGGAATGGACTACAATACATAAAGAAGAAACTTAAATGGTATGCTCCCACTAGGAGTCTCCGTTCTAGCGGGAATCCCCTCGCCCCATCTGTACTGCTAGATATGGGGGCAGATCCTTCTCCTACTTGGCTTCCCAGCACAGGAGCCAGCTTCTAACACCTCTTCGTGCTTGCACTGACTTTAGATTGTTTAAAAAAGCTCTTAAAACATGGTTGTTTTGGCCTCGCTATTCAGTTTATAATTCTTAAGACTCGAATCTGTTGGCTCAACCTCTGGCTATGTAACAACACCTAGAGACCCTTTTCAGTGTGATTTTGTCTCGCCTAAGAAATAATTATAACATATTCTGTGTCGTAACCTTGCCGCATTTGTATTTTAAGTCCGTCCAGTACAACACATAGGAAAATCACCTAAAGCTGATATTTTTCCTCTGAACAGTACATGCCTAAAACAGTAAATATAAGAAGTAACTTTAAAAATGTGTTCTAGAGCTGTTTTAGTGATCTCCAAGTGGTTATTAAAGTAAACTAAAACAGAAAAGCCATGTTAAAAATAAATACAACCGATTTTATAAAAAAGTACTATTTATTTATCTTTCCTGGGGCTTTGCAGAGTCCGTTATGTCTCTTCCCTGTTAAAGGGGACGGTCACAGTAGGGCGAACAGACACTTCTTTGTAGGGCAGAAAGAAAAACATATATAATTGGCCTCATGGCTTTTTTTCTTCTTCTTTATTCGTAATTTGGATTTATTTTTCTTGAAAATGTGCAGACCTAACAGAGAAACAGCATATTGAGGTAACAAGAAAACACACCAAAAGGAGACGGTTTCTTTTCTTGTACAGGTAAACAGGGCCCAGTAAAAGGTTGTGTGGAGTGCACTTAGGGTGCCTTGCAAAAAGTGGTTATAGGAGCTCTCCAGACAGGCCCGGCTATGGACCCCTTCATTCCTTAAGATAGAAAATTATGAGAATTTAATTAACAGTAGTGAAATGATGGATGATGTGATGGGTGCTTTGTTGACCATTGAGCTTTCAATATCCTTGCAGACAAAAAATGTAAAAGCTGCAGAACAGTTGTAAATCTCCCTCGTAGAGAGCCCTTCATACCAGTGGTAGAGTAACTTCACTGGCTCCTGGCCCTGACTAAAATTCACTTTATACTTATTCTGTTATTCCCAAAGCTATCACTGATGTTTTTCCAGACAAGCTAAGTAAATGTCCCATTGAGGGAAAGTGTCTTAGTGAACAAGAACACATGTGGGATGTTAGTGATCATGTTTCTGCTTATGGAACTTTCTCCCACTGGATATTTAGGAATTACAATCCATTTCTCAGTTTGGGAACGCCCTAACGACCTTTCTGCTTTACATGTAACGTTTTGTTTTCAGCATTTTGATGCTTCTGTGAGCAGTATAACATTTTTCGTTTGAAGGCAGGACAAAGGAGTATGTACTAAATACTGCTTCCTTTCTGCTCTCTGTTTTGGAACCATATATTGAGAAGATAAGTTGCTTTTCGGACTCTGGATGTGCTGGTTAGTCTAAATAGAATTCAATGACTGATTTAATAATTGAGGTACTCTTCTGTTTTTTAAGTTGTCTCTTGTTCTGACCAGACTACATTTTCAACAGACTGCAACATAATCTTCATCTTGGAAAAACAGAAGAGACTGAAGGAGCTAGGGTATTTCAGTAACCTAATATTCCATGGTATATTGCTGATATCAGTTTATATCATGTTCTGTCTCACAGCTAAGCTGGTTCACTTGGGCTTCATTAACTATGCTGTGAAAATTAAATTTTTACTGCTCTGCATTAAAGGAAGCTGCCAGCAATCCAAGTAATTGCCTACAGGGCCAAGCATCAATAGTGACGTTGCCTCTCAGACATCTGCTTTGGATAGGGCTCTTGCTTTAGCTTTTGTTCTATAGAAGTTGATAAAAGTCCATAACAACCTTAGAATGATATCTTTTCAGGCTCCTACACACTTCATAATATCTGTTGCAAGCCTTGCCCGGACTGCAGAATCTGATTTCCAAGGTATATTAAAAATCAAACCATTCAAGTTTAGGGACATTTAACCACCTTTCAGACATGATGAGATGATTCACAATCATGAATTTGTATTCATTTAAATGAGGTGTCAGTTTATACATTTTGCAACAGACTCAAACCTGAGGTTTGTAGGGATGCCAGCCTTGCGTATCAAAGGCGGTGTGCTCACACAAGTTCACCTCTCTGTTTATTGACTTGGGTCTATTGTTGGCCAAATGCCTGTTCACTTGCAGATGAAAATCACCCAACCCCCCACACCTCACAGCCTGGATGCAGTCATTCAGAAATTGGACGCAGGATGAGAGTGTTGGCCTGCACAGGGAGGACAAACTAGGACTTCGCAAACACCCCATAGCCAGCAAATGGGATGTCATTATGGTTGACTTGCACACTGATATACCTGATGCTTCCACATCACCATATCTCCAGCTGACCTGTGGTGGAGAGATGGGTGGGGGGATGTGATGCAGAATACACCTCCCATCGTGGCAAATCCCCCGGCATGCCTGATTCGGATGCTGCGTGCCCTTAACCAACATCACCTCAAACTGTAAGGATTACGGCGACCAATGCATAAACTTGATTCAGTACCTAGCTACACAGCGCAAGTTGGTGTGGAGATAAAATGTGATGTTAGGGCTAATATGGAAGTTAAGAATACTACTTTTTTTATGTCACAGTTGTATTTGTTTGGAATACTCAATTGTTTATATTTGATATTGCAAACTGTTGTCTCCTGTGTAAACTTGCTACAATTATTTGATAACAAGACTCCTTTGTATTGATGCATCCACCTCGATAGAATGTATAAACGCCTTCTGCCTGGTACTTCTAACACTACTCTGCAGATAATGTGCTTGATGTTAACAGCCTGCACACTACACTTCTACCTGCACAGTTTGACCTAATATTGCCATTCTTACCATCTCATAATGTACCATTGTCAGCCAGTATTGCTAATGTAATGTGTATTATGGCATTCACACAACAAAAAAGCAATAAAAAGATTTAAAAAAAAAAAATCAAAGTCAGTGTGCCCTTTGAAGCTCCCTGTCTTGGAATGCTAATGTACTAACCATCCTGGTGAAGGAGGTGTAAACATCTCCTCACAGAGCAGGCATTGTTTCTGACCTCTGAGAGCGGCGCTCTTGCGTCCGAAGGGGTCAGAAACTCGTCTGTGGTGGCTTGCTGGACAGGACCAGTCAGTCAGCACACTAGAGGACTGGTAGGGTTCAGGGGTACCTCTAAGGTACCCTCTTGGTGCATGTATTAATAAATCCATCACTTGATACCAAACACCATGTGTTTTAGTGACTCTATAATGTAGCTGAGTAATTCGTTTTGATCAGTGCCCAGTACATAGTTTAAGATGGCTTCCCAGCTCACTTGTAATACCTAGTAATAGAACTAGAGATCCCAGGGGTATATCTGTTCATGCAGATATGTTCTCGCATAAAATATAATACATCCTGCCTTAGGGGTCAAAAGCCTGCTGTAGGGGCGACTTACTTCTATTAAATGCAGTGACATTGGCATGACACACAGGAGTGTCTGCGTTCCTTAGGGTGGCAAAATATATGCTGCAGCCCTTAGGGACCCTCTTTAGTAATCATTCTAGAACTACCAGGGGTACTATTTACCAGGGACTTACAGAGGTTCTAAAGTCTCCATGCCACTTGGGGTACAATTAAACATACCTTGATTTAAAGAAAGAGCACTTTCAGTGAGGTCTGGTTAGCAGGCCTCAGTGCATTGTCAGAGTCAAAAACCAGTATCTCGCAGCTAAAAAGAGGGCAAAAATTGGTTTGGGGGGAGAGGGTGGGGGGGGGGACGGACAACTGCAACGAAAACTCAGTTTCCTAGACATAAATTTCACAATAAAGTGTATGGCTTAAAAAGCACATGTTTGTCATAGCATTTGTGCTTACTTTTGGGTTATCATTGAGAATCACTTTCAGGAGTAGTTCCAAAAACATCATTGTAAAGGTGGATTTATTTGACACATTACCGTAAAGCATTCTGCATGGTAGATGGCAATTCCTTACCAGTAGAGAGTGCTGTCACTAAATATGTTTGTCCTGCTTAATTAGTAAGTATTTATAATTTTTATTTGGATGTTGCAGAACTTTAAGTCTTAAACTGATTCTAATGCATTGCAGTTTCAGAGAATGACCAGAGCTTTCAGATGACTATGACGGCTACTACTGAGTTACCAAACAATGACATCCGTGAAGAAACTATTACTCAAGTTGAGGTAATTGCAGCTACATATTTCCAACTACTTTAGAAGCATCCGTTTTAACAATAGGCACAGTGATTACGTTTGCTAGATATTTATTTTGTGTTTGATTTAATGGGAAATTTCTGACTGGTAAAGCTAAAGATTCTTGCAAAAAATATCAGTTATTGGCAGTTTTGATTGGGCATTTTTATTTAGAAACATTCAAACATAAAGCTGTACATGGAGGAATCAGGCATTCTCCTTTTGTAATTTTCTAAGCTTTCAGCCCGAGGTAAGATTATTTTGGATGCATTGTCAACATTCAGTGCAATTTAGTTTTGGTTGCATCACTATGGCTCTTTAGTTGAAAATCTGGGTATGACTAAAGTGGAAATGTCTTGCTCTGATGATTATACTTAAAATATGTTTTCTAATAGCTTGAATGAGCATGTAGCTTGGTAAAACATGAGCTTGGATAAATATGTTAATTTAAAACGGTTTACATTGAACAATGTAGAAATGTGGTCCTCATTCCACCCTAGATCTACTGAGTAGGACATCAATGAGCTTTTACAAATTTAATTGTCATGAAACTCATTGGAACAGAGTATAAATATTATAAGATTAAGAAAGAGAGATGCATAGAATTTAGGTTGGCTTTCTAATGAGTAAATGGGACCGAACCCCAATTCGGTGACTATCCATTGCATAGAAGAGATTGAGTCTAAACTGCCTGGCAGATAGTGAGTGATTCTTTCTTGTTCAAAATGTTGACTTATTCGGAGTCGAGATGCAAGTTTTGAGTGCCTTTGCTTGTGGCATGTGTAGCTGTACATACACATACTCTACATACTCCTGCCATCTAGTTTTGGGCTTGAATGTGTACAACTTGTTTTACTTTGACAAAGTCTTTGAGTCATGAAATAGGGCGACTCCTACTATGACTGATAATGCTCATCGGCTTCAATGTTAGGTTGTATTCTTCCGCCATGTGGTTTGGACGTGTTTCGATACAGCTCAGAGCCGACATGGCCTTTCTGTGCTGCTACTCCCAATGGTAAGAAATCGTTGTATTTTCTTGCAGTTGTTGCGTCTTCGTTGGTTCCGTGTCTGGGATCTCGCCAATGCCCATTTTAGGGCCTCTGCCCACTTGGGCCCTTCTCGTCGGTCTTCGTCCTCCAGAATGCACAGACAGTTATTGAAAGAATTCATTTTCAGTACTGTCTACAGTGCCACTTGAAGTACCCACAGGGCTCGAAAATTCCACTTGACCACTCGCATAGTCGAGCTAAAATTAACAAGGTCGAGCTGTTTTCAGGTCCTACTCGCCCTTTCTGGCTACTAGGAAAACAAACCAACTTTTGTCCTCTGCCTGTGAAAACGGAACAAATGTGACAAGATAACAAGATTTAAAGGCATTTTTATTGCTCACAAAGTTAATGAGCAATAAAGATGCCTTTAAATCTTGTTATCTTGTCACATTTGCTCGCTTTCAGAGACTGAGGTCAAGTAGGTTGCAGTTCGGTCGAGGACATTTTTTAAGGTACTAGTCCTGCAGGACTAGTACCATTTTTGGGATTTTTCGAGCCCTGACCCATTGACCAATTACAACTCATTCTGCAACCTCTGCTTGACGCTGGAGCACGATGTGGCCTCCTGCTCTGCCTGGCCTTCCAGTCCAAAAAAAAACCTTGGGTACCAACTCGATTGTGGAATTTCTTGAAGGCCCCACAACAAGATGATGATACCACCAACTTGTTCAGAGAGGCTGTCGAAGGACAAGTAGATACCGCCCGATCCACCAACCAACCTTTCAGCTCTGAGCCAAGTTCTCCTTTGGACTCTGAGACCAAAGACCAGCAGCCCCTGCCAGACCAACGTCCTAAGATGTTGACTGTGAGTAAGGTTCCACATCGATCCCGACAACAGGTCATTTACCACCCTTCAAGGAGTTGGGTGTTAAGCCCACAGCCCAGCAAGTTTCCGGTCCGAAATTGCCTCCCAGCCCTGGCCAGCACCATCAGGGAAATGTTGAAATGTTTCACCTGTAAAGGTTCGGAACATGAGAACTTGCAGTAATCACTATGCAAGTGCAAACTCCCATCTCCATCATCAGACTCTGACTCCATCTCCAGCACCAAAACAGCTTCACATGTCCAGGGCTTCTTTTGGGCCAATGGCTACCTCAATGCCATCAGACCCCTCGGTGCTGGCGCTGATCGGTTCTTCGGAGGCAAAACACCACTCTGCATAGAGACCTGATTCGAAGCCGAAACAGCCTTTGGCATCCAGTTGACCATTCAATGCTCATTCTTTGGGGAACTCCGAGGAGCAGAACCTCCTAATTCTGCAGTGCCTCCAGGCGGAGTTGGATAGAAGGCAAAAAACAGACTGTTTATCCTCCTGCAAATGGGCAAGATATCTGCTAAACCACTGCCAAATGTGCAGGAGATCCTGCCTCGTAAAAATGTATTTTTGAGGAGCAGCTTGCTTTGGAGCCTCGACCAACTCTCAAGAAACATCAAGATAGGGGCACCAGTCCTCTACCTTCTAGCCCCTCTCTACCTCCTCTTCCTCCTTCACCCCCCACCTTCGCCAGAGGGTTCCTCGCGCTCATCCTACAGAGAGAGTACTCCTCTACATATTCTAGACCCTTCTGAAGCTCCATCTGACCCTGATCCCAGAGATAAGCTCTGGGATGTTATGATTGTTCCCCCAGGTGACACGGATCCAGACTTGCACTCAAATAAAATATAACTAAATAATATTTTCATACGTTTCGTTTTCTGAGTTCAGTCTTTGAGTGTGTGATATCATTTTATGCCTGAGTGTGTACAATAAATGCTTAACACTAACCTCTGATAAAGCCTTACTGCTCGCCCACACTACCACAAATAAAGAGTAAGTTATCTGCTTTTATCTCTCCCTACCCTTGGGGTTTCACTGTACTTTGAATTTGGATTGGTGTCTAACATTCTGCTGTGCTTTCTCAACCTGTATTTCACTACATGTAGTGCCCCTTTCAATGGGCACTGAACATATACCTGACTCTACAGACTCCCGCTGCCTTGGATCTCGAACTGCTGATGAGCCCATTAGTTGCCCATTATCTAGACTGTTCCTTGTATTTGCTACCTCTACAAAATCTGAGTCTGGAGCAAGTGGCCAACGGGGGTTCTTGTGCATCGCCACATCGATTGCTAGATCAAGTTTTTTTTAAAGTATCTGCATCTGTTGGAGCTGAGGATCACGTATGTTTTTTGGAAGTTATGAACTGGGCCGCAGATCTGTCCATCTACATGGAAATAGATACCCTCATGGACTCCTTTGCCTCTGCAATGGCCGTTCATGCTGGGTTCCTCCGACACTCTGTAATTGAATATTTTTCTTCTCAAATGGTCATTTTTCTGTTGCTGAAACTTTTGATTTATCGGGCTAGCTTTGAGTTATCTGATTTTCTGATTTCTGACATTCCCTTTACGTGCTTCCTTCCTGACCAAGTGAAGGTTGTCATGTGTTCTACATAGGGCCCATTGAAGTTTTCCCTATGTTAGCCTAACTGTTCATGAGATAGGTTGCTTTAACTTTTTACGTGTTATTACATAAACACTTTTGCTTTTGTGCTGCATTTATATTTTCACACAGAACCTGCAGTTCTTTTCTCATTCTGTTCTTTCCTGGGATTTAATCTGAACAGTAGACAAGGTCAAACAACAATTTCCTTTATTATTGTATTCTGGTCACACACTTGTACCTACACCCAACACAGAAATGCAGCTGTTGTTTATGAACATGTGAACCATGTCCTATAGGTATCTACATCACTAACACACAGAAAGAAACCGATATTTCCTGAGAGAAGATCACGCCTGTATCTGAGATGTAATACATTCATCTGTGTATGCTAAGGTACGGGGTCTGCTACGAATCCCTGAGATCTTTACTGTATAATCAGTTTGCTTCTGTAGAAGTGGAAGGGGGTTAGGCTATTCTGTCTTATAATATGACAGGGCTTTTTAGGTCTCGGATAGCGCAAGACTGCGCACATGTTGGCGAGATTTAATGAGATTCAGTGCGTTTCACTAACGAGGTTAAGCCCCTCCCCTCTTTTCCATTGGCTGGCGTCACCGTTCATGCTAAACGTTGGCCAGCCATTGGAGAAGAGGTCCTAGTGGCGTTCTTCTTTCTCTTTAAGCCCCGTCCTTTTCAGACTGGGTTCCTTGATACTGCTGGCGTAAAAGCATTCTTATCTTCTTTATGGGTCCAACAGATGGCCCCATAAAGAAGATTAGGAACCTTTTACACCCTTTTTTTTCTTCCTTTAGTTGAGGGCTTGTTTGCGGCCGATCGAGATCTCGCGATATTTTAAAGTCGTCATGCCGCTCCTGGCGTGCTCCACTTTCTCTTCCTGCACAGCCTGAGATGAGTGAAACATGGTATCCTCGGTGTTGCTCTACTGTGTAATGAGGCACTGGGCACAAATAGAGCAGCAGCGTGTGTCCCTCCCGTGTGTCCCTCCTGGGTATGTATACTGTCTGTTTTACGCCGCCTGGTAATTTTAAAGACCACTGGCAGCAACTCAGCCTGCACGGGAACAAGTAATCGTGCATGGTACAGACTCTAGGTATTGCCATCCTGTGGACCACAGCGTGACCACATTGCTAACTAAAAGATTCATCCTGCCTGGGAGTAGCCACGGCGTCGACAAGGGTCCAGCCTGTCTCCCTGAGAGGCGGCACCTTTACACGAACGTCCGCCCCAGGAGCCGCTCCGTGGCTGCCGCAGCCCTGCCTCGCTGTGGAAATGCCGAGCCTGGCCAGACCCACCTGGGCAGCCTCCCTTGGCCCCCACTCCTGCAACCTCCGCCGCAAACCAGCGTCTCCCCTGGCAACATGCTTCCCAGGCAGGCAAGTCTGGCTAGGTGTAGGGAAGGTGATGTCGTAAAATGACTGTTGTAAACCAGGTGCGGTGGTGGAAGAGGGGGCGGAGGGAAGGAGGGAGGTCACTCCGGCAGCATTTAGACACCAGCCAGAGGATCATGGCGGATGACCTCCGGTGTAAGCGCAGAAAGCAGTTGAACCCCAGGCAGAATAACGGTGAGTGGGGTGATGGCCCGAGAGCGGCTGGGGGGCCCAGGGGGGTTCGCTAAAGGGCCTGGCCCGGCCAGAGTGAGGGAAAGTGAATGTAATGTGGCTGCTGCTGTACCGATAACTGCTCTTTCGCCGCCTAGTGGCTACCTCCTCTGGCCCATTATGCATCTTGTTAGCGTGGCGCTGACTCGTCCGCTCCCTTCTCCCCCACCGCAGTCGTGGACCACCCATGCCCTGTCCGCCACCCCTCCGGGATGGGGGAAACAGCCCCAAACTTGTTACCTGTCACCCCGTGGGCATCTCCTGCATCCCCAGGGCCCCCACTCGCCACACTTCACTGGCCTCATCGCAATTCCTTAGTCACCCCTGATCTCTTGTGGGGGTTCCCCCATCCCCTCCCTGCTCCATTCTAACTTCTTACCTGAGTGACAGAAGTGAATTGAGTGGGGAGTGCGACCCCCGCAGCCCCCATGTAAAAAAATCAGACTGTTGCTTTGCTGCAGTGCCTGATTTATTATTTTCCGTTAGTCGTCACCACAGATTGTTGTTGTAATTTTCTCCCAAGTGTTGCCTCCCCCCAAACTGACCCCCCTCTGATTTAGCTGCGCACCCTCTACTCATCCCCTGTGCGCATGTGATCGTGCAGACGTGCCCCCTTCGGGAGCCTTGCCCATTGTTTGGATGCTGTTTTGTGTGTGGAGGAGGTAGAGGGAAGGCTTGAAATGTGCCGGAGCCCCCTCTGCCCCCACCTGTGTGAGGTACCTGTTTCTCTGTGGATGAGTGGGAACGCCTGTGCAGAAGGGGGCCCCTTTCGTCTCTCGGAACAACTGGTGCAGTCTATATAAGAAATACATTTACATTTCACGTACCGCTCGCTCTCTCTTATTATAATCGTGGCACCAGCGCTTTACTTGTAACATTAAAAGTAAAAGCGCGAGTTCCGCGATTATACCAAAAGTAAAGAAATAGAAAAAACATCTATTTCTTGACTTGTGGTATAATCGCGGCACCCCCGCTTTACTTTTAAAATGTTACAAGTAAAGCAAGGGTGCCGAGTGCGAGCTAGTAACTGGGCAAATCTTAGGTCCGCCCAGATGCAGGTTATGACTGGCGAGGGAACCCATACCGTAGGATCAAACCATCAAGCATCAAACAGCCCAGGACAATCGAGCTCGGTGAGGACACAAGGTGCGCCGGACCACCGCTGCTGAGGCCGCAGACATTTACAGTCCCTGACGACTGCGCTTCCCGCGGATTTCACCGCCTTTAAAAGGAAGCAAAGAAAGACTTGTGAAGTTTCTGCCAATTACTGGGTGGAAATGTGTTACTTAAAAAAAGGACAGGCGCTTTGATTCCAAAAACCCATCCTTCCTATATTCTTTTTTACTGGCCCATTACTAGCATTTTCAGTTTTTTGTAATTCAAATATATTTTAATGCGACTCATTTGGGCCTGCGTCGCCAGTGCAAGCTTGCCGTTTCCGCACAGCCATTTGCGTTTGTTGCAGGCCTTGTCATCTTGGCGTGCAATTACCGGCGTTAGGCGGTTTGCCCGTCCCCAGAGCCCAGCGGGGGTCTGCTATAATTTGAGTGCAATGCCAGGCCCAACTATTGCGATCTGCTTCTCCTGCTGGGCACTAGTGCATTCAGTGGCCTTCCTCTCCAGCCCTATCTGGCTACCTCCGGCCACTATGTTAATAAAAGTTTGACAATCTTCTGTCGAGTTCTGAGAATGTTCTGAGCTTTCCCGTCATTAACTGGAATAATAATAATAATAATAATAATTTAAAAAAAAACAATTACAAAAGAACCAGTCTGAAGTGTGGTTCCAATTTGCTGCAATAGAAATGACTCCGCACCTATCATGCAGTGTGGAGATCACCGAGCATCTCTACTGTGCTGGCAGATCAATCCTTTGCATGGTCAGATTCTGTTCCAAAATGGTGGCGTAACGGAGTCATTGCAGGACCCTTTCACCAAATGGACGCTCCCGTGCCCAATGGAAGCTCTCCTTTGTCAATGTAAAGGATATGTGATGGACCACTAGCTACTCCATGCCCAGGGTCAGCTTCTTCAAAGACAAGCTTCGATAGTTTTCCCCTAGTGACGCGGCTACACCAAGTCACAAAAAAGACTTGCTATGTGTCAGTAATTTTGGCAGCCATGTTGAATGTTAGGCCGTCTTGCTTTCGACACTTCAGAACTGCACTACAAGTGGTAGTAGTAGACTTATTCTGTAAAAACACAAATATATATTTGAAAAAAGCAAAAAAGCTATTTACCATTTTGAAAAAAAGGAAATGTGGTCATAAGGCATGGTGCTTTCTAATATGTTAATAATTGTATTTAATTTACTGATATAATATCGTGTTTGTATCTGTATCGTGCTTTCATTCTCTCTCCCAATCAACTAATGGACTGCTCATGACCTCATAGCAAGAACTACATAAATTACAGTTTACCCATAGAGATGTGATCGCTAATGTCAATAGAAAACTATTTCAAATGTTGCAAGTCATGTCAACTGTGTCAATTACATCATCTCTCATTGCATGAACACTCCTTTTGGAAGTTGAGTTAGGGTTTTCATATTGTATGTATGAGTTTAGGTTTACATACTGAACCGTAACCAAGTAATATCCATTTTTTTGTGTGTGTGTGTGTGTGTGTGTTCATAGATGGGTGACCGTGGATACAAATACTTTGCATACTTTTGCCATCTACTACTGGGCTCAGATGTTTGCAATTTGTTTTCGTTCAAAGAAGTCTTGAGTCATAAGACCTGATGTGACTCCTTCATTTTTCCACAATGCACCAGTACAACCGCTCAACCTCAGATTGCTTTCTTCGGCCATCTGATATGAACGTCATGTACCGGTTCTGGTATTGATGTGTTTTTGCTGCATTCTTTAATACCTTGGGGAATGAGTGGAGGAAAACGATATAGAACGTACATCCTTTGAATTTTGTCCAACTTTCAACACCAAGTAGCCCTGGTCCAGACGCCACCACATATGTAATCAGGCAGTTACCACAGCATGACAAACACTCTTGTGACTCCTATCATCCCTTTTGATGAAAGAAAACACTTAGGTACCGTAGGGTGATGCTCTGGGTGCGTCACAAAATGCATTGCCAGGCATTGCCAGATCCCTTCACCCAGCCCTACCCTCCAGTCATCTTTGGGCCTAAAGGCCTCCTTTAGCCACAGGGAAAGCAGGCAAATCTGGCATCAAGCCCTTGAGGGGGGTTTAATCCTTGTAACTAACTCCTTCAAATGCCTTTGACGTCCCAAAGTAGGTTATGGAGGCATCTGCATCCTAAGCCCTCCGGACCGAAAACACTAACAGGCCCCACAGGTGACAGACATAGAAGGGTCAGTCACTAACTCGTTTTAAGAAGCATCCCTTGACTGAGACAGAGCACACTCCTGCGGAAGGTGGGTATTGAGCACCCTCCTCGACGTCAAGCAAGCCACCATTCAAGGGTGTTCTGCCATGCCAACTGTAAACTCCTAATCGACACAGAGTGCCCATCCTCAGAGCTGAAGTCGACTCAGAAAGCATAGTTACAGATGGCTTTGAAGCAGAGACCTGAGGACACCTTGATGCCAAGATCAGATACCACAGATGTCATCCTTGTATAACCCAAGACCCTCGATACCAGGCAGAAGAAAATCTTAACGCCCACTTTCACATCCCCACAAAGCATAGGTTAGCTTTTGAGGAGGAGTGGCCCTTCGAGCCGCCTACACCTGCTCGCCCAAAAGGGTTAGAGAAAGGGCTGAAAGTCCACCATCTGTTTCACATGTTTTGAGGTTCTCTCCACCAGAACCTTTTCCTCACCAGGTAGACGATCACTGTCCTCATACTACTCGCAGGAATCTGCGGGCTCCTTATTAGATCCCAACAGTCCATATTCCCTACAAGACCCATATTAAGAGCTCTTATAACCTCGGGATCTGGACAACTCCTGGGAGGAAAGGAGCATCAGCCATCCATACAATCCAGACATAGTGGACGTAAAGCCTCTCCACCTGACACCACTGCTTACCATGAGGTGATGTTAACCACAGTGTAAAAACGCATGTTGCGCAGGACAAGGACGATTTCCTATTGGAAACAGAGAGGATAATATAATGCTTCCATATGCTGCAGGGTGTGTCAAGGGCAGCTGTGGATAACTTTAAGAAGCCAGTAGGGGCGAAAGTTGCATGTAAACTGACTATGGTGCTGGGAAAGGGAATGCGCTTCCACCTGAGAAGAAGTGAAAGCACACAGGCGCTGCTGGCAAGCTCGTGGCAGTAGGGTCTGCTACCCAGTGGCACATTGCCAACTCCATAGGCCACCTCTCACACTGACCGACATTAGGAGAAGATGACAGAGTTTATCACACATCTCTCTGAGGCCCACAGGAAAACGGGGCAGGTCAAGATTATTAGCAACATGAACCTCAGTTGCTGTTTGGACATGCCAGAGTCTGCGGCCCGAAGCATCATTATAAGCATTCTGATACACTGGCACACATTGTTTCGGATCGCCAGGTTCCAGCTGGAAGAGCAACAGAACCTCCTTCATGTGCCTTTTGATGTGAGCATCTCTACCACCCCAAGGATGATGAGATGCTCGAAAAAATCAAGAGGGACATGACATTGCAAAGTCCCTGGGTGCACTCGGGTCTCTAGCTCCAGATCCCCTTTTTAGGTTTCGACCTGGCGAAAAGCAAATTTTTGTAACTGTATGGATGTTTCGTCCCGCCTCTGTTTCCCATTGGCTAGCTCCATAAATGGAGGCTAGCCATTGGGAAACAGAGGCGTCCGTCATTCACCGAGGCGATTCGTGGGCGTTCCTGGGATGTTTTTCTCATCCAGCCCCTTTTAGGACGTCAGTGCGGCGGTGGGCGGGGTTTATTTTTTTGGCTCGTCGAGGTTTCATTTGGTCATTCCGCGGCCGACTGCTGCCGGAGGAAGTCCAGGTCCAGGTGAGTGCTTTGATCGTTCCCGCCCCCCCTCCCGCTGTCCGTGCCTTTCCCGCTCGTCTTTTACTGATCGTTCCCGCCCCCCCTCCCGCTGTCAGTGCCTTCATCCCCCCCCCTCCCCTCCCGCTGTCTGTGCCTTTCCCGCTCGTATTTTACTTGTCTCGTGTATTACCATTAGTGACTGGAAGAGGCCGAGCGGCAGGAGAACCGGGGAGTGTTAGGATGGAGGCCAGAGGCGCGGCGGGGCCGAGGCGGAGGAGGCCCAGGGAGTACTGAAAGTAGGTCAAAGCCGGTAAGTGCTGCTACTCTACAAACGGGAGCATAATTGCCCGACCCAACCCCCCACCCCTCACCCCCCGTTTGGGTTCAAATGCCCTAGGATGTTTCATAGCCTAAGTCGCCACTGTCTCCTGCTGCCCGCAGTGCACGGCTTTACCAAGCACTTCTTCTGTGTAGATTTTCAGTCCGAACATTCCTAATTCTCTCAAAGTTCACGTTTGTAAAGTTGGTTTCAAAGGAATCTACTATAGAAGTAAACCCTTTATTTAATTCAGGCCGAAATGGAACACATGTTTTGAAAGATGAAATAGTTGTCGAGAAAAGTCTCAACCACATAAGTGATGAGTGTAGGTATATGCGTATTCCAGGTGGGTGAGAGTAGTAACTAATCGAGTTGAGTATGTCCGTGTCACGTTCCTGAACACTTTAGAAGTGGCTGGCGTGTGTTGCGATGGATTAATATATGCACTTCTGAAACCTGTGTTTCCCTGGCGGGACAACTCAACCTTTCATCATTCGGAAATTGAAAAAGAGTACCAGTCGGTTGGGCAAGTTATTGTAATTGCACCGGTTATTTATTCATCTTCTAGATTACCCAAGGCGTGAACGTGCGCTTTACTAATATAGGCGTTATGTTTTTGTCTGCGATCTATTTGTAATCCCATTTTATTCAGCCCTTTATTTCCCTCGGATAAAAAGATATGTTTGGGTATTCTGATGCAGGACGATAATCTATTATGGAAAGAAATCTCGCAACAGCACAAAGGGAGTGCTTTTTGTTAGGCTCAAGCTATCTGCCATATTTAAAATGTAATAATGGCCCTTTTTGACAGGTAAGAAAATCCCCAAACCGTCTGTTTATGTTGCAGTCTGGTAGGAAAGGGATATGGGCCTTTGGCAGAAGAAACATTGAAACCCTGGCTGTTTGCAGTGCGACCCCGAGCTGTCCGTGCTCCCTGGCTGTACATATGGTAGCAGCATGACAGGGAGTGTCCTTCAATGCACGAAAAGCAGAATTACAGCAGCTACCCAGACGCGGGGACTCCCACACTCTCCTCCCGGAACGGAGGCGGTAGTAGGGCTCGTAGTAACCCTGCTATCACAGGACTGAGACATTCCAAGTGCTCGAGCTTTAAAGCGCCACCCTGATTGCTTCAGTCCCGGGACTGTGGCACGTGACCCAGTTCTCACAGTGTACTTCTATTCTGAGCTGTACTATGCATGCGCCTGATGTACACCGCCATGTGGTCTTCAAGTAAAGAAACCACTGCCAGGATCCTGAAATACGTCCCTGCTCGAACCGGCTGCAAGCTCTACTGTGGGGGCGCTGCAAGATCAAACTCGGGTCTCCTAAAGCCCCTCTGGCGTGGCGGGAAGAGTCCTGTGAAATTGCATGCACCGTATTATCTGAACTGGCTATAACATTTGAGTGTTACAGAGGTCAGAGGTCCAGCCGTCGTAGTGTCATGGCGTCGATATTGCTACTACGAGTTTGCCCATTAGAGTCTGTGATGGCCCACCCTGGACTGGACTGCGACGGGGGTGGGGGGGGGGGATGTTTGCATCATACTACGCGTCTAGGCTGCTCGAGGTGTGCGTGCGGTTGGGGCTCTGGCGGGCTTTAGGGGTGCCTCACTGATGCGGTGCCACTCGGTTACATGGTATGGCTGGGATTTGGACACTCAGGTAAGCTAGTCATCAATTTGTTGCAGGGGCCTGTAGTGAACAGTGAATCGAGACGACAGACTGGACCACTCAACCTTTCATCCTTCCAAAGTAAATTCACTGAGCATGAGTTCAACAAACACCTGTCAGCATCAGGGGCGTAACGCAGGCCGCTGTGTGGGGATAGGAGGGGGGCCCAACTCTTCTGTTGGCCCCCCAACCCTTCAGGGGGCCGCATCCAGCCCAAGGCCTATGAACATCTTACCAAGGCGTCTCGACCGGCATCGCGTACTGCCCCAGTGCGCCCTGCCGTTCCTCCACTCTTGTGCCAGGTCTTCCCAGCTCCTTCGCCCACACCCAGAAGTTCTGTCACAAATACGACTCCTCTCCTCCCTCGTACACACAAACCCAGCAGTTTCACCACAGTTCTGCCTCCTCTCTCAAGGCCACCGAGTACAATCAACTATAGACAAACAGGCGTTTTTTTTCCTTTTAATGTATGTCCAGATTTGTGTCGCAATGTATGGAGGTGCAGTGTATGACTGGGCGTTCGAGACCAAGTGAGTTGGGAAGGGAGCATGTATTGTATTGCACAGTCTTGAATACACTACCTCCTACAGGGACGCCTGCTGACTCTCCTCTTGATACTCTTCTGCAGGAGTAAATGCACAAGCCAGTTTTCATCGTAGTGCAAAATGATAACTGAAATAGTTGCAATACAAATCGCATTTGCGAGGGATTAAGCTATTGCCATTGTAAATGACAATGCCATCTATTTATCTGTTTTCAAAACCAACACATAAATAAAAAGTTTGTCATTCACAATGCCAATAGCTCAAACTTTTCCAAAGGCGAAACCGTTGCATTGTAAATGCTTGTTAGAGAAGGGGGCCCAAAGTTGCAGAACTAAGGGCCATATGTACTAACCACTGATCGCAAATACTGGTCATATTTTTGTGATCTGTGATGTATTTTGCAAACTGACCTATGTACTACTAGGTTGATTCATAAAAGTTCTCAATCGTAGTGGGTTGCAATTTGACTTGCCTCATGAATATTTATGAGGTAGGTCACAAATTGTGACTGACTACGATTCACAGTCATCACAGCGATGGTGGCCTGCTGGGTTCAGCAGACCATCATGTCTGTGTTTGCTTTTAAATAAAGCAATAATTTTCTTTTTTGAATGTAGCCGGTTTTCCTTAAATGAAAACTGGATTTGTTTAAAACAAAAAAATTTTATTTCAAGAGTATGCAGTGATCCATTCCTGCATTACCTCCCGTCCCTCCCTCACCTTCCTTCAGTACAATTGAGGCTCCGCCTCCCACCCAGACCCACCCCCCAGCATAAAAACACTTCCCACCCCCACCTCCACCTGTGTTTTTCTGTCTCACTAGTGAGACTTACCCTTTAAGTTCCTCCGTGTGGCGGTGCCGGGGAGTCTTCGGTTTGGTTCTCTGCTACAGGGGCGCCCTCTGTAGAGTCTTCCTGGCGGTGTCTTCTCTCCTCATCTCCCTCGTGGTATGGGGCGGAGCGGTGGCTCAGGAATCCGCATCTGTGTCGGGCGGTCCTCCTGTGGCTGGGGCTGTGTTTCCGGGTCGGGCTGCGTGGCTGCCTCCTCCCGGTATGCTGTCTTTCCGAGGCCAGGTAGGACGGGGTTGTGCCCGTTTTTTGTTTGTTTTCCCGTTCCTGCTTGGGCGGTTCTCTTGCCCTGTGGTGCTGGCCTTGGTGCTGTACCTCGGCGGATCTTCTGGTGCCTTTGTTGGCACTGTGTTCGCTGGCAGGGGTTCGTTTTCTGCCTATGCTCTGTGATTCCTTTGGTGATGGCCTTGGCAGTTGTCTACCTCTGGGTCGCGTGGGGTTGTTGGGGGCGTGCTGTTGTCCTCTTCCTCTGCGGCTGAGTCTCCGGTACCCCTGGGGTGTCCTGGGCTCCGTGGGGGGTGTTCTGCCTCTCATGTCTGTGAATGGTGCTAGACTTGGTTGAGGCTGCTCTGTCCTGTGCTCTGGGGTTCAGTTGGTGCCTTATGCGTCCCTTCCTCGTCCGGCAGTTCCTGTGTGCGACTGGTTCCCATCTGGGTCCTTGGATGTCGTGGGTCCTTCTCCCACCTCTGGCGCTGCCTCTGGCTCCAGGGTGGTGGGCGTTCGGGACGTGGGTCGCTGGACTCCTGTGCTGGTCGGCAGGGTTTTCCTGTTTCCTACTGGGCAGGGACTGTGGGTTTCTTTCCTTGTTGTACCCGGCCCTCCCGGTTGGGCTTAACCTTTGGTCCCGGGGTGGGGGTTGGTGCTGTGGGAGTGCCTTACGTTGCTTGTACTTGTTGTATGTACTTGTGGCTTTGTCTGCTGTGGTAATGACCGGCTGACTGTTGCTTGTCGGTTGCCTATGGGGCCTTGCGCAGCGGTCTCTCCTCAGCCCTCAGTGTTCCTTCTGTACTGTGTTGGCCCTGAAGGGTTTCGGGTTTCTCTACATACTCAGTTTGTGTCTGGGGATTGCACTTCTGTGCTGCACGTCCCTCTCTTCCTCCAGTAGCTTTGCTTCTTGGTGGGGGTCGCCCCTAACCTCCCATTGTGCTGTCGGACTTTGTCCTGGCCACACTGTTTGGTGGGTCTGATGTTCTGCTTGGCTGCTGCCGTTGCGCTGGCTGGCCTGTTCTCTGCTTCTTCTGTGCCCTCTTTGATGCAGGGTTTCGTGGAGTTGGCGGCGGCAGTTCGTGGTTAGCCCTCTGCATGCCTTGCCTGGAATGGGGCATCCTGCCTTTCTCACGTGCCTTGCACTGGGGCCTCTCCGTCGTTCCCGCTGTGGGTGTCTCCTCCGACTTTCGGGTGGTTGCGGTTTTGACCGTTTTTTCGCCCTGGTTTGCTGCCTACTTGTCTGAGTCCCTTGCCCTGTTGGGTTCCTGTCACTGATGTCGGGTCGGGGTCCTGTCTGTGGGTGGTCGTCTTTGGCGTTTCCTCCTCAGTGGCAGTGGGATGTTTCTGTTGGCGGGGTCCTGTGTACCGTGGTTCATGGGTGCTGGGTCGGCTTGGTGCCGGTTCCTCCGGTTCGGAGAGGGTTCATCTGCCTCCGGTGCCCGTCTCCGGTTCCTACTGGGTGGCTCTGCTGGACTGGGTGTCCTGTTTGCTTGCCATGTGTTCCATCTGCTGGTTTCCTGTTGGTGGGGCTCGGGTCTGCGGCCCGCTCCATTCTGTTGCTGGGGCTGGGGTGTCCGACGACTTTGTGCCCGTCCTGGTTCTCCTGGGGGTCTGCTCCTGGATTCGGCCTGTTCCCTTCCGGGTGTTGGCCCTTCGGGCTGCCTTTCCGCAGGCTCTGCTTGGCGGTTTTTGGCGTGCCCTGAGTTTTGGGGGCGCTTCTCTCCGCTTCCCAGTCGCTTCTTCTTTTCTGCGTTTCCTGCGGTTCTCTGTGGTGGGGTACGCCCGTTGTCTGTGTTGTGTCCTTCCCCTTCGTCCTCAGGCCTAGGCCCTGGGTTTTCCCGCATGTTCGTACGCTCATGTGGCTCTCCTTCATGCGGCGGGGGTTTTCCTTCTCCCTTCTCTGGTCAGCCTCTTGCGGCATGCGGCTGGAGTGTCTTTTTTACTCGGTCTGCTCAGGGGGTTCTTGGTGGTTCTTCTGGTGATAGGGTTTTTGGTGGCCCGGGGAGTGTCTTCTCTGGTCTCCTCTCTGGGCCCGGTGTTTGTCGGGGCTCGTCTTCGGACTGTGCTCAGCCCTGTTCCCTTGTCCGGGTGCCTGGTCTCTCTTCCTTCATGGGTTCGGGCTTTGTTGTCCCGGGGGCTCCTCAGGCGGTCCTGTGGCTGCGGGTGCAGGGCCTCCTGGCTTCTGTGGTGTTTCTGGTTCCCTGGGCTCGTTTTCTTCTTCTCCGCCTGTCCGTCTGGCTCCTGTTGGGTTGGTCTCCGGGGTCTGTTGTCCCTGCTGCCCTTGTCGGTCCGACCCTGGGGGGACTCTCCTGGTGGCTCGGCCCCTGTTGCCTTCTGGCTGGGTGTTCGCTGGCTCCTCCGGCTCCACTTGTGGTGGCTTCGGTCGCCGGCCTGTTCTGGGCTTGGCTGGGTTCAGTTTGGGTTCCAGTTCTGGTTCCTGCTGCTCTCCCGGGGGTCCTCTCGTTGGCGGCTGTTGTGGCGTTTGGGCTTTCCCTGGTGCCCTTTCAGGGCTCTCTGCAGGTCTGTGGGTGTTGGCTCCGTCGGTCGTTCCAGTGGCGTAGTCCTCTGCCACGATCAGGGTGGGTCCAGATTCTGGTCCTTGGTCCTTGGGTGCCTGCGTCCTGTTTCTGTGGACTATGGTCTGGGTGCTGGGGCTATCAGCTCTCTGCCTCGGTGGGTGACCTGTGTGCTGGCAGTTCTATTTTGCTGGGTTCTTCCTTCGTCCTGGGTTTTCTCTCTCCTTCCCTGTGTCTGGCCTGTTGGTGGGTCGTTGGGGACTCCCTGTGGTGGTCCTGTTTGCGGCACTGGGGTCAGCCTGGTGTGGGCTCTGTGGATCTGTGCTCGGGGGTTGCTGGCTGCTCCCCGTTGGCCTTGGGCTCCTTGTTTTCCTCTCCTGTCCGGGCGGTGTTGCGCTCGGTAGAGGTTCCTTCCGGTGGCTCCGTGCCCTTTGGGGTTTCGAGCTCTTCCCCTTGGGGTCTGTGCGGGGTTTGCGCCTGCTGCCTGGCGGTTGTGCGGCTGGACTTGGCTGTGTTGGGGGTTCCTGTCCGGTTGGCGGTGGCTTGCGGGCTTCCTGTCGGTCCTCCTCTTGGCTTTCCTGTGCTTGGTGTTTGCGGGCCTTTTGGGCCTGGTGTTCTGTTCTGGGTGTTGTTCCCATGGTGCTGGCCTCCTTTTGGTGTGGCGGTTCCCTCCGGCTGGGGCTCTTCTGGGGTTGTCGGTGGCCCCTCTGCGAGTGCAGTGGGAGGCTTTCCGGCTTCTTGGTGCTCCTGGCTTCCTTGCGTGTTGCCTGGGGTCTGTTGCCTGGTTGTTTTTTCGGATCTGATGTGTTTGTTTCCCCACCCTGTCGGGTCCTTCCCTACGGGGTCTTTGCTGCTGGTGTTGGTTGTCCTATCTGGTCCTCCCTCTGGGCCCCTTGCAGTCTTGGGTTGCGACTCTTGCCTTTTGGCCTTGTTTTTTGGTTGACATCACGTCGGCAGGCGCTTGGGGGTGTTGTGGGCCCTGTCTTGGATGTTTCCCTTCTGACTGGGCTGTTCGGATCTGTTGGTTTTGGGTCCGGTTCCGTCCTTTGTCCCTCCTGTGGCTTGGCGTTTTGGCTCTGTCACAGGTTGGTTTTGCCTGTGTTCGGTCCTGCTCCTTTCTTGGCTGAGGGTCAGTTTGACTGTCTGGCACCTTTTGCTGTGGTGCCTGCTGGTTGTGGGGTCCTTCCGGGTGGAGGTCTCTTTGTTTTGTTTGCTTGGTCCGACTGAGGTGTTGTTTGCCTTCCTGGTTGTTGGTTTCGGTCCGCAGTCTTGGTGGCTTTTGCTCTTGTGGGGGTGGTTCCTCCTGTGGGGGTTCGGGCCACGGAGTCTTGTCCTCTTTGCGAGGCCTGGGATGTTGATCTGCTGTGTTTGGGGCACTGTTTTGTGTTCTTTGTCAATCAGTTGTCCGTCTCTGTTTTCCTCTGCTTGCTATGTCCTCAATTGTACTGAAGGAAGGCGAGGGAGGGACGGGAGGTAATGCATCCATTTCTAACGAGAATGGCATTACTCCTAGTCCTACTCCCTCGCCTTCCTTCGAGGACCCTCCCTCCCTCCCGGTGCGGTTCAACTGAGTGCTAGCTTGGCTTGTTTATGTACAGGTGGAGGTGGGGGCGGGCAGAGTTGTTATGCTGTGGGTGGGTCTGGGTGGGAGGCGGGGCCTCAATTGTACTGAAGGAAGGCGAGGGAGTAGGACTAGGAGTAATGCCATTATCGTTAGAAATGGATGCATTTACAGTCAATCACATGGGTTTGAAAATTCCTGGTTTGGGAATGGGAATAATACATCGGGCCCTTAAT
This sequence comes from Lissotriton helveticus, assembly GCF_964261635.1. Classification (NCBI taxonomy): domain Eukaryota; kingdom Metazoa; phylum Chordata; class Amphibia; order Caudata; family Salamandridae; genus Lissotriton; species Lissotriton helveticus. Next base: position 676,205,594 of record NC_136057.1, read on the forward strand.
TCACAGCTGAAAAGTTCTAACACATCACTGTACTTCCACTGAGAGATGCCTTAATTCATACTACCTTATGCCGTATGCCTTCATTTATACTACAAAGTGTATGTAGTATGAATTTAGGCATATTTTGAGAAGTTGTGTACTCGCTGCTCACTGAGATGGCTCCTGCTACTGGGATAGTAGGTGCTAATGTTATACTGCTTGAGGTACTCACTTTATCAATATTAGTAGGATGAAGATATGAGTCTGTCATGCTAGTATTCAAACATGTGAAATCAGGCTACGCACAGATTCTTAGAGTGTTTTATGATCTGACTGAACTATGTTTTTGGCTGCAGTATAACTGCTTGTATGAATTGTTAAGGTTCTTTTTTCTCGTAGTTCCTTTTCTGAAGAGTTCATAACTTGTGTCTTTGGGCCTTAGTTAGTGTTTCTGTTTAATATTTATTTCCATGAGATAATAAAGGAACAAGTACATTATTTCTTTTATGGTTTTCATTGAGTAAAGTATTTTTGTCGATTTGCAGAGCATGGCACAACATCTAAGCCATCAGTCTTGCACAAGTGCTTGGAAGATATAGGAATCAGTAACAGACTTGTATAGTTTTATATAGCAGCTGTGTATTGAGAGGTGTTGGTAGAAAAGTAGCATGTAAACCTCATTGCATCTCTAGTAAGGCCTGCCAGATGTGCATGCTAGTCTTCCTTCATTATACTTGTATTCCTGACCGAGTGACCAAATCGAACGAACAGCAAACCTACAACAAATGTGTTTTTTCTTTTCTCTAAAAACTGCACACCGCTGGCAGAGTAATAGTTTTGTTGTTTGAACCCAAATTTCTGTTTGCTGATTAAATAGCCACATAAAAACAAAACTATCAGCTAACCAGCTGTTTTTCATTCTTTCAAGTATCTTCAGAATAAACAACTGGACAACCTTTCTCCTACAGCAAATGAAGACGTGACCCCTGTCAGCCAGGCCTGGTTTACAACAAGAGAAGATAAGGATTCTCTTACTTATAAAGGTAGTGTATTTCATTATAGATGTTTGTTACTTACTAGGAACAATGAGCTTAATGGTGTTTGTGCCCGAAATTAAAGCTTCACAATGTCTTACGTTTCCTTGTGCTACCTTTGTTTCATCTTGTGCTCTCTTGAAAAGCTGCGGTGTTAGGTACCCAACTGGAATCTACTCTGAGTCCCAAGCATTCTACACCATGGGGAGCTAAAGTGAAAAAGTTTTAGCAGAGTTGTGGGTTCAAGCAGTCTTGAGTTCCTCTTGGAGTTAATTTCTCCAAGTCGGTTTCCATTGTACATTAATACAATGCTGTGAATGAGCATATGTCCGAAGTCGGAGCTTGATAATGTTCTTCTTCAGAAGATTAGCGTACCTCATTCATGATCAAGGGAAATTACTTACTCGCCTACTTACTTATGCCTACTATCCCTTCAGGGGTATAGGCCATCAACCAGGACTCTCCAGGCATCTATGTCCTGGGCTTTTCTTTCAATCTGATTCCACATATGAGAAAGTGCCCCTTTAGCATGGCTAGCCCCCACTTTTTGCCTGGTTTTGATGTGGTTTCAGCTGAAGTGCACATGGCTCCCTGCCATCTAGGTCCCTTGTGCCAGTGCTTCTACCCTAAAAACATATTCCCAATTGGTACTTCGACCCCCTGTTAGTCCCTAGTAAGTTGTACCCTGGGTACCTAGGTCCTGGGAGCTGAAGAGGCACCCCTGGGAAACCTCCTCTCTTGGACCATGCCACTGCCCTTGCATCTTGCATTCCCCTGTGAAAGAGTAAACCACAAAATCAACATGGCACCCTGCCTCGGTGCCATGCAAGCCAGTACTACCTGAAGGTATATGTATATCATCCTTCTATCAGACCTCACAGCCCTTAGGCAGGGTGCACTATGCCACAGGCTAGGGCATATCTGCATGAGCAGATATGCCCCTACAAAAATGGGGCCCAGTCCTTAATATTGTAAGTGCCAGTGAATCCATAGAGAGTACATGGGCTGGGAACTCGACAACTTGAGTTCCACAGTACCATGAGGGCTTCACTGAACACAGGAGTGTTTGGTACCAAACTACTCCTCTCAATAAATATATACTGATGCCAGATTGTGCTTTATTGTACCAAGCTTTCAGACGGCACCTCAGAGGTGCCCCATAAAACCTACCAACCCTGGTGTGGTCTCTGACCACACCAGACATGCCAGTCACCACCAGACATGTTTCTGGACCCCTGGGTAGAGAGCCTCAGCTCTCAGGATGGGCCAGTGCTCAAAGGGGAAGCTTCAAAGACCTGCTACTTTTGTAATGTGACCCCCAGCTCTGCTGCTAGCAGCCAATGCCAGCCCCTGGTTTACACCCGCACTTTGGGTGGGAAAACCCGCAGGAAAACTCAGGAGAGTAGGAGGTGTGCCCACCTCTGCCAAATCCACTCCTAAGGTGGGGAGGCAAGGTGAAACACATCTTTCAGTCCCCGCCATCTTGAAGAATGGGAGACCTCTCCAATCAGGGTTAGGTCTGTGCCCCCCCCTCGCACAGGAGGGTAGCATAATAGAGGGTGTAGTCAAACCCAGGTAAGGTGCCTATTGACCCTACCTGCTACTTCCCTAAAACGCCCCATAATCTAGTATTTGAGTGGCTCCCCCAGACCTAGAAACTAGATCTGCGATGAACGAAGAAGAAAGAGAACATCCCTGCAGAGAAGACTTAAGACAATGACTGCCTTGACCCCAGCCTTACCGGCCTGTCTCCAGTTTCTGCGACCTGTCTTGCAGACAGCGACTTCTAAAACCCTAGGAGGACTGCTGCCTTCGACAAAGACTCCAGTCTCTGTGGACAGCGGACCTGTCCAAAAGAAACCTACTGCAAGGATTCCAGATACAGGCGGATCCGCGTCTTCTGCCCACTCTGCATCTGATGCTCAGTCTGAGTGGATCACCTATGCAGTGAAGTCTCCACTGAGATCGCGACCTCGAGTCAAGCTTTGGCTGACCTCTCCTAATCTCCACAGCAATACCTGCAATGTGAATCTAGAGGCTCTCCCTGATCGCAACCGGCAAGAAGACTCAGATGTTGAAAGGCACCCCTGCACCCGAAGCCATTGGGCCTTAGCTGAATCGATGGTCCCCCTACAATCCCCTACATCTCTACTTAGCTCTGTTGTTGTTGGACTCCCTACTGCAGCATCCGGTGCCACACCTGCAGCCTGTTTGCCAAAAGAAGAAACCCCATTGGAAAGCATTGGGCACCCGACGCAGATTTTGCACTCCTGTCGCCCTTGTGCCACTTTGGTGGTGTATGTTTGGTGCTGCTTTGTGACCATCCGTGCTTGTGCTAACCCCCCAAGCTTGGCCCCCTTCAATTGATCTACTAACCTGCAGGCCATGTGGCTCCAGGCACTCGCAGTCTCCATTGAAAAGCATTCTCTCCCACACTACCACTAATGGATCGCTTTGGGTTTTACATTGAGCCCTGTACACTTTTCGGGAACCCCTGATCAGTATAACCACTAAGTGCCAATACCATATACAGAGCCAGCTTCCTACACCAGGTGTCACACATCTCCTTGCAGTCAGCCTTGAGGCCTCAATGCCAGGTGTTTCTTGGCCTTCCTCTTTCCCTTATCCCTTGAAGGTTCCAGCTTAGGGTGTGACTTATCCAGCCCCAGCGTCTTTTCAGGACTTCTTCCTGAGCAGGAAGTTGGCAGGTTTGCTTCCATAGATTGTTGTTGCTGATGGTTTTTGGCATGCTGATTTGGAAGATTTGTTCTTCTCAGACAGATATTAATCAAGGTCTGGACTTTGGTGATAGTGGTCACTCTTGTCTTCCAAGTTTCTGCTCATACGGAGGGATAGATTACACCAGGTATACTGCCAGCTGCCAAGGACTTGCCAATCAACTGCAGCAGACCAACCAAGGAAGAAATTCGGCAAACCATCAAACATCTGGGAAATGGCAAGGCAGCAGGACCTGACATTTCCTGCCAAGGCACTGAAGGCAGACATTGAAACATCAGTACACATGCTCTACCCCATGTTTGAAAGGATCTGGGAAGAGGAAACGGCGCAATCAAACTGGAACGAGGTATATCATCAAAATGCCCAAAAAGGTGACCTGAGTAACTGTTCAAACTACAGAGGGTTAACCCTTCTATCAACCCCAGTCAGTGTTCAACAGAGTCATCCTGAACAGAATGAAGGAACAAGTTGATGCTCATTTGCAAGTCGGCTTCCGCAAAGATAGATCCTGCACAGACCAGATTGCAACACTGTGCATCGTTATTGAGCTTTTGATGGAATAGACCTTCCCCCCTCTGTTAACTTCATCGACTATGAGAAGTCATTCAACAGCGTTGACACAGAGACCCTTTGATAACTCCTCTGCCACTAAGGTGTACCAGATAAATTTGTAAAAGTCATCAGGCACTCTTACATGGGAATGACAGGAGCAAGGGTATACTACTATTTGTAGGAAAATGCCCCTTTTTAGGTCTCGCTGGCGTTGCAGCACGAAGCGCTGCCGCCAACGAGACTTATAGCCGCCTTCCTCCCTGCCAAGGAAGTCAGAGCTGTGAGCGAGCTGATACAGAACTGGGCACGAGCCGACCCAGGTCTGTGAACGCGCTTCACAGTAAACAGCTTTGCCGTTAATTAGGTCTCGCTAGAGACCGTGGACGCGCACCTACAGGCACACACAAGCACACACGCACACACAGGCACCCTCTCTCCCCCCCCCAACACTCACACACCCCCCACCACACACACTCACCGACCCCCCCCCCCCCCAACTCACCGGGCTCTTTGGGTCAGTCTCGGCAGCAGGCAGACTCGGAGCTCTGCATGTCTTCGTCGGCGATCTTCAGCCTCCGTGCACGCTCACGGCGACTGCGTCTCGTGCTGCGTCACCGCACTGTTTCGCGCCCGGCGATCCTCAGCTTGTTGATGCGCAGGTGTTGGGTGTATCCGGTACAGGCAGTCATTTTTCAAAGACAGTTAAGTTTGTGTCTTCACTTGTTTAACGTATATTGTGGACTCTTTCCTTTGTATTGCTTGACAGCAGTCTAGGAACAGGGCGCTTTTCCTCTCCTGGACTTACCTAAAGAAAGCGCTGATCCGGCTCCACCTCTTACAGGGTACACTTCCTACGTTTGGACCTTCCCGGTACCCGTAACTCTGTATCAACCACTAGAGCAAGTGCTCTGCTTGGTCATGCAAGAAAGGAGACAGTTCAAGCTGGAATTCGTATTACCCTGACAACTTGTGTGCATCGATTTAGCCAGTAGGAGTTCTTCAATAGACACGGCGAGACGAGGCCCGTCCCAGACATAGGGAAGCGAGGTAGCCATCTTGGAATGCTTGTAATATGGTTACATTTACAGAGAAACGTCAATTGAGGCTACGAAAATAGGAGCGTGTTTTTTTAAATGATGGCATAACACTTTAATATTTCGATGTATTATATTTAACTTTTAAAATGACAGCGCCATGTTCAGCTAGTTTATTACTTAATGTACAGCATTATTGATTGTTATACTCGTCTAGTCTAATGGCATGTTGAGGAAAGTACCGTTCTAAGGCGGCAACGTCTGCGGCCCAAAAGTAGACCCGAATTGTTATTTTGCGGATGACATTGCTTCCAGACCAGCAGCGTGGCGTCTGTTTTCGTCGCACTTTGTGCTCTCGAAGACCGCCCCAGCAAAATAATAGCACGCTGTTTATTTATTGGACACAATTTACAATAGCGAATAGTTAAAAGTTTTCAATGAATGGAACGGAAATTCAGCACCATTCAAATACACGACGGACATCAAAGAGAGGCTATTCGTATTTCAGTAAGAGGGCACACAAGAGTACTCCCACAAGTTCATAGTTTAATTGCATCGTGATAACATTTTGAGAATGGCCCTCTTTGCGAGAGCATATTTTACTCTCCAGAGAAAACGAAAGTTTTTAAATATTGTTGCCATAATTTGTCTTTCTTTAAATACATTTTCAGGAATAATAAGCGCCATATAAATACAATTATGACGCAAAGACGAGACTATTCCCTAAAAAAAATTGCTACACTGCATCGTTGTAGAAGGCTTGGCCAAGAACATTACAAGATGGCTACAAATTTGTCAGAACCACGTGCGGTTATTAACTAGCCCATACTCCCTGAACAGACTTTTATCTAATCTAGAGCGCCCCGCAGACATGGAGTTGCAGCTGAAAGAAGCGCTGGGGACGACTGTGCTGAAAACCACATCCTATGAAGGTGGCGGCTGCATCAGCCAGGGTCGGAGCTACGACACGGACCACGGGCGGGTCTTCGTAAAGTTCAATCACAAGCCCGAGGTGCAGTGGCTGTTTACCCTAACCTCACACAACATACTTGCGGCGACATTCACCAAAAACATAAGAAAGAGGCACAGTGAAAGAGGCGAGACTAGGCAGTGCTAATTAGTGTTCAGCCAGTCTAGTTGTTTTCTGGGCTTATTAGGGGGCAGCTGTGAGGACAACTGGTCAATACATCTCAGGTAATTGCAGAACCCTTGCGGGAAGAGGCAGTCCCTGTTTATAACGCGAAAAGGGAAACTACTAGGCGCGTAATGTCTAGCCTGCTGCCAGATAATGCAGTCCCTGGCAGAAGCTTCGCCAACGGGCTAGGTCGGAGCCGAAGCAGGGCTGCAATTTGTAAACGCTAACCTATAACAAGCATTTGCAATGCAATAGGTCTCGCAGTTACACACGTTTAAGCTATTGGCATTGTAAATGACAATGCCTTTTATTTATGTTTTAAAAACAAAAACAAAAATAAAAGGCCTTGTTATTTGCAATGTCAATAGCTCAAACTCGCGTAAATGCGAGACCTATTGCATTGCAAATGCTTGTTTGTCATGGTCACCCCCACTTTTTGCTCATCAATTCTGATGTTTTCGACTGGAAGTGCATTGGAAGCCTGCAAACCAGTCTCCAGTGCAAATGTTCTTTCCCTAATAATAGGGTAAAATATACAAATGTTATATAATTAGCATACACTGTGACACCCCTGTAAGTTCCTGGTAAACGGTACCCTGGTTCCTTGAGCATGGGCACCACAGAAGGTCCATAAGGGCTGCATCATGTCTTATGCCACCCAGAGGGACACCCATACAAATGACATGCAAACTGCCATCACAGGCTGCATGACATTGCACAAACCATGGAGAAAACACAACACCTTGTGTGCCATGCCAAAGTCACTGTATATGATATATGCAAGTCACCCCTACTGCAGGCCTTACGGCCTAAGGCAGGGTGCCTTATATCCTATGTGAGGACATACCTTCATGGGCAGATATGGCTCTGTGAGTGATGTCTAGGTCAATTGCTAGATATTGCAAGTGAACAATCGGGCCATCTTAAGTTATGTACTAGGCACTGGTAAAAAATGAGTTAACCAGCTACATATTGGCTTCACTAAGATCTATGGTGTTTGGTATCAAACCCCTTGATTTAATAAATCTTTACTGATTTCAGTATACGATTTATTATACCCTGCAGCCAGTGTGCCCAATTAGAGGTGCTACCTGACAACCTACTAGCCGCTAGTGTGCTGACTGACTGGTGTAGTCCAACCTGCCAGCAAAGACCGGTTGCTGACCCCCTGCAGGTGAGAACCCCTTCTCTCTGAGGTCCTCAACAGTACCTGCTCCGGAGTAAGGTTATCACACCTCCTCCAGCAGGATGGCTAGCGAATTAGCATATCTTAGACCGGGACTTCAAAGTCCCTGTTGCCTTTAATATGTGACCCAGCTTCCTGGGAGATGTCACCCACTGCCCTGAGGCCCATTTGGCAACAGGACAGGTGGGAAATTATATCTATAGGTAGGCGTGGTGCACTACCAGGGGAGTCATTCCCCTAAGGTGGGGTGCCTGATATGACCCAAGAAAGAAGGATTCCACCATCTTATTTTTGGTGGAATTAGGAAATCTAGGACAGGGTTATGCCCAATCCCCACAGGTAGAGGTCATATAGGAGGTGTAGTGACCCCAAGGGTAAGTAGCCCGTTGGCTACTACTCTTCAGTCCCCTAATCCCCACTAAATCTAGTATTTAGGGGAGCCCATGGCACTAGAGAAGCCGATTCGACTGGCTAAAGAAGGACACCAAAGAGCTGCAGAAAGCAAGAACGGAGGACCAGCACCGACTTGGAGGCAACCCTGCCGACCTGCCTGCTTTCCCCGACAGTTGTAACAGAGACGACACGTCCTGCAGCTTTTCAGCCTCTAAAAGCCTGGGAAGGCTGCCAGCACTTTGCAAAACAGCCAGCATCTCCCCTGGAGTAGGGGAGCTACTTCCCTGCATCCTGCAGGCACTGGAACGCAAGCTTCAGTTTGCGGAACTGCTGACCCCAGCAGCCACCCAGGAGGAAGTGCTCCATGCTCCCAAAGGTCTGTGCTGTCTTTCCAGCGAGTAACAAGACTCTAGACCCTCTAGCAGCCCTCCAGCACTAATACCCGGGGCACCGGACCCCTTGCAGAAGCCAAGACTTGTTGGTGGTCCAATCCAGACACCGACCCCACAGAGACCGACCAGCTGATGAGGGACGTCTGCACCGCCGAAACCATCATGCAGAGTGTTCATGCCATCCTGTTGTTTCCCTATATCCAGGTCGTTACCTGAAACAAGTGCCTCTGACCACCGCAACTCAACACCTCAAAGCATCGCTGCACCCGAGCTCCACAGCCCGAGTTCAAGTTTACTGGCTGTGTCTCTAGCACCCAGAGAATTCCAAGACCTGACCTCACCTCTGAGTTCTGCCAGACTGTGTCCCAAGTCCCTGACTGCAGTTTCTTTCTGCAGGCTCACCGAAACCAAGTGCCTCTTACTGCCGCAACCCACTGGACCAAAAACCACTGCACACTAGCCCCACAGCCTGAGTCCAGGACAACCGAATGCACCCTGGCTCCAGAGACCCTAAAGACCCAAGCACACCCCCATCCCCCACCACCTCCAGTCTCCACTTGCAGGTTCTTTTTACCTGTACTGTTTCCCATTAACTTCAGTGGGCCGTCTGAAACCAAAAAGCACCTCTGCACCCGGTTGCATCAGAGCCGACTGAGGTCACTTGTTGGTGCTGCTTTGGACCCGGGCCCTTACTTACCTTAAGTCCTGAAGAACAGTCCTGTAAGTCGTTGAAATGTGGTCCTGTGCAGTGTATGTTTTCCAGATAGGTTTACATTATTGCAAATACAGCATTGACTATTTAAAAGCCAAAAACCTATCTTAAAAAGTACTTACCTGATCATGAAGATCTTGGTGCCTAAAATAATATAAAAGTCTATGTTCTTTCTATAAATTGATGTCCGATTAATTTTTGTGTGTTCCATTCATTGGCTGTGTGTACAACAAATGCTGAAAACTCCCCTTTGATTAACCCTAGCTGTTCAACCACACTACTACGAAAAAAAGGACTTGGATTTTTTTTTATTTTTTAAATCTTTATTTATAACGTTTTCTCGATGAACATTACAAAGAAGAAACAACCAGGTAGGTTACACAGGTACACATTGCAATCATTTGACAATCATATAGGCACTGTACACGGGCAGGCGATCAGGTCGGGCAAGGATTACTCATATATCACAACTTACTCAGTACATTGGAGGAGGCATTTCATAGCAAGATACAGTAATTGACATTCATATAGTCATGTATCGCAGGTAGTTGAATCAAGCAGACAGGAATACATTATACATCACCCCTTATCTAGTTCAATAGACCAGTGTCTGTACAAGACCAATACAGGAAGATCGTAGTGCAGGTAGAACCCTGATCTGCACCCCAGGCGACCTACAATCAATAATGTGTTCAGCCCCGTCCCTCAGACAGTTCTCTATAGTGTCCCGCACTAGTGTCCACTGGTGTTTCTCCTGAAGTGTCAATAAAATGGGTCCCATTGAGGTGAAAGCTATTGCCCCTGCACTCGACTGTCATCATCTGAGTCTGTGGATGTCGCTGCAGTTTGTAACAAATAGGCCTGCAATGGACACCAGATATCGTTTGGCCTGCTCCGCACAGGCATCAAATCAGCATAAACAGTATTCTGATCCTGACAATAAACCAAGTCATCAATCCACTCCTTAAACTTTGGAGCCCTTCCTCTACCCCAACGACATGCAACCCGTCTCTTAGCCAGTAACAGTGCAACATCTGTAAATCTCCGGACAGGCTTGGGCACATTCCGCGTGTATCCTAACAGCATGATTAACGGGTCTCTGTCAATTTCCCCGGACGTCATGACCTGCAAGGCATCCCGTACCTGTGACCAATATTCGTAAATCCCTGGGCACTCCCATGCTAAGTGGAAGAATCCCGCCCCTCCTACATTGCAGCGATCACATCTATCATGATCTGCCAATTGAAAACGTAGCTTCCTAACAGGTGTATAATAGAAACGTTGTAAAAATTTAAAATGAATGAATGATCTTCAACCTACTGCTAGAGGAAATATTAGCTGTGATAGCGCAACAATAGGTCCATTGGTCGTCAGTAATGTCCCGGTCTAAATCCACACTCCAGTGTTGTCGTGCCGAACTCTCAGGCCCCATGCGGTGTAACCTAATATTATTATACAGTCTAGAGACAAGGTGGCGGCCATCAGACAGAAGCATGGCATGCAGTGATAGAACCACGTCCGGTGCATCCGGAAAACAGGGCAACACTTCCCGCAAGCTCTGTCAAAGTCGGATATAATAGAAGACCTCTAGAGGAGTAGGTGTAACATCCTGAAACAGCTGTTCCCTAGTACGGAACCGTCCATTAATGAACAGGTCTCCCCATGTGGCAATTTTCGTGCGTTTGCACATCAACTGAAAACCCTTCTCCTGCAAGAGCGATATGCGAGGGTGATATGTAAGAGGAAGTGCCGGGGAATACAATTGCGGAGCACCGATGACCCCTGCTATCCTACTCCACGCGTCTATGGTGCAAGTCACCGTAGTAAACGGTGGGTCCATATCTTTAACCGTACCCAGTATGAGGCCATTAAGAGGAAGAGGGCGCGCTATCCAATCCTCCACAGCGATTTGTGGCATGCAAGGTGTGGGTTTTAGCCAATAGTAGGCATATTGCGCTTGGGCAGCAACATAATAGATTCCAAAATCTGGCACATCAAATCCCCCCTTCTCATAAGGCTGGGTCAGTATGGCCCAACGCACCCGCGGCTGTTTACCCCTCCAAAAAAGACGAATGAGTTCCGATCGTAACTGTTTAAAGAAATAAACGCCTGGGAAGTAAGGCACATTTTGGAATAGGTATAAGAATTGGGGCAGTACCACCATCTTTATAAGCAATGCCCGACCCGCCATCGACATCGGCAGTGCTTTCCAGCGTGTAAGATTGTCTGCTAATTTAGTTATGGCCACCCCATAATTTAACCTGAGAGTTTCGTCCTTGTTCAGTGATATAACTATTCCCAGGTATCGAAGATCCGAGTCACACCATTCAAGCGGGTAATCCAGCTGGAATTTCGTAACGGCACTCGTGAGCGGGAAAAACTGAGACTTCTTCCAATTTATGTGTATCCCCAATAGTCTACCAAAAACTAGGAACTCCCGTAAGATAGGATTACGGTTGGATTGAGGGTGTTTCACATAAAGCGTGATGTCATCTGCGTATAACGACACCCCAATTTGACGTTGAAAGCACTGAAAGGCACTATCTTTATGCAACTGACGAATTCGACATGCTAGTGGCTCGATCGCCATGGCAAATAACAAAGGGGAGAGAGGGCACCCCTGTCTGGTGCCTCTCGTTATCGGCATCGAGGACGACAACAATCCATTAACAACCACTCTAGCAGTTGGCTTGGTATATAACAGCTCAATCCAGTTAACAAACAATTTAGGGAAGCCCATCCTACGTAATATAGTAAAGAGGTATGTCCACTCGACCGAATCGAAAGCTTTTGTCGCGTCTAAAAAGATAGCAGCAACTGGGAGTTCCGGGGCAATCGTCTGTATCAAAGAAAACAATGTTCTAAGATTATGTGTAGTGGCGAGGCCCGGTACAAAACCAGCTTGATCCGGTAACACTATCTTAGACATGATCAGTGAAAGGCGTGTTGCAAGTACCTTAGCAAGGATCTTCGCATCACAATTGATGAGAGACAGTGGTCTATATGAGTCCACATCCGTCGGATCCTTACCCGGTTTCAACAAGGAGGTAATAACCACCTCTCTCATTGATCCCGGCAATTCCCCAACTTCCAACGACTCCCCATAGACTTCCTTAAGGACCGGTGCCATAATATCTATGTAACATTTATAAAACGCTGCGGGGAGTCCATCCAGTCCCGCCGCTTTGCCATTAGCAAGTGCCATAATCGCGTCGCGTATCTCATCAATTTCCAATGGTGCACCTAGGAATTGCCTATGCACATCACTGAGCCAGCACAATGCAATATCATCTAGAAAGCTCCCCATTTCAACCTCTGCAGTGTGTCGTGAAGTATATAGCTGCCCATAATGCAACAGAAATTCCTCCTGAATCCTCTTTGTATCCTGACAACGTATGCCTTCCGGTGTGACAATCTCCAATATAGTAGCACTAAAGCGTGGCCTTCTCGTTATTGCCGCTAGTACCTTGCCTGGCCTTTCCCCCTCGCAATACTTCCGTGCAGTCCAATACTTTCCCCTGAATTTGACTTCTCTCGCTGCTTCCTCCTCATACTCGGAAAGCTTATCTCGAAATGTGCTATGCAACACCTTGTCCTTACTTCTTGCCATCCCAATTTCTAACTCCTTCAGCTCACGCTCTAACTTACTTAGCGTCCTTTGGATGTCTCTCAACACCCCTCCACCCTTGGATATGCAAATCCCCCTGACCGTAACCTTGAATGCCTCCCACACCATCTCAACACTATCTACTGAATCCCTGTTCCTGGGGAAGAACTCTTCAATTTCTTCACCTAACTCTGTTTTAAAAACTGTGTCAAGCAGTATAGATGGAAGCAATCTCCATGGAGGCCTTACTCTATCATGCCCTGGAAACGTCAGTGACAACAATACTGGGCAGTGATCCGAATACGTTCTGGGCAAATGTGCCACCGCGCCTATACCAGCACAGAGCCCCTTTGTCACAAAACAATAGTCTAGCCTAGCCCATGTGTTAGCGTGTGATGTAAAATGCGTACCCACTTTATGCGTATGATGTGTGTATCTCCAACTATCCACCAGCCCTGCCTCCTCTATGACGCCCAGCAGCACATCCCTCGCTTGCCTGTTATATTGACCGCAACCATCAGCCCTATCCATGCCGGGAACTAATGCAACATTAAAGTCACCCCCCCATATAACGTGTGTGGTTCCCGCTCCTAACACATGCCCCCAAAGTGTAGTGAAAAATTCCGGAGTGTCAACATTAGGAGCGTAACAGTTTACTATAGCGACAGTATCCACACCCAATCTACCCCACAATATCACATAGCGTCCATCAGGATCAAGGATCTCACCCAACATCTGAAAGGCAATTGATTTTTTGATCAATACTGCAGTACCCCTAGAGTACGAGGAATATGATGAAAATTTCCTGATCGAGGCCCATTTACTAGCAAATTTAGGATCCGATCTGGGGCGGAAGTGCGTCTCCTGTAACAAAGCTATATGTACATTATGCCTGTCCAGATAAGCAAGTATATTTCTACCTTTTCGAGAATCGTTGATGCCCCGCACATTCCATGACATTATCAACAGTTGTCTCCCTGCTGTATCAGCCCCCGACATCGGCAGCAGTAGTAACAATATTCACCCCCGCCCATCCCGACCGCCGCCCATACGTGCCAGCACATACCTTCCAATGAATCTGCAATTTCGTGTGTAACCCTAGTCCAGTGCAACCAAACTCCCCCGCCTCCCCCCCTCCCCCTTGACTCACCCCAACCAAGTCAAGCATCCCCCGGTTCCCCCACCACCCCCATCTACCCGCCCACCCAGTCCTCGTGTGGAAGATCGGCACCTGAGGAATCCCCCCTACAGTCGACCATGTCCAAACATGCCTTCCCCACACAAACCAATGATTCCAACTTGTATCAGTCTGCAACATATCCCCCAAACAAGGCCCTATGTCAAAGACAATCCTATCTACTCCCTCCCCAAACCCACCAGAATAGTCTATGTACAGTATGTTCACCTTTGGATCTACCCCACCCACCTCCCACTGAAGTATCCCCAATTCTCCAGCATCCCCGACCCACCCCCCGCCCATCACCGCTAGCAACCACCCCAACAGCTGCAGTGTAATGAACATTGTCAATGGGGTACACCCTAGGAGGGTCATCTAAGGTACACACTTTACCACCCCCTTCACCTCGTCCCCCAATCTGTACCACCCTAAGTGGGACACGTCCAGGGAAGGGGGAGTTGCCTGGCATACTTTACCACCTGTAGGTCCAATGCCGTCCCCATTGCTGACGGCTGTCCATATTATCAGTACATCAACATCTTCTCCAGCTCAGTGTCTTGAGAACAGCATACATTACGATCCCAGACTCAGATCCCACCAATTAAGAAGAACTCCCAGCTAACTCCATACACAGATCAGTCCTCTTCATTTTCTACATCATCCTCCGCAGGGCGTTTTCCACGATCACGTTTCAATGTTTTGAGGAAATCATCAACCTGTTGCGGGTTCAAGAAGAAGTACTGTTTTGCCTGATGCGTGACCCTGAGCTTGGCCGGGTATAGTAGAGCATAGTCTATTTGTAGGTCTCTCAATTTTTTCTTCACTTCTAAAAACTTTCGTCTTTGTTCTTGCACGATGGGCGTGAAGTCCGGATATAGAGAAGAATTGACCCCATCACACGTCAATTGTTTAGCGTTTCTTGCAGCTCGCAGTGCGACGTCCCTGTCCCGATAATTCAGTAGCCGAGCTATTATCGGTCGAGGCGGAGCTCCTGGTTTGGGCTGAGGACCAAGGGATCGGTGTGCTCGCTCAACGATAAACTGCTTGGAAAAGGCGTCCGCCCCTATCGCCGTCTGTAGAATTCGTTCCACGTACTCCTCCATCCGACCAGTGTTCGTAGACTCCGGCACGCGAACATTATTGCGGCGGTTGCGCGCCTCCAACTCCTCGTTCTTCGCAGCTATCACTTTGAGGATGTTATCCATTCTTGACAGCCTGGTAGCATGGGAAGCCGTGGCATCATCATTGTCTGATATCCTTCTTTCCGCCTCTGTGATGCGTTCCTCGTGAACGTCCATCTTCTGCACAATAGCGTCCATCCTAGAGGATAAGCGATCGACCTTGTCCACCACCGTCGCGAATCCCTGTTTCATTTCCTGCAGTAGAAGATGCATGTCCGGCGCAGCCGCATCGCTACTAGTCCCCGCTGCCAGCGGGCTCAGAGCCCCATTCGAGTCAGACGTCGTCCTCACAGTTTTCTTCAACGGCGGTGCAGAGTCAAAGGATATTTTCGGCTGTCGATTATCTTGTCGTCCCATGGTGGCACCCTTAGCCGACTTCACCGTGGTCAACGAGGTCGCTCGAGCGTTCCCGCCTCGCAGAAATTCAGAGGCCTTGGACATGTATCGTTATACTCACAGCGTCCAGTCCCCACGTCCACCAGAAAGAACCGCCAGTCGTAGTCGTGGTCCTGAGCGACCGGCCACCTCCCCGGTGTTTATACACGGACAGTCTGTGCGCTCCAGATCAAGCACTGCTCCACAGCGGCGCGTCCTTCCACCGCTGTACGGCACACCAGAGTCAGTGGGGTCTCGGTGGAAGGGGCCCAGCACCACCTCCCCGGAGTCACGAATCTTCCAGGTATTGCACTCCGGAACCGCCGCGCTTCCTGTGGCACCAAAAATCTTCTTAGAGCACTACCTTTACGCCACACTACGCTGCAGGGTCAGTACCACACTAGCGTCCACTGTACGCCACGCAATACCCTACGTGCAGTTCCAAAGTAGCGGAGGCCAGGCCACTAATGTCCAGAGCTTGCGGGCCACTCGTGCGTTGCTTGCAAACAACCTCACTCTGGTGCTAGGATCTTCCACGAAGTCGTCTCTCTGCTTCGCGCCTTCCCTTCTCCAGTAATTTCTGATGATCCCCGCAGTGCTCTGTATTCCAGCGCAAATCAGAGGTGCCGTGGGTGTCCATCCAAGTCCACAGGGACGACCAAAAACCCAACGCAGCTCCTGCACTCTACCCCCACGCTTAGAGATGCATTCTCACTGCCAGGTCTGCATCAAGGGGCCGCCACGTGGTCACCTCCAATGCTAGGCCACACAATACTCCTCAGTCCCGCTCCAGCATGGCGTGTGCAGGATGCCTACCGTCCGCCTTCCCCCGTCCGAGGTGACTCCAGAGCAGAACCCGGTCACGGGATACCAGTCACCACAGCTTTGACGACGGCACCTGCCCCCCCGGTGTGCGCCGTCTCGCAATCGGCAGTAGGGTTCCCGCGTCTACAATGTTCCCCCGGGTCACCGCACTTCAGTGCACTCCTCCCGCCCCAGCGGGGGGGGGAAGAGGTGGGGGTGTGCCGCCAGCTACTGGGGGGGGGGGTATGTGAGGCACATCCACCGGTGCCGGTCTCGTCGCCGCATAAGGTACGCCTCACCGCATATCTCGCCGGCCAGTCATCGGATCGACTCCAGCCAGCACAGCCACACTTCCGATGTTTCTCCTGTCACCTAAGAGCAGTCCGGCACCTGCAGCCCCTCGTCGTCAGGTTCCCGGATATGGATAGTCGCGGGGATCTCTCTCTTTCCCCGACCGAGGCCTACACACCTCGTGGGAGCCCCGGAGTCTCGTAGCAGCAGTGTCCGGCCTCGCGGTCACGCAGGCTCCACCTCCACAGTCGGCTCAGCACTCCCAGCAAGATATCTCCTCACCACATTATCCGATTCGCCCCAAACTTGCGACGAGTGTTATATCATAAGTCCTCTGCAATCGTACCGATTTTCAGCGGCATTGGAGGTGGTTAAAGAAGGATAAATAACGGAGATGGGCACAGGCTGCAGGAGCCTCACAGAAGTGCGGCCATGCTGCTTGTGCGCCCTCTAGCGCCCCCCGGACTTGGAATTTTTGAAGAAAGCCTAGTCAACCAGTAAGGGTTACCTGGAATTTCTAAACAGTGTACTTCATTTAAGTGCACTATATAGAGAGCTAGCTTCCTACATTGGTGGCTCAGCGGTAGGATACAAGACTGCATTTTCTGGAACCACTCTGTCGATAGGTGATAGCACAGAGGAATCCTCAGTTGACTTTAGTTCAAAAGATGTTTTTCCCCAAAAGTTGTCAATTTTTTATTTCTTCCCCCCCACCCCCCCAAAGTTTTATCTAGAACTGTTGGGGCCTTGTGTCAAGTCTCCCATCCCAACTGTATTAGAAATGTAAAAAGTCTTTGGGGCACTAGAGGTCGAACTTGCAAAAGGTCCGCACAGTAGTGAGGCTCCTGCATTGCGGGACGCATATACAAAATAATCCTCCACCTGGCACACGATTAGCAGGTGAAAAGTGAGTGGTCGGTGTAGCAGATACTGAAGAGCACCAGCCGGTACCTTCAAATCCTGGCGCTGTCGACGGAATAGCCCGGCTTGAGAGATCCGAGAAGAGAGAGTCCTGGGAGAGAGCCACGGAGGATCCAGCAAGTGACGGAGGCCGACGAGAGAATGAGGCGGCATAGGGATGCCAGCTGGAGAGCTGCCCGCCAGCTCAGAATGGTTCGACACCGAGCCTGAGAGAGGTACGGGGACCAGTGGGGGTAGAAAGAAGCGGAGCAGAAAACAGCGCTACGAGGCAACCTGGGGTGCTTTTCCTAACACCTGTGAGTCCGTGGTGAATATCTGCCCCTCCCATCCACCTGGACAACACAGAGGGTAGAGAAGGCCCTAAAAAGGGATGCTGGGCAGTGGACATCCAAGGCCCATAGCAGAGAGCAGCGAGAAGCCCCAAAAAATATGCAACAATCGTCATCTTGTGGCGGGCCTTGAAACGCTAGTCGGCAGAAAGCCAGAAGGGAATCCCAGCGCGTGGCATTAAAAGGAGAAGGATGACCGGACACAAGGGGAAAAGAGGAATAACCATAAAAATTAAATTAAGGGGGGAAAAAAGCCATGCACAAGTTAAGCGCACATATAGCAAAAGCGGGAGCCTGACAACTCAGACCTGCCCCGCTGATAGGCGAGTACCGGGAGAACGCAGAAAGTGAAAGGCCTAGCCGTACGTTGTGGATGCTCATTAGATGCCTATGGCTGGACTGGAAGGCCTGATGAATTTTCACTGCACATGCGACCACTCAGGGTGAATCCCCGGAGCGTGAGGTGTGAGAAATGCAGCACACAGAGATGAGTGCTAGGTGGACAAGATGGGTAAGGCTGATGGAAAGCAGACAAAGCTACCTTTTGAACCTTGAAAAGTGGCAAGGGGACGGGGACAAGGACAGGAGAATCACCAAACTACTACGGCGGGCCATGAACCAAACGCACAGCTAGAAGATGAAGATGACTTAAAAACATTGCTGAAGACGATGAAGCGCAGCCTAACCTCGATCGAATCCAAAATTGATAGCATGTGTACACGCATAGACTTCATTACCCACAAGCTACAAAAGCAGGATGGTAGACTGAGAAGCGGAGCACAGGATCTCGGAACTAGAAGATAATACGGCCAGCAGCAGCGAACAGGTAAAGGAAATGGATCGGCTACTGAAAGTGATAGCAGCCAAGAATGAGGACTTGAAGGAATAACATTTGCATCTTGGGCATTCTGGAATCCGCCAACACCGGAAAGAGGGAGGACTACATGGAACGCTTTCTGGTCACCAGCTTTGAAAAAAAGAAACATTCTACCCGCTGATGGTAGTGGAGCGATCACATAACACTGGCGGCCCATCCACTTCCTGGGTCAGCCCCCCCCAGGCCCATAGTGGCCAAACTTCTGAAGTATCTGGATCGGGACTTGGCTCTGCACAAGGCCTGGGAACACCAGACACTAACTTTCGAAGGGTATAACATTGCTCTGTTCCCTGACTTCAAACTGGCGGTCCAAAAGGCCAGGAAAACGTTTCTCCCGGCCAAGAAGAAGTTTCAGAAGGCCAATGTAACTTACGCCATGTTCTATCCCGCATGGCTACCAATTACACATCAAGGCAGACACCCTCTATGCACGACGCCGCAGCAGGAAATTAAATTCATCAAGAAATTAAGAAGCCCCTGAAGGGCAGGAAACTCTGAAACGGAAGATGGCGCTGCATCTCCGTCGAGGGCTGGCGAGTAACAGACTTGAAAGGTGCACGAAGACATGCTTGCGCTCGCCCAGGCCTGATCTTCACTCTATAGTATCTTTCCCAGAGATCACAAGGCTACCTGGAGGAGCGACACGTAAAGAATTGCTACAAAACAAAAAATATCCGACGAGCCGCTAACACGACGGGGCCCAGGAAGAAACTACTGCCCTCGGACTAATTTACTCAACAGGAAAGAACTATGCAGGTGCAATGCACAACTTTCCGGGCACCCTCTCTCCTTGCAGATCCAGACAAAGGAGGTCCTGTTATGCCCTCTAGGCAGCAGTCCCTTACAGGAATTTCCTCTTAAGATGAAGACACTAACCAATTTGCCTCTATTGACTCACAAAACGTACATTTTCAGATTTTTCTCACTACTCTTATGGCCTGATATCTTCCTTTTTTCTCAACCCTTTCCTTTCCTTGGAGCTACAAAATATCTTGCAGTTCGAGCAGTATATATAGACGTAAAGGGGCTCTACACTAAGCTCTGAGCAATAGGAGGGTTGAACGTTACTTGGACCAATCAAAATTTCTAGGAGAATCGGCAACATCAGCAATCCCAGGGAGGAAATTGTAACACCACTCTTATAACAGCCACATTAAAATGGAGGGTAGTGGAGGGCAAATGGGCCTGAGTTTGCTAATGTGGATCGTTCGGAGACTGGGGAACCTGAGAAAGAGAAGACATCTCTTGGCATATTTAGATAGGCATACGGTAAATATAGCCATGCTCCAGGAAATGAACACAGCACCCGCAGCCAATCCCACATTTGCTGCACGCTGGGCATCAGATAGATATTTCTCTGCCTACTCCTCTATCTCCAGAGGAACGGCCATCCTGGTAAGAAAAACACCCATAAGTGACCCCGGTGGCAGGTACTGCATGGCGCGGGGGAGGCTGGCATCACACTCAGTTGTGATGGTGAACCCCTCAAGATTTGTATCCTGGTGACTTCCCCTACAATCACTACAGATCCCCCATTCAGAGTCGAACTGGGGCAGGAACTGGAGGATTTTGTCAAGCGAAATATGGACACTGTACCCACACTAGCTTCAGGCTTTAAAGGTGACAATACGGGGTTTATGAATAGCCAAGATAGGAGGCCTACTGAAAGACATCAGACACACGCTGGGGACTCTAGAGAAAAATTTAAGGGAACTGGAGGAAGAGCTTAACTCCATAGAGGAAAAGGCAACCAGAGCCAAAATTAGGGAAACACTTACTGATTATCAAATACAGCTGAGAGGGAAAGCCTTTTCCGTGGAAAGTATCAAAGAGACAGGGAAAGCATTGGCAGAATTGACATGCAAACCCCGATTCTCCAACTGCATCATGGAAATCTGCAATGCGGAGGGGAACCTCCAAAATGGTACGAAGGGGATAATGCAGACTTTCTGTACACATTACTCCTTGCTGTACTCCACTCGGAGAACGTGCTCACTGGAGGCAAACCCTTACCTGGAAGCAGTCGAGCTTGGGTGGCTAAGCAAAGCGCCACAGGAATTCCTTGCAGCGAAGTTTGAGGAAGATTAAATCAGAACCGTCATCATGCAGCTGGGGGCAGGGGAAGCGTCTGGATCAGACGGACTCTGGACGAATTCTATAAGACATGCATTGATATATTGGCTGCTTTCCTGAAGCAAGTTAATGAAGAAGCACTTGAATTACGAACCCTACTACAAAGTATGTGGGAGGCCCTCATCGTCTCCCTTCCAAAGTTAGGAAAGCCCACTAAAAATACAGAGTCGTATAGGCTCCTGTCCCTAATCCATTGCGATGTAAAATACTGGCCAAATTGCTGGTGAATTGACTCAGCCTGCTTATGGATGAGCTGGTACGGCTGGATCAGGCTGTCTTCAACCCAGGCAGCGCCACATCATACAATGTGCATACATTGTTTTCAATAATCCAGGACATAGATCCAGAGCTCAGCACTGTGTTGGTGTTTCTGGGTGCCACCAAGGCTTTTGACTCTTTGGAATGGGACTACTTACTGACAGTCCTACGGCGTATGAGGAGTCCCCTGCGATTCTGCGCATGGATGCGGCTCCTATATCACAGACCAAGTGCAAAACTCCTCATAAATGGGATGCAATCTCCTGCATTCATAACCTGCGGCACTATGCAGGGTTGCCCACTGTCCCCTCTTCTATTTGCCCTGGCTGTGGAACCACTAGCTGCTATGCTACAACAGCATCATCGGGACTGTGCATTAACATACCTGTTGGGGCATGTTTTAGTGTCATTCTATGCAGATGACATCTCGTTATACCAGTTTAAACAAAATACTCCAGGAATTTATTAGATTCGGTGAGCTCTCAGGAATAACAAATAATAGGGAGATCTTTCCTCTCACCCCCAACACACCCCTGTGATGGCGGATTACCCATTGACATGGTGTGAGTCTGAACTTAAATATCTGGGAACAATCATTACCAGAAACCGAGAGAGCCTGCTGAGAGCTAACTACGAGTGGGCATTGGAAAATCTGACGGAATCCATTACCCTATGGATCACAGTGCCGCTGTGACTGGCAGGACGCATAGCATTAATGAAAATGGTAATTCTGCCCCGCCTGTTGTACCTTTTCTTGAACATCCCATACAACCCTGGGCGACACTTCAAGAGTCTGAGAAGCCAAATGATCAGACTAGCATGGGAAGTCAAATGGGGCACCCTCATTTTGTCCTTCTCCAAAGGAGGTTTGAGGCTCCAGATCCAGAACGATATCATCATAGTGCAAAAGCACAATTTGTGCTATATTGGTTTTACCCACCGCCCTTCATGCCGCACCTTGCAGTGGAGATGGGGTACATGGGTCATATACCGCTGATCGGATTTTTGGGGGCAGATCGAGAGGCGGTGGCGGCGTGTAGACTCAATGGTCGCATGTACAAATGAAGCACGGCAAAAAAATCGCAAAAAATGACCACTGACGACTGTGGCATACTCAACTGCCCTGCCACTGGCCTATCTGCACAATATCCCATTTACACATGAAAAATGTTTTCGCCAGATGCTTCAACGCTATAACATACACACATGGGGGTAGGTATATAAGGAGGGGAGCTTCCAAAACAGCGAAGAATTTGTGGGCAATCACACCCCCACACCTATAGAGCTTTTTTTATACCGAAGACTAAGGCAAGATGTTAAGAAAGCTACCCCGGCCTTCCCTGAGGAACTAACCACACTACTCCCACTCCACAACATGCTTCAAACTGCCAGTCACTCGCCGAGATTATATCTCACCACCATCACACTCCAGGTTGGGAAGAAAAGTGGGGCAGGCAAGATTGGGAGGCCACCCCCAGGAGGAAAATAAGTGAATATATTGCAGACAGAAAGGGTTGTCGCTAGCAGTAGATTTAGATTTATCAATTTTAAATTCCTTCACAGGATGTGTTAATCCCCAGCACGTTTGTACCAATACAAATTGAGGCCAAATGACAAATGCGACCGGTGCGGGGCAGAAGGGGCAGACTTCCTTCACCCGGCCTGGACATGTAGACTAGTCTTTACTTTCTGGAGGGAGGTTGACGAAGCCCTATCTCAGATGTTGGGAATACAGTTAAACCTGACCCCACTAATAGAACTAGTTGGATATACGCAGGGCATAAAGGCACCGTTAAGATGATTTGTAGCGCTAGGGCTGCTGCGGGCCAAGTGCAGGCTGGCATGTAGATGGTGGGAGGGGAAGAGCCCCAAAATTCAAGGAATAGCTGCACGATATGACATATTGCCAGGAGCAGCTAACCACTTACTCTGAACTACTGCCAATAAGCTCTAGATCTCCAGATAAATGGGAGCCCCTAAGTGCATTCTTATTTTTGAACTCGCAAACAGGCACCCGATAGAAACATGCCGCAAACTTTTGGGGCTGCACAAACGGACTACCCCAACTGGGAAACACTTTCAATGAGACACCTTATGGGTTGTTCACTGATGACACTTTTACAGTGGCTTAAAATGGACAGAGGTGTGGGAACAGTAAAGATGGAAAGCATAAACAATAGACATACTGCTCTAGAAATAAGAATTAAGTGTAATTTGCTTACACTACAGTGCCATGTAACAAGATGTTCTTGATGAAAATGCTAATAAAAATAAGTTTTTTTTGTTGGTTTAAAAAAAAAATATTTTAGGTTGTTAGCCCTTAGAAGTCTATTTAGAATTTTTTGTTGTTGTTCTCTTTGAGAAAAAAAGTCCTAACTACTTTAAAAACGTCTGATTTAGAGGGTACTAGATATGAGCTCAACGTGGCTCCCTACAACAAACTTAAGTTACTGCAATTTAAGAACCTCTGAAAGACTAGCAATATTGCCATTGGGCCTAAACCAACTAGGGAAGGACTCCAGGAGTTGCTTGCCAGGCGTGAGATAGCCCTGGCAGCAGAAGAAAATGCTGAGTAGGGAGATAATGACCTAGTCAGTGATGACCTCATCAAAAAATCTTACTGATAGCTCAGCTACCAGTACCCCAGGAGGAGTAAAAGGTGACTTCTTACAGCTTCAGAGACTAGCAAAAATAGTAGCACTTAAGGCCAAATTCATCACCATGAAAAAAGAAAGGGCTGAGATGAGTCTAGCACCCACGAATACTGGCAGCAAAATCACAAATGGGGAGAAATAGGTAACCTTTGACCCTAAAATCCTAAAAGGGATTGTCCCAAAATATATCGATGATGAAGATATCACAAAATGGTTTACAGCGTTTGAGACGGTTTGTAAAATGAGAAAACTCAGTAAAAAGTATTGGGGCTCGCTACTTTGGGAGCTTTTCTCAGGCAAGTGCAGGGATAGAATGCTGACACTTAATGAGACAGATGCTGAGTCATATGATGTCATAAAGGATACCGTGATTGAGGGCTTTGGACTCACCACTGAGGAGTCCAAGATTAAATTCAGAGAGACTCACAAAACCTTGAGTTAATACTGGGTTGATTTTGGTGACTGTTCAGTCAGGTGCAAGACTATGAAGGGCTGAGTAATCTGTTCATGAAAGAGTACTTGTTAAGTAACTGTACATCTGAAAATTACATCAGTACTTGGTGGATTAGGGTTAGCCTCTCCTCAGGAGTTTGGGAAGAACGCTGATCATTGAGTCAAAACTAGGGTGTCCTTGAAGAGCAATAGTGGGGGTGACCAAAAGAAAAGGATTGCTAACCCCCTCCCCGCCAAGTTCAAATCTCAGCAATGACGCTCAACATCCTGTGATTCTAGGCAAATTACTTTATCTCCACCTGCCTAACAAAAATAAATGTGTAACAAAACTGGTGCTCATGTTAAGTGCTCTGATACCTGATATCTTCGGGTTGAGTTTGCGCTATATAAAACTAACTTTTTTTTTTTTTTTTTTAATTGGAAAAGATGTGTGACAACCTAAAGATAAAAGTAAAGAGTCTTCAAAGACCCCCAAAAACTTGTTCAGGAGGGTGGGCACAGAGACACTTCACAAAAGAAGGGTGGGTGCCAGGGTAGAAACTGAAATCCCAAAAAGCTTGGTGTTTTAATTGCAAAGCAAATGAACATCAAATTAGGGACTCTACTTGTCCTAAAAAGGCTCCCCCTCTAGCACTGTGCCCACAGGAGTGGCGAGTCTTTGGTATGCCCTGACCAGGTCAGTGTGAATATTGAAGCTACCTTGGTTTCAAAGGGAGTGATGGATGTAGCTACCCTGGCGGTCTTACCTAGTATGCTGGAGAACTACAGACAACAGCCACATACTAATGTGGTTGATGTAGTAGCTATGAGGGATACAGGTGTATGGTGACTGAAAAATTGGTATCCCCAGAACAGTATCTGGCTCGTAAAACCTATCCAGTCATCAATGCTGATCATGAGACCAAGGTTCATTCCTTGGCTGTGATGAGCTTGGAGTGGGAAGGGGTTACTGTGCAAAAGAAGGTAAATTCAAAAGTAGGAAAAATTTAGAAAAAATGCCCAGGACTACTTCTCATTTCCCATTTTCCTCTCAGGGAATAGTCTATATAATAAGTCATGTGCTCAGAAGAACACACTTTACAACTGCCAATGTCCATAATACATCTTTTTATTTTATGTTCTTCAGTTGCTACACTTGCATGAATTTTTCTTCATTCTTTTTCAACATCAAACTTGATAAAGAATCTTCATAGACAAATTATAAAGTATACAGCCAAGCCAACACATGTTGCGTGAAAATAATTAGCTTTTCGGGGCTCTTTGATTCGAAAATATTTCATATGAATTCCAAATAATGATTCACCAACTCCAAGAACAATGTCATCTTGTATACTTGCCAAATAACTGACACAGGCTGTAACCACACAACAGAAACAAGCAGTGATCGCACCAAATGAAGGTGGTTGTGTCCTCTCCCATCCCATTAGAATGTTTGCTTGGTAATGACTTTGAGACCTCAGCATAGGCTGAGGTAGAGTTCAAGACCCATGCATCCATGCTGGGAATACCTTAATGGGTGTGTGTGAAAACTCGAGCACAGTGCAAAGCCCAGGGTGACAAAGATGTTGAATCCTGAAACTATGGACCAGCCCTTCAAGAGAAAAGGTAAGAAGTCTGGGAAAACAACTTCTGTACAGCCACAATGTCTGGTCTTCTCCCCTCAGGGAGAAGACCTATCAGCCCTTGATGGAACTGAGCCCCTAGAACTTGGGCCTTAACAGCCAGAGCTCCTAGGCCCAGGGGGACCCCCTAGGGAATAGCTGTGCCAGGTAAAAATGACTTGTCCCACTCTTGAGAGCCTGCAACAGTATGCTGCTGACCAGGAAAAGGGAAATGTCAGTGGTTCACACGGGACCTATTGGGAGGAGGGACTTCTGTACACTGAGACCAGTGACCCCAAGCCTGGTGCTTATAGGAGAGTGGTAGTGGCTCAGCAGTACAGATAATTTCTCCTTTTTTTTTTTTAGCATCTTTTTATTGTTTTTTTGTTTTACAAAAAGTGATCATTTCTGTATCCACACCTTACATTTGTTTCCGAGATATAGCAGGCATGGAACAACAACGTATGCATTGTTCAGTCTGAGCAATCAAAACATATGTTTGTTACAACATTAATAATTTCACCAGTAATTACATGCAGAGGATGGCTCACCACAATAACACATATTCAACAGAATGGCTCCAATACCATCCCCCAGCCCCTCACAGTTCCTACTGCACATGAAGAGGTAATCCTTCTTACAGGAGTCTGCGTCCCACCATCCCCGACCTTGACAATACAGATGTCCAACATTATGTCACATTGCGTCTAGAAGCCCTCCGATCCATTCTTCCACTCCGTACAGTTCTCTTGTATCTCAGTTCTCTTCACCTCGCAGGGGGTGCCAGTAAATAGCATTGTAGTGGTGCCCATATATCCCTGGGCCTTGAGGTTATTGGTATCCGTTCCGCATATGTCAATAATCTTTCCTGGCACATTACTAGATCCGCAATCCAGTCCTTGAACTTGGGAGTGCGCCCCCTGCCCCATCGTCACGCCACCCTTCTTTTAGCCATAAGGAGTGCCAGCGCCGTGAACTGACTGTGCTCGGGTCGAAGTGATTTAACTTGTCCCAGCAATGCAATCTGTGGTGTGGCCTCTACAGGTGTGTCAATCATTTTCGCGCAGTGCATGAAAAATCTGATCCCAGTAATTATGTACCTCTGGGCATCTCCATGCCAGGTGCAGAAAATCCGCCCCAGCTGCAAGGCATCTATCACATCTGTCATCTTCTCGTAACTTAAACCTGTGCATCTTGGCCGGGGTATAGTACAATCTGTGCAAAAATTTATAATGAATCAGCCGGAGTCTACTGCTGGCTGAAACCCGCTCTGTTTGTAGACCACTCCATTCCCACTGCTCGTCCGATAAAACCATCCCCAGTTCCTCATCCCACCTCCTACGCAAGGTTGGGGGTGTCGTCTCCACTAGTTTATGAATTGTGTGATATAACAACGATACCAGCCTTTTGGGTGCGTCTCTCTCTAATATGAGTTGTAATGGAGTCAAAACTGGTGGTTCCGCTGGGAACTCAGGGGTAATCGATCGTAACCTGTTTTTCAATCTAAGATGGATAAATACATCTTGCGGTGTCCTCTGTATTTCTTGAAACATGTGGTCTATACTACGGAATTGGCCTGCGTGATACAAGTCGCCCCAAGTAAGTACTTGAGTTTGCTGCTTGAATTTTTTTGAAAACCCCCTCCTGCAACAAAGGCATCTCGGGGTGGTGCTCAAGGGGTAACAGGGGAGAGTATATCATGGGCACGCCCACCATACGCCGTATGTGTGTCCACGCTGCTATAGTGCCCATAAGTGCATTGGCCGTCCTGTCTCTATTACTAGTTATTACATATAGTGCACCTTCTATTGGTGTGGGATGCGCCAGCCAGTGTTCCGCTGCCACTTGTGGCATATACATCGGCTGCTTCACCCAGTACCATGCATAGTGGGCCTGCGTGCAGGTATAATATAGCTCAAAATTCGGAATTCCAAACCCTCCCTTCACATAAAGTCTCGTCATCGCCTCCCATTGCAGTCGAGGCTGTTTGCCTCCCCAAACTAGACGTATCATCTCTGATTTCAGTGATTTAAAGAAAAATGTCCCTGGGTAGAAGGGGATGTTCAGGAAAAGGTATAGCAGCCTGGGGAGCACCACCATCTTAATCAGTGATGCACCGCCATTGAGAGGGGTAGCGCCACCAATCGTGTGACGCAATCTGTTATCTTAGCTATGGCCGTACCGTAATTCAATCTCATAAGTTCCTCCCTATCCCTGGTGATTCTTATTCCTAAGTACTTCAGTTCCTTATCACACCATTCCAGAGGAAAGTCCAGGAGGAAAGGTGTTGTAGCTGAGGTCAGTGGAAAAATACATGGTTTTCCCCAATTTATTTGTACACCCGAGAGTTGCCCAAATACTATAAATTCTCTCAAAATGGGGTTCAGGTTCTGCTGAGGGTCACTAACGTACAACGTGATGTCGTCGGCGTACAGTGATATCAACACCTGTCGCAGATTACATCTGAGGGCCCTCTCCTTGTGGTTCTGTCTTAATTTAGCCGCTAGGCGTTCTGTCGCTATTGCAAATAGTAATGGGGAAAGTGGGCACCCCTGCCTCGTTCCCCTGGTAATACTGAAGTACTGTATTGTGTGTCCGTTGACGAGGACTCTAGCCACCTGCATGCAATATAATAATTTAATCCATGACAGGAATAGAGGGGGGAATCCCATGCGTTCCATGACTCCAAAGATATAGTCCCATTCGATAGAGTCGAATGCTTTGGTGGCATCCAAAAAAATAGCCGCCACCGGCAAGTCAGGTGAGACGTTATTCAGGACGGCAAACGGCGTCCTAAGGTTGTGGGAGGTGGCTCTGCCAGGTACAAATCCAGATTGGTCAGGCAAAATTAGGTTTTCCATTAAAAGGCTGAGACGTGTTGCAATTAATTTAGCCAGGATTTTTGCATCGCAGTTTAGGAGCGATAATGGTCTATAGGAGTCGCACACCGTTGGCTCCCTGCCCGGCTTCAGCAAGGATAGTATGAGCGCCTCCCTCATGGAGTGTGGCAGGTGACCCACTTCCATCGCATCTTCGTAGACTTCTCTAAGAATGGGGGCCATTATGTCTATGTACTTTTTGTAAAATTCTGCTGGGATGCCATCTGTACCCGTGGCCTTCCCAGATTGTAAACTCATTATGGCTTCCCGCACCTCATCGAGCTCAAACTGTGCACACAGGAAAGCCCCTTGTCCATCGCTGAGCCGTCCCAACTCCACATCCCTCAAAAAAACATCCAGATCCAGTGCCCTTACTCTTGTCGTGGTGTAGAGCGTTTTATAATGCTTCATAAAGGCATTGAGTATACTAGGTGTCTCCCTGCAGACTTCCCATCCCCCCCGTCTGGGTCCTCCACTTCCATTACATATGTGTTACATCTAGGTTTTCCCACCTTTTGCGCTAATATCGTACCAGGTCTATCGCCCTCGCCATATTGTCGGGCAACCCAATGCTTCCCTCGTAATTGCACCCCCCTCTGAGCCTCCTCCATATATAATCTGTAAGCTTCTCCCTAAATGCCGACTGCGTGGCGCTCCTCGGATCATTCAAGAGCAAGGTGTGTAGGATGTCCCTAAGAACTCCAGCCCCCTTAGCTATGCAAAATCCCCTGAGTGTTACCTTAAAGGCCGCCCATACAGTCTCCACACTATCAACCGAGCCCTTGTTGCGTTCAAAAAAGTCTCTGATTTCCGTCCTTAGCTCCTCTTGAAAAACTGAGTCAAGCAAAAGGGGGGCATGCAGCCGCCAAGGCCTGCACGGTGTGCTAAAGTCAGGCGTGGAAAGCCCCAACACTACTGATCCATGATCCGAGTAGGTCCTGGCCAGGTGATGTACCACTACTACCGCAGGAGCCGTACTCCTGGACAATAAGAAGTAATCTAGCCGGGCCCAGGATTGTGCCTGTGCAGTAAAATGTGTGCATTCTTTCCCAGTAGGGAACTTATGTCTCCAGGCATCTGTCAGCTGATGGGTAGTAATTATCTTTTGAAACACTCCCTGCGCTTTAGTGTAATGATGGGGGGAGGGATGTGATTGATCTAATCGAGGATTATAAGTAGGGCTCCCGGTTATATGGTATTTATTTTTTTGCCATTTCCGTCTGTAATTATCCATATTTATTTTTTGGGCATTTTTTCTGTATTTATCCACATTTATTTTTGCCACAAGCAAAAAATGAAGCTACAGCTAGTATTTTTCCACATTTATTTCAGTCCCCAAAAACACGGACACAAGAGCAGAGGGAACAACAAACTACATGGCAACAAACTCAACACACAACGATCACAATGAAAAAGGGACACCACAAGCCACCAGGCTGCAGACAGACATGGGGTTAAGTGTGCGCCCAGCAACAAAAGTTGGATCTAGAACTAGTTGTTGCAGACCCAGAACATGAGATAACATAGGCTAATGTTTTCCCAACATTCTGGGCCTGACCACATTATTTCGGACAGCCCTCAGCACATACATCATCACTCACCATTGAACACTGTACAGGCACATGCGGCAGAGGAAGGGCCTATTGAGAGACCGCTGCCCTGAACTCTAGGTATTTGCAATAGAAGGTGTTCTTGGGGTAATGAGAGATAAAGTTTTATGCTGGGGAATATTGTTATCAAATATAGGAGTGGAAACTGTGACTGGGGCAACGCAAACCCTCACACCTCTCACAGGCTGCACCTGTCTACTTAACTATCGAGTACTCTCAATTTGAGAATTTCTGTTTTCCTCTGTGTAACTGCGTTTGCGCCCTAACGTTTATTAACATTTTTTCTAACGAAATGTGTACATGTCGAATACCAGCCCTTAATGTAAAACAAATGCTGCTTGGCCAAAAACTATTCATCCTGCAGTGCATTATTTGGCATTATGAAAACCCAGTGTTGTTCAGTGTCATCACAGCATGGTTGCAGAATTTAAAGTGCAGATACAGAATATGTAATGGATCCTGACATGAAATAACTGATGCCTTTTCAGTTGATGAGTTAGTGTGTTTGCCCACTGCCACTCTGGGCTGGCAGACACTTGGTTCATGGGACTGTAAGATGGAGGCGGTAAATGGTTCTGAAAACGTTTCTAATTTCTCCTAATTTTAGTAAAGTTAACAATTTGCACAACGCTGATTGTGACATTCTCTCACATTTCATGACAGAATTTCTGTGACTCATCAATGATGTCCGGCGTCATGAAATGTGATTTTCAGGTATTGCAGGTGCTCTCGGTGCAATGTGTGCTTGTGGGCCTTTCGTTGGTGGTGGCAGAGTCGAGACCCGTCCACTCTAGCAGTGTCTGTGAGGAAGAAGAACATTGGCAAAGAGGGCCCTTTATTTTTCATGAAACAACCCTCGGCCATTAAATACACAGTCCAGGGTAAAAGAACCCAGTAAAGTATGAAAGGCATTTTAAACCTTTACACTTGAGTTTACGCAAATTGTTTTACAGCTCTGAAAATAGGAGCATAAACCACAACAGTGAGATAAAACAGGCTTCTGTATGGGTGTCAGTGTTTGATTTTCGAGTGGCCTATTCCCCTTTTTATGGAGATTGATGACACAGGTTGCCTTCCTTTGGCGCCTGATGTGTAACACCTCATTGATGGCTCGATAATGTGCCCTGCCAAGAATCCTTTGTTTTGCTAATGCCCTGCTCCCTTCTACCTGGGCTGGGATGTAGAGCCAAATTACGGGGTGTGTGCTACAAAGAATTTCGGGGGGGGGGGGGGCTGATTCTCCCAGCAATTTGCAGAGCAGAGATGCAGGGACGCTATGAAGTGAAGAGGTGAGAAAACACAACAAAGCCTCGTTATTAAATAAATGGTCTTTTAAAGACCTCTGAAGTACTTTTGCAGCTGTGTGAGACCCGGGAAGCCGGGCTGACACACAGGGGGGGGGAGGGGGGGGGCAGCGGTGGTCACAGGTCTGAAGCTCTTTGAGCCCCTTGGCGCTGCGCGCCATTAATCTGTCCCCTGAGGCCACAGAAAGAGACTTGTCAACAGATGCGGAGTTCAAAGGAAGGGCTGGGGCAGCAGCAAAAGGAACAGGGGCATGGCAATTCTGGGCTGAAGCACGGCCATTTACTAGTATTTACCCGTTTTTACATATAAATACAGACAAAGGAAAAATTGTTTTCCGTCTGTATTTATATGTAAAAATCCATTTAAACGGAAAACCGGGAGCCCTAATTATAAGTCACATTGAAATCTCCACCCCATATGATATGGGTGGAATTTATCTAAAAAATCTTTGCCCAAAGAGTGTCGAAATACCCAGGATCATCTGTATTTGGCCCGTAGCAACATGCAAGCGTGAATGACGTTGTACCCAGTCGGCCCCACAGGAGGCAATACCTTCCCTCCGTCACGCCCTCTATTCTAAAGGGGACTTGCTTTTTTAGCAATATCGCCGTTCCCCGTACAT
Organism: Lissotriton helveticus; assembly: GCF_964261635.1. Taxonomy (NCBI): domain Eukaryota; kingdom Metazoa; phylum Chordata; class Amphibia; order Caudata; family Salamandridae; genus Lissotriton; species Lissotriton helveticus. The sequence continues at coordinate 676,237,827 of NC_136057.1, forward strand.
ATGTAGAGTAAGAGGAAAATATTCTATGCTCCGCCCATCTAACGGCAAAGGTATGTTGTTTCTTACTAGCCAAATGGGTTTCCTGCAGCATAGCTATATGCACATTATGTCTGTCCAGATATGGCAGTAACTGCATTTTCTTCCTAGGGTCGCCTAACCCCCGCACGTTCCATGTAATAATGTGTTCGAGGCATATGGGCTGCAGATGGTACATTTATGAATAGATCGCCATCTGGTGTTGGGCTCGGATGATTGCACTTGTTTTTCTTCTGGAGAAGTCTTTGTCGTCATCGATGACTCCTCCTCTGGGTGTTAGTGCGCATGGGCATCGGCTCCATCCTTAGATTGGTTTTTTCCGCCATTGGGTTCGGATGAGGATCGAAGCGCTCCGGATCGAATTCGATAAAGGTTATATTCGGCGCGTAACCCTTTCCAATTCGACGGTATTGTTATCGAACGCGACTACACTTCCATCTCGACGCGTTTCGAAGAACGACGACTACGAGAAGACTAGCTCGACGTAGTCCAGCCCGGAGTCCATGGAAAGGACTCCATTCAAAAAATGTCCAACGTGTGGTGCTAAGTTCCCACACAAGGACCTACACGAGGTGTGCAACCTCTGCTTGTCCCCTGAACACGAATCCAGGGACTGTGAGGCCTGTGCAGCATTTTCCTCAAAATCGACGATTAAAAAACCGTCGAGCCCGAAGACACGAGGTATCGAGAATGCAGTCACAAGCAATCCCGGAGCTGTTCGAGGACCAGCACCCAGAAGAATTGTGCTTGTACTGCCCACATACCTGCACTTTAAATTGGGCCCCTCACCGCGTTTTGAGCGGATTTACGATCTGTAGGCTTCGTTTTTGGCGCGTGGCCGCCATCTTGGGGGGGGCGAGTGTCCACTGTGCCACTGGCTGAGCGCTCTAGCGCTTATCACCACCACAGGTGAGCCCTACTTAAAGCTCGCTACACCCGCGCAGCGGTGACGCGCAGCGGTAGCGCCTGACTCGCGCCGGAGTCAAGCCAGAGTCCTGCCCGTCTGCGCCCGTCAGCGTCCCGGAGGCGATCGGAGCGGCGGGTGGGGCTCTTCCACTCTTTCACTAGGGATGTGTCCTTCTGGGGTACCGGTGCTGCACTACTCTTCTGCGGACCTTCGCTCTTTTGACACTCTGGCCACAGGCTGCCGCACTGTCTTTCCTGGACGTCATCGCGGGAAATCCTGTTGCCCGGTCTGTAGCTGGCGCCCTAACCGCTCTCAGCTTTCATGCCCCACCTATAATACTCTTAGTGTGGGCTACCGCTGTTTGCTACTTAACACCAGGTCAGCGGGTAAACATGCGCAGGACATTTTTGAGCTCCTTGATACCGTGAAGCCGCTATGTCTTATGCTAACTGAGACGTGGTGGGGTGATTCTTCCAACCCAGATGTCGTGACGGCAATTCCGCCTGATTACAACATCTTCAGGAAGGATAGAGCTAAGGGCAGGGGAGGTGGAGTGGCTTTGGTGGTCAGGAAGGGCATCTCGTGTGTGATTCTGCCAGTAAAGGACATTCGAGGTTCGGAGACCCTTGCTTTTGTTATTACTCTGTCTCCACATCATTCTGTTAAGGGATTGCTCGTGTATAGACCCCCGGGCTCACCCGGCACGTTCTTTGAAGATCTGGACTCCGTGCTGTTGGGGCTGGCCCTGAAAACGGAACATTGCATCGTGGCAGGAGACTTTAACTTTCGGATGGATGATCCATCCGACCCTGCTGCCATTAAACTTTCCGAGGCTATGACCCCGCTGGGACTGATCCCCTATTTGCAGGGGCCTACACATGAGAAGGGGCACACTCTGGACCAGGTATTCTCGTCTTCCCCGCTTGAGGAGATTGAGATTACACCTGTACTCTGGTCAGACCATCTGCTTGCCAAATATACGATCAAAGGCATAGCTAAACCGAGGGTTGCCCTGGCACAGCAACAGGGCCGGGTCCATAGAGCTTATCATCGAGTGACCCCAGAGTTGCTGGCTCAGGCCGCTGTGGATCACCCGTGTTCCCTCTCGGGCGATTTGGACAGGGATCTGGAGACCTTGCAAGATTGGCTTCTAGACAGGCTAAACGATCTGGCCCCGGAATTGACACCACGCCTGACACCGAAACGGGTCTCTGCGCCTTGGTTTACCGCTGCACTGTTGGCTTCGCGGCAGCAGTGTAAGGTAGCCGAAAGAGCTTGGCGGGCTAAATATGATATGGTAGCCAAGCTGACCTATCAGACGGTGGTCAAAGCTTATCACCGGGACATTCGCCTGGAAAAGAAAGCATATCTTGCTAGGAGAATAGAAGCTGCTTCTAATTCCTGCAAGGAGATTTTCTCCATTGTGAGAGAATTTATCTCCCCATGGTCTAACACCTCGGATGAGAAACCGTCTGGCACCTGGGCTTCGGATCTTGCTGATTTCTTTACGAGCAAGATTCAACGCATACAGGATTCTTTTCCATCACCTGGACCTATGGTCCAGACTAATCCTGAGATCACCTTATCCCCGCTGGCTTTCCCAGCTGTGACGCTGAATGTGTTTCCACCGATGTCTGCCCCAGACTCTTTAGCGATAATGGGCAATCTTAAATCGGGGTCGCCCCTCGACCCTTGCCCCGCTAAATTTTTAGCGAAAGTTGCGGAGGTGATCAACCCTTTGGCAAACCCGCTGTTAAATCTCTCATTGAGTAGGGGAGTGGTCCCGCAAGCCTGGAAACAGGCGATGGTGATTCCATTATTGAAAAAATCTGGCCTGGATTCGAAGGCCCCGGTCAATTACAGGCCTATTTCTCTGCTGCCGGCTTTCTCGAAGATTGTGGAAAAGCACGTTCAGGCTGTGCTTTCCAATTTTCTTGAAACCAATGAGATCTTGCATGCCACGCAGTCTGGTTTTCGTCCCCATCTAAGCACAGAGACTGCGCTCCTTGAGGTCTCAGAAACCATTAAAGGTGTTCTGGACTCAGGGGGCAAAGTCATGCTGGTGATGCTGGACTTGTCGGCGGCATTCGACACCGTCCCCCATGATGGCCTTCTCGCAAGACTTTTTGAGATAGGTCTACGGGGGACGGTGCTCGATTGGTTTTCTTCCTTCCTAGCCGGCCGCCGGCAAACGGTCTGGGCGCCGCCAGACTCCGCCGTGATGCCGCCTCTGGGAGTCGGGGTTCCACAGGGCTCTATTTTGAGCCCAACCCTTTTCAACATCTTTATGACCCCATTGGCGGCGTTGGCGGAGTCGTATGGCGCCCGGATCGTGTCTTACGCTGATGACACCCAGCTCCTCTTCTCTTGTCAGAGGGGAGGAGACTTTGAGGAGGAGAGTATCCGGGATTGCCTTGGGGCTGTTTTTCATTGGTTCCATCTGAACAGCCTCAAGTGCAATTCCGATAAGTCCGAGGTACTCTTCTTCGGGTGTGACACAGAGCCAGACTGGCAGGCCTGGTGGCCGATTAACATGTTTCCTCCATCCTGCTCTTCCCATGTCGCGAAAAATCTGGGGGTCAAGATGGACAAAGGATTAACATTGAAATCCCAGATCCTTGGGGTGGCGGGCACTTGCTTCGGCATCCTCAGGATGCTGCGGAGGTTCCTTCCCCTGTTGTCCGAGGAGCACAGGAAAGTGACAGTGCAGGCTCTGATTGGGTCCAGGTTGGATTACTCCAACATTCTTTACCTGGGCCTTCCAGAGTACTTGCTGCAGCGGCTTCAAGTGGTGCAAAACGCTGCCGCGAGAGCAATCTTTGGATTAAACAGGCGGGCCAGTGCATCTGGCCTGCTGATAACTCTGCACTGGCTTCCCATCCGGAAACGGATTGCCTTCAAGGCTTTGACTCTGGCCTACAAAGCTCTCCACTTGGTGGGAGCTAAATACCTTCAAAAGAGACTGGTCTTTTATCAACCGACTAGGTCCTTGAGGTCAGAATCTCTGTTTTTGGCGGTCGTCCCGCGTGTGCAGAGAGCGCGCCTGGGAGGCCGCTCCTTTGGTTTGCTGGCACCACAGTTGTGGAATTCTTTGCCGCTCGCCCTCCGGGGAGCTTCTAGTCTTTTTGCTTTTAGAAAAGGTTTGAAAACCTGGTTGTTCACTCAGTAGCCGGTTTTCTGTTTGCACTTGTTTTGTACTTCTGTTTTTTTCTTTTATTCAGTGTTATGTTATTATGTGGCAGCCTTCCTTCTCCAATAAAAGCGCCGGGACACTCTTTTTGAGTAGCCGTGCGCTATATAAAAGAATAAATAACATAACATAACATAACAAGAAGAGGACGACGAGGCGGGGTCTGAAGCGGACGAGTCCGACGTCGAGGAAATCGACGTCCAACAAACCGTGAGTGATGACGTCCCTTTACCAAAGAACAGACCCCGCACGGTGTCGACCCCGCCCTCGAGCCCGGTCAGACAACCGAAAAAAGTTTCCGACGCCCCGCCTTCGGGCCCGGCAACGAAACCGAAACACTCGGTCTCCCATCATGGTGGTCCAGATAAACGACCCACCCCGACATCGACACCGAAGCTCCATATCAAGGAAAGCTCGAAGTCGAAACAGTCCATGTCGGCACCGAAACACGCTTCGACGTCGAAAACAACCTCGACACCGAAGACACCCTCGACACCGAAGACATCGGATCCGAATAAAATCTCGGTGCCAAAAATACAAACGGACAGTCAAAAGAAAAAACACCTGTTGGACCCAAAAACTGCGGTACCGACACAGGAATATAAAACCGATCCTAAACAAAAGACTCTGTTTATTGATCCACAAACTGGCAAGGTAGTCACAGAACTACCTAAAAAGAGGAAAAATGAACAATCGGACGACAAAACTCCTCCGAAGAAGAGAACAATGGGGACAAATACAACTCCTTCCCCACAACCTAGAGACACACCCTCTTCTCCTACTCCTCACAATAGGCCAACTATTCCTCCCACACGACCATCTACACCTACAACAGACGTAGAAAGTGACACAGGGGAGGGAGAACATCCTGGGGATGATGAAGACACAATCCCAGAGGAGGCAGACCCATGGGAACAGTACAATGTAGGGTCAGATAACGATAACGACCCTGAATTGTATCCGTCAAAACCTTCACCTCCTGATGATAATACTGGTTTTGCGCAACTCATTAATAGAGCAGCAAAATACCACAAGGTAGAACTACATGCAGAACCTCAAATAGGGGATTTCCTATTAGAAACACTACCTGCTGCACAAAGAACATCAGGAACACTACCAATGCTTAAGGGCCTTCTCAATCACACATCAGAGATATTCAAAGACCCGGTGAGGGCTAGGGTACTGAACCCAAGAATTGATAAGAAATATAGGGCAGCTCCAAAAGACCCAATATTCATCAAAGGACAAATTCCTCTAGACTCACTAGTGGTCACAAACGCTCGTAAGAGAGCAAACTCTTTATCTACAGGAGAAGCTCCACCTCCGGACAAAGAGTCTAAGCTAATAGATGCCTTTGGCAAGAGAGTAGCATCTCAAGAGGCAAACAGCTGGCGCATAGCTAATACACAAGCACTACTTGCGAGGTATGACAGAGCGCATTATGATGAGTTAGAAAAACTCATCACACATCTCCCTAAAGAACATCAAAAGAGGGCAGATCAACTCATACAGGAAGGGAAGTTAATTACTAACACTTCAATCAAGTGCGCCCTAGACGCGGCAGACACTGCAGCAAGATCCATAAACACAAGCATCATGTTAAGGAGACATGCATGGCTGAGGGTTTCAGGGTTCAAACAAGAGGTGCAAACTTCATTACTGAACCAACCTTTTGATGAGAAAACACTTTTCGGCACAGGGACAGATGAGGCCTTAGAAAAGATGAAAAAGGATACGGAAACGGCTAAATCAATGGGAGCATTGCAACAGCCGACCCAAAGAGGTTCCTTTCGTAGGTCCACCTATAGAGGAGGATCCAAAAATACAGGTACAAGCCAGCAACAAACCTCTTTTACACCGACATCACCCAGAGGTAATTCTAGAGGTAGTTACAGAGGTAACAACAACAAGGGTAGAGGTCGAAGAAACAATAACAACCGCAACTCTCCAACCCCAAAGCAGTGACTTCATACAGCTCCCCCCAGACCATATAACACCGGTCGGGGGACGCCTATCACAGTTCCCACCTGTCTGGGAAAACATCACATCAGACAGGTGGGTGAGACAAATTATCCAACATGGTTATTGCCTGGAACTCACATCTACCCCACCAAACATCCCCCCCAAACAGCGTCCAATGAAACAAGATCACTTAACACTGTTAAAACAAGAAGTACTATCTCTGCTACAAAAGCATGCCATAGAGAAGGTTCCAAATCAACAACAAGGAACAGGAGTATACTCCCTATACTTCCTAATTCCCAAAAAGGACGGGTCTCTAAGGCCAATACTAGACCTAAGACCTCTCAACGCATACATAAATACGGAACATTTCCACATGGTCACGCTCCAACAAGTACTTCCTTTACTGAAGAAAGGGGACTTTCTTTCTACACTGGATCTAAAAGACGCTTACTTTCATATCCCGATTCACAAAGCCCACAGGAAATATCTAAGGTTTGTGGTAGAAGGACAACATTATCAGTTCAAAGTCCTCCTGTTTGGTGTCACGACGGCACCAAGGGTGTTCACAAAATGCCTAGCAGTGGTTGCAGCCCACCTAAGAAGACAACAAATACATGTTTTCCCATACTTGGACGACTGGCTAATAAAGGCCAAGTCACAAGAAGAATGTCTTCAGAACACACAGAAGACAATCCACATGCTGCACCAACTAGGGTTCACTGTGAACTACACAAAGTCACACCTGCAACCAAGCAAGGTTCAACAATATTTAGGGGCTACTATAGACACAGAAAAAGCCAAAGTATACCCCAATCCAGTCAGGATCCAGACAATGCTTACAATCATTCAAAGATTTCAGCCACAACACTCACTAACAGCAAGAGTGTTCATGCAGCTATTAGGGATGATGTAATCCTGCATACTGCTAATACCATATGCCAAACTACAAATGCGTCCGCTACAAGAATGTTTAGCGACACAGTGGAATCAGGCTCAAGGACAGATTGCAGATCTGGTGTTGGTAGACGACCGCACACACCGCTCTCTGAAGTGGTGGAACACAACAAACATTGCCAAGGGGCGGTCGTTCCTAGAACCAATTCCACAGGTGACAATAACAGCGGACGCATCGCTCACCGGATGGGGAGCGCATATGGAGAAATATACAGTACAAGGAAGATGGAGTGTGCAGGAAAGAAGGCTGCACATCAATCATCTAGAACTACTAGCAGTGTTTCTAGCATTAAAAGCCTTTCAAATGCATGTTACCAACAAAGCAGTCCTGATCAGAACAGACAACATGACAGCAATGTATTATATTCAAAAACAGGGGGGACGCACTCTCTCCAACTATCCAGACTAGCGCAGGAGATTTGGAGATGGGCCATTCCTCAAAACATCTATCTGTTAGCAGAACACCTACCAGGAGTTCAAAACCAGATAGCAGACATCTTAAGAAGACAGTCGGAACAAATACACGAATGGGAACTGCACCAACAAATACTGCAACCATTCTTCCAAAGATGGGGACAACCAGAGATAGACCTCTTTGCCACTCATCAGAACGCAAAATGCCAAAGCTTCGCGTCCAGGTACCCACACCACCTGTCGCAGGGCAATGCGTTATGGATAAATTGGTCCAACAAATTTGCATACGCTTTTCCCCCTCTCCCACTAATCCCATTAGTGGTCAGAAAGCTGCAACAACACTCAATGACCATGATACTAGTAGCACCCACGTGGGCACGACAACCGTGGTTCACCACGCTCTTGCAACTCTCACAAGTGCCACACCAAAAGCTAAGAATTCTACCCATGCACCTTACACAGAACCATGGAGAAATAATGCACCCAGATCCCACACAACTGAACCTAGCGATCTGGCTCCTGAAATCCTAGAATTTGGGTACTTAGATCTACCCCCAAATTGCATGGAGATAATTAAGCAAGCGCGACGTCCCACCACCAGAGCATGCTACGCAGCTAAGTGGAAGAGGTTTGCTATATACTGTACCACTAATAATATCAACCCTCTGGACGTATCAACAAAGGAGATTATTTGCTACTTACTACACTTACAGCAATGTAATCTCGCGTATACATCTATCAGAGTACATCTAGCCGCTATAGCAGCGTACCTACAAAACAGGCAGCACATATCCCTGTTTCGAGTGCCAGCGATAAAAGCCTTCATGGAAGGCCTAAAAAGAGTCATTCCACCAAGATTACCACCTTCACCGGTCTGGAACCTCAACGTAGTACTCACCAGACTAATGGGACCACCTTTCGAACCTATGCATAGGTGTGAAATACAATTCCTTACATGGAAGGTGGCCTTTCTTATAGCCATTACCTCACTCAGGAGAGTAAGTGAATTACAGGCACTGACGATACAAGAACCATTCCTACAATTACATCAGAATAAAGTGGTTCTTAGAACAGACCCAAAGTTCTTGCCTAAAGTAATTTCAGCATTTCACATCAATCAACCGGTGGAACTACCAGTCTTTTTCCCAAAACCACAGACGGTAGCAGAAAGGGCCCTACATACACTAGATGTTAAAAGGGCCATTTTGTACTACATAGAAAGGACACAAAATTTCAGGAAAACTAAACAACTATTTGTAGCATTTTCCCCAACACATAAGGGCAATCCTATCTCTAAAGCAGGCATCGCTAGATGGATTGTAAGATGTATACAAATATGTTACATAAAAGCAAAAAGAACATTAACTGTTCCTCCTAGAGCTCATTCTACACGTAAGCTAGGAGCATCTATGGCATTCTTAGGAAACATACCCCTAGATGACATATGTAGAGCAGCAACTTGGTCTACACCACATACCTTTACAAAGCACTACTGTGTTGATGTGCAGGCTACACAACAAGCCAGAGTGGGCCAAGCTGTATTAAAAACTCTATTTCAAACAGTTGCGACAGACACGGGTGACCACCGCTAGGGAGGTAACTGCTGTATAATCTATTCATAAATGTACCATCTGCAGCCCATATGCCTCGAACGGAATATGCTACTTACCAGTATGCATCTGTTCTTGGCATAGAGGGCTGCAGAGTGGTACATGCCCTCCCTGCCTCCCCGGAAACCTGTGTCTGTCCCAACATTATCTTATTTAGACACACTTACATGGGCATATCTATATGTATTCTACTACACTACTCCATCTAACCCTACTATGGCAAAACAATCTAAGGATGGAGCCGATGCCCATGCGCACTAACACCCAGAGGAGGAGTCATCGATGACGACAAAGACTTCTCCAGAAGAAAAACAAGTGCAATCATCCGAGCCCAACACCAGATGGCGATCTATTCATAAATGTACCACTCTGCAGCCCTCTATGCCAAGAACAGATGCATACTGGTAAGTAGCATATTCCTTAAGGTATCTACCATCGGATTAGCCATAACATCTGTCTTCTACCTGATAGATATGTGTAATGCATGCAACTTGCTCCCAATCCCGCACTTACAGAAATCGTTTTGAAAAGTACTCTTCTCCGGTGCCGTACTCTGCCTGTCCCAACTAGCCATTCTCCCCTTCGGAAAATAACCTTACACATTCCTCCTCTGACAATCTGAACAACCCAACGTACCCCCCTACCCTCTCCCTCCCACTGAAGCAACCCAAATTTTCCAGCATCCAAGTCCCTCCCCCTCCCCCCTCCCCCCTTCCCCCTTCCTCTTCCTGCAACCGCATCGAACATAGCGTCACATCCCTTCCCAACAGTGTGTCATTGTCTTCTGTGGGGGAACACCTGTGGGGGGGTCATGTCTAGATACCTACGCAGTCTCTCCGCTCCTTTTAGTCCCCCTTCCGGCAGCCCGCCGTACATTATGAGGGGGAGGTTGGAAGCAGAGCCTGGAACATTGATAACTACTTAGCAAATGAGTCATTATAGGATATCTCACCACCCTTCATTCCTCTGCTCGCCAGTGCGTCTCAGGTATTCGCTCAGCTCCAAACAGCACATGTCAGCAGTTCTGGGGAATAGTCATTCCATTCCATCGTTGTCATCATGACGTTCAGGATTCTGGGAGGCCGCCTGGCCCCCTCCACCCCGATTCGCATGCTTCACGGTACGGAGAAATTCTTCCACCTGTTGCGGGTTCGTGAAGAACCTCTGTTTCCCCTGATGTGTCACTCTGAGTTTCGCCGGGTACAGTAACGCGTAGCCAATTTGCGCCGTCCTCAGTTTCTTCTTGACTTCTATGAACTTCCGTCTCTTCCGTCTTATATGACAAAGTCTGCTTGTGACGCGCCGCTCGGAGAGCCACATCTCTCTCCCGGTAGTTTAATACCCTGGCGATTATGGGGCGTGGGGGGTTGCCTGGTGTTGGTCGCGGACCAAGCGATATGTGTGCCCGTTACACTATAAATTGTGAGGAGAACGCCTCTTGTCCGATAGCTGCCAATAATAACTTCTCTATATAGTCCTTCATTCTACCAGTATTGGTCGATTCCGGCACACCTACGATGCGTATGTTGTTGCGCCTGCTGCGGGCCTCCAAATCCTCATTTTTTGCCGCCACCGTACGCAGTGGCTTTTCCATTCTCGTCAGTTGGGTGGAGTGGTTTGCCGTGACGTCATCTACATCGGAGATCCTTTGTTCCGCCTCCTTGATGCGGTCTTCATGTCCGTCTAGCTTTTGGGCTACAGCGTCCATTCTGGAGGACATCCGGTCTACTTTGTCTACCACTGTTGCGAATCCTTGTCGTATCTCTTGCAGGATATTATTCATATCCGATGCTTGTGACGAGGCCCCTCAACCGGATTGCGCCTGAGGCTCCAAGCTTTGGTCGTCTTGCGAGGGCCTGTTCACCTTCGCCGCGTCAAAGTTCAATTTCGGTTGTCTAGTATCAGGCTTTCCCATGTTTGCCTCGGTGTGCCAGCCCAGATGGTCACTAAACTCAGTTCACAGCAGTTGCGCGATCTCTTTACTCCAGTAGCAGGCTCAGCCCCTGGCGCACAAGGGCTCTTTGGTATCCTAGCCCCCTTCTCCACGTAATGCCCGCACGTGCTCTTCAGTGCGCCTGCTCTTCTCCACCGCGGTTACAATGTTTTCTTGAGAGTACACGGATAGGTCCACTCCTCTCACCCAGTACCACTCTCCTAATCTTGCAACCGGCTGCAAACAGTGCAGTCCCAGCAATGCAGCCCTCTCAGTTCGAACCCCCTAGGTGGCGTCTCCACTAGCTGCAGGGGTTCTCAGGGCACCTCTGTTGACACTCCTTCTGTGGGGGTGCCGTCAGGCCAGAAATCCACAGGGCTCTGGCATAGGGAGCAGGGGTGGGGGAGAGCCAGTGCCCACTCAATTGCTCATGTACTCTGCCTCAGATTCCACAGGTCGAGTGGGGGGGGGAGGGGGGTCGACAGCCTCTCGACACTCTCGCACCCTCCTGTTTCGTGCAAGTGCCCCCAATATGCCTTCTTACTTGCTGCTCCAGCACTGTGCGTGTGAGGTCCGTCCTCCAGCCGTCTCTCTACTTTCCTCCCACAACGTAGCTCCTTACAGCTGCCTCACATGGGTCCCAGGCTCTCCGCACCCGATGCCCCAGACACCGCTCGCCGCGTCGCTCGGAAGGAGGGGCTAATGGTTGCTCGCGTCCACTTCTGCCCCCCACGGCGATGTCTGCTACTCTGCCCGCTTTCTCTGCTGGGGGAGGGAGGGAGGGGGCTCGTCACGCTCTTGCCACTTCCCCGCCGGCTCTCACAGTCTTCACAGTAGAGCGCTGGCGGTTTGTCTCGCCGCCCGTATCCCGGCGGAAGCTTCTTCCTGCCTAACTCCTGCTCGCACCTGCGCGATCTCACCATCCGGCACCAGCATCAAACAGCTCCCCATACACCGTCCAGCGGCGTAAGCCGGTGCTGCCCCCACCACTTCACTGTTGATCGCGACCTCGACAGGTCGCGCCAGTCCTCTCCGTGCTGCACTTCTGGCGCGTGGCCCAGCAGCCGCGCGTGAAGCCTCGGCTTTTCTTTAGCTTGGCAGGCGCTTCCCAGTTCCGCGCCGTTTCAGCCTGCAGCCCGGCTCAGTCTTCAGGTGTCCGGATGGCTAGTTCCTCGCAGCAATCGTTCTGAATCTTGCACCGAGTGGCAAGGGGGGCTAGTTCTTTATATGCCACCCCTTTTAAGCGATGTGTTCAGTCATTTGCATAGGATAAATGTAGGATAATGGTCCCAGGACGCAGGAACCTCACATCAGTGCGGCCATTCCGCGTGCGCACTCTCTAGCGCCCCCCACAGATAATTTCTCCTTATCTTAGTACATGACATTCCCCTTGCAGGGCATCTTGGCCATACAAAAACATGGAGTAGTTTAGTCACCCACTTCTATTGGCCATGCAAGTCCCAGGAAGGCAAGGAGTTTTGCACCTCCTGTGTTACCTGTCAGGCCAGTGGCAAGACAGATACAAGTCTAAGGCCCCCTTAATCCGCCTTCCAGTAGTTTGGGTGCCCTTTGAGAGGGTAGGGGTTCACGTTGTTGGCCCCCTGGATTTCTAAGCAGTAGCAGGGAATAGATTTATACTGGTAGTAATGGATTGTACCACCAGGTACCCAGAAGCTATACCCCTTAGGACCATCACTGCTCTTGCAGTGGCTAAAGCCCTCATAAGTATCTTTACTAGAGTGGGCTTCCCTAAGGAGGTGGTGTCAGACAGAGGTAGTAACTTCATGGCTGGCTACCTGAAAGCCATATGGGCTTGTAGTGTAGTTCCTATTATCCCAATAGGCTCTGCGCATTGGAATAATATCTTCAATAGTATAGACGTAGGACAGAGGTTAACTAGGTCTTCTACTGACGGTATTAGACTTAAAGTTTAGTGTTTGCCAGCTAGCTCAGAGTTCACTAGAAACTTTCTCGAATAGACAAGGAGGAGTTTAACCTCCCTGGATAGACAAGAAGGGATTTAGTTTCTGACAACCATAGAACATGACAACTTTGCTCTCCCCTAATCAAGAGTGTATCTCTAGAGTCGTGTGAAAACAAAAGACCACTTATTTTACTCAGTCAGTTCACTGCATTCTTAATTTCACCAGATTGTAGAGAAAAGGAAGACACGGGCGTGTTCAATAAAAAGATGTTATTTATTGATCAGTCTCTTTTCTCATACAAGAGAAATGAATCGCTATTATTGCAATACTTATAGTTAAGTAAAGTGCATACAGTAATAACAGAATTATAAAATAATACTGTAAAAGCATTGATACGGTTTCTTAGCCATATGATACTTAAAATGGATAAAATAGATACATACATATATACATTGACTAATCGTACTCAACTGGTGCTTCTAACTACGCCTACCCCAATGTACCTGACCTAAGCCTAATACGTGGGCGGGAGTAGATAAGTAGCAGTTTAAGTTAAGTTTGCTTTGCCAAGGGTCTGCTTCAAGAATTCTCTGCAAGGGGTTATTCAGTTCAGTACCTGGGATTTAGAAGGCTGGAGGGCTGGTATCTCTATCTCAGGGCTTGATATCCCAGCTGCCTGCAAGGGCGGCTGGAAGCGCCGGAGCTGGATTTCTCGGCAGGAGAAAAGGCAGCGTCTCTCTCTCAGCGCGTCAGAAAGGAGGGGCAGCGTCTGTGGGCTTCGCTGTCAGCTGGGCTCCTCGGCAAGTCTCGCTGCTCCAATCTTGTCACCACCTCGTGTGTTTGCTTAAGGCAATGTCGGTATTATTTATACCTGAAAGGTGCCGAGATTGACGTAAGGATGGACATAAATACGTCAATAAGGATGTCATACGAACTGATCGTTCGCACATTCTTTACTGAAGTTCTCGGTTAAATCAAAACAATGGCTGCGGGTATTTCCCAGGTCGTGGTAGGTTTGATTTGTTTTGAGAACACCGTATGCCTATTAGGGGGCTGGAGAAATAGTGCTTGCCTAATGAGATGGCATGCGCTATGACCTAATCAGATAACGGGCTTCTGTGCCGTTGTATGGCTAATCAGATAACGGGCTTCTGTGCAGTTGAATGGCTGCTAGTTAATTATTAACCAGACAAGGGTCAGAAATAGGGGGATCGACACAGTACCCATAGTAAATACATCACACCCACTCCACGTAAGCTATGTCCATATTTACAAATCTAGGCATAGTAAACAAAACTAATAGTGCATGTGTATACCGAACCACCCCAAAATACAATCAAATGCATTTTGAAATTTGGAAAAGTTACTATATGCACTTCAAGCAGTATAATAATGCTAAATCTAAACGCATATTTTGAAATCAGCATGAACGAAATGCGGAAATTACACATGAAATGGCTCTTAATACAGAAGAAAAAATTCGAGACCATCTCATCACAAAATCATAAATACTTGTGAACATGCTAGAGGGTAGCTAATGTCTCTAGAGTAGCTAAATATAGAAATTTTGTTCTCTAGGAATAGTTTTACTTTAAGCAGAAGATAAGTGTCCCAAAAAATCGTAAATATTTGGAAATGGAAGGGGAAAAAAAATGTCTCGCTCTCCGTAAAAACTGGTGAGAAAATTTCTTATTGCTTTATTTTCAAAGTTGAAGGCCAAATTCAGGGTGTAGGGAACGCCGTGTGCTAGTTTGCTCAAAGTCATTCTTTCTGCTCTGGTGAAAACATCATATTGTTGAGACTTTCGAAAAAACTGTCAACTGCTTCTTGCGAAAGTTCCACTAACTCGGAAAAATTTTGTAACATGCATTCATGAGCATGATTGCCTTCATTGATGTTTCGATCAGCATAGCTGACAGAAGGTCGTACTTGATCGATGCTGCTTTCATCTTGTACTTCACTACTCTTCAATCGTAGTGGTGAAGACTCCACGAATGCCGTCATCAGGATTGGTAGCCGCTCGGGACAGTACAATGCATGAGCCGTTACCAGACCCAACAAAGTCTCTGCGTCCATTGGCACATCCGATTGTAGTGTCCGACAGGTGTCCAACATGCATTCTTCGCCGCATAGCAAGCACCTTAATACAGGCATAACACAACTTTGCCACATCGGTCTAAATGAAAGAAACCAAGTCATGTTCAGGTCTCTAAGCCGGGCTATTCCAAGGACTTTAGTTATGTGGTCCCAGTAGCGTATGGCTAGGATCGTTTCTTTCATTGTCGCTGGTGTCTTGTCTGTGACGTGGTTTGCCATAGCGAAGTAACAGGATCAAAAATAGGATGCCTGCCACTAGTCCCAAAAGGAGAGGAAGTCCGCCAAAGATGGAATGGACAAAATCAGGAAAAATACCCAGGATGGCTTTGAATGGGGTTAAAGCTCCCGAAAACACTGTCTTAAATACACTCGAGATTCCACTTGTATCAGAAATATTTAAGATTTCGCTCAGTATTTCTGCGAAATGTATGGGGGAATTGGTTGATAACAGTGAATGAATCTCAGCAGTTGTCCTTACAACTTGGAGATCATACGTTTCTTTTGATGACGTTAACCGGGTTGGCGTCTGTAGGAGCACAGTCTTCATTCTGCTTAAAGTATTAATTCGAATAGAAGAAATTTTCAAACTGGGCCATAACCTTGCCTCCCTGTCTCGAGCATCGTTTGGGAACAATACTCGTTCACAGCACATGACCTTCGTAGTCACGGTTATGAGATAAGGTTTTCCGGGCAGCAGACTGCAACATCTGCGATCTACAATTAGAATGTAACTCCCGTTCGAGAGTCTCTTAAAGAATGGTTCTATTTGTGTTGCAGGTGTGCCTAGCTGGTGACATGAAAGGTTATTTGTAGTCCCTTCACAGGCTCCATGCAAATTAATACCCTGACACAGAAGCGTTCCGCTTAGTGATTTTGCACAATTATTGCCACTAAGAAACACATTCTGGCCTTTATTACTAACACATGTGTGTGTATAGGGCAGGTTCCATGTTGACTTAATGTACCCTTTACCCAACCTTTCCTACTGGCCTGCCTGTATATATTTTTTGCAGTATTGAAACTGGAAAGTTGTTATCGGAATATTTATTATCCCATGTATTATCCATTCAATGACAGGTCGTTTTGACATTGTCAATGGTAATCTCAAGTTTTTCAATGCTCAGAATTGTATAGTCAGCACCCTTCTGTGCCAAACTGATTTGTTTATCAGTAAGGTTAAAGATATTAAACAGTGACGTTGTGTTGATTAAACGCCAAGGCACATAGCCTGAACGCAGATTTTGTAACGTCCAGCCAAGCTGTACAATAGAACGCAATTGAGACTGACCGTGTTGTAACAACAGTAAGTCTTGCGATATTATGTCGATTGCTGAAGACACAATGCTGTCCAAAGAAAAAATTCTGGAGGACAGAGTCATTAACCCATTGTCCACTACAGAAAGTGATTTTTCCAAATTAATACGGTCAATTTCCCGAATACTTTCTGCTGTCTCAATTTGAGTAAACTTCCAGGCCTCATTGTAAGCTGCAAATACAGAGGCTGCTATGAAGCGTTTTTGACGCTGTTTGCGCGGTCCCATAATGAAATCACGCAAGTCAGCACCATCAGTAAGTAAAGTTAGGTGTTGCTTAATTTCTGTCAGTGTGGAAGTTTGTAGCCATTAAAGGCATAATTTGCCCACACTGTAGGTGGTTATTATCCCTGGGTGTTGTCTTTGGGAATATCTAGGGTCTGGCCTGGTCAATTTGAACCCCTGTTTTTTGTTCAGGAATCTGTCTTGACAGTTATTAGTATCTGTGGGCCAGATCAACCACTGTTTCCAATCAGGATGTGTTCTGTTTTGGTTTAATACATAGTTTACGTCTATCTCTTCATCTGTAGAGCTATTGCTGTTCATTGTTGGCTTTGGAATAGACGGTTTATTTAAGTCTTTGATTTTGGCTAGGCCAAGACAGGTAGTTTGTTGAACAGTGTCATTTAAAAATATAATTTGTTCTGGGATCATGCAGGCTCTAAACAATGATTCTATACCTTGTACTTGCCATTCTTTTGTACCCCAAAACTTTTAACTTCAACATTTTTGTCCCAATAATCACAACCAAAAGTATTCATTTGTTAAAAAAATGAGTCTGAATATATCAATTTCGTGTTTGTTAGCATGGTCTTCATACCTGTCTTATTCGACAATTTGAAATAAAATGTTTCTGCATTACTTGTGTTAAACCCTGAAAATATGAATATTTATCATAAAATGTTTTAGAACTACCCTTTGGAGGAGTAGCACAATGTTCCCATTGGTTATAATTTAAAACATTTCTAGGTTGTGCAGATTTATGGAGATAATGGTTACCATAGTGGTTGTAGCAGAACATTTGATCATAATTAGACGAACCCTGCAAATAATCATGTTCTGTAAATTTAGCAGACATTACTAGGTCAGACATCACATCATTAATACTTTCAAAGTCCCAATCATCAGCAAATGTGCTTTGTTTTACAAAGTCACTTAACGAGATCTTAAATTGATGTGGATACTTGTCCCATGCTACACCGCCTGGTATAGGATTGGCTGTGAAGTTCACTGGAGAAAGTTCTCTTTTCTTGACGTGTGAAGATGTGTGTGGTTTAAGGACCAAGTTGATTTTCTGGCTTGCTGTGTCCATTTTAGCATATTTTCCCTCAATGAAATGTCCCAAGCATAGTACCATGATGAGCCAAAGTATGAGGACAAATGCACCTAATGTCACCCAAATTTCAATCCATGGAGAGGTCAGATAGGTTCCCTTTAGTTGATGAAAAAGTTCCTTTGCTTTGTCTTTAAAAGTTTTTGTTGATGGCTGTACTTCTGGTTCACTTGGATCTTCAGAAAATCATCGAAGTTGCTGAAGTAGCCGGATGACGTTCTGTCAATTGTTCCAATTGCTTCTGGATTACTTTTTGCTTTTGGCTTTTGCTTTGTTTCATTAGAAAAGTCTGTAGTTACATCATCGTAGGTCGGTGTTTCTTGATGAAAAGCTTTGATTTGGGTTTTAAGAGGTTTAAGTTCCATTGCTTCATTGCATAGTCCTTGTTGTTTCACTGTAGATTGTTCAAATGTGATCAGTCTTTCAGTTTGAACCTCTGTTGATGTAGCAAACTTTGGTGTTCTGCTACTTCTTGGGAGTCCACTTGGCCTACTATTTGTTATCGGCCACATGATTGTGGTTTAACCAGGTCGATGGATATGACTCGGTTCTCCTTTTTACAAGCAAGGGGCGGTAGTACTACTGATCTTGTCCCGTTGATAGACAAGACAGGAACTGCTTTTCTGTAAGAAGGCCCAAATTCCTTCTTTACCGCGATCTTCTCTCTGACCAGATCCCCGACTTTCGGAATCCAGACAGCCCTTGCTGGGACAGGTGGTTTTTCTTCAGTGGTTGTTGGCTGCTGTTTCAACTTTATGTTGCTCAGGTCTTTTCTTGTTTCATTTAAGTCCTGTAAAATAGCCAAGCGATCTTTGATATCAAAGCATTTTTCTTTAACCACTGAAGTCTGACTATCTAAGTCCTGGACTAACATTCTAGTCCCAAACAATAGTTCGTACGGACTGAGTCCTTTCAGAGAATTTCTTGGCAGGTTATTTAGACTACGTTGGACACTTATTAAATGTTTGACCCACCCAGCTTCTGAACCTAATACCTTTGCTGTTATAGATTGCTTTATGCCTTGGTTTTTTCTTTACACCATCCCGTTTCCCTCAGGAAGGAAGTGAGAAGAGTCCCGCAATGCTATGTTCATTCTGGCCAGGCACCCCCCATAAGCTGTTTCAGAGCTAAAGTGAAGATTTTGGTCAGAACGTAACATGCTTCTAGCGTATATGCCATTATAGACTTCGCAAATCTTTGTATAACAGTTCCGACGTCAGCCGAAAGTTGGGGTCTACATTATAAGTGAAGATGGTCTCTACATGTTAATACGACGCATTATTCATACTGGGTTTTATTTTTTTATTGTTGATTTGATACATTCTGGAGTGAAATGCCATGGTATTAAACCGTTTCTCTCGCCACTGCGATCTCTGTTGCAGTCTGGGCAGTTTTTTACAAAAATGTGATGATGCAGGCTCATGCCTGGCCACCAGTACTCTGAATGTAATTCTTCCAGAGAATCTTTTAGCTTAAGGTGTCTGAGACCCTCACCCATATGTGCGTCTGCTATTAACAAGCCTCTCCTGTTCATGTTTGGAATTACTCTATCCCCCACTCCAGGGATTCGAGCAAAAGGAATGGAGTTTGCATCGATTATGTATGTATAATTGAGTGGATAATTGATCGGTAGCCCCGAGCAGTCGCCTTATGATGATGTTTTTTCTGCCAGTACAGTGTCACCGTCAATGTATTGTACTGCATGCTTTTTTGTAGCTACGGAAGCCGATTCGTTGCTACCGCTGTGGCTGTCTCAGCCAATGAATTCCCTGCAACGTGAACGCCATCAAGCCGATGACTCAGTGAATGTATCACGTGAGTTTTTGGTAGTTCTTTCTGTAAATGAACTACTTGTTCCCAAAGCACTTTTTGCTTTATTGTTGCACCTGTGTCATCTTTGTAACCGTTTTGAATCCATTTCTGTAAATCGTTATTGTATGATTTGACGCAGTAATACGAATCGCACACTATAAGTGTCGGGAATTCGCGATCGGCATTATCTAGTGCCATTTTTAACGCTATTATTTCAGTTTGTTGTTCTGAATTATTTTCCACTGAGTGTGTTTTTGTAAGTAGAGGTCTTAATTTACCTCCGCGCCACACGTCTTTTACAATTTCGCATGTGGCGTTGTAAGCCAGCTCTCCCCAAACTGAGGGTTGAGCATGACCGTCTGTATATATTACACAGGCGTACTGTCGTAAAGGCAGAATGTCGATTGGCAGAGGGTATTCTCTCTCATATTCTAGATATTTTAATTCTTTCATTTCCGGGTCAAAATAGTATTTTACTTTGTCTGTAGCAACAGAATTTACCCATTGTATCCATTCTGGATTCAGTGCCGTTGTCGGTAAATTACATGGTGTTGTTAATGCCTCAAAAGCTGATTCTGCTGTTCTGACTGTAACCTGTCTACCGTCGGCTTGGTATTTTTCCTTTGCTACAGCTGTTTGAACCGCATGAACAATGTTTTCCTTAATTCTGAACCTTTTTTCAGCTTCTGTGTACAAATGTGATTTGTATGCTATCGGTACCTTCTCTCCTTCATTAGAGGTCAGGTATGTGAATCCGCATCTTCCTGGGATGACTCGAATCACAAGGTTGCGTGTGTTATCACGTGTTTGTAATTTTGTTTTAACTAACATATCTGTTTGTAAAGATCTCAAAATTTCTGTGTGTTTTTGAGTCCAATTGATTCTTTTAAAATCTGGTTTTATAAGATCATAGAGAGGTTTAACTCTCTCTGCATAATTTATAATGTAAGTTCTTCCGAAATTTAGGAAACCTAGAATTAATTGTAAGTTTTTTAGTGTTCTAGGTGCTTGGATTACAGCACATTTCTCTAGGAAATTGTCAGCCAGGCTTTTGCCTTCACTTGATAGTTCATATACTAAAAACAGGACAGTTAGATGGGCAATTCTTGACTTTTTAAAGTTGAATTTGTAACCCTCTGCTGCGAACCCAAGTATTATGGTGTTCACTCTCTTCAAGTGAGTATCCAAGTCATCATCTGTTAGATAGATGTCATCGACATAAGATAATGCCTCATCATCATATATTTGTAGTAACTCTGTTACTCTTGCTGAGAATAATCCTGGGCTATTCTTGAACCCCTGGGGCAAACAACAGAAATTTTTTTGCGCGCCATTTATTGAGAACGCGGTCAAATATCTGCTCTCTGGTGCTATATTTTGACAGAAGAATCCATTAGAGATGTCTAATGTTGTTTTGTATTTTTTGCGCACTATGTTATTCATTAGTGCAGCACTATGCGAGTTTTGTACTGCAAAGGTTTTGCAACATGAGTTAAGGTGTCTGTAGTCCAAAACAAGACGATATGAATTGTCTGGTTTGGAGACAGGAAACAAAGGATTTCATTTGTGAGGTGCAAGTTTCAATCACCCCCTGGTATTCAAGTTGATCCAGGATCTCTTTTACCCGTTTTCTAGCTTCTTGCTTAATTGGGTACTGCCTCTGAGCAGTAGGTTGTGATTTTAACTGGATTTTGTGAGGAGGAGAGTCCTCATCCCATCCCACATGGTTTTTATATAATGCAGGAGCTTGGGCTACTGCCCACTTTCTTGCAAGTGTATATTTTTTATGAATTGGAATTTGATTTGAGAAGGCAGGCATAATTATTTCTTCGCCATGAGGGCACTCCCTGACAAACTCTGGTGGCCAGTCTCTTTCAGCTAGAACGATATCATAGCCCTTGGAGAGATTATCCCAAAAGAGACCCCTTATTTTCCTAGTCTTATCCCACTCTATACGCAATGTTATTTCATATATTTTATGAGGTTTGCTAACTCTGGTATCTGCAGTTTCCACCTGAATGTATTCATTCGTGTCCACTGTCTCCAGATGATTCATAAGGATCTTGCGAGCTATGCTCACTTCTGCTGCGCTGTCTAGCATTGTCTGAGCCCATTCTCCATTTTTCAGCTGTGTCCTCAGTATTCTCGGCATGGTTGATTACTTTAATACTGGCTACCTTCTTTTTTGGAAACTGTAATTTTTTATTTTGATGAGCAGGTTCCTTGTCTTTGGACTTGACGTGCTCTTCCCTGTGTTCTGATCGTCCTCTTCTTTCCGATTTCTGCGAGGAAGTCTGAAAAGATTGAGAGGGACGTGTATCAATATCTTGATATCTATCAGTTTTTTTTTAGATTATTCCTATTTCTAAGGTTGTATTTTTTCTCAGAGGGCTCCCTTTGGGGAGACTTGCGTCCTTGGTCCGGAGATCTTTCTCTCCGCCGAGGAGACCTTCCTCTGGACTCGAATCTTTTTTCTTTAGGAGTGGATTGTTTATTTCCATCCCAGCTCTTTTTTTGAGTGTTTAGATTATTTTTAATAAATACCTTTTCAGGATTTTCAATAAGTTGGGGTTTCACCGGTTTTCCACCCAAACTATCTCTTACAAATTCTTCATAGGATTTTTCTATGATTCTGGCAATTTCAAATGGTTGGTCTGCTATATCTGTCTCTTTCAACCTCTGGCGGATCGCCACATTTGCCGCTTCTCCCTTTATATTGGCTAATAATATTGCCGAGACCTGCTTGAAGTCTTTTAGTAATTTCATACCAAGAGTTAAAGCAGGTTCTGGACCGTATTCATCTTGAATTTGTTTTAGCACATCTGGTATTACTGACATGGATGGAACACCATGTGTTTTTGTGTAAATGGAAGCAAAGACTGTACCCCAAGTGTCACAGTCCTCCACATGTGGTGCGATTCCCATTGGAAGACAGACAGTCAGAATCCTGTGTTTCTCAACCGGGGTGGTATCTGGAAATACCGCCTCTATTTGAGTGATTTTTTGTGCTAACCAGAATGGAATTTGTTCCCGTTTTGCGGGTACTTTACCTAGACAGGACTGTATGTTCTGTGGTGTAATTTTATTTGTGTTCCCCTGGTGAGGGATCAGCTGTGGAATTTTAATAGCTGGTTGGACTGTTGAAGTCCGCATTACATATTGGACTAATTGTCTATGTATTTTAATTAATTGTTTTAGCTGTGCTAAAAGATCTGGTGCAGACATTTCTTCAATGTCTGGATGTGGTGTGTATCCGGATAGGACCGGCCACGTTGCTCCTGGTCTACCTAGTGGACCAAGCCTGGTGATGTGATTATTATGTTTTAGGGCGCCATTAAACCAGAGCAGGTGCTCTTGGTATTTGAGTGGTATTTCCACCTCCTCGAAAGGAGTGTATTCATTAGGAGGTTCCTCTATTTTGTAATAGTGGAAGTCCTTTGTTACAGCGTTTGCTGCTGGAAAGTTTATCCATGAATAGAATACCTCTGTCTGCCGATATTCGTGTGCCTCAATTACGAATATGACTGTACCACCTCTCGGTGTCAGCCCATTTTCTATAAGTTTTAAAGTTATAGATTTCCTTATGTTGACCGGGATGAGTTTTGCATCCGGGTCTTGCTGTAGGAGACTATTGACAGCCGCTAGGAGTTGAGCTGCTATTCTAGCTGTCTCCCTTTCTTCTTCAGTTTCTGACATTCTACTGTCAAGAAAGTTATTTTATTTATTTGCAGATCAGGTTTCTATGGAAACAAAGATTAGATGCACAATATTTTGGAACAGTGTATCCTTCAACGTTGAATAAACCAAGAACCATACATAGGAGCCTCCTCCTACTAAGTTTGGCGGATTTAACCTTTCACCCACTCCAGACGTCTTTGGAGTATTATGGGAAAAAGGGGTCTGTGTGAAAAAGCACGACTGAGTTACTCTAATTTCTTACGTTAGATTTATCGCCTATCCAAACCGTTGGGCGCCATGTAGTGTAGTTCCTATTATCCCAATAGGCTCTGCGCATTGGAATAATATCTTCAATAGTATAGACGTAGGACAGAGGTTAACTAGGTCTTCTACTGACGATATTAGACTTAAAGTTTAGTGTTTGCCAGCTAGCTCAGAGTTCACTAGAAACTTTCTCGAATAGACAAGGAGGAGTTTAACCTCCCTGGATAGACAAGAAGGGATTTAGTTTCTGACAACCATAGAACATGACAACTTTGCTCTCCCCTAATCAAGAGTGTATCTCTAGAGTCGTGTGAAAACAAAAGACAACTTATTTTACTCAGTCAGTTCAGTGCATTCTTAGTTTCACCAGATTGTAGAGAAAAGGAAGAGACGGGCGTGTTCAATAAAAATATGTTATTTATTGATCAGTCTCTTTTCTCATACAAGAGAAATGAATCGCTATTATTGCAATACTTATAGTTAAGTAAAGTGCATACAGTAATAACAGAATTATAAGATAATTCTGTAAAAGCATTGATATGGTTTCTTAGCCATATGATACTTAAAATGGATAAAATAGATACATACATATATACATTGACTAATCGTACTCAACTGGTGCTTCTAACTACGCCTACCCCAATGTACCTGACCTAAGCCTAATACGTGGGCGGGAGTAGATAAGTAGCAGTTTAAGTTAAGTTTGTTTGCCAAGGGACTGATTCGAGAATTCTCTGCAAGGGGTTATTCATTTCAGTACCTGGGATTTAGAAGGCTGGAGGGCTGGTATCTCTATCTCAGGGCTTGATATCCCAGCTGCCTGCAAGGGCGGCTGGAAGCGCCGGAGCTGGATTTCTCGGCAGGAGAAAAGGCAGTGTCTCTCTCTCAGCGCGTCAGAAAGGAGGGGCAGCGTCTGTGGGCTTCGCTGTCAGCTGGGCTCCTCGGCAAGTCTCGCTGCTCCAATCTTGTCACCACCTAGTGTGTTTGCTTAAGGCAATGTCGGTATTATTTATACCTGAAAGGTGCCGAGATTGACGTAAGGATGGACATAAATACGTCAATAAGGATGTCATACGAACTGATCGTTCGCACATTCTTTACTGAAGTTCTCGGTTAAATCAAAACAATGGCTGCGGGGATTTCCCAGGTCGTGGTAGGTTTGATTTGTTTTGAGAACACCGTATGCCTATTAGGGGGCTGGAGAAATAGTGCTTACCTAATGAGATGGCATGCGCTATGACCTAATCAGATAACGGGCTTCTGTGCCGTTGTATGGCTAATCAGATAACGGGTTTCTGTGCAGTTGAATGGCTGCTAGTTAATTATTAACCAGACAAGGGTCAGAAATAGGGGGATCGATACAGTACCCATAGTAAATACATCACAGGCTGAGTGTGAATGAATGAATGAAATAAAATTTATAAACGCGCAACTAAAACCCGAAGGCATCAAGGCGCCTAACAAACAGATCGGAAAACAAAAGACAGAACACAACTACAAATATGCCTTCGCAAAAAGATGAGTTTTCAGCGCCTTTCTAAATGACTGCATGGTGGGAAGAGACTTAAGTTCCATCGGAAGAGTGTTCCAAGATTTAGATGCTAGCGTAGAAAAGGCTTTGCCCCCCCATTTGGCTCTACGGGTGCGTGGTACAGATAGCAAAAGTTTGTTGGAGGAGCGCAAGTTCCTAGAGGGACTATAAAGGGACAGAATGGACCCAATCCCAGTGGAACTACCTCTAGCCAGGGCCCCGTAGGTCATACACAGAGTTTTGAAACGAATACGATCTTCAATAGGGAGCCAGTGTAACAGTTTTCTGGCAGAGGTGGCCGAGGCACGTCTAGGCAGATCTAATACAAATTTGGCCGCCGCGTTCTGGACCATCTGCAAGCGCTGCAACAGACCCTTATTTAGTCCCGCATACAGCGCATTGCAGTAGTCCAAACGGGAGCCAATAAGTGCGACCACGACCTGTTTTCTAGCCTGCTGGGACAGATAGTGTCTAATTTTCCTCAGTACATAGATTATGCCCCAGCAGGTTGAGACTGTTCTGTTGACCTGTTGACGCATGCTGAGGGTAGGGTCAATCAAAACTCCTAAATTCTTGGCCAAAGAGGCCGGAACAGGACAGGCTCCCAGTGAGTCAGGCCACCAGTTTTCCGACCATATCTCCACCTTCCCTCCGAACATCATGACCTCCGTCTTCTCCCCATTTAGTTTCAATGAATTGTGAATCATCCATTGCGCGACTGCCTCCGTACGAGATCTAAAATTGGAGGCAGTCGTGCTGGCCGACTGGGAGAGAAAGACGAGGATCTGGGTGTCATCAGCATAGGAAACTACCTCCATCCCGAAAGATCTTATCAGTCTGGCAAGGGGGGTCACATAGATGTTAAAAAGGGTTGGACTTAATGCCGACCCCTGAGGGACCCCACAATGCACAGACAGGGATGGAGATAGGAAATCCCCCAACATCACCCTCTGCTCTCTCTGATCGAGGAACGAGTGTAGGTTTACGTATAAGTTTACCACACCATATCACCTACAAATCAATGGTCTAGTTGAGAGATTCAACAAGACCATGAAAGGTTTGACCATGGAACTCCCTGAAAAGCTCAGAAGGAGATGGGATGTCCTTTTGCCATGCTTGCTTTTTGCTTACATAGAAGTGCCACTGAAGGGAGTGGGCTTTAGTCCCTTTGAACTTCTGTTTGGACATCCTGTGAGAGGTCTACTGAGTCTTGTAAGGGAAGGCTGGGAGAAGCCTCTCAAAGAACCTAAACTGGAAATGGTCTATGTGCTTGGCCTTCGTTCCAGGATGGCAGAACACATGGGGAAGCCAAGGCGGTACTGGTGGAGTTCCAACCAGGGCAGAAGGTGTGTGTTTTGGAGCCTGTGGCACCTAGGGCCCTACAGGACAAATTGAGTGGGCCCGACCCTAGCCTTGAAAGAAAGGGGGGGGGGTCACCTAGCTAATGGACCTTGGCACAAGGGTCATCAATGTGAGCAGCTTTACACTCTTATCATGGCAGGGCTCAGGGTCCCGGAGGAGGATCAGGTAGAAGAGAGTGGACCTCTCCCCGACCACCTCGCCCACAACCCTCAAAATTGGTCAGTAGAGGGAGTTGTCTTTTCAGCCACCCTCTCTGTTCAACAGCAAACTGATTGCAAACAAATCCTGCACCAGTATCCTGAGCTCTTCTCATTGACCCCTGGCCAGACAAGCTGATTAGACATGATGTAGACACTTGGGACAACCTACCTGTCAACTATACAGGCAATCTGAACAAGTCAAAGAGAGCAACAGGGCTGAAGGGTGCAAGATGCTAGAATTGGGAGTCATTGAAACCTCTGAGAGCCCCCGGGCCAGCCCAGTTGTGTTAGTCTCAAAATCCCGTTCCAAGGGTGGGAAAACAGAGCTGAGGTTCTGTGTGGACTATAGGGGCCTCAATGAACTAACCAAGACAGATGCACACCCAGTTCCTAGAACTGATAAACTGATGCTGTTTCGGGACAACCAAGTTTCTCAGTACTTTTGATTTGACATCATGGTACTGGCAGATTAGTCTGCCCTCGGGAGTAAAAGAACGCCAGACAGATATTATTTTTTCGTATTTTGTTCCCACTCAGTCAAATTGTACTGGAGGGTTGCCTATTTTATTTTGGTTTTTAAATTTTTTGAAAAACATTCATCACTTTAAAAGTATGTCATCAGATAGACAGTTATCAAGCAGTGAAAAAAAGTACATAAAAACAACAGATGTGCAATAATGTGCAATAATAAACTGTACAAGTGCTCGAAGAAAATATGTGTCAATTGATGCAAGCAACACAAAACAATACATAACAATATACCTAACGATACATTCTCATTAGGAACCAGTCCTTGTTATTAGGTACAGAAGACAAGCGGGCCTCGGGTTACAGAGAACTGCCTGCCTTTCTTACTTGAGCCAAGGATCAAAAAAACTAATTGAGGGGTTGCACAACTAGGGGGACACACAGTGTGGATTTGAACAGCCCTAGTGGCACCCTTAATATTTTTCCAAGGCTCAGGGTCAACGCGTTTCGAACCACCACGTTAGTATGGGTTCTCTTCAGGACACGGACTGGACGAAAGCCAAAACTGAAAATGATAATAAAACAAGGTGGTATAAGTGTTGGGACCAGTAGTGAAACTAGGTTACATATTACAGACTCGTGACTCTTTGTATCAAAGAGTGTTTGAAAGGTACCTGGAAGTGACAAGGTGTGCCACTTGTAAATAGTTGCAATGTCGCTCGAGTAGAAGTAGCTCAACTGGAGGTCGCAGTGCAGTCAGGGGTCTCTCATATATCGTATTTCTATAACCGGGCAAAGGTAAACATCAGAGAGGTCTAATGTCACATGATTTGAAAGGTGTAAACAATGTGCACAGGGGCCTACCTTCATGGAATAGCGTGTTAGCGAGATGGTCATACAGCGATCCCCTGGTATATAACGGGGCCAGACTGGGCTGGAGCCAACCTGAGGGGAAGATTGGAATGCTCGTTATAGGTATAGAAATACGATATATGAGAGACCCCTGACTGCACTGCGACCTCCAGTTGAGCTACTTCTAATCGAGCGACATTGCAACTATTTACGAGTGGCACACCTTGTCACTTCCAGGTACCTTTCAAACACTCTTTGATACAAAGAGTCACGAGTCTGTAATATGTAACCTAGTTTCACTACTGGTCACAACACTTATACCACCTTGTTTTATTATCATTTTCAGTTTTGGCTTTCGTCCAGTCCGTGTCCTGAGGAGAACCCATACTAACGTGGTGGTTCGAAACGCGTTGACCCTGAGCCTTGGAAAAATATTAAGGGTGCCACTAGGGCTGTTCAAATCCACACTGTGTGTCCCCTAGTTGTGCAACCCCTCAATTAGTTTTTTTTGATCCTTGGCTCAAGTAAGACAGGCAGGCAGTTCTCTGTAACCCGAGGCCCGCTTGTCTTCTGTACCTAATAACAAGGACTGGTTCCTAATGAGAATGTATCGTTAGGTATATTATGTATTGTTTTGTGTTGCTTGCATCAATTGACACATATTTTCTTCGAGCACTTGTACAGTTTATTATTGCACATTATTGCACATCTGTTGTTTTTATGTACTTTTTTTCACTGCTTGATAACTGTCTATCTGATGACATACTTTTAAAGTGATGAATGTTTTTCTAAAAATTTAAAAACCAAAATAAAATAGACAACCCTCCAGTACAATTTGACTGAGTGGGAACAAAATACGAAAAAATAATATCTGTCTGGCATTTTTGTTTGTTCTGCATATTTGAGTGGTCCAAGCCAGTACAGACACAGGACCCTAACCTTTCCCTTCCGTCTCGGGATTAAAAGAGCAGTCAACATTCTCAACCCCAGATGGGCATTATCAGTTCACTATGATGCCATTTGGCTTAAAGAATGCCCTTGCCGCTTTCCAAAGGTTGGTGAACTAAGTCCTAACTGGGTTGGAGTCTTTTGATGCGTATATATTGATGATATTGCTGTTTATAGCTCCAACTGGCAGGATCACCTGTCTCCCCAGCAAGTAATGATATGCTAGACCCTCCAGAAGCAGCCAATACTTGTTGGTGGTCCAATCCGGACACCGATCCTACAGAGACCGTCCGGCCAACGAGGGACGTCGGCACCGCAGAAGCCATCATCCAGAGTGGCCCACCTGTCCTGTTGATACTCCATCTCCAGGTCGTCACCTGAAGCAAGTGCCTCCGATTGCCACGACCCAACCCTTCTCAGCACCTCTGCATTGAGCCCCACAGCCCAAGTCCAAGTTAACTGACTAGGTCTCTAGCACCCATAGACCCCAAAGGCATGAGCTCACCTTTGAGTTCTGCCGGACTGGTCCCCCAGTCTCTCCCTGCAGCCTCTTCCTGCAGGCTCACAGAAACAGAGTGCCTCTGACTGCCGTTACCCGCTGGACTAAAGATCACTGCACATGAGTCCCATAGCCCGTGTCCAGATCAGCAGGAGGTGAACCCCGGCTCCAGAGACCCTATCCACCTGAAACCCCTTTGGGGTTTGAACTGACTGACACTCGCCACCCCCCGCCCAGTCTCCGCTTGCATTTTCTTTTTACAAGTACCGGTTCCGATTGCCATCAGAGAGTTGCCTGACACCAAAAAGTACCTCTGCACCCAGACACCTGCCTTGGACCCTGGCGCCTACTTACCTTAAGTCCTGAATACAGTCCTGTAAGTCGTTGACAAGTGGTCCTATGCAGTGTATGTTTCCCTATAGGTTACATTACAGTGAATATAGTATTTAAATGCTAAAACCTATTTTAAAAAGTACTTGCCTGTTAACGAAGATCTTGGTTCTTAAAATAATATAAAGATCTGTGTTATTTTTATTAATTGGTGTTGAATTTCTTTGAGTGTGTATCCCATTCATTGAATGTATATGTACAACAGATGCTCAACACTCCCCTTTGATTAGCCTAAGCTGCTTGACCACACTACCACAAAATAGAGCACTTGGGATTTTTGAAGAAAGCCCTGTAAACCTATACGCATTACCTACACAGTGTACTTTGTTTTAGTGCATTATCTAGAGAGCTTCCTACACTATAACCATTAGAATTGCTGTTATGTTACATTTCTTGTAAAAAAAGTCAGATAACATTACACACACACAATATAATGTATGGCAAGTCTTTATTCCATAAGTCTCCAGGCACTTTTCAGGCTCCATCTGAGGAGAGTGATCAACATTTTAAACTGTCACCTTAAGGGGTGTGAACCATGTGAGTGGAGGCGGACGGGAGGACAAGGACTGGATAATACCACAGCATTCATATTTATTCAACAGATGTAGGATAGGACACCACATAAAGTGGAAAGGTATAACAATAAGCAATAAGCCAAGGTAAATGCTAACGCATCTCCTTCCTAAAGGAAACACAATTTAACCCATATCTTTGTGCCACTTTGGTACACATTGATGTCTATTACTTTCTTCCCTTGCTTCCATCTTTTCATTGCTCATCTGAATTATAGTAGATCTCATTGCCTAATGTTTGACAATCATGGGCACTTCACAAGCCTATCGATGCTCCATGTTTGGGCCATTGTCGATCATCCGTCATCACAAAATGGCGTTTAGCAAACACGCTCTCTTTGTCATCATGAGCCTCTGGTTTCTTCCCCCCTCCTAGTCACCCACTGCCCAATTACACTGTTTGACCCCTGTATGACATCATATCATATCTTCTCTTATGTTTATATTGGTTATGTAAACCTTGTATCCCCTGACCATTCTGTCCACCCAAACTGAATCATCACTATCAAGCAAGTTTGGACTTAGTTTAGGAATATGAACAGGGACAACTATGTAATCCGATTAGGCATGGTATGGTACAACCACAACATTTCATATATAGATTTCTTTACAGAGTAACTATTAATGCAGAACAAGTGAGTTCCTTTATCATAAAGTTAATTCTTTCTAATAACCCATTCACCTTAGGGCAATACAATGAAGTTTTGTGGTGAACAATGGATAGTTTAGACAAAAACACTTTCATTTTCTTAGAAGTGAATTGAACACCATTATCTGTAACCAGACTTGTGAAAATGCCTTCTACAAAGATGTTATCCTTCATAAAGTTTAGTAAAGTGCTTGTGTTAATCTTGGTCACCATGTTAGATTTGATAATCAATTGTCACTAACACAAGCCCTAACTTGTCCAATGGTTTATCAAGGACTACTGCAGGAGCTGCAGAGACTTTCCTTTTAAACATATTCTTATCGCTAATGGCAAAACAGTTGCTAACTTTCTGCTTAATGATAGAATCCAAACCTGGAAACCAGTATAATGTTATTACTTTGCTCTTGGTGATGCTTGGTGAAGCTGCTGGCCAAGTGACACTTGTTCAAGATCTGCAATTTTTTCCAATAGTCCTCTATGTGGTATTACTTTTTCATTTCTAAAAACATTGTCTTTGGTTATGCTTAGCTAATTTCTCACTTTCCAGAAGTTCTTTTAACTCCTCCTATGGGTCACTGCTTTTTGAAGACCATTTCTTCATAATATTCTCCATAATTTGTGGAGTTTTTCATCCTTTTGCATACATTCTTTGCTCACAACTATGATGATTGCTGGTATATATATCACAAATATGTATTCTCTACAGGTACACATGACAAGAAATCAGCAGCTAGGTTCAGATTACCTGGAACATACTGTACTTTGAAACAATACCCCACTAAGCCTAAAACCCTCCTTGCAATTAGGGTAGCGCTATGTTCTGCTTCTTTAGTGGTAAACCGGAATGTAAGGGGTCTATGATACGTTCTTATCATAAATTGTAGCCCCTACAAGAATAACTTGAAATGCTTTACCACCCAAAAGTAAAGTAACTTCCTTTTCTGCCACAGAATACATACAGTCCGAATTAGGAAAAGGACAGGAGGCAAGTGCATTTTTTCTTTTCTCCTTACTACCTGAGAAAGTGTGGCTCCTAAGTGTTTATTACTTGCATCAGTAGTTACAATCATTTACTTTTAAACATTGAAATTACCGAGACAGGGTGCAGAAATTATGGCACTTTGTATCGCATCTGAAGTTTCTTTGCATGTTTAATACCAAATGAAAAGATTTTCTTTCCTCAACAGCACACTTAGGGTATCAGTAATGTCTGCAAAGGGGGCGTGGCTTGGAGGCCAATGGAGAAAGTCACGTGAGTGACGGGCTCCGCCAGAAGACACGAAATTATCCTGGTAAAATGAGGCATTGACCCTGCCTGATGCCACCGGTGAACGAGTAGCAGGGGGCGACTGTACTGGTGAGGTTTCGCCGCCAAGCTGTGCGGAGTTACGGCGCAGCTGACGGGGTTTTGGCCCGGGAAGGCGGAGTACGACATCGGCAAGATGAAGCCGAGTACACCGGAGCTGGCATCGGGAATAGACGCCGCATCCCGGAGGAGGTGCTGACTGTGCGACGCGCTGGAGGAGCGGGCTGAACACAGATCCCTGGCTTAGTCATCGGGGGCGCATCGGAGAGCGGAGCGAGGGGCTGGGGCACCCATCGGACAGATCAGACCCGGAGCTCGGAGGCGGTGACGGAGGGCCGGCGCTACGTTCCTGGAGACCTTTCCGCCCCCTGAGACTGCGGAAAATGCGGCGCTCCGTGAGATACGACTGACATGGCCAGAGCAGGAGCACAACGGACCCCGACCTCGCGCTGGTAAGTGGGGCGTGGCGAGATCGAGGACCGCGGACTGCGGAGGTGGGCGCGGGACCTCGAGATTGTTGTGGCCTGCAAGCTGGTGCCGGGGAGGGCGGAAGTACTTGGCTGCGCCTGTAGGCCCTCAATGGGATTTCTTCGTGTGAGAGACGATTGTTGGCGGCATACCTGCACCTGAATTAGCGGCGTCATATGGGCGGCATTGAGGGGCTCGGGCACTGCAGGGACGAAAGGAATCTGCAGGCCCAAGACGGAGCAGCATTGGGGGATTTATTTCCAGCGGGGAGTAGTGCCTGATGGAGCGCGAGGGGATTAGGATCGTTTAAGGCCAGAGACTCCTCCAGCCACTATTGATATCGGCCCCCATACTCAGTGGACAGGGCGGCTCTACCAGAACAGGAACACTGTGACGATGGTAGGTTCTCCTTGCCTGCGGCGCTGGTAAGTGGACCGTGGGAGAAAGACTGCAGCTAGCGCAAGGCACAGGAGCAGTGGTGACCTGAGACGCGCTCCATTGGGTAATGGATCTAATGGTTAGCAGAGCGGGGGCATAATTTGGACATGAGCGAGACATAGTGTTTATACACCCCTGAATTCGACCAGGACAGCAAACGGGCGAGGAGGCATCTACACAGTGGGACCCCCAGTACTGGGCGTGATAAGGATGACAGGCACATTGCTCCCACCATCTGCAGATTGCCCCAGCGACTAGCAGTCTCCTAAACAAGTCCATATAATACTGCAGGATCTAGCACTTGCTGAAGGCAGGCACATTGTCTCGCCGGGGTGCCTTGCAGAAACACCTTGAATTTACTGGGGCAGAGGCTACTGGTCCACAAGAGACTGCAGTCAGCTAACAAATATCATATTTGAGGAGCAGGTACCCAGAGTTCTCGAAAAGAAAAGGAAAATTTTTGCCACATTGCCCATTGACTGCTAAATAGAGCTCGCTCATAACCTCCTGAGAGTTGACGGAATTTGTATTGACGGCCTCCAGTATGGGGAAACTGAAGGGGAAAAAGGAAGGAGCGCAGCCATTATCTGACAGCGAACCGCCTGGCCAAGTAGACCTAGATGCACAAGTGGCACCTCATGACCCGGCCATGCAGCAGCAATTTGATAAAATCCTGGCAGCTATTGCGGACTCCCGCACGGCTCTACAACAAGATATAGCGCAGGTCGCCACAGGTCTTGGACTACTACGTGCGGACCACTCTAAATTGGCGGACAGGGTGAAGGTGGTGGAGGGGGCACTTCAGGAAGTGGAACCGGCACAGAAGGCGCTGCAGGCAACGGTGACATGCGCTCTAGATCGTATCACAGCACTGGAGAAGTGCGCTGAAGATGCCGAAAGTAGAAATAGGCGGAATAACATCCGAGTAGTAGGCCTGCCCGAGAAAGCAGAAGGGGCGGACATGGTGCGATACCTGGAGACTTGGTTGAAAACGGTAGTAGCACCAAAGGGACTATCATCCTTTTATACCTTGGAACGCGCACACCGAGTACCAGCGAGACCGCCACAGCAGGGGCGGCCCCCGCGTCGTGTGGTGGCCCGCCTACTACATTTCCGGTACAGGGATTTGCTCAAAAAGCGCGCCCTGATGACCCCTTCCATGTCGGAAATAGCAAGGTTAACCTGTTCCCAGACTATACTTTTGAAATCCAAAGGCGCCGCTCTTCCTTACTGTCGGTCAAAAGGGAGCTGAGAGGGGAGGGGCTTCAATATTCACTGTTGTTCCCAGCTAAACTGAGGATAATCGTGGATGGCAAGACCTACTTCTATGAAACCCCGGAAGAAGCATGGACATGGCTGGAATCCTACAGAGCTGGAAAGGATGATCGGGGACGAGAGACCCGAGCGGCTTCCGAAGGGCTCCCACAGCGCAAGTCGCAGAGACTCCGGCAACGGCGGCGAGGCCTTCCACATCCCAAACAGAGATGGAGCGGCGGGGAGTGCTAGACGCAGTGTCTGTATTCTCGGGTACCCAGGGGATGCACTCTCCGGAGGGCACTGATTCAGAGAAGGACAATGACCACTACGAGACTGAGGCCTCAGAGGCGGGCAGTGTTAAAATACCGTCGGTCACACCAGAGACAGCAGATGGGCTACTGGATGATTAAAGGCGGAACTCTGAGAGCTTGATGTGGAACTGATGGGGGAGATGCTGACTGCTACTGACGAAATGACATGCTATGATTGAATGAGTCGAGGGGGGTGGAGAGTGCCTCTGTGT
The DNA here is from genome assembly GCF_964261635.1 of Lissotriton helveticus. Taxonomy (NCBI): domain Eukaryota; kingdom Metazoa; phylum Chordata; class Amphibia; order Caudata; family Salamandridae; genus Lissotriton; species Lissotriton helveticus. The sequence goes on from NC_136057.1 coordinate 676,272,721, forward strand.
TAGATAAGCTGAGATGACTGCAATATTAGGAGAGAATTGTTGAGGTTGACGCTGGCGATTAGGGGGAGGGGGAATGCATGATGTATTCTTAGGTTGGGTTGTTAGGGCGGGGGTGTATAGGATATAAGCAGCAACAGTTGGCATTGAGCTCCCCCCCGTTGCCCATAAGGCGTACCCGCAGTTACTACTGGAGGGCTTGGACGTGTGCTAAATGTTACAAGTGGTTTGGATGGGGACTAGCAGTTTTGTTCTAGGTCCTGTTCTGGGGGGGATGGGGTTGTTTGGTAGCTGGGAGAGGGGAAGTGTTTGGGAATCCACCGGTGTGGTTGCTGAAGTACGAATTGAAATGTGGAAACTACCTGATGGCGCTGGGGGCGACACCTGATTGAGGCTGCATTACCTGGAACGTGAGGGGACTCCACACAATGACACGGCACCACAAGATCCATGCATACTTGGTCAGAAGAGGGATACACATAGCGTTGCTCCAGGAAACTCACCTTACTAAGACAGAGGGGTTAGCTTTACAGCGAAGATGGAGAGGACAGGTATTTAGTACAGCCTTTTCTGCGTTTGCAAGGGGTGCATTGATATGGATTCGGGACGGGATTCCTTTCCAGGTAACGAACCAGACCATAGATCCTGAAGGCAGGTTTGTAGCCATAGAAGGAAGACTCCGGGGAGGGAGATAGCGCTTTGCAGCATTTATGCACCCAATGTTGATCAAGTGCGCTTCCTAGACCGCTTATCTGGTACACTGGCACATTATCTGGCAGGCCCTATAGTGTTGAGGGGGGACTTCAATTCTATAGCGGATACTTCACAAGATAGGTCGCACCCCCCACTGGCGGACTCACCAGTACATAGATTAACTAAAGGTAGGCTGAACTGGCAGAATAGGTGGACGTTGGTGGACATATGGCGCACACATCATCCTCATGATAGGGACTACTCATATTTCACTCCGATGCATGACCTGCATGTTCGACTGGACGCAGTGCTATGCTTCACAGGCATGGTGCCATACATAGTGCACACTGAGTACCTCACCAGAACATTGTCTGATCACAATCCGTTGCTGTTCTCTATACACTGGATGGCAGAGAAGTCTGCCATCCCCACCTGGCGATTGCGTCCAGAGACATTAGAGGACCCGCTTTTTCAGAGGGAGGTGGGCAAAGGAATAACACATTTCTTTGCTGAGAATGCGGGAACAGTATCCACAAGAGCAGTGGAGTGGGATGCCTTTAAGGTAGTGATAAGGGGGCTGTGTATTGGCAAGCAGGTAGGGGTGAGGAAGGTACTCCTACAGGATGTGGATAAGGCTGAGGTTAGATTGAAGAGGGCGGAGCTAGCAAGGCCAGGGCACCCCGAAGTTCAAACGGAGGTAGCTGAAGCTAGAGAAGAGGTGGCAGCAGCGATAGAGAGATTGCGTTGCTTCGATTATAAAACTTATATTACGAAAGTGCATGCTGAAGGAGATAAGGCAGGGACACTGCTAGCCTGGCTGTCCAACCCGACGAAGCAGGGATCACCCATATTAGCACTGGAAGATAGGGACGGCGAGGTGGTATTTACTCGGAATGAGATATTGAACAGATTCATCAACATCATCTCCTACTCCGACGACACCCAACTAATACTCTCCCTCACCAAAGACCCAGCCACCACCAAAACCAACCTCCAGGAAGGAATGAAAGACATCGCAGAATGGATGAAACTCAGTCACCTGAAGTTGAACTCAGACAAGACGGAGGTCCTCATCCTCGGACAATCACCTTCCTCCTGGGACGACTCCTGGTGGCCCACAGAGCTGGTCTCCGCACCAAAACCCACGGACCACGCACGCAACCTGGGATTCATACTGGACTCCTCCCTCACAATGGCCAAGCAAGTCAACGCCATCTCGTCATCTTGCTTCAACACTCTGTGCATGCTCCGTAAGAACTTTCGGTGGATCCCCACCGAAACCAGAAAAACCGTCACCCAGGCCCTCTTCACCAGCCGACTGGACTACGGAAACGCCCTATACGCAGGAACCACAGCCAAACTTCAGAAACAACTCCAGCGCATACAGAACCCCTCCGCGCGACTCATCCTCGACATCCCCCGCCACAGCCACATATCCGCCCACCTGAGAAACCTGCACTGGCTCCCCGTCAGCAAGAGGATCGCGTTCAGGCTCCTCACCCACGCACACAAAGCACTCCACGACAATGGCCCCAAATACCTCAACAACCGCCTCTCGTTCTACACCCTCACCCGCCAGCTACGCTCTGCCAGCCTTGCCCTCGCCACCGTCCCACGGATCCGGAGAACCACCACCGGAGGAAGATCGTTCTCCTACCTGGCAGCCAAAGCATGTAACTCCCTCCCCACACACCTACGACTGACCGAGGACCATCTCACCTTCAGGAAACACCTCAAGACCTGGCTCTTTGAGCAGTAGCGACACCCTCCCCCTTCTCCCTCCAGCACCTTGAGACCCTCACGGGTGAGTAGCGCGTTCTATAAATTTATTGATTGATTGATTGATTCTTGCAGTATTATTTTATAGGAGTTAGCTGGTGGCGGGGGACTCTGAAATCAACTCTTTTTTGAGTGGCCTAATCATTCCAGGTCTGGAAGTAGAACAGGCTCAATGTTTGGGCCGAAACATAACGATGGAGGAAATCAAAAGTGCTATTAAGCACATGCCTGTAATAAAACGCCAGGAGTAGATGGGCTGCCGATAGAGTTCTACTGGAGATACGTAGATTTGTTAGCTCCGAGACTATTAGAGGTATATAATGAGGCGAAAGAACTAGGGCAACTCCCGGGATCCATGCGGGAAGCACTCGTAATTCCACTACTGAAGCAGGGGTGGGTAGGTACGGACACGGCCTCTTATCGCCCGTTGTCAATGTTGACAACTGATTACAAGATTCTGAGCAAGATTTTAGCGACTCGCCTCTTACAGCATATGATTGCGTTGATCCATGAAGACCAAGCTGGGTTTATCCCGACAAGGAACACAGCTTCTAATGTGCGACGGTTGGTGAGGATAATGGAAAAGGAACATGAAGCGCAACGACCTATGGTGTTATCAGTGGCTATAGAGAAAGCCTTTGATAGCTTAGAATGGATGTATTTGTACAAGACTCTGACACGTTTCGGAGTAGGAGACTATTTTGTGAACTGGACGAGGGTTTTATATACTTCCGCGGTAGCCAGGGTAAGGGTGGGAGCATTGATCTCACCTCAATACCCAGTGGCCCGGGGGACGAGACAGGGGTGCTCGCTCTCCCCTTTATTGTTTGCTCTAGCGATAGAACCCCTGGTGGTAAATGCTAGAATGGGTGAGAAATATGATGGACTGGTGTACAGAGGAGATCAACAGCATATTTCATTGTACGCCGATCTGTTGATGTTCCTAGAGAACGCAGGAGGGGCACTGGACGGGGCTGCACGATTGCTGTCAGAATTTGGAGATATTTCGGGCTTACGAGTAAATTGGTACAAGACATGTTTGTTCCCTGTGAGATTGGGAGGATCACCACCCTATGCGCCTAGGGAATTGAGATGGGAACCGACCTGCCTAGCATCCCTAGGTGTATATATCTACCATGGGGCCAATGACATGCTGGAAGGAAATGTGGTAAGATGCATGCGAGGGCTGAAAGGAAGCATGACCTTTTGGGCTACTCTCCCGCTGTCTGTAACGGGTCGGATAGCTTTATTGAAAATGGTGGCATTGCCTAGGCTGTTACATGTTTTCAGAACACTGTTAGTCTGGATACCGTGCTCAGTGTTTAAATCATTACAATATTTGATTGTAGGTTTCTTATGGGGATCTGGCAGACGAAGAGTAGCCCAGGCAACGCTGATTAGACCAAAGGCGGTGGGCGGATTAGCGGTTCCCGACTTTGAATTATATTATCTGGCAGCCCAATTACAGATATTGACACAGGCAGTGGCGAGAGAATTTAGGGCCCTGAGCACCTGCGAGGTAGGGGTATACCACGACATGTCATATCCTTTATAATCATGCAGCAAAAGCTAGACATTAGAGAGCTATCCATGGAGGAAAGGATGCTGAGGTTGTGCTGGAATCGCTCACAACGTAGAGCGGGAGTGCTGCACCCTTATGCGCCTGAAATCCATTAGGGATGATCAATGCGCTGCCCCATGGTGGGGATTGGACGGCTCTACAGGATTGGGAACAGGCGGGGATTCAGGTAGTTGGGGACCTTTATGAAGATGGAGTACTGTTACCCTACCAGGTGTTTCAGGAGAGATATGATCTGCTTAGAAGAGGTTATTTATTACATGTTGCACTAGTATATGCACTACGAGTACAATGGAGGTATGGGCTCGCTGAACCCAAACTAACGCAGGCATGCCAATACAAGATGATGGCAGCGGGGACCTTTAAGGCGGTCACATGTCTATATGCCAGAATGCTGAATGAGGAGCTAACCCCACCTGATACACTGAAGGCGAAATGGGAGGTAGGCATAGGCAAACCCATACCTGAGATAACATGGGAACAGATAGTGCGTAGAGCCTGGAAAAGCACAAGGAATGCGCGATTTCAGTTGGTACACTCCTATATTCTACACAGGGCGTATTTAACACCGGGTAGGATTAGGAAGTATTTTAAGGTGGACGATGCAGCGTGCCCCCGATGCGCGAGTGAGGGAGCAGAGTTGGAACACATGTTATGGGAATGTCCAAAACTTGGGGACTACTGGGAAGAAGTAGGAGACATACTGAACATAACCACGGAGCCCCAATTAACTTTTGACATGGCAACATGCATACTGCACTGGTTCCCTCACACAAGCAAGACCAAGGTAACAAGCAAATTCGTAGACATGGGATTACTGCTAGCGAAGAGGGAAATAACAAGGCGTTGCATAGCAAGAGAAGGCCCCAGTAGCAAGAGATGGAAGGCTGAGTTTTTAAAATGGGCAAGGAGTGAGAGTGCAATTAGGTATCAACAAGCACGACGGTTAAATAATGAAAAAGCGCTGGACTCTGCGAATGCATGGGAAACTTTAGTGAAATCTTTATCTGATCCCCAAGAGGAGGAAGAGTAAGTGAAGGGATGTGGATCATATGAGAGCCCCTTGCGACAAATGTATACTAAGGAAGGAGTTTACTGATAGCTACAGCGTGGCATGGGATTACAGAGAGGCTTAAGGCAACACACACCGGTGGGGAGGGGTGGGGTGAGGTAGTAGGGTGTGTGGTAAGTTTTATAGTGGAAGTTATTATATGTATGTTGGAAACATTCGGGGATATGGTTAGATTGATTATGTACTAGGATAGATCATTGAGATGCTACTGACTGATCCGGGGGATATAGATGTGGGGAGATGATATACTGATCAACATGGAAGTTGGAAAGGAATATTGAACATTGTATGTTGTGAATATAAAACCAATAAAATATGGTTTCAAATCAGTAATGTCTGCAAAATCTGGCATTTACCCCTTTTTGTTGCGTAAGGCCAGTGCAAGAGGCGAACCTCAATAATTTGCTGCACCTCAATATTTTATGCACCCCAATTTTTACCCTAGGTAATTTGGATCGCTGATTTCTTATTGATCTACAGGCAAGAAACTACCCTCCCCAACAATAACCCATTAATTAGCAGAGTAGAATTCGAAATGGAAGCTGGGAATTCTCAATAACTGAGTTCTAGATCTAAATTAAGTATAAAAGGTTTATTACAGAATTTTTCATATAAATGCTAATGAAAAAGTGCATAGTTTGCAAACAAGGTTCAAATACAAATCATACAATCATAGTAATATCCCTATTTAGGCAACTACGTCTCTCCGGATTCTAAGTGTCAAACTCATAAAGAGTACTGCCAACATCCTAAAGGAGAAAGTCTCAGAAAAATCGGATAGTCTCAGGAGGAAAATGAGAAGAACTTTCAAAATTGTGTTTTTTTTGTGGTTTTTTTTTATAATCAACTTTATTAGTTTTATAAGAACAGAGAAAATTCATTGGTTGCAGTTCAATAAGCACGAAAGGGAACATTACAGGATTGATTGATGACAAAAATAGGGTCGGTCCATCAGAGTCTAACACAACAGACTGTACTGTGGATACAGGGTGACATGGATTAAAGGAAGACAGATCATCATGGTGGCAGCATACTAAACCATTTACCCCACACTTTGTTGAATAATTCAGGACATCCCCGAGCTTCAAATAGGACCTCCTCCTGGATCCCACACCAGTCCACTCCCCTCCTCCATCCTTGTACAGTAGGTGCCTTAGCCTGTGACCAATGCGCTGCTATGTCCCTCTTGGCCAATGCCACAGCTGTCCCCAAGAGGCGCTAGTCCATCCTAGAGCCATCCAGGCCATCAAAGACCCCCAACAGCATACGCATCGGATCGTGTGGAACTTCCCACCCCAGGGCCTGCGTAAGTTCAAGCTCCACCCTCCTCCAAAACGGCGCCAGTGCCGGACACCACCACACCATGTGATAAAAATCGGCAGGGGCTGAGGCACAGCTCGGGCGTGCTGGAAAGGGCTTCAACCGAGCCCGGAATAGACGTGCCGGGGTGAGATATTATAATTGAAGGTAGTATAATTGGACCAGACGCAGCTTGGAGGACGTGGTCAAGGTTTTAGGCGCCATGAGGGCGTCCCTCCAGTCTGCCTCTTCTAGGGGGCCCAGCCAACCCTCCCAGCGGGTCCTGAGCCGATCTAGGGAAGCGGGACAATTTTTCACCAGGGATCGATATATGCGGGACACTCCCCCTCTACCCAAGTTCCCCATCATCACCTGAGCCTCCAATGGGCTAAACTCTGGAAGGGAGACAGGAGGTGAGACATGCGTGTAGAGGGTGTGTCTGAGTTGCAAGTATCGATAGAGTTGGGAAAGAGGAAGAGCGTGATGCTGCTGCAGGTCTGCGAAGGAACGGATGTGGTCCCCCACCCAGACATCTCCGTGCACTGAAACTCCAATTAGGTCCCACCTGCGGAACCTCTACAGGGACGAGACCTCCCGCATCCATGGCCCATGCCAAAGTGGTGTCTGCCGAGTGAGTTTCCGGCCCCACCCCACGTGGCGTAGGACCGTGCACCAGGCCAGAAACACCGTCCTGGTGACCGTGGTCATGGCCTGTGGCACTGGACTACCATACAGAAATGCCTGGACCTGTGTGAAGTCAACACAGTGAGTTCCACATGATGGGCAGGGTCGGACCAGCCGCCCGCATACCAGTCGTGGATGACGATAAGTTTTGTGGCCAGGTAGTAGAGGTGAAGATTGGTCACCCCCATACCCCTGTCGAAGGGGGGAATGCGACAGTGTGCCAGTGATAAGCGTGGTCTCCTGCCTCCCCCCAAAAAACGGATGAGGATGCCGTCAAGCTCACAAAACCAACTACCCGGAAGGTGGACCGTGATGTTCTGCAGTATGTAAAGGAAACTGGGGAGGACCATCATTTTGAAAAGCGCACTTCTGCCTAGGGGGTTTAGGGGAAGGGTCTGCCACTTCTTGAAGTCCGCCTTCATCCTGATGACAAGGGCCCACTCAAGCTCCGGTAGAAGAGCTACCCAGACGCCAAGGTATTTGACCGAGTGCCTCCTAAGGGGAATAACCGACTACCAGTCGTAGCACTCTCTGGAGGGATGCAGTGGGACCAGAGTGGCCTTCGCCGCGTTGAGACGAAGTCCAGAGACCCTCTTGAAATACTAGAGGACCTTCAAGCACCTGGGGCCAGAACTTACGGGGTTCGCCAAATAGAGCAGCACGTCGTTCACATATAGGGCTATCTTGTCCACTTGGCTCGAGTCCCAGGCCCAACCCGGAATAAGTGGGTCCTGTCGGATGAGCGCCGCCAGGGGCTCCATTGCCAACGCGAACAGGAGCGGTGAGAGAGGGCACCCCTGACGCGTGCCCCTCCGGATCGGGAAGGCCTCGGAGAGCTCTCCGTTAATGAGTACACGGGCTTGGGGGTTGGTGTAGAGAACTGTAATGAGACAGCGGAACGAGGGACCGAAACCCTACATGGGCTTGGGGGTTGGTGTAGAGAACTGTAATGAGATGGCGGAACGAGGGACCGAAACCCATCCTGTCCAGCACATCTTGCAGGTAATCCCAATTAACCGTGTCAAAGGCCTTTTCGAGTCTATGAAAAGGAGGGCTAGGTATGGGGTTAGCCGATCACGGTGGGCCAGGGCCAGGTGGAGGCGACGAATGCAGTGGTGGGTGCCTCTAGCTGGCATGAACCCGTATTGGTCGGGGTGGACCAGGTCCTGCAGGAGGGGTCGGAGTCTGAGCCAAGACGGTGGCGAAGAGATTGATCTCCGTGTTGCTCAGCGAGATCGGGGGGTAGTCCGTACAACTCAAGGATGGCGGCTGCGTATTTGGAATACCCACTATCGTGGCCAAATCTGACTCAGGTGGCAATGTGCCAGTCTCCGCCACATGGCAGAAGGGATCCAGCAGGTGGGGGGCCAAAATATCTCGAAAGGCCGCGTAGGGTACCTCTCGGGACCAGGCGTTTTACTGGGGTGTAGGAGTGAGATGGCGTCTTGGATCTCCTCCAGGGTGAAGGGGCGGTCCAGAGTGTCCGCAGTCTCTTGAGAGAGAGAGAAGGCAGTCTGGTACCAGTTCTGTCCAGCAGAGCGGCCAGAGGAGCGCCCGAGGGTCGAGCAGCGTAGAGGTGCACGTAGAAGGTAGCAAAAGTGTGTGCTATGGCCGCTGAAGTCCCTTGGGGGGGGGGTTCCATCATTTAAGCGGACCTCAGGAATAATACGGTTAACTTTGGGATAAGACACAAGGTTGTGGAGGAGCTTGCCGTTCTTAACCCCCCATCCATAAATGTGAGCTACCGATGAGTGCCAGAGCATTTTTGCCGATTCCAGCTAGATGCGGCGGATCTCCTCGCGAACCGCTGCTAGTTGCCTGGAAGAATCCCCCGACCCCCAGAGAGTTGGGCAGCTTCCGGCTGTGTCGCCCGGGATTCCAGCTGTGTGAGCTGGGCTGTCAGTTCTGACCGCTTCGCGTGGACCAATCCTCTGACCACTCCTCGGACAACGGCCTTGCCTGCCTCCCACGGCGTTCCTGGTGAGGGAACCAAGCTCGCATTGGTGGAAAAATAGTGACGGAGTTCCTGGCCGACTGATTCCACTAACTCCGAGTCCTGCAAGAACCATGCGTTCAGCCGCCAGACCGCTCGTGGACCCGTCGGAGAAAACCCCAGCCGGAGGGAAACGGGAGAATGATCCGAAATCCCTCTGGGCAGGATCGCGGCGCCAGATACCATCTGGCAGCCGGTGGCCGGCATTAGGAGAAGGTCAATGCGGGAGTGAGTATGGTGGGATGCCGACGTGTGGGTGTACCGATCCTCGCTGGGGTTCCACACCCGCCACACGTCAGAGACCCAGGGCAGAGGTCCAACTTGACAGGGACTTAGCGGAGGTGACACGGGCCTCGGACGGGGTCCCCGTTGTATCACGCAGGGGCTGGAAGACGGCATTGAAGTCTCCCCCAACCACCGTAAGACCCTGCGGGAGGGAGGAAATCACTTGTGTAAGGTGGCGGAGTGTTGGAGGCAGGAGGGCAGGGGGAATGCAAAGGCTCAGGAGGTTTAAGGGGCGTCCTTCCATAGTAACCGAGACCACCAAATAAAGGCCCTGCACATCTGTCTCCGTGGCAGCCAGGGTAAAGGGAATGCCTTTCCGAAGTAAGATAGCCACCCCCTGGGAGCCCCGTGTGAAGCCTGAGTGCCAAACTCTGTCAAAGCCGTAACGGGCTAGGAAGTTAGATTGTGTACCCAGGATGTGGATGGGTCTAGGCCTCCAAGGAAGAGGAAGGGGGGGCAGGCACCCACGTGCGCCACCCGACACAGCAGCCGATCTACCCCTCCCCAAGTCGCGGTGCACCTCACGGCCCGCAGCCATTGGGTGGAGAAAGGCCCCGCAGGCCAAGGTGGGCCAGGAAGAATGCCGGGCCCCCAGAGTTGGCACTCCGTCCCTCTGGCCCCAAGGCAGGCAAGGAAGCCAGCCTGCGTCACAACAAGCCCTGCCGCCAGCAGACCAATGCCTCCACCGCAGCAGGAAGGGAAGTTCTGGGTCAGCCGCCCCCCTCCGTCGCAGGTCTTGTAACACTCGCTTCCCCCGCACCCCCAAGGCTGCGGGGGGCGCGAAGAGTCACCGTAGGCCAGAGGGGGGGAGAGGAGCGCTTCAGCGGGGGCCTATGCGGAGGCCCGATGAGAGGCCCACTCAGGTCCCAGAGCTAAAGACCCAGCCCCGGGCGCGGCCCGACCAGCCCCCCAGCTCCGTAATGCACAGTCCCGCGCCTTCAGCCGTGGCTGCAGTCCCACCGGCTCGCGTCACCGCGACCCGACTCGGCCGCCGAAGGAGTCAATGGAGCGGAAGCCTATTCAGCAAAACGCCCGCCTCCTCACCTCCTGCGTCTGCAGCACCCGACGTCTCCGGTGGCAGGCACCTTCGCCATCGGCCCGGCGGCCGCGCCGCCCAGGGCTCTGCGATCACTCCCATGCACCAAGGCAGCAAGTCTCGGAGCTGTCTTCTCGGGCAGGCCCAGGCCCAGATGCGATCGGGAAACGCCACATCCGGCACCACCCAGCCGCTGTCTCCTCCTGATGTCCCCGTCGCTGGGGGGGGCGCGGGTGCCGCTCCGTTTCCAAGTGCCGCCACCGCACTTCAGGACCGGCCCACACTCCCCGCAGGCACCGGGGCGGAATGGCAGTCCGCACGGTCAGGTCGCCGCCGAGAGGGCCTCGGGGGGGGGGGGGGGGGCAAAGCGGATGACAGCAGTCCGGGCTCCCGGCCGAGATATCAGGCCTAGGAGGTCGCCATTTTAAGAGAGGAAGGACACCCAGAGCAGAGGGTCGGCGAGGACGGCACAGGCATCAGGCAGGTCCCCAGAAGCATTGAGGCGATGCAGGTAAGTGGCAGGATGCGTCCCAGAGACTCTGGGGCAATGATGGCTGGAGAAAGTGGGCTGATGCGAGGCGGATGACGAAGGGGGGCAGAGCACTCTTAGAGTGCGACCGCCATCTTGACGCCTCAAGCCACGCCCCCCCAAATTGTTTTTTTTTAATACACATTTTATGCATAGACAATTAGCAAAACTGCAGATTCCGAATTATATGATCATGGTTAAGTCACATTGGTAAATCAAAAGCAGCTTCGTAATAAGAAAAGGGTTAGTGTTAAGAGTTTTAATTAAGGTAAGAGAAAATCTTCTGCCTGCTGCCTCCGCGACTGCACTCCGGGGATGTACAATATAATATAAACATTTCTCAACCAATAGCTATTAGAATTGGGTTTTTCTGCTTAACTACATTGGAACTTCCAGCGGAAATCCTTCAAAATGATACATCAGGTACACTGTAGAAAGTTTTTCTTCCCCATCAGTGTGGTCGGTCTTTTTTATTACGGTGTCCAATTTTTTTTACATTTACTCTTGATTTCGTGGAAGTGACTAGTTTTGTCCTGTTATCAATCTGGAACAGAACATATGGAGTCCGTGCTGCGTACACCAGACTTAGTGTGCATTTTGGTGCAGTTTATTTTTCCACAAAACCAGTAAAATAGTGAGTTGCTATACTACTGTGCATCACAAGAGAAATTATTACACCAATTTGATAGTTCACTATTGCAAATTCACAAACTAATTAGTAGGTAAACTCCTTTGCACAAACTTGATTTTACAAAGACCATGCAAAGGTGCATCCTTTCAAACGTTTATGGAGTAAGTTGCAGTTCATGTTGAATCCTAATAATTTCGGGCCACCAAAATGTTATGGATCTGTAAAGAAAATTCCTTCTTAGAGTGCCATAAGCACGGTCCAAGTTTTAAGTTTATCATTTATAGAGTGAACACAGTGAAAATGCTTTATATGTTTCTTCTTAAGGTCAGCTAGCCGTGACCTAACAAAAATTGTTTGCAAAAGTTAGAATCTCCTGTCAAGTAAATTGTTTTACATTACTGTTTGGATACAAATCTTTTTCTTGTATTTTGTATAGGCCACAAGTGGAAGAAAGGAATGTGGTCGAAGGAAGAAATTGATCTTTTAATGTCGAACATCGATCGGTATTTAAAGGTATCAAATAATCATTGTACTTGTAGGCAGTGCTATTGCATACCTTTTTCAAATGCATACATGGTAAATGTTCTATTTGGAGTAACACCCATTTTAATGACTTTAAAAGGACTCCATCTAGATGGAAAGTATTAGAAAATATTTGTGGGGAGAGCAACACTGCTTACCAAAAGTCTGTTTTTGATAACTATGTCTTTGAAACCATTCCAAAAATTCGATTTTTTTTTTTGCCACCAAGAACTTGCAAAGCCTTTTGAACTGACTGCACTATGGAGACTTATTGACTTACCATGTTTATTTTTCAAGAGGCACGTATGGTTGCCTAGGGTCGCTTGTACTCTATGAGTTGGAATGGAATATTTAATGCTCCTGTGCATCTATTCCAAATTCTATATTACTCCATGATTTATTTTGAGGGAATGTTACCATTATAGATCTGGAAGATTGAACAAGGCTCTGATAATTCTGTGTATTTTCTAAATGCATTGGCAGGTTGTCCAAAAAAGGAACGTAAAAAGAATGAGGAAATAAAGAGGATTTTTGGACGAATCCTTATCTGCTTCTCAAACAAGATAAAATAGGGTTAAAAATGTGAGAGGGGAAAAAAAGAGATGTAGGGGGTTTGCCTTGTATAGGGTAATGCACATATTTCTCTTCCTGATAGTAGTGACCAATATTTCTCCTTGTACAAATCATTCACAGGTTTAGATGTGACAAATTAGGAATATCATTTATTTAAACAAATTATAGAAACTGATTTTTGGAAAAAGTTTCTTCAGACAAGATTTCGACAAGTCTGTTTATCTTTTAGATTAGATACATTTCCGCAAACATGCACATTTTCAGACTTTGCTGTAAATGGTGCAGTTTAACCTTTTTAAGACTGGTGTAAGTAGCCACCTCGTAGAATTACTGTTTAGCCATGTTCTACCACTCCTCCTCAATATATTTGTTAATATGTAGACAATTAAAAGAAAGAACAATGTTTGTGAGACATGACTTCATTATATTCCATTCCTTTGTTGGGAAATAAAGAAAATTGTTCAGTCGGTTGCAGGTGCACTTTGAGTCTCTAGTTAACTTTATTTATTAGCATCCCGATATTGGGAAATGGTGTGTAAATAAAAATGCCCACATGCAATGTTTATGTATGGATCTAATTAGAAAAAACTTTAAATACCATTTGGTTTAATTTTTTGTAGTCTCACTCTATAGCATAATTGAATGGTAGATGATCAAACTGTGCTTTGATCCTTGTATTTGTAAATAGTCACTTTTCTAAATGGTACAATGTGATGCAGATTTACTTTTTTATTATTTTTTATTATTACATGTTTTACACATTATATAAACCGTATTCAATCCATTTAGGTACGTGGCATGACAGATGCCTCAGAAATAATCTTTGAAATGTCAAAGGATGAGAGAAAGGATTTCTACCGGACCATCGCCTGGGGTCTGAATCGTCCCCTTTTTGCAGTGTACAGAAGAGTTCTTCGCATGTACGATGACACGAATCATGTTGGAAAGTATGGAAGAAATTATTGTGGTATATTTTAACTGGCAGTAAAAACAAATGGTATACTACCTTAATGTGCTTTTATCCTTGCATGGATCCAATACCTCTTCAAACACCAGGCTCATGTTTTAATTGTGTTGAGTTTGGAGGTATTTATGAACAGCTATGCAAAACAAATGGGTTTTCATTGTACCTCGAAAAGAATACTGTAGATATGCTTCGAAAGGTGTTAAGATGTGGAAGCTATTACGAAAATGGGAAACCAGAACAGAAAAACCCACCTTGCCACTGTGTCTACTTCATTGCCAACAAATCTCAATCTCAAATCGAAAAGTAAGTTTTGAGTACCAGGTTTATGCACTCTACAGTGCTGATGACAGAGAAGCCTTTCAGATACACCCATTACATGACTATTTTATAACCCAAGTTGTATGCTTTAATACTCTGCAATGTACGAGCAGCAGTTAAATAATTCTGCTCAAGATGACAAAGTTTGGGACTTTCTCAGTAGAATTATCCATCAACCTGCAGTGTTATGTGCCCTTTGTAAACACCTTAATTTGTAGGTTGAAAGATGGCATTGATATCTGTTGTACTGTCAAGGTGAAATTGTACCAGTGCTTCAACTACTACATAAAAACATTGTAGAAGTGTGAGTGGATGTTGATAGTCATTGAACATGATTGCTTGAACAGCTCTTCATACCACAGTTATTCTGTTTCAAAGCAGTCTTAATAACAGATATCAATATTACCCAACTTATTGTTCATACGGGGCAATCAGTGCTCCACTTGAGTGTTGTTCAATAAATTATGCCTCCGTACATACTATGATTTTTTACAACGTTTATGTTTTTTCACTCTTGGGATCAGTGACCCAGTAAAGATAAGGCAGTTAAAATCCTTTGTTTATTGCAACCAAGATCTTGGTTTTAATATTCAGCTGCAGTCTTTCACTGCCCATCGACAGCATTGCAATTACCTTGTCTTTTTCTTTTGTTAACCACTATATGTAACATTTTCAAATCTCGGGTACAGATAGCGGTAAAACACACTGATGGCATTCCAAATCAGCACTATTAAAGAAAAAAACTGGAGAACTCTCCTCCCAACCATCAACCACAAAGCCACTAACAACGTACCTCCAATCTTTGTCTCCTTCCCACACAAAGCTCCCTTTCTAACGGCACCCAAGTCATCAGCCCCCGTGACTCGCGCTCCCCCACAAACTTATCACATCTGGTGGGCAGGGGATTTGTTGACTGCGTTTGATATATATATATATATATATATATATATATATATATATATATATCCAGACCTTTTCATATTTCAGCAAGGTCTCACATACTAATGCAGTTAGTTTTTCCATTTCACGGATGTTCTAGACTTTAGTCCACCTCATGCCTCGGGTATGTGAAATCAACACTCTCAAATGCTGTGCTACTACCAAATGCACAGTCCACATTAGCAGTCTGGTCACAGAGCAGGAGAGTTGTGACAGTCCCTCATCATCCATCATGCCCAACAAAGCCAGCACCGCTGCATGAAGATAGCTACATTAGTAATATCTCATTCAACTTCCATCACCCGGCTCTAGAACTACTGTGTATACGTACACTCCTACCACATATGCAAGTATCTCCCCCTCGCACCACATTCCCTCCAACATGTATCAGGTGCCTTCACCATGGCTTTTAATCGATCTGGCTTTGGGTACCCAAAGAGCATTATTTTAAATGCATTTCTCCTATGTTGGAGGCTGAGTGAGGAGTGCGTGGCCTGTCTTCATGTGAGAATCCAGCTCTCTTCATAAAAATCTCCGAGTTGGGAATAGAAAGGAAATCGATGGGTATGCCCATGTGTGTCTGGTCACTACTCCCATTTATCCGGTCTATGAATTCAGCATGCTCCATTCTGTCTATTTAGATTCTCATTCCAGCGGCACAGAACAGGACCAATCGAGGTAGTACTGAGTAGCGTACCTTTTGACGAATGTGTGACTACAAAGGACACCTCCCATAACCCAACCCTCACTCCCCTCCCCACCCCCGTGACAGAGATGCTAGTTCTTCCTAAAATATAGGGTAGCAAGCCCTACTCATCAGATGGTTGGGTAGGACCCAACTTGAGGGATTAGATAATATTTTTCCCATTGAAGTATATTCAGTTTGATGTAGGAACGAAATCATTTTCACTAAATTTGGGATCCACATGCCCTGACTAATTCCCCTGACCATTTAGGCTAATTTAGTTGGGCAGAAACATGTTGGCAGACAGATATATGGGTGTGAGTCATTGATCTCCACGATTCATTCACTTTAGTTTTTATTCATGCCTAGTGTCCAGTTTATTAAAGTTATTGTCCATGGCACACTAACGTATTTTTACTTTTTCATCTGGCTCCCCTTTTATGTCCGTGTTGTCCAGTAAGATTTATCCAAGAACTCCCTCCTTCCGTTACGGTCTTTGAGGAGGTTGAGTCTGCCTCAGTGGCACTGTCCTACTGAGGTGGGGAGAGGACTCCTATGATGAAGCATGAAACTATTATGTGTATGAGGTTTCCTCTTCCACTAAGAATGACCTTTCCTGAATAAAAAGCCCTGGGTCAGTGTTTGCCTATCAGGATAATCTGAAGACGTATGTTTAGAATCAACTTGTTGTGCAATTTACACTACACGTTTTTCAAATTATCAGCCATCATGCCTATTTTGTGTTAATCTACTTCGATTCCGACGCCATAAAAATCTGTGATACCAGAATACCAATCTGGGTATTTGCTGATTATTCAGTAGCTCTTGCTAAAATAGGCCATTCTCTGCAAGAGAAAAGTTTAAAAACCAGTAAAGTCTAGGATATTGGAACATATTGGGAGACCAACCAACTAACAGTATACTTTGAAAAATAGCAAATTAAAAAGGGGTTGTAACACTTTTGTCAAAATGTCATTTTGGGTTGTGGGGATGGACATATAGCAGGGTTGGGCAGAAAGCTTTCTCCCTGGGGGCGCTAGAGGGCGCACGGCAAGATGGCCGCACCTGTGTGAGGCTCTGCCCGGCTAAGCCACTATCCATGCAATATCCGCCTGTAATCCGTGCCATCTGCGGTTCTAGAGGGGCATATATGCTGTGGAAAATGCCCTGCTCAACTTGTGGTGCTCTTGAGGCTGATTCCCGCGTGCGGCTGAGCGAAAGAAGCCAGAAACCTGAGTGGCGCGAAATGGCGGGTCCGGTGGGGCTGTGAGAATGGCAGCCTGCTGACCCTGCACTGAGACGGCGGAGGCGCGTTCGGTGCCTGGGACGCTTTAAACCCCATCGCTGGACGCTGCTGACAACTCACCTGGGAAGCGGCGGCGGTTGATGTGAGCTCCCCTTCATTTGACGTGACGGAGTACTGCGCGGCTAACTCCTGGTGATTGCGGTGGAGCGGACGATCCTTCCCGGACGACGGCGCCTGGGCCCCTGGTGCCGGTGGTGGTGAGTGGGACGTGGCGGGTTCTGGGGCTGCGTCCGTGGAGGCAGCACTGGTGCACTCTGTGTCTGGGCTCTGCTGCCGTGTGCTGGGGCTCGCGGGCTGCTGTGGAGCCGAGGCTGCGCGAGGCCGTGGACTGAGGAGGCTGTCTGGGCCGTGCGGCCTGAATGTGAGGCCGGAGTTGCTGCTCTAAACTTTGAAGTTGCCCGGCTGGCTTGGAGCTCCTGTCCCCTGAGGGGAGTGTGCACAAGGCTGCTTACTGGACCAAATACCACCAAGATTGCGGCCTCCTGGGCACTGGGACCCCCGGGGTGGCGGGCGCTGTTAGGTTATAATGCCTCATTTACCCTGGATCGCTGCCGGTGCTGGTGTAGCCCTCTGGATCTGTAGCTTGGACAGTGCTATCACCGCGTTTCGGGGTGAGGTGCTCATTTCCATTTACACTGTACTGTGATCTTGGGCCTCAGACGATTGGGACTGTGTACTTTATAACTCTGGGCCTGGTGGTGTGCCGCTGAGGAGGGCGCTTTAGGGGCTGCATACTACGAGGGAGCACCCAGCTGTTTAATTGATTCGCTGTGCTGTAGATTGCCCCCCTTCCATCTGCCCTGGAATACAATTAACACAGGAGGGTGTCATTTGACTGCTTGCGTCTCGGTGGGGACGGTGTGAGTCCCTGGCTACTGGGAGAGGTGCAGAGACCTGGATATTGTGCCCCGAACTGTCCAACCTTGGTGGCCCCCTCTGCTGTGTACAGTGAATAAAGTGTATTGCCAGTGTGAAGACACTCTTGTGGGCGACGTCATGGGCAGGACGGAAAAAACGCAAATACGTCTCCCGTTTGAGGCACGTAAAACACCAAAACCCTCCCAAAAAGCTGCCTCGGACTCTGAGGCTGATGCACCTGTGACAGAACAGTTCACCCTGGAGACCACGCTCCTTGCCATGCAGCGAAGCCTCCAGTCCATAGAAGGCGCGATGACTCCGGTGAACCATCGTCTAGACCATATGTCCTCCCAGCTTGAAAAACAAAATGCCCGTATGGGAGAGGTAGAACAACGGGTGTCCGCCCCTGAAGATGGTCTGAAGTGACATTGTGGGGAAGGCTTTAAATATGGAGAAGGTCCTCTCCCTCATTCAAGCGAAGAATGAGGATTTGGAGGCCCGCTCCCGGCGGAACAATATACGCATTATTGGTCTGCCGGAGTCCACGAATGTGGGGAACATGGAGACCTTCATTGAACGACTGATCACTGAGATCTTTGGGACCACTCATTTGTCGCCCATGTTTATTATTGAGCGTGCGCACCGCTCCCTAGCTCCAAAGACGATCCCGGGTTCATCCCCGCGCCCAGTAATTGCTAGGGTGCTTAATTATAGAGACCGCGACTCCATCCTGAGAATGGCCAGGGAGAAGGGGACTATTGAACATCAAGGGAACACGCTCACTTTTTTCCCGGACTTCACTGTGGCTGTGCAGGCGGCTCGTAGAGAGTTTGGGGCTGTCAATAAATTTCTTCAGACTCCTTCATCGCACCCCACCTCCGAGACGTCATCAACTGCTCACTCAACTCCGCCACATTCCCGGAAAGCTGGAAACACGCCGAGCTCAGCGCCCTTCTGAAAAAACCCACAGCAGACCCCTCCGAACTCAAAAACTACGGCCCCATCTCGCTCCTACCATTCCCGGCCAAAGTCATTGAGAAAGCCGTCAACAACCAGCTCGCCGCCTTCCTCGAAACCAATAAATCCCTCGACTCCTCACAGTCCAGCTTCCGAGCCAAACATAGCACCGAAACAGCCCTCATCACAGCAACTGACGACATTCGAACACTACTGGACAATGGAGACACAGTCGCCCTCATCCTCCTTGACCTATCCGCAGCATTCGACACAGTTTGTCATAGCACCCTTATACAACGTCTCAACAATATCGGAATTCAAGGAAAAGCACTGGACTGGATCACCTCGTTCCTTACCGGAAGAACTCAAAGAGTCCGCCTCCCACCGCTTAAGTCAGAGGCCACCGAAGTCATCTGCGGCGTGCCTCAAGGATCATCACTCGGTCCCACACTCTTCAACGTATATATGAGCCCCCTCGCGGCCATCGCACGCCATCACAACCTTAACATCATCTCCTACGCCGATGACACTCAACTGATCCTTTCACTCACCAAAGACCCAAACACCGCCAAAACTAACCTACATGAAGGGATGCAAGAAGTAGCCGAATGGATGAAGCATAGCCGTCTAAAACTGAACTCGGATAAGACAGAAGTCCTCATCTTAGGTACTTCACCTTCCGCCTGGGACGACTCCTGGTGGCCAACGGCCCTAGGAGAAGCACCCATCCCAACGGACCACGCAAGGAACCTGGGCGTCATCCTGGACTCCTCACTCTCGATGACCAGACAAGTCAACGAAGTCTCATCATCATGCTTCAACATTCTTCGCATGCTCAAAAAAACATTTCGCTGGATCCCCACCGATACCAGAAAAATGGTAACCCACGCACTGGTTACAAGCCGCCTGGACTACGGAAACACCCTGTACGCCGGTACCACCGCAAAACTTCAGAAAAAACTACAACGCATCCAAAACGCATCAGCCAGACTCATACTAGACATCCCGCGCAAAGACCACATCTCTGGTCACCTGAAAGACCTCCACTGGCTTCCCGTCAATAAAAGAATAACGTTCCGCCTCCTCACCCACGCACACAAAGCCCTCTACGAAATTGGACCCGAATGCCTCAACACACGACTATCCTTCTACACTCCCCCCGCCAGCTTCGTTCTTCCAACCTTGCCCTCGCTGCTGTTCCACGCATCAACAAAACCACCATGGGGGGAAGATCCTTCTCCTACCTAGCGGCTAAGACCTGGAACTCCATTCCCATTCATCTCCGCCTTACCCAAGATCACCTAGCCTTCAGAAAACAGCTTAAAACATGGATATTCGACAAGTAATCCTGCACCCTTCCTCAAGCGCCTTGAGACCCTCTGGGTATGTAGTGCACTATATAAATTATCTGACTTGACTTGACTTGACTTCAAGCGGAAGGGGTCCCCTATGCTATGCTCTACCCAGCCCGCCTGCGGTTAGGGTCTGACAATGCATCTAAAATTTTCACCTTCCCTAAAGCAGCTATGGAACATGCAAAGAAATTGAAAAAATGGCGGCGCGAATCTCAAGCAACCTCTGAGACTGAGGATTGACGTAAATATCATCGCCATCAGCTAGTTCTGGCTTGGATTGTCTTGTATGCATAGGGAAGGTGCTGGTTTCATTGAACAATGATCTCTGTTTCATGACATAGTATGGAGGGAACGCTTCATGCAGCAGGCACTGTATCTTTCTCAAGTAATTTGAGGTCCCCCCTGGGGCCGCAGACTTAGATGTGTAGAACGGAATTATTGATGTGAATGCTGTTTGCTTAGCCACCTCCTATATGGTAGGAGGACAGTAGTTCTCAACGCCCCCCAATGGGTGTGCCCCATATCTACAAGTTGCTGTGTATGTTGGGGTGGGGTTGTTCAGGGTTGGGATGGCTTTGGCGAGTTGGGGGTGCTGAAGTGGGAGGGGGGCTGGGGGTTGGGTGGTTGGAGGGTGTTGTGGGGGGGGGGGGGCTGAGAGAGAACAGACATGTGAGATTGGTCCTTTGGTCATATGCTTGCAATGGTGTAGTTAGAATTGCTTGGCCTGGACTGTACGACGTCGCTGTGGAGCAGCTGGCTATTTTATTGAACGCTGATGATTGTGCATAATACTGTTCGTTTTCTCACCTGGAACGTGCAAGGGCTAAACTCCCCAAAAAAGATCAGATCTGTCTTTGCGTACTTAGATCGTATGGGAGTGCAAGTGGCACTGCTGCAGGAGACCCATCTTACTGTGGAATCAGCTAGAGGTATGGGTTCGCGTTGGTCGGGCACTCGGGTGGCGTCTTCCTATTCCTCTTATTCTAGGGGGGTATTGGTGCTAGTTAAAAAGGGTGTCCCATTCACTGCGCTTCGGGAGGAAACGGATGACCAAGGGAGAGTGGTGCTCCTTCATGGCCGTTTGAGTGGCGTGTGTGTTTTGCTTGTGAATGTTTACGGCCCGAATACGGACTGAATACCCAAACTCAGAGATCCTACGCCATTGTATGGCGTAGGATCTCTGAGTTTCCTCCTGCAGAGATAATTTGGGGCGGCGACTTCGACGTGTGTCTGGATTCAGGTGTAGGTAGAACAGGTAGTGGTGAGACTCGTCCTAAGCAGGCTTCTGAGACGTTGTGGGGAATCTGTGATGCAGGAAATCTTTACGATGTATTGAGTTGTCGCCATCCTGACAGTAGGGAAAGCACGTTCATATCCACAGTGCATGGGTCTGGTCTCGATTGGACTTTTGGCTGCTTTCTGCGTCTGCCTGCTCGTGGGTGGTGGGGGTGCGGCACGAAGCGCGCACATTGTCGGACCACTCACCTGTAACGTTAGATCTGCAGGTTCCCACGTACGAATGTCCCCCTTATTCGTGGCGTTTGCAGCCCACGGAGCTGGCTGATCGGTTTTTAAACAGATTGTTACAGAGGTGATCGGCAACTATTTTCGTGAGAATGAAGGCACTGTTGACAGTCGGGGGTACTCTGGGAGGCCTTTAAAGTGACCATTAGAGGGGTGTGCATTGGAGCACAGGCGGGAGTGTTGCGGGATATCCGGCGCCGAATTAAAAAGCTGGCATCCGATATCTCCGCACTCGAGCGGGAATACGAGACCAATCCATCCCGACAATCTTGGCAGATATATGGTATCTCATCACTGAACATGACGAAAAAGTAGATCAAGAGCTGCTTCACTGTGCCCATCGTAAGATAGCTTGCTATTATAGGGAAGGGGGGCGCCCAAGTAGATCTTTGGCGCAGAAAATGGCTGCACCCAAGACCCAAACACACATTGCGGAAATACTAGACCGCGACGGGGTACCCCATTACTCCACTTCCGAGATTAGTGAAACAATTGTGCAATTCTATACCCGGCTATATGCCGCCAAACATGATATTTCCCAAGAGGAGACTGGCACATACCTGGACGACGTAGAATTGGGCTGGCGCTCCAACACGCACAGGACATATCTAGTGCTGCCATTTGATGAAGAGGACGTTAAAATGGATATCATGTCGCTTCCAACATGCAAAGCAGCCAGAATGGACGGACTGCCTAGCGAATTCTATGAAGCATACGCGTCTGAATTGGCCCCACGCTTACTGACAGTCTTTGCGGAGGCGTATGACACCGGGAAGTTGCCCCCGACTTAATAGTGACACTGTTGAAACTTGACAAACCCCCAAATACACGCGACTCGTACCGGACTCTTTCAATCATAAATATCGATGCAAAAATCCTTGCTAAAATGATCGCAACTCGGTTGCAACGACTGGTTCCCCTGCTGGTCTTACACGACCAGTCTGGATTTGTCACGACGTGCTCCACAATACATAATCTCCGCACTGTTTTCTCCACTTTACATTATTTTTACCTGGACTTCCAAGCCGTCGCTGTACTTTTGAATGCGGCGAAAGCTTTCGATTCCTTACAATGGCCTTACATGTTTACGGTTCTGCTCCGGATGGGCTTCCCCCCGTTTTCCCTAAAATGGATCAGGGTGCTCTATGACGACCCTGTTGCTAGGGTGCGTGTGATTGGGTGGGTATCGTCGCAGATCCCAATCAGGAATGGCACCCGTCACGGATGCCCCCTGTCACCCATACTCTTCTCGCTCACTCTTGAGCCTCTTGCCTGCAAGCTTAGGCATTTGCATGGTGCGGCTGCGTTGCGGTTCCGACAGCGCCCACTGGTGGTATCCCTCTACGTGGACGATATGTTGCTCTGTGTGCGCAACCCCGAGGTATGTCTGCCCGAGTTGCTTAGGGAATACATCAAATTTGAACGCTTCTCCACATTGGGGATTTCATTAAATGGACAAAGTTGATGGTCTTCCCTCTTACGGCGCACACGAAAGAGATTGCGCTAGAAATCCCACTGACTTGGACCTCAGATCCTGTGAAGTATCTGGGAGTCTGGATCCATGGGGATCTGGAAGTGGTGATTTTCGGAGAACTATGGGCGGGCGATCACAAGTATCACAGAGAGGGCCGAGAGGTGGGCACATCTGCCCCTTTCACTGGCAGGCAGACTGGCGGTCGTCAAGATGACCTTTCTTCCCAAATTATTATATTTCTTCATTAATATCCCTATCAAATTGAATGTGGCATTCTTCAAAACTCTCCAGTCTGTACTATAGACTTTCGTCTGGGGCAGGAAGAAGTCCAAGATGTAAGTGGGACCTTCTGGTGCAGCCGTTTGAATGGGGGGGATTCGAAGCTCCAGATTTCAGACCGTATTATCTGTGTGCTCGGGCTCAGTTTGCTCATTACTGGCGCTATCCGCAGCGTTATCAGCCCCACGTGGCCATAGAGGCGGATGCGGTGCTTCCAATGGCAGTCCAGGCGGCGACTGTCGGGTGGCCCCCGGACTAGGATAAAGCCAGTGCAGTGTATGGCTTGGGCTTGGAGACAGCTGGCGGATAGAGCTCAACTATCATATCTATATGCCCCGCTATTGCCACTGGCGTCTCATCCGGATATCTCAGCTGTGCGTGAACAGCGCGCCCTTTATGAATTGGCCATGGTAGGAGTCAAGCGGATCGGGGATCATTATGAGAATGGTCACTTTAAAACTCTGGAGCAGAGGCAAAAAGGGACAGACGGGTTTCATGTTGGGATTCATGTTTATGTGGGTGAGGCAGGCCATTAGGAATGCGTACCCGGACTTCCTAGCAGAGCCCACCACTCTTCGTGCCTTGCAGGCGATGCTGGCGAGTGCAGATCGTCAGGCACTAATTACAAAATTGTATAATGCATCACTGCGGGAGCAGCATGAGAACCCCTCATTTGTAAAATGGCAGGCAGTGTTAGGAGACGTTTTCACCCACGATATGTGGATAGCATGCTATACACTCACTGGCTACCTGACGGCTAACTGCAACTTGAGAATTATACATTTTAAGTTTCTGCACCAAATATATTATACCCCGATGCAGGTTTTTAAGTATGGTTTACGGGAGAATGCTAATTGTGTGCGGACGCAGACTTTGTGCATGTGGCGTGGCAATGCAGACGTGTGCTTGCGTTCTGGGAGGAAGTGACAAAGATGCTAACGGATATCACACAGGAGCCAGTAATTTGCACCCCGGAACTCTGCTTACTAGGGTATGTCAAATGTTTCAAGCCATGTAATAGGCGAATAATTGCTATTTCTACCCTATTCGCCAAGAGAGCTGTTGCAAAATGCTGGGGCGAAAACGACGCCGACTAAGAAAAAATGGCTCCAGGATTTGCTGTATTGGAAGGCTCAATTACAAACGTATGAGGAAGAACTGCCTGAGGCTTCACGTCCGAAAGACTTCTGGGCCCCACTGACAGCAGATCTACTCACTTCTCCTGATTTAGAGTGATCGATTGTATATGGGCCTGGGATGGCTACATACCCGGGCTCCTTCATTAACCTGGTTCATAGAGGCGACAGGGGGCCTGGACCCATCACAATCTGGGTTCAGGCCCAACTACAGCACAGAGTCAGCGCTCCTCTCCGTGACTGATAACATCAAGATGTCACAGGATAGAGGAGGATCGATGATTCTGGTGCTGCTAGACCTGTCGGCGGCTTTTGATACTGTGTCTCATGAGATTCTTCTCGGCCGATTGCAGAGAGTGGGTATTGGAGGATTGGCACTGTCCTGGTTGGAGAGCTTTCTCTCCGGCCGCTCACAATCTGTTAGCATGGGACCCTATCGTTCCACCTCGAGGGTACTCACTAAGGGGGTGCCACAGGGCTCATGTCTAAGCCCCACATTATTTAATGTGTATGTGGCCCCCCTTGCAGCGATTGTGAGAAGGTTTGGGTTCACACCAGTGTCATACGCTGATGACACACAGCTGCTTTTTCCTTTTAACTCTCTGACGCCCGATGTGAAGAACAAATTTGCCGAGGGCATGAGAGCGGTGTCCCACTGGATGGCTACCAACTGCCTCCAGTGTAATGTCGGGAAGACCGAGGTAATGCTATTTGGGAAAGCTAGCATGCTCTGGTCTCCCGACTGGTGGCCTTTAGATCTTGGCCCCGTCCCATGCCCAAAGCCAATTGTTAAGAACTTGGGGGTAAAACTAGATCAGACTTTGAGTTTAAAGGAACATGCTAACTTTGTTACAGGAGCTTGTTTCAGAACAATTGGCCAGTTAAGGCGAATCTTCCCCATGCTGCCTGACAATCACAAGAAGACCCTTGTACAGGCACTGGTGATAAGTCGCCTAGACTACTGCAACGGCCTCCTCATATCAGCAAACGAGGAGGCGTTAAATCGTTTGCAGGTGGTCCAAAATACGGCAGCCAGATTAATTCTAAATGCTCCCGCAAGGACCCCGTCCAAACCTTTGTTAAGTCATCTTCATTGGTTGCCCATACGACAACGTGTCACATTTAAAATCTGTTGCTTAGTACACAAATGTCTTTATGGGCAAGGCCCCAAATATCTGGCACAAAAATTTCAGATATATAAACCTGAACGTTTATTACGTTCTACCAATCAACGCCTACTGGAAACCCCCAATGTAAAAAAAGTCAGACAAGGTGGACGTGCCCTATCATTTATTGGCCCTACCATGTGGAATAAACTTCCTTCTGACCTAAGACACAATGACAACCACCTGTGTTTTAGGAAGACCCTAAAAACTCTCCTGTTTCAAATGGCATAATTCTTCATGTGGCTTCCACAGAGACAACATACTTCAGAACTTTTGCGAGCAAAGCGCGGAGATACCTTCTGGTCGATTCCTGCGCGATACAAGCAATTAAATAAATAAATAAATAAACCTTAAAACTGCTCCATGGTGGGAACGTAAAAGTACTATATTGCATTTGATGATGGTTCTGTTCTAATTTTGCAACCTGTCTGCTTCCAGGTCATTAGGATCTTTGATTCATTCAAGGCAACTACAGCTAGTGTTTCAAAGACATTGAACTAGAAAGTTGGACCTTTTTGCAGTTCTGGAATAAAATGATCTGTGGGACATATTGGTATACAAACCAATATAGTTGAAGACATATTCCTATCTCAAGAAGAAAGCGCAGATCGGTATAACCCCACCTCCCTACACTTAACTGTCTGACGCCTTCAGGTATAGCATTTGGAACATTGAATATATACCCCCATAAAGTCTTAAGGTACAAGCAGCGTGGGCTTATTCTACTTATAAAATCTGCTCTTTTTTTTGGGGAGGGCGAGAATTTTGTATAGCGCAAACTTAACTTGAAGTTATCAGAGCGCTTTACATGAGCACAAGTTGCGTTGCAGGCTGACGCATTTATTCTGCACGGGGAGATTGCGATTTCTCCAGAATCACAGAATGTTGAGTGTCCCTGCCGAGACTCGCACCCAGTTCCCCTCAAGTTCGACTGCTCTAGCAGTTAGGCCACATCCTCTTTCCCGAAGTGGAGAAGATTCTGCATCTGGGCGGACACACAGATACTAAATCCACTTCACATTTCCTATTAGCTGAATTAAGACTTTCTTACACTTCAATAAGGGTTCATCCGGCAGCCCTATCCAGATGTAATGATTGCTATCTAAAAAGGCTTTTTTTCTTCTTCAAGAATAATAAAGGAATTCATCAAGAGATTATTCAGACTTTGCCCCCTACAGACCAAATAATCTCTTGTCTGGGCTCTGAACACTATGCGAAATCCTTTTGGGTCTGTATGCAAGTCTTTGTTACAGAAAATCTCGGGAAACTGCTTTCTATTGGATATAGCCCCTGCCAGAAAAGTAGGGAAAATTCAAGCCTTAAACATAAAATCGTAATTTATAAACTTCTCTAAAGGCAAGGTCACCTTAACTACCAGTTCACATGGCAAGAACAGGGTGATCGATGGAATGCTAAAATTAATCTCCGCCACTGCAATCACATCAGGCTGCATTCCTGGCCATTGTTTTTTTGCCACCATACCAATTCGATCTGATATGAGATGCTCTTTGTTTGAATAAGAACGCACAAATCTCATGTTGATGGTCTTGAGAAGAAGATTCAGTATGAGACATCCACCATATGCAGCCGTGGGGTACCAGTCAGTAAAGAGAGAAAATATGGCTGTGAGATGTCATTTATTTAAAAGCTGTGCATCAGAAGTGTGGAAATGACATTTACGTTCAAAATCCTCTTTGTTACAACATCAATAGGTGTGGGGAGATACAAAAACCACATTGAATTGCAAAACACAGTTATGGGCAAAGTCAGGAGTGTGGTATCAAATATGGGTGCAAAATCACTCCACATAGAGAGAAAATGCCATAGTAAAATGTCTCACAAATTGTAAAAGTTGTGCATCAGTATGAAGTTACATTTAGATTACAGCACATTGATGCGCAATCTTAGTATAAGTTGTGAAAACACCAGGGAGCACAATTCACAATTAGCTGTGAAAGCACGTTTGAGTGCAAAAATAATATACTGGTGCAGATTATGCAGCAATGGGGGTATTGTGTTTCGGCGCGAAATCGCTTTCAAATAGAAATCAAGCCTTTGGTCCACTATCAGCAGGCATGTGGAACCACTTTGAGGAGAGCTGACATGTAGGAGCAAAGTCCCTTTTCTTACCAGAACTAATCGTTTTCTTTGGCAAAAAATTATGTAGAATCGTTTTTTTATTTGCTACATGGTCTTTTACACTGCTTTTCTTCCTTTTCTAAATACTTACTATCAAAATTACAACAGTTTGAAAAAAAAATAACAAGAATGTGAAAGTGAATTTGATACTTTCCTCTTTTAAAATATTCTTGTGATGGATACTTGTAACCACACATTCTCCACCTTGTGAATACCCCCAAGTGCCAGGCTGGATCCCGAGAATGTTTGCAACAAATTCCCTTGCAAGTCAGTAGGTGGCATTGTGTGGCTCTGCGTCGGGGGCTGTCCTGCCTCGGATGTGAAGTTGAGG
This sequence comes from Lissotriton helveticus, assembly GCF_964261635.1. NCBI lineage: Eukaryota > Metazoa > Chordata > Amphibia > Caudata > Salamandridae > Lissotriton > Lissotriton helveticus. The sequence continues at coordinate 676,300,827 of NC_136057.1, forward strand.
CCCCTACAGAGCTTCCACCTCTACATGCTGACATCAGTCTTATCTTTCCAACGCAGATGCAGAGCTCACTTCCTCAATTCGGTCTCAGCCTAACAAAGTTTTTAACATTTTGTTCCAGTGTTCAAGGGACATGTCCCCTTCAAAACTACAGGTTTCAAATAGGGTAAGAATGGCCACAACTGATGTTGGTGACTGACTCAAACAAGGTTTATCTCTATTGTCCGGGCTCCAAATATGATTCGATGTTGTGTGACAAGTGTGTGAAGATGAACCCTAAGGTCAATCCAAGAATGCGACAGCAAGTTGTATGTAGTGGAATATTGCCAAAAATATTAGTAGTACCGGTCTCCGTCAATAGGGTGGACGTGCTCTTGCTGCAGAGGCCGACCTCATAATCGATCATCTTTGGGGTCAAAATCTTCAGGTAAGTCTATAATTAATAAACACAGGAAATCAAAGCTCTGCTCCCTTTGTCCTGTCACTACCTCCATGAGGAGTTGTGCAATGCTCTGGGTACCTTCAAAGCCACAACCTTGGTCTCCATCTTCAGAACCTGCTCCAGCTCCCTGCTGATGTGCTCCATTGGCAATGGTGCAACAACTTAGGGAGTTTAAAGAGTAGTGGAGACGTCAGCACTGTCTTTGCCCGATGCTGGAGGGTGAGAAGGGGCTGATTGTGCTTTTGGACTCTGGGATGAATCCACTGCGACTTCTACTGGTGTTGCACCCACCTGGACTGCATCCTTTCTCGGACTATGGGAAAGTTCCACAATAATACACCATCCCTGACCCTGATGATGACCATGAAATGCAACTATATGATGACGAGAACGTATTCTTTGACCTTCAGGATGCCAGTGGGCTAGAGACATCCCCTGGCACTGGACTCCTCTCATCTGCTACAGCTACTGAGGAATCTGCCTCCTTTGCCTTAGTCATAATTAGGAGGGCTGCAGAGGTTCTGGATCGTATATTACCAACCACTGAGGTCAAGAGCAATGTCTCACAGATGACCTACCATCCCGAAGTGGCAGGACTCTGCTGCATGCTCGAAGAAAGAGAGAAGGAAGACGACCCTCTCCCACCATATGTTTCTCCTCTCCTCTATCTGCAGCCGTCTCCACATACTGCTTTCCAGGACGGGAGCTCCGACCTTGACGATTGAGGCTCCCTTAAGAAGAAAGACTTCCAGGAAACTGAACGTGCTGACGTCACATGGTCAGGAACACAAATGACAACCGACTCTCTAAACGCAAGCCTGTTAAAGAGTGGATTTTCCAAGAGGGACGTTGTCAGTGTCCCAAGTGAAGATGAGTATTCAAGACGAGAAGACCAGGAAGAATCAAGTAGCAAGGAAGGATGTCCCACCAAGGAGCCCGGGTCGGGAGACTCTCCTCTGCAGGAGAATGAGGTATTCACAACGGTTCAAGCCCCTGCATGGAGTGAAGAACCGGAACACAGCAACGCCATGAGCTGTCCTGCCACATTCCCGGAGGATGGAGACTCTCTCCGGTGCATGGACGACTTAGAGGCATGCTGCGTAGGAAGAGTTCAGACAACACTAAAGTCTGACAGTGGGGAGACCGGACCTAAACTGTGTTTGCCGGAGACTTATAGAGTCTCCGAGCGCTGTGTCGCTGGTGAACGAATTATATTGGGTGTTGTAGTCACCACACCTATTCTCTCCCCCTTTGAACGATAATAAAAAAAGGATAAATCACTTACAAGAGCTTCTATCTTCTTTCCAAGGGACGACCAGAGCTGGGGAGCCTGAAGGAAGAGTTTACTTAGAAGAACCTAGGAGAAAAGAAGACCATTTATTTACTTTCATGAACAAAATCCCCCTTTATGTAAAAATAAACTACTCTGAGCCAATACTTCTAATATCCTACCTCTTTGTCATCCCGGAAATTGTTACACCTAAATCTAGGACAGACTTCTCAAGAGCCTCTCCTCCTGTTCAGCGAGGCCTTCAGGCATCCACTGTGGGCACCTGGACTAAGTCAGAATCTTATGGCCCAAGTTAATAGACAGATTGCCTGGCAGCATAGGCCTCTGCCAAGGGACCCCGCCTTCCTCCTGCAAAATCCTACACCAGAGAGCCTGGTGGTACATGCCTCCATAAGCCGGCTCAATCCAAATGTTTTTCAACTGTCCACCAGACGGTCAAAACAAATGGAGACATTCCCTAAAAATGTTCTCTTCGGCCAGCCTTGCCCTCAGATCAGTGAACACCAGCTGTCTCCTGGGGAGATATTTGCATATGCTATGGGACAGAGTAGTGGACATCTTGCCCACTGTCAGAAGACATTATTGCCGCCCTCACATGCCTCATCCAGGATGGCCAGGACGCAGCAAAGTACTTCATCCGCTTAGGCCTGAGCACTGTTGACTATCTGGTGAGTGCAATCTGGACCAGCATGGTGCTTAGGTGCCACACTTGATGTCCTTAAATGTATTTTTAAGCACCATCGAGCAGTCCATTATGGATATGTTATTCAATGGCACATGTCTCTTTGTAGACAAGGTGGTCTTCACCCTGGAGCGCTTTAAAGAAATCAAGGCAAAAGCTTACTCCCTCGGATTAGCACCACCTGTACACCAGTTTCCCCACCAATTATGCCTCTAGGAAGAGACTCCAACACTAGCACCAAAGGTTGCCTCCACAGCAGCAGTCCTTCCAAACCTCTTGAGCCAGGGGATGGGGTTCAGGTTGTCATCGTCCAGGTGGGAGATTATATCAACTTATACCTCACCAGATGTAGGAGCATCACATTAGAACATTCGGTGCTTCATATTGTTCAGGATGATTACTCCTTCCCCTTTCTTCTGTGTCTCAACATGCCTCCTACACGACAATGACTTGAAGGACCACTTGTCCATACATTTTCAGTTCTCAGTGTTTCCTTTTGGCTGTGCCAGTGCACTTCAGGTGTTCACGAATGTGATGGTGGTGGCCACTGCCCACCGGCGGAGGTTGGGAATAGCATTCATGCTATATCTTGAATGACTGCTGAAGGCGAGGTTGCATCAAACAATTGTAAACCACCTCCAGACAACAGCCACCCTGGTGACTTTGTTGGGCTTTTCCATGAACGCTCTATAGTCACACCTGACTCTTTCACTATGACCTCCCTTTATTGGAACTAAACTGTTCACCGGACTGTTCAGAGCCTTCTCTCTGCCTCAACATTCGGGCTATGATCCCGATGTTTCAGCCCTTGACCTGAATAGTGGTGAGAGCGATCTGTGGCTTCTTGTTTCTCCTGCATCCTGCTTGCGGATCACGCCAGGTGTCGCATGCAGTGGGATCCAAAGTCTCAGTGGGCTCAGCACCAAGGGAACCTTTCAAATTTTCATCTGTGTTTCAGAGGAGACCGCAAAAGATCTGCAGTGGTGGCTGTTAAACTGCTATTGGACTTGTAGCAGATCTCTCTTCCCACCCCACCCAGTAATAATGGTTGTTACGGATACCTTGTTGCTGTGTTGCGAAGGACATCTGGTAGAGGTAGAGATCCGAGGACGGTGGACTCCAGCACTTGTTGAAGTTGCAGGTGATTCGCTTGGCACTGAAAGCGTTTCTCCCATCAGTCAAGGGGGAACAGCTGCAGTTACTCATGGACAACACCACAGCCATGTGGTACTGCAGCATATGGCGTAGTGGGGTTGTAGGTGCTGTTAAATGAGACGCTGCGCCTCTGAAAGTGGTTGATTCATTAGGGCATCTCCCTGATCCTGCAGCACCTGGCAGGATCTTTAAATGCCAGGATGGAAAAACTCAGCTCACCTTACCTAGCGATCTCTAATGACAGCTGCACACAGATGTGACACAGGGTGTCTTTCAGCAGTGGAGGAACCCTGGCTCGATTTGTTGTCCATAGTTGAGAACTTGGTGGCCAAACGTTTGCATGTTGGAGTTGTCAAGGTATTTCTCACTTTCAGACCCCTTTGCTTAGATTGGAACTTTGAACTCCTGTATGCCTTCCTGTCTCTGCCTCTCCTACCCAAGGTTCTGAAGAAGATCAGAAATGACTGGGCCCAAGTTATCTTGGTGGCTCTGAACTTGTCAAGCAGTGTGTGGTATCCAGAATTTCTGGCCATGAGCATTTGTCCTCTGATCTGGCTGCCCTTGCGAGCCTACACAGCTTATACTCTGTTGCTTGGAGATTGAGGAGCAACAGTTGACGGATTTCGGTCTTCCTCCCAAAGTAGTTTGAGGTTATCTTGGCCGCCAGGTGTCCCTCCACCAAAATCGTTTTTGTGGGTCGCTGGGAGAAGTTTGTTGTTTTCCCCAGAACATACCGCTTCTACAGGCACAGTTATCCGAATTGCAGCTATCCTGTCATTCTTTAGCCCAGTGGGGCCTTGCTGTGGCAATAGGTTTGGGTTATTTATAACCCTTTTCGGAATTCTTGTGACTACCTGATCAGCCATCTCTCTTTAGATCACCTTCTGTGATGCAGTTGTTGAAAGGGCTGATTTATATGTTGCAGCCAACTCCATTTATCATGCTACAGTTGGACCTTAAATGAGTTCTCACTTTCCTTGTATGCTCCTTTTAAACCAATGCACAGCTGTTTCTTATGTCTCCTGAAACTGCAAACTACAGTCTTCATAGTGATCACATCAGCACATCGCATGAATGAATTGCAAGCTCTGCCTGTTAAGCAACCGTCTACAAAGTTTCTTGCAGACAAGCTGGCTCTTAAAACAAAAGCTACCTTCCTTCCGAAGATCCTAACAACATTCCACATAGTAAAGTCTTTCACTCTGTCGGTGTTCTTCACCCATCCTCATCCGTCCAAAGAGGATGAGAGGCTCCACTGTCTTGATCTTAATAGAGCTCTACATTTTTACATCGGATTGCACCAGGTAACATTAGGTGGATGAACAGCTCTTGTGGGTTACTCTGGGGCCAAAAGGGGAAAGCAGTACAAAAAAGAACCATCTTCAGATGGATTGTCTTGTGCATCAAGGTCTGTTATTGCTTAGTGAAAAAAATGCCTCTGTACAGCTTATGCACATATTTCACCAGTGTAAAGGCTGCTACAGCCTCACTGGTGTGCAGTGTGCGAGTCATGGACATCTGTCACACAGCTACATGGGCATTACTCTGTACTTTGACAAAGCATTACTGTCTGGATAGCCAGGTCTGTTGTTAGTACACTTTGCCTTTTCTGTCCTGTAGGATTTCCTGGTCCATGCCATACCACAACTGTGGTATCTAGGTTACCTGTTCCTTAGTAACTAGATGCCACTGGTTCTGGAATGTTATACTCCGAGTCAGTTGTATGCTGGCTGTGCTCTGAGGTGGATGTTTCTGCCTGTATCTCCATTAAATCTTCTTACAACTCGATTCCTGTACTAGTCATCTCTACAATTTTGTCGACGTTTTGGGATACCATCTACCTACTGGAATCACCACCTTCCTCGTTCTACAGGCAGTCCGAGGAATTATTATTTTTTTCTCTCTTCGTTATTCGAATCCTGTGTGTACTTGCTGTGAAGACTGGGAGTACAGTGACTTTCGGACTTATGCTACACTTTACTTACTTGGAGCTTGGATGTCTGTTGGAAGCGCGAGAAGGCTCCGTGGAACTCTGCTGTGTTCTCGGGGGTGCTCCGTGCGTGTGTAGAACGCAGAGCTCTTCCTCCGAGACCTGTGTTCCGGGAGCCGCGTCATCGTGCAGACGGCCCACTTCTTACGTCCGCACACACAACGCGTCATCGCGCAGACGTCGTACTTCAGCACGTTGCGTGCCGCCATTTTGTGGCCTGCCTCTTACTGATCGCGCGGTGATAAGCACACCTTTGCCTTTGCGTATCACGCTTGTCTGTTTCTTTATAGAGAGGCATTTCAGGAAAAAGAAGCGGTGATACGCACACCTTTATTTCTGCGTTTCATGCGTGTCACCGCGATCTTCCTTTCACGCAGAGGCATTTCTGGACAAAGTTACCAGCATTGACATAGTATTTACCTTGTGTTTTTTTTTACCTTGCCACTTTGGTTTGTCTCCTTCGGGATTCGAGACAGTTGAGGGCAACTACTGTGTATTCATTGTATACATCGTTTGTTTGCTATTAATTCTTTTCTTTATCCGTTTTTCTTTTACTGTTACTGGGATTAATTTAAGATGAGCACTACTAATTCTGGTATTACTGCTCCAATTCCATTCTTGGCACATCCAGGTGAACCTATCTTGAAATGGCCAGAGTGGAAAGACTATTTTTTTAACTATATTTCAGTTTTGGAGGAGGAGAGTGAAGACTCTTATTCTGCAGCAATGAAAAAAAAGTTGCTCCTACATAATCTGGGTCCTGAGGGTTTACATGTTTATTATCAAATGGAGAAAAAAGTCAGGGGCAGCAGCACCGATGTTTTTCTTGAAGCATTTGAGAATCTTGATTTGCATTATCACCCCACCGTTTGTGTGGGCATTGACAGGTTTACATTCTTCCAGAGGAAACAAGGAACCAGTGAAACTGTTGAGGACTATGTCGCTGCCCTAAAAAAATTGGCGATTACTTGTAAATTTGGTAATTTGCATGATGACTTCATCAGGGATCAACTTGTTATGCATTCTGCTTATGATGGTATTCAAGAGAAACTCTGGGTGGTGGGGGAATCTTCATTAGCTGAAGTTACTGCCTTGATAAAAAAGGCAGAAATGTCTTAGAGGTGTGCCAAAGCAGCCTTAAAGAAAGAGAGTGAAGTGGTAGGTAAGGTGTCTGGCAACCAGCAAGTAGAGAATAAGAAACCTAATTTGAAAGATTCCCTTAAACCTAAGTCCTTACCTCATGATAGGAGTTTTAGTGGTAGAGTACCCACATGCTTTAGGTGTGGTAATAAGGGTCACTATGCCAAAGACAAAAGTTGTCCAGCTTGGAAATCCAAGTGCACGTTTTGTGGAGTTGCTGGTCACTTAGCAAAAATGTGCTGGAGGAGACTCAATAAGTCTGGACAAAAACAAGTCATGGGTGTTTGGGACAATGGGAATGATGACATAGATGATAACGTATCTTTGAACGAAGAAGGTGTCTTGTGTATTGACGGCGAAGAAATGCATGATAACATTGTTTTAGGAGTAGAGTCTCAATTTTTGAAGAAACCTCGTTGTAATATAGTTATTGACAAGGTGTCTTTGGAGATCATAGCGGACTCTGGGTCTCCGTATACAATCATTCAAAAGAACATATGGGAGGAAAAATTTCAACATGTTATTAACAAAAGGTTAGACCCCACTGACATTCATCCTGTCACATTTACTGGGGAAGAAATTCCCATGGTGGGTTTTATCATTGTGAACTTTGAATTCAAAGGGAGATCTGCTTCCGGCAAACTGTATGTGGCCGAGAAGGGCCCTTCAGTTTTAGGCTGGAGGGATCAGGGTGCCTTAGGCATCATACTTGATCCGAACAGGAGAGAGCAAGTCTTGCTGCTTCAAGACCAAAAACAGTCTGTTATTGATGCACTTAAGCTTAAGTTTCCTGATGTATTTTCGGGTAAAGTTAGGAAGCTTAAGGGTTTTGTGCATAAGATCATTTTTAGGGATGGGGCAGTCCCAATTTCACATAAAGCTAGGAACATTCCCTTGGCAGTAAGAGATGGAGTCTTGGCTGAATTAGATGCCTTGGAGGAGAAAGGCATAATTGAGCCTGTGGAATGTAGTGAATGGTTGGCTCCATTGGTCGTGGCCAGGAAATTCGATGGCTGGCTCCGTCTCTGCATCGATTTGAGAGACCTTAATAAAAGCATTGTGGTCGATAAATTTCCACTCCCAAGGATAGATTAACTACTTGCTCAGTCGCATGGAATTAAGTGGTTTTCCACGATCGATTTAACCTCTGCCTATCACCAAATTTTACTACATCCTGGAAGTAAGAATTTGACTGTGTTTATAATCCCCTTTGGGTGTTATAGATTTGTTTGTATGCCCTTTGGGTTAGCTTCAGCGGCGGCTGTCTTCCAAAGGTTGATGTACAAGATATTTAAGGGCATCAGAGGGGTCACGTACTTCCAGGATGATATTTTGGTGAGGGGTCGAGACAGGTGTGAACATAAGAAACTAGACTTGGTTCTAAGGAAGCTTTCAGATTGTGGGTTAACAGCAAAGTTAAAAAAGTGTAGGGAGCGCCATATTAAGTACCTGGCTCTCACCTTGACCCCCTCCCTTGAAGACTGCAGCTCTGTTAATTGGCGGGCTTGCCGGAAGGAGGTGTTAGAAGAGTTGCGGCGGTGGAAACCCCTCATGCTGTCCTGGTTAGGCTGCCTCCATGCAGTCAAAATGTCGATTCTCCCCAAAATTCTTTACGTGTTCCAATGTCTCCCCACTCCCATTCCGCTGCACTGTATCCGGAGCTTACAGCGCGACCTCACATCTTTTATCTGGGGTGGCAAGCGCCCCCGTTTCTCTCAGAAAATCCTAATGGCCCCACGTGATAGGGGCGGATTAGCCTGTCCCCACCTGGTCCACTACTACTGGGCTGCGCACCTTCGATTTGTAATTGAGTGGGGAGTGCGTGAGAGTGAAAAAGGATGGTTGCACATGGACAGGGTGGTGACGGGACACACCATTTGGGACCTGCCGTGGCTTCATCGGGCGGCCCGCTCCAGAAGTGCATACCTTGCAGTTCCTACGAAAACGGTACTGGACATTTGGTCGCTGTTTCCAGGGGGTCTAACAACGTTCCCGTCCCCGCATACCCCCATTGCAGACAACCCTCACTTCCCGCCGGCCCATCGAACCCGGGCTTTTGAGAGCTGGGTGCAGGGGGACTGTAGGGTGCTTTGCGACCTGTTTGACGGGGGTTCCTTTAAGTCATTCAATCACTGTTGTGAGGAGTTCCACCTGCAGCCGGCTGCGCGACTACAATATGTCCAACTGCGACACTGGGCCTCTGGTGATAGTGTATACAGGGCTGCCAGGCACGCCTTCACCCCCTTCGAGCGCCTGGCACGCACCCTAGGGGGCTTGAAACGGTTGGTCTCCCAGATCTATCACCTTCTACAACACCCGACGCTCTTTCAAGCTCATCCGTATCAGCGTCAATGGCAGAAGGTGGTAGATGCGGATATTACGCCTTCTCAGTGGGAGGCGGTGTGGAGAGATATCCCTAAAGTGTATCGGAGCATCCCACAACGGGAAAATGCCTATAAATTTTTAACCCAATGGTATTACACTCCCCTGCGACTCCACAAGATGTTCCCCAATGCTTCGCCACTATGCTGGAGATGCCGGTCTGCGACGGGGGACTTCGCACACATATGGTGGACGTGTCCGCTCCTCACTGTATTCTGGAAGGAGGTCCTTAGCCACATCAGGGAGGTGCTGGGATTCCCTTTGCCTGAAGCCATTGGTACGATCTTGTTGGGTATTAGACCATCAAACCTTAAAGCCCTAACCCGTAGCGACTGGTGTGTAGTACTGCAGATGCTGGGTGCGGCCAAACAACTCATAGCCTTGTACTGGAAGAAGCCTGATGCTCCTCCAATAGCTTCCTGGTTTGTGCGGCTGTGGCACGTTCTGGCAATGGAGCTCTTGACGGCGCGACTCCAGATGTGTCCCACTCGTTTTGAAACGGTTTGGAAGCCCCTGGTGCGCTATATGTGCTCTACAGAGCATGCACGACACATGCCCACTAGACTCAGGACCCTACATCTCTTTGAGGACGCCATCGTCCCTACAGACCCTACCAGGTTGCTCCCGTAGGAGACTCCTGTACCAGCTGGACTCCGGAGACAGGCCCCTGCTACCTTCTGATGCTCCTCAATTGATAGCCTGCCCGCTAATCCTGCCAGCGTGCCCACCCTTCTACTCTCTGCCTCTGATCTACTCCCCTCTCGCTTTTCATTTCTCATTTCTTTCCCTCCTGTAGCTCTCTAATGTTACCATGGACCCCTGTTGGGTCGTTAATAATTATTGGGCCTGTTGCTCTTTCATCCTCTCCCCCTGAACTGTCAATGGGGCATTTCTAGTGCTAAACAACTTCTACAGCTTCTTCTCAATCACGCGGCCGGCCCCTTAGGGTTGTAGGCATGGCGCTGTGTTCATTACTCTGCCTTAACGAACTTAGATGCGCACTTTTCGCGGCCGGCCTCGGAGAGAGGTTGTAGGCTTAACGCTGTGTCTTTGCGCCCCTCCGGGGGTTTTGTTTCAAAATAAAACACACTTCTAACGAAAAAAGTGTAGGTTCGCCATGAACTCTGTTACTTACCTTGGTCATGAAGTAGGGGGTGTTGGAATTCTACCGAAAAGTGATTTAATCAAAGCTATTAAGGATGCACCTTCTCCAACCTCAAAAGAAGAACTCGGGTCCTTTTTGGGATTAATTGAGTTTTATTCTAAGTTCATTAAGAATTTTTCTTCTAAAATTCATAATTTGAGGGATTTGTTAAAAATCAGACAAGAGTTTGTGTGGAATCCAGATCTTCAGAAGGAACTTGTGTCTAATAAAGATGAATTGTGTCGCGTGGTTCCGCTGAAGGGTTTTGATTCCTTGGCTCACAGCATTGTGACTACCGATGCTAGCGGGAAAGGATTAGGGGCGGTGCTTTCTCAGATTACTGAGAATGTTGTGTCCTTTGCTTCTAGAGCCCTCACTTCTTCAGAGACTAGGTTTTCTGTGATTGAAAATGAAATGCTCGCTACTGTATGGGCTACAGGGAAATTCAAGCAATTCATTTGGGGTACCCAATTTACGATCAGGACGTGTGGTATATAAATAAATAATACCGGATCTATTTTTGAATGAATGAATGAATAACAGATAGCTCAATAAATAAGAGTCAAAATTCGAGGTAGTAGGAGTTTTGCAGGTTTATTACAGCATAAGGACAGGAACAGGACAACCTGCACGGAATAGGATGGCAAGCCTGGCAGCGCTGCCGTGGTCAGGGTCTAGAATGGCTCACCAACAGGATCGGAACTGGGAACACTTTTTAATAACAATACATGAGCATATATACATAACGCCAACACATAGCATTACATTGCAATGGGCGTAGCAGTGGGTGGAGCAAGAGGCATGACGCGAAACAGTCGCGAAAGATAAGGGCTAAAGAGGGTGTAACTGGGTGTGCACATAGACATGTGATGCAAATGTAACAGAATATGTCATGAATGGGCGGAAACATTGGAGGGGGCTACCTAAGGAGCCGGGACCTCTAACCTGATGGTGCGCGCAAACTGGCAATGACGTGTTACTAGGAGAAGCTGGGGGCTATGAACTCTGTGCTAGGAGCAGAGACTAAAGTCTGGAGGGTCGGAGCGACATGTACCTAAACCCTATCTGGTATCTAATGTTTAGGGAACATGTTGATATAAACTAGAAGTCATGAGGGGAAAAGCTAACAGACTCTAAGGCTAGAGCATGCATTTATTCTACATGTAGTGCGTGATGAAGAATATTAAATGACCATTAAATACAGTATTTCTCTTAACATGGGGCCGAATAGGCTAGACAATGACGGAAACTATTGATGCAGTTCAGTAGCTTGGGAATGCAGAGAAGGAGGACTAAACTGATAGCTGGAATCATAACATAGTCTTGGCAGACTCAGAGGCAGAGCCAAGCTGCACCGGGCACTGCGAGGCAGGAAGTAAGTGAAAGGTCGAGGATACAGGTGGGGGCTGTATCGCTCCTCAGCGAGGCTTCAGGAGACAGGAGCTGAATCTGGTGTCCGGGCCCTGTTGAGGCCTAGAAACGGGGACTTTCAATGAATTAACGTGCACACTGAGAAACGTGGCAACATAACTTTACATAGGCCTGATACTCATATTACTCATGAGGACTGGGAAATGACATACCAGAGGTGGACACAACTATAATTGCGTCTTGAATCGGACATGGGGAATACATATGCATATTTAATCATGCACACATAACATATGATGGATGACACGTAGGGACATAGAACATGACAAAATTTACTTTTCCACATTCCCTCCTTGTCACTACGTTTCCATCAGGAAACATCAATATTCATGATGCCATCTATCATTTCATACAGTACCATTTGTTCATCTCGAATTGTCTTGGAACGAGATTTAGAACGGGGCTTGGAACTAGGAATACAAGAGGTAGCACACATGCCGCAAATCGCAGGGCCACATTGTATACAGAGGCAGCAGCTGAATATGATCGCTACTGCGATACCTAGAAAGGACAGGACTTTCCATCCCCAGGCGGAAATTATATTCCAGAACCAACCGGACCATGTCCAGGTGCCTGGATCTTGGTGTAACAGATGGGCAATTTTATGAAGTCTGGTTATAGCTGAATAAACAGACGGCGCGTTATTTGGAATGAAAATGCAGCAACTGGATCCGATGAGTCTACAGGCCCCGCCCCTATCGGCCAGTATGACGTCAAGGACGAGACGATTCTGGAGCACAACAATTCTCATAAAGGATTGCTCTTCGGTTAAGTTACCTAGAGCGGAGGCAGTCTCATCTACTACAGCTTCAAGGGTTCTTGTTAACCTACGGATTAGCTTACTATTTACAACTGTACCTAAATAAGGGAAAACACCTTTATCAATATCAATGAATTGCTCTGCAGCAGTTTCAGTATAGTCGACAATCGGGAGATTTCTCTTGTGTCTAGTATGTACTAGGTAGGAATTCCTATGGTAGTCAGGTGGGGCTAGAAAAACAGGTGGCAGTAGGAAGGCAATGTAACAGGTTCCCTCCCAATCGAGGGGCAGACGAACATATGCAGTTTGACCACAAACAAAATAAGAATGACGTGAAGCTTTAAAAATAGATTTCCCACTGTCACTATACTTGACAATAGTAGTACAATCACTATGTCCTACATGTACAGAACCATAATTACGAACACATAATTCGCCTTTGACTGGTAACACTGAAATAGTAGGTGAGTCTGGAGTAGTATCAGACTGAACATTCAGGACCATAAAATTCGACGAATAGTTACCTAAATTGTACACTTCATTTTCTAGATCTAAACCTGTTCTGTGGGGGGGACCATGCTTGTCTGGGAAACATGTGCTGTTAAGAAAAGACATATCTGTTGAGGATGACGTTAACGTGGACCATGCTCCACACGAACCATTATGGGAAAAAGGATAAGGAAAGAGTGGCAGAACTCCCTTTGACGTCTGGAAAGGGGGGAGTCGTCCACACACCCAACAATTAGTGGCATTGCTGGTCTGGTGTGAATAATGCAACATGCGGATAAAAGTATTGTTACGCATAGCGAGGCGGTATGAATATTCATGAGGAGGCAGATCACTAAACGTGTGCTCTACTGTAATATTAGAATGCTTATTTATATGAGGAACTGGAAAACACAGATAAAATGCGTAACTAGTGCAGGAAGTCAAAAGGCTGAGAAATAATATGAAACTTAGAAAAACGATACATCGGATTGAGTTTTGACTGACTCTCTCACTATGGGGGTCTATTTTATACATGTCAGAAACAGTCTAACCGTTTCACCTAGGGGAGGACTTAGACAATCAAACTGGCTGACTTATTTTACTAGACCGTAGCTTTTGCTTATACTCCTGCTGCGGAGTTTTCTCTAACAGGGGAGGGGTTGTGCCAATGTCATTTGCGGGACAGTCCTTAGGAACAATGTTTTGACAAGTTTTTAAATCCTGGGAAATGTTCTTAGAGACCGGCTTTAATCCGTAGAATTTCTTGACGTGCGAAAGGTGTACCCAGCCGCGGCGTCCTTCCAATTTCACGGCTGTACGGGTGGTGAGGAGGACCTGACGGGGCTCCTTCCAACGTGGCTCCAGCGGACTTGATCTGTCGAAGTTACGTACGAGGACCATTGAACCTGGAACGATTTCATGCGGGGCCACCTCGGTATTGTCTGGAAATGCGGCGGCAACCTGTGAACGACATGAGTTGAGGGCAGACATCAAGGAAGCTAGGTAATCTGTCAGCATATTACATGAAACATCAGTAATACTTCGGGGTCTAGGAGTACCCCACATGTTAGGGGGGCGGCCGAAAACGACCTCATACGGGGACAGACCTGATCTGGAATGTGCGACCATGCGCATATAAAACAAAGCAACTGGCAGAGCTACTAGCCAGTCCACACCTTTCTCTTTACATATTTTGGCAATTCGGATTTTCAGAGTCTGATTATGTCTCTCGACCAGACCAGCTGCTTCAGGATGGCGTACACAATGAAACTTCCACTGGTACCCTAACAACAGGGAAACGTGCTTCATGAGTTCAGATGAGAATGGCTGACCGTTATCAGAATATACGACTCTAGGGAGTCCATATCGAGGGAAAAACTCACGAACCAACTGCTTGGCAGTGGTCGCGGCTGTGTAATCTGGGACTGGATATGCTTCTGTCCATCTGGACAAAGCGCATACAACTACAAGAACATACTTGAAACCTCGACATCGCTCCATCTGAATATAATCCATCTGGAGGACCTCAAAAGGGTGGTCAGGAGGCTGGAATCCCCCTTGTTCCACCGGGACACTTTTACCTGGATTAAACTGACAACATATCATACAGGTACGGACTTTCTGCTTGGCTGCAGCTCGTAAATGCTTGTTGAATCAAATGTTCTGGATACTGTCTAACATTGCTTTTTCTCCTAAATGTGCTGGACTATGTGCGGTATTAATGATAACTTGAACCATAGAGTCGGGGAGAAACCATGTGGTTCTTCCCTTCGTCACCCATCCTTGATCTGTCTGGACCCCTCCTTGTTCAGACCATTTCTTGATTTCATCGGGAGTAGCATGTAACTGGATATCTATGACATCCTGGGTGGGGTCCTTAACTGTCATACATGTAGTCAGATCTGGAGTTTGTGTCTGTGTCGGATTAACTTGAATGTCTGGAGTCTGTGCTGTAAGCTTGGCTGTGCGATCTGCTAGATCATTACCTTGGGAAATAATGTCAGTAACTTTCGTATGTGCTTTGCATTTCATAATAGCAATGGATGTCGGTAAATGTATTGCATCTAACAGAGCTTGGATAAGGAAACCATGCTGAATTTTGGTTCCATGAGAAGTCATGAAACCTCTCTCCTGCCAGAGCACTCCAAAGTCGTGAACGACTCCAAATGCGTAGCGTGAATCTGTGTAAATATTAACTTTCTTTTCCTTGGCGTGTATACAAGCTTGTGTCAGAGCAACTAGCTCTGCTGCTTGAGCGGACAGAGTGTCAATGCGGTGTGTCTCAATAACTTCAGTGTCAGTAGTCACTGCATACGCGGCAACTAAATCTCCTGTACTAGTTCTCATACATGACCCATCCACATAAAGTGTCAGGTCGGGATCTAGTAACGGAATGTCTGTCAGGTCTAGTCTTGGCTTTGTCGTAATGTTGACTACTTCCACACAATTGTGTGCGGCAGAATTTGGACTAGCTGATGGCAACAGTGTAGCAGGGTTCAGGACGTTGCAGCGTCTGATTTCTATGTGTGGCTGAAACAGTGTCAATTCATAACCCGTTAAACGTGCAATTGTCAAGTGCTGTGTTTGTGTTCTATTTAAAAGAACTTCCACGGAGTGTGGAACTTGTACTGTCAGGGAGTGTCCTAAAACTATGGAATCACTTTGTCTGATAGCTAGTGCTGTGGCTGCAACTGACTTGAGGCACGCGGGCAAAGCCTGGGCGACTGGATCTAATGTGCTAGAAAAATAAGCACACGGCTTGTATTGTCCTGCTTGATCTTGTGTGAGAACAGATAATGCTGTACCTTCGCGTTCAGTGACGAAAAGTGTAAAAGGCTTACTGTAGTTCGGTGTAGCTAGAACTGGAGCTTGACATAAAGCTTTCTTTAACTCGTTGAAACTAAGTGTATGTTCAGATGTCCAAGGGAGGACAGTCGGTGCGGCTGTCTCCTGTGTCGTTAACTGTATCAGTGGCTTGGCTAGAAACGCATACTGAGGAATCCATTGTCTGCAGTAAGAAGTAAGGCCAATAAAGGCACGTACCTCCTTCTGGGTCCTGGGCTGAGGAAGACTCGCTATCAACTGGATGCGATCGGGTGTCAACTGCCTACCCCTCTTGGACAGCAAGTGTCCTAAGTAAACCACTTGCTGGACACAGAATTGAAGCTTCGAAGGGGACACCTTGTGCCCCATCTCGGCTAGGAAATACAGAACCGTCAGTGACGCTCGCTCGCAGTCACGTTCAGAACGGGCTGTGATCAATAGATCATCGACATACTGGAGCAGGGCAGTGTCAGTTGGCATGTGAATATTGTCTAGTTGTCTCTTAAGTGCTTGACTGTAAATACTAGGACTTTCTGTGAAACCTTGAGGAGCTCGTGTAAACATATAGCTCCTTCCATTTAAACAAAATCCGAAAAGAAACTGGCTGTCTGGATGGATGGGAACACTAAAAAATGCATTCTTAAGATCGATTACTGTAAAGAACATGGCTTCGGAATCAATGGCTGTCAATAGGGAAGAGATATCTGGGACAACTGGGTACTGAGGAATAATACATTTGTTAAGTTCTCGTAAATCAATCACTAATCGATATACTGGGGGTGCATTTGGATCAGTACGTTTCATGACTGGAATGATCGGAGAGTTACATACATTGGAGTCAGTTTCTACAACTACTCCTTGAGCCATGAGCTCGTCTATAATTTTGGATAAGGCTGCTACAGCCTCAGGTGGCAATCTATACTGCCTGATTCGTGGTAACACTACACCTGGTTTGAGAGTCACACGATGGGGTGTGATTTGCATGTAACCTACATCAGTTGGACCTTGCGCCCATAAATGCTGCGGGACATAAGACAATCTCGGATCAAAATCTCGTAATACATAGTGACCCTTAAAGTCACGTAGGAACAATCGTATTCCCTCGGGGGAACAACATATAACTGCACCTAACTCTTTCAATGTCTTAATGCCTAACAGATTTTCTGGACATGACTTAGTAAGTAACAGATCAGTAGTGCGGGACAATGGACCTACTTCTAGAGTGACTGGCTTTGAAATCTCATTTACGATAGGCTTTCCTGAAAATCCAAGGGAAACATTTCTAGAGCCTGAGAGCGGAGCCCCTGGAACTTCGGCGTGACTAATTGTGGTCCTACTTGCCCCTGTATCAATCAAAAACTTTCTGTCTTTCCCTAATACTTGACTGTGAACATAGGGACCCTCTTGATCTACAGGTATCTCGATGAGAGGCAAGCCTACCTCCCTCTCTAGGCTGTTTCATGAATACTGCTGATACTCTGGATACTCAGACTGTGCATACTGGTACATCTGCGATGTAACATGCTGTGTTGCAGCAATAGGCTGCGGTGCTGTAACTGTCTGTGGTGCATTCTGTGACTGAGGAGTCTGTGAAACTTGTTCTTGTCTAGGCGGACGTGGTCTTTCTTTAGTCTTACCAGTAGCTATGTTATGTTTCAGAACTGTACACTCGTTTATGAAATGACCTGGCTGTTTACAATAATTGCAGTTCCCTTTAACGGGTGCTGCAGGATGACTGGCTTGATTCGGACCCCTCTTCTGACTGTCGTGAGGAACAGATTGTGCAACTAGCACTTTCATTTTTGTGTCTTTCATACGTTTTCTTTCGTGTTCTTGTTCTTCTCTGATTCTATTCTGGTGATACTGGAGCATCTGGAGCATCTGGGACGGAGTATTAGCTTGCCAGGTACTTTCGACTTTCAGAACTCGGTTTTTAATTGGTGGACTTGAATTCTCGACTAATTTAGTAACGAAAAGGTGAGGGTACGACTCACTACTTGTCTTGAGACCACTGTTGATACTAAAGCACTTTTCAAACCTAGAATAAAAATCACTAATATCTTCATCTTGTTTCTGTTTACAGGCTGAGATTGCATCCCAGTCTTCTTTTCTAGTTGTCAATAATCTGGGTAAAACTTGAATCAATAATTCTGGTAATTCTTTACATTTCTCTCCTAGACCAGTACCTGGTACACGTATCTTATCTTCTGCTTCTAGGACTGCCCAATCTATCTTTTTCTCTCCCACCTCCCATTCTTTCTCTTTGAGCTTTTCATACACCCCTGCGGGCAACAGAACCTTTAACATTTTAATTATATCCGGGTATGTGTATTCTCCCATACGGAGCATATCTTTTAATTCTCTATGGTACCCTGCTGGATCTTTGTCATGACAGGGAATTAATTCATCTCTAGAAGTTCCATCTTTGTGATCGGAGTGTATACAAACACTCGCTGCATTTCGCCACCCGCTCCTCTGACTGGGTGGACTTCTCGTAACGGATTCTGTCTGTCTATGTAGAATGATTTACTTTCTGGGGGTGAGACATGAACGAAATGCGGGTTCAAGAACATTCTATATTTATGGCGTTGTTCTAGAATGACACTAATTAAATCGGTACCTAGACCTCTCCATCTGTACTGGAGTAACTCGTTCAGGATATCATGTAACGGGCCTGGATCAGAATGTTGACCCTCATACAGAGTAATGAGGTGCTGAATCATATACATACCCACCAGTCGCTGCTCGGCTGGGGGCATTTTCAGAAACATTTGTGCCACTATTTCGTCTGGAAAAGTGGTAGAATCAGTAATCCATCGGACTGCTGACCGAACTATTTCTTGTTCATGCATAGTACTTAACTCACTATAACCGATTCGTGATTTCAGAATGTGATCGGTAGCTTGGAATACTTGTTCTAGGGAACCTTGTTCTGGTGCTGAATGATGGGAAATTGGCTTGTGTTCTAGACGTAAATGGCGATCTGGAAATCTAGGTTTTCCTACATACGCTATTCTGGCGGTATTCTCATCGTCTTCTTCTTCAGGATCAGAGGTACTTTCTTTCTCGCTTACTTGTGCTGCTTTACGCTGTTCGTGTATCTTTATTATCTCTCTACGGATTTTCTTGTACATACTTTCCATGGCACCAATGGTATTGTGCTTTCCTTCGGCTATATTATCACTCCACTTTGTTAGAGTTTTCATTTCTTCCGGGTCTTTAGACGGATGTTCCTGTTCTCTTATTAGACAGTTAATTAAGAACTTTAATATCATGCGCTGAATCTCGGCTTTCCTTTGAGACATGGCATCACTAATACTTTGTGGGTCATCCCCTGTACGGATGAAACGATATATTCTGTCTAGATCTTCTTTCATATTGGGTAGGGTGACTAGATACTCGGTCACCCTCCTTACGCGTACTGAATATAAAACCATATTATTCTCGCCTGGGACTGGGTCATAGGCACATTCGCCAAGGGCTTGCCTGATTTCTGCAACAGACTTATTACTCTTGGGAGTACGCTGTGATGCTTGAGCATGTAATTCGAGTGCTGATAAACGCTTGCGTGGCGGCGGGGTTTGAGGAGGACCTCCTCCTGCGGCCCCTAGACTAGAATCGTCGACTGATGCTTTTCGTCCTGGCAGGGTGGGTAATTGTAACGTGGGCTGGACTTGTATGGCGGGCTGACCCGGGGGGGCTGTTAAGGGCACCCCGGTGTCTGGGGGAGTAGGAATTACCTGATTTACAGGGACTGGCGGAGCGCGGACAGGATTTACATATTCTGGGATTGTGTCGTCCAAATAGGACGAGATGAAAATATCAGCTGCGGTCGGTTTGTGACGTAGCTTGGTCGGAACTAACGGTGGCGGGAAATTACTGGATGCCTCCGGGGTCGCTTTTGGCAAGCCCTCGGCAAGAAGAGGATACATACCCTTAATAAGGGCGTTCCTCTGTCTGTCTGATTGCTCAGTTCTAACTCGTTCACCTATCTCGATTAATTCCCTTTCTTGGGCTCGTTCTTGGGATTCTCTACTTAGTTCTGACTTTCTGATTTCTTTTTCGGTTCTTTTATGAGCTTCTTTGCGCCATAGCTCGATGGCATCTTTCTGTGATTGTCTGGCTTTCTTTTTCCATAATGCCTCCTCTACTCTCATGATGCACTCGGCATCCCACGTACCTGATACGGGCCATCTATACTTCTCTTCTAGCTCCTTTGTATACTCTACCCATAAATCTAAATATAATATGGCGCTTATGCCATGTTTCTGATACATAAAGTGACCTGGACTGTCCCTAGGCGGGACGGGAACTGCTGCTTCCAGCAGACCCTTTCTAGTTTTCAACTGACGTAACTTGGAAAATATGGGCATGACTCAACTGTAATCTAGACACAATACAATACACAATAAACACGATACTTATTCCCCATTCATACCACGACATTAAAATACATGAAAAACATTTAAAATAACAGTTCGAACAGAATACTACCTGGAAATATTGCGAACAGAACACTTGAAATTTCTCGAGAACAGAACTGACTAGAACAGAAACTAGATGCACTGCTGAAACAGTACGAAACTTACCGGTCTCTTAAAGAGACACGTCAGGACCCGCATCCACCGAAGTGGACACTTCGTTTGTGGGACTGTGTACCACCAACCCACAGACCAGAGTCAATTTAAATTGACCCTGTCTAGATACCACCCCAGTAACGGTACTCACCGGGCAGCAAGAACGGAAGGCCTCGGACTGGACTGCACTGCTACGACGATGACGACGAACTTCGGACTTCAGTTACGGGTGGACCTCCGGATACCTCGGACCTTGTACTCTTGGCTTGGGCTCTGGTCGGGACTCGCCGCGTTCCTCCACCGTCTCGTTTGGATGCTGGACCGCCTCCTCCGTCTTCTCCGTGGGCCTGAGGGATACTTGAGCAGAAATATCTGCCACTGCGCAGAAGAGTTCCGTCACGACTGCAGAGGGTCAGGGGGTCGGCGTGGCTTCACCGACGCGTGGGGAAAGGGCAAGTCCCTATTCGGGCGCCATTATGTGGTATATAAATAAATAATACCGGATCTATTTTTGAATGAATGAATGAATAACAGATAGCTCAATAAATAAGAGTCAAAATTCGAGGTAGTAGGAGTTTTGCAGGTTTATTACAGCATAAGGACAGGAACAGGACAACCTGCACGGAATAGGATGGCAAGCCTGGCAGCGCTGCCGTGGTCAGGGTCTAGAATGGCTCACCAACAGGATCGGAACTGGGAACACTTTTTAATAACAATACATGAGCATATATACATAACGCCAACACATAGCATTACATTGCAATGGGCGTAACAGTGGGTGGAGCAAGAGGCATGACGCGAAACAGTCGCGAAAGATAAGGGCTAAAGAGGGTGTAACTGGGTGTGCACATAGACATGTGATGCAAATGTAACAGAATATGTCATGAATGGGCGGAAACATTGGAGGGGGCTACCTAAGGAGCCGGGACCTCTAACCTGATGGTGCGCGCAAACTGGCAATGACGTGTTACTAGGAGAAGCTGGGGGCTATGAACTCTGTGCTAGGAGCAGAGACTAAAGTCTGGAGGGTCGGAGCGACATGTACCTAAACCCTATCTGGTATCTAATGTTTAGGGAACATGTTGATATAAACTAGAAGTCATGAGGGGAAAAGCTAACAGACTCTAAGGCTAGAGCATGCATTTATTCTACATGTAGTGCGTGATGAAGAATATTAAATGACCATTAAATACAGTATTTCTCTTAACATGGGGCCGAATAGGCTAGACAATGACGGAAACTATTGATGCAGTTCAGTAGCTTGGGAATGCAGAGAAGGCGGACTAAACTGATAGCTGGAATCATAACATAGTCTTGGCAGACTCAGAGGCAGAGCCAAGCTGCACCGGGCACTGCGAGGCAGGAAGTAAGTGAAAGGTCGAGGATACAGGTGGGGGCTGTATCGCTCCTCAGCGAGGCTTCAGGAGACAGGAGCTGAATCTGGTGTCCGGGCCCTGTTGAGGCCTAGAAACGGGGACTTTCAATGAATTAACGTGCACACTGAGAAACGTGGCAACATAACTTTACATAGGCCTGATACTCATATTACTCATGAGGACTGGGAAATGACATACCAGAGGTGGACACAACTATAATTGCGTCTTGAATCGGACATGGGGAATACATATGCATATTTAATCATGCACACATAACATATGATGGATGACACGTAGGGACATAGAACATGACAAAATTTACTTTTCCACAGACGGACCATAAGCCCTCTTGAAAATTCTTACTTCTGAAGGGTTAAAGAAAGCCACGGCCAGAATTGCCAGGATGACCTTGCGTATGTTGGATTATGTTTATAATGTTATTTACTTGCCTAGCAGGGAGAATCTGGTAGTGGATTTTTTGAGTAGGGCACCCTTACCAATTTTGGACAAAATTGAGAATGAGTGGGATGATTTTAGTGTTGCATGCATTTCTGATACTTGTGAGAGTGAGGAATCTGAAGTGTTTATTGTCCAAAACTTGAATACTAATGCCATTTCAAAAAGAGGAATGGGTGGAAGCTTATAGTAATGATTCCTTACTTCAAGTGGTTAAAACTTTCATACTAAATGGTTGGCCTTGTAAGAAAGACTTATTGGTTGCCCACAAAAGATTTTGGGAAATCAGAGAGGAACTTTCTGTGGGTGACAATGAGGTGATTTTGCGAGGGGAGAGGTTCGTGGTTCCTGACGTTTTGAGGATGAGAGTTTTGGAAATTTGTCACTGTGGGCATCTTGGAATAGTGAAGTTGAAGAGGCGGGTTAAGCTTTGGTATTGGTGGCCTAACTTAGACAAAGATATAGAAACGATGGTTAAGTCGTGTGTAGTTTGCTCCAATGCTGACAAATCCCAAGTTTTGCTTAGACCTTCCCTATGGGAAAGGAGTATTCCTCATGGTCCTTGGGAGGAGTTGAGTGTTGATGTACTAGGTCCTGTGTCTGATTCAGATGGTAGACCTTGGTTTCTTCTTGTCATCGTTGATAATTTTTCTAAATGGCCTGAGGTCATTTTAATTGATAACATTGAGTGTAACACTATTGTTGATTGTTTGGAGGATATATTCCTGAGGGAAGGTATTCCTAAAATTATTCTGACGGATAATGGCACTCAATTTTGTGCAGGGAGATTCAACAGTTTTTTTACTAGGAA
Source organism: Lissotriton helveticus (assembly GCF_964261635.1). Lineage (NCBI taxonomy): Eukaryota > Metazoa > Chordata > Amphibia > Caudata > Salamandridae > Lissotriton > Lissotriton helveticus. The sequence continues at coordinate 676,323,773 of NC_136057.1, forward strand.
TGGCATTTGTGGGGAAAAAACTCCCATACATCATCCTGCCGGGAACGGTACAGTTGAACGTTTCAACAGGGTGGTCATGGGAAGTATTCAAAGTGCTATTAGTGTCAACAAAGATTGGAGGAAGGAATTGTCTAAGACTATTTGGGCATTCAGGATCACACCCACTGGTACGGGTTACAGCCCATTTAGAATATTGAGAGGGAGAGAACCTTTCACAAAGGATAATATCACTTGGAATCATAAAAAAATGTGTAGTGAGTGGTCTCCTGCCGTTGTTGGAGCTAATCTCAAAAAACTTCAAGAGGGTTATAAAACTTATGACCATGCACATGGTACCAGAGACATTTTTCTACATAAAGGGGATGTTGTGAAGGTAAAGTTTGCGCGTAAAACTAAAAAGGGTTACTGTAAATTTTCGGAACCTCTTAAGGTTCTTGAAGTATGCAACAAATCTGCTAAACTTAGTGATGGGAAAATTTGGCATTTCGGCAGAATGTCTAAATGCAATAACATTTTGAATTGGAACAATCATGACACAATTTCCAATGGTGGTGCAACCAAGTGGTTGTGGGATGTGGTTACTGATACTAAAATTGTGGAAGATATTACATCTTCCAGGGTTGGTATTGACTTAAGTGCACAACCGATTCCTGCTCCTTCAAGCTTAAGTGCACAACGGATTCCTACTTCTTCAAGAGGGAGACATGTTACTCTTCCTAAGAGATTCAATGACTTTGTAATGTAATTTTAACCATTTGTTAAGAGAGGAGATGGCTGTATAGGGTATTGCGCGGTCTTGTTTTCCTTTTCCTTCCTGCCTTGTTCTTCCTTTTCTTTCTTTCATACCTGTATCTTACCAAGTATACCTTAGGACTTGTGGTTGTCATTTGTTGCTTTGCCTTTATTGTTTATTAAAGGGGAAGGATGTGGTATCTAGGTTACCTGTTCCTTAGTAACTAGATGCCACTGGTTCTGGAATGTTATACTCCGAGTCAGTTGTATGCTGGCTGTGCTCTGAGGTGGATTTACCTGCCTGTATCTCCATGAAATCTTCTTACAACTCGATTCCTGTACTAGTCATCTCTACAACAACCCTACCAACTAGTGAGGTACTTCTCTGGATCCCTTCACAAGGTGGGGGAATCTCAAAAGTAGCTATCTGAAGAACAAGTTACTTACCCTCATTAATGCTTAATCTGATGGAATGTTTGTCTAACCACAGATTCCTCCACGACTCGCGCTCCTCCCTGTTCTATTGAATGGACTCTTCTGCTCCGTACTAATAAGATTCCAATTTACAAGTCTGCACACTAGTACAATCCGATGTTAAATGCTCTGCAGGCGAGAGAGCACAAATAAACTGACATGCGCACACTGAGATAGCGGCTATGTAGGGGCCCCAACATCACATCCTGGTGATATTCACATGGTGAGGAATCTGGGGTTTGATAGAGCATCCACCAAAAAGAGCTTTACCAAAGGTAAATATCTTGCTCTTCAGTCTAATTATTTGCAGGTTTAAACCGACTGTTGTATAACAAATAGAATTGGCAGTAACATTCCTATTTCACCACACTAGGCCAGTGATGGAATTCTTTACCCAAGGGTGCCAACTCCCTGAGGTCTGACTGCCAACAAACCCCCTCCAGTGAATCACTGTTAATTTAAGAAATAAGGGACAAGTTTATGATGATGGGGATGGAGTAAGGCAGACTGGGTGCCTTTGGCTCATTTTCTGTGGACTCCCTTTTCTGGGTCTCGTGCCCAGTCTGCCTGGAGATCTTCAAGAACCCCATGAGAGTCAAGTGTGGACATGTAAATAAATGTGCTAATTGAATGACGCCTGGAAATTGCAAGTGTTGTGCATACTGAAACGTTCCTACAAATTTTTCTGATGAAGTTCCTTGTTAAGGACAAAATGCATGGACTTGTCTAACGTCTCTTGTGAGGGAGTATGTAAAGATAAGATTGAAGAATAAAGGATTGTAAAATGCATCTTTAATTGATAGCCTTTTTTAAAACTGATCAGTGAGTGAATGTGGACATTCTTATGACCATCACCCTGAGCATACCATGTCCTAAATTTATTGAATATAGGATGTAGTATTATTGATTATTAGGTTGTGTTCTCCCCTATTTGTTTAAATTTAAACTGACTGTAGCTAAACAAAATATGTCACTTGCCAATATCTGCCTAATTTTATTTCTTTAGTAGTACTTGCATAGGACTACATTGTTATATATATGGTGTGTTATTCTTCAACTACTACTTTATGGACGTACAACTGTTCATTCAAATGCCCTCCTTGTTTAAGATTCGATTTTAATTGGTTATAAAAGTCAGTTTCAGTCTCCTGGAAATAGTTAGAGCATCAACTGATTGCTTCCCTAATAACGGATTCTTTATTAAACTCCATGTTTTACAATTTTACTATGTCCTTGCTCTGTCATACACCCATTTGTAGTCACCTATTTGGGGGATAGACACGTGTAAGGTATCTGTTCTAGTAATGTGGAGTGAATCACTAGTGGCAATGCTCACTGCTATTGTACAAAAACAATGGTTCTGTCGGGGGGTTAGTAAATTTCTTAGAAAAACTCCATTGTGCGTGGTACTATCAATGTATTGCACAGTATTATTTTAGAGGATTTTAGAGGTACTTTTTCAAACGAAAACAAATTAATATGAGGGGAGAGAAAGGGGAAGAAGGAGAACACACAAATCAATATTTTCAATTTTGTAAGAATTGTTCTTATTTTTGAAAAACAGACATTGATTTGTCATTGGTAAAAACGGGTTGTCCAGAACATAATTGGCGTAAGTATATCAATAACAAATACGTGCTTAGGTGAATAGTGGTGATAAGTGATGATTTGTGTAGTAAGTAGGTCCACACCATTATAATATTTTTAGGTGTATTTAATATTAAGAGCAGAGTAGATATCGCAGCTGTCCCTCTGGCCAGTCAACAGCAACTGCCAGTAGATAGAACGAATAGAACATACATAGAAAGGTAGAATGTAAGGTGTTGAGCGCTCTACATTCCTAATCTGACATTTGAAGATTACTACATATCCTCTTTCCTTAAACAATTAAACTTTAAAGTATAAATTAACAATTCATCTCAAAATTCCTATAAACAAACAAAAGGTTGTACATACAATGAGTAAGAGAAGAGCATCATATAATATATAAATTTTAACTACGAAGAGACTTGTATCTATTATTAAGTTTAGATTATTTGCAGACATAATCTTTTAGATAACCTGGTGGACATCGATTTCTAAGCATTTTTGATTCTCGAGTAGGTTGAATGACGCCCAATGAGCCTGGTGAAATAAGAGAAGGTACAGGGGCATCACCTCCTTCCTGTACAACACTGTTCGAAGCATGATTGCTCTGAGAAGTTAAATCATTATCAGTCATGCCTAGAAATGTGTTATCTAAAACATTTTCATGACTATTAACTTTGACTTCATCATCTGCATCTAAGTAACTCTTCTGATATAGTGCTACTTTCCTGAAATTCCACCTGTCACCGTTTTCAAGTATCACCCCATAAGGTAGTATGGACTTCACTTTAAATGGTCCTACATACTTCCTCCATGAACTTCCCAGTCTGCCAGAACGTATCTTCACCCAATCGCCTACACAAATTCTCCTTCCAAGCCTCCTACTGACACTTGCATTGCTTTGTTGAGAATTAAGTTTAGGTAAGACCTTATCTGTGTCTTTAGTCAACACATCTTTCAACCAAGTGGGAACAAGCTTCGTGTTCGGTACTCTCCCTCGCATAATCTCAAAAGGTGTTTTATTAGTGGTATTATGTACACTCGAGCGATAGGCCCACAACATTTCTGAAACTAGGGAGGTAACATCTTCTTCATTGGAAACTGCCATTTGGATGACTCCTTTGATTAAACGATTAGCCCTCTCAACAATGCCATTCCCTTGAGGATTATATAGCGAAGTCCTACTATGCTTAATGCCACATGTGGACAAAAATTCTTTCATCTCTGCTGATGTTAACTGGGTACCATTGTCTGTCAACAGTACGGATGGTATACCTTCCTCATGCCAAATGTTCTTCATAACTTTTATCGTAGATAACGTAGTGATGTCCTTTGTAAATTTTACTATTAACCACTTTGAATGTACATCTACCATCACTACACCAAAACGCAAGTTCTCCCTGAGGCTGTTCATGGGACCTATGAAATCCATGCACACCGTGTGCCAAGGCAACCCAGGATCAGTAATATGACCTTGTGTGGCTTGACTACTGACCTTTAATCGTTTGTCACTTTCCTTGCAAAGTGTACACTTAGTGACCCAAGCATCAGTGTCAGAATCCATCCCTGGCCACCACCAATTTATTCTAAGTTTTTTTTTTTGTTCTAGTTTGTCCCAAATGGCCCTCATGCGCTATCATCATCAACTTTGGTCTTAGTAAAATTGGAGGAATGATTCGATCTCCTCTCATAATCAACATATCTCCACAAACAGAGAGCTCGTCCACTAATTTTACAAATGGCCTAACAGAAATAGGAACAGTGCTCTCTCTCATGCATCCCTGTTGTATCAATTTCTTAAGTTCAGACATGGAACTATCTTTCATCATTGCATCAACCCATTCATCCTTGGTCAGTGCTTGTGGTTCACATACATTCAAGACATCTTATATCACAGCAACTGCACCTTCATTCTCTTTCTTAATCACAGCTTCTCTGTCTACTGTGTCCCATTCAAGTGATAACCTTGACAAGCAGTCTGCTTGAATGTTCCTCCAACCACCCCTCACTCACTGACGATAATCGTCCCCCTTCCCACATCACACATACCCCCACCCTCCCTTCCACACCACACCACCCCACTCCACACCACCCCACTCCACTCCACTCCACACCCCGCACTCATTGACGAAGATCGTCCCCCTTCCCACATCACACATACCCCCACCCTCCCTTCCACCCACTCCACACCTCCTACGAGTCTCGCTGTACCCACAACGGCCCGGAGCATATCTCCCCTCCTACGCGGCAGTTGTCTCTCCGACCCTATCTCCCCCCCATTCTCACTCCTCACTTCCCCACCCTCCCAACCAGACACACAGAGCTCACCACCCCTTGCTCCTCAACATCCCCCCCTCTCTACCCCCCCATACTCAGCCCCCACTACCTTCCGGCCACCCCTATTGTCTTCAGTCTTCACTCATCCCACAACTCACCGGCGTCGCCTCCCAACGACGTCCCCGCCCTTACGTCCCAGCCTACCCCTTCCTCACCCACACCCCTCGTCCACATTCTCTCTCATCCATCGAATACCACCCCACTCCCTATTACCGCAGAACACTCCACTGACACTTGCACACCCCTCCCCCCTGTCCCCAGCTCGCATTCCAGCTCCCTATTCAACAACCCGCCCACGGCCCTCATCTCCAACGCTAGCCCCAACTCACAGCTCGACCTGATTTTAACAACGCTCCTACAAGTCAAAGACGAGCTCCACACCATCAAAGAACTTCTCCACACACACCCCAGACAACACCGACCTACAACCAACACCTCCGTATCCAACAAAGGCCACAGCCTCCGCACAGGCCCTCGCATTCATCACGCTCCAGGGGTGAGATGGGTGGGCTCACACTCTCCACGTTGGCCCACTATCCCCGACCGCAACAACATACACCGCCCTCGTCGCGCTCATAACTCCCTGTCGGTTCATGACTTAGACACCCTCCTCCGCTCATTTGGCCCTGGCCTGGTAAAACACACATCGCCCTCACAACTCCCCATTCCCACAATTCTCACAAATCCCATTAGGCACCCAACTCTAAGCAGCAGATGCTCCATCCCCAACAATCTCAGAAAAATACCCCTCGCGCTAGAACACTCGACCACCCCTCTCACCCCCAGACTCAAATGCATCCTACTCAACTGCAGATCGGCCCAGAGGCACTCCGCCAACATTGCAGATCTCGTCACATCAATGGATCTAGACCTAACCATTTTGACTGAAACGTGGTTAACTGAAGCCTCTACACCTATCATGGACATATTAGTCCCCCCCCAATTACCACATCATTAGACTCGACAGGCCCGGCAAGACGGGCGGGGGAATCGTATGCATTTTCAGGAGCAACCTCTCCGTTGCTAAAATCACTTCCCCCTCCCTCACGTCTTGCGAACTCATCTGTCTTGATATCTCCAGCGAGGGCAAACCAGTATGTGCTCTACATCTCATCTATCACCCGCCTGGGGACAACCTCATCTTCACCCAACAACTCATGGACACGATCTCATCCAACGCTGGTCGGCAGATCCCGCAAATCTACCTGGGTGACTTCAATCTCCACTGGAACGATCAGAAAGACGCAGTGGTGAATAGTCTCAAAACTTTCCTTGACGCGTTTAACCTCACCCAAATATGCAACAGCCCAACACACGACAAAGGCTCCATACTTGATCTCATCATCGCCAACGAAGACTCCACCCAATTAGGGGCAATCCAACCTTGTGATTGGTCAGACCACCACATTATCACCTTCTTCATCAATGAAAAGGTTAAACCTATCACGGCTCAACCCACCAAATCTAAGATCTGGAAAAGGGACATGAAGAACCTTAACCCCAACTCCCTGCCTCCCCACCTCACCAATCGCCTCCTTCCCCCTCCTGGCACCTCTGATGTTCAATCACTGACTGACCACTACCTCGACTCTATGAATTCAATAATCAATGAAGCCGCCCCACTGCAACTAAAGAGAGTCTCCACCAAGATCTCGAACCCTTGGTATGATGGCAGACTCAATGAAGACAGGCGTGCTATGCGAATGGCAGAACGCACATGGAGATCTGTCCCCTCATCACGGCATCGCAAAATACTTAAGAGCAAGAGAAATGCCTACTTTAGGAAAATAAAGCGCGCAGAATCTGATTTCTTCAGCTGGACCAAGCAAAAAACAGACCAAGAAAGCTGTTCGAACTAGTCAAAACTCAAACCAAGACGCAACCCTTACAATCTAACAGCACAACAAGCGATATCCCACACTGTGAAGACTTTTCTGCTTTCTTTAAGCTAAAGACCGACAACATAAGCAGTGACCTCCTTAATGATGTAAGTCGATACCCGAGCCTCATCAAAAGGCCCGACACCCAACCTAAAAATAACGCTTCCTGGTCGTCTTTCGACACCTACTCTGAAGAAGCAATACACAAACTGCTCGGCACCTTGAAGCCTTCTAATCACCTCACAGACCCACTACCTGCCAATGCTGTTAGAGACTTCATCCCCGTCCTTCTCCCACTCTGGACTAAAATCATTAACAGCTCCCTTCAGCAAGGTCTCATCCCAGACTCCCTCAAAGTGAGGCAAGTCACGCCCATACTCAAGAAACCTACAGCTGACCCGGCTGACTTAAACAACTATCGCCCTATCACCAATATCCCCACTCTGGCCAAGCTGTTGGAAAAATGTGTGCAACTCCAACTAACAAAACACATTGACCAGTTCGAACTCCTCGACCCTCATCAATCAGGCTTCCGAGCGAAACACAGCACGGAAACGGTCATGACACACATAATTGATGACGCCCTCCAAATCCTGGATCGCAACGACTCCTGCCTCCTCATACTCCTGGACCTCTCCTCACCATTCGACACGGTCAAACATGAGAACCTATTAGAGCTCCTAAATACCAGAATGGGCTTATCCGGGACTGTGCTCAAATGGTTCACTTCCTTCCTACACAACCGATCCCAGAAGTTCAAGATCAACAACGTGCTGTCCTCTCCAGTGCCAGTAGATTTAGGCGTCCCACAAGGATTTTCCCTCTCACCCACGCTGTTCAACCTCATCATGGAACCACTCGCTACCCTGCTCCAAGCATCCAATGTACACTTCCATATGTATGCCGATGACACTCAACTTTACCTAAAGGTACAATCCCCGGAAGATATCAAACTTCTGAACTGCACACTTAGGAACACCCAATCTTGGTTGGCCGACAATCACCTCAAACTAAATGCGTTGAAAACTGAGTTCCTCCTGATATCACCCCCTGCGAAAATTACCACCACCCAAATATGGCTCAATCACCTAACAGCACTCAATGTCCGACCCACCATCGTGGACTCTGCGAAATCCTTAGGTATCACACTTGACGCAAATCTCAATATGCAACAGCACATTACCAAAGCAACGAAAGGAGCTAACTTCCAAATCAACACTCTGAGGAAACTCAAACCCTTCCTCCCAGCCAAAGATTTCCTAACTACTGTACAAGCCCTAGTCATCCCCCGCATAGACTATGGAATTGTGGCCCTCAGTGGTCTCCCTCAAGCAACAACAGCACCCCTAAGAGCCTCCTTGAATGCTGCCGCGAGACTCATTTCGGGCTCAAGGAAACACTCTCATATATCCCCTGACTTGAAATCCTTGATATGGCTTCCCTTCGAAGCCAGAATACAACTGAAAATTGCTGTTATGACACACTCAGCCATACACCACAAGGCTCCCAACTACCTCACTCAAAAGTTGACTATATCAGGAGGCTCGAGATCCAATAGAAGTACAAAAAGTCTGCTCCTGAAACCTCGCAGATTCCGTAAGGAAAAAACTTACAAACGCTCCTTCTCAGGAATGGCACCCAGGATCTGGAATGCACTCCCTCCTGAAACGAGGATTATCTCCTCCACTGCACTCTTCAAGAAAGAAGTGAAAGCCATCCTTATGGCCAAGTTCACCTGATCCTTACTGTTGCTGCTCAGAGACTTTGCACCGATTTTGTAACGTTGGATACTTAATGGTCCAATAACTTTTTATTCATGACCTCCTGACCTCGTTTGCAGTTGGATCAAAGACTCTGCACCGTCCTATAGTATTGTCTATTTTGAGTGTTTACTGGTATCTATTGATCTCTATGGTAGCTGGATCAGAGTCTCTGCACCGCCTTATTTTAATGTCTATTTGAATGTTTATTGTTATCTCTTATGATCTGTATTGTAGCTAGCTCAGACTCAGCACCGTCTTATATTATTGTCTATTTGAGTGTTCTCTGTTATTTCATGATCTCTATTGTAGTTAGATCAAAGACTCTGCACCGCCTTATTTTACTGTCTATCTGAGTGTTTACCTGTATCTTATTAGCACATGACTGTTATCCTATTATGCTACCGTTTACTATACTGTACCCAATTATTATGTCTACTCACCCTCCTGTTGCCCACTCCCCCCCTGTGAAGCGCTCTGATATCTGTCAAGATCTTGTTCGCGCTATATAAAACTTTGAATAAATAAATAAATATTCTAGATCATAACAAAATTCCTGCAAGCGTGACGCTAACCTCATCAACCTTGCTGAGCACTTGGTATCTCCTCCTGGTAATAATACACGGATAAGTGGTTTGTGGTCCGTTTTCAATTTGAATTTGGATCCCCATAAGTAGATCCTAAAGTACTCACATGCCCAAGCAGCAGCTAGAGTCTCACGTTCTATCACTGCATAATTTTTTTCACAGACTGTCAGTGTTCTGGATGCAAATGCTACAGTTCTTTTCTTTCCCATTGTGTATTTGTGCTAGTACGGCTCCCAATCCGGTTGCACTTGCATCAACAGTGAGAACAGACCGTAATTTGGTATCAAAAGGTGTTAGGACATCTGCTTCACAAATTTCTCTTTTGATATTATCGAAACATATTTGTTGAGTTTCACCCCATACATAACCAATACCTTTCTTTAATAGGGATCTCAGTTCTGTTGTTTTCGTTGAGAAGTCTCTAATAAACGTCTAATAATATTCGATCAAGCCTAAGAACGAACGTAACTTGTCTTTATCTGAAGGAACAGGTGCTAGACGAATGGCTTTTAATAAATCACATTTTGGTTTTACCCCTAAAGCAGAGATTTCATAACCTAAGTAATCAACTTTATTTACAAGAAACTTACATTTCTCACATTTTAGAGTAAGACCAGACTCTCTAATTTTAAACAACGCTTCTCGAAGAGTGTGGTTATGTTGTTCCACTGAGTCTCCAAACACTAAAATGTCATCTTGGAAAAAGATAATGTTTTTCATTCCTTTAAACAACACATTCATCATTCTCTGGAAGATGCTCGCTGCTGAGCATAAACCAAAAGGCATCCTGATGCATCTAAAAATACCTTCTGTAGTAATGAAGGATGTCAGTGGTCTCGAATCCTCATGTAGCCTGATCTGATGATAGGCGTTTTTCAAATCAAGTTTTGAAAAGAACTTACCTCCACTTAATGCCAAAACTAGTTCATTAATATTAGGTAGCGGAAAAATATCCACGACAACACTCTGATTGAGAGATCTGAGGTCGATGCAGAGCCTAAATTTGCCATCTGATTTCTCTGTGATAACCACAGGTGAAATCCATGGTGAACTCTCTGCAACCTCAATAACCCCAGAATCAAGCATGTCCTGAAGCATACCCTTGATGGCTTCTCTAGCTACTAAAGGTGTTCTGCGTACTTTATGTTGCACTGGACTCGAGTTGGGCTTAAGGATTATTTTGTGTACATAGCCCTTTAAACAACCTAATTCTTCCTTGAATACCTCTTTTGCCTCCTCTAAAATTTCTTCTATTGTTGGATTTTCAACAACTAAAACTTGTGTTGGAGCTCTCGGATTTATGATTATTGAAAGATCAAACTGATGCATCCATCCTAGGATAGGAGGTCCATCTTTAGCTATGTAAACCTTACCATCCGCTAGTCTACCTTTGAATATGATACTTGACTTCATGTACCCTATGATGTCTATACTCTCTCCCTGATATCCTCCTGGACTGATATCTTTAGGTTCTAATATATGATTAGGCCACAATTTATCATACATGTACTTTGGAATTATAGTGTACATAGACCCACAGTCTACCATTAAGTGCACATTCACACCATTAATTTCAAATTCTGCTTTGGGTCTGTTTTTTCTCCCTTTTTGGTCATTAGGATCCTCAACACAAAGGATTCTGTCCGCCTGCAAAGAAACAACATTGTTTGTATCACATGTTATGTTATGTAGCTTTTATATAGCGCACGGCTACTCGATATGAGTGTCCCGGCGCTTTCCACCTGCAGCTCAGAGTAAAAATAACACAACACAGCTAAAATAAGGAAAAAAAACAACAGAGGAAAACAATAAAAGCAATAGACAGTAAAAACAGACTAAAGATTAAAAAGCCAGGTCTTCAGGCTCTTCCTAAACTGGAGCAAATTGGCAGTGCTGCGGAGCGGAAGAGGAAGCAAATTCCACAGCTGAGGGGCTCTGCAGCTGAAAGAACGCCCTCCCACGCGGGCCTTCCTCACCCGCGGGACCACCGCTTTAAAGAGGGATTCCGAACGCAGGGAACGGACTGGACGATAGAAAGCCAGTCTCCGCCGCAGATATCCAGCCCCTGATCCATATAGGGCTTTATGCATCAGAGTCAGGGATTTGAACTGGATCCGCTTCCTGATAGGCAGCCAGTGTAGCGTCTGAAGCAGCCCGGAAGCTCGAGCTAGTCTGCGTAGGCCAAAAATAGCCCGGGCGGCAGAGTTCTGCACCACCTGAAGGCGCTGAACCAGGTAATCAGGGAGGCCAAGAAAGAGGGCATTAGCATAGTCAAGCCTTAAGACGACAAGAGCCTGCACAGTAATCCTCCTGTGCTCCTCAGACAGCAGAGGCAGAAATTTACGGAGCATTTTCAGGATTCCGTAGCAGGTGCCAGCCAGACCAAGACATGTGTTCACACTCTGAGAAGTAAAAGTGTTAACATCTTCTATTATGGCAACTCTCTGCTTAAATGATTTTCTACACATATTAGAGAAATGACCTCTTCCACATTTTAAGCAATTCTTATCAATAGCAGGACATCTCCTATTGTCAGCATTATGATATGTGCTGCCACACTTATAACAAGATCTAAATTGTTGTCTGCCTCTCTGTGAAAATGTTGTCCCCTTCGAAATTGCCGCAATATCTGAGTCTTCCACTGAAACACAAGAAATGGCAGAGTTGACTTCTCCTTTTTTGTTCATTTCACGCATACAAAATTGTGAATGTTCCATCACTTTGGCTATCTCAATAGCGTCTTTCAAACTAGGGTTTTTGGCTGCCCAAAGTCTTTCCTGAGTCTTCATGCATCTGCACTGTACAATGAGTTGATCGCGAACTAACTCATCTGTCATAGCTCCGAACTTGCATTTGAGAGATAATTCTCTTAGTTTAGAAATAAATTCATCGACAGATTGGTTTTCAGACTGTCTATGAGTGTAAAATTGGTACCTATTCATTACGATATTGATCTCTTTCGCAAATCTGGTCTCCAACCTTTTTTTTGACTCTTCATATACATCTTCAATTGCATTGCCATTGGGTAAAGTTGCTAAAGGCAAATATTTGAAAATACGTTGACCCTCTTTTCCTAGATTGTTCAACAATAAAGCTTTTTTTCTAGCTGCGTTAAATTTTGAACCATCTATGGCATCTATATAGTTCTCAAACATTGGTAGCCAATCTTCCCACTCTACTGAGAGTGGTCCTGGTGAAGATAAAAATACTGGAGGTGTCACTATTGTACCCTGGTTGGCCATTGCACTTGAATTATGTTGTGAAAAGAGAAAGAAAAAATATATAAATTGGAACAATTGGACTCACCAGTCTCTTTTCAATGTCCACAGAGGTGATGATGTTGTTAGAGCTAAACTTTTCTTTTTAATCAATTAAAATCCTTCGTTGAGTACAACTAAAATTGTTTTTGTTTTTTTTTACTATTTAAATATTATTTGTATTTAAATATTATTTGTATTTAAATATCTTAAGTTTCGCTCCTCGCTTTTCGAGTTCTGCTACATGAAGATTAAATGCAAATTAACACCTCCGTGTTGACAACAAGACGTGACTCGATATGCTGAATTACTCGAGTGTCTATTTCATTCACAAAATGGCCGTCGCGTCGTCTTCACGCTTGTTTTGAAAGACAATAGCGCTTGTTTTCTAAGCGTGCTCTGCGTGACTCTTGCAGTTTTCTATTGGCAATTGAGCACACTGACTCGCGATGCTTGCACGTCACTGCTCGCCTTCGCTCGCGCACACTGGCTCGCGATGCCTGCGCATCACAGCTTGCCTCCCCTCGCGCTCCTTCCAACTGTTACCGCTAATATATCAAAGTTAATTTACTGTGTGTTTACTCACAGTTGTTTCAACAGCACGGTCATTTGTTGGGAAATAAATCCTTTTGCGCGCAATTCCTTCTTTCAGCTTCATTTTCGCTGCAACTCCTCGGGTTTTTTTTTTTAAGAAGGCACGCAGGAATTCATCAGCTACGCTACTCTCTCCAGATGACTCAGCCAGATCGTCGCCATAAAATGTAGTAAGTAGGTCCACACCATTATAATATTTTTAGGTGTATTTATTATTAAGAGCAGAGTAGATATCGCAGCTGTCCCTCTGGCCAGTCAACAGCAACTGCCAGTAGATAGAACGAATAGAACATACATAGAAAGGTAGAATGTAAGGTGTTGAGCGCTCTACATTCCTAAGCTGACATTTGAAGATTACTACAATTTGGCTATGTGGTGACACAATAATACATAAAAACAATGGATCACTTCAAAATTCAAAGTAAGTTGTTCCAACAAAAACACTGTTTTTCTCCTTTTATCGTTGAAACTTGATGTGGACTGATTGGTAATACAACGTCGACGGCTCGACCCTATTGGATGGTGCTTGCTTTATAGCAACCGTATCGGGTCTTCATCAGGACTAACAAGGGGAGGTGGACAACCTGCGGAAGCAGGAGGGTTGAATTTAATTTAAGGTGTGTGGGACGTGGTTTAAAAGTGAGGCAATGCAAGGTATTATTGTGTCACCACATAGCCAAATCATCACTTATCACCACTATTCACCTGAGCACGTATTTGTTATTGATATACTCATGCCAATTATGTTCTGGACAACCCGTTTTTACCAAAGACAAATCAATGTCTGTTTTTCAAAATAAGAAAAATTCTTACAAAATCGAAAATATTGGTGTGTGTGTGTTCTCCTTCTTCCCCTTTTTCTCCCCTCATATGAATTTGTTTTAGTTTGAAAAAGTACCTCTAAAATAATACTGTGCAATACATTGATAGTACCACGCACAATGGAGTTTTTCTAAGAAATTGACTAACCTCCCGACAGAACCATTGTTTTTGTACAATACTTGGAACCCAGGTTCTGAGGGTCACTGGGCCACCCCATTATATTTAATGGGCACTGCTACTGCTAGACTGTAGTTCTGAGCTAAATGGAGATAACGGTATTGGCATTGGAAGAAAATGGGTTATACAGAAGACTGAGGCCCTGATTTTGATGTCCGTCGAAAGCTTCCGACCCTTGGTCGGGGGCTTTCCGACCGGCAACTTCGGTTTCAATTCAGACCGCCGTATTATTAATACGGCGGTTGGAATTGAAACCAGCCGGTCAATCCGGCTGGCTTCCAACAGGCTCTAGGAGCCCGCCGACCAGTCTGAACCGGCACGTAAAACCCTTGAGGATGGCATTTCCACTGTCAGGATTATGATGTCTGTTTCCCGAAGGCTTTTCATGTTGGGCTTTCCGAGATGAAAAGCCTATCGGAAAGCGACTTTGGGGGCACCTAGCAGGGCCCCCTTGCCTCAGCAGCCTCCTCTTGGTGGCCTGGGGGGGGGGGCACCGTAGGTGCCCCCCTTTTAATCCCTGCATTGTGAGGTGCCTGCCACGCGGTGCAGCAGTTAAAAAAAATTCTAATTTCTCTATTGGAGACCAGCTGCAGCACAAGCTCCCATAGAGAAATACCATGTGCGGTTGCGTCATAATTGCGGAGTCGGGACTGCCAACCTATAGTCTGTCGGTTCCGCATCCGCGGCAATGTTGGTTAGAGGCAACTCCGACTGACATTTTAATCGGGCCCTAAATGTACTGCTTCATCCTTAAGATGGCTTATTTGTAAATATGGATCATTCCTGAAAACCACTACCCTCTACCCTCCCAATGATATATGAATGTTGGCCTCTTATAAATGTGAAACTTGTTTATAATAGTGTAATTCATGAAAAATAAGTTTTTCTTAATTTTGTTGATCATGGTGCCATGGTCTCAAGCAAGTAATAAGTGTAACATTGTAAATGACTCTCAAAGCCCTATGTAAATTTTTTTTTTTTTAAGTTTATTCCTATGCTGTTCTAATGTTTTTTTTGTGTGCTTCATTATTAAACAGATACACTCCTGAAGAAATTCTAAGGCTCAGAGAGTAAGTTCCTAAATTACCAATTGATTCTCGTAATATTGAATGCTTACTGTTCCATTTTATTCGCTATTGTTTTATAGATGATCTGTAATTGTTTAATAAAATTGTTAATGTAAACGCTCCTTGAAAAGCTAGAGCCCTGTCACCTTATAAAAACATGTAAAACGAGGGAGGGAGAGAGACTAACCATAATTAGGGCTCCCGGTTTTATGGTATTTTTTTTTTTTTTTAACATTTCCGTCTGTATTCATTCATATTTATTTTTGGGCCATTTTATCTGTATATATCCATATTTATTTTGTGTTTTTTGAATAAATGAAGTAAAACTGTACATTTCCACATTTATTTAACTGATAGACACTCATACTTCGATGTTTGTTGAGTTTTAGCTATTTGTGCTACCAAACATTATGTAACAATAAATCCACTAAATATTAGCATTATACCACAATTGTATGTTTATATCTGAAAGAGACACGTTAGTATTAGATTCCTTACCTTAGAATATCCCCAGGCGTCAGACTGGATCCGGAAATTTTTGCGTAGCAGTACCCTTGCGCGTCGGTAGGCGTCGTCTGCGGCTCCGCGTCCGTCGTCGTGGGCGCCGTGATGACGTCGTCGGAGTACTTAGACGCCGCCTCCGCGTGCTGACGTCAGTTCTTCTTTTTTCCGCGCCAGCGCAGATCTGGAAAAAGCAGTAACCCTAGTCTTTTTTGACTAACGTTTTTGATCCTTTTTGATCCTATTTCGAGTCTCTCGACTCCGACACGGTGCCTTTAGGGATGCCCGGCTTCAAACCTTGTGACGATTGCGACTGGCTGATGTCGGTCACGGATCCTCACCGCGTCTGTTTGTCGTGTTTGGGCGTCGACCACGACGACAAGGCCTGCTCCGACTGCCGGGCCCTCTCTTCGAAAGCCAAGCGGGAGCGGTCCCGTAGGCGCCTCGAACTAACCTCCTCACTGAGGTCCTTAAACCGCAGTCAAGCTCGGCCGAGCCTCTGCTGCCTTTTAATGAGGCCTTGACCGACGTTCTGCTGGGCACTTGGTCCAAGCCCGCTACGGGTTCGCCCGTAGATAGGAACGTGGCCAGACGCCACCGCCCAGCCCCGGGCGACCCATGTTTCCTGTCCTCCCACCCTACCCCCTAGAGCCTGGTCATCCAGGCCTCCAATTCCCAGACCGCATTCCCGTCCGCACTCCCGGTCCGGGAATCCAAGAGGTATGACCAGTATGGGAAGAATATCTTCTCATCTATTAGCCTCGGCCTGCGGTCTTCTAACACCGCCTGCCTCTTGGGACGTTACACCCACTCTGTGTGGGATAAGGTCGCGGAAGTGCTGCCAGAGTGTCCGTTGGAGGTACGGGCCAAACTCGGCCAAGCCCTTGTGGAGGGCCGGGATGCAGCCAAATATTCCATCCGGTGTGGGCTGGATACCACTGACTCGCTGGGTAGAGCGATGGCAACGACGGTGGCGGTCAGACGCCACGCCTGGCTGAGGTCCGCCAACTTCTCGGGGCAGATGTCCAGAGCACGCTTATGGACATGCCGTTCGATGGCCGTCGCCTCTTTGGCGACAAGGCAGACCATGCGCTTGAGCGTTTTAAGGACTCCAGGGCTACGGCCAAGTCCTTAGGCCTCTCGGGCCAGCGCCAGCAATCGGCTGCCTATCACTCCTTTCGTGGCCACGGAAGGGGTGCGCCCACACGTGCCGCCAGCCACGCACCGCAGGGCAATACCCAACGCGGTGGCGGCCGTGGGAACCGCCGTCCAGGTGGTCGGGGGCAGCGGCGCGGTCAGTCCACACCTTCCCCCGCAGCATCCGCCTCTAAACCCTCCTAGTCCGTGCTTTCAGGCCCATGTAACGCCAGTGGGAGTCAGGGTTCGCCATCACCACCTTCACTGGCGCACTGTCACGTCGGACAGGTGGGTGATGCAAATCGTCCGAAGGGGCTACTCCCTCCCCTTCGAGGCGACTCCTCCAGCCATGCCACCGCAGAACCACCGTGTATCGGGGGATCACTTGCGACTTCTGCAGGAGGAAGTTACGGCCCTCTTGGCCAAAGGGGCCATCGAGCGCGTTCCTGGGCCAGAAGTAGGGTGTGGTTGCTACTCCCACTACTTTCTGGTACCCAAGAAGGGCAAAGGGGGCCTACGCCCTATTTTGGACCTACGGAACGTCAACGGCTTCCTCCGGAAGGAGAAGTTCAAGATGCTGACTCTGGCTCAGGTCCTGGCTGCCCTGGACCCAGGAGACTGGATGGTAGCGTTGGACTTGCAGGACGCCTATTTTCATATCCCCGTCCTGCCTGCCCACTGGCGCTACCTGCGGTTCATGGTGGGCCACGAGCACTTTCAGTTTACCGTGCTCCCCTTCGGCCTTACCAGCGCCCCACGGGTGTTCACGAAGGTGATGGCGGTGGTCGCAGCTCATCTGCGCAGGTTAGGGGTTTCAGTCTTCCCCTACCTCGACGACTGGTTGTTGAAGGCGGGCTCGCCCCAGACAGTCGTCAGCCACCTCCAGACGACGGCAAACCTCCTGCACCAGCTGGGGTTCTCCATCAATGTGCCGAAGTCACACCTGTGTCCCTCTCAGAAGCTCCTCTTCATCGGAGCGGTTCTGGACTCGGCGCGGTTTCGGGTTTATCCACCCGAACAGCGGGTCCGGGATATTCAGGCTCTGATTCCCATCTTTCAGCCGTTATCCCGGGTTTCGGTCAGGTTGACGCTGCGGCTTCTGGGGCTGATGGCCTCCTGCATCCTGCTGGTGCATCACGCCAGGTGGCGGATGCGGGCTCTGCAGTGGGACCTGAAGTTTCAGTGGGCCCAGCATCAGGGCAACCTCTCCGACCACGTCCTGATCTCGGAGGGCACTGCGAGACAGCTGCAGTGGTGGCTTACGGACCGCGATTGGGTCAGCGGCAGATCCCTCTCCCTTCCCCAACCGGAGCACGTAGTTGTGACGGACGCGTCCCTCCAGGGCTGGGGAGGCCACATGGGAGAGGCGGAGATCAGAGGCCTCTGGTCTCCGGCGGAGGCCCGGCTCCACATCAACCTGTTGGAGCTACGGGCGATTCGTCTAGCACTGAAGGCATTCCTCCCCTCTGTCCGGGGGAGTGTAGTGCAGGTGTTCACGGACAACACCACCGCCATGTGGTACTGCAACAAACAAGGCGGGGTGGGGTCGTGGATCCTTTGTCAAGAGGTTCTTCGCCTTTGGCAATGGCTGGAACGCCAGGGCGTGACCCTGGTGGCTCATCACCTGGCAGGTTCTCTGAACGCCAGGGCGGACGAGCTCAGCCGTCGGTGCATGATGGATCACGAATGGCGTCTGAACTCGGACGTGGCGCAAGGCCTCTTTCAGCGATGGGGAGAGCCTTGGTTAGATCTATTCGCCACCGAAGAGAACGCGCAATGTCATCAGTTCTGCGCGTTGGAATTTCCAAGGCGGCACTCGCTCGGAGATGCTTTTCGTCGCGAGTGGAGTTGCGGTCTGTTGTACGCCTATACCACTTCTGCCCAGAGTGCTGAAGAAGATCAAGCGCGACCGGGCCCAAGTCATCCTTGTGGCTCCGGACTGGGCGAGAAGGTACTGGTATCCAGAGCTACTCAGTATGTCAGTCGATCCCCCGGTTCGTCTGCCTCTTCAGGAGGACCTTCTGTCGCAGCAGCAGGGGACGGTCCTCCACCCGAACCTGTCCAGTCTCCACCTCCATGCTTGGAGATTGAGCGGCGACAGTTGAGGCCATTTGACTTGCCTCCTGAAGTCTGTAACATCATTCTGGCAGCCAGGCGTCCCTCCACAAAGTCGGTATACGCCTGCAGGTGGAACAGATTTGTGGCATGGTGCACAGCAAAGGCTGTGGATCCACTTTCTGCCCCTCTTTCTGAGGTTCTTCTCTTCCTTCTTTCTCTTGCCCAGCAGGGCTCTGCTCTGGGCACTATCAAGGGCTACCTTTCTGCCCTTTCAGCCTTTCTCAGGCTACCTGATCAGCCTTCTTTGTTCAAGTCCCCTATTGTTAACAGATTTCTTAAGGGCATCACTCACACGTTTCCTCCTGTTCCGTTTGTGATGCCTCAGTGGGACTTGAACCTGGTTCTTACATTTCTGATGTGCGCTCCCTTTGAGCCACTTCACAACTGTCCTCTTCGCCTTCTGACTTTGAAGACTGCTTTCCTGGTTGTCATCACCTCTGCCAGGAGAGTGAGTGAGCTCCAGGCTCTTTCTTGTACTCCACCTTTCCTTTCTGTCCATCCGGACAAAGTGGTGCTTCGTACCAAACCTTCTTTACTGCCCAAGGTTGTCACGGCCTTCCACATCGGGCAGTCCATCACCTTGCCTACCTTCTTCCCGCCATCGCATCCCTCTAAAGAGGAAGAGCGGCTCCACCGTCTGGACCCAAAACGTGCGCTCTCATTCTATTTGGATCGCACACGCCAGTTCCGGGTGGATGACCAACTCTTTGTTGGTTACGTGGGCGCTAAGAAGGGGAAAGCGGTGCACAAGAGGACCATCTCCCGGTGGATCATCCTGTGTATCCTGCCATGCTACTCCTTGGCTAGGAAGGAGCCCCCGGTTGGACTGCGGGCTCATTCTACCCGAGCGACGGCGACCACCACTGCCCTGGGCAGGGGTGTGCCCTTGCAAGACATCTGTCAGGCAGCTACGTGGGCATCGCTGCACACGTTTGCGAGACACTACTGCCTGGACAGTCAAGTCCGGAGGGATGGCTTCTTTGGCCGTTCCGTCCTCCAGGACTTTCTGGTGTGATTATTGGTTCGCAGACCCACCACCGGGGTTGGTATTGCTGGGGTATCTATTCTAAGGTAAGGAATCTATTACTAACGTGTCTCTTTCAGATGCACAAGTTACTACTTGTGTAACGATATATCTGTAAGAGACATTAGTTAGTATTAGATTCCTTACCGACCCACCCATCCTCCCCGTTCTGCGAACCAATATCTAGGGTTAGGGTTGTCCCCTTCATGGCCCTAGTTTCAATGGCACCAGTGTTGGTTTTTAACATGGCTCTGCGTTTCTGGCGCGGAAAAGCTGTGTCTAAGAACTGACGTCAGCACGCGGAGGCGGCGTCTAAGTACTCCGACGACGTCATCACGGCGCCCACAACGCGGACGCGGAGCCACAGGCGACGCCTACCGACGCGCAAGAGTACTGCTACGCAAAAATTTCCGGATCCAGTCTGACGCCTGGGGATATTCTAAGTTAAGGAATCTAATACTAACTAATGTCTCTTACAGATATATCGTTACACAAGTAGTAACTTGTGCATATGCCATTATTTATAGTAATTGCATCCTGTTATTTAATTTCCCATGCTGTCCTTTTGCTCAGCTATTGGGCTACAATTCATGAAAGACAACATGGAAAGCCACTTAAAAGAAGCACAATTCTCTGTATTTAACCACTTTTAAAAATAAATGTTGTCAGAAAACACATTGTGTTCTGTCTGTATTTTTATGTACAAATCCGTAAAAACGGAAAATAGGGAACCTTGATCATAATTCCAAGGTGTATATTCTTTGTACTCTGCATGAAAGCACTGTATTCTGCTAAAGTCAATTGTCCCTCCCATGTTTGGGGGCCTTGAGGACTTTATACAAAATATTATATATATAATGTGTAAAGAAAATACAAAACCGTTTAAGAGAGTGAAAGTTTCTCCTGTGGTTTTTTTTCCTGATTCCTGGCAGCGTAATCTTGGAGCACTGACATCTCCCGTTATGTTTTTTCCCTTCATATAACTTTCGTGTGCTTGTTTGATTTATTTGAAGTCTTTGGAAACTAGCACTTTGTCATGTGTCACTCTTGTGGAAGAAAGAAGGCCCAGGCTGACCCACATGCAGACTGTATTGTATGTTTTCCTGACTCCCATCACCCAGAAGACTGCACACACTGCAAAAATATGTATAGGAGAACATTGGAAAATATGGGAGAAAGATTGCCCCCATGACTGTCGGGAAGAAGATCAAAGATGTCTTTAGTCTACTTACGGAAGATTTGGAGGGCATGTAGAGGGGATTTCCCTCTACCACTGGGCCTTACCCTGTCTCTAAGGCCTTTGCAAAGGTAAATCTGAAAAGAGACCCAGAGGTGAGAAAATGAGAAGATTTTGGTCACTGTCGAGTTCTGTGATGTTCAAGACCAGCACAGTGAACACTTGTGTCATCAAATGCACACTTGCCATCAAAACACTGCTTAATGTTGAAGCACGGGCAAGGATTAACGTTGAGCATCACTTGATGTTGAAGGATAAACCGTCAAACTTCTAACTTGCACACCCAGTATGCCAATAAATGCAGAGTGGAGAAGAATGCAAAATGTATTCGATTCATTGTCTTCGAGACCCGACTGAATAGATTAGTCTAATCTGTGGTCTGTAATACTTTCTCTTTGTCTTCTTAGAGGTCTACACAACGTAGCCCTCAAGTTTCTGCAGCTCCATGCGCCACCTCTGGTTCCTACATCTAGAACACAGTGTGTTTCTCTACCATCCCTACCTGTGGCATTTCCAACGTGACAGATGAATATTGTGCAAAATGAGTATTTTAACAGGTTCACATTATCTTCAACCATTCCACTGATGAAATTGTGTTATTTTTCTCTAGACAAGTTTCAGCAGAAAGTGGACATCATTCTATAAAAGTATGCTGTTGAACGGGCTCCTCAGTCCCAAAAAAAGAACCAGAATTAATTCTTGTTACTCTCTGGTCCGACGAAGGTACAGGGGACTCATCCTCAAGTTGACATTGGCAAACAAATAGATTAAGAGGGATACATTCATGAGGCTTTCTCTTAACCACATATACTCACATCTTCATATCCAGGAATGTGAAAAATTCATCTTAAGGAGGATATTTTCTGCAGACAGGACAAGACGTCTCCTACAGGAATGATGAACTTTCAGCAAAGGCAGTGCCCTTTTGATAGACTGGGCAGGATCGTTTTTATAAGTATTTCCTCCAATACCCCAAATCCCATTTGTTATCAACAAAGTTTCGTACTCCGTATTGATGATGATCCTTATTGCAAGAGAGTGGCCATGCCAGTGGTGGTTCAGAGATCTTCACCTATTAGAATGAACACACAGGAGGTGTCCGTGCAGACTGGATATGTTCCACAAGTTCAAGTACCAGATCTTGCATTTCAGCCTTCCATCCTTCAGTGTGGCTACTGAACTCATACAACAGGGTCACCTCAACCTTCCTTGGGACTCTATAGACATTCTACAATGGATCCTTTGGCCTTCAGTTGGAAGAGATTCTGCTTCTGGTGTGTGGAGAAGAGGTTGATGTTTTAGATGTTGATTAATAGCGGTTTATAAAATTCAGCATCTCATATCGTTTTACCTGTCCTAATCTGATATTTGCATTCTAACTGTATTCCAATTGTTGCCTGCTACTTGGAGGGTAATATCGTGTCTCTATACCTCACATTCATTAGTGGTGTTGCCATTTCCTATACTTCCCTCTCCTTTCTATAGTCTCAGCATCCCATAGCACTGCATCATAGATCGCTGTCTCCTCCCATGTTCACAATATTATATGTTCCTATCAAAATAAGCATGACCACGGAGAAAGGAAGGGGTCCTTATCAAATTTTAATGTAACAAAACATTATGACAAGCTATTTCTGCACTCTGCCTGTTTCTTTTAACTATGTAACAATTATGAGCCAGGACTAAGACTAAGAAATTGGTGATTTCTTTTGCTTTGTTTTCATGCAGACTTTTTAAATCTGTACATTCTATTTTGTTAATGTTTGTATTTATTGTGGAATGAGAATTTGTATGGAGACAATCATAGTTCAAGTGATTAAGGACTAACAGCCCATTTTACATGGAGATGGAAAGCATTTGATCAACAAATAAAAAGCCTAAATCTAAATGACAAACTATTATTTTTGACCGTTCTATTCTTTTTTTTTTTTTATTCTTTTTTTTAATTATATTTATATATTATAGTGTTGCTTTTTGGGAAATGCTTTACTGTGGTACATGACAACTAGGTTACCTCTAAAGCTGCCATACTACACACACAAAATTGTAAGCAACTCTTTACTTCTAGGCTTCGCATTAAGCACGGAAATGACTGGGCCACGATAGGAGCTGCTTTGGGCAGAAGTGCATGTTCTGTAAAGGATCGGTGCAGGCTGATGAAAGAAACCTGCAATAGAGGTACAGTACATACAATAACCATTTTGTATTATTCACATTTAGATTACTGGTATTTTAAGATGTTATTCAGTATATTAGGACCCCTCAGGTTGCACGGTGAGTGATGTTAGATTAGCATTTGAACATGGTTTGAATTAGTGTGTCAGCATGCAAGTTCTACATCCCCCCATCAGTCCAATACTTCTATTGTCACATATCACTTCTGAATCTGAGCACTGAACAATCGTCATGCTTATGAGTCATCTGTGACATTTCTGAACATTCCTATGATTTGAGTGCTTTTCACCATATTCTTGAATAAAAATGAAACTACTGTTTTATTGCATGCTTTGCAAGGGGCTAAAACACTTTTGGCCAGATGTACAATTGTACTGGTTGTAAAACGTGGTTGCAAATTGTGCACACTTTTTGTCAACAGTATTTGATTTTATGAACCTGTGTATTTACCAATAGGTTGCACAAATAAGAAATTAGGTGTGGTAGAAGAATAACCTGCCTAATTGATATACAGTAGGCAGGAATCAAATTGGCTATCTTCACATGGATAGTGGCTTGCAAGGGACAGCAGACCACTATCCCTATGGAAGTATTTTCTAATTGCAAAAAGAAATCAATTTTGAGAAACTTCTGTGATACTCAGGGGCCAAGGACACATACCTTCATTACTTCCCCTTTAAATTCGTTATATGCTCTATATCAATCAGTGCAAAAAGCATGTTTCGTTAACACTGGAAAGCACAGCTTTTGTCGGTTGGGCAGCTGAATAAACACTGATACGCACTGATTTCAAAACCTTTGAAAACACTAAGAAAATACTACTGGAATCCAAAATAAAAAACAATGAAGCAAGACGCAAATAACCAGGTCACAGAGAAAAAAACGAACTAGGATCCCTGTTCATTTAATTACTTGAAAGTCTAGGAATCCATGCACTTAGTGGTCGTTTTCAGAAAGATAAGCAAATGGTGCATATTCACAGCTCAAGAAAACGGTTGGCAGTGTTGGAGTACACTTCTAAGTCTCTTTAAAAATATAATTATAGAGGGGCGTGGCCAAGATGGCGGCTCACTAGGACGTGTTCCGCGGTGGCTCCCTGACCCGATCCCCCGACCGGGATCTTTAGCGGACCCTCGGTCCCAACGAGCTAGCCACCAACGGCGGACAGCGTCCGCAATAGCCACTGAGCACCAGGGACCGCGAGCGAGGCTCTGTTGCGGAGTGAGGCGCCGCAGAGCGGAGACGACCCGCTGCGGCCAGAAGGCGCGAAAACGGTGGCCCGGGCCCCGGCGCTCAACGGCCCGGGGGGACTTCCCACGGCAACTCTGACCCCGGTGCTACAGCGTCGGAGGTTCTGGCGGCATTTGCGGGGGCCCGGGTGCGGCGCCCGGCAGCAGAGGACGGTGAGCCCAGCAGCCAGGAGGCGGACGGAGGGGCGTCGGGTCCGCCGGCTCCCCGATCTACGCGAGGCCCCGGCTTCCCGATCTACGCGAGGCCCCGGCTTGGGCCTGGTCGCGGAGGGCGAGGCCGAGTTCCCTGGGGCGGCCGGACCTGCAGGCAGGCAGGCAGCACCGCGCGGGGCTCGGACGGGGACGACAGCGGACTGGAGGCACATCAGCGAGGGGTCAGGAGAGTGGACACCCCCGTTGCACACCAGAACTGCCGAGACCCCTGGAGGAGGGCTGGGACACCGGGCATCAGAGGAGCCTTGGCGGAAAGTACCGAGGAGGAGTAAGGGGGACAGTGTGTAGCCAAGGAGGCTCCGGGGGTGCGACCAGTAGCCCCCTTCCCCGACAGGCGAGAAGTGACCCTACGTGACCACATAGAGCGTGATTTCTCCCGAAGCGGCGCCCAGCACCCCAACGCGTACTGCACGCCGGTGCATGGGGGAGACAGGGGCCCCCTCAGAGACGGAGAGGGAGTGAAGACCGCCGGAGGGGCCCAGAGTGGCCGGGCCACGGTCCCCGGCGGAGTGAACTGCCCAACCCGCGGCATCTGGGCACCTGGAGCCGGGGAGGTGTGGCGCAGTGGACCCTGCGACATCGGGGAGGCGCCCTGAGGCGCATGAAGCACTCAGCCAGGCCACAGCACGGCCTACGGAAGGGCCCGCAAGGAGGCGACATGCTGCAGGGGTGACCGGCCCTTGGGAGTGACGGCTCGGGGAACTCAGTAGAAACCTAGGAATCAACTTTGGTCGACACAGCCCACAAGACGCACAGGTAAAGGCTGCAAAGGGAGGGCCCACAGCTAAGTTAAAGGGGACACGGAGACAGACAGCGCGCGGATCTAAGACGCTGGGCGAACCCCGGCCGCCCCCCTCGCCCCCGGCTCACGCACACCGAGGACTCATGCAGTCTAGACAGGGGCCGCACCCCAATTGAGGACTTCAGCCGGGACTAGGTGCGTTATGGCGTCCAACAACCGCAAGGGAAATCGCACCATTACTGATTTGCTGGCCAAAGGGTCCTCCAAGGCCGACAAAAGCCCGGACAAGCCGGCTCAGGCGCCCCCCCCCCCCCAAGGGGAAAGACCACACGGAAGGCGAGACCCCAGCGACCAAGGCATTCATGGAGGCCCTCTTCACCTCCCTTAAAGAGGACATACAAACCTTCCGGCAGGAAATGACTGGGGAGTACAAAGAACTCCGAAAAGACGTCGACGATCTGGGGGAGAGAGTGGCCGCCAATGAGCTCTAAGGTCAAGCCAGAAGTGAAGAAATAGAACTACTCCGGCAGGAGATAGTTCGCCTCCACGACCAACACACAGACCTTCAATCACATACGGAGGATCTGGAAAACCGTTCCAGACGAAACAACATCCGCGTCCGGAACGTGCCACTCAAGGCAGAAGGAGACAACGTGGCGGGATACCTACAAGCGCTATTCCGGATGGTGCTGGGAGAGGAGGATGACTTTGTGATCCGTATCGACAGAGCCCATCGGGTGGGCCTGACTCGCCGGACCCAGGGCCCCCCCCCCGGACATCCTGGCCTTCCTGCCGGATTATCCCCTAAAGGAGCGCATCTTGAAGGCGGCGCACCTCAAACAGCCCCTTCGTTTTCAAGACCACGCTGTGGAACTATTCCAAGACCTGTCGGCGATCACCCTACAGAAGCGGAGGTCATTCAAGGTTGCCACCGCTTTCCTGCATCACACACGAGGAGGCGCTACAGGACGATGTGACCGAGGGGCGGTCACCTGGGTCTGCATCTGGATCCCCTCGGACGACGGGGGACGGCTGGCAGAAAGTACGTCGGGGCAGGCAGCAGAAGAAGACTCAAGCCAAACCCCGAAACAGTGGCTCAGGAACGGGCTGCAGCGATCCACGTAGTATCCAAAGACGCTGGTGCCGACCCATGAGACGACTTCAGCGACGCTCGACATCAGCTAAGTTTTGACTCCAGGTCGGGGGGAGGGTCGGGGAGCCATGAGCTGCCACCGCCACGCACCCACACATTGACTCATCTACCACAGGCCTGGACAGACCAATGAGTGGCCTGGGACTATGTTCACCTGTTTGGGTTTCGGGGGTGAATGAGGGAGGGCGGGGGGGGATGGGGGCAAGGGTTGAGGGGGGAGTTGGGGTTAGGGAGGGCCAGGGGACCGGGGAGGGGGACTCCGGGGTGTTCAATCCAAAGAGGCGGGACACGAGAGGGACCTACACAAAGGTGGGTGGAGGTGGTCACAGGGGCTCGAGGGCACATCTGGGGCAGGCGAAGCGAGGGTGGGGCAGAGCCTTCGTTCCTGAATGGCGTCTGACACTCTACAGGTCCTAATGCTCAACGTTAAGGGCCTCAATAACCCCATTAAGAGGCGGGAGGTGCTCTCGTACCTAGAGAACTCCGGAGCGGCAATTTGCCTCCTACAAGAGACACACTTGTTAGCAAAGGACTGGCACCGTATGCGATCCAGGGCCTTCCCAACACAACTTTACTCCTCCACTAGGGAGAAAAAGGCTGGGGTGGCCATTCTGTTTGCTAAGCACTTCAAGGGCCACGTGAGGGACAAGGTGGCAGAAATAAAGGGCAGGCTGCTGGCGTACACTGTTAACATTGGTAATGTGGGTTTCACAGTGGGAACCATATACGCACCCAACACTAAGCAGGAACCAGTCATCACGGGGGCGCTGTCGGAGGTTCTGGGGGAGGCGGGCAAGTATACCCTTGTGGGAGGAGACCTAAATCTGGTGATGGATAATGCGTTGGACAGATCAGGGCACAGGTTTGGCGACTCCGGCGCCCTATCCACAGAGGGGAAGCAATGGCTCGCCAGTAGGGGCTTTAAGGATGTATGGAGGGAGTTGCACCACACAGCACCGGGGTACACCTTTTACTCACACGTTCACAAGACATATGCCAGGATAGATCACTTCCTTGAATCGGCGGATATAGCTCCTATGGTAAAAGACGTGGAGGTTGCGCCGGCGGCCCTGTCCGACCACGACGCCATCCTCCTGCACCTGCGGGTCCCCCGCATTCATTCTGGTACCGGGAGGTGGCGGCTCTGGGAGTCCTCCTCACGCGCAAAGAAGTCACACAGCAATTAACCCAGACTTTATCTGACTATCTCAACAGGAACGACACGGGTGAGGTGGCCATGCCCACGGTATGGGGGGCGCTCAAGGCGGTGGTCAGGGGGGAGTTGATGGCGATCTCGGCCGCTGACAACAGGATAAGAAAAGAACGGTGCCAGGAACTGTCCGCTCAAGTGCTGGAACTCGAGCGGGTGCACTGTCGGACTGGGGCCCCCAGGATTTGGCGCCAACTTAAGGCTGCCAGAGCTCAACTGGCTAACCTCGACCTGGATAGGGTGGAATATGCGGCTCTACGCCTCAAACATACTTATTATGTGGGGGGGGACAGAAGCGGTCGACTGCTGGCCAGCAAACTTAGAGCGCGAACGGTCAAAGCCAAGGTGCAGGTCATACGAGGGGACGACGGGCGAGAACACGGCGATGACAAGCAAATAGCCGAAGCTTTCAGGGCATTTTATGCCAAGCTGTACGAGGCCGAGCCGGCGGCAGGGGAGGAGGTTGGGTCGGAATACCTACGGGAGGCCAACGTGACCGCACTGAATGGCGCGAGCTCCGAGGCGCTGGAGGCTCCCATCCGCCTAGAGGAAGTGGTGTCTGCCATCGCGTGCCTGAAACCGCTCAAAGCGCCGGGCCCGGATGGTTTCACCGCGGGCTTTTACAAAACCTTTTGCCACCTCCTAGCCCCAGTGCTGACGAAACTATTTAACTCGTTTCAAGGCCCGGGCTCGATCCCGCAAGAAATGCTCGAGGCGGACATAATCGTTCTACCAAAACCTGGAAAGGACGCTTCTCAATGCGCGGCCTACCGGCCAATATCGCTTCTGAATGTTGATCTGAAGCTCTTCACCGGAATCTTAGCTGCTAGATTAGGGCCCTATCTCCCAGGCATTATTGAGCCAGACCAAGCGGGCTTTATACCCTCCCGCCAATGTGCGGACAACACCAAACGCCTGATGCACGTCATCGACAAAGCCCACTATAACGATTCGGACGCTGCCCTGCTGTCGGTGGACGCTGAAAAAGCGTTCGACAGAGTGGACTGGACCCACCTCGACCGGACCCTGTTGAGATTCGGGCTTGGGGAAAGGTTCAGAGCCTGGGTGGCAAGCTGTTACGCGACCCCTCGCGCAACTATTAGGGTGAATGGGACGGGCTCCAAGCCTTTGGACATACGGCGGGGCACGAGGCAAGGGTGTCCTCTCTCGCCGATGTTGTTCGCCTTGTATATGGAGCCGTTCGCCCAGCGAGTGCGTGATAACCGGCAAATAAAGGGCGTCACCTTTGGGGGCGAGGAACAGACCATCAGTCTCTACACTGATGACATTTTGGTCGCGGTTGAGGACCGGGGGGTATCGATCCCTGCTTTTCTGCGGGAAATGGTTCGGGAAGGTCTCGGGCTTTAAGATGAACATCCAGAAGTCTGTTATTCTACCACTGGGGTCCAATGCGCGTCGGCCTAATAGAGGGTCACTCAAGTTCGGGGGCTACAAGAACAGCTGGAATTACCATATCTCGGAATTGACTTGTCCCCCTCGACGGCCCAAACGGTGGAAAGCAACTATAACAAACTCTATCACTGTGTCCAGGGGGATCTCTCCCGCTGGCGACATCACCGTTGTCATGGCTGGGCCGGGTGGCGGCCGTTAAGATGTCTGTGTTGCCAAGGGTGCTATACCTGTTCCGGACCATCCCGGTTACTCCCCCGCTGGGCATGCTTAAAAAGCTGCAAGACGCCTTACAGCAGTACATCTGGGCCGGGAAGCGCCCTAGAATGCGGCGAGACCTCATCTCACGATCACAGGCTGAGGGGTGGCTGGGGGTCCCTGACCTACATCGCTACTTCCAAGCTACCCAGCTGCTCTACCTCCTGGAGTGGTCCAGACCGACCTCAGAGAAAAGGTGGCTCTTGCAAGACAGGGCAATGGCGGGTATGCCGCTTCGGCAAGTTCCGTTCCTGGCACGACGCGACAGACCGGCGTATATTAAGAAATCTCCCATCACCAGGACCCTCCTACAGGTGTGGGACGCGGTGGCCACAGCCAAAGACCTTACCTCCTTCCCGTCGCCGATGACGCCCCTCTTTGATAATCCGGCGTTCATCCCCGGGATGGCCCCAGGCGCCTTTTCACAGTGGCGGTCCACGGAATGTCAGGCGGCGGGGACACCTGTTCGACAGACAGGGCTTTATGACACTGGCGGCTCTTAAGGAGAGCTACGGGATAGTCCAGCCGCATAACTTCCAGTACTTTCAAATAAGGCACTGGCTCACTCACAAGGACGTCGCTCCGCAGGTGGGCCGCTTCCTCACACCCTTCGAGAAGTGGCTTTTGGCCAAGTCGGACGATAAGAGGGCGATCACGGAACTCTACAAATTTCTAGGCCCGCCAGCGCAGGCGACTAAGTCGGCGGGGCAGAAAAGGTGGGAGAGGGAGATCGGGCGGGAGCTGTCGGACAGGGAATGGCAGGACATATTTTTCAGGGCCCACCACACGGCTAGGAATATGGCGAGCAGGGAGGCCGCGGTCAAAGTGGCCTGTTACTGGCACCTGACTCCGGAACGCCTCCACCACAGCAACCCCAGGCGCGATCCAAAGTGCTGGCGAGGCTGCGGACAGACTGGGACCATGCTTCACTTGTTATGGGAGTGCCCGGAGGTGAAGGACTACTGGGGAGAGGTACTGAGGGACATAGATTTGCACTTTGACACTGAGATCCCACGATTCCCAGCGTACACGATCTTAGGCCTACCTAACAAATTGACCTTCCCACTCAAATCCATCCGGGGGAAGCAAATGGGGCTGGCCATGGGAGCAGCGACACACCACATCCTTTCACTGTGGGGCAGCACACGCAAACCCTCCCACACGGGATGGCTCCACAAAATCTGGTTCGTAATGGGCATGGAGCGCATACAGGCCTCTCTCACGCAGACCACAGACACATTCCGAGAGATATGGGCGCCCTTGATTGCACTACTCTCCACTGAATTTCACGAATTGACATGCCCCAAATACCTTTGAGTTTTCAGACTGGTTGATGAATTTCGCGAACCTGCTACTGCTCAGGGGCGGAAGAAGAACAAGCGGAAACCTAGATGATCCCACTACTTAGACATTGGCAGAACACACCCGGGGGGGAAGGAGGGGAGGGGGGGACAAGTTGGGTATCATGGTTGTTGAGCTGGGAGGGGACCTGGGTGGGGGGGGGGGGGGGCGGGGAGAGGGGTTAGTTGGGGTATTGGGTTACTTGAAAATGGCTTTCGCTGCACACATGGACACACGGCCCGAGGCCAGTTGTCCCTGGGGCCCTCTTCCGGGGGCCTTGGGTGGAGTTCGCAAGAAATGGTGAATTGCTTATGCCCTATCACTGTTATGCTGTTGCCAATAAAA
The DNA here is from genome assembly GCF_964261635.1 of Lissotriton helveticus. Taxonomy (NCBI): domain Eukaryota; kingdom Metazoa; phylum Chordata; class Amphibia; order Caudata; family Salamandridae; genus Lissotriton; species Lissotriton helveticus. The sequence goes on from NC_136057.1 coordinate 676,355,161, forward strand.
ACATATTTGATCCAAAAAAAATATATAATTATAACATTGAAAGGAGGTGTAAAAGTGGTCATCTCCCTCAGATAAGGTTATTGCTAATTCAAATATCTTCATGGAAAAGCTGCACAAAGCAAGTAACTGCAACAACCAGAAGTTCTGGAAAAGAATCAAATGGAGCTGAAAGGGCATCAGTCAGTATAACATATGGAGAAGGAAATCTGCTGCTTCCAGCAACTCTGAATTTAATATAATAAGAACTTTGGAGGAGAACTAGACCCAGTTGTTAGCCGCACTGATGCAAGACAGGATCCTTAAAATCTGACCATAGCCCTATGCCAATCATCAAAATCGCTTGTGTTTGAAACTACTGTGCGCCAAGAGTTCTCCTAAACTGGAATATTAAACAATAATGTAATAATTTAGATGAGACTCAGTTGTGGAAGGTAAACATATTAAGGAAATACTATTAAAAACATGATCAGGGAGGCTAAAAAGTGTCAGAAAGATTAATACATGGATTGAGCTCGTTGATGCTTGCAGAAATAAAAATAATTTGGCTGATAATAGAATGGAAAAAGATCCATCTCAGGTGAGTGGTAACAAAGTACCTTGTGACACAGGGGTAAGCCTACATTAGCTCGCTTTGTGAGGACTCTGTCTCCTCAACGGAGTCTCATAAATCCCATTTTATCTCCTTGTCCCTATGGATTGTACTACTGAACAGATTAAGCCACTTCTAAAGAAAAGTAGAACAGATAGTGCCTCAGGCCCAAAGGCTTATCACCTTTCTATATAAACAGGATACACCGGTATTGGTGGCAAGCTTTTGCTGCCTTTTCTTATATTGCCTATGTTCAATGTCCATCCCTAGCCTGTTGGTATGGTTCTATTTTGCAACTTGTAGTCTGAAAAGGCAAATCCTCAATCCCAAGCAACTACAGGCTATTAGCTGTGCAGGACGTGGAGTCTAAATTGTTTGCTAACCTGCTGCTGCAGGGCATAGAAGCTTGGGCTCGGAGCCTTAATTTTATCCAATTTTTTCAGTTCGGCTTTTGGGCCACTGCCACTGCAGGCACCAACAATATTCTTGTTGTCCTATCTCTGATTATGTAGCAGTTAATACATAAGTAAAGGCCCTTGTAACCTTCTTTGTAGACTTCAGCACTGCTCTTGACCACGTTAATAGAAATCATCTCTGGAAAAATTAGATGGCTGTCATGCTACCAGACATCCTACGAGCAATCCATTTGCTATATTCAGACACCTGAGGGAAACCAGACCACCTCTGCCACAATTTAAATACACAGAGTCCTCAAGAAAGGCTGTGTTCTTGCACTGTTACTTTTTAACTTATACGTCACTGTTTTGAGTATTCAATTCGATGTTGCCTACTGTCATCCATCCAGAGTTGGTCACCAGCATAACATCTATATATATACTGCTACTGCCTGAAAACACTGCACGTTGTTTCACTGAGTCACATATAATATATGTACAGCACAATGTAGTGTATATCGAATCCTGTACTAATTACCGCAGAACTCAGAGCAGGCTCATTTTAGAATAGAATTGGTCCTTCTAGACCAGCATGTGGTGCTAAAATATGTGTTTCTAAAGTACACTTATGAATTGAGACATGCTCACAGATGTTGTCTCAAATTTATGTGCGACTTGCCTGAACTCTTGTTTAATAACTTAAAGTACCAAAGGACTGCAGGAATCTAATTTCCCATTCGTCTCATTCATGAGTATGCTCAATAAAATAGAGAAACAATTAGTTTGAGGCATGTAAGCTGTAGATCGCATACTCCTGCCATCTAGTGCGGATGTTTGCAAGTTGTTTTTGTTCGAAGAAGTCTTTCCATTCACAAGGTAGGTGACTCCTCCTTTCGGCGATAGTGCGCATGGGCATCGACTCCATTGTCATATTGTTTTTTTCTGCCATTGGGTTTGGACGGGTATTGTTGCACACTGCTTCGGAATCTATCCTCTGGTTCCCCTTTGGTGCGTATTTCTTTATACCTCGACGGTATTGTTCTTGAACGCATTTTTCTCTCTGCGATTTGAATTAAAACTCAATACCTCGAAATTTCGGTCAGAAAATCTGCGGGCGGCCTTCCGGCCTATCCGCGTTCATTCGGCTTCTCGTCGATGGAACGAACTCCATTTAAATTCTGGCTTCTGTGCCATGTGAAATATCCATGCACCGACTCATCAGGTGTGTAATTTCGTCTTGTCCCCACAGCACAAAGAGTAAGACTGTGACGCCTGCCGTTCCTTCAGATCAAAGAAAACTCTCCTTGATCGTCGGGCTCGGCGTCGAGAAATGCATCATCATTTCTTGATTATCACACCGGCTTTGTACGGCGACGACTCCGAACAAGGAGTATCAGCGGCAGAAGGAGAAGAACTGGCTTTGGCGGCGTCCAACGCTGGTTCGGATTTGCTGATCGACCTTGGAGACGATGAGGTGCAGCAGGGATAAGGGAATGCGAGTACCGAAGACACCTTCTTCCCCCCCCTCCCACGACCCCCAAAAAATCTAAGCCTCCGGCACCACCTCCGCCTCAAGGCCAAGGACGGCACTGAGAAGAAGTTTCTCCCACTACGCCGTTGGGCTTGTCACCCAAACCCTCCAAAAAGCCTTTCGGCTCGGGACCGAGTCACCCAAAGCCTACCTTCGAGCTCCAAAACCAAAATCGGTTCCGAAACCCTCAACGCCAAAACTCAAGAAACCCTCCGAGTCGAAACCTTTGGCACCAAAAGGACTTTCCCGCTCGACTCTGAAATATTCATGGCTGAAAAGCAAAGACTTGCCCGCAATTTCACCGAATCCCAAAAAAGAAACTCCTATTAGATTGGATCCAAAACAGAAAAAAATGTATATTCATCCAGATACAGAAGAGATACATGCTAAGTCCCTAGCTGAGCACAAACTTTCAGATGATTATGAGCCACATATAATTCCTTTGAAAAAGACAAGTGTAAGCACTAGAGCCTTTCACACTTGTCCATCTCCTCCTCCCTTTTCACCCCAGCATGATCCATCAAACATTACACCCAGTCAGCCTCCTCCACCACCTCAACTTAACACTGGTGACACTGACGAGGACGAGGCACAAATTCTAGATCCTTGGACAGATTACACAACTGATCCTCCACAGCATACAGACCCAGATCTTTATCCTGCCAGGCCATCTCCACCTGATGACAATCTTTCATACCAACTGCTTATTGCCAGGGCAGCAGAAAAACATGGGGTGGAACTACATAAAGAGGCTTTAGAGGAAGATTTTCTCTTTGACACATTAGGATCACACAAATCTAATCAAACACTCCCTATGCTCAAGGCAATATTGAGGCACACAGACAATATTTTTAAAGACCCCAACCGTGCTAGAATACTTACTCCTAGAGTAGATAAAAAATATAAACCTTCCCCCACAGATCCCACTTTTATTAACGGTCAGTTACCTCTTGCTATCAGATGCCAGAAAGAGCGCTAATTCTCAAGCATCTGGGGATGCTTCTCCCCCAGATAAAGAATCAAAGCTTGATTGATGCTTCAGGCAAGCATGTAGCGACGCAAGCAGATGATCAATGGCATATTGCTAATACGTAAGGCCTGCTGGCAAGGTATGATAGAGCCCTCTGGGACGAAATGGAACACTTACTGTAGTTTCTCCAAGATGAACATAGGGCAAAGGCTCAGGACTTCGTCCAAGAAAGGAAATTAATTTCCAATGCTTCTATCAGATGCGCTCTAGATGCCGCTGACACTGCCACTAGAGGAGTGAATACCAGCATCTTACAAAGGCTTCATGCTTGGCTACGGATTTCAGGATTCAAACATGAAGTCCAACAATCCATGCTCAACATACATTTTGACAAAAAACACCTTTATGGTCCCGAAGTCGATTTAGCACTGGAAAAAATGAAAAAGGATACCGATGCGGCAAAATCGATGGGAGCGCTTCAAATTCCCTAGAACAGAGGTTCCTTTCGGCGCTCTTTTTATAGAGGAGGGTCCAAGTCTACAGGCACGGACTGGAACACTTCCTCATATAAAGGAAACTTTCAAACCTCATTTACAAAAAGGTTTTTCAGAGGGGGTTATTGGGGAAATAGTCCTAGGGGCAGAGGTAAAAACACCTCACCTCGCACTTCCCCTTCCTCAAGTAAGCAGTGACTTCCCAACACTTCCTGCTGACTACTCCACACCTGTTGGCGGAAGACTTCAAAACTTCTTATTTAGAAATCAATAACAACCGACAAATAGGTGCTTGGAATTATCCAACATGGCTATTGCCTGGAGCTTACCAACAATCCTCCAAACATTCCTCCTCAACCACACAAAATGTTGCCAGATCACAAGCACTTGCTTCAAAAAGAAGTGCACTCTCTATTACTTAAAAAAGGCTATATACACACTCCAATATCACAGGTCAGGGGTTTATTCCCTCTACTTTCTCATCCCCAAAAAGAACAGATCTTTGAGACCTATTTTAGATCTCAGAGAGTTAAACAAATACATATTGTCAGAGCATTTTCACATGGTATCTCTTCAACAAGTACTTCCCCTGTTACAGCAGTGCGACTTTATGTCTACTCTAGATCTAAAGGATGCCTGCTTTCATATTCAAATTCACCCCACTCATCGCAAATACCTCAGATTTGTGATAGCAGGCTACCAGTTCAAGGTACTTCCATGTGGCGTCACCACAGCCTGCAGAGTGTTCACTAAATGTCTTGCAGTAGTAGCCGCTCATTCCAGAAGACAATGCATACATTTCTTTCCTTACCTGGACGACTGGCTTTCAAAGCAAGCACTTATCAAACCTGTATAATACACACTCGGATAACAGTACATCTGCTTCATCAATTGGGTTTCACAATAAATGTACAGAAGTTTTATTTTGGAGCTTCCCTCAATACTCGCAAAGCTCTAGCTACTCCCAATGTAGCCATGATTTACAATATTCAGGCCACAATACTACAGTTTCACCCCAATCAATTATTACCAGCCAGAGTCTTCATGCAACTGCTGGGAATGATGGCATCCTGCATTGTAATCGTACCTCATGCAAGGCTTCACATGCGTCCTCTGCAAGAATGTCTAGCATATCAATAGAATCAATCAAAGGGTCTATTAACCAATCTAGTGTTGGTAGGCAGTCGCACCCATCCCTCTCTGCAGTGATGTAACCCTCAAAACTTAGTAAAGGGGCTGCCCTTCATAGACCGGATTCCACAGATTATTTTGACAGTAGATGCATATCTAACTGGTTGGGGTGCTCACCTTCAACATCACACGGTACAAGGGTTGTGGTCACACAGTCACAAACGTCTCCACATAAATTACCTGTAATTGCTAATAGTGTTTCTAGCACTGAAAGCTTTTCTCACCCAACTTCTAGGCAAAACTCTCTTAGTCCACACAGATAACATGACAGCAATGTTTTACCTACAAAAACAGGGAGGAACACACTCTCCAGCTGTTGCATCTTGCGCAGCGCATTTGAAATTGAGCAATTCACCACAAAATCTATCCTCTAGCAGAACAGGTGACCGTCCTGACTCACTCAAAATCGATCGCTCCCCACGCTCCCTGGCACCTGGTATCGTAGCGCTTCTCTGCTCTTTGCTTTGTTAGCGTAGCGCTATACCGCATAGCTCACCTCGCATGTATTTTAATTTATGACCGTTTTAATATCGTAGCGCTTATTGAAAATTGTGCTCTGCCCCCACTGATTTCAACTTTAATTTGAATAGTGCCTGATTGATAGCGTAGCGCTATATAGCATAGCTCACCTTGCTTGTATTATAATTCGTAACTGTTTTAATATCGTAGCGCTTATGGCAAAGGTCGCATTGCGCATTAAGATCATCTGTGCCTGATTGTGCCGGTGCCTCTGCCCACTTCATTACGATACCCCTGCCTGGGCTGTTTCGCTTTTGTTCACCGACCCCAAGACTACACTCCGAGGCACCCTCCTCTACAGGCCACCAGGACCCCGTGCACTATTCAGTGAAGACATCACTGATTTTATCACCCCACACGCCCTCCCCTCCAAGGACTACATTCTACTGGGAGACCTCAATTTTCACCTGCAAAAAAGCAACGACAACAACACCACCACCATTCTGGACAATCTGGCCAACCTTGGACTCAAACAACTTGTTAACACCCCCACTCACTACGCAGGCCACACACTCGACCCCATCTTCACTTCCAGCAAACATATCTCCTTCAGCCACACCACAGCTCTCCATTGGACGGACCACAGCTGTGTCCACTTTGCCTACAAAAAGACCACAACCCACAACCTTCCTCAACCCACTCTGCGAAGAAACTGGAACAAAATCACCATCGACCAGATCTCCTCATCGCTTCTTCAAAACCCCCCGGCCCACTCTTCGAACGCCAACCAAGCAGCCACTAACCTCACTCATTGGCTAACCAATAGCGCCGACAACCTAGCACCTTTGAAAAAACGTCAAATCAAACTAAGCAGCAAAAACGCTCCCTGGTTCAACGATGATCTTAAGACATCCAAGAAACTCTGTCGCTCCCTAGTAAAGGCTTGGAAAAAAGACCCAAACACCAGCACCAAGGACGCCTACAAAAACGCTACCCGCACTCACCACCAACTGATCCGGACTGCCAAGAAAGCTGCACTTAAAGAACGTCTAGACAACAACGCCCACAACAGCAAGGAATTATTCAACATCGTCAAAGAATTTACCAACCCCTCAGCCAACTCCAACGACATCACTCCCTCTCAAACCCTCTGCGACTCCCTAGCCTCGTTCTTCCACAACAAAATCGCCGACATCCACAACAGCTTCGACAACCAACACGGAGACCAACCCACCCAACCTTCAGCCGTACCCTCACCCCCCTTGGACATCCTTACTGACTGGAACCCAATCTCCACTGAGGACACCATCCGCCTGATGAACTCCATCCACTCAGGATCCCCCACAGACCCATGCCCTCACCATATCTTCAACAAAGCTGACTCCATCATAGCACCACAACTCCGAGACGTCATCAACTGCTCCCTCAACTCTGCCACCTTCCCGGAAAGCTGGAAACACGCCGAACTCAGCGCCCTTTTGAAAAAACCCACAGCTGACCCCACCGAACTCAAAAACTACCGCCCCATCTCGCTCCTACCATTCCCGGCTAAAGTCATCGAGAAAGCCGTCAACAGCCAGCTCGCCGCCTTCCTCGAAAGCAACAATTCCCTCGACCCCTCACAGTCCGGCTTCCGAGCAAAACACAGCACTGAGACCGCACTCATCGCAGCAACAGACGACATTCGAACCCTACTGGACAATGGAGACACAGTCGCCCTCATCCTCCTTGACCTCTCCGCTGCCTTCGACACAGTCTGTCATAACACCCTCCTACAACGTCTCAGAAACATCGGAATCCAAGGAAAAGCACTGGATTGGATCACCTCGTTCCTTACCGGAAGAACTCAGAGAGTCCGCCTCCCACCATTCAAATCAGAAGCCACTGAAGTCATCTGCGGCGTGCCACAAGGATCTTCACTCAGCCCCACTCTCTTCAACGTATACATGAGCCCCCTCGCGACCATCGCACGCCAACACAACCTCAACATCATCTCCTACGCTGATGACACCCAACTGATCCTCTCACTCACCAAAAACCCGAACACCGCCAAAACCAACCTACATGAAGGAATGAAAGAAGTAGCCGAGTGGATGAAGCACAGCCGTCTGAAACTGAACTCAGACAAAACAGAAGTCCTTATCTTAGGCACATCCCCCTCCTCCTGGGACGACTCTTGGTGGCCAGAGGCCCTTGGAAAAGCACCCATCCCAACGGACCACGCATGTAACCTAGGCTTCATCCTGGACTCCTCCCTCTCGATGACCAGACAAGTCAACGCCGTCTCATCATCATGCTTCAACATCCTACGTATGCTCAAAAAAATCTTCTGTTGGATCCCCACCGAAACAAGAAAGACGGTCACCCACGCACTGGTCACTAGCCGACTGGACTACGGAAACACCCTTTACGCCAGAACCACAGCCAAACTACAGAAAAAACTCCAACGCATCCAAAACGCCTCAGCCAGACTCATACTAGACATCCCCCGCCAAGATCACATTTCCGGTCACCTGAAAGACCTCCACTGGCTCCCCGTCAACAAGAGAATAACGTTCCGTCTCCTCACCCACGCACACAAAGCCCTCTACGACCTAGGACCCGAATGCCTCAACTCGCGCCTGTCCTTTTACACCCCCACCCACCAACTACGATCGTCCAATCAAGCCCTCGCCGCAATTCCACGCATCCATAGATCCACCATGGGGGGGATGATCCTTCTCCTACTTAGCGGCCAAAACCTGGAATTCTATCCCCACCCACCTCCGCCTTACACAGAACCACCTCTCCTTCAGAAAACAACTAAAAACTTGGATATTCGATAAGTAAGCACCCCCCTCCCTCAAGCGCCTTGAGACCCTCTGGGTGAGTAGTGCGCTATACAAATGTTAAACTTAAACTTGAACTTGAACAACTTCCAGGAGTAGACAATCATGTTGCAGACCTGCTCAGCAGACCCAGGTAGCAAATCCACGAGTGGGAACTTCATCCCCAAGTTCTTCTTCCTTACTTCCAAAAATGGGGATTTCCACTAGCAGATCTGTTTGCCACAGTACACAACGAAAAATGCCCAAACTTCGCATCCAGGTTCCCACACCAAGCTTCCAAAGGCAATGCTCTATGGATGAATTGGTCAGGGTTATTAGCTTACGCTTTTCCGCCTTTCCCACTAATTCCGTTACTGGTTTGGAAGCTCAGACAAATGTCCCTAACACTTATATTAATAGCCCCCACTTTGGAACGCCAACCTTGGTGCACTACCCAGTTAGAACTCTGTGGTTCCACATCAAAGGTTACATCCTACACCCTCTCTACTCACTCAGAGCCTTGAAGAAATCAGACATCTAAATCCCAAAGAACTCAACCCAGCGATTTGACTCCTGAAGTCATAGAGTTCGGCTATTTACAATTACCACCAGACTGTATAAACATTCCTAAAGGGGCTAGAAAGCCTGCCACTAGACCATGTTATGCTGCTAAATAGAAACGGTTTGTTGTTTGTTAACAACCATATCAATCCACTTGATGCTTCTGCATAAAACGTCATTCGTTATCTGCTGCATTTACAGCAATGTGGATTAGCCTATACATCCATGTGCTTACATCTAGGAGTAGTAGCTGCATATTTGCAAAACAGATACAACGTATCCCTATTCAGAGTACCAGTGATTAAAGAAACACAAACGGGCACTGGGATGAGCCAGGTACCCTGAGGGTAAGAGAGGTAACCAGAGTATATCCTCCCAGAGAAATACAACACAAAAAAATACTCCAGTAGACCACGGGTTGGTCAGTTGAGTGAAGTGTAAAAAACTGTACCTGCGGTCTAAAAGGTAGAGAAGTAGGAGCTACTCGGATGGTTTAACTGTAAGGTTGTGTCTAATGCAACCATGTGTGTTGGGGAAATAAACTAACTTGTTTATATTACCCTCACACACCCTAGTGGTGTCATGCTTCATCATCGGGTCACCCCGACCCCTACAAGTCGGGGTGGTCTCAACCACAGTATTGGGAAGCTCTTCTGATATATTCGAGGAGGGGGCTTTACATAAGATAAATTAAAATCACCTAGATAGATCCCCGGTATCCCTTTATTTTGGGGTCTATCTGGGAGGTTAAAATACTGTATAAAATGTATTTATACAAATGGGTCTTATCAGGGTATTATCAGAAGAGCTCCCCAACACTGTGGTTGAGCCCACCCCGACTTGTAGGGGTCGGGGTGACCCGATGATGAAGCATGACACCACTAGGGTGTGTGAGGGTAATATAAACATGTTAGTTTATTTCCCCAACACACATGGTTGCATTAGACACAACCTTACAGTTAAACCATCCGAGTAGCTCCTACTTCTCTACCTTTTAGACCGCAGGTACAGTTTTTTACACTTCACTCAACTGACCAACCCGTGGTCTACTGGAGTATTTTTTGTGTTGTACCAGTGATTAAAGCCTTCATGGAATGATTAAAAAGGGTAATATGAGTTCATTTTTCTGTGTTGACTTATGTTGGTTGTGTAGCTGTATGATGTAGGTGGGTTGGTATATTGTAGTGGGTGTATCGACATATAATCCTGGTTGTTTGTATGTTGTGTTGATGTTTCGACGTTTATTTGGTGTATGATGGCAGGTCTGTTGGCATATTATGGATGTGTCTATCTTTGCCAAGTTGGACTCAATGGGGGTTCTGTACAACTGTTGCTGGGATTTCAGTAGCCATTAAAATCTTCATTCAAATGTTTCAGGGGGGAGGAGCCAAGCTCGCGACCGTGATGGCCGCGTTGTAGCTCGGCTCCGTCAGCCTTCCTGCTTGAACCGTCTATCCTGCGCCTTATCCTGCCCCGAGAAGTCTTATTTGACGGAATATGGAACTTTGACGTTTTGCTGGCACTTACCGTCTGCTCCGGATGATTCTAGGTGCCGCGGATCTTGAGCTGTGCCCTTGTTCGCTTCGGAGCCTCCAGGGCGGGCGGGCCTGGACTTGCCTGCGGCGCCCGGGCGGGGCGGAGCGCCGGGGCCGACCCCTTGGTGGAGGAGTGGGATCGGCCGGAGCGGCCACTGTGCGGTTGGACCGGTGGCGACTAACCGGGCCTGATCTGGCTGTCCGGGGACCTGGTGGTGGAGCGCTGCCTTCTGCGGACGGGGGTTGACCGCATGGGCGACTCGTCTCCCCTTTGTTCTCCTGTCCGGCCATCTTGAAACCCTCCGCCCGGTCTTGGCGGGCGGCGCCTGTGGTTCGGTGGCGCCGGCTGCCTCAATATTCTGGTGGCCCGCCTTTCTGCCTTGGAGGTTCCATCGCCTGTCGCCGGCTGGATTTTATCGAGCCCCACCGGTGGCCGGACTGGGGTCGGAGATTGCCGAGGCCTCGCCGGGCTGACAAGATGGCGGCCTGCGCCCTGTATCTACGCCCAGTTGGAGATGGCGACATCGGCTGGCCGCACGGCACGTTTGCTGAATACCGTAAAGGTGAGCCTACAGTTGGCGACGTCTTCGCCGCCTTGTGTTCCTGGCGTGCTTCCATGGCTGCGCCAGTCGCTGGGCCGGATGGTGGTCTTGGTAACGGGCTCATTGGGCCGTCCCCTGTGTGTGCGGTTCCGCCGCTTCGGTGTGCTGCGAGGTCCTTCCTGGAAATTGATGACATCGGGGCCACCGCTTGTTTGGACGTACAGATGCCTACTGCCTTGTATCGTCAGGAGTTCTGCCCTGTGGTGGATGTATTGGAGGGCCTCCAGCTGAGATCCGTCCGGGTCTCTCTAGCCGGGTCTCCCGGTGTTTGTTTGTCTCGACCTGCCGAGCGGAGATCCTGTAACTGTTTCACCGGGACGACTTTTTCCCTTTGGTCGGCGGAGCTGCGCTTGAGTTGCTTGCTGCTGTTGCTGTCCTTTCTTGTTCATCCGGTCCGAAGCCGTTATGACTTGTGTGGTGTATCGCCGATTGGAATCCTTGCTTTTTACCTCTGGCCCCTCATGTTCTGGTTCTTTGTGCACTCTGTGCCTATGGCACTGGACAGACGAGGACAGGGGTGAGTTCCACTTGTGCCGCTGGACTATTACTTCGTGGCATGGCCGATGACCACCTTGCAGCTGTACGTGTATGATCGATTCCTCTTCATGTTCCTGGTGCCTGTTTTTTGAAATGACTTCATCTTCTCGTGGGAGCTACACTGTGTTCGGACGGGGGGTTGGGAGCTGATAGTTTTGATTCTGTGTCTCCTCTCCCATTAGAGAATTTTTCCTTTCCCCTTTTTCCCTCCTTTCCCCTTCCTCTCTTATTGCCTATGCGGTTTCTTCCTTACTTTTTGATTCTTCTATATTTCTGGTTCCTGTTAGGGCGACAGGCACGCTGCTGGGGGGTAGGCCGTAGCCTTCTGCAGGGGTGCAGGGTGGGGTGGGTGGGGGGGGGGGTCTGTATTTTTGTTTTTTCTTTGTTCTTGGTTCTATGGCTCTTATGTATCCCTTTTTCTGGACGCTGCGTCTACATGTGGGCCTCTTGGGGTGTTTTTGCCAGCGTGGGCCTCATGATCTCCCTGCCACCGATGTTTATTGTGCATCCACTACTATTTTTCGGCTCCATAAGCTGGCCTTTCTTTTGTATGCTTTGCTTCCCAGTGGGCCCATGCTGTGGTGCCGCGTTCTCTCTTCCCTGTTTTTTCTATCCCTTTTTTAGATGTCCATTTCTTCTTTTTCCCCTTCTTTTTCCCTTTCTTCGGGTTGATGTAGCGGATGGCTCTTTGTATTGCAATCCTGACTTCCTTTTTATGTATTGCTGCGTTTTTACGTAGTAATGGGTGGGCGTCGGGCGGTGGTTGGCCTTGCTTGCAGATCTGGGACTTACGTTTTGCTTTTGCTATAATGTAGCTGTTCTTTTTGAAATTCGTTGTGTATTGTTTTACTGCTAGCTGACAGCCCGCCATGGATTTTTGGACCCTAATAACTGCGTTATTCCTGCTATTCACCCTATTGTATTATAAAATTAACCTTCACTTTTCCTATTCATGGTGGTTTCCTTGTGGCTTTCTGCCTTGCCTTATTGTATCTGTTATATCGGAGACCCGCTGGAGCTACTTTCCTGGACTATGTGCTTATACAGTGTGGTGGCCGGCCCGATGGGTTGTAGGCCCGTATTTGTAAGCTAAATCTGCACAATAAAGGTTTTCAAAAAAAAAAAAATCTTCATTCAACATGTTCATGACTGATAATTATTGTGTCATCTAAGACAAAGTTATGATCACAACCATTCAACCCCATATTGTGTTCCTCTAACAGTCCTATCACCCTTCTAAGCACAGACATGAACATGTTCACTAATGTGTGAGTTTTGACAATGGAGGTTCTCTAACAGTCTGGTGGATCCAGCCCCTTCCAGGTATTTAAAGGTTGACCTTTGCTAATAGCAAAGACACTTCATTTTCACGAAAAAAACTAAGCAAAAAAAGCCAAAGCTGCAAGTAAAATGGTCACCTTTAATGTGGGTTATGAATTTCAACGGCATGAGCTCAAATTGCTTAGAAAGGGTCCTGATGAGCTTTGAAGTTATACAAAGAATCATGGAAAGGGTCATGCCTCGCTACTCTGCTACTAAGATGATGCTGAATGGGTTAACTTTTGACACTGTAAGGTTGTTCAGGGAAGGAGACAAGTTCCCCTCTTTCGACTGGTATGTTGAGTATAGAGCGTATTCGTAGCTAAAGCAAAAGTAAATTAAATCTTGAAAAAAGGGAATTTGGGAAGTAGGTTGAGATTAAAGGTTAACTGACATACTGGGAAATCTGGGCTTCGAGCAATTGAAATACATATCCTAATTGCTTGAGGAATAGGACTGTATGTATTTTGAGCAACTGAGTAAGGATTTGTATAACCCCAAAATCAGACTTTAGAAAAACCTCATAATTTTGCCACTGCTAATTAATAGTACTGATTAAGAATGGAGCCTGAAAAATATTCTTGCCCCGTATTAGGAGCAAATCTACAAGTTTGGTAAGTGTGAGAAGAATATCTTGAGTGTATATTCCCCTACATTCTGTGTAGGAACATACCTGGGAAGACATTAATTAAATAGAGAAAGTAATCTTTCTGAAATCTTGGACTACAATATTTCAAAAGAAAAAACTGCAAACCATTGTTTATATTTTCTAATTGTTTTGATCTTTCATTGTCTCCTTGTTAATTGCTATACATCAGGGATTGACCCATGCCCCCAAAAATACTCCCTGTGCTGACCACACGTGCTGGAATCTGGGTATGCCTCAAAATCTGTGTAGACTGGAAAAGTGAGCGTGCAGATGTTTTACGCTTCTACTTAACTTGTTTTTGTATTTTTTTAAATGGGTAATTTATTTTTTCATTCAGTGTGCTCCTAAGGTGAATTTTGTCAAATGAGACTGCTTAACTATTGCATATGGTTTGGCTTTTTTAGCAATGGCACAATAGAAACTAAAATAAATCTTGATATGACTCCAACCTACCATTATCTACCATAATCTAAAGCACCCATTCTACTCCACTCGAATGTACCGCACTCCACCCTAATCTGCCACCACCCCACCCCACTCTACTCTGCCATACTCCACTCTACATCAAACTCCCACACACCACTCTACTCAAGTCCACTCAAACTACCCCAGCCCACCCTACTCTAATTAACTCTATCTACCCCACTCTACTCCATTCCAGTCTAGCCGACTCCACTCTACCCCACTCCAATCTGATCTATCACGCTCCACCCAATCTACCCCACTCCAGTCTAGTCCAATCTACTCCTCTTCACTCTACTTAACTCAACTCACCCCACTCCAACCTACTCTACTGCGCTTCAAACTACCCCATTAATCCACCGCAGTTTACCCCACTCTATTCTAATGTACCCTACTCTAATGCACACAATCTACCATTCTACGAGTACCCTGCTGCACTCCAACCTACCCTACTTCACTCAACCTACCCCACTCCATTCCAATTAACCCTACTCTACCCCACTCCAAGTAACCCACTCCACTCTGCCCTACTTCAATCTACACCACTCCACCCCACTCTGCCCCACTCCAAATCTACTCCCATCTACCCCAATCCACACAAATCTACCCCACTCCACTACAGTTAACCCCACCCCAATCTACCCCATCCCATGCAATCTGTCCCACCCACTGCAATCTACCTCACTCCAATGTACCCCACTCCGCTCCAATCTACCTTACTTTTTTCCACTCAATCTGCCCCTCTCTACACCACTACAGTGTACCCTAATACATGCCACTCCAGTCTACCTCACTCTACTACAATACAATCTACCCCACTGTACCCCACTCCACACCAATCTACCCTACTCCATGCTGCCCACATCTACCCCGCACTAATCTAAACCAATCTACCCTACTCCATTCCACACTGCTCCACACTACACCAATCTACCCCACGCCACGCTACTCCAATCTGCCCCATTCCAATATACCCTACCCTACACCACTAGCATTCAGCCATGCTGAACAGCAGCCACACTGGTTTACAACATGGCTAAAATACATTGCTAGAGCCGAGACCTATTGGCTTTGCCAGTGCTTGTTTCCTGAAGTCATAGTGTATAAAAAGAGCCCTTCGGGTCACTTCTAGGGAGAGCTTGCCTTTGTCATATAGCACTTCAGTACATCTTCACAGTGGCAGCTGCACCACCAGACAGGAACACACAGAAGTGGCAAAATAAAATTGGAGAAAACAGCTTTCTTTGGGGCCAAGGGAAGTACTCACGATGAGGGTGTCGGCTCTTTTTTTCAGCTCGCCATTTAGAATGATGTCAATAATGACGGATGTTCAGGTATATTTGATGACGCTTCAACAACAAAGAAAAAACTGAATGTAAAGTAGTTTCCTGGAAATCTTGGATGTCTGGTTCTTATCTTTTTACCTGAGGTTTACTGTTTTATAGGCATACGTAATTTACAAGGAGAAATGTGATCTTTTGATGTTTTTGACACGCAAAATTATCCAAAATGCTCGGATGTCATTAAGTGAATCCTTTAAAAGCAGGTGTTGTTAAACATTGACATGATAACATTATGTTCTGTGTTTTTTGGGCACTGATTGGAGATGTTCATTAATGCAAACACCATTGTTATGACGTTTTTCTGACAAGTTCATAACTTACATCAAAGGGCAAGGTTGAAGTGTTTAAGAACAATGATTTATATTTGATGCTGAATACTGTTATAATGCAACATTGTTTATACAGCTTTTAGTGAACCATTTACTTGTTTTTAGGGAAATGGACAGAAGATGAAGAAAGGCGACTCGCAGAAGTGGTCCACGAGTTGACGGGCACAGATGCAGGCGATGCTGTCACCCAGGGTGTATCCTGGGCGGCTGTGGCAGAGAGAGTTGGTTCGCGATCAGAAAAGCAGTGCCGTTCCAAGTGGTTAAATTATCTAAACTGGAAGCAGAGTGGGGGGACCGAGTGGACAAAAGAAGATGAAATGACTCTCATTCTGAGGTGTGTTATTGGGAATACATGAAAGAATGCATTGCCAAATATAGTTGAGCCACTTCTAGATGTGTTTGCCATTTGTTTGTTTATCAAAAAGTAAAGCTCTGTCATCTGATTCTCTATCACGTCATTTACATATAATTTCCTTGTTTGATATTAGTCTACATTTTTCAGTAGCTAGAAGAGTTTTTGTGACTAAGGTATAACTGTCATCAGCTAACCCATTGTCATCTAAAACACAACGCATTTAAATGTAATTTACTCGTTTGATAATAGTGAACTTTCTTTCAGTAGCGAGAAGACTTTTTGTTACTAAGGTATAACTGTCATAAGCTAACCCATTGGCATCTAAAACACCACCAATAGAGATGATCTTCAATTTCCTTTTTAGGTCTCGGCAACGAGATCTATTGTCGCCGAGTTCACTCGCAAGGGAATACAGAGCGGTGCACGAGCCGACCAGGGTCTGTGGACGCGCACACACCCAGGCAGGCAGGCAGGCAGGCACGCGAAAGTCACACATAGACAGACAGACAGACAGACACACGCACGCACACGCACGCACGCACACACACACACACACACACACCCTCCCTCTCTGCCCACTCCCTCTCTGCCGCCCCCCCTCTACCCCCACTCTCCGGGCTCTTTCCCTCCGCAGCGGGTCAGTCATGGCAGCAGGCAGACTCGGTGTCTTCTCCGGCGATCTTCAGCTGATGTGCACGCCCACGCTGTGTCTCGTGCGTGCCCACCACGCTGTTTCGCGCCCGTTTATCCTCAGCTTGTGATTACTACTCCTTCTAACCCGGATTCTAAATTACTATTTCTTGGTTCTCTAACTCCACTCTGTTGATTCGTAACAAACTGATATTCAGGACATTTCACAGTCTCGCTTTTGCTTCTCATAAATACAATAAGATTATTTTAAGCTAATGTCTACCCTTCTTTTGGTCCTGTGCCTATTATGCTTCGGACTATAGAGTTTTAGAAAGTGTGGTGGAAGATTCCATGAGTACAGAGTAGTGAGTGTGCAGAGTAGTGAGTGTGCAGAGTAGTGAGTGTGCAGAGTAGTGAGTGTGCAGAGTAGTGAGTGTGCAGAGTAGTGAGTGTGCAGAGTAGTGAGTGTGCAGAGTAGTGAGTGTGCAGAGTAGTGAGTAGGGAGTAGTGAGTGCAGAGTAGTGAGTAGTGAGTGCAGAGTAGTGAGTAGTGAGTGCTGAGTAGTGAGTGCAGAGTAGTGAGTAGTGAGTGCAGAGTAGTGAGTAGTGAGTGCAGAGTGGTGAGTGCAGAGTGGTGAGTGCAGAGTGGTGAGTGCAGAGTGGTGAGTGCAGAGTGGTGAGTGCAGAGTGGTGAGTGCAGAGTGGTGAGTGCAGAGTGGTGAGTGCAGAGTGGTGAGTGCAGAGTGGTGAGTGCAGAGTGGTGTGTGCTGTTGAGTGCAGAGTGGTGTGTGCTGTTGAGTGCAGAGTGGTGTGTGCTGTTGAGTGCAGAGTGCTGTTGAGTGCAGAGTGCTGTGTATTGGCAATGTAAATGACAATGCCATTTATTTATGATTTAAAGAGAAAAAAAAAGAAATGTCATGAGCAATGCCAATAGCTCTACCTTTAATGATGCCGAGACCATTGCATTGTAAATGCTTGTTTAGATTAGGGCTTAGGACTGCTTCAGCTATCTACCCAAATATGTTGTAAATAATTTTTAGAAATAATACGTTATAATTATTAATACATTGAGTCTTTTTGTTAACCACCTTCAGCTACTGCTTGCTTGAAACGTCATTCAAATTCTGATTGAGTCCACAGTTTTAACATACAGAGTGAACAATGGGTCAGCACTCTTCAGCCTTTTGTTTTGTGTCAATGACCTTTGGATCAACCCATAGAACATCATTGATGTTTGGCTTGCCACAGATTGTTAGTGACATCGTTTTCAGGCCTCTAAAAATCATAACAATTTTACTAGACCTGCAGGTCTAGTGACTTGAATAATCTACTCGACCTATTTGTATTGCTCTTTACCCATAAACTGGTTTCAAATTATGTGATCGTGGGTAAGTAATTTAATTCATTGAGCTGGAGCGAATTCAGTTTGCAATTATGAAAACCTTTTTTGTTTGATTTAATAGATTAAACTTTCTGTTCAAGGCATGTGTGCTGTAGATACATATGCTTTGCATACTCCTGCCATCTCTTGTTCAGTCCAGATGTTTGCAAGTAGTTTTCTTCGAAGAAGTCTTTTCCAGTCACGAGGTAAGGTGACTCCTCCTTTCGGTGATAGTGCGCATGGGCATTGACTCCATTGTTAGATTGTTTTCTTTCCACCATCGGGTTCGGACGTGTATTACTGCGCTCTGGTTTGAAACCGTCTTTTGGGTTCCCCTCAGTGCGCAATCCGCTGTACCCTCAACTGTATTATCATACACATTTCCCTATTCTCTGCGTATTGAATCAATCGGGAAGCTATCCATCTTCGGTCGAAAACATCATGGGGGGCCCTCACGCCTAGCTGCGTCGGTCAAGCCTTCTGCAGATGGAACTGACTCAGTTTCAGTTATGTTCTCGGTGCCACTCCAAGCACCCTCACACCGACTTACATAAAGTCTGTAACTTGTGACTTTCACTGGAACACAAAGAAGAACATTGTGAGGCTTGTCGGGCTCGACTAAACCAAATGCAACAACAAAGCATTCAGCACAATCATGATATCTTTAGAGAAGAATCGGAACATTAAGAGGTTGAAACGTCGGTAGTGGAAGAGGAAGAAACATTCTCTCTACCAGAATCTGATTCGGAGTTGGAGTTGGAGTCAGACGACGTGCCACCGGGACAGGGTGCTGTGAGTCTTAAAGACCCTTTACCCCACAAAGTCTCTATGACCAAACATAAGGCTTCCTCACCACCTCTGTCTTCGGGCCCTGGTAGGTACGGATACAACGTTTCCGACGCCCGGCCACCAAAACAACTAGTCCAGCCTTCCGGCTCGGGATCAAGTCAATATAAGCTGTGTTCGGGAACCGAAGCCTTCCGCTCCGAAAGACCAGTCCGGTTCGGAACCTAAACCTTCTGCTTCAAAAGACAGATCCGGTTCGGCACCAAAACCTTCGATGCTGAAATCGAAAGAGGGCCTCCGGAACCGATACTGGAACTTATGAAAGAGAAATTAGACTCTAAGCAGAAGGCAATCTGCATACTGGACATATTTTGGCAAATACACCTTCCAAAAGAAAACTTAGTTTAAAGGACAGTATTTATAAAATTCCTCTTAAGAAAAAGGGCATAGCTACAAGTCCTATTCGTGCTATTCCTCGGTCCCCTCCACCGCTACCATCTTAACCACCACTACTGCAGTTGCCAGGCTCAGATCCTCTGCGCATAACATCTCAGGGGTTTCCTCATACACAGCCTGATGATGATGATGATGATGGCAGTAGTCATTTATCGCAGATCCATGGTATGATTATAATATCGATTCCCTCATGGATAATGATCCGGATTTATATCCTGCGAAGCTATCACCTCCAGATGATAATGTTGCTTATAAAGAGCTAATTTAAAGAGCTGCAGCTTATCATTGGGTTATATTATACAAAGAGTCTCTGGAGGAAGACTTTTCATTTGAGACGCTAGGTTCGACACATAGGACAAGTCCGAGTCTTCCTATGTTAAAGGGCATGATGAGACATGCTGATGAAATAATTAAGGACCCCTTTATACCCGCAGTCTAACACCAATGGTTGACAAAAAATATAAACGCCCACCGTCAGATCCCATTTTTATTAAAGGGCAATTGCCTTTAGACTCACTAGTAGTCTCTAATGCTCGTAAGAGAGCAAACTCACAGACCTCTGTCTGGGGGAGGTGCATCTGCTAAGAGTCTAAGTTGATTGATGCATCAGGTAAAAGCATGCCTGCTCAAGCCGCTAACCACTGGCGTATTGCCAACACCCAGGGCTTACTAGCTAAGTATGACAGGGCACACTGGGATGAGATGGAAGACCTTGTTGCAGCGCAACTCCACCTTATCTCAGAGAGCTTTTCATACATTACTCATCAGTGGGGCCCATAACTCTGCGAGTCACTCATACACACATTTACCCTGCTTCGAGGATTCGGTGAAGACCAAAGGAGAGCTGCTGGATTGTAGCGTAGTGTTTAAATTAGTACTAAACTTTGTACATTATATACATCTGCAGTTTATCCATATTACTATGGTTAATTTCATGAAACATTTAAACACACCACCATTATTTGTCAATGGATCTGCTAGTAAAAGTTAACTAAAGGACAACAAGACCAGCTTAATTCTCCATTTATTTAATTTTTATTTTAGAGACTAAATCTCCTAGCATGACCTCTCTTTTATTAACTCTAATTTAATAATCATTTAAACATCAAATAGCGTAGGAAAAGAAAAAGCGGTTACATTCAAACATTTATATTTATTAGCAAAAGGGTTCAGAAAATAAGCATAAATTTATATTACCAAGATTTCAGGACATGGACATCAGCATAAGGACATAATAGTTCCCAAAGACCACCTCTCTAATCTCTCTCGATGTTCACCTTCCATAAGGACTCCGCACCCATTCAAAAGTTCAGAAAAATTTCAAAGTCCTTGCGCCATAGAAAAGGAATAGCAGTCCGGCAGCATGTCAGGGTGCAAAGATAAAATCGGAAAGCAAGCTTTTTTCATATATTCAAACGTCCTCTTTTATACCCTTTTTCACTAACTTATCTATCCAAAAGTTATAATTTTTGGGGTCCTAGACTGTCCGGATTGGTAAAGTCGAGGGGTGAATGAGCATAACCTCATCACCTTATTGTTCATTTTTCCACAAAGTCATCGTTATAATATGAAAAATAAAGTCGCTATTGTCCTTAGCAGTTTTCTTCCGCTTGTGTCCTTGAAGTGGATAGTTGAGATGATTTTCCCTTGCTCACGATGCTGACATTCATATTTGTTGGCACCCAGTCGGGTAGCCAGGCCACACTGTCCTGATCCATTCTGCACAGGCACAAGTTGCTCGCGCTCTTCTCGAGTTCAGTCCCGCATGCGTACATCCTCGCAAACTCGGAGTCGCAGACAGCTTCCATTTTAAGTAGGAATCATAGGCCACATTGGAAACTATTGTAGAAACAAACACAAATAAATGTTAATTCTCGAAATATAGCCCTTCTGTTTACCTCCATCCATTCTAAGGTAACCCAATTAGTTATTACCTAGCGAATTAAGCAACACATAAGCATGGTTTACTCACCATTCTCCATTATTTATGCCACAATTAGACAGACAAAAAGCATATTCATGCAAATTTCGGTTAGATTATGACAATTGAGCACAGAATAAACAAGACAACTTCACTTAATTAGTAGATTATGGTTCGCAACACCTGCAAATTAGTATCCAACGTGTGTTTGTGTGTGTGCATTCTATTCTATGTTGGTTCATTTCAAAACCATACAATTAATTCATGTTACTGTTATGGAGAAGTGTCTTCACGAGGGGTATACAACATTTTTATTTCCAACCTCGCTCCATCAACCACCTCCAATTTAGAGTTAGTAAAAGAAGGAAAGCTCATATCTAATTCCTCCATTAGATGTGCTTTAGATGCTGCTGACACTGCAACAAGGGGGATTAACACCAGAATTCTCTTATGACGACATGCTTGGGTTCGAATTTCAACAGTCTATTTTAAATACCCCTTTTAATAAACAACATCTCTTTGGACTTCAAGTAGATGAGGCCGGAGAAAAAATGAAAAAGGACACAGATGTGACGAAGTCCATAGGAGCGCTTCAGTCCCCATCAAACAGAGGCACCTTCTGCCACTCATTTTATAGAGGAGGGCCCAAAAGTACATCTTCAGACCGCAGTGCTTCGTCCTATAAAGCAAACACACAGCCCTCTCTCTCTAGAGGTTTCTATAGAGGAGGGTACAGAGGAAAACATTTCAAGGGGAGGGGCAGGAGCCACCAAAGCATATGTCCCTTCCCCCAATAAGTAGTGACTTGCCTACATTTACCCCCGATCATTTAACACCTGTCGGGGAAGACTTCAACTCTTTTTACCCATTTGGCAATCAATAACATCAGACAAATGGGTGTTAGACATTATCCAACTTGCCTGGAGCCCACTAGCAATCCTCCCAGTTTTACACCTCACACTCCCAAACTCTTTAAAGCATACTAGACCTTCCTCGACGTTCTCAGGTTCAGTGTCCCATGACAGTGGAAAGACGTCTGAGAAAGCGTCTGGAGTGACTTTATGCCATTGTCTACAGTGGCACTTGGGGCCTAAGCTGGGTGGCATCAGTCTCCTGGGACCCTGGTCTTGGAATTCAAAACCTGCATGGTCCGACCAACTAAGTGGCCGTGGGGCTTTACATGTAATGTGGGACGATTTAGAGAAAATAATGTCCAGTGTATGCCCAGCTTCATGCTTCAGGACCGTCATTGATTTTAGTTAAGTCTATTGCGGCGAGGTCAGTTAGAAGAGACACCGCTTCTGCATTGTCCAGACACTCGCTGTGTACATTAAAATCTCCTAATACTAAAAAATTCTTGGTCGAAATGACATATGGTGCAATCAATTCTACAAGTTGAAGGGCGAAATCGACCAGGGGACCCGGGGGCAGATAAACTAAAGCACCCATCCAGCTATAATGAGGGAGCAGATCTATCCGGAAGATGAAAATCTCGTCATTCCATCTTTCCTCCAATATGGTGACTTTAGCATTATCATTGTAGACTATGGCTATCCCGCCACCCACTTTAGACTGTCTCTACTCTATAGAATCCTATAGCCCTCTGGGAGGGCTATCGTAATTGAAGGGGTGGAGCTAGGCTTCAGCCATTTTTATGTCAAAAAGCCCAGGTCGATTTCTCAGAGAAAAGCAAGTCCCACATCACTGTTGCATGTTTTGGTAGGGATCTAACATTGCCAAGGAAACCTTTCCAATCCTAGCTGAAATCGAATTGTGCTGGCCCTATATTCTGTCCTATGCCTTTATGAGAGGGCATGGCTTCCATAGCGTTGTGGGGTTGACCAAATAAAAGAGAGCCGGCAGCGTTTATCAGCTCTTGATCAGACCCTATGCTCTGGTACCTACACAATTTACATGAAAAAGGGCCTTCCTGAGAACTAAGTCTCTGCTCCTAATCCTAGGGGTGTGAATCGCACCAAGTTTGTAAGTTCTCCCTTAAATTCAATAGTTCTCTGTCCGAGTAGGTTAACCTGGAGCATGGTACTAGGTCCGGCATGAAACGGGCAGGGGTCCTGGCGCCTGACGACGGAAGGGAGCAGACTGGCTTGCCTTTGGCGCACCAGCTGGGTGCTTCCGCTGCTCGCGCAGCTCTGCATCTGGTTCTATGAGGGTGGCTAGTGCCTAGACCGCCAACCTCCACCCAACAGGAAGTTGCTTAACTCCCTCCCCACAATCTGGAGACTCCCCCAATGGACCTGGAAGTAGGTAAGTGAAGAAATGCGGCAGAAAGAATTGAGGCACAGTTAATGAGTGAGGCAAAGTTACGCTAAATTTAGATCGGGTGCTTAAAACAATCAGTGCAACCGAGGGCAACACAATAGAAAAGAGAAGAGATGCGGCAGAAGTATTGGTTCTGAGGCACAATATGTTAAAATTAGACCAGCGATATAAACCGTCAGTGCAATCAAGAATTAAAAAAATGCTGTGAGGCTCCTAAATTGGATGGCTAAGCAGCAGCAGCTTACTCACAAGAGGAGAATGGGAGTTTCCCCCGTCCAAGATGGCCAACACTACAAAGTCTTGCCTTTTTACTACAGAGCAGTGTCACTTGTTCTGGCTCCCCTTCACTTCCTGTCTTTGGTGTCTGTAGAGAATGTTTCTTTGGTGAGTGGTCCGGCTTCAGAACATCAAATGCAACACATGTCGAGGGCCACGATGATGAGTACTGGGACTACCCAGCAGTGCTATTTCCCTATTCACTGGAAGCCCTCAGGCTTTAAGTTCAGCAATCAGCAGTTCTACTGGAGAGCTAGGTTAATACAGAGGCATCTGTACATCATGGCAAGAATTCAGTATATGACTGAAAGTTCTCTTTTTCCATTACTTTTTCCCAATTTTTGTCCAGTCCAACTCTAGATAAGTTAGTGAATGATTAACTTTGCAGCCCTCTATCGATCCCATTGAGTCTTTCTCTAAATTATCAACTATGGAAGGAAATTATCCCTTTGAAGTATCTATAGTTGAAGGGCAGTGTAAAGATGAGGGAAAGGGCAGTGTAAAGATGAGGGAAAGGCAGAAGTGAAAAGAATGTCTTTATTCAGCCTCCAAGCTCTCCTCACTTTGGAAAAGCCATTATAGCAACTTTCTAAAACAGCCTCTAGAACCAACTGTTGGGTTTGTGGGGGCGAGAAGAAGGAAATGAAGAGGAACATTTCATAGGTGAGGTTATACCAAAAAAGTGTTTTAACTTCTATAACTTAATGTTACTCTAAATTATAACAGTCTGTCTGGAAGTGGTGCAAGCATGCTGTTCAGCAGTATGAATCATTGCAGGACAGAGAGGCCAGTGGAGTTTCCTTTTGGCAGTAAGGCACTGTTGCAGGCTAAATCTCGGCTTAGTCATCTACAACCAAAAAGCCTTAAGTGGCTTATTTCAGTTGCAAAGTTTTTGTGAGTCAAAAGTATTCTTATGGAAAGTAAATTGAAGGGTCTGGCCAACCGTTGTTTTTCAATTCCTTTCCTTTGGTACCTGACTACTCAACTATGCACCTAGGCCATACTGGTCTATTTGTTGTCTCTTTCCCCATATCTTTTTAGGGGTTAGCTGAGGTTTATGACCCGAACAATTGATGGTCTTAGCTGGCTTTTGCTTATCACTTTATTGGGACTGATGCATATGATGGTTTAAATGGCAGAATAAAAGAAACGAAAAAAATAGACCAATCAGTTCTTTGCAGGGGCTCAGATACTCTATCTTACTTAAGGTTGCTCAGGCACTGGTTTGCCGCCATCCACTTTGGCAGCTCTGGGACAATACACTTTTCGCCGTCTGCCTCAGTCTCATAGAGACCCCTGCTTTCTGATATCGTTCAATGACTGGGCTGATGACCGGGTTCCCAAAGCTTTCTAAGAACACAATGCCCATGGCTAATTCCGAACTATTTTGCAAACTCTTTTCAAAGGCTTTCAAATCCTATGCAGATATCACAAGTCGGGGCAGGGTAGACAATCACTTTATTCTTGTGCCCTTTTATCTTTGGCCATTTGTATGCCCAAGGCCAAAAAGTGTGACAACTTTCAAACTATTTTCCAATTAAGAAAAGCAGTTCATATGAAGGAGGAACTGCACATTTTGAGGGCAAAATATGGCTTTAATATGTGTTGCACCACCTCATTCTTCCACAAAGAATCAGCGCAAACACAGTACCTAAAAGACAGACCATCTTCTGAACATTTGTGATCTCTTTTTCTTTTCTTGTACCACTTCACTACACATTTCTTTGAAAAGCAGATTTAGAATATCTTTCCAGTGTTTTGCTCCCATAGTAAATTGCACAGTTACCATTGTCTTAGTTGAGAGAAGACTGCAGCCGCAAGGCTGAGTCCTTTCTGCTCTGACAAAGGTCTCACATTTGCTGCCTGTGCTCAGTCATTGATGTGTTACAAACCAATGGCAACTAATTTTGCATGCTGAATCTTCTGTTCAGTTGAATGGCTTTTCTTTTCAAACACCCATAGAGGAACAGAGGCTTCATCTGCTAGACGCAAAGAGAGATCTTTGTGGGGTTTGCCACAGCTAAGCAAGGGACAGTAGTGCATAAATGTGCTGGTGGATCAACCTCTTCTACAAATATGCATTTGAGAGACTGGCCAAGAAGGAACCCTTGAGAGCCTAATGGTTCATTCCACTTGAGCCTAAGCTTTTCTTTTTCACCATGTTCTTGCTGTCTTAACACCACCCAGGTCAACCCCCACACTAAATGTTGAGGGCCGTGCCTCGGCCGGAGCTGCGAGGCCTTGCCTGTTTTGATCTTGCTACTGCTTTGAACTGCTAGGTGTCCTGTGGCCTCCAGGTGCCCCATTGTCACAGGGTGCCCAATTGTCAGTCTTTCTCGCGGGTACAGAATTCTCGGCACTCAGCAGGGGAGACGGAGCCGAGCATGTCAGCCGAGGGGTAAGGTCTTTAGGGTCTGGGGCTGCATGCTGCCCGTAGATTAGATATTCTGCCTGGATGCTGCTGCACTGGTTGCTAGCCTGCATGTGGAGGAGGAGGACAACATTTCCTTGGTGGAGCACATGTCGAGAAAGTTCCCCACGCAGACAGACGCCTTTTGGTGTGTGGAGCTCAGCGGCGGTCTGACTACTCAACGTGGGTTTTGCCCACTAAGGCAAAGCGTCGGGCACTAACTCAAGCTTCAGAGGGGCACTGTGGGACAAA
Source organism: Lissotriton helveticus (assembly GCF_964261635.1). Lineage (NCBI taxonomy): Eukaryota > Metazoa > Chordata > Amphibia > Caudata > Salamandridae > Lissotriton > Lissotriton helveticus. Next base: position 676,381,681 of record NC_136057.1, read on the forward strand.
TGATTTTTTAATGGACATTGCCTTTACACTACTGGAGTGGGAGAGGCCGATTCACTACCCCACCCCACCCAACTCTATTTTGTTCAGCTGCAAATGCAAACTGCCATTAAAAGGAGGGGTGAGGGGGGTTGCCCCGCTCTTCTTTGTCTTCAGCATCGCTCAGCACATCCTAAGGAGGGGGGTATATGCTAAATATTGCATACAGGTCAGTATGGATCAAGGAGTGGGCCCATGGCTTGGAACGATTGAATTCACTTTTTTGACCAATGTTACGTGAACCCTCCCACTGCTGCGGGTATTGATAGGGCTCAACTTGCTAAATCTCTACCAAGAGCTCTGTTCACTCAAGGACCTCTTCCAGTCATCTGGCAGGATTGCAGTAACGTCAGGGAGCTAGATGTGATTGCTCACAGATCGGATGAGTTTTGGATTACGTAGGACATATGGGCAGCTGGGCAGTCTAGGGTTTAGTTGCTGCCATCTTTGGTGGCCAAGCCATGTGTCACATAGTGGAGGACTTGCCTGAGATTATCCGATTATCCTCCCAACCCTTCACCGAGACAAAAGTAGGACTTTTAACCTTTCAGTAAATGCAGGCTGTGAGGAACCCTCAAGATGGATCCCGTCCCTTTACAAACGACCCGCCGCAATTGGAGAGGTGTCGCCAGAGCCAGGAAAATGGAGGATGGACCACAGCACAGACATGGAACAGGAGAAGCGGGAAAAAGTCTTCGGGCATGGAGAGACGCATCCATCATACATGCCACCCGAAGGAATTCCCAACTGTCTGGAGACTCATCGGAAGACCCCAAGTACGGCCGCTCATCCCAAAGAGGGCGAAGACATCACGGTCCGCCTGCTGAAGGAAGGAGCAGCCTGCGGGTGTGGCGTTCTTTCTAGTGACGCTCCCAGATAAGCGTGAAAAATAGTTGTAAGCCAAGAGAGGTTTTAGGAAGCAGCCTGGCTGTTCGGTATCAACATGAGCATTGCTACCACTCTTTTAGTGTTGACTTGTAAACATATGCTTAAACATGTATTTAGATTAGCATATTCACTATAATGACTATTTCTGTGAGCCCTAGACTTCTAGATACTCGCAAGGGCAGTCCTGATACCACTTATCCTATGTGCAAGAATCTTAATATCTCTTCAGGGGATGATTCTATGAAATCCGAGACCAATTTAGAAATACAAGTTTGTATTTTTATATAAATTTTGTTGTTAAGTAAGTACTTTTGCAGTTACAAATTTCTATAGGTAAGTAAAAGACTTCGGATCATGTGTCTTTACGCAGCAGTGCTTACCTATAGAAGAAAAGGCATATGTTGCATACAGTTGGTTGGGATGAGGTTTCTGGAGGTCTCCTTTGGGACTCATGGTGTTAAGGGGCCAAAGCCCAAAGTATTACCAGCAGTTACTTGTTACCTTCCCTTGGGCGTCCAGTTGCAGAGGTGCTGCTCGGGTTGGTAGCTGTGTGCGCTACACTGGTGATAAGAAGGGGATCACCTAGAATCGAAACAGGCTGCAGAGGGGGGATATAGGGACAAGTCCGGGTGCTCCCACTGGGGAGGCACAATTCACAAGGGTCTTTGATAACAGAGGGCAGAGTTGGTTTGCCAGTACCCGGGCTGGGGCGCTTAGGTACAGAGTGGAAAGGTCGAATGGGCTCTGTGCGTCCTGGTTCCTTGTGGTTGTCTCTCTCGCCGGTTGAGGATGCAAAATCAGGACTGCCTGGCAACTCAGGGGGTGGGTCTCTGCAGTACTGACGTCCCTTGACAGCTGTTCAGTCTTGCTATTGTTGCAGTCCGGATTGGACTCTTATGGTCAACTTGAGGAAAGGGTTCGGTACCCTGGGGATTGGTCCTGTGTGGCTCTGGTTAGTCCTGGTGTCCTCTCACTAGGTAGGGGGGGAGATCTGAGCTTCAGGAGCTCAGGGTTCTCTTCCTGGGGTGCTGCTGCGTTAGGCTGGTCGAGGAGCGTCAACACTGTAGACCGGACCTTGCGTTTCAGTGCCTGCAGACTGCAGGGGAATAGCTCCTCTACTCCAAGGTGGATTGCTTGGCAATTTCCAAAGGGCTGGCAATCTCTCAGGGTACTTGGAAACTGGTCGGCAGCAAGAGGAGTCACTGGTTTGGATAGTCAAGACAGAGGGCAGGCAGTATTTTGTGCCAAATGTCCACAGCAATCTTCAGTTCTTGTGACTCTTCTGTGTCCTCTCTCATCTTCAGTTCTTGTGACTCTTCTGTGTCCTCTCTTCTTGATCCGACGAATCTAAGTTCCTGGTGTCAGGAGTGCCACCTAAATACTCAATTTAGGGGTGTTATGGGGAGTGACAGGTAGTAGCTAATTGGCTACTTCTCTGGAGGGTGTCTACACCCTCCAAAAGACCACTTCCTTTGAAGCTTTCTGCCTTGATATGCTGAGTACTTAGCCATCCTGCTGGTAGGAAGTGACAGCACCTCTGACTGGAGCAAGCATTGTTTCTGCCCTCAGGGTCCATACTTTTACCTGCATGCGGTCAGAAACCTGTCTCTGGTGGCAGACTGATCTGCAACAGTCAGCCAGTACACAGGTAGCGGATAGGTTTCCAGGGGACACCTCTAAGGTGTCCTCTGGAAAAATCCAATTGTTTTGAAAAATCCAATCAAAAATCAATTGTATTGAAAAATCCATCACGTATTAATACGAGATGTTTGATACCAAACATCTCTAGTTTCAGTAAAGCCATTGTGTAGCTGGGGAACTCCAGTTTCCCTGTTCACTTGTAATATCTAAGAATCAACTTAGACATCACAGGGGCATTGTGCTGTCATGTGGTAGATTTCCTGAATTGGTGTAAGTATATTGGCGTCCACTTGACATAAAACTGGGTGCGGACACGGAATCACACAGTAGGAATACTCGTCCTGCCGGCTTCTCCCCACACCGGGGCATCCGATTTACCGGGAGCTTCCTTACTCCCAGTTTTATGTCAAGTGGACGCCAATATACTTACACCAATTCAGGAAATCTACCACATGACAGCACAATCCATCAACTTTCACTTTTAAAGTATCGCACTGACGGCGATTTGGACCCATTCCCTTCACCTGGTCTCGAGCGGGGCCGGGTTGGAATTATCACCGGCCAAGCGACCTGCGGTCCGCCACCCTTTAATCACAGCCCTGAGGAGTCGTGGAATTACTGTATTCCATTGCGACGAAACACGTGTCGGCTGGCCAACAAGATATAATAAAAGAAGATCCGAATTGCACAAACATTGGTGTTTTCTCTGACAGCGGCAACTTGAAATTCAAAGTGTCCATTGAGACACAGAACTTCTGTACTTTTTTCTGTGGAGTTGTGCAACAGGCATTTGTTTGCCTGCTTAAGGGGTGACTGACCTATATTGCATGTAGTGTCTGTAGGCACGGCACACAGGAGGTGTGCCATGTCTTGCTTTCACCTTTCTCTGCAACACGGCACGCAGCCTGCAATTGCAGTTTGCATGTTGGTGCTGAGGGGTCTCTTAGGGTGGCACACTAGATGCAACCCTGTTTTTTAGCTTCCCTACCTTGGGTACGAGGGGCATCATTTACTAGGGACTTAGCGAGAAGCTAAAGGTATTGTCAGTTGGGGGAGCAATTGTACAGTTTTAGGGAAACCAGTCTGGCACTGGGCACCTGGATAGCAGGAACCCTGTTCACTTCTGACAAAATTGCATCAGATACTAGGCAAAACTTGGTGGTGACCATGTCAAAAAGGGCCACTTTCCTACACTGAGATGGTCTTAACAGCCTTTGCAAAACATGTTATGTAATAAACATCATGAAAAAATTTGTCATCCATATCTTCAGGCGTAGGTGGAACCATTGGTCATTGAACTACTCTGGGAGGGGGAAGTAGTAACTCCTGTGGAGATTTATTAGCTGTCACAAGAGTAGGCTGTTGCAGTGGTTCTTGTGGTACCAACTTTTATGACATTTCAATCACTTGTTGTACTGTATTTAAAAGAAAAGCCATGGGCACCTGAACATCCTCAGGGCGTCAATGTCTAGGAGGAATGCCAGATATTTAAGTATGTGGAAAACTATCCAGATGGTAATCAAGATATGATTAACAGTCATGTTCGAGGCATATGAGCTGCAGATTGTACACTATGCATAGATCGCCACCTAGTGTTGGGCCTGGATGTTTGCAGTTTGTTGTTGTCCTGAAAAGTTCTTTGGAAGTCACAAGATAGGTGACTCCTCCATAGGACCACATTGCGCATGGACATCGGCTCCATCCCCAGATTGTTTTTTTCTGCCATCGGGCTCGGATGTATTTCCTGCGTCCTGGTTTGGAACCAAATTTCCTTCGGCACGCAATCCTCACCCAGTTCGACGGTATTGTTTCGATCGCGATCTACCACGCAATTCTCAACTAACTTTGAAGTCTTCGATTCCGGTCGTCGACGAAGGCCTTCGGGCCTACCTAGGCCTCACTTTCTGGCTCATGGAAACGATGCCATTCAAGAAGTGTCCTCAATGTGGGTCGAAGTTTCCCCACACTGACCTACATGAGGTGTGCAACCTGTGCCTTTCACCGGAGCACAAGGCCAAAGACTGTTTGGCGTGTGCCTCATTCCTCTCAACGAAGACGATCCGGGACCGACGAGCTCGAAGAACTATGGCTTGCTCGTCAGCTCCGATTCCAGACGACCTCTTCGATGAGGGCGTTGACGTGCCAGAACACCAGCATGCCGAAGAGAGTATCGGATCATCAGATGCCAAAGACTCCAGCTCAACGGGTCGTAAGTAAGACCGTCGCCCCGACCCCTTCCTCGACACCATCTAAAATGGCTTCGGTCACACCCTCACCTTCGGGCTCGGGTGCACACCAAGAGACTGCTTCTAACGCCCCGCCTTCGGGCCCGGCAAAGAAGACCACAAAGCCTTCAGGCGGCTCGGGCTGGAGTCAGCCTACTTCCGGTGCCGACCCAGTACAGACACCGAAGAAAAAGCCATCTTCCTCTTCCATGACCGTTGCTTTGACACCCAAGCATACGGCGCCGAAGACTGGCAGCGGTTTGTCGACACCGAAACCGCACTCGGAGCTGAGTAAAAAATGAACCAAAGCTCCAGACCCACACGCATCGGAGCCGAAAAAACCCTCGGAACCGAAAAAACAGGTTCCCATAAAAGACACTTCGAAAGGGCACACTCCTAAGCCAACTGCCGACTCGATGCCTAAAAAAACCTACGGAGCTTTTTACAACGGATCTACAACAAAAAACCCTTGTAAAGGATCCCAAAACTGGACAATTGACTCTCAGCTCCAAGAAGAGACCACTTGAGGCGCCAGCACCTCCTCCTCCTGCAAAGAGGAGAGACATTACATTCTCTCCATTAAGGGTCCCTTCTCCTCCCCCTCCCCATACTGTTCGTGCTCATACACCTCCTCCACAACAGCATTCACCTAAACCATCTCCTAACCCAGACGATGATGTACACACAGATTCTGATTATGAAGGTGGGGGTGCACATTAGCTACCACACACTAATAGTCCACCTCAGTCACCTAATCCATGGGATGATTACAACACCCCTGATGTGCCTTATTTCCCACAGGATGATGTCTATCCTTCCAGACTTTCCCACCAGAGGACACCATAGGTTTTAACCTGCTAGTCCAGAGGGCTGCACAATATCATGGGGTGGACTTACACACTGATGCAGTGGAGGAAGACTTCCTGTTAGACACTTTTGACAACACACAAAGGTCTACGGCCATCTTACCAATGCTTAAGAGCGGCATCAAGAGAGGTTTTTAAAGACCCCGTTAGAGCTAGGGTCCTCAATCCCCGCATTGAGAAAAAATATAAAGCTGCCCCTGCAGACCCAGCTTATATTAATGGCCTGGCACAATTAGATTCTTTAGTGGTATCCAATGCACGTAAACGTGCTAATTCCCAAACAGGTGAAGCTTCACCACCAGACAAAGAATCTAAACTCCTTGACGCCTCTGGCAAGAGAACTGCGGCACAATCAGCTAACATCTGGCACATTGCCAACACCCAAGCCATGCTGGCAAGATAAGACAGGGCACATTACGACGAACTAGAGTCCCTAATGCAGCACCTACTAGACAAATACAAAAACAGGGCTAATGAACTTGTACAGGCAGGTAAAAATATCACTAATACTTCCATCCGTTGTGCGCTAGACGGTGCAGATACTGCCTTAAGGGCAATCAATACCAGCACCTTACTACGTAGACATGCCTGGCTACCTATTTCAGGTTTTAATCCTGAGGTGCAAAACTCTATATTTAATCAGCCATTTGATGAAACACACTAATTTGGCCCAAATGTTGACGTGTCTTTGGAAAAAATGAAGAAAGACACCGACACTGCAAAATCTATGGGAGCCTTGAAGCAGCAAGCTCCCAGACGTTCTTTTCGTCGCTCATCGTACAGAGGCAACACAAGAGGCTACTCCTCAGAAAGTCCCTCCTATTCCTACAAAACCCCTGGCCAATCCACATTCACCAAGGGCTACCAGAGAGGGGGTTACAGGGGTAACAACAACAAAGGCAGAGGCAAAAACAACACCTCCCGCTCTGCCTCCACCCCTACCCAATGACTTTCCTCCCCTTCCCCCACCCAACATTCCACTCCTGTGAGGGGAAGACTCCAACAATTCCTGCCTGCATGGATCAACATCACATCAGACAGGTGGGTGCAACAAATTATTCACTCAGGTTACTGTCTAGAATTAACATCTACCCCCCTAAACATACCACCCAAACAGCGTCCAATGTCACAAGAACATCTGTCACTGTTAAAGCAAGAAGTAGTGTCTCTGCTAGAAAAAAGTGCAATAGAACTAGTTCCTCTGCCCCAGCAAAACAAGGGGGTTTACTCTCTATATTTTCTCATCCCAAAGAAGGTCGGCTCTCTAAGGCCTATTTTAGACCTCAGACCGCTAAACATATACATACAGTCAGCCCATTTTCACATGGTCACACTCTAGCAAGTCCTTCCTCTCTTGTCACAAAACGACTTCCTGGCTACTCTAGACCTCAAGGACGCATACTTCCACATTCCCATTCACAAAGCTCACAGGAAGTATCTCAGGTTTATAATAGACGGGCAGCACTACCAGTTCAAAGTACTCCCATTCGGCGTCCCAACAGCACCAAGGGACTTCACCAAGTGCTTGGCAGTGGTCGCAGCGCATCTACGAAGACAGCACATCCATGTCTTCCCGTACCTCGACGACTGGCTCATAAAAGCCAGCTCACACAATCAATGCGTAAAACGCATTCATACCACCATCCACCTGCTCCACGACTTGGGGTTCACAATACACCACACCAAGCCTCCTCTACAGCCATCCAAAGTACAACAGTACCTAGGTGCCACATTAAACACCTCAACAGCGCTAGCTTATCCCACCCCAGCAAGGATAGCCAGCATGCAAACTCTCCTAACAAGGTTTCAGCTACAACACTCCCTCCCAGCACGAGTGTTCATGCAACTCATAGGGATGATGGCCTCTTGCATCTTCATAGTACCCCAAGCAAGACTTCAAATGCGTCCGCTACAAGAGTGCTTATCACGTCAATGGAACCAGGCTCAAGGTCACTTAACAGACCTCTAGTGTTGGTAGACGGTCGAACTCATCGCTCTCTGCAGTGGTGGAACACCAAAAACCTTTCCAAGGGACGACAGTTCCTAGAGCCAGTTCCCCAGATAATCTTGACTGCGGACGCATCGCTGTCCGGCTGGGGAGCCCACCTACTGCAACACACCATGCAAGGCAGGTGGACACTGCAACAAAAGTTACTCCACATCAATCATCTGGAGTTACTAGCAGTATTCCTAGCACTAAAAGCTTTCCCGAAGCAAGTAGCAAACAAAGCTGTGTTAGTCCGCACAGACAACATAACAGCAATGTATTACATACAGAAGCAAGGAGGCACGCACTCCCTGCAACTATCTCAACTAGCACAAGAACATATTCCTTCTAGCCCAACATGTCCCAGGAGTACAAAATACTATAGCATATCTGTTAAGTCGTCAAACACAACAGACCCACGAGTGGGAACTTCATACGAAGGTTTTTCAGCCATTCTTTCAGATGTGGGGACAACCTCAAATAGACCTGTTTGCCACCCACGAAAACGCAAAATTCCCAAGCTTCGCCGCCAGATATCCACACCCACTGTCCAAAGGCAATGCGATATGGATGAATTGGTCAAACAGATATGCGTACACTTTTCCACCTCTACCACTCATGCCACTAGTAGTACGCAAACTACAGCAGCATTCTCTGACCCTCATCTTAGTTGCTCCAACGTGGGCCAGTAGTACACCACACTGCTACAACTGTCTGTGGTACCACACCAAAAACTGCACCTGTCTCCACACCTATTAACACAGAACCGTGGAGACATCAGACACCCGGACACAGCTCACCTCAACCTAGCGATCTGGCTCCTGAAGTCCTAGAATTTGGATATCTGAACCTTCCTCCAGACTGCATGAATGTCATTAAAGAAGCTAGACGTCCTACCACTAGAGCATTTTATGCAGCCAAGTGGAAACGATTTGTAATATATTGTCATAACAACTACATTAATCACTTAGATGTGGCTATTCAATACATCATAGGTTACTTACTGCATCTTCAAAGATATAATTTAGCCTATACGTCTATTAGACTACATCTTGCTGCAATAGCAGCATATCTGCAAAACAGACAACATCTATCTCTGTTCAGAGTGCCTGCCATTAAAGCCTTTATGGAAGGCCTTAAAAGAATAATTCCTCCCAGAGTGCCACCTTCACCTGTATGGAATTTAAACGTTCTCACACGGCTAATGGGGCCTCCCTTCGAACCCCTGCGCAAATGTGAATTGCAATTTTTAACCTAGAAGGTTGCGTTCCTAGTAGCTATTACCTCCCTGCGCAGAGTTAGTGAACTACAAGCACTAACCATTCAAGAACCCTTTTTGCAAATGCATCAAAATAAGGTTGTTCTGCGTACCAATCCAGAATTCCTGCCTAAAGTAATTTCTCCATTCCATCTCAATCAATCTGTGGAACTGCCCGGTTTCTTCTCGCAACCACAGTCAGTGGCAGAAAGAGCTCTTCACACTTTAGATGTCAAAAGAGCATTGCTATGCTACATAGAAAGAACACAACCCTTTCATAAGACAAAACAACTTTTTGTGTCTTTCTCACCACCACACAAGGGCAATCCCATTTCAAAATCTGAAATAGCTAGATGGATGTCAAATGCATACAGATTGCTACCACAAAGCTAAACGTACTCTATCTGTTCCTCCTAAAGCCCACTCTACCAGAAAGAAAGGGATTTCAATGGCATTTTTAGGGAACATTCCCCTAGACGACATCTGCAGAGCAGCCACAAGGGCTACACTGCACACATTCACAAAACACTATTGTGTAGATGTGCAAACAAAACAAAAAGCTAATGTGGGCCAGGCTGTTCTCAAAACATTATTCCAAACTACTGCAACAGATAGGGGTGGTCGCCGCTAAGAGTGGGTACTGCTATATAATCTATGCATAGTGTACAATCTGCAGCTCATATGCCCCGAACGGAAAATGCTACTTACCGGTATGCATCTGTTCTTGGCATGTCGAGCTGCAGGGTTGTACACACCCACCCGCCTCCCCGGCTACCCTTGTCTGTTCCAGTATTATCTTAATTAGATACAAATTACACGGGCATCCTTCCTGTACTTGCAAAGATCCATCATTTCCCTAATGGCAAAAAACAATCTGCGGATGGAGCGATGCCCATGTGCAATGTGGTCCTAAGGAGGAGTCACCTATCTCGTGACTTACAAAGAACTTTTCAGGACAACAACAAACTGCAAACATCCGGGCCCAACACTAGGTGGCGATCTATGCATAGTGTACAATTCTGCAGCTCTACATACCAAGAACAGATGCATACTGGTAAGTAGCATTTTCCTTTTTGCCATGTTTTCACCAAAATCCGTAACATTGTACATTCAACTGAGTTGGGCTATATGCGGTCTGCAAACCTTATTCACTTGCTTCATGTTCCTGATCAGATTGCAGAATTTACACTGGTGGTGATGTTGATATCTTTAATGGTGAAAGCAGAGGCTTAAAAACTGCTTCTGATGGTGTTGACATTGATTGAATTATACTGTCAACAGTATATCCTCCGTCGTTGATGGTATGGAAACCGTGCATGACAAAGCCGCGGTCGAATGGGCTGATTACTTCATCAACGGGATCACTATCAACAGGTCCAGCATCGACCGCATCGGCATCAATGGTGTTGTCACCGTAAATGCTAAATGTCTCATTGTCGATGGTCTCGTAGATGATGTTGACAAGGACTGAGATTTTGAAGATTTATGTTTAAGATAACGACAATAAAAAAAATTGTAAATGTGGACCGTCAATGTAAATCTTTTTAAGACCACAATATGAACAATCCTTGAAATGTGATGTTCGAGGCATGTGAACTTTACATACTTCTGCATCTGTTGTTGGGTCTGGATGTTTGCAAGTTGTTTTTGTTCGAAGAAGTCTTTCCCGTCACAAGGTAGGTGACTCCTCCTTTCCATGATCGTGCGCATGGGCATCGACTCCATTGTTGGATTGTGTTTTTACGCCATCAAGTTCGGACGGGTATTGCGCTTCGGAATCGATCCTCGGGTTCCCCCTTGGTGCGTACTTCTCTCTACCTTGATGGTAATGTTCTCAAATGCGCTTCTCTCTCTGCGATTTGAATACAAACTCAAGACTTCGACATTTCGGTCCGAAGATCTGCGGGCGGCCTTCTGGCCCGCCCGCATCCATTCGGCTCCTCGTCGATTGAGCGCAGCCCATTTAAATTCTGTCCTCTGTGCCACGCAAAATATCAGCACACAGACTCATCAGGTGTGTAATTTGTGCTTGTCCCCCGAGCACAAGAAGCAAGATTGCGACGCATGCCGATCCTTCAGATCAAAGAAAACTCTCTGTGAACGTCCGTCTCGACATCGAGAGATGCCGCGTTTTGATGTCACACCGGATCACTTCAGCGAAGACTCCGAACAAGAAGAGCTATTGGCCGCAGAAGAATAGCTGGCTTCGGCTGGGCCCAACTCCGGTTCTGAAATACACATCGACCGACTATGATGTGCCACAGGGACAATGGGGATGTGAGTACCGAATACACCTACTCCCCCCCCTCCCACCGTCCCCCAAAAATCTAAGGCTTCGGCACCGAGAAGAGGTTTCTCACGCACCACCTTCTGGCTCTGCAACGAAACACTCTAAAAAGCCTTCTGGCTCGGGACCGAGTCAGCCAAAGCCTACTTCTGAGCCAAAACCTTCGAGCTTCAAATCCAAGATCAGTTCTGAACCCTAAAAACACTCCGAGTTGAAACCTAAAGGACTTTCTGGCTCGGCTCCAAAAACTTTGATGCCGAAAAGCAAAGACTTGCCTGCAACGCAACCGGATCTAAATAAAGACACTGTACCTATTAAATTGGATTCCAGGCAGAAGAAACTGTATATTCATCCAGATACAGGACACATTCATGCTAAATCACTATCTAAGCACAAGCTTCCCGATGATGACCCATACAAAATTTCTTTTGAAGAAGAAAAGTGTAGGCACTAGCCCTTTCCACCCATTTCCATCTTCTCCTCCTCCCTTTTCACAACAGCTTGAGCCATTCAATATTACACCTTGTCAGTCTCCCCTCCACCTCAACTTGACACAGGTGACACTGACGATGATGATGCACAATTACCAGATCCTTGGACAGTTTACACCACTGAGCCTCCACAAGATAAAGACCCAGATCTTTATCCTGCCAGGCTGTTAGAACTGGAGGTCCCTAGTTGGCGGAGGTAGGTACCACTGTCCAAATAGGGACCCTTGCTTCTAGTTCGGGTAAGGAGGAAACCCTCTGAGATAACCCCTGCTCACCCCCTTGGTAGCTTGGCAGGAGCAGTCAAGGCTTATCAAAGGCAATGTGTAAAGTATTTGTACCAACACTCACAGTGAAAACACCACAAACGGACTCCACAACAGTTTAGAAAAATAAAGGTATTTAATCTAAACTACACAAGACCAAAACAACAACAATCCAACATACACAGTTCAAGAATATGGTTGCAAAAGAGTTCTTAAAGTTGCGATAAAATAATCCACAGTCACATTTAGCCAACAGTACCTTTAAATGTGTCAAAGTTCGAAAACCGAAGCTGGTGCGGTGGAAAACAAGCGATGCGTCACTCCTGAGACCTTGGGGAGGCGATGCGACAGCCCCGCTGGATGTAGCAGGCGTGATGCGGTGACTCCGGGCTGTATGGGGAGGGATGCGATACCTTGTATGGATTCCGATGCGGAGGTTCCATAGTGAAAGAAGCTTGCAAAGGCACGATGCGATGATCTTTGGCGTTGCGACGATCTCCGGGGCGACGATGCGCAGACCAGCGGTGATCTTCCTCTCGCAGCTCCTCAATGCGATGGCTCTGCGACGACACTCGCAGGGATGTGATGCGGTCCGCAAGCGTTACGACGATCTCACCCAGCGACGACAGGCTCTGCAACGACACTCGCAGCGATGGTAATCTTCCAGCACCGGTCTGGTGCGTCCAGCAAACGAAGGATGCGATGACTCTGGCAGCGGCAACAGGCGCTGCGACTATCTCTGCCTTCGTAGCGACGGGAATTTCCTCGCACTGTCGGGATGCGTTCCGCAAGCGAGCAATGTGTCAAAACTTGCAGAAAGTCTTTAAAAGCTTGGTTTCCAGCTTCCCAACACAGGTACAACTTCCAGAGGCACCACAACTGGCCCAAGCACTCTGGGAAGGACATACATAACTCTCTCAGCAGAGTTCAGGGAAGCTAGGGGTGAAGTCCTTTTGTTCCTGGGACTTCTTAACAGGGAGCCAGCTCTTCTGAGGCCCTTGGAGATTCCTTCAAGCAAGGGGACACAGCATCAAAAGCAAAGTCCTTCCCCTCTCCTTGGCAGCAAAGCAACAGCAGGTCAGTCCAGCAGAGCAACAGCAGGACAGTCTTCCATCTTCAGTTTCAGCTTTCTCCTTCGCAGAGGTTCCTTCTTGATTCCAGGATGATCTAATTTTCTGTAGGGGTCCTGTACTTATACTCCTAAAAGTCTTTGATCCCTTTGTGCAGGAGGGCTCTCAGCCCGGTCTGAACCAGTTCTGGCTGTTCCTTGAGCACTTTGTTTTCCTGGCCTCTCCTTTCCTTTCAGGGAGAGGGGCAGGCTCGACAGCCACCCAGCAGGAGGTGGAGCCAGCTTTGTGGAAGTCAGGCACAGCCCTATTCAGGCCCAGGTGCTATCCCCTCCCACCACTCAAGATGCAGATGCAGTCATTCAGCCTAGGGCTGACGCAGCCAGCCCAACAGGGGCTCCCAGCCCCTGTCACTCTCAAACCAGACAGCCTATTCACAAACAGGCCAAGGCACACAGAAGGGTCAGACAAGAGAACAGCAACTTTCTAAAAGTGCTTTTCTCAAACACAGGATTTAAAAACAACCTTTCCTAAAAGATGTGTTATTAAATTCTGAGTTCAGGCATACCAGACGTTTATGTCCTTTCTTGCTCCTATGGGAAGATATGCTGGTAGCCACTGTAGCCAGCATCCCCCATGATAGACTATGGGGCAAGATAGCCTTACATTAGTGAAAAACGAAAATGGCTGTAATTCACTACCAGAGCATGCACATGCTCCACCTTTCACATACACTGCACCCTTCCCAAGGGGGTACCCTGGGCCTTCCATAGGGGTGACCAATGTGTACAGAAAGGGAAGGGTTAGGCCTGGCCAGTGGGGACACTGACCAGGAGGACATGGCAGTTCACAGACTGCACACAGGCACTGCGGTGGCAGGCCTGAGATATGTGTGTATGTGTATGTGTCTTGTAAAGCGCACTGCTGCCCTGAGGCGTCGTGGCGCTGTAGACCACTGGGGAACCCGTCCTGGCTATCCCTGTGAGATGGTCCCTACTGGGTATCTCCAAGGTGAAACCAGGCATCCCCGGCGAATGTGGGGGGCCGTTGTAGAGATGAGGCAAGCTAATGCCCAGAGTTGCCGAGTGTGATCCCTGGTTGGAGTAGGCACCGAGGCGAGAATTATCGAGTCCGCTGACCCTGGTCCACGACCCTGCCGCGTCGGGAATTGAACCCTGGTCCTGGGCCGTTCTCTGCTTCCGGGTCTGCCGCCTCTAACCAGTGAGCCACACCACTCCATTTTAGTGCTGCAGGCCCACTAGTAGCATTTGTTATCACCAGCCCTGACATACTCAGAGCACTTTACTAGGGACTTCTTGGTGACACAAATATTCCAATCATGGATAATCAATCTCAATAACAATTTACACATGGAGCACTTGCACTTTGAGACTGAACAGCAGTGGCAAAGTGCCCAAAGCATCTAAACCAGCAAAAACGAAATCCAACACAGCATCAAAAATACAGGAGGTAGAGGCAAAAAAGGGGAAACCACGCCAAAGATGCCAGGTCTAACACGTGTCCTCTCCAGCTGAAAGTGGGGAGAACTACCCACCGTCTTGGGAGTTCTCTTCACTAAGGCGGAAAAACCTGGACAGACCATCAGCATTGGCGTGTTCTGTGCCAGGGCGGTGTTCCACCGTCAAGTCCATTCCCTGTAGGGAGATGGACCACCTCAACAGTTTTGGGTTCTCGCCCCTCATCTCCATTAACCATCTGAGGGGCCTGTGGTCTGTCTGAACACGGAAGTGAGTCCCAAACAGGTAGGGCCTCAGCTTCTTCAGAGCCCAGACCACAGCAAAAGCTTCCCTTTCTATTGCACTCCACCTCTGTTCCCTGGGGAGTAGCCTCCGGCTATTGAAAGCTACAGGTTGGTCCCAGCCCTCGTCAGTGATCTGTGAGAGTACTGCTCCCACACCATGCTCTGAAGCGTCTGTCTGCACTATGAACTCACTGGAAAATCAGCTGTTGTGCACATGGCAGTCTTCAGGGCATCAAAAGCAGTTTGGCAGGCTTCGGTCCAATTCACTTTCCTGCTGCTTCTTGGAAGTCCGCTCTGTCAAGGGGGCAACGATGGTGCCATATCCCTTGACAAATCGTCTGTAATACCCGGTGAGACCTAAAAAGGCTCTCACCTCTGTCTGGGTCTTGGGGGGGCTCCCAAGCCAGAATCTTTGCGTGTAGGGGCGCCACCTGGCCGCTCCCTACCTGGTATCCCAAGTACACCACAGATCCCTACCCTATCTGGCACTTGCTGGCCTTGATAGTGAGGCCTGCCCTTTGCAGAGCCTTCAACACTTCACAGAGGTGTTGCAAGTGTTCTTCCCGCGTGGAGCTGAACACAGCAATGTCATCCAGGTATGCGGCGCTGAATTCCTCCAGCCCTGTCATACCTGGTTAACCAGTCTCTGGAATGTGGCAGGGGCATTCTTCAACCCAAAGGGCATGACTGACCTGGAAGTGCCCTTCTGGCTTTCAGAATGCAGACCTCTCTTTGGCCCCCTCAGTTAAGGCAATCTGCCAGTACCCAGAAGTTAAATAAAACGTACTGAGGTACTGGGCAGCTCCCGACCGATCCACAAGCTCATCAGCTCTGGGGATGGGGTGTGCGTCAGTCTTCGTGACCATATTGAGCACACGGTAGTCCACACAAAGCCGGAGTTCTGGAGTGGCAACAGGCGCAGCAGCTTTTGGTACTAAGACCACTGGGCTAGCCCAGGGGCTGCTGTAGGGCTCAATCACCCCTAGCACCAAAATCTCTTAATAACCTCTTCCTTGATGCTGCCCCTGACCTTGTCAGCTACTCTGTAAAATTTCTGTTTCACAGGCAGACTATCTCCAGTGTCCACATAATGGACGCACCAATTGGTGATACCTGGGGTCAGGGAGAACAGGGAGGAAAACGGACCCAACACCTGGCGACAGTCCTTCTGCTGTTCTGGGGTCAGGGTGGGCGAGAGGACCACACCATCCACTGACCTGTCTTGCTCTTTGGCTGCCAGGAGGTCAGGGAGAGGATCACTATCCTCTTCCCTTCCTGCATCTGTAGCCATGAGCATTGTCACTTCAAATCTCTCAAAGTGGGGTTTGAGGCGGTTCACATGCAAGACTCTCAGGGGCTGCCTAGGAGTCTTCAAGTTAACCAGGTAGGTTACTTCGCTCTTACGCTCCACCACCTCATATGGGCCAGACCACTTGTCTTGGAGCGCACAAGGCTCCACTGGAGCCATCACCCACACTTTCTGCTCAGGTTGAAATTCGACCAGAGTGGTATTCTGGTCGTACCATCTTTTCATTTCTTCTTGGCTAGCTTCTAGGTTCTCCTGTGCGAGCTTCCTGAAGCATTGTGTCTGGTTGCAGAAGGCCAGCACGTAGCTGAATACATCCTGGGGTGTCTTCCCATGGGATTTCTCCCACCCCTCCTTCACCAGTGTGAGAGGTCTTCTAACAGGGTGGCCATACAGTAGTTCAAAGGGACTGAACCCTAAGGACTTCTGAGGCACCTCCCTGTAGGCAAACAACAGGCATGGTAGAAAGACGTCCCACTTCTGTCTCATGGGCTCCGCTAGGCCCATAATCATACCTTTGAGGATGCGGTTGAACCTTTCAACCAACCCATTTCCTTGACGGTGGTAAGGAGTGGTGAACTTATAAGTTACCCCACACTCCTCCCACAGGGACTTATTGTACCTAGAGATGAAGTTGGTACTCGGTCAGAGACCACCTCTCTGGGGAACCCCACTCGGGAAAAGATCCCCATCAATGCACGGCCCACCACGGGTGCTGTGATTGTCCTGAGAGGGACTGCTTCTGGGTACCGGGTGGCATGGTCCACCAAGACCAGGATTAACCTGTTGCCTAAGACTGTCTTGGGGTCGAAAAGGGTGCTCACCACAGGAAAGGGTTGGAGGGGTGTCTTGCACTTCCCTCCGCTCTTGCCACTGGCCTAACATGTTTGGCAAGTTCTACAAAAGCTACCGACGTGCTTTTTCATCTGCGGTCAGTAGAAGTGGGTGACAAGCCTTTGGAAGGTCTTGTCTTGCCCCAGATGTCCTGCGAGAGGCACGTCATGAGCCAGACCCATTAGGAAGTTCCTGAAGCGCACGGGTACCACCAGCACACGGGCTGCACCGGACTCAGCAAACTTTGGCTCACTATACAACAACTCATCTTCCCAGTAAAGGAAATGACTTTTGAACGCTCCACCTGCTGCCTGGTCTGCAGACTGTTGCCGCACACCAATAAGGGAAGGGTACTCTTTCTGTTTCTTGCAGAATTCCTCACTGGAGGACCTACCTTCTTACTGCCAATGGGTCAGCTCAGGCAGGTCGCCCAGTTCGGCCACCTGTTTCCCTGTAGGTTCCAGGGCATCCCCCTCAGGTTCTGCTTCTTCCTGGAATGGCAGGGGCTGGTTTCCCGCGCCCCCTACCTCTTTCTCTCTTGGCAGGTCTCTGGGCCACTATTTCAGGCTCCGGTTCTGCTGAATCCCCCTTACTGGCTGCCATAGCACGCTAGTAGTATTTGTTATCACCAGCCCTGGCACACTCAGCGCACTGTACTAGGGACTAGCACTTTGACACTGAACAGCAGTGGCAAAGTGCCCAAAGCATCTAAACCAGCAAAAACGAAATCCAGCACAGCATCAAAAATATAGGAGGTAGAGGCAAAAAGATAGGGAGAAACCACGCCAAAGATGCCAGGTCTCACACAGGCCATCTCCACCTGACGACAACCTGTCATACCAACTGCTCATTGCCAGGGCAGCAGAATACCATGGGGTGGAGCTACATAAGAGTGTTTAGAGAAAGATTTTCTCTTCAACACTCTAGGATCACATAAATCTACTCAAACACTCCCTATGCTCAATGGTATGTTAAGGCACACGGAGAATATTTTTAAAGACCCTGTCCATGCTAGAATTCTTACTCCTATAGTAGACAAAAAATATGAATCTTCCCCCACAGATCCTTTTTAGAGCGAGCTGGAGTTAGCATCCAAAGGATGCGTCCTGCTGGAGACCTAATGTTGCCTGTCTGGGGGGAAGGAGGACAAGATGGTGTTACGAGCTTGAAAGCCGGATTTGGGTGCGCGAACGCACACGCCCAGCCCGGCGCTGTGCACGTCCCCTCAACACACACATACACACATGCACACGCAGGCAGGAAGGCACACACACAAACCCCCCCTACTTCCCCCCACTCACTGGCACCCCCCCCCCCCACCCTCGCGAATTCATTCCACACGGCAACAAACACCACAGATAATTTCGAAAAACGAACTCGATGAACTTCGGGGGCGGGCGGTGCTGAGGTACCGGCTCGCGCGCCGTCACCACTCTCTTCCGCGCGGGCCGCACCCGGCACACGTGGCGCCCCCGGGCACTCAGGATGCGCCAACGACCATATTTACAAATACCCAGCTCTGGCCCATCAATTACGAAACCCAAGACAAAAGGAAGTGACCACGCAGCGAAGATTCACGGCTCATACAGAGCCCCGCCGCCGCATACATACAAGCGCCCAGCCCCACTTACCGCCATTCTAAACTCTTGTGCTTTATTCCCCTCATTTTACCGTGTGCTGCTCTCAGTCGCAAAGTTGTCCATCATTTATTTCGACCGCCCTTTCTCCGCTGCTCGTCACGAACACCTCCCACTTTCGGTTCGAGTCGCACTCAGTTGGTTTTGTTTCATTGCAATGGTCGCTACCTCTGCTCCTCACCTCGCCCGCCCCTTCAACTCTTTCCTCCCACTTCCGGTCCTGCTCTCCCTCCCCCGCCTTTCCTTGCACTGGACGCTGATCTTCTTCCTTCTTCGTCTTATTGTGCGGGGCGCGTGCGGCTGGGAAGCCGTGCCAGCACCCGGGCTACGGCAGCGAAGCACAGGGGGCGAGCGTCGCAGTTCACGGATTGTGGTTTGTGGAGACAGCCAGTTTTCGTTGAGTTTGCACTGCTTGTATACATACTGATTACACACGCGTGTCTTTGAATGGTATCCGTGTGAAGTAGTCGGTCTGGTTCAACTCTTGTATCCTGTTTGCTCTGAAGTTTTTTGTTGTGGTCTGGAAAGCACTTAACCAGAGTAGTTTTCATCTCGAATCTTAAAACAAAAAAGTAAGGGTGTTGACTTCTACTTGGTGTGTGAGATCCCATGGCCTCTGACTAATGAAGATTACCACCACGTCGTCAAGCCTTTACCTCCTTGTTCATCTTACCTGAACTAGTCCTTTCCCACTCATAATGACTCAGTTTAGGAAGACGAGGGCTCTAGGTGTTAAAAGTTCATGGAACGTAGCCTGGAAACTGCTTGTGCAGTGCTCACCAGGCATCACCAGCTCTCTTCTTCATCAGTAGGCAGCATTAATTCTCCAGATCACCAGACTACCTCAGCAGGTTATCCATGGTGCTTACAAGTTAGAATTACAGCATAGATTGGCCTAAAATAAGGAGCCATTTAAAGTCCCACTAATTAGACTGTTTTTTTATTTTTTCCTGATGTATCGGAATCTGCCGTAGCCAGTCAGTTTGTATGATGTATTGTCTGAAACGTAAATGTTTTTAGTGTCAACTGAAATGAGGTGAGAACCTATGGTTGGTTGGTGCACATTGTACACAAGAATACGAAGTTTCATCGGTGTGACCGAAAGATGTGCATTTAAGTTTCTTGAAAAGAGACATCCAGAGAGGCGAAGAGGGCCCTTGTGGCTGGTGGCCTATCCCAGAAGGCTGGTGGCCCGTCTTTTGAAGGAATAGTGCATTGTGGGTAACTCACCCAACGTGACTGTCCAGCAGCAGGCCTCGTTCTGAACAGCTGTCATTCAGAGCGCTGCTCCAGCGACTTCCGGCCCCCTTATTTATTTATTTTGAAAGTTTTATATAGCGCGAACAAGATCTTTGCAGATATCAGAGCGCTTTACAAAGCAGGGCATACCAACAAGAGAGTGAAACTCAAATCATTAGGGAGTAAAGTAAAACAGGTACATCAATATGCAGATATTACAGATAGATGTGTGCATATATAGTCAGGTAAGTCAATAATACAGGTAAAACACATCGTCGTAGTGATCAGGCAGAATAATACAGAATGGTGCAGAATGGTGCAGTGGTGCAGAATGGTGCAGAATGGTGCCCCTCTGCTGAACGCTGGCTATAGTGCACTTCTGCAGCCTCCCTCGGGAGTCGGGACGTTAGTTGATGGGGGCAGTCTAGTACACAATTGTCCCTCAGCGCTGGGAGGCTGGCCTGTGATGTCAATGTGCTCATGACCGCTGGACGCTGAAGGGACAGGAAGGGAATGTTCCTCAAATTTCTTGGATTAGTGCCAGCAGCGTTTGCCGTGTGCTTGGCCTGCAGCTCCCGGGTGCCTGGCGTTCTTCCGTTATACATACTCGGTCAGCAGCAAAGGCCTGGCGCTGACTCATGTGGTTTGACCCAAATCACGCAAGTGCGAGTTCGACAGGGGGCTCCCGTCCCTTCAGAAATGATCAGTACACAGAGGGACAGCGGAGCGGGTCTGCCAGTGCTGCAGGCCTTGCATAACACGACGGTGACCGGCAATTAGCTCACATGGTTGCTGTGCAGGCACCTGTCATGGGCGTCCGCAGGGGGGGGGGGGCAAGGAGGGGCACTTGCCCCCCCCTGGATCACCCAGCCCTCTGTACTTGTGCCGTGGTGCAGGTGCCATTCTTTTTTATAACGCTGTCCCAGCTTTTGCCATGACACTAGAATGGATGGATTTTTTAATTTTGTCAGCAGGCCTCTTCAATATATATTTTAGGCTAGCAGCACTCTATCATAACATCATGAGGAGTGCTGCGGCTGCGCCACCTATCTTATGCTGTAAAGAACCGCGCATAGGGTCAAGGATAGCCCCCCATAGTGGTGTTTGTCTGCATGCCCTGTTTGATGAGCGGGTAAACTGCTGCTGATCGGCAAGATAAGAGAAAAGGTTCGGGCCTGCCTGATCCCACGGCTTGCAGTAAGTCATAACCTCTCCTGTTTTCTGTCTCCGTCTAGCGCCTCACTTGCTGAAAACCGTGACTCGTCTCCAAGAACTGCCTCTTACCCTTTCTTTCCACTCCTTTGCTTCATTTGTTTCCCTGTGAAATCGATCTATAAAGGAAGTAATGGTTTCTGCTGGGAATGTCTTTTTCTGACATTTTCTAATCCAAAGCGCAGTCGCGGAATGGACGTTAGCATGATCTATGTGCACCCATTACACCAGACACTTTTTTATGAAAATACCTGCCCGCTGGACACCTATATAGGGATTCCGCTTTGAGAAGGTACTCTCACAGCAGGGATATCCTATGTACGTGGCAGTCACACCAGCTTCATAGAATGCTCAGTACAGCACTCTCTCATGTATACCATATGATATGTAAATATTTTGCTTGAAAGGCACTTAGGTGAATCTTTTTGATCTGACTATGTGAGGGTTTTAACCGGACTCCTCGGAGCAAACGGCGCTTGCATTGTAAAAGGATGGAGTCCGGCTCTGAATGCGCCTCGGTCCCAAGCAGAGCAGCACCACAGAGGCCAGGTGCACTTGTGGACATGCGGAGGCTTCGGAGGCAACGCGCCTAGATGTCCCCATGGTCAAGGGAGACTGGCGACCCAGCACCCTTGCTTTCACCCACACCCCCTGGTGGTAGGGACTCCAGTAATGCGTATTTTAAGGCATGGGACGGACGGGCCTTCGAGGCCGGGGCGCAGTGCAATGAGGGGGTGAGCCCCGGACCTCGGCTCTCGTCCGTTGGGGCTGTGTGTGAGGGACGGACCCGCCAGAGGGAAGGAGCCCCCAGAAAGAGGCCTACTCAGAGTTCCAGCCAGCTACAGCCCTGGTACTGAGAGGTACAAAAGGGGGGTGGTAATGGACTGAGCATCTGAACCAATCAAACACTCACACCCAGTCAAAAGATCTGGGTTTAATCCATCACCGTTCTTTAGCCCACTCTGCCACCCCAGTTCAGACATGGCTATATGCAAATCAGTCTGACCCTGTGCCTCATGGGAACAGTCCAGCCCGAACTGCCAAGCCATGCCTTCCCTGGACTGGAAACAAGCTTCCGAGGACCGGATTCTGGCATTACAGCCGTCTTCAGCCCGGCTTGCTTGAATCCAGTGGCAAAGTGAGCAAGGGACTCGTGTCTGAGCATACCCTGCCACACTTATGGCGGCCAAAAGCGGTACAAAAGGGTGGTGGTAATGGACGGAGCATCTGAACCAATCAAACACTCACACCCAGTCAAAAGATCTGGGTTTAATCCATCACCGTTCTTTTGTACAGCTGGTACTGAGAGGGACAGACACCTGTGTGAGGAACGCTTCCACCTCAGGGGGCAGGAGGCCCGGAAGGTGTGTGCTCTGAGCTCCTACCACAGTCCTGAACCAGAGAGTCTGGAGGGGGTAGGGGTTGGGTAAGGGGAGGAACATGCCCTTTGCACAGAAGGTGCAGTGTGTGTGACAGGCATTCTAACCTCAGAGTACAGGAGGCCAGAATGAGGCCTGCTCAGAGCAACTACAGCAACAAACAGACCTGGACACGAGGGGATGACGGGGATAGGGGGCACCTGCCCCTAGCACCCTTAGGAGATGCTGCGTGTGAGGCCTGGACCAACTTGAGAACAGGAAAAGGAAGGAAAGGGCCAACCGAAAGTACTAACTATAGCGATGTGCACAAACAGGGCCTTGCAGCCAAAGGTGTGTGGAAGAAAAGTTCACCCCGTATTATGGAGCAGTCACCGGCCACTTAAGGGCACAGGGCCAGCCTCTGCCCCACCTGAAGTTTGAACGCATTCAAGTATGTCAGGACATTATACGTACTAGGCAGCCATCACTATCACGTCCTGGTCGGATCCATCCATCTGCCAATAACCGCCACCTGCCTGCCCTCTCTAAGCTCCCATCCACCTGTCTGCCTCTACCCTCCCATCCACCTGTCTGCCTCTACCCTCCCATCCACCCGTCTCCTCTAAGCACCCATCCACCTGCCTCTACAACCCACTATCCACCTGCCTGTCTCCGATCCACCTGCATGCATCTAACCTCCCATCCACCTGCCTGCATCTAAGCTCCCATCCTGCTGCCTCTACCCTGGTATCCACCTGCCTGTCTCCCATTCACCTGCCTCTTCTAACCTCCCACCTACTTGCCTGCATTTGACATACTATCCACCTGCCTGCCTGTAAGCTCCTATCCACCTGCCTGTCTCCCATCCACCCTTTTACTATTTCTACACCACTCTCGATTCTGATGACCAACTCACTGTTATTTTGTTTTTATTTATTGTATTTATTTAAATGTGCCCTGCATACACAAGACTGTGCATGGACTGTTTGTCAGGTGCGATGCTCTACTGCCTCAGCCTCTTTGTATAAGATTATTGTTATGTTATGTTATAGGGAATTTATTGAGCGCACGTACACCAAAGGTCTCTTGGCGCTGAATTGGAAGCTACCACAGAAGTAGTCTCTGTGGCACTTTGCACACACCCAGGCAGAAATGAGTGCACATGGTGTACATATTACACAGAATATCTATAGATGAAGAATACTTGTGTAGCTCAGCAGTCCCATCGCGGTAGCCTGTCTGCCACGTGGACAGGAATGTCCTAGGAAGTGCAGAGAGCTTGGAAAATAGCAAGAGGGGCATTCAGAGCAACATGGCTCCTCCTGCTCCCCAGTGTTTCTTGTTCCCCACCTGGCAGACATCATGTTGTCGGAGGATGGTGATGACCTTAACATTTTGCCCCCCCTGGAAAAAATTCTGCGGACGCCCATGGCACCTGTGTAGGGCGAGTTACCCGCAGTACTCTGGTTAGAACAGGTTGCACTTGCACAGGAAATCTGGGTTTTGTCGGATGGGTAATAGAAATCCACGCCCCTGCAGGAATTACAGTAATTCGATCCTTCGGGACCGTGTCTCAGCTTGTGCCAGAGCTGTGATGCCTAAAGTCCGCACCTGCGATCCCATAGGTGACGTGGTCTGCACTTCTGCAAACGTAGATACTGTAGACTGCAAACGCCTGGCTTAAGCCCCGTAAGTGGTCGTAAAATGACAACCAATGCCTTACCAAACAGCTACATCTATAAATAAAACCACCGTAGCCTCCTTGGCTTACCTGTCATAGGGTTTAGCAATGGAGGCTATGTTCCCAGTCCCATTTCATACTTGCTGTGACAAGTCACACTTTTAGTCAAAATGTAGGGAAACCACAGAACGGGGATTCAGCTGGTCAGGGATCCTTATATGTTTGAGAATCATTTCAGTCAGCCCCGTTCTGGGGGAATATTGGCCTGAATATTACTTTCATAATGGGGACATCCTAAAGACATGAGTGTATTGTCCACGATAACCGCAGGAGGTTTCCATAGTGCCTTGATATTAAGAACCTTCATTAAACCCACTCTGCCATTTGGGAATGAATGTACCTGTGCTACGCCAGGGTTGCACCAGAAATTGCTTGAATTATCCAGGTGGTTGTTCACGTCTGAGACATAAGGGATGAGAACATCCCCATATGCTGTCCACCCTCACACACAGCATCCTCACACACACCGCACCCTCACACACACACCGCACCCTCACACACACACCGCACCCTCACACACACACCGCACCCTCACACACACACCGCACCCTCACACACACACCGCACCCTCACACACACACCGCACCCTCACACACACACCGCACCCTCACACACTGCACCCTCACACACTGAACCCTCACACACTGAACCCTCACACACTGAACCCTCACACACTGCACCATCACACACTGCACCATCACACACTGCACCATCACACACTGCACCATCACACACCGCACACACCCACACCCATACACTGAACCCACACACACACCGCACACACACACACACACACCGCACACACACACTCTGCACCCTCCACACAGCTTATCTGTTATTTTCTTCATTCATTGCAAAGTTTACTCCCTTTAAGATCTGAACACAGCTGCCTGGTCCTGTTTATGGCTAATAGATCATGTCTGCACCCTCACACACACTGCACCCTCACACACCGCACCCTCACACAACGCAACCTTACACACACTGCACCCTCACACACACTGCACCCTCACACACACTGCACCCTCACACACACTGCACCCTCACACACACTGCACCCTCACACACACTGCACCCTCACACACACTGCACCCTCACACACACTGCACCCTCACACACACCGCACCCTCACACACACCGCACCCTCACACACACCGCACCCTCACACACACCGCACCCTCACACACACCGCACCCTCACACACACCGCACCCTCACACACACCGCACCCTCACACACACCGCAC
Source organism: Lissotriton helveticus (assembly GCF_964261635.1). Classification (NCBI taxonomy): domain Eukaryota; kingdom Metazoa; phylum Chordata; class Amphibia; order Caudata; family Salamandridae; genus Lissotriton; species Lissotriton helveticus. Next base: position 676,407,024 of record NC_136057.1, read on the forward strand.
CCTCACACACACACTGCACCCTCACACACACACTGCACCCTCACACACACACTGCACCCTCACACACACACTGCACCCTCACACACACACTGCACCCTCACACACACACTGCACCCTCACACACACACTGCACCCTCACACACACTGCACCCTCACACACACTGCACCCTCACACACACTGCACCCTCACACACACTGCACCCTCACACACACTGCACCCTCACACACACTGCACCCTCACACACACTGCACCCTCACACACACTGCACCCTCACACACACTGCACCCTCACACACACTGCACCCTCACACACACCGCACACCCACACCCTTACACTGTACCCACACACACACCGCACCCACACACCGCACACACCCATACACTGTACCCACCCACACACACCGCACCCACACACACACCGCACCCACACACACCCATACACTGTACCCACACACACACCGCACCCACACACCGCACCCACACACACTCTGCGCCCTCACACACACTGCACCCTCACACACTGCACCCTCGACTGCAAAACGGTACCTCTCAAACATCACAGAGATTATTTGCATCAATATTACTATGCTGCTGCTGTGTTAAATGTTGGAAACATGAGTCATAATCCTTCAATATTAGATGTAAACACATTTAAAATTTGGACGAATGTTCCCTGATCACATCACTTGCCTATTCCTGAGGCCTGCACTACTGGGCATTCATTGTCCACAAAAAATGCATTTGCAAAAGGTTTGAAGCACTGGGCTAATATCAGCTGGCTATTTAATATGAATTAGCCAAAGGCATGTGGTAGTCTGCAAATATCAGCTGCCCATATGATGTGCATAGGCTTTCACAACTTGCCGCATATAATATACCAACCAAAACAGAAGCCTGCACTAGTGGACATTTCTGGCTCGGGCATGTGACATTTGCAGACCTCTAGTATATGCACTGTAATGCTTAAGGCAAAAACATAAAAAAAGGCATTGCCATTTACAATGCCAATAGCTCTAACTTTAATAATGCGAGACCTATTGCATTGCAAATGCTTGTTTTATTAAGGGTCAGTTACCAGTTCACTCTTCAGTGGTATCAAATGCCAGAAAAGAGAGCTAATTCTCAAGCATCTGGGGATGCCCTCCCCCAGATAACGAGTCGAAGCTTATTGAGGCTTTGGGCAAACGTGTAGCGGCGCAAGCAGCTAATCAATGGCGTATTGCTAATACGCAGGGCCTACTGGCAAGGTATGATAGAGCCCACTGGGACGAAATGGAACAATTACTGCAGTTTCTCCCAGAGGAGCTTAGAGCAAAAGCTGAGGACTTGGTCCAAGAAGGGAAATTAATTAATTTCCAATGCTTCTGTCAGATGCGCTCTAGATGCAGCTGACACCGCAGCTAGAGAAGTGACTACCAGCATCTTACTGAAACGTCATGCTTGGCTACGGTTTTCAGGATTCAAGCATGAAGTCCAACAATCCATACTAAATATACCTTTTGATAAAAACACCTTTTTGGCCCTGAGGTAGATTTAGCGTTGGAGAAGATGAAAAAGGATACTGATGCAGCAAAATCTATGGGCGCTCTTCAATCTCCCTCATATAGAGGTTCCTTTCGGCGCTCTTTCTATAGGGGAGGGTCCACGTCTACAGGCACTGACCAGACCACTTCCTCATACAAAGGAAATTCCCAATCCTCCTTTACAAAAAGATTTTTCAGAGGGGGTAATAGGGGAAATAATCCATGGGGCAGAGGTAAGAACACCACAACTCGTACTTCCCCTTCCTCAAGCAAACAGTGACTTCCCAACTCTTCCCGCCGACTATTCCACACGTGTCGGTGAAAGACTTCAAAACTTTCTCCCCATTTGGAACTCACTAACAACTGACAAATGGATGCTTGGAATTATCCAACATGGCGATTGCATGGAGCTTACCAACAATCTACCAAACTTTCCTCCGCGATCTCACAAAATGTCACCAGACCAGCAGCACTTGCATGAACAAGAAGTGCACTCTTTATTACTCAAAGTGGCTATAGAACCAGTCCCACTTCAATACCACGGGTCAGGGGTTTATTCCCTTTACTTTCTGATTCCCAAAAAGGACGGCTCCTTGAGACCTATTCTAGATCTGAGAGAGTTAAACAAATACATATTGTCAGAGCAATTTCACATGGTGACTCTTCAACAAACACCCCCCCTGTTGCAGCAGGGCGATTTTGTCTACACTAGATCTAAAGGACTCCTACTTTCATATTCCAATTCATCCCGCTCATCGCAAATACCTCAGATTTGTGAAAGCAGGCAAACATTACCAGTTCAAGGTACTTCCATTTGACGTCACCACATCCTCCAGTGTTCACCAAGTGTCTTGCTGAGGTAGCCACTCATCTCAGAAGACAATGTATACATGTCTTCCCTTACCTTAACGACTGGCTTATCAAAGCAAGGACTTACCAGACCTATATAATACACACTCAGGCAACAGTACATCTGCTTAATCAGTTGGGCTTCACAATAAATGCACAGAAATCTCACCTGTGTCCAGCACAGGTGCAGTCTTATCTCGGAGCTTCCCTCAATACACTCAAAGCTCTAGCCAATACCAATATAGCCAGGATTCACAATATTCAGGCCACAATTTTACAGTTTAACCCCAACCAATCATTACCAGCCAGAGTCTTCATGTAACTTTTGGGATTGATTGCACCGTGCATTGCAATCATATCTCATGCAAGGCTTCACATGCATCCTCTGCAGGAATGTCTAGCATGTCAGTGGAATCAATCACAGGGTCTATTAACCGATCTAGTGTTGGTCTACAGCCGTACTCATTGCTCTCTGCAGTGTTGGAACCCTCAAAACTTAGGAAAGGGGTGGCCCTTTATACACCCGATTCCACAGATTGTATTGACAGCGGACGCAGCTCTAAGTGGTTGGGGTGCTCATCTTCAACATCACACAGTACAGGGGCTGTGGTCACAGTCGCAAACGTCTATGCATCAACTACCTGAAACTACTAGCCTGGTTTCAAGCACTCAAAGCTTTTCTCACCCAACTTCTAGGCAAGACTGTCTTAGTCCACACATACAACATGACAGTCATTTATTACCTACAAAAACAGGGAGGAACCCACTCTCTCCAGCTGTCGGGACTTGCGTAAAGCATTTGGAATTGGGCGATTCACCACAAAATGTATCTCCTAGCAGAACACCTCCCAGGAGTAGACAATCAGACTGGTTCCACATCAAAAGTTACACATCTCTCCTCACTCAGAGCCATGGAGAAATTGGACATCCAAATCCGAAAGAACTCAACCTAGCGATTTGGCTCATGAAGTCATAGAGTTTGGTTATTTACATTTACCTACAGACTGGAGGAATATTCTAAGAGGCAAGAAAGCCTACTACTAGAGCATGGTATGCTGCGAATTGGAAACGTTTGGTTGTCTATTGTAACAGCAACTATATTAATCCACTTGATGCTTTAGTACAGAACATCATTTGTTATCTGTTGCATTTACAGCAATGTGGATTAGCCTACACATCCATTTGCTTACATTTAGCAGCAGTAGCTGCATATTTGCAAAATAGACAGCACTTATCATTATTCAGAGTACCCTTGATTAAAGCCTTCATGGAAGGATTGAAAAGGGTAATTGCACCAAGAATTCTCCCTGCTCCAAAGTTGAACTTAAACATAGTTCTTACAAGGCTAATGGGTCCACCTTTAGAACCAATGTACAAATGTCATTTGCAATCCCTTTCGTGGAAAATAACTTCATTAAGGAGAGTTGGTGAGCTTCAGGCATTGACTATACAAGAGCCTTTCTTTCAGCTATACAAGGACAGAGTGGTTCTTCGTACTAATCCACTCGCAAAATAAGGGGTTCTACAGCCTTCCTGGGAAATATCCCGATAGCAGACATTTGTAAGGCAGCAACATGGTCTACACCGCACACATTCACCAAACACTATTGTGTAGATGTGTCTTCAAGACAATAAGCAAATATAGGCCAAGCAGTACTTAAACTACTATTTTAAACAACTACACACACTACAGGTTAGCCACCACTTTGGGAGGTTACTGCTATATAGTCTATGCAAAGCATGTGATCTATAGCTCTTGTGCCTCTAATGAAAAATGTTTCTTACCCAGTAAGCATCTGTTCTTGGCATGTAGAGCTGTAGATTCACCTGGGCCCACCCACCTGCCCGGTCTCCTGTAGTGGGTGAAGTTCTTAATTTATATTCATACGCATTGACATCTCTATTCTACACTTCCTCCATTTCTCACCCTCTGTAAATCTCTCTACCGCTGCATTGATTTTCGTAGTTCAATCCCTTTGTTTAGCTAATTTTCTACATTTCTCTGGAGTAGAACTGGGTCCCAATGTCTGTTATATTTAGGGAAACCTTCTCTAAGAAAGACCTCATCTAAAAAATGTGTTACGCTGCTATGCATTTGATCTCCAGCCATCTTGAGAAAATATCATTCAAGACAAACACATTTGGAAACCTTAATTCGCCAGATAGGGAACCTAAATTATCTATTGCTGCTTCCAACCAAGGCCATCCAACACTTTACGGCAGTGTATGGGGTTGGGGGGGTGTTTTCTTAGTCAAAAGACACAGAAAGCACTTCCTTATTATTGTTTAATTATAAACGTCCATTCCTGGTCACTAGAAACCATCCTCAACCTTTCTTTGGTCTTATAGATTCCAAATTGCCCTTCATGAGCAAATCATTAGTATACATTCAAAATCTATTCAGGCAACCGTCTGTAGGAAGCTGTATTTATTTTACAGTAACCCCCCCCCCCCCATCCCCCCCACACACACACACACTTTTTGCCAGGCTACTGATGCACTTTGATTTGATTTGCCCTGGTTCCCTGCCAATCAGGTTCCCAGGGACTGTGTTCTTTCCCAAAACAGTACCTCCCAAAAAGAGTACCCCCAATTGGCACTCTCAGGCCACAGTTCAGCCCCTGGTAAGTGGTACCACAGGTACCCAGGGCACAGTGACCAGGGAAGTCCTTTAAGGGCTGCAGCACTTATTGTGCCACCCTTTGAGGCATTGTACCTTTACACTCACACACTGCCTTTGCAGGCTGCGTGTTTTGGTGCAGAATAAAGTGAGGCGTTGACATGACACACACATCACTGTGTGCCATGCATACAACCCACTGCCCTGGCATAGATCAGCCACCCCTCTAGCTGGGTGTACTATACCAGTGGTGAGAGTACAGTTGCATGAGCCCTGTGCCCCTACAGTGTCTAAGTCAATTATTGGACGTTGTAAGTGCAATACTGCCATTAAGAGTATATGGTGCTGGGATATTGTCATTACAAACTCCACAGTACCATAATGGCTTTACTGAAAACTGAGAAGTTTGGTATCAAACTTCTCAGCACATTAAACCCACACTGATGCCAGTGTAGGATTTAATGAAAAATGCACTCAAAGGGCATCTTAGAGATGCCCCCTGAAAAACAACCAGCCTCTGGTGGGTTCCCTGACTGATACACACCAGCCTGCCACTACGAGACATGTTTCTGGACCCCCGAGGCGGGAGCCTATTCTCCCTGAGCCCAAGCCTTTCCTGGGCAAAGGTGTTCACACCACCCCCAGGCCAGGAAGAGACATCTCTGGCCAGGAAGCTTCAAAGGCATTGCGCCTTTGCAATGCAAACCTCAGCCTCTCCTGCTAACAGGAGCCGGCCCTCTTCCTGTCTCACTTCCTTTTCAGCTGAAAGACAGGTGGGAAAAAGTTAGCACAGCCTAGAAGGTGTGCCCACCTCTGCCAACCCCACCCCTCAGGTGGGGGAGGCGAGGTGAAGCCCACTCTTCAGTGCCCGCCATCTTGCAGATGGCATGCACTCTCGAATCAGGACTACTGATTGTGCCCAATCCCCCACGTGGGGTGAGCACACAAAGGGTGTAGTCACCCTAAGGTCAGTAGCCCATTGGCTACTAACCTCGATACCCCTAAAACGCCCCCTAAATACATTACATACAGTATTTAGGAGCAGCCCTGACCCAAGAAGGTAATTCCCGCAACCTAGGAAGGAGAAGGACAAGGACAAAAGAAGATGCCCAGCAGAGGAGACTGCAGAGAGCAACTGACTTGGCCCCAGCCCTACTGGCTCGTGTGCCGTTTCCAGAGTTCCAGGCGCCCATTGCCCTGGAGAAAAGAACCCAAGGAGCACCTACATCCCCGAGCCCTCCAACTTACCTGCCCAGCTGTTGGTTCCTCCCGGTAGTCTTCCTGGAGCGAGCCTGCAGCTAAAAACCAAAACCGAAAATCCCCATTGAAAATAAGAGGGCACCAATGCCAAAACAGCACCCTGCACCCAGCCGCACCTGTGCTGCTGTGGGTGCACTTTGTGTGCTAAACTGGATCCCCCTTTGCCCTGAGCCTAACACCAGGAGCTTGGCTCCCACAACCTTGTGGGCCGCTCATCAGCAGCCACCAACCGGAGGCCCCTTATCCCCCATTGGATAACATTGAGCCTCAGCACTCTGCACCCGGATGCCCTCGTGCTGATGAGTGTGTAACAAGAGTGCATCCTTGATCCTGGGGGACCCCTGAGTCCACCCCTAGAATACTAACTCTCACAACCGGATACTTGCTAAACTGATAACCCAATTTTCCTCCATAGGATAACATTGACTATTTTTTTGTGGAGTTGGAAAATCTATAAAAGTCTTTGAAATTGTAACCAAATAACAAAATCGCTTTTACTTACCTGTTTACAGGAAATGTCCCAGTGCAGAATCCAGGTTTACTGCACTGTGTAAGAAAAGCAATCTGTAAAGTAATCTGCTTGACATTCTACTAAAAAGCCGATACAAAGTATATGTACAATCTTTCAAAGCATTGCATTGCTAGTAGTTCTACTGTAATCAAAAGTATATATACAACTGCAATACAAACTGTTTACAAACTGTATTATTACTGCAAAGTACTTATCACTTACCTGTGCCAGGCTTGCTTGGTTCTAGGAAATAAAATAACTAAAAGAATGTTTTCATACAAACAACATTGGTCAGAGTTTATTCTTTGAGTCTTTGACAATCATTTGCTAATTGAGTGTGTACAACAAATGTTTAACACTACCCTCTGATATAGCCTTAATGCTCAACCACACTACCACAAATAGAGAGTAAGGGGATATCTAATTTTACCTCTGACTACCTTTAGTGATCCACTGAACTCTGTGCACACTATACATCACTTTGGTATAGTATATACAGAGCCAGCTTCCCACACTGTCAACCTCAGCTAATTCCGCCCTCACCATCCAAAATGGATTCACCTCTTCCCAAGCGCCATATCCATGCTTCCAACTGTTATTTATCATGCCTCTTACTTTTGTCAAAATCTGATCCTTCTTTACCGTTTCTTTCCACTCTTCTTTTGATATGGCACCCCCATGTAATAACATAGACATTTCCTAAAGTGTCATCCTCATCCTCTTGTTTCTCTCCATATTCATAACCCAGAGCATCATCCTCCACTAACTTGGACAATCTACTGCTTTGTTCTTTATCCAGGAATGTATTCAACATCCAGTGTGACTCAAGTAAATCAATCACCCAACGTCTTATCCTACTGAATATAGCATATAAACCTTTTCTCATGAATATTCCTCTAAGTTGTTTATGGTCAGTCCTTACGTTGAACTGTATGCCCCACAGGGAACTCCCAAACTTGTTGAAGGCTCAATATTTAGATTTTGACCCATGAAGAACCCTAGACGCAAATGCTGTGGTCACTCCCAACCCCTCTCTTGAAAGGGGTGCAGGCATTCTCATAGCACCTGAACCATTTTAACTGGCATCAGCGGACACTGTCACATTACGCCCATGCACAGAAGCTTTCAATATCAGAGTTATACTCCAATAATCTGTGACTTCCTTAAACGCATCCGTGCATTCTTTAATCCACACAAATATCCCTTTGTCTTTCAACAACATATTAAATGTCCTTTTTCGGTCTCGCCTAGCGAATGCAGCGCATGTGCTACTTCGCTTGGCGAGACTCTATTGTTGTGGGTTTGGTGAGCAAAGGGAGACAAACCATGTGCGCGCACGGACAGGCGATGTGCGCGTGCATGGCGTCTCCTCTGCCTCACACACTCCCACGGCACGCTCACACTACAAGACAGACTGACGCTTATGGCTTACTGAAAACCGTGACTTGAAGAAACGGTTCGCAACCTCGCTTTACTTCTTTCATTTAGTTGCTTCCCTGTGAAATGGATCCAAAAAAGATAAACACTCTTGTGGGAAATGCCCTTTTTCAGAAATGTTTCTATTCCAAAGTGCAGCCTAAGGATGGAGAGAAATATAAGGTTTTAAATATGAAAAATAAATCCATAACTAAATAAAGCAAGACAGAGTGGTTGCAAAGTGGCCAGATTGGTTTTATTTAGATCCAAACACATCAGCCTCACTTTACAGACTTTGCAGTGAAGCGCTACATTTGTTTTCTTGTCTTTCTTTGAACAGCATTGTTGACCCCAAGTGCGGAATTGCACCATTCCTGGATCTATTGCAATACCTGGTTGATGGGTGGATTGGAAAACAAAATGTGTACCATGGCTCGGTGGTCTTTTTAAACCATACTGCTTACGTTTTGTAAGGATATAAGCAATGGACATTGAAACGGTACCCTTCAGGGCCCTGTAGTCATGTCTTTAACTTTTCAGGTAAAACCACTCGCTGATTTCTGAATAATGAGTGAGAGATCGTTAAGGTAACCATGTTGTTTCTGCTTACATTTCACATGCTTTACTTAATCTTGCACTCCCTATTAGTGTTTTCTTTTACTCTCATCAAGTGTATAATTTGAATTAAGCCACATCCAAGTATTTATAGCGGACACAATTTGGTTGTAGCTGAAGGCAGTATGAGTTTCTCTCAGTGGGGCAGTATGGTGTTCAGTAGGGGAGAGGATGTGGCTCTATGGCCAGAGCTGTCGAATTTGGAACTAGGGAACCGGGTTCAGCCTTCATGACCAGTCCACCAGACCACTCTCCTGAGGGAGCATATTCCCATGTTTGACCTTTGAAGGCTCTGAAAGACCTTAGAAGGCCTGATGTCTTAGCACAAGCAGGTGTACCCTAGTGGTGTCAATTGTGGGTTAACCTTGAAGGCCTGTCCGCCACAATCCATACTGAAGTTCATCTCCAGTCTTGCAGGCAGGCCTATGAAGCAGCACACCCTAGAGCAACAGTGATCAAGTCACTGTGACTGTCACTGAGGTCACATGAACATTGAGTAGGTTAGGGCGGTGCGAACGGTGTGACCGCACTGGGTACCTATTTTTGGTGGGTGCGTAGTGTTTGCAAGTATATTATGGTTTAAAAAAACTTGCTGCTTCCCTTCTGGCCTCCAGCAATTTTCAGCAACAATCAAATTGTCAGGATAACTTCGGTGATTCATATTCTTCCTAGAGAGATATCAGAGTTTTGTTTAGTGGAAGGGTTGATTCCTGGAAAGGTAGCTCAGAGGGTTAATGGGCCTGCTGCAAAGAACATGTACCATGCAAATCACAAAGTGCACATAATGTTAACTAAGTTAGTAGGTTACTGCTATTGTCAGAGAGATCTTTTTGTTACTTGCAGTCTATAAGTTAAAATCCTAACATAGAACAGTGAGCTATTAAACTATACTGCCTACTAGTATGGTTGTTATGTGGCTTCTACACCTTGTGGTCCTTTGTCTTATGTAACATTTCCTATACAGTGATTTACACACATATAAATGATGGTCTCTGTGTAGTGTGTGTGATGTAAAGTGCTCTGACACCGTACACTGGTATGAGTCGGCTGTAAATCAAATTAAATGCATCTGAGAAAGAGTGTGGTTATGGAGACTTGAGGGGGACTGTTAAAGGGTGGTAGTGAGGGAGTTCGCAGTGTAGGTGATCATTGGGGGCACCAACAAACATTGTTGCACAGGGCACCATCAGCACTGAAGCCGCCCCTGCTATCGAGCCCAGTCCGCCTCACCCATTGGTACCTCCATTGGCCTTGTTTCAGCAGTAGTAGCTGCAACTCACCGAGGATCGGCAATGTAGGATTTGCATGCACACCAAACTAAGTTTGTAAACTTCACAGTGTCTCTGCTTCATGCACAAGCACTTTTAACATTTGCTACCTGCTCTGGAGCCACTGAAATTATGCAGCAATGGGGGACAAAATGATGCCGCAAAAAAAAAGGCTGCAGCGTAAAGCAATATATTTTCTTATACTTTATTATTTAAACATTTTTACACATATTAAGTCTCTGTAAAGATTATGCCTCATCAGTATAACATACACATGCAGCCTTGAAAGGTGATCAGTCAACCTTTGCAAAGGGCCGTCCACTTTGCAGTAACTCAAGTCACGTTTTTAGTAACTTTTTATCAGTTTTGAGCTACAAAAATAATTTGTTACAACTGTAAGATTATGCAGTGGATGATATATTATGTGGCATATATGGCAGAGCCATAATTATATAGAAAACATTTGCAAAGTAGGATATTTTGCCATTCGTGTTTGAACTGCTCTTGTGGAAGAAGGGAGGAGATGTGCTAATGAGTGAAACTGCATGGCTGGGAGTCAAATGGCTTGTGATTCCACTTTTAAGCATATTCGGAACATTAAGTGATTTAAAATATATCCCACTTTGTGAATGTATTTAAATGTCAATAACTCCTATTAAACCTTAAATAATCAAGTGTATCCATCGGTTGAATTAATTAACACAATAAGCTGTAACTGGTCGTGAAATGCCAAACAAATACAAATAATTGGGATGTTTGTCACATTCTGGCCATTCGTCTCACTCCGCCCACTGATCCAATCCTTGGGTTATCCCCGCCCTCGGAGTGTCCGCCCACAGTTCCCCTTCTTTTTTTCCCCCCACTTCGACCACTGCACTATAACTCCCCATGTCCTTCCGCAGGACCAGGGTGGAACATGAACCCCATTCTTTGGACGGCTTCACCCCGCTGTGTAATGGTGCCCTCCATGGGTGGTAACAAAGTGCGAACCGCGCTCTTCAAACGGAAACAAGATCCTTATACAAGGCGGTATTTACTTTGCTTTTGTTCTCTTAACATACAACAGTGACATCTTATGTAGCATTTGCTGCTCTGCCCAACCTCCTCCCTCCGCTCTCGGGGGTCTCCCTGCTTCACCATGCAATAAATGTACCGCCCATTTGAAGGTGTTTGCGACTGTCTAATTCGTAAGCTATTGTGGCACACAATTACGCAGTAATAAAAGCCTTTATGCCTGCTACGTAGTCTTTTGTTGAAAACTGAATGACAAAAACACAGTAATTGTGGGCTGTAAAAGTATGCTTACCAACGAAAACGCCTTTGTAAATTATTCCCCAAGTTGTTTTATACCCCCGTACCCCAGAAAGTGAACATTCAGCATGTGTACCACTTAGGATCCTTGCCAGAGTGCAAAGAAGAGGCTGGAATCGGAGCAGGTTGGCTCAGGGGCGCAGCTCCCAGGAATGTGTGCAATCTGTGTGGGCCTGGCCGTTTCAGGCTACCTGTTGTCCATATATTTGAGCACAGATCTCTTCTTTTACTTTTATGCTCTGTGTAAACGTAGATTCTTAGACTACCTGTGCATTATTAAAGCTTTGGTGCTCAATTGTTACCGCGCTCACATTTTTAATTAAACGATTTATGACTCAAAGGAAAGTCACAACCTCGTTTATTCGTCCTGGCTTAACCTGGGCAGCCTGCCACCCTGTGCATCCTGATTTTGCTGACCTACATCCGGTTCGAACTTTAGTTTCGAAGAGGGTAGGGGATGGGGGGTTGAGAGGTCATGTACTTCCTGCTGTAATTTGTATATTATCTGCGAGTCACTTGCTCCAATCCAAGTGTCTGACTAGTCATTTATTGCCTTTCATTTTATAGCACTTAATACCGTGGCGTGGGCTTCAAAGAACTTTGAATAATAGCATTAGTTATTACCTATCCACACCGGTACCCTTTTTACTGGCCTTGGTAAGATGAGAGGTGGTGATGTGAGTCCTGCTTGGTTTTTTGAAGGGCTGGTCTCCCCCCACCACCCATCCTCGTTTGTTACATCCACGTGAGCTTCCCACCTGCTTTAAGGTGATAGATTAGTGAGCTGCAGTTGCAGTTCAAGCTGGACAGCCTTTCATCTTTTAGCTGTCGAGACATTGCGTACCATTCATTCGGTAATAGTGTTTTTCATCGAACGTTTTCTGAGAAAATTCATCCTGTGATAACTGATATGAATGTTCAATAATATCAATGTCCTTGTGAACATAGCAGAGAGGCAGCCCCTCTTTTCTTTTTGGGTTGAGTCTGGGCGGCGCATGCGCTACTCGGGGAGACATGCTGTATTCAATTATGGACCTGAAGCTCCGCCCACTCTCCATCCATATTTTTCATTGGCTTGTGTCATTGTCCACTGTGAACTGTGGCTTTTCATTGGTCAATAGGCTTAGTAGTCCCTTAGTACTGCGTTGTCTTATTTTGTAACCTCCTATAAGGACACCCCTGTTACGTTTGTTGTTACATGGTAGGCTTTAATTATAGCCTCCAAGGACTATTTTCTTAAATCGCTTTGTCCACGCTCTTTCATATCTCTCCTACCACTTAAAAAAAATCTTCATAGCACGGGCGCCGAACGCCTTTGCAATGCTAAAGGTCTTGAATTTGCAAGAGTTTGAGCTATTGGCATTGTAAATGGGAATGCCTTTTATTTATCTGTTTTAAAAATAACACATAAATAAAAGGCTTTGATATTTACTCTGCCAATAGCTCAAACTCTCGTAAATGTGAGACCTATTGCATTGCAAATGCTTGTTATCCAAGTTGCCAATGAATTTGCTGTGAAAGTCAGTCATACTTAAAAAAGAACGTACTACTTCTTTCTTCTTTGGTGAAGACATTTTAACTATGGTGTCAATAAGTTCTGTCTTAGTTCTGTTCCCTCTGCTGTCACACAATGTACTAATCTCTGCTGGCCCCTCACCAGTGTAACAAAATCATTGGCTAAAAGCAATTTCGTCTCAACATGCACACATTGCAAAGTATTCCATGTCAGTGATTGAAAATGTTTTATGTATCGATGTGCTGCTTGTGAACGAGCAGAATGCTGTTGCTCACAGTTTCATTAGCCATGTATGAAGTTATATATATTGTTTAAATAAAACAAAAGGTATTGACTAATGTAATTAGGGGCCCAATTCTTAAAGAAAATCAAAAACAGAAACCTATGGTAAATATCCTTGCTTTTGTGCAGATTTACAACTGTCATGAATTCTCAAGAATTTTCAGAAGAAGGCCTGGAATCCATACTCCTTGAAAAAGTTGGCGAACTGCATTTTAACAAGATCAAATATGCATGTGTATATTTGTCATTTGAAAATCTGCTGAATGTTTGCAAGTTAAGTTTCTCTACAACTCCGTTTTTTCCCCAGTCTGAAAGAAGTTTTACTTCTGCTATGATCAGAAGAAAATGTCCAACCATTCACAGTGTGGGAAGGGATTAGAGATTTGGTGGGAATTGTTAAACATGGAAGTTTGTAGATGTGTACAAATGTAAAAGGGAATTCCAACCCTGTACCAACAGCTTTTCGCTACTCCCAGCCCCAGTACGTAAATTTGCAGAAAGGTGGCAAAATCATGGCACAGCAGAATCCAAACCCTGCTTTAATATGTGCCCTTGCATAATCAGATAGGCTATTATAATATCTCTGACATAATGGGGACTATGCATTAATTTGTCGCCTCACTGCATGGCACCAAAGGGAAAAGTGGAGTTTTTTTTTACAGGGCAAGTAGATTTATGAAGCATTCTGATCCAAGGACAAGTAGATATTTTACACTCCTGACCCAAGGGTGTTCTAAATGCTGTAAGATTGTTGGAATCTGGATGTAGCCAAATTGGCCATCGTTTCATATATATTGGGATGGGGATCTCTGTCCGCTACTACTAATACTACTTTGTGTAAGGCTCTCAAATCCACACATAGTCATATATACAATTGGGGCAAGCCACTCCATTGCCTCAACCGGTTCTATTACCCCTGAGACACATAATTTATCTAGTTCCTTTAGGACATCTTCCAGTACACTAAATGCCGCTTCAGCACTCTTGAAACTACATAGATCACTCCTTTTTCAGTTGTATTCCGTGCATGTACATTTTAAGGCATACTAGTTCATTTTTTAGAACCCCCTAGGAATTATTTTTCAAATTGCCTACATTCTTCCACTGATTGTGTCTGAACCTGAGGACAGGCATTCAAATTTTCAAACACTCACAAATCTTTTTCTATAAGCCTGCCCGCTATATTGTCCACTTTGTTCGAAACATAGATTTTGCCCACAGTATATATAACTGCCCTTGTACTCAACATCTCCTTGGACGTAACCCTTCTTTTTTTATTATTTGACTGCCGTAGCTTCCTGCTAAATGTCCATTTTGTTCAGACTTATCCTTCCACCATACATCCTCTTGAATGTTTCTTCATATATGAAGGCTAAGGGGGAGCATGAATCAAACTTTACTTTAACATCTGTGCCATGAATTCTTATGACATCTTTGGGATTACCAAAGTCTTGTTCTCCCATTTGAAGTAAGATATCAACATATACTTCAGCAACTCCCTTGTTAAATTATGTGCCCGATATGCTGCTCCATCAACAATCCATGCAGCGACCATTTCCACATTCGTTGCATGTTGCTTTTAAAGCTAGGCAATTTTTTTCCATTGGCCATGTGATCCACCTGGCTACACTTGAAGCATTGCCCCTTAAGTTTAACTTCTGACTCTTTCTGCAACCTCTTTATCCTTCTTAACGGTATTAACCCATTCTTTACCATCTAAATCTTTGTTGACTTTCTTTATATCCTTCACCCATGACAACATGTTCAGTCTGATTTGCTACTGCAAGGCCTTCACGAAGTGGAAGATCACCTTTAGTCCTATTTCCTCTCTTACTTTCTCAGTATTGCACGTGATCAGGAAGTCGTTCATCACATATGCCTCCAAATTTACAGGCGGCTGCTAATTTCCTGAGTGCGCAAAAAAGCTCATTTACAGTTTCACCCTCCTATTTGTGTTCTCTTTCCAAAAAGCTACCTTTGAAAATTTTTACTAATCTTCGGTAGGTAATGAATATCTAATTTCTGTATGCAATTTTTATATTCATTCAACCCTCAAACCTCTTCCCCATCTATTTCAGGGAGATGTTTTAATACATTTTGGCCGTCTGCACCCAAGCATGTTGGAGTAAAGCCAGTTTCTATTCTAATCCTAAATTTGAACTACATACACCTGTAGAATTTTGGAAACTTTCCTCCATTATCCCCAGCGTAATTTGGGTACTGAGAAAGGAAAAATGGGGGAGGTGTAATCTAGGTATTTCTTATATTTAGTAGATGAAAACTTAAAAAGAAATATTCACTAACAATAAATTGTGTATAATCCGCACAGCATTACTTCAGTGTTCCCTTTTGTGAAAGTGTGAGAATTTCAATTTACAACAGTAGAGTAAATCAAACAAAAAAAATGTGTTTGTTACTGTGTAGACCAACCGGGACTCAGTATAAGAATACAACACTGGTGTATGCATCACTCTGCAATAGACACAGAAGGAAAGGTATACGTAGAAATTAATTGTGATGCTTGAAAAGGGATACAATCACGGATCCACAAAAAGAGGTGACTGGAGCACCATGCAAATATACGCTCTGCTTGTGTGCAACTCCCAAAAATAAATAAATTCCAAGTACAAATGTCAGATCCACAAAACATGTTGGTGGGAATACTGTGAAGGAAATCACAAACTTGTTAATAAATATTGATCGAGGTGTAACAGTAAACTGTGAGTTATTCAAAATGCCCGCTCCGTAGCACCACCGTCCTTAAATTTTCACCTAGCCTTTTCAAACATAGGCAGTTTGCCACTCATTCCCCTTCAAATAGAGTACTTTTTCAAGAAGGTAAACGCTCAGAAAATCAAGTTGCTCTGCCGAGTTGCTCCCGGCTGAACTGCACGCTTCAAAGCTAACTGATCTTTTTGAGAAGGCTTCTCTCTGTGGTCTCATGCAAGAGGGCTCGTTCTCTATGAACTGAGTTCAGAGAGGCTGATGCAAGTTAATAATTCCTACTGTCAATTGTGCTGGGGCTGCCTAACACAAAATGCAGTCAGCCATTTTAATTTCCTCTTCTCAGCCTCATAAAGCCTGTAATTTCCAGTATACTCAGAATTTTCTCCTGTCAGTCGCGCAAGATCAAAATAATTGAAAGCACTCCCTGTGATTTGACTAGGGCAATTCAATATAGAGATTATCTCTTTGCTTCACACATGGGTACAGTGTCTTTGCATTTATCCATTTAAACAAATTTGATATACAGTACCTTTGATTGCTCTCAATTTGACTAGGTTCATAACACAATGTACTTGACAATTGTGACTCACCGGCTCAAGCAAGGCTCCTAGGGGACTACCTTTCAAATCACAGAGTTCCACTTCATTTTATTCAGACACGATAGGATGTCTTCATCTCCTGTTCCTTTTTTTCTTGTCACCAGTGTGCTATCTTGTAAAATACAGGGACTAGAGACTTACATTAATGTAAAGGATTTTATGATAAACACCCCACCAGGGAAAAACAGCTCTCCATAATTGGTGGCTCAGGCTTCTATTTAAATCATTACATTCTAAAACAGGTGAGTACAAGGTAGGTGAAGGAACCAAAGAGAATAGGATGGGAAAGTGTTCATACATACACCGATGGAAGATCCCACACTTCTCTCCAAAGTAAGATCTGACTGAGTCCTCTATTTTTTTTTATATTGCTCTCATCACACAGTAGGTCACTGCTGAGTCCCAAATGTTTGTGTTTACTATGTGTTCTCTACAAGTTAACAGTTGGGGTTACGTCCGCATGATCCGATATACAAATTGACTTGGGTGGAATTTTATATTTCATTAACTGAGTCAGCTTTAATAAACAGTTAATCCATCCTAGAGTGGAATTAATGAGGGTTTAAAAAATACATAATTCCATTCTGGTTAATTGAGCTGTCTTTGGGGGATCTGTAAATGCTAAGTGATTGATAAAAAGGCTAAAGGCAGCCTTCGGGGTTTAAATCTGTAGTTTGATTATCAATGTACTTCTTGATGCGTAACAAAATGAAAGTCTCTTCCAACCTCAATGTACAATCCTCAGATAAATTTCTTTAATCCTTGTTCTACTATCTAAAACTAGGATAATCTGAAGTAGGGCCATATCTATTCTTATTTCATAAAAGCTCAATATTACACTAGAGAGGTACTAAAACCCATCTGTGTTCATCGTCGCAATTAGAGGAAACCAAGTTCAAGCTGTCTCTCAAAGCTAAAAGGAACTCTATGCCATTTTGTTCACCTATCACTTCAGAAAAATGTACATCACACTCCCAATCAGATCTTAAGTTTTGCTTTTCCATCCCCTCCATTCTTGTTTCTTTCTGGAGGACCACATCTCATTTCCAACGGTTACATTATTCTAAGATTTTGACAACTTTTTATTGGTGATTCAGTCCATTAACATTAAGGATTATTGATTTAAAGTTTCTCATTGGTCATTAATGCCTTAAAAATATGTGTTCGAGGCATGTGGGCTGCTGAATTCATATCTTAGCATAGATCACCGCCTAGTGTTGGGTCCTGATGATTGCACCTTTTTGTCTTGGAAGAGTCTTCGAAGTATCACGAGATAGGTGACTCCTCCCTTGGACTACAGCGCGCATGGGCATCCACTCCATCCTTAGATTGTTTTTTTCCGCCATTGGGTTCGGATGTTATTTCCTATACTCTAACTTCGGAACCGAAACAAACTACTTTCTAAGGCCAAAAGGCCTTCGAACTCTACGGTATTGTTTTCGCTCGGTACCCCTCGACTCCATTAAACTTTTCATTTTGATCTGGTCGTCGACACGGGCCGTTGGGCCTTATCGACGCCACGTGCGACTTTCGCCGATGGAAAGGAGTCCATTTAAAAGGTGCCCACAATGCCACTCCAAATTCCCGCATACTGACAAGCATACAGTATGCAACAAGTGTTTGTCACCTGAACACAAAGAAGAAAATTGCCCAGCATGTGCCCAATTCCGATCCAAGAAAACCATCAGGAATCAACGGGCTGCCAGGCAAGAGATGCAGAAGTCGGCACCGGAACCGGAGAATATCTTCGAGGACGAACAAGATCTCCCCGAAGCCGCCGACTCCGATCTAGAGATTGTCACCGTTGAGGACCAGTCGGACTCCGATGACCAGATCAAGCCGGGGCAAACCGTGCGTACTCAGCCCCCCACTCCACTCAGCCCAAAAAAGAAGGCTCCGGTCGAAGCATCGCCGAAAGGCCTTAGCCAAGATCGAGATATTCATTCAGAGACCCCACCTCTCGGCTCAGTTCCGAAGCCTAAACACGCCTTCCGGTAGCCCAGGCCCCGAAGAAAGACATCGAGCCAAAAAGAGCTTTCCAGCCAAAGGTCATCGAACCGAAAAAGCTAGTCTACCCGAAAGGCGCAGAACAAAAGAGGGTGGTCCACCCAAAGGTCATCGACCCAAAGACGAAGGTCATCGATCCAAAGGGCGTACACCCAAAGAAGTTCGTTGAGCCCAAGAAGCCCTCGGCACCGAAAAACTCTGCACCGAAGAGCGTAGTCGAGCCCAAGAAGACCTCGGAACCGAAAACCTCGGAACTGAAGAAGGTCGTCGAGGCCAAGAAGGTCATCGATCCGAACAAAAAAGACAAACCAAAAAAGGCCGCTGATCCTAAAAAAGGTGCTGATCACACAAAAAAGACAATCGACACGAAAAAAAACCTTGCTTCGGACAAAAAACATACCGAACCAAGAACTCCCGTCGATCCGAAGGCCGTCGTCGACCCTAAAAAGGGCGCTGATCCAAAAAAGGACGCTGAAAAGAAAAAAGGCGTCGAACCAAAAGAGGTTACTGACCCGAAATCGGCAGTTGACCCCAAAGGAGCTCCAACACCAAAGGCCCTGGAGCCAAAGACTCCAAAACAAGTCAATAAACCAAAGCCTTCCACGCCAAAGCCACGGACTGTCGAGGAAGAACTCTTCCATCCAGATCCGGTGACTGAAGAGCAACCAAAATTATATATAGACCCTAAAACAGGACACGTGGTAGTTTACCACCAAAAGAAGAGGCCCTTACCACAAGACACTCCTTCTCCTGTTCCTACAAAGAAAAAAGACTTTGGGACGTCTCCCTCAAGACCTTTTACTACTCCTCCTTTCTTTTTTTCCTGATATGCCTTTTGTACCTTACTCTCCCACACATTCTGATTACAATGAGGGAGAGGACATGGGGGAAGATCCTCAGTACACTTATGATGAAACAGGGGATCCTGATCCACAAGATGATACATGGGATGACCAAAATGATCCTGACGAAGCGCAACCCATCCCAGACACTTCCCCATACCCTACAAAACCTTCTCCTACAGACGACACTATCATGTTTAATCAACTTATAGACAGGGCAGCAAAATATCACAATGTTGACATGCACACTGACCCTATAGAGGAGGACTTTTTATTTCACACTTTCCCCACTTCAGAAAAAAATTTCAAAACACTTCCTATGCTTAAAGGGATCCTAAAGCACGCGCCACACATAATTAAAGATCCTGCTAGGGCGCGGGTGCTCAATCAGAGGATTGAGAAAAAATATAAGGCAGCCCTTGCAGGCCCTACTTATATAAAACAACAGTTGCCTTTAGATTCATTAGTTGTTGCAAATGCTCGTAAAAGGGCCAACTCACAGACAACAGGAGATGCTCCCCCTCCTGATAAAGAATCTAAAATACTAGAAGCCTCAGGGAAAAGGGTAGCTTCACAGGCCGCAAATTCATGGAGAATTGCGAATACACAGGCTCTTCAAGCAAGATACGACAGAGCACACTACGACCAGCTTGAAAGTCTAATGCAACACCTACCAGAACCTTTTAAGGCGCAGGCTAACGACCTCATTCAGGAAGGCAAGTTCATTACCAATGCCTCCATCAAATGTGCGCTAGACGCAGCCAATACATCGGCCAGGTCTATCAATACCAGCGTTCTACTGCGCAGACATGCGTGGCTACGCATATCTGGTTTTAAAAATGAGGTGCAATTCACCATCCTCAACCAACCAGTAAACCAAGATTTCCTGTTTGGCCCCGCAGTAGACAACATTTTAGATAAAATGAAGAAAGACACTGAAACTGCAAAATCAATGGGGGCACTTCAGTTCCAACAACATCGAGGTTCCTTTTGTCGCTCCTCATATAGAGGCGCAGGAAGAGGCAACACATCACAAAGCTCCTCTTCCTTTAAATCTAATACCCAGAGCACTTTTAACAAAGGCTCCAATAGAGGAGGTTATAGGGGCAACAATAACAAAGCCAGAGGACGTGGAGGCAATAACACCCGAGCCTCCACTGCCACCAAACAGTGACTTCATTACACTCCCTCCAGACCACCTAACATCAGTCAGAGGCAGAATCAACCAGTTCCTACCTGTCTGGAACGCAATTACCACAGACAGGTGGGTGAGACAAATTATCCAGTATGGTTATTGCCTGGAACTCACTTCTACTCCACCCAACATACCACCCAAATACCGTCCTATGTCCAAAGAACACATAACACTGTTACAACAAGAGGTCCAATCCATGCTACAAAAGGGCGCCATAGAGCCAGTCCCTTTTCAACACCAAGGAACAGGAGTATACTCTCTGTACTTCCTAATTCCCAAAAAGGACGGGTCGCTCAGACTCATACTAGACCTCAGACTTCTAAACCAATACATACTGTCAGAGCACTTCCATATGATAACTCTACAACAGATACTCCCATTAGTTCAGCACAGCGACTTCCTTGCCACATTAGACCTCAAAGATGCATACTTCCACATACCTATACATCCAGCTCACAGGAAATATCTCCGGTTCACAATAGAAGGTCAACACTATCAGTTCAGAGTTCACCCTTTTGGAGTAACTACAGCCCCAAGAGTGTTCACAAAATGTCTAGCCGTAGTGGCAGCACACCTCAGGAGGCAACACGTTCATGTGTTTCCATACCTCGACAATTGGCTCGTAAAAGCCAAATCGTACACCCAATGTGCAACCCATACGTCTCAAACACTTCAGCTGCTGCACAGTCTGGGTTTTTCCATAAATTACCCAAAATCTCATCAACAACCCTCCCACATACAACAATATCTGGGAGCTACCATAGATACATCAGTAGCAAAGGCATATCCAAATCCAGTCAGGATAGCCAACATGCTGTAGTGTAGCTCCTATTTTCCCAATAGGCTCTGCGCATTGGAATAGTACCTACAGCAGTAAAGGCCTAGGCCAGACGTTAACTAGGTCTACTACTGTCGATACTAGACTTAATTTTTGGGTTTGCCAGCTAAGCTCAGAGTTCGCTAGAAACTTTCTCGAATGTTCAAGGAAGGATTAACTTCCCTGATTAGACAAGAAGGGATTTAGTTTCTGACAACCATAGAACATGACAACTTTGCTCTCCCCTAATCAAGAGTCAATCTCAAGAGTCGTGTGAGCACAAGGCAATTATTTTACTCAGTCAGTACGTGCATTCTTAGTCTCATCAGAATGTAGAGAAAAGGAAGAGACGGGCGTGTTCAATAAAAAGGTGTTATTTATTGATCAGTCTCTTTTCTCGTACAAGAGAAATGGATCGATATTATTGCAATACTTATAGTTAAGTAAAGTGCATACATTAGAAGCAATAGTATAAAATAATACTGTAAAAACATTGATATGGTTTCTGAGCCATATGATGTTTAAAATGATTAAAATATATTTACATACACATATACATTTGACTAAACGTACTCAACTGGTGTTTCTAAATACGCCTACCCCGTGTACCTGACCTAAGTCTAATGCGTGGGCGGGAATAGAAAGTTACAGTTTAAGTTAAGTTTGTTTTTGCCAAGTGAATAACTAAAGAATTCTCTGTGAGGGGTTATTCAGTTCTGTACCTGGAATTTAGGATGAATGAGGAATGGTATCTCTTTCTCTGCTCTCGATATTCCAGGCTGCCTGCGAGGGCTACCCGGAAGCGCCGGTGCTGGGTCTCTCGGCTTGAGATAGCAGCGCGTCTCTCAGCGCGTCAGGAAGGCGGGGCTGCTGCCAGCGGGGTCTGCTTCTGCTCTCGGCTTCGGCAAGTATGGCTGCTCCGTCTTGTCACCACGCGTGTGTTTGCATAGGGCAAGGTCGGCAATATTTATACCTTAAAGGTGCCGGGATTGACGTAAGGATGGACATAGGTACGTCAATAAAGATGTCATACGACTTGCTCGTTAGCACATTCTTTTGCAAAAGTTCTCAGTGAAATCAAAACAATGGCCGCACGGATTATCCAGCTTGTCATAGGTTTGATTTGTTATGAGAACGTCGTATGCCTTATCAGGGGCTGGAGGAATGTCGCTTGTCTAATTAGATCTCAAGCGTTATGACCTAATCAGATAACACGTTCCTGTGCCGTAGTGTGACTGCGTCAGATAACGGTATCTGCATCATGGGGGTTTTCTTGCCTCATGGGCTGACTGTTAGTTAACTTGATAGTTAGTTTAACCAGAATAGGGTCAGGAATGTGGGGACTGATTCAGAACCTATAGAAATACACGACACCCACTCCACGCTAACTATGGTCATATCTACTAATCTATGCATAGTATAACATAGTACAACATACTATAGAGTATAGTGTATACCTTACCACCCCAAAATACATAAATGCATTTCGAAATTTTCAAATATACTGAAAAATTGCAGTCATATATATTGTATGCACTTAAGCTATGAATTAAATGCAAAATTAAACACGCATTGTTATGCATTATTGCTTTTTGGTATATGAGAAATACACATGAAATGGCTCTTAATATAGCTATACAGAAAGGAAGGTCGAGACCATTTCATCACATAATAAAATATTTGTGAACATACCAGCGGGCAGCTAAAGTCTATATAAAGTATCTAAAATAGAAATCTTAGTTCTCTAGGAATAGTTTCTTACTTTAAGCAGAAGATCAGTGTCCCGGGGAAAAAATATATAGAAACATTTTTTAAGGGCTTGCTGAAAAAAGTTGCTGTCCGTGAACTGGATTGTAATTGTTCATGTGACTTTATTTTTAAAGTTGAAGGCCGAATTCAGGGAACGCCGTGTGCGAGTTTACTCAAAAGTCTCTATTTCTGTTCCGGAGAGAACATCATATCATTCAGGCTTTCGAAAAAACTGTCAACAGCTTCATGGGAAAGTTCCACTAAGTCGGAAATAGGGGTAACCATGCATTCGTGCGCATGATTGTCTCCATTGACATTCTGATTTGCATTGCTGACAGAAGGTCGTACCTGTTCGATGCTGCTTTCATCTCGAACTTCACTACCCTTCAATCGTAGTGGTGAAGATTCCAGGAATGCCGTCATCAGAATTGGCAGCCTTTGAGGGCAGCACAGTGCGTGAACCTTGGTAGGAACCAACAGTGTATCTGCATCCACTGGCGCATCCGATTGTAGCGTCAGACAGGTGTCTAACACGCATTCTTCTCCGCATAGCAGACACCTTAGTACAGGTAAAACACACCTTTGCCACATTGGTCGAAATGATAGAAACCAAGTCATGTTTAGGTCTCTAAGCCGGGAGAGTCCCAGGATTTTTGATATCCGGTCCCGGTATCCAATGGCTAGGATCGTATCTTCCATTGTCGCGAGAGTTTGATCTGTGACATGGGTTGCCATAACGGAAAATAAGGACTAGGAATAGGATTCCTGCAATTAGTCCCAGGATCAGGGGAAGTCCGCCAAAAATCGAATGGACGAAATCTGGAAAAATACCCAGTATGGCTTTGAATGGTGTTAATGCCATCGAAAATACTGTCTTAAATACCTTTGAGACCCCAGTGGTATCAGAAATATTTAAGATTTCGCTCAGGATTTCCGCGAAATGTACGGGGGAATTAGTTGATAATAATGTATGTATTTCTGCAGTCGTCCTTGCGACTTGTAGATCATACGTTTCTTTAGATGACGTGAGCCTTGTAGGCGTCTGAAGAAGCACTGTTTTCATTCTGCTTAAAGTATCTATTCGAATAGAAGTAATTTTCAAACCGGGCCATGCCCTTGCCTCCCTGTCTGGAAAGGAGCTGGGGAACAAAGATCGTCCACAGCACTTGACCTTCGCCGTCGTAGTGACGAGATAAGGAGTCCCGGGCATAAGACTACAACATCTGCGGTCTACAATAAGAATGTAACTCCCATTATAGAGTCTTTGAAAGAATGGTTCTATTTCAGTTGCAGGTGCGCCTTGCTGGTGACATGAAAGGTTGTATGAATTCCCTTCACAGGCTCCGTGCAAACTAATACCGTTACACAGAAGCGTGCCGCTTAGTGACATAGCACAATTGTTGCCACTAAGAAACACTTTCTGTCCTTTGTTACTGACACATGCATGTGAATAGGGCAGGTTCCAAGTTGTTTTAAGGTACCCCTTTCCCAATTTCTCGTACATGCCAGCCTGTATATATTTTTGGCAGTATTGAAACCTGAAGGTTGAGATTGGAATATTTATGATTCCGTGGATTATCCATTCACTGACAGGTCGTTCTGACATTGTCATTGGTAATCTTTCTAGTTTTTCAATGCTCAAGATTGTATAATCAGCACCCTTCTGCGCCATACCGATTTGTCTATCAGTAAGGTTAAAGATTTGGAATAGTGACGTTGTGTTGATTAAACGCCAAGGCACATAGCCTGAACGAAGATTTTGTAACGTCCAGCCAAGCTGTACAATGGAACGCAATTGTGACTGTCCATGTTGTAATAACAGTAAGTCTTGCGATAATATATCGATTGCTGAAGACACAATGCTGTCCAATGAAAAAATTCTGGAGGACAGAGTCATTAACCCATTGTCCACTACAGAAAGTGATTTTTCCAAATTAATACGGTCAATTTCCCGTATTCTTTCTGCTGTTTCAATTTGAGTAACCTTCCAGGCCTCATTGTATGCTGCATATACAGAGGCTGCTATGAAACGCTTTTGACGCTGTTTGCGTGGTCCCAGTATGAAATCACGCAAGTCAGCACCATCAGTAAGTAAAGTTAGGTGTTGCTTAATTTCAGGCAGTGTGGAAGTTTGTAGCCATTGAAGGCATAATTTGCCCACACTGTAGGTTGTTATTATCCCTGGGTGATGTATTTGGGGATATCTAGGGTCTGGCCTGGTCATTTTGAAACCCTGTGTTTTATTCAGGAATCTATCTTGACAGTTATTTGTATCTGTGGGCCAGATCAACCATTGTTTCCAATCAGGATGTGTTCTGTTTTGGTTAAGTATATGGTTTGTCTATTTCTTCATCTGTTTCAGAGCTATTGCTAAACATTGTTGGCTTTGGAATAGACAGGTTATTTAAATCTTTGATTTTGGCTAAGCCAAGACAGGTGGTTTGTTGAACAGTGTCATTTAAAAATATCATTTGTTCTGGGATCATGCAGGCTCTAAACAAAGCTTCTAAACCCTGTACTTGCCATTCTTTTGTACCCCAAACACTTTTCAAATCAACATTTTTGTCCCAATAATCAAATCCAAAAGTATTCATTTTTTCAAAGAACGAATCAGAATAAATCAATTTTGTGTTGGTTATCATGGTTTTCATCTCTGTCTTGTTTGACAATTTGTAATAAAATGTTTCAGCATTACTAGTGTTAAAACCTTGAAAGTATGAATATTTGTCATAAACGGTTCTAGAGCTCCCTTTTGGAGGTGTAGCACAATGTTCCCATTGATTATAATTTAAAACATTTCTTGGTTGTGCAGATTTATGCAAAAAACTGTTACCATAATGGTTATAGCAATACATACTATCATAATTTGTAGAACCTTGCAAATAATCATGTTTTGTAAATTTAGCAGACATTACTAAGTCAGACATCATATTGTTTATACTTTCAAAGTCCCAATCATCAGCAAATGAGTTTGGTTTTGCAAAATCACTCAAGGAGATCTTGATTTGGTGTGGATATTTCAGGATCTCGACCGGACCATAAATTTCATAGTCAGTGTTGTCCCAGGCTACCCCACCAGGTATTGGAATTGCTGTGAAGTTGGCTGAAGAAAGTTCTGAAGAAAGTTCTCGTTTCTCGACGTGTGAAGATGTGTGTGGTTTGAGGACCAAGTTGATGTTCTGACTTGCTGTGTCCATTTTAGCATATTTTCCCTCAATGAAGCGTCCCAAGGTAAATACCATGATGAGCCAAAGTATGAGGATAAATGCACCAAAACCCACCCAAAATTCAATCCATGGAGTAACCAGATATGTTTCTTTCAGTTGTTTCAAAAGTTCCTTAGCTTTGTCTTTAAAGGATTTTGATGATGGCTGTGTCTTTTGTTCGCTGAAACCTTCAGAGGAATCATCGAAGTTGATGAAGTAACCAGATGCAGTTCTGTCAATTGTTCCAATTGGTTCAGGATTTTTGTTTCTTGCATTTTCACTTGGAACTTCATTGTAGATTGGTGTGTCTCTGCTAAATGTCTTTATTTGGGTTTTCAGAGGTCTGAGTTCTATTGCATTGTTGCATAGTCCTTGTTGTTCTTCTGTAGGCGTTTCGAATGTGATGAGCCTCTTTGTTAGGACCTCTGTACTGGTAGCAAACCTTGGTGTTCTGCTACTTATTGGGAGTCCACTTGGCCTACTGTTCGTTATCGGCCACATGTTGTGGTTTTACCAGGTCGATGGATACAACTCGGTTCTCCTTTTTCCAGCAAGTGGCGGTAGTACAACTGATCTTGTCCCGTTGACAGACAAGACAGGAACTGCTTTTCTGTAAGAAGGCCCAAATTCCTTCTTTACCGCGATCTTCTCCCTGACTAGATCCCCGACTTTTGGAATCCAGACAGGTCTTGCTGGGACAGGTGGTGAATCTTCAGTGGTCGTTGGCTGTTGTTTCAACTGTATGTTGCTCAGGTCTTTTCTTGTTTTGTTTAAGTCCTGCAAAATAGCCAAACGGTCTTTGACATCAAAGGTTTTTTCTATTACCACTGAAGTCTGACTATCAAGGTCAGAGATCAACATCCTAGTTCCGAATAATAATTCGTACGGACTGAATCCCTTCAGAGAATTTCTTGGCAAGTTATTTAGACTACGTTGGACACTTATTAGATGTTTGACCCACCCAGCTCCCGAACCTAATATCCTTTCTATTATAGATTGCTTTCTGCCTTGGTTTTTTCTTTACACCGTCCCATACCCTCAGGAAGGAAGTGAGAAGATTCCCGCTGGGCTGTGCTCATTTGGCCATGTTTCCCCCCCAGGCTGGTTTGCCTGAGTGAGAGAAATGGTCGAACGTAGCATGCTCTTAGCGTATATGCCATTTAGACTCGCAAATCTTGTATAATAGTCCGGACGTCAGCCGAGTGCTGGTGATCTACATTATAAGTGGAAACTAGCCTGTATATGTTAATCGCAAGCCATTCTTTTTGCTGGTAATATTATCTGCCTTGATACGACGAGGTATTAAACTGCTTCTCTCCCCACTGCGATCTCTGTTGCAGTTTGGGCAGTTTTTTACAAACATGGTGTAGTGCAGGCTCATGCCTGGCCACCAGTACCGTGACTGTAATTCTTCCAGAGAATCTTTTAATTTAAGGTGTCTGTGACCCTCGCCCATGTGTGCGTCTGCGATTAACAAGTTTCTCCTGTCCATGTTTGGAATCACTCTATCCCCCACTCCAGGGATTCGAGCAAAAGGGACGGAGTTTGCATCGATTATGTATGTATAATTGAGTGGATAGTTGATCGGTAACGCTGAGCAGTCGCCTTTTGATGACGTTTTCACCGCCAGCAATGTTTTACCGTCAATGTATTTTAATGTACGCTTTTTTCGATCTACGGGAGCCGGTTTAGTGGCTGCCGCTGTGGCTGCTTCAGCCAATGAATTCCCTACAACGTGAACGCCATCACGCTGATGACTCAGTGAGTGAGTCACGTGAGTCTTTGGTAGTTCTTTTTTCAAAAGAGCTACTTGTTCCCAGAGCAGTCTCTGCTTTATTGGTGCATCTGTGTCATCTTTGTAACCGTTCTGAATCCATGTCTGCAAATCGCTGTTATATGATTTGACGCAGTAATATGAATCTGACACTATAAGTGTCGGGAATTCGCGATCCGCATTATCTAGCGCCATTTTCAAAGCTAATATTTCAGTTTGTTGTTCTGAATTGGTTTCTACTGAGTGTCTTTGTTAATAGAGGTCTTAGTTTACCTCCGCGCCACACTTCTTTTGTAATCTCACATGTGGGGTTGTATGCTTGTTCTCCCCAAACGGATGGTTGAGCATGTCCGTCTGTATAGATTACACAGGCGTAATGTCGTAGAGGCAGAATGTCGATTGGCAGAGGATACGTCTTATCATATTTTAGATTTTTCAATTCTTCTAGTTCTTAAAAGACTGTCAACCAGGCAATACTTGATAATTCATATCCTCCGGACTGGATTTTCAGATGGGCAATTCTGGATTTTTTGAAGTTGAATTTGTAACCCTCTGCAGCGAAACCAAGTATTATGGTGTTCACTCTTTTCAAGTGAGTCTCCAAGTCATCATCTGTTAAGTAAATGTCATCGACATAAGATAATGCTTCATCATCATATAGTTGTAGTAATTCTGTTACTCTCGCTGAGAATACCCCCGGGCTGTTCTTGTACCCCTGGGCTAACCGACAGAATTGTTTTTGAGTGCCATTTACTGAGAATGCAGTTAAATATCTGCTCTCTGGTGCTATGTTTTGACAAAAGAATCCATTGGAGATGTCCAAGGTTGTTTTGTATTTTTTGCGCACTATGTTATTCATTAGTGCAGCACTGTGTGAGTTTTGCACTGCAAAGGTTTTGCAACATGTGTTAAGGTGTCGGTAATCCAAAACTAGACGATATGAGTTGTCTGGTTTGGCGACCGGAAACAAAGGATTGTTCATTTGTGAGGTGCAAGTTTCAATCACCCCCTGGTATTCTAGCTGATCTAGTATTTCATTTACTTGTTTTTTAGCTTCTTGCTTAATTGGGTACTGCCTTTGTGCAGTTGGTTGTGATTTTAACTGGACTTTGTGAGGAGGAGAATCCTCATCCCATCCTACATGATTTTTATATAAAGCAGGTGCTAAGGCCACTGCCCACTTTCTAGCAAGTGTATATTTTTTATGAATCGGTATTTGATTCGAGAAGGCAGGCATAATTACTTCTTCGCCATGAGGGCACTCCCTGACAAACTCTGGTGGCCAGTCTTTTTCAGCTAGAAGGATGTCATAGCCTTTGGAGAGGTTATCCCAAAATAGTGCCCTAATTTTCCTAGTCTTATCTCCCTCTATACGTAATGTTATCTCGTATATTTTGTGGGGCTTGCTAACTCTGGTATCTGCAGTTTCCACTTGAAGGTATTCATTCGTGTCCACTGTCTCCAGATGATTCATAAGGACTTTGCGAGCTATGCTCACCTCTGCTGCGCTGTCTAGCATTGTCTGAGCCCACTCTCCGTTTTTCAGTTGTGTCCTCAGTATTCTCGGCATTGTTAACTACCTTGATACTGGCTACCTTCTTTTTTGGAAATTGTGATTTCTTTTTCAGTTGAGCAGGTTCCTTGTCTTTGGACTTGGCGTGCTCTTCTGATCGTCCTCTTCTTTCCGATTTCTGCGAGGAATTCTGAAAAGATTGAGAGGGACGTGTATCAATGTCTTGATATCTATCAGGTTTTTTAATATTATCCCTATTTCTAAGGTTATATCTATTCCCAGAGGGGTCACTCTGGGGTGACCTTTGTCTCGGGTTTGGAGATTTCTCTCTTCGCCTAGGAGACCTTCCTCTGGACTGGAATTTCTTTTCTTTAGGATTGGATTGTTTATTTCCATCCCAGTTCTTTTTTGGTGAATTATTATTAAAAAACATTTTTTCTGGACTTGTAGTCAGTTGCGGTTTTACTGGTATTCCACCTAGACTATCTCTGCCTAGTTCTTCATAGGATTTTTCTATGATTCTGGCAATTTCAGCTGGTTGGTCTGCTATATCTGTCTCTTTTAACCTCTGGCGGATCGCCACGTTTGCTGCTTCACCCTTTATGTTGGCTAGTAATATAGCCGAAACCTGCTTGAAGTCTTTCAGTAATTTCATACCAAGAGTTAAAGCAGGTTCTGGACCGTATTCATCTTGAATTTGTTTTAGCACATCTGGTATTACCGAAATGGACGGAACACCGTGCGTTTTTGTGTAGATGGAAGCAAAGACTGTACCCCAAGTGTCACAGTCCTCAATGTGTGGTGCGATTCCCATTGGGAGACATATAGTCAGAATCCTGTGTTTTTCCAGCGGGGTGGTGTCAGGAAACACCGCCTCTATTTGGGTAATTTTCTGTGCCAACCAGAATGGTATTTGTTCCCGTTTAGCTGGAACTTTACCTAGGCAGGATTGGATGTTCTGTGGTGTAATTTTATTTGTGTTCCCCTGGTGAGGGGTCAGCTGTGGAAGTTTAATCGCTGGCTGAATTGTTGAAGTCCGCATTACATACTGAACTAATTGTCTATGAATTTTTAGTAGTTGTTTTAGCTGTATTAATAGCTCTGCTGCAGGCATTCTTTCGATGTCTGGATGTGGTGTGTATCCGGCTAAGACCGGCCACGTTGCTCCTGGTCTTCCTAAAGGACCGAGCCTTGTAATGTGATTGTTATGTATTAGGGCGCCATCAAATAAGAGCAAATGCTCTTGGAATTTGAGTGGTACTTCCACCTCCTCGAAAGGAGTGTAAATGTCGGGTGGAACCTCTATTTTGTAATAGTGGAAGTACTTTGTTACAGCATTTGCTGCTGGAAAATGTATCCATGTATAGTATACCTCTGTCTGCCGATATTCGTGTGCCTCAATTACGAATATGACTGTGCCACCTCTAGGTGTCAGTCCATTTTCTATAAGTTTTAAGGTTATAGATCTCCTTTTGGCGACCTGGATGAGTATTATATCCGGGTCTGCTGTTTGCATGGTAGCATCAGCATCTGCTATTTCAGTAGCTAATCTAATTGCCTCTCTTTCCTCCTCATTGTCAGACATTTTACTGTCAATAAGGTTATTTTGTTTGTTTGCAGATCAGGTTTCTTTATGGAACAAAGATTAGATGCACAATATTCTGGAACTGTTTTATCCTTCAACGTTGACTAGACCAAGAACCATACATAGGAGTTCCCTCCTGCGAGGTTTTGGAGGATATAATAACCTTTCACCCACTCCAGACGTCTTTGGAGTATTTGGGAAAAGGGGTCTGAGTGAGAAAGCACGACTGAGTTACTCTAAATGTCTTACGTTAGTTTTATCGCCCTTTCCAAACGCGTTGGGCGCCATGTAGTGTAGCTCCTATTTTCCCAATAGGCTCTGCGCATTGGAATAGTACCTACAGCAGTAAAGGCCTAGGCCAGACGTTAACTAGGTCTACTACTGTCGATACTAGACTTAATTTTTGGGTTTGCCAGCTAAGCTCAGAGTTCGCTAGAAACTTTCTCGAATGTTCAAGGAAGGATTAACTTCCCTGATTAGACAAGAAGGGATTTAGTTTCTGACAACCATAGAACATGACAACTTTGCTCTCCCCTAATCAAGAGTCAATCTCAAGAGTCGTGTGAGCACAAGGCAATTATTTTACTCAGTCAGTACGTGCATTCTTAGTCTCATCAGAATGTAGAGAAAAGAAAGAGACGGGCGTGTTCAATAAAAAGGTGTTATTTATTGATCAGTCTCTTTTCTCGTACAAGAGAAATGGATCGATATTATTGCAATACTTATAGTTAAGTAAAGTGCATACATTAGAAGCAATAGTATAAAATAATACTGTAAAAACATTGATATGGTTTCTGAGCCATATGATGTTTAAAATGATTAAAATATATTTACATACACATATACATTTGACTAAACGTACTCAACTGGTGTTTCTAAATACGCCTACCCCGTGTACCTGACCTAAGTCTAATGCGTGGGCGGGAATAGAAAGTTACAGTTTAAGTTAAGTTTGTTTTTGCCAAGTGAATAACTAAAGAATTCTCTGTGAGGGGTTATTCAGTTCTGTACCTGGAATTTAGGATGAATGAGGAATGGTATCTCTTTCTCTGCTCTCGATATTCCAGGCTGCCTGCGAGGGCTACCCGGAAGCGCCGGTGCTGGGTCTCTCGGCTTGAGATAGCAGCGCGTCTCTCAGCGCGTCAGGAAGGCGGGGCTGCTGCCAGCGGGGTCTGCTTCTGCTCTCGGCTTCGGCAAGTATGGCTGCTCCGTCTTGTCACCACGCGTGTGTTTGCATAGGGCAAGGTCGGTAATATTTATACCTTAAAGGTGCCGGGATTGACGTAAGGATGGACATAGGTACGTCAATAAAGATGTCATACGACTTGCTCGTTAGCACATTCTTTTGCAAAAGTTCTCTGTGAAATCAAAACAATGGCCGCACGGATTATCCAGGTTGTCATAGGTTTGATTTGTTATGAGAACGTCGTATGCCTTATCAGGGGCTGGAGGAATGTCGCTTGTCTAATTAGATCTCAAGCGTTATGACCTAATCAGATAACACGTTCCTGTGCCGTAGTGTGACTGCGTCAGATAACGGTATCTGCATCATGGGGGTTTTCTTGCCTCATGGGCTGACTGTTAGTTAACTTGATAGTTAGTTTAACCAGAATAGGGTCAGGAATGGGGGGACTGATTCAGAACCTATAGAAATACACGACAATGCAGACTCTAATTCAAAAGTTTCAGCCTCAACACTCCTTACCAGCTAGAGTGTTCATGCAACTCATAGGCATGATGGCCTCCTGCATATTCATTGTCCCTCATGCCAGACTTCAAATGCGTCCCTTACAGGAATGCCTAGCACGGCAGTGGAACCAAGCTCAAGGACAACTACAAGACCTAGTGTTGTCGCACTTACAACTCTCTGCAGTGGTGGAACCCACAAAACCTTTCCAAGGGGCGACTGTTCCAAGAGCCAGTTCCACAAATAGTATTAACAGCGGACGCATCACTGACCGGTTGGGGAGCCCACCTACATCAATACACAGTCCAAGGACTCTGGACAGTCAAGCAAAAGACACTGCATATCAACCACTTAGAGTTGCTAGCAATATTTCTGGCACTGAAAGCATTCCAAAAATACGTATACAACAAAGATGTGTTGATCCGGACGGACAACATGACAGCCATGTATTAAATCCAGAAACAGGGAGGGACTCACTCTCTACAGCTTTCTCATCTAGCGCAGAATATATGGAGGTGGGCAATTCAAAAGAACATTTTTCTCCTAGCAGAACACCTGCCAGGGAAAGACAATCAAATAGCGGATCTGTTAAGCAGACACAGCCAACAAATACACGAATGGGAGATTCACCCTCAAGCTCTCCAACCGTTCTTTCAAAAATGGGGGCATCCAGAGATAGATCTGTTTGCCACAACGAAAACTCAAAATGCCAGTACTGTGCCGCCAGGTTCCCACATCCGTTGTCACACGGCAATGCGATATGGATGAACTGGTCAGGCAGATTTGCGTACGCTTTTCCACCAGCCCCACTGATTCCGCTATTGGCACGCAAACTACGTCAGCAGTCACTGACAATGATCCTGGTTGCTCCAACATGGGCGAGACAACCATGGTACACAACATTCCTAGAACTCTCCGTGGTTCCACATCAAAGACTGCGTCTGTCGCCACATCTTCTAACTCGTAACCATGGAGAAATCAGGCACCCAGATCCCAATCAACTGAACCTAGCGATCTGGCTCCTGAAGTCTTAGAATTTGGATATCTCAACTTGCCTCCTGATTGTATGAACATTATCAAAGAGGCAAGACGACCAACTACTAGAGCATGCTATGCAGCCAAATGGAAAAGATTTGTAATTTATTGCAATAATAACCAAATCAATCCATTAGACGCTTCCATACAAAACATTATTTGTTACCTGTTGCATCTACAAAGATGCAATTTAGCATACTCTTCTATAAGACTACATCTTGCAGCTATAGCAGCATACCTCCAAAACAGACAACACCTGTCTCTGTTCAGAGTTCCACCAATCACAGCTTTCATGGAAGGGCTTAAAAGGATAATCCCTCCAAAACATCCACCTTCACCAGTCTGGAACTTAAATATAGTACTTACCAGACTTATGGGACCTTCCTTTGAACCACTCCACTCATGTGAATTGCAATTTCTAACATGGAAGGTGGCATTTTTAATTGCCATCACTTCACTCAGACGAGTAAGTGAGTTACAGGCTCTAACAATTCAGGAACCTTTCATGCAAATACATGCCAATAAAGTAGTACTACGTACTAACTCTAAGTTCATGCCAAAGGTCATATCCACTTTCCATATCAATCAGTCCATAGAATTGCCCGTTTTCTTCCAAAACCCGCAGTCAGTAGCTGAGAGAGCCTTACATACACTAGATGTAAGAATAGCTCTATTATATTATGTTGACAGAACTAAACCATTCAGGAAACAAAGCAACTGTTTGTCGCTTTTTCACCACAACATAAAGGTAACCCCATATCAATCAGTCCATAGAATTGCCCGTTTTCTTCCAAAACCCGCAGTGAGTAGCTGAGAGAGCCTTACATACACTAGATGTAAGAAGAGCTCTATTATATTATGTTGACAGAACTAAACCATTCAGGAAAACAAAGCAACTGTTCGTCGCTTTTTCACCACAACATAAAGGTAACCCCATCTCAAAATCAGGAATAGCCAGATGGATAGTTAAATGCATCCAAATATGCTACCACAAAGCTAAACACACTCTAACAGTTCCCCCAAGAGCACACTCTACGCGCAAAATGGGGGCATCCATGGCTTTCCTAGGAAACATTCCACTTGAAGACATCTGTAGAGCAGCTACATGGTCTACCATACACACTTTCACTAAACACTATTGTGTAGATGTGCAATCAAAGCAGCAAGCTGCTGTAGGCCAAGCTGTCCTCAAAACTCTTTTTCAAACTGCTGCATCTGGGGCAGGCGTCCACCGCTAGAGGAGATACTGCTATACAGTCTATGCTTAGATATGAATTCAGCAGCCCACATGCCTCGAACGGAAAATGCTACTTACCAGTATGCATCTGTTCTTGGCATGTAGGGCTGCTGACATTCATATCGCCCACCCTCCTCCCCGGGGCCTGTCGCAACTGCAGGATTTTCTTTGCATGGCCATCTTTTACTTTTTTATACTCCATCTTTGCCACAATGGCGAAAAACAATCGAAGGATGGAGTGGATGCCCATGCGCACTGTAGTCCAAGGGAGGAGTCCCCTATCTCGTGATACTTCGAAGACTCTTCCAAGACAACAAGGTGCAATCATCCGGACCCAACACTAGGCGGTGATCTATGCTAAGATATGAATGACAGCAGCCCTACATGCCAAGAACAGATGCATACTGAGAAGTAGCATTTTCCATTTTTGTTTTGGAATGTCCACGAAGAAGCAGGGGCTTCCATGTAGTCAGTGCAAAAAGTCGGTCTATAGAAAGGAAGAGAGAGAGTTGATAGAAAAATAGTGAAGGTAGCTTGGGTAGTAAAAGAAGGTTCTTCGTGGTATGTACCCATGCTAAACTCCTTTGTCCTCAAACACTCCACCTCAAATTATGTAACCTATGTGAAAAAGTTACTCTTAACCTGGGGAGATTCCTGTTTTACTAGTCTGTTCAACCTCCAACTCTAGAATCATTAAACATCACAGCTGCTTTCGTAACAAAGAAACAGATACCAACCCTCAGAAGTATGTGCACATGAAGGAACTAATATTTTGTATCAAGTCCACAACATTAAATAAAAACATGCCTATTGAAGAAAGAATATGATCAAAACAGTCCAAACAACCAATGCTAGAATACAATTACCAAAAATGAGAAAGTACTGGCAGGTGTAATTTCCAGATTCAGAGCAGTTGCCTGACGAATATTTGGATCTTCAGGGTAATACAATGACTAGATGGCACCTTCATGAGCGATTATCATTCCTGATAAAATCATATATTTTATGTAAGTGTTTCTTTTGTTCAAGTAGGTTCAGGAAGACCTTCCTGTTCAGGCTTGTGTCCTTCAGGTAGGAACAAAACATTAAAGGGCCTTCCCATTTCAATGTTTTGGATTTGACTTTGTTCATTAAGAATCATCACATTGTATTGCTATCATAAGGGGAGAAATATAATTAATCGAGGTTTATGTTTACTATTTTTAGAGATCGATCATGTCGCAGGGTTAGTTCCTTCAGTCTCAGAATTGTGTGGGAAGGTGAGCTTAGTATTCATCGGTATCCCGGAGTTCAAATATTCCTCACAGGATTATGTATTCTTTTCACAACCTTATACAAGGCCAACAATTCTAATATTTCCCCTACGATTTCTGTCAATGCAATTCAGTGATTACACTGTTGACTTGTAGTAATTTGACATCACCTCTTTTAAAGCTTTATCCTTTTTCACTTTAGAGTCTTGTGCATTACTGATTCAAGATTCGGCTTTAGAAACCAGCATAAATAATGAGTTCATGTCGCTTTGGATTTCCACATTATGTAGGTGAATCAATCCGTATTGGTTTTAGTTTCCTAAATTAGTTCACAAATAGAGGATAGGTCCTTAATTACAGTTTTCAAACTTACTTTCTCTTTATCTGAGGAGGAATCATTTTCGATCGATTTGAATGTTGGTCCATAAGTCACTTAGGTGTGTCAAAGTGGCATTATCTGCCATATCTGAAAGTGCTACAAATCCGTATAACAGCTGGATGGGCTCTCAAAGCTGTTATGCATCTTTTTTAGGTCACAGAGCGAGATTTTGTACTTGAATGAGTGCACTTAATGTTGCAAAAC
This sequence comes from Lissotriton helveticus, assembly GCF_964261635.1. NCBI lineage: Eukaryota > Metazoa > Chordata > Amphibia > Caudata > Salamandridae > Lissotriton > Lissotriton helveticus. The sequence goes on from NC_136057.1 coordinate 676,444,004, forward strand.
ATTATAGAAGCAAACCGATGATGGTACTTATTCCTAGGTGAGAAGTTTGAAAAGTAAGTCACTAAATTATAGTTGTTTGTGAGAGTCAATAAGCTGATATGCAGAGGAGTCCCTGGTGTTTCAAGCTAAACTATAGTATACTACACACATTCGTACTAATTGTCACCATAGCTCATGCTATTCAAGTGTGTTTGCACCACTATTGGTCCGATCTACCGCTCACCTATGTAAAATCTTAATTAGCTCAATTTTGATGTCGGAGGAGCTGTGGAACTTCACAGTACTACACACATCTCTGAAGTCAAGCTGTACCCTGAGGCACCAACCTATACAGCAAGGGAGTTATTGCATAGTTGTGTGAGCTGTAGGCCTCTAGGGGCTCGCAGCAGCCATGAATGATTAGTCGTCGTTTCCATACCAAGCTTTCCTGGCAGCTAACCTTTATCACCAGAGTGGTCAGCGCATTCTTACATCAGGTGAATGCATCTTGGATGCTGTGTCACTCTAAATCACAGGTCTTTTAATCACAGGCAAAAAGTCAATATTCTAGTTTTATTTCCGGATAGTCTCCGCTGCTAGTGTTTTCCCCCAAAGTTAGTTATGACCCTGAAGGATACACATTTCAAAGGTTGCAAGATGAGAACAATTAATGGAACATCAGCCAGCACGATGCACTTGGTCACACCCCCTCAACAGTTCCAGAATGGGAGCAATTCACAGACATCTGTCCATATGCTCAGATTGGCAAATATAAAACTGAATGCTCCGAATTCTCCCCTTTGTGAAGAGGCACAAGAGAAGGCTGTGCCCTTTCTCCACTTCTTTTATTAATTGCATGTGAACCTCTTGTGACCGCATTAAAGATAAATAGTGGCCTATAAGGGATCAACACAAAATATTCATATAAAATAGTTGTAAATTATATTATTCAATTTCTGTCCATTGTTAACATCTCAGTGCCTACAATATTACAAATTATAGACACCTACCCAGAAGGGTAAGGATATTGTTTTAACAAATTCAAATCGTAATGAATGTGCATAATATTAATTGTACGAAAGTCCTGATACACGACACAAATCTCCAGATTTCTTACTTGGGATAGCTTATTAATCATACTACGTCTATGTTCCCAATAGTTCCTCCTTGTAATGTCTTTAAAAACATAGCCCCATTAATACATTTATATAGAGAAATAAGAAATGTAGTCTATCATTTGGAAAACTAAGGAAACAAAATATTGTCGGAGGGGTCAGATTGGGAAATGTTGCTGAATACCGGATGTCCTCCCTTGCAGCCAAGGGGTATGATGCCTCCATAGATTAGATCTGGACACATACTCTCCCCTTTAGCTTCATATAGAAAAAGAACAGATGTATTCAGTCTCACTATTATCATTAATAGAAGCGCCTGACACACGATCATGTTGGAATGCCTACGAGACAAGAAAGCAAATTGAGAGTTATAAACTCTTTCACTGCATCCCTATGGCAAAAGCAGCAAATCAAGATATATGATCAAACACGTGTTGAGAAGCATTGGATAAAGACTTGTACGTCACTGGAAGATTTATATGAGAATGTGTTGTTAAATTCCAGATACATTTAATCTAACCAATTTGGGTGTTTACAATTTCTGTAATCTCCAAGACCAAACTCAACAGCAGCCAACCTGATTACAGTTGGCTTGGCATGTTTACAAAAAAGGGGGTTCACAACATGTGCAATTTATCAGAATTGTAAGAGAAAAAAGAAAAATCTAAATTTAAAAAAAGTAAGGACTGAGGAAAAAGTAGATCAATGGCTGGAACAAAACATTAATCTCCCCGTTCACTGAAACCACTGGCAAACATTCAATAAGCAGGCTTAAGTATGTAATTTATATTAGTATATATTAATTACATGGGTAAACCTTCCTATTGAATGCTTGCCAGTGGTTTCAAATCTTGTGTTGCACAGAAAAGAGGTCAAACTTGAGACGTTTCCAATAATTCACACTGCTTAATTATTTTGCAGGATATTTCACGTCTTTTTTTCATGTGTTGGTAAAACCAAAAACAACACTTTCACAGTGACAGTGCTGCTCTCAAACCATTAGTTAGCATACCTAGCATGTTCACTCTTGCAAACTCATCATTGATGCAAGCATTTACCAATAAATACTATCCAGTGTGTGAAAGTAAACATTACAAACAAGTACATTTGTCAGCAAAAAGCTACACTGTCCCAAATTGCACTACATTTTCTTTTTTTATTTGTCTTAATAAACTTTTATAGTGTCAGTGTACTACAAAAGAAAAGCACATTTTCAAAGGCATGTTTTTAATTTCCTATCATGTGATTTGCCTTTGAAATTTGATTTACAGTAATACACGTTGTAGCAATAAGCACATTTTAAATATAAACCTGTTATGCCCGACAAAACACACATTTCTTGAAACATGGACAGACATAGCTACAGTCTCGGGCACTAATCGATGGAGCTCCGGTGGTCTAAGAAAGAGTACTAAAATTAATATATTATGTGATGTAAAAATGCATAACATCTAATGTGGTATAAGGTCTTGTATAATGCCATCTTAGAGTTTAGGTGACATTTTTAAACAACTCTGCTTTATGCATATTACACAGTTGCCCATAGATAGATAGAGACATCGATAAATCGGTACTTAAGTCAATACATTAGAAGAACCAGCATGCCCCATTAAAATTACCTTTCTACTCATTTTCATATAAATATATATACACATGCATACATTTATACTCTGGTAGATTATTGGATCCTTTGAAAACCCCTGCAATGTGAGAACATTTCTTAAAAAATAAGCTTAATCCTAATGGAGCATTAATTACCACGGGGTGGTAAAAATTCTCTGCCTCCACTTTCTTCTTGACCAAGGCTTGGCTGGAGGACATGTAGGCCTAATTTGACAACATTAAGGCTTTAGATTTGTTTTCTGTAAATTGAAGTGGTCTTACTCTTTTGTCAGTGCAGGTTTTTGTATTCGCATTGCCCTCCCAAACCCCTTCTAAATGTTGCCTTAACCCCTTTCATTTTTGAGTAACTCCACATTTTATCACCTCTCTCCTTTTGCCTCCTACATTCACTACAAAATAGAATGCGTCCATGTGAGGAGGCCACATAAAAGATAGGAGAGGCAGAGCTGGAGAGCTTCACCTGTAGATTTATGAATTGCTTTTTGTAGTAAGGAAGTAGTACTATTGGAGCACTGCTTAAGATACTGGGCCCATGGCCTCTCTCTCCTTATTCCCCTTGTTCTTCTATATTCTTCCATTCTATTGTTGTTTCTTATTTCCTCCGTCCTAATTGTTAATTTATGCATTAGATACTATCAGATTATACTTCCTAAATAAAAGTTGGAGCGTGTTGTGTTAGAATATCATCTTTTCCACAGGCTGCAATGTTTCTATTTTTGATGGATCTGTCTTGTTTACATAACACATTTGAATGGATTTGTATTCTGTTTTAGTAGCCAGTTTCCATTATTTCAATTCCCATATTTAAAGGCTTCTAACAGCTCTTCAACCTGCCCTCCAGCACAAAATGATTTTTAAAGTTTGTCTTTTTTTTCAAACCTATTAGAATAATCGAGCTTGACGTGCTAGATGAAAATGATATAAACTGGGACATACTAGCTGAAGGTTGGAGCAGTGTCCGTTCACCTCAGTGGCTTCGAAGTAAATGGTGGACTGTTAAGAGGCAAATTGCAAATCACAAGGATGTTTCATTTCCTGGTAAGGAAAATGTTCAATATAAACTTTCAATTACTTTATTGCAAACCTGAAATATGTTCAATTGAATAAGATAGTTTCTGGTAAATTAAGTGTCTACCTATTTGCTTTGCGTGTGCCTCAGAGGATTCGGAAGAAGTTATTCTTGATGTAAAAAGCTTTCAGCATTACTTAAAACGTCTTTCTGATCAAAACCCATACAGATTTTGCAGTCCCCATAAACATTCAGTGGGGCACACATTACTTTCCAACTTCCCTAATAATTGGGCTGCAAACAACCGAGTTCATCTTAAGTGAAGGTATATGAGAAATGTGCTTCTTATTCTAGTTATTTTGTATGAATGCCCTAAAACATGAGGCTATCCTACATTCTCATCCTACACTTTCTATTATGTGTAGACTATCTATTCCTACTTGATTAATGGCCCACGCGCACCTACTTTGGAGCGGAAAACCATGCATGTTTGTTCCCCTGCGACCGCCACAGCAAATGTTTATTTTTTTCTTGGGCATCAGCAGATTTTACCGGGTTGTTAAAGGAACTTGTGTATTGTCACAGTTTAAATACTTTTTCAGCAGAATGATTTGCTGAACATCTTGGTCTGTAAGCCCTACTTCTGCTTGTGATCCAGTTGCTCCATCCATAATAGTTAATAATTTCTCATCTAGCAGTAGTGACCTAATATTCCCCCAGTCAGCTCCCTAGGTACAGTATGTCCATCGCCCAATGTCTTAGATATTGCTTTCATTTCGGGCTATGATGCTACAGTGAGTGGCTCTGGAAACGCCTGTGTCTCTGAGGTAGTGGCAGTCCCAGAGGCCACAAAATTCTCTGGGATTGAGTGGAATTGACGGGCCAGTGAAACTGAGGAGAGTTGTCACATACTATTCCTTTCCCCAATCCAGGCTGAATTGTTAAGCCTCCCATTTAGGTTAGCATATGTATTACAGAACACAAGTTAATGTTGTATAAACACAGAAAAACGGTATTCTTCTTGGTGGTCAAGATTGTTGTTTTACATGTGCAACTTTACTACTTCAGCTTTTCGGGAGGAAATTACCCCTTTATTGATCAGGGCAATAAAACCTCTGCAAATAAAAATCTCTGAAAGTCTGAGAGGCAGGCCCTAAAAATGTGACTAGGAAAAGTTTGACTTGGATGCTATTTTATCTCTTGGTTTCAAAATACTATTTGCAGCTTAATTGGGTAGTTTGTTAAAACATAGTGGGTCCCCTTTATGCTTTGTCTCTGCTCTGCAAGGGATGGGCACTGTTGTTTGATCTCTGTATCTTCCATTCTAACATGGATTGTGTTCACTATTGCGTTTGGTCTGACCCTGGAAGTGTGTGAAGGGCTACGGGACACTTTCTTCAGTTCTGCTTTCATCCTAGATAATGGCACACTGACAACAGAAGCAGGTGTGGTTCCACCAAAATATGACGTCCCCAGGCTGTTGCGCATGCAGGCAGAGGATAGAGTACCCAGGGCAGGTGAACCCTAAAGGGTGGTTGTACTAACAGGCGCCTTATTGTCTCAGTTGTCCAAGTACCTCCCTTCATGCCTAGTGATAAAATTAAGTACAATACAGTTTGTTAGTGATGGGGAATTAACAAAAGATTCGCTCACTATTTACCAATGGCTAGGCACAATTAGCTCTGGATTGCGCATAGAGGTAGTCCTTTTGCAGTTACTCAAGATATTAAAGCTATTTTTAGCTGCTACAAAGTAAACATTTGTTA